>NC_142618.1:51825904-53063404 GCF_059453375.1 Lepisosteus platostomus
CCGCCCTGCAGACTGCAGGGTGAGCGATCCCTACTGGTCCTACTGAGCTCTTCCAGCTGTAACCTTAGCTTTCCAAAGAGGTCTCCCATCCCATCAGGATCCCATCAGTATCTCCCAGATACTGATACTCCAGATACTCACACCTGCATAACTTCAGTGGATCACCAGTTGTGAATTGCAGGGTGATATACAGTAGCTTAAAACTGAGAAACTAAAATTGTGCCTCACTCTTGAAAAGCTACAGTAGTTATCAAATTGATACTGTATGTCACAGTAAAATTATAATAGACAAGTTTTATATATATATATCAGTGTTCTTGGTGAGCTTTCTCAGTGTGCAACACCAGAATCACATAATGAAGAGAATATCCTGCATACTTTTGGCATGTTTAGTTTTCTGAGATTACATACCTTTCATATTTTGAACTCTTATTCAGTCTGCTGAATGTGTCACACCCAGAGGAATTCACAATGTACAGTACATAAACACTTTTATACATCATACAGGGGCATGACAAGTGGACAAAAACCTCGCTTATTAATTTATACCCTTGTTGTAATTCATCTTGTCATAAGGAGTTAAAGAATTGCATGATCAAATCAAAGAACATCTGTTTCTTAAAACAATTTGAAAATGTCAACCAATGCTTCAGGCATTCAGAAACTTAATTCACAGAAGTCATAATGATTCATCATTCTTTAGATTAAAAAAGAAAGCGAACAAGGATCACATGTTGATTTGCACATGTTTAATAAAGAAAGTGATACAAAATATTAATGGCCTCAATATTAACTTGGCTTGTAAATTAGGTTGATTTGGCTTCTAGGGTAATTATGAGGCTCTTGTTTTTCAAAATGTGAGTGTACTCAATTTGATAATGCCATATTTAATATGACTTGACACTAAAGATGCTGCAGTTCACAAAAGAACACAAAAACACCTGAAGATAGCAAAAGTTTAATAAGGGTGTATCACTTTTCACTGCTTATAACATACAGTACAGCTGATAACACTTAGCAACCTACTGTATGGTAATATAATAAGACAAAACATCAACTGGCAGTGCTGTATTACATCTCAATGCTGCTGAGGTGTATGGTATCACAATGCTGTTTGCAGCACCTTTATTTCAACATTACAACTTGAATTAAAGTGAGAACTTGCTACTACAGTAATTCCTTGAGTAGGAAAAAATATGCAAAACTATTTTTAAAAAGACAAAAACACTACTGGTACTGTATAAGCAATGATCCAGGCAATGTCCATGGTCTCTGATATAAGAAGAATGTACATTGAAAATTGTAGACCCTAATTTGACAAAGTATAGTTTAGCCTGGAAGGTAACAAAGGATCTTGATTATGTCTCTATTTATTAAATCTTCAAAACAACTTCACAATAATAAAAACAGGCTTTGATACAGTTCCCATAAAAAACTTGAAAGTACATATTGAACAAAAAAGATGAGTAAAAGTAGTCAGTCTGAGATTTTAAATGGGCATTTTCAATATTTTTATTTTATTAAAGATATTTAGGCACTTTGCGTGCAAAGCAAGAATACTATACTGTATATACTTGCCCTCACACACCAGATTAAAAACTGTTGGAAAAGTTCGGCGGTAATACTGTGTTTCAAATTACAGGTCTAATGACAAAAGAGTGAAAATGATAGGAAACTCTTTGAGGTAGATAAGATAAGATCACTTTATTATTCATATACAATTTCTTGCATTAGGAATTTGTCTTTTCGCATACCCCAGCTTGCTCTCCATGAGACACACAAGCACACAGATGGGGAGAGAGAAGCCTGGGGTCAGAGTGCAGGGTCAGCCATTCATTCGGCACCCCTGGAGCAGCTGGGGTTAAGGGCCTTGCTCAGGGGCCCAACGGAGTAGGATTCCTCTGCCGGCCTGTGTATACTGTATATACTTGCACTCACATACAGGTCTAATGACAAAAGGGTGAAAATGATGGAATACTCTTTGAGGTCAACCTGATACTTCAAGAGACAGGGGCTGTGCTTTCTTCTTGTTGACCCCGCTTGTTGGCACCATAAAATTGTCCACAACTTACTGTAGCTGTAGCAGTGGTACATACTGTACTGTAGGTGATGTTGACAAATTGGAAGGAATTGATCGATGAAGCCAGTGGCAGGTAAGTTTAAATAACCATTCTATGAAGCTGACAGGTTGACACTAATTGACTGACACTCACAAGCCAAAAAATTGAGCTGCCTGCTCAAGACAATCATTTTTCCCACATTTATTTATTATGAGACAAAATGAATCCTGACAGCAAACTGAAAGTCTCCAAAAAATAAAAAAGGAATAAAAGATGAAAAATAAATTATTAATTAATTGGATGTGCTTTTTTCTCGACTATTCAGGAGTTTTCACTACGTAAAATAATAATAATAATAATAATAATAATATATAGACCAGGAAATATCATGGTGGAACAGGAATATTACAACATAAAATAAAGTATAATTGAAACTACAATAGCTGTTGGTGCATTCAACAGATGATATTTTGTCAAAATCACAACAAAGAGCATTTCCATTATTTTAATTGTTCCGAAAAAAGATCTACTTGAATACTGAAAGGAAATGTCAGAAATGTAAGGACCTGGGTATACATTTTATCGTCTAAAAAACGAACTCCAGTGCTTTGGAGCAAGAAATTAACCGCTAGTTATTCCTTTGCATGTTTTTATTCTCATACTTAGATGCCCATGTGCTGACACATCTCCCCTTCTTGAACCCGCTGTATATTACAGTTCAGTACGTCCCTTTGCTAGTTCCCAGTGGTCAGCCTACTTGTTATCTGTCCAACCCCCAATATGTCCATTCACCCCATTTATTTTCCGTCTCTTACATAAAGTATAAAAGAGTTAAACAAAGGTAAAAAACTGAGCAACAGATGCTTTTGTTCCACAAAAGACCCATTAACTAGATTGAGCTACACTTGAAAACCCCAGAGTTGTTTGTTCATCTGTCATTTTCACTGAAATCAAATGGCTCCTCTTTAACTCCCTTTTAAAGCATTACATGTTAGGAATATAAAAATATGTTATTTAACTGTCCTTAAAGCTTGCAAGGGGCTGATCAGTATTTTATTAAGATCTCCAGCTAAAAACCTTTCTAGACCTCACAAGGATTTGTCAGCTGTGCTTTTTTTTTGTAAGATGAGGTGCTGTTGCTTCAATTGAGATGCGGGCACATAAACTGTACTCTATGTACTGAGCACCTTGCTTTGAAGATAAACTGCCAAAAAAGACAACAAAATCTAAGCCCCCCAAACTACAGCTGATATGCAATATTGAAATGAATATAAATTAGCTCTCACTGTTTCAGAGTGCTTGGAGGCAGACTGTCTAAACAGACCTCTGATTCCAGTGCTATATAAATAAAATCAAAGCTTTTGCATATGTAAAATTAACTATGACCTGCTGCTAAGCTAAGCTGTTCAATTTGACTTTCATTGTGCAAAAGCAGAATTCGATGTCCGTCTTGTTCAACACCTGCTAAGGAATATTTCACACAATAACTGTAAAAGTACCGTTAACATTATGTTATGCAAGTTGTGTAATGATATCCAACACAAGTTGTCAAGAACGTATCTAAAGCATATTACATGCAGCTCCCTGACACCATCCAATCAAAACACCTTGGTTCCACATTATTCCATTCCTGGTTCACACTAATGGGTGGATAAATAACAGAACTAAACATCTAATTAGGTTCAAACGAATCTTAAACATGGTTAAAGTTCAGTTATACTGTAGTCATTTCGAAATTCCCGTATCTTAATCTTTTTTTACACATCTGAATTGACATAAATACTGAGGCAGGTAAAAACAAAAGATCAGCTATTTCTATCAGAAGTGAGAGAATAGCTTTTTTCACAAACATCAAAAACAAGTGTGTGTGTGTGTGTGTGTGTGTGTGTGTGTGTGTGTGTGTGTGTGTGTGTGTGTGTGTGTGTGTGTGTGTGTGTGTGTGTGTGTGTTTAATTTTGGGGTGTGAATGTTGCCATGAGGAAAATATGTAATGTGGAGAGTCTTCACTATAGTTCAGAAAAGCTTCAAATGGGATTTTTCCCCCCGGAAGCAGTCTGTGATCTGAGAATCGTTTACCAAATTGGCAACCAAAGCACCTTTCAAATTCTCTCGTACATGAATGTGTTCAAGTCAAAGTTCCAAACTTGTCTAACTGGTGAGCCCCTGGACAAATCTCTCAGGTAACACTCTACTGGTAGACAGATTACAATACACTGGTAGACAGCATGCAGTTTCATGCTTCTCATTGAAATACAGGTTTGCATGCATTTCTAAATATTAAATAATATCTAATACTTCAATTACAAGAGCTTATTAGCATACATATGATTATAAAACACATATAGGCTAGGAGTAGCATTGGATGTTTTTCATTACCTTCAAGCAGCTCTCAGCAAAGAAGAGGTTGTCCACCTCTGGTTTAGACAGTTCACAAAACAGTGAGCGCTAATTAATATGCATTCCCATAATTTACAGTGACTGTTTGCTCTTTAAACAATCACAGCCTTGAAAGATGTTCCATGTAAAATGCTACTGCAAACATGACAGGCTATACTTACGGGTTTATATTAAAAATCTTTATAGCCACCTTGCTGCACGTTTAAAAACCACCCACTTTCCCAATTCACAATTGCTACAATGATGTTCTCTGGGCTTTAAAATTAGAAACGTTAATTGGTAAAACCACATGGATCTGGCAGGGGGAGGAAGGGGACTTTTTCATGTAGGAATGAAAGAAATATCTCTAAATTGTACTGTTTTCAAGTACAGGGAGAAATACAATTCAACAGTGCTTTCAAAACTGGGTCTTTCTGAAAAAGGTCATTGTAACTTCAGGTGTTTTTTTGCACAAAAACAAAACTTGAATGTCATGTCACATCTGACAGTTAATTTATCAAAGGGATTATCAACCTATTCCTAACTGAGCTTATGCTGCAATGAAATTCCTGGAAATACACATATAGTTTTGTTTACCAATATCAATCCATCTGTAAGAAAAAGACAACAGTGGCTTGTTCAGTTTCATAAAATAGATCTTTACGAACCAGAAAGAAAAACCTTTCCCACAGCCTGGACTCAAATTATATCCCAATTGCAAAACATCACTCTTTCCCGACCAATCAGCAACTAGATTTACAGTTTAAATACCGAAAAAGTTGCGACAACAGGGGCTTTTTGCTCCGGTCAGCTTTGGCTCAGCTTCATCTTCCTCTTCGTCTTCGTCGTCGTGACCTGTGTTTTGTTATTACCTTGCCCGCACTTGTTACCTTCCTTTTTCCCTTGCTTGTGCTCATTTGTTACCCTATTCCTTTGCTTGTGTATTTTCTCCGGTATCACCCGTTTTCCCATAATCTTGCAATTGGTTCACTCGTGTCGTGTTATCGTTAACTGTGAACATGTTGTACACCAGGGGAAAAGGTATAGGTGAGGTCGCTGGGTTGCATTGTGCGCACATAGGTTTGTTTCTGTCTAGACACTAGGTTAGGGGCGTGTGCCACTTGTGTATTTTGGTTCTGGTTAGTTCAGCGTAGGGATGTTTGGGCGCATGAAGACGCCGAAGATCCTTTTGATTTTTGTTTTGTTGAGTTAGTTACTGTAGGTTAGGGTCCCTGTATTAGCCAGATCCATTTGGTTTTGTTATTTTCTTTCCTTTGGAAATGCTCAAGTTCCATTTCCCTGTGTGTTATTGTGTCGTGTATACTGTACATGCCAGTCTCTTATTCACTTTTTTAAAATCACTTTGTAAAATTTGTCACGTTTCCCTCACCAGAAACCCACCTGCATCCAAACCCATCCTAAATGTTACACCCCTTTACCCCTAGACACCTGGGGTTGTAACAGCTTGAAATTCACCATCTGACCAAGGAACCTAACAGATACTGTACACACTGTATGCTTTTTTTATTTTGAAATCATGAGAACCACTATTGTTGCTCACAGCAATCCTGCAGGTCACTCAACTAATTGAGTAGCTTGTGAAGTAGGTTGTGTGTAATTTTGTGCACTTATTGTATGTTTGTCACAGAAGATGATTTGAATACTTATGCATCATGAGTTTTGCATATTTTCTTTCAAATGATCTATTTAAGTCTTTCTGTTTTTGCTTTGAATGCATAGAGTAGGTTTAGATATAACAAATATTAACTGCTACATCAATTATTACTGCAAGCTTTAAAGCAAACAAATGTAATAACTGCAAGGC
Source organism: Lepisosteus platostomus (assembly GCF_059453375.1). Lineage (NCBI taxonomy): Eukaryota > Metazoa > Chordata > Actinopteri > Semionotiformes > Lepisosteidae > Lepisosteus > Lepisosteus platostomus. The sequence continues at coordinate 51,832,166 of NC_142618.1, forward strand.
TCTGAATACTTTTGCAATGCACTCTATAAGCTTCTTAGCTGTTCAGTCACAAAATCAAAGGTATGATGCTCACCGGAAATATATTACACTGAGGAATGAGATAGCACAGAGAGATGCATACTTCATTAGTGTCTTCGCTATCCCAAGAGCCATGAGTGTTTTTTAGACCTGTGAATTGTACTTATTTCAATAAACCAAAATCCTTGTCAACTTTTACGTTTTCATGAAACTTGACAATTTAATTACACTGGTTACCCTAAGGAGTTTGGCAATGATAATTGTGTTTTTGCAAAATTATACTTCTCCATCACTCTTTCTTTAAAACATCGTCATGACAACTAATTGCATTTCCACCACAATGTCCATGACTAGCCTACAAGTGCATTTTGCTTTTATTTATTTATTTTCAATTATATTTTGCCAAGGACATGGCACGCAGCATGCTGGAATATGTATGTCTTTTTAAGACAAAACTTCAGAAAAATACATTTGTTTCTTTTGTTGTGCATCTGTATTTTCATTTACACTGAACACAATAATGAGATGCTAGCTCTCTTTGCATTGTGTATTCCTTATGTAACATGAATAATGAAGGACAAATATCACTGTGTTTGACTGTATACTGTACAGTATGTGTAATGTATCTTAAATCACTTTTTTTCAGTGGTTACATGAAATGGGCTTTATGTATTTCTGCACATTGTATTCATTTTCCAGAAATAGTGTTTGGAATGCAAAGATTGAATATGTTTCTTACAGTAGATATACAAACCTGCAAATAAGAAACACCAGCCAAAAACAAACACTGTGCCACAGTAATGCCCAGTTCTGTGTCATTTATATGGAATATTTACAGGTGTGAATGTGGCTCTTTTTTATTGGAGTTTATTATAAAATAGTTTATTATTATAAATTTAAGTATACCTGAGAAGCCCAAAGTAATACTTATTTTTAGCTTTTATTCATGTGGTTTACTTGCAAAATGTTAATACAAAACAATTAATGTAGTAAATAAATACTAAAAATAATTATAATTATGTTTTTTCTGCCGTTAGACTCTTAACTTCCCAAGCCAATCTTATAAGCCTTAATCTTTGACATACCAATTGTAAAACACTGTGTGCTAGTGTATTTTCTACCTCAACGTTCAATTATAGTGATAGGTAAAAATTGAGTTTCTGGTGCGCCATCTGGATTATTAGTTTGTCTGTTAATCTGTTTGCTTCCATTTGTGTAGCTCCTTAGAAAGCGGATTCCTGATCATTACACAGACTCTGCATTAGCACTGCCTAAATCGGAAATGTTCAAAGATAGAGCAGTTAAATGGTTTTCTTCATGCTCTTGATCATGAGATATCACTATCCATGTTCTTGTGAGATAAATGTCAGCCTGTAAGATCGGAATCACGTCCACCATTCAAAATACAAACAAAGCGATACGATAGAAAGAGTGTTAAATTAAAGCTAGAAACAAATTACCGCTTGATTCCAGTCACCTTGATGGATGAATAATTGATTATCACTCTGGAGGTGTCTTGCAACCTCTATCTTCCTGCTGCAGTAGGTCTCAGAACACAGTTCTTCAAATTACAAGTGAAGGAATAAGATGTGGTGATGTATAGATGAATGCCAAAGGATTTCCTGCATGTTTAACAAGCATCTCAAAAGGTTGAGGTGCCTTCGTGTCCTAGAACACATCCACAATTTAAATCAATGTCATTGCTGGTCTTAAAATCATTTGAAAGATATAATATTATAGAGCCATATTTTCTTTTTCAGGACATTTAAACAGCTCGCTCAATTTTTTCATTAAGAACGCAGATTAACAGGTCAATACCATTTTTGGGAGCAGTCTTTTGTCTGTAAAACCAGCTTTTGGAGAATACAAGTCTTTTAATTTCAACATGATAGAAGGATGAGGTCTCATGCAAGTGACAGTGTTTGTAGAGCTAGCTACTGTAGGTCTCCCTTAACCAGTTTCACAGCATCTGAGGATCTGTGCACTCACTTATGCACTTTTCTCTGTGGAAAAGCAGAACTAGCTAAAGCCAGACCAATCTGAGGTTGGTCCATGACCTGTTTTGCCTCACCGGATCCCACTTTAATTGGAACCTTAACTCACCTAACTGATCCTGCTTGTTGAACCTGCCTAACTGATCTTGAGAAGCTTGGGATGCTTCTTAATAACCAATACCACCTTTGGCAGAGTCGCAGTCAGGTTTGCTTAACCTCTTTTTATTTTGTCTCACTGTGACACTGAACCTTTTAACCTGTAGCACTTATCTCACCTCGAGACTTTACTAGTTCTACTTCACTGCAAGGATTAGACTCTTAGCCTTATTTCTCTCTCCTGAGACTTTACTAGTCTAACCCTGAAACAGAGAGGGTAGACAACCTCTCATGAGCACTAAACGTTTTTATGGAGGAATCTAATGACTCTTGGCTAGACTTGATTCCTCTTACCACCTTATGCTAACGTGTACCCTTTTAATTCATGCACATTGTTGGATTTTCAGATGGAACAGGTGCAAAGTCAGAAAACAATTGGTCACATGGGAATTCCTCTTCTTCTTTAACATTATCCAGGTCAGAGGTGCATGATCCGTAACTCATCATCTCATAAACGTATGATTAGTTGACATAAAACTCACGACCCAGAAAGTAATATTGTAAGATTTCTACTGTCCACTTGACCACTAAATTCCCCCCTCTTCAGCCATGACATAAGCGTACTTCATGGCTCAAATAAAATAAGGGAATTGTTGTCCAAAACCTGGGGTAACACCATCGTCACACCCTGTGTGTCTGTGTATAGACAGAATATAGATAGAAAAGTCTTAAACCTTGATTACAGGGTCTTAACACAGCGCCTGCACCAAATCTGAAAAAGACACTTCAGCCTTTGATAAGTTCCATGAGTGGAACCATCTGCTGTGTTGAGAATAAAACTTTGATAGCAAACAATAAATAAATGCTTGTTTTATAACAATTTGCAGTAGCTATGGTACCACCTTATGCAATTGTGTCCAATCCTGGCCACTACCCACCATACAAATACTCATGACACTGAGAGTTCTGTATGATTCAAACTAAAGTTTGTTTTCTCACGATTAACCCTAGCTCTTCTTGAACCAGGGCCATTGTTACCTTTCAGGAAAAAAAACAATCTTGTTTTCCTTTATTTGGGCTAAAAGAAACAACACCACTTCACCCAACAGTGTGTCAGATTTAAACTAGTGGGAGCTGAAGGAATGTTTTCCTATTTAATGGGACAGTGAGTCAGCACTTACAGACAACATAATTCATCTGCAAAAAGACTCTTTATATGTGTTGTAATGCCTAATGGATAACTTTACTATTGTTTGTTAATAAGCTTGCTATTATTATAGTCTTTTGGATCATTGTTATTGTTGCCAGTAAATAGAGCTATGACACTGTGTGAAACAGCATGTGTAGCATGTGCACGTAATTCATTACATCTTTCCAAAATCTGTTAATGCAATATCTCATTTACTGAAAGTGGAAGTGTAGGAAATTTCTCCATCAGTTCACCAAGCATTTCTCAATTATAGTGAAACTGCCTCTCAAGGAGAAATAAAAATCAGAAGATTTGTTGCTAGACCTGACCTTAATTAACAGTCTGATGATAACAGCTACAGGACTTAGACATCTGCATTAGCTTTAATATTGTCCGACAGTGATATGCCAACACACTCTTTCAAAGCTATTATGGAGTGTTAGGATATCAGCATGTTTTTAGATACTGGATCAGGAATGTCTCTTATTAATGAAGACTTCAGGATGGCTATACTATCTACAAATCTGCACCATTTGAAGAACTGGCTTGATGAGTCCATTACAGACAACAGTTTATGACAGTCAAACTGGAAATGAGAGTGTTGTTTAAAATCTCAAAAAAATATGTCCTGGGGTGAAAGATGTTGTTATAGTTAATGCACATGTAACACATCGGTATAGTACATGGGAGAAACAATCAAGATACGAAGCAGGTCTTCAGAACAATGAAGACATAGTTGGAATTTGAATCATGTCATGTCAAGAAAGCCAACCTCCGCATGAGGAAATGCCAGCACTGAATACAGCTGTCTGGGATTAAGGGCTAAAAGAGCAAACAAGAGCTGCAGAGGTTGTCGGCCTACAACATAGGGAGTGGAATCAATGAAGCTGTGAGCAGTGCTCTGAAAACCTGAATTATCTTCTGTGGATGATCCATGAGACACATATTAATATACAGTATACCCACCCCCTAGATAAGGGTACAGCCCATTTAGAGATTACATTTATGAATGCAGAATATTGTCACCTCATGATTTATGAGACTGCACTTCCCATATGCTGTTCACTGTCCAGTGGTGTGATCTTTCAGGGTGTCCACAGGTGCTGGATATGTCACTGACATTAATGCAAGTGCTGGCATACACAGATGGCAGCTTCACAGTGCTCAGAAGACTGTACTGAGAATGCCACCCCTTTCAGACATTTTGAACCATTTGGTGTTTATACACTGAGCCAGTACACAAGGAAACTCGTTTTGGTGTTATTTATGTTATTTTCTATTTCTCACACACCTGCTTTCCCATTTAATTAATTTGACTGAACAATTTAAAATGTTTTTTTTACTGTATATAATGCCACATGTGTTATGTTAAAATGTGTTCTAAAAGACAGTAATCTGGGCAAATGATTGCCATCCATGAGGGTTTATAATAAAAATTGATCTATAGTAGGTTAAAAAACTAAAAATCAATGAGGAACCACTAGTTTATGTGTGAAATACAGTAGTTCCCTTTCCTTGAAAAAAAAAGAATGAATTTAATTTAATTTATATAGAACTTTCTGTCTACGCAGTTTTCATGAACAAAACTCTTTTTATGTAAGCTTTTTTCAAGCCATTTAATTTTTGTGTTTGCAGTTTGATGCATTAACTGTGGATATAAAAGTTGGTTTTGTAACTGTCAATCAAATAAATCATGGCTATTTTCTTCACAGCTTTTTGTTCCATTTTTGTACATGCTTATCATCTCTATATAGGCATACAAAATCTCCAAAAAAGACAGAAAATTCCCATTCTTCTTCTTATGTATTTCTCTCTTCCGAACAGCAATTATCTCTTGGGAAAATAACAGACCATCTTGTACTGTATATACTGTACATGCAGAAGATTGTGATCTTGAATGCCCTGAAATGTGATCTGCCGAAAGTTTGGAATTAACACCAATAGACTTTACTTCTGAAATGTAAAATGTAATTTCCATTAAACTGATTCATAAACTGCAGTTTCTAGAAGCTTTATGTATGAAGACAGAAAAACTATGTACAGTATTGACCTATGGATAATTATAATTCAGAACTCCCACTGAACCCAGATACTTAATATACGTTTTATGAATGCCGAGTGTATAAAAACTACACAAAGTACTTCATCATTTTGTTTTTGGAAATAAATTGCAAACTACTTATTTCTAAAAATGTGTAAATTTACCTTTTGAAATAATGTACCTAAATAACTATAATCCAGTTTTGATGTAAATCAAAAAATAATAAATGAATGTATTGAAATCCTCAGCTGTTATTGTCATACTGGTATGCATTCCATTATTTTGCAAAATATAAATCTGATACTATGGCAGATACACTATTGTTATGACAAGTCTGATAATAATAACAACAACTAATAAAAGGTTTATTCCATGCTGAAAAGAAGAGAGAAAACAACATTTCGGCTGTGGAGCCTTCTTCAGGTGTGAGGGCTCCACAGCCAAAACGTTGTTTTTTCTCTTCTTTTCAGCACGGAATAAACCTCTTACTTGTTCCTTTGCAGCCTACGCATGCTGACGCAGCTACCCACCTGAACTAATAATAACTACGTATTTTCAATGAGTACCACTGATTGTTTTTTGCCTGGAAAAAAAACTTTTCTTTTTACTTTTAGAAAGGAATGACACAGTACTAACACTATTTGTTCAAAATGAAAAATATTTTAATCCTCCTTGCATTCCCCAACACGTCCTTGAACAACTTAAAAAAACATTCATGTCGGAATAACAACTATTCCTATCAAAATGTAACATAAAGTATAATGGTCATGGCAAGTTGCCTCTCAAATAACATTATAAAACTCATATAGTATTCATGGAAAATAAATGTCAGACAAAAGTATCTCCTGCATATGAGTCATTTCAGCAGCAGTGGCAACACTAAGTGAAAGAGCTCTTAAAGGATGGCAAACAGGTGTGTTTAGTTTTTTTTAGAGCATATTGTTACACTTTAGTTTAAAATTCATACTAGATTGTCAAATTCAGCACACAATTGTGTAAATAGTGGCCCAGAGAGACTGTACTTGAAGCTGCAATATTGTACTGTAACTGCAAATGTTCTTTATGTGAAAAAATGTGAAGCATTCACCAATGTAAAAATCCCTATACTACTGGAAGTGCAAAAAAGGTGAAAGATGCCTTTTTTGGCTGACCCACATTAAATCAACACTCTAACACTGTTTAAAATTGCAACTGCTATAAATGACTCTGTTTTAACAACCCATAATTCATCTAGGACAGTACAGTAGTTGGGCAGTGTAATATTATAATTCAGAATTCCATCTTTAAACGCTGAGACAGTACCAGATTTGATACAGTTTTTAAAATATCCATCCATCCATTTTCTGACTACTTTACCCAAGACAGGTTCACAGGGGAGCTGGAGCCTATCCTGGTAAACAAGGGATAAAGGCAGGATACGCCCTGGATGGGACACCAGTACAGTACATCACTGGACACACACAGACACAAAAAGACACTTACACACTCACACCAGAGCCAATTTTTCCAGAAGCAGATTAACCCTACCAGTACTACTGTACACTAGATCTTAGCCAAGAGGACAAAAAGCAACTTTGGACTGTGGAGGAAAGCAGATAACCCAGAGGAAACCTGCATGAGCACACGGGGAATATAAAGACCCCATGAAGACAACACCCCAGAAACTAAACCCAGGACCCTATCTCTGCAAGGCAGCAATGCTTAGTAATGACTGACATTAATTAAAAGGGAAAGATGTAGATACTGCATTTAGGAAATACATCATATACTGTACTGTACATTGTACACTGTTTTATGTAACATCTAGTCTTTAAGTGCATTGCCTGTGACTGATGTGTTCAATACTTAGTTAAAAGTGCCTAACCAAAACTTTTAAGTAAACGTAGAAAACTTTGCTGGAAATGTAGTATCACCTAAGATTTTTTACAGAATGCCTCTGTTTCATGCACTATAATGTACAACTACAGAATACTGGATTAATTGCAACTAGTACTGTACATGTACTGTACATGTAGTAGGAGTAAGCTGTTAGACAATGAAAAACCTCTATTGGTTTCTTGATTATCTTTAATTTCAATGTACTGAGAAGGCATGCAGAAAATATAGAAGGTATAATCAAAGAGGACTCAAATCTAATATGAATAAAATAAATGTAGGTTTTAATTTACAGTTGAACAGATGTAAGAAAAATTAAAGAGAATCAATACCTGCTTTATAAAAAGAGAGGGGTTAAAACAGACATGAACAGACAATAATTAAATCTAGAAAGAATGCAATATGACTGTCTTTGGAAATTAGCAGGATTTGGTTGTTTTTTCTTATTCTTCATGGCTAATAAGGCATCTGCTCATGTGTATTTTCCACAAGTTGTTAATACATTTTAAATAATGGAAATTGTGCCATTAATCTAAGCTCATAGAAACTCATCACAGAAAGGGATGAAGAAAACCATGTCTCCAACAAGCACATCCTTACTTTTAAAAGCCTGTATAAAATGGGGAAAAACACAGTCCTGACAAGATATGGAACCTCTATAACCATTTAAATTATCTTAGGTCCTATGCTGTAATTATCTTAAGAAGGGCATCAATCTAAGAACAATATTATTGACAGGGGAACTACACTGAACAGTAGGTAATAAAATAACTCATTAAAAAGCATGTCTCTTAAGACTTGTGAAGAAGATGGATATGAACCTTGAAAACAAGTGAATTCAAACTGGCCTAATTTAAAAACAGAGATTTGGACATACAGCACCTTGCTGTTTTAGCTTAATCTTTGATTAAGAAAATGCTTTTTTTTCCCATAAAATATTCTTTATATTGAGGAAAATAATTAACCACAGTATACAGTCAATTCTGTTTCCATTGTACTGGACCTATTTCTGTGTAAGTGCTTCAGGCAGCAGTAAAGGCTACCATACCAAGTGCTCCAGCACAGAGATTTCTGCAGAATATTGACAGACTTGCCACAAATGGATACATTATGAATAATGCATTACTGCATAATGAACACTTCAGACAAAACTCTATAAAGTGCACTTAACTTATCACCAAGAAAACTAACTGAGGAATTAAGTCTCCTAAATAAGTGTGCCTCATCCCAAAATGATGCCAGATTTGCCAACAACACACAAAAGCAGCTTTATGAGCTGGATTTGGAAGCATTCTGCAGGCAGGTAAATTTATGCTGTCAGTAATTGCTACACAGCTGTCAGCCTTAGCTGTGAAATCAGCTGACTTGTTCACAGACGGGAATGGAGGCTGTTTGCTTATAGCACCTTGTGCATCATTTTTTCTGATCCTCTTATAGGCACTGGGCCAAATCCACAATTACTTGACTGGCTTGCATGACCTTCCTACATTTACTTCTGAGAGGAAAATAAGACTTTTAGTAGCAGTACACCTGCTGGGATAATTTAGGGAAAATTAATGTGTTAATGTTTCTCTAACAAATATTTACCTTGATAGAACCACCTGACAGAGTGAAATTTGAGCTGTTAAACATAGAAACAGTTTAGCAACAGTTTCTATTTATTAAAATTCTCCTAATTATAAAAAAAATCAAAACGGTAAGATCTTGTGTCAGCCTCTTCATATATTTTGATTTCCATTTACTTTTAATGTTGCACTTACTGTACATCACATAGAATGTCTTCTAGACGATGCCACATTAAAGACTGAGTTAACTCTTACAGCAAAACATTTGTTATAATAGACCATACAGTGGATAGAATCAAGGGACAATCATTCTAATAAAATCTTGCTTGCTATCCTGGTGGTGGGAAAGGGAACAAGCAGGAAAACAGCAAAGTCAGATCTTTCTTCTAATAGACTTCAATTATGTTTTTATCTACTGTATGTCGTCTTGATGAAAACAAGAGGACTAAAGCATCTGTTCTCCTAAACTACATGATTACCCTGTGAACTGTTGCCAAGTGTTGCTCAAATGCGAAAGTTCTTGTATATTTCTTATTACCTCCTAAAACGCATTGGGTTAGTTTCTTTGTGTGTTTTCATTTCAATCCAGAGATATCGCTCAAGTCAATTGAAGAGTGACTCTGGTCAGTTTTGTTTTTTCATCTAAGCCATTTTCTTCTCAACATGATGACCCATTTCTCCCTAAGTGATTAATTTTCACAAAGAGCTTAGTGATGTGGTTTCCATGCACATGTGAGAATCTTGCAAAGGTGTTAGCAAGATATTGTATAACCTATCCATTACTGTATGGCCCTGACTAGCTCTGTTGGTAGGGCATGAGACTCAATCTCAGGGTAGTGGGTTCATGTCCCACGTCTGGACTGGTTTAGGGGAAACTGTAAACAGCCCTGTTTCACACCACTGAGAAAGACCTGTCATCTTGTAATCATAAATGGATCATGGATTGAACTGGGATTATTTGCAAGTATATGGAAAGCTTTTATTTGTATAATTGACTACCTACGAATTTACTTAATACTAATCTTTATACTGTAGTTCACGCAGTATTTATTTTTAATCTGGACATACTTGCACATAATCTGGACATACGCAATCACTCAAGAGATTTTAGACGCTCTTAGCACTGAGACCTAGACAGATACTTATGTATGTCGCACGATGTTTCTACCCACAGAAGCAAACTAATAATGACTCTTTACTGCTCCAAAACAGTGCACAATTGTTGTGGGGCAGCCATCTCTCTAGAGTTTTATGTAACTATTAACCATTAATACAGAGAAGTCAACAAACTACTAAAAACTGCCAATTAAATATTGCTCAATGTTTAATTGTATAACACCCTGTCAATTACTATTATTACCATTATTATAGATACTGTAGCATAACAAAATATGTCAGGTCTTTCTACTTTATTTATACAATCGCATATAACGATCAATGTGCAATATACTGTGGGCTTTCAACTCCCGAAAAAAGAACTGCTTAAATAAGAAAGTTCTCGCAGTTTTCCCTGCATGTACCATCAGACTGCCCCAGCTCATACAGAATGCTGGAGTCCACCTAATCTTCAACCTCCAGAAAGACTCTAAAGCTCTCCCCCATCCCCCCGACTCTCTACATTGGCTTTTGCTCAGACCCCTCCCCAGATTGCACACCTTGGTGCTAGCCTGCAGGGCTTTCCAAAGGGAATGCGCCAGCACACCTCCAGACAACTGTCGGGCCCTGTGTCCCTGCTAGGGCACCGAGTTCTGGTGCCCCCCGCTGGCTGGCAATGCCAAACCAGAGGCAGTTCCCAAGACCGACTCTTCTCTGTCCTGGCCTCCAAGAGCTGAAGCAGCCTAGAACTGCACACTAACTCTCCACCTTCTGGAAGAGACGGAAAACGCCTCTCTTCTGGACATCCTTTACTGACTAAGCTCTGACATCACTACTTCCTGTCAAACAACACTGAGACACACTAGCACTGTGCAACATCCTAGCACTTAATGAACACTGTGTTTACTGTGTTGTTTTGTTTTATTGTTTTATGTGACTGTTATACTGTATGCACCCCTCTGCTTATTGACCAAAATACAAAATCGCATTGGCTAAAGTCTCTGGCAAATGAATACAGGTAAATGTGAAATACGTTTAAACTTCAGTGCATTTCATGTTTAGGGTTGGAGTTTATTCGCCTCTCTCTCCTTTGTGCCCTACTTCGATATCGATACTGTATTTCCTTAAGTCACCTCTTTCTTCTGTTAGTCGGATTGATTAAAGAAGGCAAAGCACACGTCTCCAAAGTTTCATTACAATGAAAAAATCACATCTGTCACATATTGACTTCCTGCTTCATAATGAGGCACTAGGGACATTGCACTAGTCTTTCAACTTTGCGCTGCCACCGAAACAGGTTTCAAAGGCCTCTGACAAAAATGTTGGAAAATGGCAGGAAGCAGGCACCAGAGAATTGTATTTTTGTAATCAAGCGTCCACATTTATTTATTTTTCCTTTTTTTGTCCCCCATTCTGGAATTGTCAGTTCTCAAATCATCTCAGCATCTCAGCTGTCATACGCGGACAGGATACATGCAGACAATGTGCTTGTGTCCTCGGAAACAGTCCCTCTCATCAGCCCAAATACTTATGTAGCGCTCTCGGGTTCACGTGGGTATGCGCCCTCACCGCTGCCACCTCAGGTCGGCCCCCCACCGCCGGGGACTTGAACCCGGGCCTCCGGCGTCACTCAACAGGGACCCAGCCTGTTGAGCTAAAGGGAAATGCTATTCACAGGGAATGGCGGTGACGGCACCACGCTGGTAAGCCGGCTCGCACATCCCTGCAATGAATGCCATATGCGTTACACTTCTTTCTCAAGATGTCATCCACCAGTAACACAACACAAGAGTGTGTGCTTGAGAAGGAGGACAGATTCATTCACCCATAACACTGAAAATATCTAACAAGGCTCAGGTTTCACTGCTGGGTGGTAAACTGATGTGTCTGTCACGGATGTCCAAAAGGACTAACCGTGGGGAGCAGGAGAGCGGAAAAAGACCCATATGCGTAGCGGCGAGACGGGAAAAAGGCCCGGGCTCATTAGTGCAAAGAGTTCGGGAGTGCCGTATAGAAACCTATGCCCTCAGGGAGCGGACGTGGGGCGCCCTGGTGCTAGGCGGGTCTCAGGACATCCGAACATCAATGCTGAGCGAGGACAGAGTGCAAGACCCGGAAATATATAGCCCAAGGGAAAGAGAGGGACAGGAAGGACAGCAGACCGGAAACCAGGGACAGGGCAGAGAAGGAGCGCCCTCTGGCTGCAGAAGGCGTGACAGTGTCCTAACCAATATGACCCCATCCAGTGACCATATTTATGTAACAGCTTGGAGAATCCAGATCATGGTCAGAAAACCGTATCTCTAATTCTAACCAAGAGGACTATAGCTCCAAACCCTGTAATGCGTCTCAATCTCAATTTTGCTATGAGTCAGGCGTTTAATTTTCTATGAACTCAATAATTGACATATGTCAAAGAATAGGTGAGAACTGCTCATTAAGATCTATTTTGTATAGTTTTTTAACTCGGATTAATGAGGAAATACATCCCTCTATAATACTGTCTGCAAAAGAATTACTCACTAAAAGTTAATTTACTGTGTGTTTCCATAGGAACAAGATGAACAGGATAAATGAATAGGAAAATCAAAAGAATAATCCAGAATTCACAGCATTGAATGGAACTAAGATTAATATCATATGTTTAAAATAGAAAAGAAAACTGAAGTGTAGTTTTAAAAGCATCTTTTGAAAATATGAAAGGGATACAATTTCATAGTCCTTGAAGAAGTATATATCTTTACTTGCTTTCTATTAATTTCACTTTTAAAGGACAATAGGCCATACATAAAAACCGATATAGACACAAAAACTCATGAAAAACATTTTTGTATAGCTAGATGTGCTAAAAAAATTAAATTCTTATTTTAATTTTTGGGCCCACTAAGTGTAAGAAACTAAAGTGCATATTTCTAAATCTTCATTGTTTTTTTTTGTGCATTAACTAACTGAAGTTACTAATTCAATGAACTATATATAAGACAGGAAATGTGCATGTGGCAATTGTATACAATAATATACAATAATATACTGAGCCCAGAAACACAGAAATCTATGTATAATTAACTTTATTACACTAAAGAAAAATCAGGGATATCATTTTAAATAATTTCCCAACAGATACCTTGAATCATTTACTATAAATTGTACAACAAAAACAGGAAAGGATTAAGATATAGCCGGGTAAAAGCAGGGGGAGATTCTGATATATACTGTAAGATCCCACACTGTGTCCCAGGAAACACGCTGAAAGTCCTCAAAGTACAAGTCTTCAAGGTGTGACTGAAAATTTTTCATATGTAAAATAGTTTGTAGTCAAATAATTTGTGTATGAATATACTTAAGAGCATATGGAATGAAGAAAATTTAACCCACCAAAACGTACCTTTGTCAAAACATTTACAGTATGTTTGCCAAAAAATAGAATAAAATTCATGACTGTTGGCTAAGCTTTTTCAGTTAGGTCTCAACTGGTATGTCAATGTAGTTTCAAGGTCACTAGAAGATTAACTTCATGACTTCCAGTTTCACTATCTTATTCTAACCAATCACTTCTTTCATTAGGTGAACCCAAGATTTGTTGTCGCAGAGCTACTGAGATGAATGAAAAAGCCAATTCAATTCAAATTCTGGCTAATTCGAGTCTGTTTTTTTGCCAACTTCCAGTGGTGCAGATGCTTCTGTAGCATAATAGTATGTGCATTAGTTACTGACAAAATTAATAAAGGACAATGAATCGTATTACATATTCATGTCCAAAAACTAATAAACACAATAATTTTCTAATCATCTCACTACCCCCCCCCCCACCTCCAAGCTAAATTAGATCCAATATTGTTAAAGTAATTTTAAAATAAGTCAGATGGTGTCAACCATGTAAGACACAACAGTGTAACTGTTGAGGAAATTAAAATTGCCATATTAGCAGGAGATTATTTGCATTTAGAGAAACCTGGAACCCAATCTGCATGGATCCAACAGGTTTTTAAACTCTTCCAATACATTTATGGAAAAGGAAAACACACTAGAGGGATAAGTGTAAAAATAATAATGGAACTTGAAAGTAGAGATTATTGCCTGTTAAAATTAAATTGTAAAACTAAGGTCAATTTAATTAGGATTTACTATTAGCAAAGTAAACTTGTCATGGGAACAGCTCCCAGCTCCCATGGGAACAGCTCTGAAGGCCATTCTAAAATAAATGAACCCTGAAATGGGAGAAACCAGGTGTTACGACCCCAAGTGTCCAGGGGTAAAGGGGTGTAACATTTAGGATGGTTTTGGATGCAGGTGGGTTTCTGGTGAGGGACTCAGGAAGCGTGACAACACGTTTGGTGCAAAAGGGATTTATTTTAAAGTGAATAAGTGACTGGTACATAACATAGGACACAATAACACAGGGAAAGGGAACTAGAGGGTGCCAAAGAAAAGAAAATAACAAACAAAATGGAGCTGGCTAATAAAGTGAGGGAAAGCTGACCTATCTACCAAAACAAAACCCGAAACACTGGTCTGCTGCGTCTTCTAACACATTAACTAAACCTTCGCTAACTACCCAAAACCATACAGGACAAAAGGCACTCACTGTCCTAAACTAGTGTTACTAATACAGAGACCAACTACGTGTGTAGAATGTACCCGACAACCTTTACTAACCCTGAAGACAAAAGTTCACTCAAATACACAAGTGAGCTACGAATACAAAAAAGTGAAAACGAGAGTAGACACAAGGAACAGGGTACAAAAGAACATAGAGGTTGATATAATACGTTTGGGCAAGGTAATGGCCAAATACAGGACAACACAAACAGACGAACATAAACCAACAAAACCGAAGCTATACGAAAACACACAGAAGAGGCGAAAACAAGCGAAAACGGAGAGAACCGAAGCCGTAGCAAAACAAAACGAAATGGAGCTGAGCTGAGCTGAGCCGAACCGAAGTCAAGTGAAATGCCCCATCGTTCTGAAAACCTCCAAGTTAAATATTGAAGAAGTTAAGTTCTGGTCGAAAAGCTGATCGAAGATGATGTCACAACGGCAAAGATGGTGTAGTGATGGACCAATGGGGGGGTAGCTTGAATACAGGAAGTGAAAAAAAACATACAGACGCACACGGGGAAGTAACACCAGGTTTACTTTCTTTGGGTACTTATACTGTTAGCACACATTTCAACTTATTTCCCATGTGTGTTCAACACTCCCTGGAAGCTTTCTTTCATGAAACAAGCCAGCATTCCCAGTTTTAACTGTACCGCTCCAGTGTCAATCACTAATGTAGTCCTTGATTCAGCTTTTCTTTTTTTCAGTAATAAGAACACTTAGGTACAGTATAAACATTGAAAAGAAAAATCCCTAAATAATTTGGCTTCATTTAAAAGCCCTACTGACTATTGTGCTGTAATAATGCAGCTTGTTCCTGGATACCCTCCTCCCCCATATTGTCCTCATTTCAATTTCTGGGCCCATGGGTATAGAAAAAAAATCTGCTATTAGAGATGAAAAAGCTCTGTCATCCAAACCATTATATTATTAATATTTAACTTGGAAAATAAAAGGTTTCCGAGCTTCCCCTCCAAAAGTAGACTGGCAAACATTTACAATCTATATTGTTCATTCAATAAACAAGGCTATTCATGCCTGCGCTAGGTTCAACAAACTTTAAATTAATAATGCCAGATCAAAAAATCAGATATCTTTGGCTGCAGAATAAGACTCCGGCAGATTTTCTTCAGGACACAAAGCACCACTAGGACTGTCTGTAATGTAATAAAGTTGTTTCGCTTGATATATCGTTGAGGTGACGTCTGTCAGTTTATTAATTTGTGCCTAGGCTGAAGTTTTTTTTGAACCAATGTAAATATAACATGCTGTCCCTTAATATTCTGCTAGAAAAATGTCACTTTGAAACTAAAATCCAATTTTCCAGGTGAACAAGCTGTCGTTTTGACTTTCTTTGTAAAAACGTTTGTGATAAAAAAGGGACACGAAAGCAGAAGTATTTCAGAGAATGGTAACACTCCTGGGCCTGGAGAGCCCTTCGGGTCTTATAAAAAACAAAATCCCTCAACAGCTAAACAAATGTGTGAAATGTGGAACTTCTGACCAATATCATCACTGATTGATTTCATTAGGAGTTGAGTAAGAAGGAAAAGCAGATGTCATTGCAGTTCTCTAGGAGAATAAGAGGTTAATGTTGCTATAGAGCACTTACTTCTAATCTTGGTATTTTTTACCTCAGTGTCTGCCAGTTGTCTTTCCAATTGAGTTCTCAATTAGACCTCCCTTTATATCCTGTTTTAAAACACACTTTCATACTTTAGTTTTAATTCTATTCAATTCATTGTACCAATTAGTGTACACCTTTGTCATTAAGTGCCTTGGAATGATTTACCATTCTAAATTAAAAATAAAAAGTCTTCTTCTACTGTACATCCTTGACTGAATTAACATGTTCATGAATTTGAACTACTTGCTATCACCTCTTAGATGGTCAGTGGTTTCAAGATAAGTTTCCGTTTTTAATAAGAAAATGGTAAAAATGGCAGGTTTCTCTTAGAAATTGGCAGTGGTGAAAAAGCTTGAGGTGAGTCAATCATTAGTAAGCCCTGCTCAACTGTAAGCATTTTTTCCCAAATTTCAGAATATATATACCTTAACTTTAGTCTGTATTGAATCAAAACTTCAATCTTTTTGCCAGTTGCAAAATTCTGAAGGTGTCATTATTGGCAGCTTTCTGTGTGGAGCTTTTCATTAACATAATGTGTGATGTAGTTTTTTGGACTTTATAATTGGCAAGGGTGTCAAAGTTTTGATGTAAGCCAAGTCACCCAAGAAATCAGCAATGTTTTTTTTTGTTTTCCACAGAACTGTCAGAATGATACCTGATAAGACTAAATAAGTATTAAAATGAATATGTCTGTAGTCTGCTCAATTTCTGCTTTATAGCTTCAGCACTCGATTCTTCATCTCCTAATTAAATTGAGAAAATTAAAGAATCGTTGTGAATGCTTTTAACTTATTTTACCCTGCTCTTATGTACACAGGTTGAATGAAATCCAAAAATCACATTTAATACTCAAGAACTGAAGAAACTGTCTAGTAGGCTTGTTTAATACAAATAGGTCTCAAGTAAGCTTTATAACTTGACAGACAAACAGTCTTGCTCTGAGGCTAATGTAGGAAATACATGGTGTCAGTTTGCTTTTCTTGATGGATGAAGGCTTGGCGTACAACACAGAACCCACACCTCCAAGCTACAGTACAACCCCTTTTCAATGCAGAGGAGAGCCAGGCATGTTACCAATTTAGAAAAGGGCTTGTGTTTGTCTTCCAACTGTATTTTAGAATTGGGTTTTTGACAGTCTGTAGGCAACAATCAATAATCCTGGAAGTTAAATTTAGATTGAAGAGTCTGCACCTCCCAACAGGAACAGAAACCATATCATTAATCCTTGCTTGCTTCTTCTGCACCATTCTGATGAGCTTTTCAAGAAGAGAGCATACACTAACAACCATGTTAAAAATAAACTAAGTCTGTAGTCTTGGTTCATCATTTGCAGTGGTGAGGAAATGTTTGTCCGCCCCTGTATTGTATTGTAAAAATGCCCATGTTTCTTCTGCAGGAATCCATCATTTTATTGGAAAAGATAATTGCAGCAATTATGATATTTGCAATAATAAAGCTCTGAGGCCAGAGGGATAAAGACACTAATCCTTTATGGAGACTTTGCAAACTAGATTTTCAAGATATACTGCACTGTATATGTTTGTTTGAAAAATCCAGCAGAGAATTGTGTTGCAGTGGGGATATATGCTTGGTTGACTGTAGTTGTACTCAGTAGCATGACAGTCAATTTCATGAATGAATTCTTGCTCCGTCATCAAAGTTGGCAATGAGAGACCTTTCAAATCTGCTGCAGGTCTGCCACCTGATTTGTGTTTGGGATGTGCCTTTTACACACCTTGTCCCAGCAGTACTTATAGCTTAATATGCATCGGTACATTAATGATTACAGAACATCTACGTATGTGAGTGAAAGACAAAAATCTAAAACAGTCATTGCCTGTTGTTCACAATTATCAAAGACAAATCTAGAAAAAAGCAAAAATACCAATACTAATAACAATGGTACTTGATTAGGATATAATGTGCGCAGTGATATTTCTTTTTTTAGTCCATTAGGGTAGCTTTCATTTTGGAAGAGCCTGTGCCTCTGAATGATTTGAAGCCTGTCACTTTGCCATCAGTCAAGCACTGACAGACAGTTTTCAATGAAGTCATGTCCTGGGTTAGAGAAATCCTGTCAGAGATATCCACAAGGAGCCAAACGCATAGGTGGTTGACCTGGTCTGAAGAGGCAAAATTCTTATGAAATGATAAAAGAACAGCAACAAAGAGACTTTCTACATATTCCTGCTTTAAATTGCATAATTTCTCATAGTCTTCAATACAGACCAACATTATTCATGGTCAGACTGCCTGAATATTGAGTTGGTTCCTATTAGAACAGATTAGTATAAAACATCTGATGCACCTAGATTTATATAGAACTCACAAAATCTACTGTAAATGTTAGCAATATTCTTTCTATGTTGAGAGATGGGTGTGTATAATAATATGAATAATGACACTGAGAAAAAACCTGTATACAGGAAGAGATGCTCAGCAGTTTGTTACATACACTTTTCTTTGTTACAGTTTTACTCATGTCTGACCTGTTATTTGAAATTCACTTTAAATTGAAGAATTAAATATTTTCACACAAACACGGGTATACAATTGGCATTTGGCTTGCATTCATATACAGATTACTATATGGTTAGCCATAATTTTTTATCAGAATGACAAAGAACAAATTCATAGAGTTTAGAGTAACACGAACAAATACAGTTGAAAAGGCCATGAAAACGATTTCTAAAAACACCCAGGAAATGGCCTGAGACATCTTTATTATTCCAAGGCTACCATCAGAAGTGCAGAATGGCTTACAGTAAGATGTAATAAATGTGCATTAATAGACATTATACGGATACTTAAATGAAGATCGTTTTGGTACAAGTCCAGGCTATAAATATCCTATTGCATCCCAAGCATTCTACAGTGCACATACAGTAGACACTCAAATAAGTATCTGAAGAAAAATGATGAATTCTAAAAATAAGAATAACACAAGTCCCCATAGTGACATGCAGTTAGTGACAGGCTGAACAGGATCAATGACTGTTTCAGGGTTTTCAGCAGTCAGCTGTACTGATCACTTCAAAAGATTGCATGATGGATCAGGATATTTTAAAGGAGGTTATGTCCTTCCTTAAAATCCTTCCATAATATCCTTCCATAAGTGCATCCTTCCTCGATGAAGAATGCACTTAAAGTTCAATTCCTTTTCATCACAAATGAAGATGTCCGTGTCTGATTGCGACACAGAGCACTCAAAACAAAGGTATGTTGAAAAGTGGGAATTAATCCAGCACAAACCTCCCACAGATTCATGGACAACTGACTGGATTATAAAATAATTCATAACACAAAGCAGCTTCAAATGGAACAAATCACAGCGGTCTTTCAACACCAGAAAAACTACACGTTGAAGGTGGAATTCATTTTGCATGTCTCCTATTTTGGTATCTAGTTTTATTTGGTATTCCAAATCTCTCGTTCTCAGATGAACTCAAATTCAAGTAAACAGAAGTAAAATTTTAAAAATACATACTGTGTTTTTGGTAGTTTTTAGGATTAAAAAGAAGATGCCATTTAATTTCTATAGAAATGGTTCGCACCACACGTACTAGACGAAAAAATAAGATATGAAAGCCTTGTAGCCCAGAATCTGATTATCTGCCACGTGTATAGGAATTCAATGGAAGTGCAACCATTATGAATATTTTCAAGGTGATGCTTGTCACTTGCTAATTAAAAAAAAAACACCGAGTTTTTTTTTCAATGGAAGAATGCTTGGAATGCTCCTGCATTTCAAAACAAATTGAAATCTGCAATTCAAAGAAAGCAACAGTGCCCATGTGGGCATTAAATGTAAAATTTCAATTTCACTTTGGATTATTAACTGCCAAGACATACAGTACAAGAATCCACGACATTGTGCTTCGCTGCACTGACAGGAATCAAACACTTCTAGAGTGGATGTTGTTGTGCACCACAGAGCTCTCTAAACAGAAAGTTGCCACTTTTCTCCGTAGTGCAGAATTATTGGATATTGAAAGTCCTGCGGTTTTTCTTTCCTTTCTTGCTTTGAAATAGGAAAAATAAAGTCTATCGGGGCATTTCATTTCAGACGACCGTCCCTCTAGCATATTTGTTTTTTCTGCCCAGTGCAAAATGTTTCTGTTGCCATTGAACTGAGTAATTGGAAAGCGCAAAGTTAACATACATCTTGTGTGGTATAACTGTCTCCAAGACATTTAAAATACAGATATAGATACTTGAACAAATTTCAATATTTTTCATTGTTAGATATAATAAAGGATGGTTTTACTTATCTTTTTTAGGTTGAAATTTCAATTTAATTTAAATTCAATATCTGATACCAATGGTACAATGTTAACTTTTGCCCTTTTTTGTGGATGTTGATAAGCGAAGAGACCATCATCATTGGTAGAAAGTTCAGGAAACTTTAGTCTGCATATTTAACTGCAGAACCTTTAATCAACTCTGAATTTATAAACTAGAGCACATCTCTACAGTGTTAGTGTTCTTGGACAAGGAAGGTTCAATCAAAATTACATGTTATCATATTCTAGTAACATCTTTGACATTTGACATTGAATGTCTTTAACAAAAAGAGAGGCTAGAGGAATCTTGAACAAATTAATTTCAGACAATAAACTAAGCAAGACCTTTAGTTTGTTGCTATGATTCTGTCAAGAATGATTAATATGAGTCTAGGCCACAAAAAGATCTGGGGAAGAGTTCATGAATTAACCTTCTCCGAAGAATAGAAGGTCAATAAAAACATTGGAACACAGACAACAGTAGAAATAAAAAAAATATTTAGAATAGATTTAAATGTGCATAAAAGGGTTTTTAATTATCAATTGAACATTCAATGTGTATTTTATATTGTGGGTTTGCATGACATTGAAATGCATACAGTATGCTGTAATATAATGTGCATTACAATTTGTTTAAATAAGTGAATTGTAACATAAACAGAAATTCTTTGAACTGAAATGATCAATTACAATTTCTATCTTGAACCAAAGTCTTAAAGAACATTTCATAGTTTAACAATCAGTACAGGGTGTATTGGGCATTAGAGTACTGAATGTGTGCTCAGATGTTGACCTTAAACTGACTAGCAATTTACATTTCTTTATTTCTCATACAGAACAGCGATGCACTACAACAGCGGTAATGCAGCTATAAGTAATTAATAATACAGAACTTTTGGTTTGTTAGTTTTATCCCCTTAAAACGATAATTGGTAATAAAAATCTTGATGACGACTTTCTTCTGTTAGTAGTACAGTTAATAAAAGTTAATTTATCTTGACCGTTTTGTGCTTACTATTGAGCTCAGTGATAAGCCTAGAGCAGTACAGTAGTATTAAGCCTTGAACTTATAAACATTTACCAACAACACACTATGTTTTATCTGTACTTAATCACTCCCAATTGACAGTGGCTACTGGGAACCAAGAAGCTAAAATTCTGAAAAAAAATATTTTTCATTTTCAAGCTATTGTTGGTATGTACCCTTTTGTAACATTTGTCACCACATTGTTTGAACACTTGAAAAAGAGGTATCCTTATAAATCCTTGGCAAAATCATGCAGTATATCTGTGACTGTTAACTTACAGTATAATGAGCAGCCCATATGTATTTCTATTTGTATCTGAAAAGTACCCTGAGCAGAATAGGCAATTACAAGCATATGCATATTATATAGAAAAGCCCATGCCTGAGCACCTAGCTTCACAATTCTAATTACACAGCAGGAGGTTTTTGAAGAAAAAGAAAATACTTGTTTTAACTCACCTTCCATAACTTTTTAACACTTTCCACTCTGGACAACTTCCGTGCATTCATTCCTGGTCCTCGGTGTTCGAAATACATTGGAGCAAAGTATGTATGGACTGTCTGGTCCAGTTCGGAGCTACAGATCCTTTAATAGTCAGACACTCCCTGTCTTTTAATGCCGCTGATCATAACCGCACAACTCACAGCTCAGCATTAAGCAACCAATAGCTAAGAAAGCCCTTTGAGGATAAAAGCAGAATGCCTAAGCCAGTCTACTGTCAAAGTGGAAGCCTCATGTACTGTATCATCAAGGAGGGGGAGACAAAGACGCATGCCCCCCCAATAAGAAGAGTGTAATTGAGACCGCGTGTCATGCTAACGAGTTTAGCACACGTACAGTAAAACAAGGGCACTGTAAGTTTGCAGATCACTTTCAAAACGGGCACTTACAGTAGAAATAAACACTGCATTAAATTGGAACTGCTTTTCTGGGGGATAAACGCAACACATCAATCATTTTACAAATGAAATTGATTTCAGAACACTGACCAGCAAACAGACATTGTAAACATTTTCTTAGCATCACAAAAATAATAGATTTGGTGTCATATGATCTCTTCCACCAATCCCATCCACCACTCCTACTTCAGATTACTACACACTGCCAGAAATACAGTTCCTTTGAACTGATACATACTGTACAGTCATAATTCAAGAGTAGTGTGCATAATCATTGCCTTTTTAAGTAATTTGTTAATGTACACGCACCGTCGAAACACAACTGTCTTCCAACAGTACTGCAAAATAATTTTTGCTTACATATTTGAGCGTCATTAATGATTGATTGGTCAATATTATAAATAGCTTTACTGTGTTAAATGTAATGTATATAAGACTTTCTAATATCCGTGGAATCCCTTAAACTGACATTAAAAGTTCAGTTTCACTTTAATTTGATCAGTTCTTCTGGTATGTGAAAGTCTAGGGTAATTTTTAATGCAAAAATTTTAATAGCATTTTAATGCTAAATTGTCCGAACGAATCACTGTAGTTGGACTGTACCTTTGTTTGGGAAACAGTACTTCTAATTTCTGTCATTCCACGTCATATGACCACATATAATATTTGATTACTTTAAAATACACAACATATCTCATTTCTCATGCCCTGTCCTTTCAGTTCAGTCATTCTACTACTGTATGTAAAGAAAGTGGACTCTTATGTACTGTAGGTAATCAAGTGTTTTCTTAAGCAGTTGGGAAAAGCTGTGGGTTTACTTGAAGAGAGGGGGGGAAGTGAAACAGATGATTTCAAGTGTACATATACTGTATCCATCCATCCATCCATCCATTTTCTAACCACTTTATTTAATTCAGGGTCATGGGGAGCCAGGGCCTCTCCTGGCAGCTCTATGTAACTGTACACTTGGAATATACTGTACATTCCAAGAACATTGCTTCTCATGCGTATTTCTTTACCTACTGTATCATTCTGTATTCATCACTGTGAATAGTCAATAAAATGTCTCACTGAACAGTTTTCGATATTAAATCACCTACTGGTTATGTTTGAATAAAAATAAAAGTTTGTATTAATGAAAAACTTACAGTAGGTATGTAATGATATTTTTTTCAATAAGGTGAACCTAAGAAATACTGTACTTACTTGAAGATCTTCTGAAATACATGCGTGATGAAAGTTTGAATTTCATTTGAAACTAGAGTCAGGGGTGGGACAGGGCCTCTGAAAGACATTTTTTAACACCCAAATAAAGAATAAACTGGGAGAAAGGGGCATCTTCAGAAAAACCAACCTACAGTATAAGCCTGGATACCAGCACTAGAGGATTCAGGGTGTGGCTAGTAACCATTCCTACTGTATTTGTGTTTCTACACCCAGCTGCTCCTATGTTGGGCTGCAGTCTCCTAATGTTACACTGAACCTGTCAAAACAAAAATGGGAGTTTTAAAAAAGAAAGAAAAGCCTAAGGAGCCCTATTAATAATTTAATCACTGCCAAGCTCTTTTTTCCATCTCTGAGCCTTTTATGTGCTGCTGGAACGCGATTAATGGTTATAGATAAAACATAAACAACTGCTTACCATCTGCTTTTTACAAGGAAACTTAAAGTGTACAATAATGTATTAGATACCAAATGAAAAACTACTGAGGGTGTATTGTAGCTCGTTAGGCGAAGGCAGATACCCATTCACCTTTAAAATAAACTGCACCAATGTCTCATTCAGTTTTTCTTTGTTGTCAGTCTACAGAATCGTACGTATCCACTGGAATTCGGGAAGGAATGTGTCATTAATATGTTGCTTTTTATTTCATTTCTTGGCTATCCTTTGGAAACAGTGTAATTGCATTCCCAAGGCTGTGCAGTAAGGGTTCTTTGCCCTCTGCACGAGAACTGTAAATTGTGCTGACGCAGCGAAATCATAGGACTGTAAGTGCAATATGAGGCCTCAAACCGAATCCATGCCTTGTTATGATCTAATTCAATATTAACCTTTCATAAAGAGATTAAGCGCGTCTCAAAAGAAAACACAAAATGTAATTAGTCTTTACATATTCCATTTCCAATTAGAATATTGAACCCCCTGTTTTCCTTGAGAGGTGAACAGCATTCTCATGGTAATATTGATAATATTATCTCATGATAATATTTTCCATATACAGTATAATATTTTCCATATTTAGTTTCCAATTGAATTTGGAAAAACTCCTAATCTTATTCATCTTTCAAGATTTTCAGATTAGTTTGGGAGTGAAATCTTAAATTACACCACACAATTCTGCTTTTCTTTTTTGTTCTTTAAATCTCCCCAAACATTTAGTGTTCCCAAGGTGCTACTGCAGTATAAGACTAATGTCGGCTGAGCTGTTGATGCTCTCAACTTAGTTAACACAGGACATGTTTAAATCTATGTTCACGTGGATTCATGACTCATAACTGCAGAAATAGTAGTCTGTAGCCCACTTTGTTTCGCCAAAAAATGTGAAATCTCTTTTGTAAACTGTAGCATTGGGGGCAATTAGTTTAGTCAGTATTTATTTTATGATCAAGCCCTGTCAGGGAACTGTCAGAGCAATGACTCCATTCATAATCATCAAGAGACACTGAAAAAGGTTTAAAAAGCCTAGGCATGGTGAGCTATACAGTAATTCCATAAATGAGAGATCATATGATCTATACTTTATTCTAATTTGTATGTGAAAAGTAAATAATTACTGAAATCCTTAAAAAACTTAAACAATAGATAATATAGCACACAGGCTACTGTTTTTCATTACGCTGCTGTGCTATACAAAATCCATGCAAATTATTGTCACAGTAACTTTATTTACAATAGACATTTCCGTTAAGTATTCAAACACAATCCCTTTGGAGTCTAATAAGGTCCTATAATGGTTAAATAAATTCAAACACATAAGAGGCAGTCATTATCTTAACCATATGAAAAACCTTTCCCTCAGGCATTAGATTATATTGTTGAACAAACACAAGAAGGTACTGCAGGTTCTCATGCACACAAATAAACGTTTCAGAAAACAGATGGCAGAGAGTAATCGTCGCTGTAAGGGAATTAGGTAACACAAGTAAGTAGAAAGAAAAAAAAATCAATGTGCAATATAACCAATCCAGAAATCTGATCTAAGGCCCTAACTGTTTTAAAAGACTGGTAATTCCATTATTTTTGTGAAAGGGAGCTGATGTGAAGAATCGTGATGGTTCTTAGTAAGCATTTAGTATTCCATGCTGGTGTGAAACAAAATCAAAGTAAACTGCTAAATAGTTAACTATACTGAAAAAGAAACAATTTAGTTCTGAATGTCATTAATTACCAAAGGCAGGGTATTGGTAGTATTGTTAGTTTTTTTCCCCACCAGGTGAGTAGACTGCTATGTGTTAAAAATGGTTAATTAAGAAACTACTCAAATGACAAAATACAACTTAATATCTAAAACTATAAAGTAAAGTAAATTCAAAGTATAAAGCTATATTTAGAAAAGGTTATATATGAAATAGTCTCACTTAACACTGATAGTAGCATAATTGTACCACTTTATAGTAGGGGTTGCACATTGTATATACTGTACTGTATAATGCTTTATAAATAAAGTACACAGTATATACAGTATGAAGTATGACTAAAGTGACATATACTGTACAATATGCAAACAACCCCTAGTGTAGACGAATTGAATGGATTATTATTTGTTGAACTGTTTAAAACATCATTAATAATATGTCAATCACTTTTTTATAGATAACAGATCCAGTTTTGCATTCAATCTTACCAAAGAAACTGCCTTTAAATGTTGATTGATCCAACAAATTGAAATCCACAAACTGATCACATTGATTTCTGCAAACCTCATTCTACTTCATACTGAACATGAATTGTGCAGTGAGATAACTGGCTTTTGTAGCTTTATACAGTAGGTGGTTATTACTGTATCACAATCTGAATTTTGTTCACACTGATTTAATCCTCCCACAGTGGCACAGAGGCCTAGTGGTTAACACTGCTGCCTTGCAACTCTGGGTTTAAATTCTGCACCTGGGTTGTGTCTGTGTGGCGTTTATACAGTATGTTCTCCCCGTGTTTGCATGGGATTCCCTCCGGTGCTCCGGTTTTTACTCACAGTCCAAAGACATACTGGAACTGTAGGTTAATTGACTTCTGTAAGAAGTGTCCTTGGTGTAAGTGTGTCCGTGCATGTGTTCGTGTTTGTGTCTGTGTCTGTGCGTCTGCTCTGTGATGGACTGGCATTCCAGCCAGGATGTACTATATCCTTCCTTGCGCGTACTGGTTGCCGAGATAGGCTCCAGCACCCCTGCAAGCTTGTATTGGATAAAGCTCTTAGAAAATGCATGGATGGACATTTTCTTTGACATTCTTCGTCATTGACATAGTCTTTGACATTTCATAAAGGTTTTGCTTTTTTCTGAGTTTAACTCAATTCAAAACATTAAATCAATTGAACAACTGAACAATTGTTGGCTCGAGATATTAGTGAATAGAGCCACCAGTCTGGTCATGGCTGACACCAGTGACACTATCCATCCAGAGTACACAATGTTACTGAACATCCTCAGTCAGAGCCATCTCATTAGACACAGGTTGCCAAAACTCATTGATCCTGTGGGGTTTGCAGTTGAACAAACTCATTAAGAAAAATAAGACCAACGGATGAAAAATCTGTGAATTTGCAAACATTCAGAAATCAGAAACATGCAGAAGGATGCACTAGTACGTATGGGAAGGCACGGGAGATCAGGAGAGCCATCAAGGTACAGTATGTGCTTATGAAGTATAGGATAGAATAGATAGAAGTCTAGACAGTACAGTATATGGTACTTGCTTATACTTACTATAACTATTTTACACTATACTGTATAGTTATACATTAAATATAGATAGTATAGCTTGTACTGATGGTACAGCTTGTAGTTACTGCAAGATCAAATTTCACCCATTACCTGTGCTGTTGCTTATTCCACACCCCACTGTGATAACTGCATGCGTTTTGCAATTCTACAAGGGTTTTGTTCAGTCCGATTAAGCATGGGTTGGCAGACCATTGCCCTGTCCTGATGAATAAGGACTTCATCTGAGGAAGTGAGGTTTCTGACAAAGGGGCTTGAAGATGCACACTTTCATCTACTACTATAAAATTTATTACTATAATTTGCTTTAATAAATAAACCTTTGTCCAAACTGCAAACTTATCTATAGTACTGTATGTTACAATGAGAATGAAACAGAAATAGGACTGCTATTTGCCCTGAAGTTTTCTATACTGCTTGGCGGAAGGATTTGTTCCAGAAATCAGATTCTAACTGATCTTTTCCTGGGTGCTTAAAAGCACGATTAGCTGGTATAGAGATGCAATGTCCTATTTTTGTCTTGCAGTAGAATTAGTTCATTTCACTTGTACGCTTTGAAGTTCAGGATGCACTGACCCAGTGCCTTTAAGCAGCAAAAATTTGAAAGAATACTAGCTGTTCCAATAGAACAATATTAACTGCAATTAATACAATATTATTGTATTATTAGCATTGTAATACTAATATTGTAATACTATTTGTACTGCTAATATTATTGTAATAGCAATAGAGTTCAGATAATGATGTTTATGTATAATCTCTGATATTCAATTAGTAAAAACAAAATATTGAGGTTCTGCTGCTTCACTTTATCATTTAGCACGAGTGAAAATAAAACAAAAAACATTTTCCATTAGAAAATAATAACATAGGAACATGGAGACAGTTATACCAAGTACACAGATTTTAGTCCTTCTTTCTGGGACAAATACTGAAATTTCACAGCTAATCTGAAAGGCAAATAACAAATATGCAGAAAAGTCAAGTTTTGTATTTTTTATTTTCATACTTTCAAGTGCCAGATTAAGTAGAATGTTTGTCACTGGGTCCCATTTCTATTCATTGTGTAAATGAATACAGACAACAAATATCCCAGGAGTGATAATTACAGCTGTCAAAAAGAGCTAAAACATAAAAAGAATCAACAAAAAAGAACCAGTTGATGTTAAATTAAAACAGAGGAAGTAAGACAGTGAAGGACTTTATAGATTGTCATCTTCATGAATAAAATATACAGTATGCTGTGTCACTGGTGCTTAATTATTAAACTTTTCTAATGGATCAAAGGTGTGCTTGACACTTGAGGTCATTAATACCTAATACTCTGACAGAGAGGTGAAACAACAAGTTCTGGTTAATATGTTTTACTTCTTTTGATATTTTTCTTCCAAATGTTCTGTTTCTTGGGAGTACACAGGTGCATGAATACATTTACAGTATGTGTTAAGTACTTTTGACATACAGTATGTAACCTTCCATTTAAAAAAAGAAAAAAGTAACTTGATTCAAATTAAATTTGGAATTTGGGATTTTCATTAAAAAAGAATAATCTTTCACAACGTAACAGGCACAGAGCAACACTAAATAGACATGCAAGCCAGAAAGATACAGTACAGTACTGTACACGTTGAGCAGAGCTAATATTTTATACTCCCATATTTTACAAAGGCAAGAAAGCACTGGATTTGTACATTGTTTCTGTGGGATCATGTATAGTCACCTTCAGCACTGAAAATCTGAACACAATGTAAAAAGACTTCCCTCCCCAACCACAGGGATTAAGTTCCTGAAAGCTCCCAGTCTATGCAACAATGTGGTTGGTAAATATTAGGGAATATGGAAAATAGTGTTGCGGTCTGTAACCCTCATCAATGGTGAACATAGCTTGTCAATTTCTCCCCATGAATTCCAATTCCAATTCAACATGAGAAAGTCAGAAAATACCATACAGTAGCAAAATGGAATAGTATTTACCTTGAAAAGTGAGACTTAAAAATAGCAAAAGAACTGAACATACAGTAGTCAACAGAGCACCGAAATCAACTGCGCACACTGAATGTGAAGTACAGTACAGTATATGCCACTGAGCGCCCAGCTGGATGGAGAGACATGTGGTGCATGAGGGACATGTGAAAGGGAGGCAGGATGACAACACCTGAGAATCCTGAATGTGTGGAGAAGCTGATCGCTTTTAAAAAGACTCCACCGGCACAACGGTGTATTGTGTACCGTGGTTGGTATTGCGTATGAGCGAGTACTGTGGCTGACAAGGACACCTGCGCCATTATTACGAATACCGACGCATATTCACTTTGACTGACAAGGGAGGGCCACTCCAGCAGAGGCACTGTGGCAGGTCTGCGGTGGACTTTAACAAGCGAGATGGCCGCATGAATTTGGCACACAGAAAGTGAATCAGAGAAAGAAGCAGAATCACAAACCCCACTGCTGTAACCACAGTGCTCCATGCAGTAGGAACTGTTGTACTGTGAACTTTTTTAAACTACGGTATATCTTCATCACGGACAAATCTCCCACACTTTACACAATACCTCAACTACTGTATGGTACAGTACATCCATTAGTTTTGCCACTTTCCCTGCTCCAAGACTCCTGCTGGCACCCTTCTGCTAATATTGTGTTTGAAGTGTGACTACCGAGGGAAAACAAAAAAAACACCACTTCTGTAATGTGCTACACTCCAGCAGATTAGCTCTTCATTAAAAGAAAACATATATTGTTCTTCAGCTGCATGCAGTTTCTTCCTCGCAGTCTGTGATGTCATGCTTTTTCTATAACTCTGTTTCAGGAACAGCAGGGAGACAGTCTTGGCACACAGACAACAGCATAAAGCTTATATACAGTACCATCTTATTCAAACTGTCCTTTCTGCAAAAAGAGGCAGAACATTATTTCATGGCAGTTCCTAATATTTTGCCCATTGGTGTGAAGGCAACCTTCTTATTGCATCATAATTAGCACCACTGCAGGACAAGCTAGCTTGAAGCACGTCCAATATATTTAGCACTTGCTTACATAGCTTAGTTATGCAGAAAAACAGCATTCGAGGTTTCAGCTATTTTTAGGTAGGAACCATACTCATAACTGAATCCATTTTTACTTAGCTTTTGGATACTAAACAATATTCAACACTTTTGGTCACTAAACACCAAATTTGTCTGATTTTCTTTTCCCAAGAACGGGGATTCACTGTCATTTTTGTCATACAGTGCTTAGAACAGCTAAAAGGGAAATAGCAATTATTAATAAAACAGCAAGAAACCCGTTTTAAAACCTTTTTTTCAAAACCTGTGTTTGTGAGAGACTCCTTTAGCAGAACTCTTCACTCGCTATTAATTAAAATCTTCCCCTCTGAAGCTTTCATTCTACAATTATTTTTAAATGCTCATTAGTCTTTTGCAGCAGCTTCCCAAGACCATGTAAACCTCCTAGCATAATTTTATCTTTTTTTTTTCCTGTCAAGTCCAAGTAGATAATAGTGTCATGACGCCAAGACATATTTTATCCATTCAGGGGCACCATTAAACGTGAAATACTAATAGTCCAGAATGGATGGGACTTTCAAAGTCAAATTTAGCGAGTAACCACTAATACCACTGAAAATACATTCTGAAAGGTTAGTTCAAAATCAACCTGCTGTCAAAACAGAATCCTAAACGGTATGTGGCTCTGTAATTCCATGCTCTGACAATATGCTTGATAAAATCTTCAATACCTTATAATTTAATACTGTATATCTTAATTTATTATATATTTTTTAGAAACATCTTTCTTTCATATAGCACCTAAGATGCTTTTTTGTATATTTTATACATTTGTGACTAGTAACAGCTTTCCTATTTTGTAACTGTCAGCTGATATTTCATGCAGCTTGTCTCTGCCTCCCTGCACAAACCCAGGAGAAGTGTTGTCATCTCAGTTCTGAGTTTTCAATTGACTCCTAAAAACATCCCGCTCAGCTCACTTGACAGGACGTACACAGCTACTTCTCATAACACCATGTCCCAGAGGAGACCAGAATGCAACAGTGATCTCTGCTTCACAGCAAGCACAGGCCTCCCTCTGCCAAATCGGTTCTGTTCTGCACTCTGACATTCCCCGGCCACAGTCAGCATGCGGTGCAGTCGGGTTTTCAACATGGGATCTCTGAGGCAATGTGACGTTTTCAGCCCAACAGGCAGAGCCTTTTACAAGATGAGACACTTGAGAGTCTGTGGAGTTCTATTTTTATTATGACCCCAAAAGTGGGGGAAAAAAATTGAAACATCCAGAACTAAGCTGCACGAATCCAGGAAAAAAAAAAACCAAATCCCCTCAATCTGGAACACAAAAGACAGCAAGTTGTGATTGATGGACTGCAAATCCTAATAGGGATTTAGAAAGTCAGCCTTTATATTTAGGTTACCTCACAGTCAGCACTATGACTGGGACTGGAGAGTACACGTAAAAAATATTTTTTGTCTCCGTGCAGAAGAGCTGCAGACATAACTTTGAGTATATTGTAGGAATCAAACTGAAAATTCAGGTAGAGACCCTCACTCTTTCAAATATATCGAGGCAGGCCATGATGAGATTTTTGTTTCCAAAGTGCCCTCCTACTTTTATAAAACAAGAGAAAAGAGTGGCCTCATCTTATTTGTAATCCATTCTAACCTACTATACTTTTACAGTGACTCCAAAGGGTATCTGTATGCTGTATGTATACCAACTCTAATTCATTTAAGAGCACAAAAATCCTCTTGTTCAGACTCTTTACACTAGAGCTGTGTAGGCTGTGTATAATGAGAAAGGTGCCATGTACCAACACTTGTAGAATAGGTTATGTATCTGTGAATGCTTTGAAAATATTTCATTTTCCACACCATTGACCTCTCACATGAATCTCCTAATTGCATTATACAAAGGTTTGTTTGCACTTGATCTGGTACAACACAATCAAATTAAGCAAAAAAATACCTCGTACCTCATCCATCACTTACAGGTGATGCAGAGTTTTGAATTTTTTCCTATTAAAGTGCTACGTGATGCCTTGTAATGTCAACTGCAAATAATCTGCTTAGCATTGATGCCCACTTAGTTGTGTACAATATATACTGTATGTATTTTACCACACAATTAAGAGGGCTAATTAGGAATTAGCATCCTGTCTTTACAGTGGATTGCTAGTAAAGTTTTAAGCTATAATAATTGAAAGTGGTATGAAGTGTACGTAGGAAATGTTGGCAAATGAGAGAAGAGTAATAAAAACATAAGAAAGTTTGCAAACCACAGGAGCCCACTTGGCCTATCAAGCCCCTTTGTTAGTTAGTAGCTATTTGATCCAAGGATCTCAGACAGCTGTGCCGTGAAAGAAACCAGGGTATCATCTGCAACAACATGGCTGGGTAGCTTGTTCCCTATGTCCACCCCACTTTGGATAAAGATGTGTCTACTGTTCTCGGTTTTAAATACACTTCCAAGTAGATTCTGCTTGTGCCCTCTGGTTGGTGTTTGATTGTTCATTCTGAAGAAAGCTGTCAATGCTTTCAGGATTTGAATACTTCTGTCACTTCCCCTCCTTTCAGTCTGTTTCCAAACTAAAAAGCTTTAGCTCCTTGTGTAGCGTAGGACATTCACTCAGTGTGCACATTCCCTTCAGTCATTATGGCAGCAGAGTAGACAGAAGTCCTGGAAATGGCTATTGGGTTTGAAGAGGTCCTGACAGCTTTACCACAGAGGCCCAAAAGCAGAAGCTGGGTTGCAGATATGGGAATCTATCACATCATCCAGGCTGCAGTGATCTGTCAAAAAAGCCCCCAAGGTGAGATTTTTTATTTACAGAGGTGAGGGGGAGATTATTCACTGTAACTGGGTTGGCAGAGAACCGACCCCTTTCTGTTTCACTGTCGTTTACTGGAAGGCCCAAGCTTCTGGAGGACAAATCTGTTAAGAGTCCTCTGCACAGCGAGATCAGACAGCGCAATTGGCTCAAAATCTTCAACTCGGCTGAATTTCCATTAGCGAACTACTGGCCACTCGTGCAAGTCTTCTGACAATATTAGGGAGCATGTAAGAGCAGCCCCATTTATCAAAGACACATCATAAGGCAGCGTGAGCGATCAAGTCAAAAGCCATAGGGAGTTCTAGAAAGTGGAGACTGACTTGAAGGAGGGGTTATCGGGTAAAGGTCATCCTAACATCTATTAGTGTTTCACTGTTGAACATTATTTAGTACTTTGCTTGGCAGGTTGGTGACTACCCAACATTGGAGTCATTTTCATTGTTAGTGATTTAACCTTGAGTCTCATAACTCTGATTAAAGACCTTAAACAGATGATAACCATCCTTGACATTGGTTCATTTGACTGGGTTGGCCCTTGAAGTACAGTATGCTAGTTCGGACTCTGCCATTTAAAACATATTCTGGATGTTGTGAATTTTGATTTTGTTACTGAGCTCAATGTACCATTTTCAAGACACTTTCAACCCCAAAGCTAAAAAAAGACAGTAGGGAGAACTGTGTTTTACCTCACAGCTAATTTACAATTTAACATATTTCTGTGGGTTTAATGGACATTACAAAAGGGCAATATAAATTAAAAATGGGAAACATAAAAAGTGTCATTAAACTGATTCATGAAAAAAATCCAAATCTGCTGTTCTCAGTTTCCCTCAAGGAATTTTGTAAAGGAGATTTATTGTTATGAAAGAAGGAAGCTTTTTGAATACATTTTAGAACAATTTTCTTACTTCTGCTGTAAGAGGCATAGACAATTACTCAGAAATGCATTCAGTCTTTCACCTTGAGCTAAATCTTTGACAATACAATATTTTGTGAACAGAAAATGTTTTTTTTTCTCAAAAACATAAACTGTGTGTGTTTGTTGACACACCTGATTGCTCTTTGTAAAGATGTTAATATTTGCAGAAAATATATTAACTCACTCTCAGCATGTCCCTTATCTTAGTGGAGGTTGTAGAAAGCTGGGGCGTATCCAAACCTATCCAGGAAGCATAGGGAGCAAGCCTGGACTAAGAGCACACACACGCTCTCACCCTGGACCCAGTCCATCACAGGGCTACAGAGGAGGGTACAATTCAGAGTAGTTCATCATACCTAACCAGCACCATAGAAGCAGGGCAACATACAGTTAGTGCCTGGGCAAAGCCCCACACAGACAAAGGGATTAAATACAAACTCCAGACAGACAGGTGCTTGAGGCTGGAACAGAAGCTAGGAACATACTGTGCCACACTGTTTCAAAATAGAATCCTCACTGGATTGCAATCACTGGGAATATGGGCATGCATTTCACTGTACTCTCAGAACTCTGATAAACAAGTGAAGGATGAGTATTGGGTAGCAAGGCTTTGGTGTTGTGGCCTCTCAGATTTTTGGTCTTAGGATAGATTCTGGCCTGGGATATTTTCCATGTGGTGATGTGCATGCTCTCTGCTTGGTTGTGTGGGTTTTCTCTGGGTGCTTGGGTTTTTATTACCAACATTAATCACCAGCTCCAAATTGCTCCCAGTATGTATTTGTCCCTTGTAAAAAACTGGACCTACTGGACTTTTAATCTCCCAGTCTAAAGAAATAGTTGGTGTTATATTGCGTGTACAACTTTATTAAAACAAATTGTGTACCAAATTAATGTATTTTTTCAATACCTTACAATTTCAAACAATATCTCTATTATAGTAGTTCAAGTAGGTAGCTGCGTCAGCATGCGTAGGCTGCAAAGGAAAAAGTAAAGGTTTATTCACTGCTGAAAAGAGAAGAAAAGAAACACATTGTTTCGGCTGAGGAGCCTTCTTCAGCTGTCTTCTGTTATGTCACTCACATCTGCATATGGTCTCTTTGGTCTATTCTTCTAAAATTATTAACAAGAACCTGAATTGATATTTAAGAATATATTATAAATCAGGTGATCAAATAATGAACAATAAAATAAACAATAAAAAGGGAAAATGCATGCTCAGGAAATATAATTAAAAGCATGTGTTTGGGTAAGATTTTGAAATGAAGTTTAACTAATATCAAACTCTACATTCGTACATTTCAACACAATTTTAAAACATAAATAAAACATAAAATGCAATATTCATAATAGCAAAAATTGATTTTTAACTAAACTCTAGTCGAAACCCAAGAAAAGTCCACTATTTAAGGCCAGATGAAAGAATGTAAATGATGATCTCAAAATTATGTATAATATTTTAATGTTTCTAGAAAAATGAGCAATGTGAGTTTTGAATTTTAGCCCAGAAATATCTTTTAAAAAATGCTGCACAGGCACATAATAGCTTTTGAGTACTGGCATTAAAAATGTGTCTTGTACTAAATGAGATGTTGTAAGAGAACTCTGCCCTCTGTTGACTGATCTTTGTAGAAACGTGCTATGTAACACATATTTTAAAGTCATTTCTTTCCAATATTTAGTGTACTAAAGAGGTGGTGTGGATTATAAAGAATAATTCATACACTCGCTGTTCACTTGCTCACTTCTGTAAAACTGACAGATTACAGATTGCTGGATGAAACCAGCGATGAGATTTCTAGATTAAGTGCCCTGTTGATAATAAAGTGATAATCAAGTGATGGCCAAGATTATAAACTGTACCTATCCCAAGACAACACAGACAAATTAAACTGTTTCAGGACCCAAGCTACTACAATATACTACAATATTTTTTAGATATACCTAGGTATTTGTCTGGGACTTCTGAACAAATATACCCAACATGTGATGTATCATTGATCATTTTTTCTTTGCTATTTTAATGAATGAGGTAATTGTCTCTAAACCAATGTCTTAAGGGGAAGAGCACTTTGCTCAATGCAGTATGTCAAACAGATCAAATAAGCAAAAAAGCCAACACAACACCTGTAAGTATCTTTCTTCCCACAGTAATCAGAACAGTTTCACACCTCTTCATCCTCATTGGGATTTGGTTTTAGTTTAAGTCAGGTGAATTGTATGTCCTGAGTACACACACTTCCTGTTAGGAATCTCTGCCATCTTGACTCAGGGATAGCTGTTTTACGATTTACCCTGTCCTTCAAAGCCCCTCCTTGGCTATTCTTTCCTGCTCTCCTGATATCCCCGTAGACTGCAGCACCTTGCAGGCTGCTGTGTGTCATAGCTGCGCCATGATTCACTTGGCCAGAAAAACAAAGCAACCATATCTGGAACAGTACAGCCTCTGCTGGCTCACTTAGCGTACTGCAGAGTTGAAAAGGAATGCTATTAACCGCCCTTACTTATCCAGGGCTCTTATCTTCCTGCAAAACTGTAAAATGGCCTTAGTGTCACAATGTTTCCAGATCTGTGGACAATGTGTTTAAAACTATCAACACTGTAAACGAGAGATATACAGCATGTCTCAATAGGCATGGGATTATGAATAGCTACAGTTCACAAAGATATTTCCTCAGGAAATTTAAAAATATTTGAATATAATAAGGTACCCTTTCAGCTTTATTCTTCAGAAATATGAAAAGAAAATATTTTGTCTTAGATCATGCTCCTATCTGATTTGACTGACTTGACATTTTTTTTCAGCCTGCAGAGCTTTCAAAGAAAAAAAAATGCATTAGCATTTCTTATAAATGGCATTCCAGTTTCTTTGCTGTCAAGGATGACACTTAATGTTTTCATTTTGTTCTGCTTTTAAAGAAAACAATTGTCAAAAGCCCCCACATAGTACAGACAAGATCAACAGCGCACTTTAATGTATTCTATTATAATTGCCTTTAAATCTCAGGAGACAAGCTAAATTATTACACAGACGACAACGGATACTAAAATATCTTAGAACTATTTTTATCCTTTGGAAAAGAGATGGTAAAGTATAGGTTAGTGACTACATTCTTCAGTTCCGTTTTTGTTATATATATGTCTACAAGGCATTTACAATGACTAATTAAGCAATAATTAGAGGCAAGCTTTAAAATATTTAGAGGGTACTACAAAAAGGTTAATAAAGGTATAATACAAAATTAGTTTTCACACATCAGTCCCTGAAAAATCAGCAGTTACAATGACAAAAAGATGAAACACTCCTGTATGAAGGCTCTTCCATCAAGTTAGTTAATTCCTTGGGGACGTTTTTTCTTTGCTAGAATTAGGTTATTATGACAGAAATGCCAAATGAATGAAGAAGTGTGTGTAAGAACTTTCAAATACCACTTCTTCTGAAGCATTTGAACATGGTCTGAAATCACAGTTAAAAAGGAGAGCCAATTATTGTAATAACACTTAATAATTTACAATTTTTGGAAAGCAGACTGTGATGGAATGGGGCAGCATCTGAAAAGCCAAAGGAACAGAACAGGTAAGGAACTAATATACTGTAGAATGGATGGCTGCATTTAGCAGATTTCCTGCTTGAAGCAAAAAAAAAAACAGATTCAAAAAGTAAATAAATCAAGTTCTAGAATGCAGTAGGCTAAATGGTTCAATAACTTACTGTAATTAAAAAGGTATGGAGAAAAATAATAATGTTAAAAATGATTAGAAAAGAAAAGGATCTAATTAAAAAAGTATAACTAACTGCATGCATGAGTAAAAATATTCTAGAATGACCAAAACAGAAATAGATAAGTATATGTTTCAATAGAGGCTGAAATAAATTAATAGTGAACATTTCTTCAATATTACAATTGCAAAGTAACAGTAAAGGATGAAGTAGTGGGTCTATGAAATAAAATTAGGAAGGTTTTAGACAAAGAAAATGAAATTGCTAATATATTAAATAAACGTATTTACCAATAAAGGAATCTGAGCATAGAAAGTTCTATTTTAAATAGTATAAAAACTTAAGAGATAGACATGCTACAGGTTTTATAAGCACAGTCAATTAACTTTTCTTTTCATAAAGTTAAGGAAATAATACTAATTTGATGTAAACTAGAATATTACCTCAATGTTAATAGGATTATATGGGACGTTAAACATGGATTTAGAAGAGGCGGGTCTGTCTCTTTACAAATAAGTTATTTGTTTCTTTGATCAAATAGCAGCGGTAATGGACACAAACAGAGATCATATGGTACTGTATAATAAGGTATACTGTATTTAGATTTTCAGAATGCTTTTTGATTAAATTCATACTGAAACCCCTATTAAAAATGTACTTTGATAACCGAACGAAAGTGAGTAGCTTTTAATTAAGTTTTAATTTAATAGCTACACCACAAAAACTGCCACATTCAATGTATGTCTCCCGTGATTTACTTTTGCTTACTTAAAGCACTGTAACGTTAAACATGGTGTCACGGTATGCTAATTCCTTTCCAAAGCCGATGAGTCTAAGCTTTTTTATAACACTCGCAGTGCTGTCACTCTGAAGTCACAGCTTTAATTACTAGTTACACCAAAGAATTTACATTTCACCTGTTATCTACAGTATAATTTACAATTTCACGCCTTTTTATTTTGTGTTTTAATTTTCCCAGAACGGCAACATCTCTTTTATTCTTTTAAGAGCACATAATGCATTTTTAAACATTATATTTATGTTTGTGCTGTTAAGAATGTTGAAATGTGATACAGTATATAGACAAATAAAACTAGAGATTCTATGCTTTTTACATGATTTATAAAATGCATACAAGGAACATGACTGAAGGGATGCAACATTTGTTTTTCCTAATATTGGGACATTTTAATCAATTATGAAAATATGCTCCTTAAACATCCTCTTTCTAATGATGGTAAATATGTTTTATGATAATGATGAAGGACATTTTAAAAATTGGTTTAAGTACAGGACATGAAAGTGAAATATTTGAAACTACCTTGAATCTTGCACACCCTGAATACAGACTTTTTGTTATCCAAACAATTGGTAGACGGCGATCTCTGTTTTGGCAAAAGGCCTAGCCTTACCCTTTCCACCTAAGAAACCATGGCAACAAAAAGAAGGGACTCTTTTGATGTAACAGCTGCAGTGAACCGAAGCCTGTATTCTGCCTGCACTGGACATTCATTATGACTCCTGATAGGGTTGGTTCAACAGACTGATTGGTAGCCAGAATTTCAAAGAAAATGAGCACAGGAGAATTTAAAATCATACACTCTAGTCCTTCTTATTTGCGGGAGATAGCTTCCTGAACTGTCCCCAAAGAATCCAAAATATACTGGGAAATATGTGTATACTGGGAAAAAACTCTCATATAACATATATACCATAGGTAGGCCTAATACACTATACAAATAAGCATTAATATGCCAAATAACAAAGGAACATGACAGAAAATACAGTCTTGCACAGTTTCCTGTTATGAAAAAATGAACACAAAGCACATACCTTTTACGGTTCATTGACTGCAGCGATCTTCAGGAAGACATGATGAAGTGGGAGAGATGTGAGGGGTAATGCGTATGAAAAAACACAGGCTTGAATTCTGAATCGAGCCCTGAGCAATTGAGACCATCGCAGCAGCTTCGGGCCTCCGAGAATGTTCTAGAAGAAGCTTCGAGAACAGAACCCAGGCCAGTCTTGTCCTGACACCTCAAGTACGCCCAACCATGGATGGGTAATAATAACAAACTATGTGGGCTAATAATTTACTATCTACTAACATTATGCATTTAGTTAGTGCTTATGTGGGGAGCACCGTCTACTACTACTGAAGAGCAGCTTCACATCAGGTGGAGACGATGGCAGATACAGGAGAAGCTGAGAAACTGTTTCACCAACTGAATTACGGGGATCTTTAGGCAGGACAGTTCAAGCAGAGAGTGGAATTCAGCCAGGGCACAGGGGTTAATACCTCAACTCTTAAGGACAGATTTTAGTTGTTCAGTAGTCAGGACCTCGGTTTAACAGCGCCTCCTACAGCGGTGTCCCCAGTCATCATATTGGAATGTCAGGAACAGAGAGAATAGTGCCACCTACTGGTGCATGATTCTGTCACCCTGGAGAATCACTTCACCGCACTACTGACATGCACTGAAATTGCTGCATGACCTATTCATAACATAGAGTGTATCCACACATAGTGAATTATTGCAGAAATAATAATTAAATATTAGAATCTTGTATGTCACAATATTTACCATGTCCTGTTGGACTGCTTCAGATAACAGGACATGAAGCTAAAGCTCTTTCAAGAATCTCACATTCCCCCCTCAGATTAACACATACAGTACTGTATATCTTGAGGGAATGTTTCACATTCTGGGCACCTGTTTTACTGGAGTGATCAGTAAGGTTTATTTTAAACCTGCTGTGCTCTTTAAGTTTCGATGGAAAACCGATACAGTTCATAAAAGGCACAATAAACAGTGAACTAATGGTCAGGATTTCTGAAGGGATAATAAATATGATCTCTTATTCCACACTGTGCTGTCAAACATTTGGCTTTTGCTTTGCAGGAGGTGTTGATGCCAGTGTTACCTGTTCCCACTACGGGCTTTCTTTTTAATTTCATTGTGTTTTATCATGCCAGGTCAACATGCCACACAAATCCTTTAGACAAAGATCATAGCCAAAGTCTTGTATACTTATAAAGTAATTTCTAATACAGATATCTCTTTTATGAACAGTAAATCTGATGGCCTTAAACACAGTGGTGTTACAATTCCAGGCATATCAACTTTATTTACATTTTAGCCATTTACAGTGAGTTATTTTTCTTATTGTAGTATTAGCAATAATACTGTAAAACATAAAGAAGACGCAGTGTTAGCCTCAGAATAACTTCTCTAGTACCTGAATTGAACTGGAACTAATCCAATACTTAATTTAATGCTGCTGTGCAAACAGTTCTCTAACCCCAGACAA
Source organism: Lepisosteus platostomus (assembly GCF_059453375.1). NCBI lineage: Eukaryota > Metazoa > Chordata > Actinopteri > Semionotiformes > Lepisosteidae > Lepisosteus > Lepisosteus platostomus. The sequence continues at coordinate 51,873,207 of NC_142618.1, forward strand.
ACCAGCCTGAAGTACCTTAAAGTACCAGCTGTATTGCAGTCCTAGCTGTCAACTAGCTTAATGAAATATTTCACTCTGTACATCCTGCTCAAGTGACCTACCATTTCCTTTAAACTTCACATCGATTTAACACAACAAAACCTGAAGAAAGGAACTCGGAGAGCATTATATAATATATGAGCATTTGATGTACACATAATTACTTTTATAGGTTCTATAAATATAAATATAAACAGAAGGGGTTCATTAAGGCAGAGAACAAGGTACTAATGCCATGTTAATGTCAGGGGTTCAGTTAGGGTTGAGCCAATGCACGCTGTGACCTGGCAAGGAGGCGGTATGTTCAGGTGGACTCTGCTGGAAAGATGTGGCACTGCACCACCATAACACAAGATTGGAAAGCAGTACTCACCTCCTACACAGCTCTGATTTTTACTGCCACTGGGTACCCTAGTTCAAAATCCCTGAGCCACTGGGTGGTAACACTGTAGAAAACTCACAAAGAACTCATTAACCTAAACTTCTGCTTGCATAATAATATATATTTCTACGTTTCCACAGAATAAAAGTTGCAAGCCATTTTCTGATCCCTGAACTACAACGCCTATTTATTAGCTCTGCAGTGTTTGTAATCCACTTTCTTTTTACAGAGATGTCACTTTTTAAGGCCACGTTCCTGTACGATTACTTAATAGAAATACATGTCAGTGCTCTTCTTTCCTCCGTCATGCAATACTCATAGAGTAAGTGGATTTACTGTAGGTGCTACAGTAGATGCAGTGCAAGTGGAAGTTCACAACTTCAGATGGGATAATTGGAAAGGACTTGAATTGCTAAGAGCAAGTAATAACAGCTTGCCTCCACTGCATCTTCCAGTCTCGTTTGACATGTCAATTATTAAATAAAGCCTGCTCATATTCTCTACATAAAAAGTGGACAATAGGAGAAAAAACAGTCCGCCTATCATACATAAAAAAGGACTTACACATTCAAGCACAACGTGTGTATTCAATTGGTCTTTTCACTGTGGCAAAACTAAATGCCACTTAATTCACTTTCCCCTCAGTTACACTATATGCCAAAGCTAGATACAATTAACTGCTGTTTTCTGGATGTGAAAGTGTCCAGACATACACTAGGTTCACAGGCATAGTGAAGTAGACAAGACACTACTACCTGGTGATACTCAGTTTAGAAAATAAATGGGTAGGAAATGCAGAATGTGCAAAATAACCGTGTAGGAAAAATGTTTTCCATAATTTTCCATAAGCAATGACCACTGCATTTCTTTTTCGCCTCTGGAAATAAAGAGCAGAACAAGAGTAGGGAATAAAAGATCCGAATAGATTAAAAAAGAACACAAAAAAAACAGATCAACATTATGTTGTTAGAGTGACTTTTTAAAATCTTAGTCTTGATGTGGTGTTTGTATTCAACCAGAAAACAACAAATGTAGAAAACAGAAAAAATGCTGCCTTTGTTATGCAGATACTTTACTGAGTGGCTAGCAGACTTTTAACTCAAGGGCTTTAAACTAGAGTAGACTATTCTTAGAATGTATTTACAACACGGGAGGGAATTAATGAAAAAGCATATTATGAATCGCTACTTTCAGCTCTTCTATTAATACCTAAAGGGAGAGCTTCGTCTTTACTTTCAGGCTTCAGTAAAGCACATAAGGGGATCATTAATACAGAGACAGAGAATCCGCCAGCTGTAAGCCTTTATTTCAAATAAGATGCACTGCACACCCTCCAACGCTGGCACGTTGTTCAAAAGGATCAGACTAAGAAAGGATTTTCAAAACGTTGTTTCATTTTTTATTATGTATGTATTTGCATAAGTACTTGAAACCTGGCTTCTAAGCAAAGCTGAATAAATACACCTTCTAGAGACAGTCCTCTAAATGACTGGAATATGCCAAGAGGTTACAAGGTTAATTTGTTGTGTTATCATTCTGTTCAGCACAAGGACACTGAAATATGTCCTTTGGTAGGTTGGAAAGGGGTGCAGAGACAATATTTCCTGTGAAATTGTATCGCTCTTCTTCACAACTCAAAGGCAGCTTGTAGGATCCAAATCATAAAGCCCATGTGGAACGGATGTGAGTGGAGGTATCAGTTCATGATCACAAGGGGTCCTTAGCAGGACCACAGGCTTCAAGAATCAGCAGATGAAGCCGATTCTGGAAGCCTGGGCTGTAAAAGAGAATTATATCCCTGCCAGTTCAATGCAGGGCACACACACTATCATACAGGGACGATAAAGAGGCAACAATTAACAGAACTAGCATGTCTATACGAGGTGAGAGGAAAGTGGAGCACCTGGAAAAAGCCGGGACAGACATGGTTAAAACATGCAAGCTCTGTCTTGCACATTAAAAGCTATGAGGCAGCAACAGTTCATGCCACAGTGCTTCCTGCCAGCAGAACAAATGCATTTCCTTTCAAATTGACTGTGCTGCTCTTAACACCATATCTATATATTTCCATCATTGGATAAAATCACATGAGCAGTAACAGAGTATGCAGGGGTTAGGTGTTGCACAGGTGTTTTTTTGGTCCTTCCGAAAGTCTGCTTACTCATAGCATCTACTGCATTTTTACTTTTCAGAAAATGTCAGCATTGTAACTGCAAGCCAAGATCTCCTCTAAATATTTTTAACAAAATGTGAAAAAGATACAACTTGGGTTCACATCACTGCGCTGAGCATTAACAATACTGCACAGTTCTTGTTCAAAACTGTCTGCTGTATAGCTCAACATTGGTAGCATAGTACAGCATCTCATTGATGATTCCTTTCTGGCAACTTCAAATACACAGAGAGGTACTAAACCTCAAATATGGACAAGCATTCAGATTGAAAACTCACTCCCACACGGTATAAACTTTGAAAACTCCAGCCCTAGCAAAACATTTTGAACTTTTTGAGACTTATATCACATCTACCGGGAAACCAAAAATAATGGGTAATGACATGAAATGCTATTCGCATCAAATGAAAGGTGTCTTGGGATAGACAGACATACATAACTTGGAACTGGAGTTGTGCTAGATGCAGCTATTGATTAATGTATCTCTTCATCCTTCAGGTCTCAAAGCAACAGAAGGAGCTAAAGTAGAGATCTACTGTAGTTCAAAGGCAATACAAACCTGACAAGAACAAACAAGATGCTTTGTGCACTCACAAACTACTGTGTAGTTTCAAGTCCTTTGAAAACACAGATTTTCCCTGTGGCCTGTAACAGATTACTACAGCAATCTGTCTTTAAAGACACGCAAGGGGATTGTGGAATCAGTCCTTCATATACTGGATAATCTCATTGGGGTTGCTGTTAAGTCTTCTACAGAGGAAGGTATAATGTGGACTGCACATGAAGGTCCTATTGAAAGAAAGATTCCCATCAGCAGAGACAGAAATACTGGGATGGCAAACAGTCACAAGCAATGCAGGATTATGTTTATTTCAAAGGGACTGTTTTTGAAGAGGTTTGTTGGATTCATTGTCAATACTCTTGTTGTTTTGGTGTTGTTACAGTTTTTCAAGTAATCAATTCTTCTTTCCTTTTATTTCATGCCTCTGTGCTTATCTAGTTCTCAATTTTGCACAGTTTTTCAAACTCCTGACTGTCCGGAACATACAGTACATTGTACATATATCTGCAGATCTCGTCTAGTAAAGTTAGCTTTCAAAAGATTTTCTCAAAGTGGATTTACAGGAAATGTTCAGATAAAGCAAATTGAATAATAAACCTGTTGGATCAGTGAAACTCAGTTACTGATCTCTGTTTGGCTACATTAATTTTGACAAACCACATCAGCATTCAAAACTGTACAAACGACATTAATAAATGAATGTACTAAGAGACTGCATGGCTTCTGCACAGAGCATTTCCTTGACCAGTAATTTACCGACTTGGTTAAAAGAAGGACTGCCGATCAGATAGACATTATATTTAAACCTAGCAGTTGCAGCCAATCAAAATCTTTAGTCAACATACTACTTACAGGCTTTGCTTTACACATTAGAGTTGTCTGTTCAGAATATTTTCCCCCCAAAAACTATTTTGTAAAGAAAAACACCTGCTTTAGAAAATCTCTAAGAAGATACCCTGAGCCCAGCTATATTAAAAGGAAGGGACAGCATAGGTATAGCAGAACTACAGCTAAACAAGAAAATAGACATACAGTATAAACAGCTTTAATTGGTAGGTTGGCTGAGATTTGTATCAAACAATATGTAATTGTATACATACTGTATGAACTCACGCAATAATGTACTAGGTTAAAAAGTTGCAGGTGTAACACAATGTATATACAGTTTCTAATTAAATAAAAGAGTTTAAATTGTGTAGTCCTAGAGATACTGTATACAGCAGATTCTAAACAGACACATTTTGCACATACGGTGTGAAAGTCCCAAATTCAGAAATGCTCAAATCCAGTGTTACCACTGCTAACTGAAAAAAATATATCAAAACAGGTCAAAATAGAAGACATCTAAATCTCACTGTTCTAAGGTCAATACATAAGAAAGTCAATATACTCTCATTAAAGGAGGATTAATTTGAACTAACTTTTACCCTTCAAATACTACAAGAATTAAGAAGCAGATTCTTGCTGATTAATTAAGGATGCGTTATTGAATTCTGGCACGTCACTGAGGATTAGTGAAAAAAAGTGCAAGTTTAAAATCTGCACAGTAGTCTGACAGTGAACCCAGAGCTGATGTTGAAACAGCACTTTGACGACAACTGTCAACTACTCTTCAAAACTGCTAGTGTATACTGTATATCCGTCTGAAGTTTCACATGCAGCATATTTTGTATTCTAAGCTCATTATCAATGCCAAGTGCACAGAAGCACAAATATGCACAGCAAAGGGAATCAGAAGATTTTAAAAACAGCCTCTAAGGATACTTATTTAATGTTTATAAATTAAACTATTAAACTAACAGTATATTTCAATGTTTAGTTTGAAGAGGAGAATCATTCTGTTTGTCTTCCCTAGGGGCAAGGAATAGTCAGACTTCCCTATCTGTGGAGAAAACAAGGCAGTAAATAATCTAAAAATAAAACTCCGAAATTACCTTCCAGTCTTATCTAAATGACAATTACTCATTTTCATTTTTAGTTCTGTTTATTTTTTGGTTTCCTGGCAATAGGGAATGTATGACGAGCTACAAAGCTGTATTTTTTAGCAATTTCAGAAGCTATTCTTTCAGAATGCTGGAATTAGCTTTTCATGCACTTGAAAATGTTCTAAAAAGAGCACAGCTAGAGATGGCAATTTCCACACCCACACTGTCCAAAGAATCCTCTTCTGTTAACTTTTGAGAAGTGTACTTTTTCCCCAAAATTAAGGCTAACATTTTAAGAACTGTGAAAGGTCTGAAAAGAAGAATTTATCTTGCACTAAAACATGTATAATGTCAGAAGGGATCAGTTAGCCATGCTGTTATGAAGAAGCAGAAAAATGTCAGGAGAAGTTATGCTTCATCAGTGTAATGTTGTGTCACGTGCTGATGATTTCTCATAACGTAACGTGAACTTCTCTTGCCATTTGAGGAAAATATAGACATGTCATTTTCATCTTCTAAGCAATGTGTAATAAAATTGAAAGGATATAGGGATCTATAGTTTAAAGTGTAGAATTCAAAATCAGGTAGGCTATGTTAAAACTGTATAATGTGCTAATAAGACTATCGTTGTATTTTAGTAATATTATATATATACTGTATAATTAAGAATGTTGTTTTCACTTTTGTATACTGTATAGTCCGATTTAGTATGTCCAACACTGGCAAACTAAAATAATTAAACTAGAAGGGACATTCCAGATATTCCGGCTAGCAAGTATTCAAAGTGAACTCAATGGAGTTTTTCGGAGTCAAGAGTAAAACACAACCCAGAGGACACGTGTAGGAGTGAGGTGGTACACACAGGGTTGTGAAAGTATGAAAGCTGCCCAACCATGATGGTGGAGCTGATACTCGGACATCTTTTAAGAAATGGCTGGACGTGATCTTTGGATTACCTGCTAAAAAAAAATAAAACAAAATGACCCCCTGGAAATGTCCTTATTATCTTAACCTACCATCTATTTTGAGAATTGTTTAATACACCGATCACAGGGTTAGAATGTTAACTCAGCACAGTTAGAATGCTGAGATATACAGTATTACCCATACTGTTAACACTGACACCAATAATATAGTTACTCTATACTTCAATGTTTAAGATGCATAGTAATTCAGAACCTCAGAAATGCCATGATGAGAGGAATCCATTCAGGCTAATTTCATCCTTTATCTCTGTAGTTCGACAATCAATGCTGGTTGCACTGTGAAGGAAACCCTCAAATATGAACATCCCTTGATCCACCTTCAGAAAAGTGCAATTTCTAGTAGACTGTCAAACCTAACCTACAGTACATGTCTTACAGAAGTTAGACGAAACTGAAGATCGAGGATTCTGAAGCTACGAGGCTAATTATCATGTCATTATTCTGCCAGAAGTAAGACAGACATGTCATAATACTTTATTGATTCACTTTCTATACTGGCATTTTCATAGTTGTTGTTATTGTCTTGCTCAGATTTGTTTCCTTTTGTACCAGCACTTAAACCAAAAGTATTTGTTACTCTATTAAGCTAGTAAACAAGTACACAGAGAGACACATATTACAAAAGATTCAGTGCCATTAATCTTGAGCAGGTATTCTCATATTTTTGCAAAGTAATCACAAAACTATATAATATACTTGTGAAAAAATGTTTATTTTTGAAGAAGCACACAGTAATCGTTTAAATCCTTTTCTTTACTAAGATATATCAACATTTACATCAGAAGAAAAAATAACAAAAGAATGACTGATTACCACTGTTCATGCTAGTTTAAAACTACAAGGTTACATACAGCAAATGTTGATGCCCCAGTTATGGGAAAAGATATTTGTGTAAAGTAAAGAAAGTGAGTATATTAATCATATTTAGAAACTGCTTGCTGAAAGATGGGGAATCCAGAGTGTGTAACTTAAATTAATGGCTGTGAATAACAATGCTGTTATTATTTGGATTAAAATTACTATAATATATCATGAGATTGATAATTGGGAAAAGGTGCCCAGCCCTGAGTAAAATTAGGCTTGTATATTATTTTTCTATTATTTTTTAAAGCTATCAATTACTAAAGGTTCAACTAACCTTTGTAAAGGAATTGTCAGTGCCCATTAATAATTGAATAGTACACTGATGCTGTCAGTAGGAGCTGTCTCTAGGGAGAACAGCTATTTACAGCCACCATAAAGTTGCCTGGCAGTGCAACAACAACAACAACAACAACAACAACAACAACAACAACAACAACAACAACAACAACAACAACAACAACAACAACAGCAATAACAGTAGCACTGATGAAGAGGATAACAGAATTTGGTTTGCATTTTCATTTTGCTGGTACAAACAGTACATTTAACAGTCTTGCTCAAGCATGTCTTAAATTATAACTAAAATCAGGACGCTAGCATATACAGTATGAACTTCTTCTCCTTATATGAGAAATGTAAGTACCATACTATGAGTATAAATATTTTTGTTCTTAGTTTTTTAATTCCCCCATGTCAAAACAAGGACAACATCATTTCACACAAAAAGCATCTCTTCCTAACATATTTTCTAACACGATGATTTCTCTTAGATTAGGTCAGTGTAAAATAATGATCAGTGATTATTGCTACTGTGGATGCCGTGCTATACTCAAAACTTTTTAACATGAAAGAAAAATTGAGACCTAAGTAGATTTGTTTGTGTTTATGTTTAAACAGATTTTTATGTAGTCCACTTACTGCAGCAAAAATGTGCAGTATTATTCCGAATACCTCATTAGCACAAACAAATACACCTTATATTTTTCTGATATCTGATGCATCACAAAGAAAGCAAATCGTTGCACGCATTGAGCAAGTAAACCTAATTAACTTTAACATGCACCCGTCATTTGTCCCGGTATTTTAATGAAAGTACATTGTTCTTCTTGTTTTAAGTGTTCTAACCGTAGATAACTGAACACAGAAAATAGTACCCAAATGAACTTGTAACGTTACCCAAATAAGGAATGCGAGTAATTTATCGTTTAGTCTGACATCAAACTGCCAAATGACGACGAGGCAAAGCAGTTCTAACCATTGTTATCTTACAGAATGTGTAATTCAGTTCAATACCCATTAACCCATGTAATAAAGGGTAAGTGGCACACATTTGCCGATAATTTCTTTTAATGTTTTAAGCATTGCTGTCCTTTGCCTTTAAAGCTGCTGTAGCTTTTCTCTGCTAACACAGCCGCAATCATTCATCACCGCCCACGACGTGCTGTCCTTGTTATTGAGGTACTCAGCAGGTTTCGTGCCTACTGTATACTACCGGATGAGAGGCGTCTGTTGTTTATTGTTGCTTAAACAAATCAAAATTTAGCTGAAATCCATCTCTTGTGTTTTAAAAACAAAACACGAACTTGTGTTGAATGTCGCAAAGAAAGGCACGTCTCATTTCAGCACCCGGGACAGCAACACAGAGCTCAACACAACGGCACTCGAAACACTGCAATCGCTGCACCCAAGTCACTGATTTCAAACCAGGGCTTTAGTATTTTTACACCAAGATACATTTTTTAAATGTACCGCAACTTTCTCAATTTAATTTAAGCTTGTGAAGACATCGGTAAGACCCCCGAATCTTTACTTTAAAAATCATCGTTTAACTCTTAAAGACTGTAAAGACATACAGTAGATGGAGCATTTTGACTACTGTACTGTACAGTACATGTGTCGGTGAAGTCAAACATGGATCTTGGGATTGAAGTCATTTCTGAAGTTTATGAATAGGTTCCCGACGACGCTTTTTTGCAACGTTTAGCTGTCAGCAGCCAGTTATTCACAAAAATACAAAGCGTAATTATGCAATTGAACTATTTTAACACTTGACGGGAAACACGTTTATATACTCAATTATTCCTAATATGAATGTATTGAAATGTGCTGCATGTAAGACAGACCACTACAGAAACAAAGCAACCAATCATCCTTTACAAACCAAGGCGACACCTACTGCTAAAAGGTTCTTACAGCGCACAAAAAGATGCACACCATGCTGTAAATGCATTACACCCGGTATATAGTAAAATAACCGCCGATTAAAGCTTCATATATCAAATACACGCTGCTTCGTGTATCCAACATCCTGGTTTTGAACGAATTACACATATACACACTTAGTGGGCAGCTGTTTCCTGTAAAACGTGAACCGTGTAACGTTTTTTTTTTTCATTTCATTACGGGGACAAAAGCGGGGAACTCGTTGGTGATAAACCTTAATTTAAAAGAACTTCCATAATTTAAATTATTCACATCCAAAGGCGATACATATTAACTTGACTTACTTATTTGTGTAATATTACACTTTACCATGTGTATTTCGTACTTTAAATGGTGAATCATATAAGCCACAAGTTCGCTCGCGTGAACCTTGCTGAAGGCATTTCATTTCCATAGTAACCAGTTGCTGTATTGCAAACAAGTTTAAGTAAAATATCTTAATTTAAGATGATTCTTGCAGGGCTCCCGCTTTTCATACAACAAGAACCACCTAAATACGCAACTTTGAACGCGCAGATTCGGAGAGGAACTTGAACTCCGGAGATTTTGAAACTGAAATATACGAATTTCACACAAAAGGGGGAAAGGAAAATGCCGATTGCAAGATCATCAAAGAAGAAACTGTCCTAAAACGGTACTGTCTGCAAATCCCCTCGGAAAATTACAAATCTAATAATACTCGCCGCAGCAGTGTGGCTGGCGTGCCATCTGTTTGATTTATTGCCTGTGTTTTTAAAGAGGCTGGCCAACAAATAGCTGAGGATAATCGATCCGCTGAGGTTTAACTCTTCCATCCACCGAGGACTGTGGACAGTGCGGGTCACCAATCGTTTGTTACTAAAGGAAAACGGAAAGCTAATCACTGAAGCTCCAGCATGAGGAGTTTATAGGTAATGGAAAAAAATACCGCAATTGAGATTAAAGTCGCGACTACGGCGCTTTAAGAAAATGCACAACAAATACTAGACTGCGTGATGTATCACATTGAGTAAAAGCGTTAGAAAATACACAGAATACGGAAAATTCGCAGGCGAACTTTTCCTTACGTTTTGAGTTCTCTCATTTAGCAATTACAACTCGCAGCAGAGCACAGGCAGACATGTGATCCTACAAAAACAGAAAAGGGTTATGAAAAGACTGAATGAGATGAAGTGAATATTCTCAAAAGGCCGAGATGGCAAGATAATCAGGCTATCTAGAACCACATAGTAGTGGGTGTATTATTATTATTTTTTTTTGCAGTCTTCACCTGTTTAATAAATCACAACTGTTACGATTTTTGTGACAACAAGCAAAACACAAACAGCGCCTGGAATGAGCGTCTGGCAGAGACAACACGGCAAGAGAGGCGTATAATAAGATTCGTCTTACATCCTCATCTTCACATTCACTCCTGTTCTGATACTGGAAACGGGGTCGACCGTCTTGCAAGGGGCGTGGGGTCTTCCCGGCATTTTCCTCTTCGGTGCACTGACCACCAAGGAGGTGACTGGTTTCAGGTGGAATAGGAAAAGATCTGGAGGTATTGATCTTTCCGGTAAATCTCTGATACAGTGAAGCCATAAGTCAGATCGGAACACTATTGCATGTCACAACAGAAGACTCAAGTTTTTCATCAATCGACCGGTATCTCTTGCTTATGATCGCGGCGGCTTTCGAAGGACTTAAAGGCAAAGCCTTTCCTCCTGGACTCCGAAAAGCTGACGGAGAAGACGACCAGAAGCGATCCGCGAAGAAATTCGATTAAGCGAGTCTTTTAATTAGATGAAGAACAGACATTTACAACCCAAATCTTAACAATAAACGTATAAATCACCACCCCAAAACAGCCGGACGGGGGCTCGGTCAGTTTGCTGAAGGTTGCATACCGGAGGAGAGTGGTCCAAGAGGTGTCAATATTAGTTAAAGTCCGCTCTACATTCAAAGCACGTTGTTTCTCCTCCTCAGTCCGTTGGGGGTATCGAGAATCCTGTCGTCCATGCTATACAAAGGCGATTCCTTTACTTTTGCTCCACAAAACTTGAAGATAAAGGGGTTTCCTACCAACATGACACTAGCAGATAAAAGAAAAGGTTCAAAGAGAAGAGTAGCCGGAACTGACGAGGAAGAAGGACGCAAAATAATCGTGTTACTCTGACGATGCTTTCTGCATGAGAAGTGAGCACAGTGCAAACTGTTCAAAGACTGTAATCTCTGGAACAGATCGCTCGCTAATATTATAAATAATCACCCAAAAAAAAACATTGCTCATCCCGGTAAACTCGAGATAAATTTATAAATAAAGAAAGAGGCAGTTGTGGCAGAAACGGATTAACGCTGCGTTACAGTGAGCCGGTTCATGGAATTTGTATTCCTAGTTAATAATCTTTTTTCCTTTTTCAATGCTGCAGCGGCTATAAACCGTGCTCGAGCGCCGCTCTGTGGTTGATAAAAATATAACATCCGCTAGTGAATGGATCGATACTGCACAACACGTTCTGATTTTCTCTTGCGCTGGCAAGTCAAGCATTTAAATGTGATCTAACTGGTAGAAACGAACTTTAACCAATGAATCTTCCCCAAAAAGAGCAGAAAAGGGTAATGTCTAGTGGAAATAAAAATGCAATTTTACCTTTAAAAAGGGGGGTATCTCATGTGGCCAGGTGTAATGGCTTCAATCTGTTCTTTTGGGGTTATTAGGTGCACCATAATAACTTATTGGTCTACAACTTTACTGCAGTCAACATTTGACACTAGCTACTTCATCTTCCTTGAAATGACAGCAGGAGACCATTAAATAAGATCCTCAGATTACGAAAAAAGCAGAACAAAAACCAGCCGAAGCTATTTTTGGGACTTACAAAGAGGCACACAAAGTAAAGATGGCTGACATTTCTGATGCATGGTGCCTCACAACCTTTCCACAAAGTAGTTCTTTCCCCCGAGGGCCCACAGACAAAAGTAAAAGAGTAGCAAAACCTTGGGAAACATTCAAACTAACACAGGTGGCTGAGCAACAAATGTGTCAGATCACTCCATCAACTGAAAGCAACGCTCCTGCTGGGGACCATGTTAGCTCCATTTTTCAGGACTTTTTGGAACATCCTCTTTTAAATGGGTCACCTTTAGAATGCTGACTTTTTAAAGAAAAGCTGAAACTCAGTGAGGTCGCAAATCAAGTCAATCTTTGTCATCAGTCACATCGACAGTCACCAGGCCATTGGACTGACGCACCTCAACGGAGAAATAATGAATTTTTTTCCTTGCCAGCAAACACTGCATAGCCAAGTGGTTTTAGCACATGAATTTATGATTCAAATATATGTAGAGTCATTAAAATGCTACAAATTAATTTAGCAACTAAGGGCTTTCCTTGTATTTTTAAGCCTCTCAGTGTATATAAATATAAGCAGAAGCACGATATACAGTATGAACTTTTATATGTGTTTATGGTTATTTGAAACTAACTACAGTACCCATACACACAAGACATTTCATGTACTGCAGGTATTTTAACATTGGAAGTACAAGACACTACAATATGTAACACATTATGGACCTTTAGTTATAGCTAAATACCAGACCAGACCCTTACCTACTGTAAATGTAGTACTTTCTCTACCAATGTAGGGAATTATCCATAGACAGCAGTTTTAATCCTGGCGAGGTTACAGATTTTACAGGTCTATATTAAATCTGTAATGAAACCTTACTGAACACAGTGCTACCTACGTCAGCAGCACATAACTCTTCGATAGGATGTCTTTTACTTTGTATATTGCACACAGAAGTATACAGTAATTACACATTCCTAGGATTCCTAGGATGTACTGTATATATAATCATGCTTGCATCTACAGTATATGGTACACAGAACAGCTATTTGTCTATTTTTATCTTTTCATTTAAATATCAAGGAACACTGACCTGAAAATATTAAATTACTCAAGCTGGTTCCAGAGCCAAAACGTTGAGTCTCTTTTCGTTTCCTTTCAACATGGAATAATCCTTTACCTGCTCCAATATTAAATGATGTATTCATTACATGCTCTTGAGTCCTCGTACTGAAACACTACAGAAGCCAGGATGAGCTCTGGCTCGATTAGCCGGTGTTGCTCTGGTATGGATTTTTACAGGAGGCTATAAGACCAAATCCATCCATTTCCTAAACACTACATTCAGGTCGGGGTCTCCAGAAGCAACAGGCACAAGGAAGGATACCTCCTAGATGGGACGCCAGTCCATCACAGGGCAGATACAGGCACAGACGCAAACACTCACCCACTCAAAGCAGCACTTATTGAAAGGCTGCAGCGTTAGCCTCTGATCCATCCTCATGTACCATAATATTTAGACCATTTGAGGTTTGTGGCAAAGACATGAAATCTAACTAGTTTATGGATGAAAACTCCACATTAGGGATACTGTAGCGCATTTAAACAACTTACTGGCCAACATGGCAACCTCTACCACCAATAAGATAACAGAGTTATATCAGTACAGAGGTAACTTGCTATGTTTCCTTCAGAAGAGACGAACAGCTGATGACTTTCCAAACTGAAGATTCTGATCCTGCTCTGTGTACATTTCTCAACAGAGTAGTTTAGCTTTGTTTTCCATAATTCAGAGACCAAATTATTTTCCACAGCTGTTTCATATCTAATGAAGATATTGTGGCAATCTCCATGATTATAGCTGTTTTGTTAATTAATACCCAAGCCTCTCTGGTTTTTTTTTTCACAAAAGCTGAATGCCAAGACTAGTGTAGCTTCCATTTAAAATGTTGATTTTTATTCTTGGAAAAGCAACTCTCTCCTCATCCCAGTGAACAAAATGATCAGCACATGGGATTGGATGATGGGTTACAAAGAGAGGAGGAACAAAGAGGGAAATTAGTTGCCAAGGATTTCAAGCCAGGAGCTAATTAATTTTATTGAGCTCTAGGCCTGAAAAGTGAGACCTATAACCTCCCCTGCCTCTGTGGTTGTTTTAATGAACTTCTCTTCAATCAAAACATGCCTAGGTTGTTCAGCATGGTACATTTGTAAGCTCTCTATCGGTGCTTTTCACATCATGATATCAACAAAGAGGCACATGACAAACTACCAGAGCAGTGCTTATATATATAAAAAATATAATATGCTCTCTTCTTTATGCCTTAGTTGTTTTTGAGATTATCTGCAGAAGTGTTTACTTTCCCCAGTGTTACCCCATGTTAACATTCTGTGTGATTTTTGATAGAGATTTAATGGTCACCTGGCTGCCAAAAAATGCAAAAGAAATGTATTTTAAGCTGACCCATTCCACTGACCTTCTGTACCACCAAGCCCAGATATAGAACAGAAAATTGGGAATTTTTACCTCTGGGAATTATCATCAAACACCAATATATTTCTTTTTGCACAGCCTATAGTGCACATTTCAGTCAATATGGCTCACTGTGCCTGTTTCATTAGAAGACTAAGATGTGTTATCCATTGCAATGATGTATTCAAATGCAATTTGACATCACTAGTGTGAAAAAAAAACATGCCTGTTTGGAAGAGACATTTATAGGACTCATATTAGACACTGCCATATCATTTATTTGTATTGCCAGGGGCATCCACCTTACCAACACTACTATAAACCTGCTTTCTTAACTCCCCAAATGCTGATAGAAACTCCTAAACTGTTTCACATAGCCAGTGTTGGATTTGCAAAATAGTTATGTTTTGTCATAATATATAACGAAGAGCTGGAAATAGAACATTCTTAAGAGCTTTGCTTATCTGTAGGTAAAGCCCAACACATAGTTTTATAAATCCTCAGGTTAGAAATCTTTAATAATTCATCAGCCCATGTGACGTATTTCTTATTCCAGGGGGTCAATGGATCGGAATTCCTGATGAGAAGAACTACAAGAGAAACCCCTTGATATGCAAGTTTTAATTTAATAGATACACAGCCTGAGGGTGTGAGAATTATAATCGCCATTCAGCAGTCAGTGATAGGGAAACAAATGGCACTCAAGTGTGAAAATTGCAGACCAGTTTCTTGCTCTACTTAGTAATCTGAGACACCTTCTAAAACATCCTATGCATATCATCATCTGAGGCTATATATATATATTTTATTTAAAACAAATTGTCCGTGGAGCAAGTCATTAAAGAAATTTTACAGTCAGCCGTGCCCCTGTCTTGATAATGTTTGCAGTATTTGTAGCTGCAGCGGCTTGATTTCATAACGCAATAAATGAAAATGATCATTCCTAACTTTTGAAAAATACCTTCCACAGGAATATGTCCTTATTTTATAGACTTATGTCATTATTATTTGTTTACATATTGTATGTGAGGAAATTATGATGTACTATATAGGGCCAGATTTTGCTCATGAGGCACAATACTTACTGTATACTAGAAGAAACACTGTATGATACACTATATATAGCACTATATGATACAACAAAGTCAGAGAAAAGCATTGCTTTGTAAGCATTTTGGAATCCTTGCTTTGTACAAGGTCTCAGAAACAATGGTTGGCACAGTTTTTGAGGTATGGACTCCTGGCTGTGTGAAGTGATTTTGATCAATTCAACTTTGATGCATTCATAATTTTAATGATGCAAAGCATGTCAGTGTCTTGCATTTTTGTTTAAAGGGGGACTTGGTGTCCTTAGTGCAAACAACTCTGCAGACTGTGAACAGGGATCATCAGTCAGGGAAGTTTCAAAATCAAAAACAATAGAACTGACTAACATGCAACATATATCAATAGTTGTGTGGCATCAGAGGGACAGGATACTCATAAGGAGACAGGGATTTATGTTCATTTCTCTGTTTTATTGGCCAAAGATAGATGTTGTCAACACAGCTCCCTCTAATCGCTATACCTCTAGAGACACCCACATTTACTGGGGAGAGGAAACACTCCCGGATCCAAACCTTAAACACAGGATTTAGCACAATGACCGGAACAGCATCAATAAAACAGGCAGTAGGAATAACAATCAATTATCAGAACGCATCACGCATGGCCACCATTTAATCAAATCCGGGCTGCTCTTCCATCTCCTGCTGCTATGAAATTCCTGCCGAAAGGTTTTGTCATGATGCAAATTCAGTCAATATCAAGATATACCTAAAAGAAGAGGCACCTGAAGGGCATCTTTTGTTGATAATCTGAACAAAGAAATAATATAAAACCTTTGAGGTTATTTTGGTGACTGCATGATTATCATCACATACATATACTGTACAGTATGTGCACCTTATGAACAAAAAAGCAGAAACAAAAAGCACCAAAATAAAAAGGCAAATACACACAACAAAAATAAATGCAGTGTTTTCCAGATTGACAGAAAGCTAGAGGGATAAATAATAATAATAGTAATAACCGTCATCATCATTATCATCATGATCATCATTGGATGCTAAACTTATTGTATTAATATCATTATTTTTTCAGCACCACGAGACCCGAACATCAGACCTGACATGTTGCAGCATGTACTGTATGTACTGTAAGAAGTGCTAATATGGGCTCAGAAAGATAAGATATTTGATTCCTTCTCCGATTGCTGAATGTCCAATCACTGCATTAAACAGACTTTTTAAAGGTGTGGTAGTAGCTCACGATTGGCTGGAGATTTTGCCCTCTCTCTCTGCAGTGATGAGTCTAGTAAAAACTCCTTTTGAATATATTTCATTTGTGCCTGGTGCTGCCTTTGTACAAAGCCATTCTCTTGATACACACTGCTCACTCTGGTGTTAAGGCTCTGACTTTATACTGTATGTACTGTTTGCTTTTGCACTAATTTCAACAAAATCAGGCCTCAGCATTCACCAACAGTAATAAGGTCTATAGTGTCTTCAATAGCTCTCTTCACATACAGTATACTTGTAAAGCCATAACAATTGCCTTATAAACATGATGGGAAGCAATGGAAATATACGCTGTATATCACAGGGAAAACTGCACAAACTCGAAATTGTCATTTTATTCCTTTGAAATAGGATTTAGATACTCAAACAGAGCCCTTGAAATATTTACAGGCATGATGGTCAGAGACTTTCTTGAACTGTTGCGTACTACCCTGCTAACCAGGGCAAATCGGCTGTGCTTCCTTACAAACACCATCTGGATTTTCTCTACGGTTGTTCTTTAAACTTGCTACTGTATCTTGGCTCTTTCTGCATCTGCCGGAAAGTCCCCATCTCTTTTTTTTCCAACTTTGACCACCAGTAGAGAACTGGCCACGACAACACTGACAAACATAATGGACGAACTTGATCGCATTTCATCCATCTAATTAAATCACAAGATTAGAATCTGGCTCTCGTTTTCATTCTATCGAATCCAAGGCGTGGAAAGAAAAATCAATAGATCAAAGATTCAAACCAGCATCACAGCTCGTGCTTAGGCTGGTGGAAAGCTTTCCACTTATACAGAAGGATTGTAAGCCATCCTGTACAGCGAATAAAAGCACTTCAGGTTAAATTTAAACATTTTGTCTCTAACCATAGGTATGTCTGTAAAGATCTGGAAAAAGATATTTAAAATGATCTGAACTCTCTGCTCCTGGGATGGGAATCTCAAACGACAAGAGCATAAAAGTTTTAGTTGCTAAAGATCACTGCTATCACCAGATTGTTTACCAGCATGAATTTCAATTCTCTATACCATTATGTAAACATTTACCATCCTTAACAAATTTACACCTTGCTTTGAGTGAGTCTTAATAGGTGCTCTTGCACCTGATGGAGCTGTCAGGACCAGTTGGCAAGTGTATTTATGCACAATCTTTTTGCCACATGTCTCTCCTGCTATACTGGATTTTCGTTAACACAGCAGAGCAGGAGTCAATTTACTTCACAATATGCCATATGGCAAAAATAAACATCTTATACAGACTGAGAATCATCAGCTATTAAATTCATATTACAGCCTCTCTCAGGACTGTGACAAACGTGGCGCTAATAGACATGGCTGAAAAATCTAAGTGGCACCTCAGTCACTGTCACAATCTCTTTTTCCACGCAGAAATAAAACACCAGGAAAAGGTTTCCCCCTCCTCGCTGCTGTTGACCAACTGTGAAGGCAATTCCTGAAATGTTATGGTAGATTTGCAGCGAATATGATGTTCAAAGAGAAATAAATCACACTAAACAAGTATCTCCAATGTCTAGCTGGAACGTTTTGGAATTTCACCCATCTCTAATCGCTGCATTAATGCACAGCAATTCCTAACATCGGGTTTAAAATGGTGATAATTTCTCCGAACGGCTCACACGTTTTTAATTTGCTATTTATATTATTTAATAGATAACGAAATATGTACCATGACAGGTTTGCAATCATACATGTGGACAGGAAACCCTGCAAGATTTATATGACAATTTAATGACAACCTATGACAAAGGTTTATTTGAACACTCTTGAAAGACACAATTCCATCCTTCCTTCCTTTCCTCTCTTTTTATTACCTGTCCCAGATGTACATCCACCAGCCCATCACTGATGGTCACACACGCACTCAGTCACCCAGGGACTCTGTGGAGATTGCAGGCTGCAGAACCAGCTCATCTGTGTAAGGGGGGAGGAAGACTCAGTATGTGGAGAACACGCAAACTCCACACAAAGGCACCCGAGGTTAGACCCAGGCCCAAGATCCACAAGCTTGGAGACAGCAGCACTAACTGCCTTGACACTCTGCTGCCTGAACTATAATTCAATAATAAAAATCTATCAATGAACACTATTCATAAATGTGTGAGTTCTTCTATTTCATAAAGCAATGCTTTGCTCCTATCTTCTAGTACTGAAAGTACCGAATAATGCAGACACTTTGTGTTAAACCCCATAATCATGTCTGACTTTTTTATTTGCACTATCACCAGTCTGGGTGAATATTACCATCACTCATCTGACAGATTCAGTAACATATTTACAAATCAGACATGATTCCCTAAACCTTATTTTGACTGGAATTGAAATGAATGTTTTTTGAGATAAGTATTTGCTTGGAAGAGCTTTTCTAGTCTTGCGGATTTGCTTTGGAGCCTCAGAAAGATCCACCAACAGATTGAAAACAAAGTAGATTTCTGTTGAAGATATTCTAGTATTCTATGCTCATAACCTAAAAGGAACAATATGACAAGATTACTGTAACCTAAAAGTTGTGATCTTGCTTAGTTAGCCTTTACAGTATATTGCAGAGCTTGCAAAAAATGCCATTCAAGTGATAACCTATTATAAAGAATGAACTAACTGCTGAAAAACAATTCTCTTCACACTTAGGTCAAACCCTTTACAGGGATATTTCAAGTAAAATTGACATTTATATAATTATGGTTTCACAAAGAATAGAAAGATGGAGAACCATAGAGGCATTTTAAGGCAAATCAGAGTATCTTCAAAGCACATTTCACTTCTGTAGACTTACCCTGGAGAAGTCAGTTTTAGCTACCGAGTCAGAGCTAATTTAAAATTTATCTAAAGTTCTGCTTTTACTCCGAGCTACTGAAAAAACAAGATATACAGTAAACAGGTATTTCACATGCATGCTTTGATGAGCCGTCAGCTTTAGTTTGCTGATTTGCTGTTTTGATGAAAGGCTGTTAAAAATAATAATCCCGCCTTCAAAAAAGCAGTGATTCCGCTCATGACCAAGATCATTTTAGGTCATTTCTGGTAATTTCTAAAGGTACTTCCTTTCCTTTAACTAGAGGTAAAGATATATTTCATTTTTTTAATTGACCAAAACTGACGCAACACTGTCATCTAGTGGAAATTAAAAGGATGAATTTTGCAAATACTTCACACAGTCTGTGTTCATAATTTTCTCAACTATTTTCTCAAGAGGAAAACAACATAACATAACATAACGTGCCTCTCAGCACTGGGGCCCTGGAATGCTATCTGCTTGGAGTTTGTATGTTCTCCCTGTGTTCAAATGAGCTTTCCTCCCGGTGCTCTGTTTTCCTCCCATAGTCCAAAGGCATGCTGGTAGGTTAAGTGGATAAGATTGGCCCTGCTCTAAACGTGAGTGTATCTGTGTGCCTGCCCTGTGATAGACTGGCATCACATCAAGGGTATTATCCTGCCTTGCGCCTGTTGCTTGCCAGGACTGATTCTGGCTCCCACAGGTCCCCATTTTTGAAAAAGCAGTTAGAAACGGAAGGATGGAGAGATAATATATCTGTGTATACTGTATACAATTTTAAATGAAGAAAAACCCATGTTGCTTTTTATCATTAGCAAATGACTGAGAAGTGCATACTGGTTATAATATAACATAATATAATTATTGTACATGTGATAAGTGCCGCTGAAGAATAATTTCTAACTCTGAAATTATGAAATTATTAAATGCTCTGATTTATTCGGGAAGAAAATTAATTCTTAGCTGTGTATGAAAGATGACACATTATGGCTGTAATGCTGTCCAACAGAGGATTTTTTCCTCTCACCAGAAGATATCACTGAATCAGGGCCAAATCCTGGAGCAAAACATATTCTTCATCCAATAATTATACAAACAGATTTGACTGTATCCAGTAATTACACCAATAGAAGCTATTAGGTCATTATACAGTATATTCATTTCAAGACAGTAATCACATATTTAGATTATAATGCCTTTCACGCTCTCTTTTGACAAAGGACACCTTGTTTATTTGTTTTAATTGACCCAAACAGCTGTATATCAGTGTAATTGTCTCAGTCAAACAAATTGTATAGGAAGCAAACAAGGCAATTATTTAAGAAGCATTGTCATTTTTGTCTTCTTTTGGGATTCTAAGTCTTACTCGGAGTCCGGGTCTTACTTACAGTATTATCAACATCTCTCGTTTGTTTACAGCAACAGATAATTTGTGTGGAACCCAGATCAGAGTGTGTCATCAGTATTTCTCAGAGGTTCTTATGGCAGACATACTGTAGGTTTGCATTTGTTTAACCTCTTGAAAAAAAGTGAAACTCAGCTCAGTAGTGACGGAGGAGTCCTTCAAGCCTGTGTAATATTAAACAAACAATTTATTTTCTGTAAATACAGTATCATCAAGTGGGTGAGAAAGTGAAGAGTGAATGTAACTCTATCAAAGATCAGCTGAATTTCTTTATGTACTGTACTTTAAGTGAAAAAGAGGTTAAGTGAATGAACAGCACATACTGAAGTTATATTGTATGTAGTAGAATACTTAAGACAACTAAGAATTTATTTTCAGAGATAAACTTAACAATTTCACTACTATGCTTTTGTTCTATTTTGAATACTGCTTTCTGCTTTCTGTTGTGTCTGATGATATGGCTACTTATTTTCTTATGTAATGTTCCTTTATGTCACAGTGTAATATTAAGGAATTCCAAATCTTAAGGCAGCTTTAGACATACTGAATATATCTGATCGAACCCCTACACTTTTGCCAATTTCCCTTAACATTTGGTTGCAAAGTGGCCTTTTATGCCTGTTTGGATATCGCCTTTGTTTTCAAAACACTGAACATTTGCAAGTGAAATAAACTCATTGGTGTGCAATATGTTACTGCCGAATTCTTGGCTCATGACAGCAAGAGATTGAAAGCACTGGAGCTTGGCAGCATTTTGTCTATCGAAAAACCAACAGAAAAATTAATAGGTCCTGTCATATGCTTCCTCACATTTTTCTTCTAATCTATCTGGAATCCCTTTGAGAGAGAACACTTCCAAGAGGTTATTTAAGTCACTTCACTCACCATTTCACAGAACAAAATATCTATTACTTTACATATATTTTCACAGGTTTGTGAACATAAGGGCTCAGTTCTTGGGTTTACAAGTGCAATGACACGCTCTCTCCTTTAGTTATTTCACATCGTAAATTGATTTTTAGATTTTATTTTTGTTTTTCTGACAGTTTACAATGCTCATTAAACTAAACTAATTTCCTGGAAATGATCATTTGTTACTGCAGCAATTACTACTGAATTGAAATAATTAGATAACAGGTGCATGTACTGTAAATAAATGGCATGCTTCAAGGCAAACGTACACTTCAGTCATTTTTAAAGGAAATCTATAATACAGGCCAAAGATTAGTTATTACACTATTACTAAGTACAGGGAATGTACTGTAATGTTTTAAATTTAACTGTGTATAATTGTTTTAGAAAATACTTGGGAAATCAAATGATATATTTGATAAACTTCTTCCCGGTGTAATGGAAAATTTACATTGGGAATCAAGAGTTGATATTATAGCTTTTACACTCATCACAGGAGTATGCTTTTTTCAGTCAAAACAAATAATGTTATTTTTTTACACGCAGATATTTCTGATGTACAGCATGTGGACACACAGACAGCTTTCAGTTTGCAGTGTTGTTATTATCAATATTTGTCTTCTAATCATCCCTGCACATGGCAAAAAAGTAGCTGCACACTGTTGTTTTGACTTTTTAGGATTTTTTTGATACTTTAATTTGTTACTGAATCAAAGATTAATTTTGCACTCAAAGGGTGTTAAACTTATGAGAAACAAGTAAGTACAAAAGACAGTAAAACTGACCCATGATCACACCTGAAAAATCTCTTTGTGTGGTTACTCATTTACAGTTTCAGGTCAGTGTATAAGATAACTTAACTCGGGTTCCAAGTTTTAACTATGGATAAGGTACAATGACACAATAGAAGAATACCAAAGAATAAAGAAATACTGTCTAGTGACCTAGTAGTCTAGCTTAAAATCCAATTACCTATCCATGTCATTAGCAAACACTTAAGTGCCAACAGGGAGGTCATTAAAAGTTAATTAATTTAACAAAATTAAGAATGGGAATTGCATAGCTTAGACCAAACACTTTAATTTGTCACTTTTGTAGCTGACTTACAAATGAAATTGATTAAAATGCCTGTTACCTGAGTTATTCAATTCGTTTTGCCTGCTAAAGAGAAGAAAGATGAGCATGACGCATGTTAAGGAAAGAGTATTTTAGAAACCAAAGACATCAGCAACACAACAGTAAAATTAACATTAGAAGTTGTCAAGGCTTTGTCTGTGTTTTTGTTCTATTCACAGACAAAGTTATGCGCTTCATCTTTAGAGATGAAGCCTAAAAGCAGCTACGATAGTATAAGAAACTGAAGTCGTACCCATTCCTCACTTTCTTGGGAAATATTCAAATGCTTAACTTTGAGGAGTATGTAGTTAACATCAAGGATATACTGTATATTGACTAAAAAACTCAAATCTAGGGAACCTTGATATATATTGTATATTATCCTTAGGCCTATTTCTTAAAAATGCATTCATCAATGAAATCTAGATGTAAATTTACAGTCATTCTGAGTCCTCTGTGGCTTGTCTTAATACATCATTTAAATGTATAAGTTCTAACTTGAATTCTAATAGAGACAAATAATTCCTTTTCAAAATGGTTCCTTTGGGAGCTCTTGATTTTGCCATATACGTTTGCATTCAAATTTACACCTGCAGAAAAATGTAATTAAGTTTTACAATTTAAGTCATCAGTGTTGTAAATCCTACCAATACCTTGATTGTAATGACTGAATTATTTAGGTTCGTTTTGTACAGTACATCAATTAAAACCTTCAACCTCTATTTCAAAAACAATAACAAATTATTGGAATTACCCAAGGTGGCATGGAAATATGATGTATGTCCAGTATGTGTAAACGGGCTTGGAATAACAAAAGACAGAAAAAGAAAAGAAACTGGAGTGCATAAAAGAACATGTGACATTATTGCAAGAGTGGAGACAATAAAGTGGTAACAGACTGAGCACAGGCAGGTTTTTTAAATCATTATTTTTTTATTAATTGTAAAACCAAACTATATACCACAGATTGCAAATAATGGTGGTGTCACAGAAAAGGAAAAGGAAATGACTTAATTAGTCAAGAAAACAAGAATCACGCATTCAAATGGAAGAAAATATTAAAAACTAGGTCTGAAGAGACAAAAATGAATACGAATATTAAAGCAAAACATCAGCAGGAGCAAGCTGGCTGAAAACATCAGATAAAGTACTGTACATGGAAGAATATGTGAGATTCCAGGTCGAATAGAGGATCGATAAAAGCTAATGACACTACATGTGTGCACAGTACAGTATGTGCTTAAGTATAGCGGATGTTGTCATGCCTTTAAGTTAAAAACACATACAGTAAAGGGATATTCAATTGCGCAAGAAAATTAATCTCTGCTAATAAGTAGTTTTTAATTAACAAACTATATTTAGAATTCTCTGCACAGTTTGTGTAGATTAAGAAGCAGTCTTGCACGGTCTAGTGTGTTTCCACTCTGATATAAAAATATACAGCTACTTCATTATCTTCCACAGGGCTGCCAGATGACTCCAACACAACCCGACACATTCAGACAGGACACGTGGCTTTCTCCTTCAAACATGTGAACACCCAACTTAAAAATTCCTTGTTTTCTAAATGAGAGAAGAAATATTATGAAACATTAAATTAAATCTATAACACAGTTGTATGAGAATATTACAGGTATCTTGAAAATGTTGTTATCCAACAACATTTTGAATTTGGTGGTTCCCTTCTATCAGCTCAAAACTCTTCTCAATTCACACAGAAGTTTGCGTTATATCAGTAATATCACTCAGCAGTTCATTATCTAATCAGTGGGTGATTCATTTAATAAAAAGTGGATAAACCAGTTTATAACTGGGTTAAATAGGAGGGCCGAATCTGTCTCAGGATTCAATACTGTTGTGCTGGGTTCAGTTGGAAATCCTACCTTTGTATGAAATAACATAACAAATTATTATCTTTAGCCACTAACTTTCTTCTACATCCACCAAGAAAGCTGTTTTCAAAACACTCTTTAAAAATGACTGCCAGTCCCATACCATTTAAAATTGCCTACTGTTTCAACAAAATAGTTATGGCGGGGGTCTGAAAAACAGAAAACAGTCCAAAACAAAATGCAAAGGCACAGCCTAAAACATTTTCCAGACCCATATTACATTATATCACATAAAGATCATTGATTAATGTATTTAATCAATCAAAAGGTTAACAATTATAAAGTCAGTGCATATACACTTAAAGACCAATAAATACTTTGAAAATGCCAAACCAGGTTTAACACAATAATTAGTGTTCCTTGATCAGGTTGACGAAGGGCTTCATAAATTTAATTTGAAAATGAACACCTTTAATCAGAAAAAAAAGGTATTTTGGAAGATTTAAGCTATTAAATGCTGTAGAAAGTATAAAATGGAAGTAATTACAAAAATTAATTTAAGAATCATCTCACTTGTACAGCATATTGATTAAGTAATATCTAACGTAAAGCTTCTGGACCACTGAGAGTAGAATTTGTGTTGTGTCTGTAATTGAGAGTTGAATATGGGCCTGATTTTCTCTCTGGTAAACCTAAGGCCTCATTACCAAAACAATTCCTGTACTATGGAGAGGGCAGTTTTCTAACTGTCCGTCAAATAGCTCAACGTTTTTTACATTCAATTATGTCATATATATATAACAGTAATCAACACTGAACTATACTAAAAATATACTACAAAAAGTAACTGAAATACAATCTCTGCATATTGTTACTCTCAGCTATTCAAATGTAATCCAAACACAAACTATACTGCACAGTTAAAATACTAAAAAAGTACCATTTTAAAAAAGATGTAAGAATGTTAACTTTGCACACCAGCTTGGTGCATTTTCTGCCCCCTCTAACATGGTGGATCTGCTCAAGATCTCTCAAGTTGCTTGGAGATCATTAATGGAGAGCTGTTTTCAAGTCTTTCCAAGGGTTCCCGAACCGATTCAAGTCAGGACTTGGGACACCCAAGAACATTCCATTTCCTATTTTTAAACGTCTAGAGTGTCAGATTTGTGCTTTGGATACAGTAAGTGTCCTGCTAAAAGGTCTTTGTCTGTACTCGGTCCATTTTTCCTTCAGCCCTCACAAACTTTCTAGTCTTTGCTGATGAGAAGAATCTCTATAGTATGATGCCATCATCCTCAATGCTCGACTGCAGAGGTGGCGTGGATAGGAGATCCACTGGTTTTGGTCTGGGCCAAAGGTGACACTTGACCTTGAGACAAAAAAGTTCCAGTTTGATCTCATGCGACCACAAGACCATTTACCATGCATTTGCAGTATGACACAAATGCTTTGCTGCCAACACCATGCAGGATTTGAGATGGGTTTGCCACTCTGCCATACAAGCCAGCTTTATGAAGTGATTGGGTTATTATTGGCCACTTGATAACCCCTTAATAATGTAGCTCTATCAATGCTGTAGTGGACCTCGGGTTGACATCTCTAACCAGTTTTCTCCATGGCCAGCTGCTAGGTCTGTAGGGACAGCTTGATTGAGGCTGTGTCTGTGTGGTACATCTTCTTAAAGATCGACTTCATTACGTTCAAAGGAAAATTCAGCATCTTTGAAAACGTCTATACCCTTCTCTTAGTCTGTGCCTACAGCTCTATCCCCTCAGCTGTTTTGCATGGTTGAATCTTTGCTTGAAATTCATCATGTGTAAAAGTGACCTAACACAGACAGGCGCGTTTATTCTGAAATCATGAATTATTGTACACTGACAAAGGCCAGTCAACTAATATTGTGGCTCACTAAGATCAATTTGTGCACCTAAATTAATTTAAGTCTGCCAGAGCAAAATGGTTTGAAAATTCATACAGTCAATTTTTCTTTGAAATTACAAACTTTTTAGTTTCTTTGCTTTGAATGTGTGGAGAACGTGTAACAAATATAAATTACTCCTTTAAAAAGGCCTGACTGCAGGCTTTAAGGCAAAAAAAAGTAAAAACTGTGCAACAGTCTGAATACTTTTGCAACGCACAATATATACTCATCTTCAGCATGGTCAGAATGAGTTTTCTCCTTCAGTCTACAGATTTTTTTTTCCTGTAGAAATATTGTTCTGTTTCTTGTATAAACATCATCCATGCTCAGTAGTAAACTCTACTCAGCTGTTCAAGTAAAAGAAAATGTGTTTTTATTTGCCACTATTTTGTAACTTGCAAACCGTTTCTATATTTAACGCTATATTTTACAATATACCTTTTTTCTCGCTAGTAGTAACTTATAATGTGATGAAATTATTGGAGTACTACAGGGATCTGTATTAGGACCGCAGCTTATCTGAATTCATTTTAATCATCTAAATTCTGGTATAGTTAGCAAAGTAGAAACATATAGATAAATATAAATTCTACAAATATATTATATAAATATAAATTTAAATATATATTTAAAAAGTATAGAATTTATATCAATGAATGTTAAAATTGTACAATTTGCTAGTAATAGTGCACAATTTGGTTCAGCATGGTGTGAGAGGAGAGTAAGAGGTGACCTGATTCATACTGCAGAAAGTAATCAAGACCCTCTAAGGCAATGACAAAAGTTACCACAAAATGACTTCTTCAGAATCAACAGTGAAACATGAACCAGAGGACACAAATAAAAACAAAAGGGAATGGGGATTTAAAACAGGGAGAAGAGTCATTTCTGTATAAAAATTGCCTGTTTGAGACTGGAAAAGCTACCCATCCATGTTGCCAAAGCTGTATATTTCTTGGATCAGTTAGCTACTACTAACCAAATGAGCTAGATGGACTGACTGGCTTCATCTTGTTTGTGACCCTTCTATTTAAAAAACGGGCCTCAATAAGACCATTTATTTACTAACATGTTAAAGCATGAATGATTTGTTATTTTGTTGTTTTAGTGTTTCAGCAAATCCAAATTTTGGTTAGGTGTGTTTGCCATCTGGCTTAATCCGCAGGAGTACTAGTATTGTCAAAAGATCAAATAAGGCTCATTCACCAACAGGTTTAATGCATTACGACACCTTTTTAAAAAGAATACGGTATGTGCTTTTAAATGTCAGAAGCGTCAGCCACAATATGACAGGTTTTAAAGGGTAAGATGATCGTTTAAATGCACACTTTAATAGGTTCATTAGTGCCTGTTGAATTGGCAAAATGTAGAATGAAAGCCCTAATAGTAATGGTAAGGTAATGATATGGACATACAGTATTCACAAATCGTGTTTTGAATTGTGTGCTTGATGGAGAACATGAGCTGAGATTTTTCTTGCAAAAAGCTGCCTTTCTTCAAAGGTGTTTTGCGCTCATTGTAAAGCACTCCTCTCTGACAAAGAATGGTGCCACGATCAGAAAACGGAGGAAGGTGAAAGATTCCAGGCACGAAGAAGGGAGATGCTCAAAATTGAAGGGTAAACCTTAGCAGGTTTATCAGAGAAAGAACTTCTCACTGCATACAGACTGAGCACAAATACTGAACTGTGCTGGCTCCATTGTCTGCCACTTCTTATCATGAAGGTTGTGCTGAATTGTGATCTACAGCACATCTTAAGGTGAGACAACTTTTGCTATGCTATTAGTGTGCTATGCTAACTAAGGGTACTCACTAATAATTTCCATAAATTGTCTTAATAAGGGGCATTCACTTTAACTTAACTTTATACTGTATTTTTCTTCTAGTGTCATGGAATGGTGTTAACATGCACGCTATATCTACTTCTAAGACCATGCGGTGATTGAGATCCCATGTCAGTGATGTACAAAATGAGAATATGCAGTTATCTTTGAAGGTACAAATTCCAGGTTTATCAGAACTTTCCTAGAAATAGAAATTTCCTAAAACATGAGGCTTTATTTTAAACTTTTTGACTTAGTGAATCTCTGACATCTAAAAGCTCTTCCCCATGTGTCTTTGATCCTGCTTCTCTGTTGAGTGGCGCTCCTGTACTGTAATCACCAATTCATCACCTTGTTTACTGCTTGATGAACATTACTTTCCCTCCTCCTCCGCTCTGCTCAGACTTTGCATTTCCATACAGATGGTGAATATAGAGACTGAAGCCCACACTGTTCCCTTACACCTAAAAAAATAACTTTTTAACCCTCTCTGTCCACCACTGTTGAATACATTATGCATCCATTATCAAAAAGCAGACTTTTTCATGAATTCCTACTAGGGGTTGCAGCAATCCAGAGTCTCTCCTATAGGTACAGGGCTCATCATGGACAGCATGCCATGACAGTACAGGGACTACACCAAAAAGCACGCAGCTTCATCTTAATAAGAAAGAAATTATTTGGGCTGCAATAATTGATTTGAATGAATAAACATTTTTGTGATCAACATATGTTGTTATTTGTTCACTGAAAGCACTTTTAAGTTACTTACAATATCCCACACACTGTTTTAATGACAATTTGACAAGTCTGCATCAACTGTATTGTGTATTCTTAACACAATAATGGAGTACTGCACCAGAACTAATAAAAAAATAACACATTGCATTACTGAAGTGTGTAATGTAATCGATTAGGTAACTGATTCCCATAAAGACCACATCGTGTAATATGTAATTTTTTAACAGATTGCAGAATTCAAGCAATAAATCCTACACAGGCAATCAAATTATTTCACAGAAAACTCGTTTGTCAGTGATAACTACTGAACAATATTATTGAGAACATAAGAATTAATAAATGCATAATCATCAAGGGATGAAAAATAAAATGAAAATCTGTGATTCAAAGAAGCCATTCAAATTTATAAAACCAATGAACACAGAAAAGCATGAAAAAAATGGCAGGGATACACCTAATCAAAAGAGAAACCATTGGAAAAAAAAAAAGTGCAGGAAGACTTGATATACAGAAAATCACTAGGTGGGCCATTATTGACAAGTACAGAACAGGAACTGCTGCAAGCAACTCCCGTTGTTGAGTACCATTTCTGCAAGATGTGGAAGAATCATTATTCAAGCAGCAAAATCAAACCCAGAAACGAATAATTTAAAAGGAATCTGGGAGTATGAACAACAGCAGGTGAAAACCAGGATGCACTGTTAAAAGACTACACTGAATAAAAGTAAAATAAGAGAACTGAATGAAGCCTGATGATCATTTTCGATCAAATCATATGGCCAAATGAATCCCGAGCAGAGCCAATTGCACAAAGCAAGCCTCAATTTGTTCGGAGGAAGAAAAAAGAAGACACTAACCTTTTCCTGACTCAGTGTTAAATATAGCTGAGGTTTATTCCTGTCCAAACTCTGCAAGCCTTGCTCAGTGTGGCCCCTATTGGCATGGAATATTTTGCCTGAAGCTGGCCATTCAATCTTTAAAATTAGTATGAACTGAGTGGCAACAACAAGCAAGCAGAAGCAATATTTTTCAGTAATTGCTTTAGATTGGAGAGGAAGTTCTGCTGTTCTAGTCCTGTGACCCACACACCTGCTGGTTTTTTATTCCATCCCACCTTCATTAGATAATTGAAGTCCTACTTGATCTTAGATGTTGCTCCAATTGAATATTTGCATTTTGTTTCTAGTACATCTTTGCCATTTTATTTCACTTACAGAATACAATGGTTAAAGCTACAACATGTTTAAGAGTGGGAACAAATTGATCAGATTAAACTTATTCCTGATTCAATGACGGGTCTGATTGTGTAACTGAGGTCTCGGCTGGAACAGAAGCCAGGTGTGCGAATAACAGGACCAGGATTGGGAACAACTACTGTAGAGATTCTCAGCCCTGGTCCTGTAATCTAGTTCTTGGTCCACTTCAGCTCTTTGCTTGAGTCAAATTGATCTTTTTCCATATCAGACCTCTTTCATCTTTTTTTGCACTTGAAAACACATTTTTTTGCAGGTGCACGGATGCAAATAAATTCAGCAGAGGTCTATCCGTTTGCGTCTCACCTTCTTTATTAAGAGGTTTCTGCTTCTTTTTTTTCTGTTGAAACAGCCCCAAATAGATCCCTAATTAGGAATTTCAAGCAGGCAGCTGCATCAGCACGTGTGCCGTAGATTGCAAAGGAACAGGTTTCTTCCATGGTGATAAGAAACAAAAAGAGACAGAACGTTTTGGCGGTGGAGCCTTCTTCCTTCTGAAGAAGCCTTCCCGAAAAAAGGCCCCACAGCTGAAAAGTTCTGTCTCTTTTCTTTTCAGCAAAGGAATAAAACGTTCCCAATTAAGAACGTCTATTTGCAGATGGGAACGACACTGTTTCAAACTCTCCCACTAAAATGAAGGCTGTCAAATTACTTACACTCTACACGCTGGGGTGAGGGCAGTTATAAAAACCTATTGCCTCAAATTACCTCAATTTCATCAGGGCTGACACTAATTAATATCCCCATACATGTTCTGAATAACTTAAAAGGTCATGACAATCAGCTACAAAGCAATTGGCCTAATTGATGAGACTAATTGCGCAGCGTCAGTGAAAACCAGAAGACACAGGGGTCCTCAAGGATCAGGACCGTAGACCACTGCCTCAGCCCATGTTTCCACTTGTTGAACACCTGTGATTAGCTGACGTTTCTCATGGGTTCACTGTCACTGTGCCTTTTAAGTGCTAGATTGGTGGCATGCCAGCTGTTTCTGTGTTCATTCACATGTATGCTACTTGGTAACAGGAGTATAATACATGGGCCAAGGCTGAAAATGCACATTTGATGTGTTTTTGTCATTGTTTAGTTATAAGCGTCAATCAAGGAATGAAAGCATCTACTGTTGCTAGTTATTATTGTACTAATCTTGACTAAGAGACAATTTCAAATACCATTTTTGGTCCAGACTACTGCCGGATTGGAAACAGCCATCAGGAGATAGGAGTTGTGAGATAGGAATAGTTTGTTTTTCTTCCTCAGGCAATGGGAATCTTTATATTGTAGAATGCTGTAAACTATCGAGTCATGCTGCTTTCTCATCTAAAAATGTTAAATTTGCTAAATGTTAACATTTACTAAAAAGTTTTATTGGACAGTGTGCATTCTGGCAGGAAAATGACCCTAATACTCTGTAAAGTCTACATAGGAAATCAACAAAAAAAAAGATGACCATTATGGATTGGGCACCCTGTAAGGGTATTGTTGGACGGACTTCAAAGCTATTGTTGCAAAGAGGAAACCAAAGCTAACTTCAGAGCCCAAATCTGTAGGTGCCAAATGTCTGTTAAAATCAAACGTAAGTACTGGATTAAAGGAGAAGCACAAATGTAAAACTGGACTCATTATAAAACTGAGACTCATTATAAAACTGAGAAATGTACCAAAATTAAACTGCTTTGAGCTTTATTGCACTGCCCAAATATGAGTGCACACATACTGTATGTGTAATTATGAAAATATGAAATATATATATATGATATCTGAATATTTCTGTAAAATGCTTGTACAACTGCTGTTTTATTGCAGAATATACTGCAGTATTTTATTAATAATGGCATCAGATGTGCAAAATATGTCACAAAACTGTATTGTTTTAGATATGTAATTCAAAAGTATGGACCAGAACGTTAATGAACAATACAGAATGTTCACTGTGAGGAGGAGAATGCAATCTTGTCTTCTCGGCTGGTAGCAGTTTTGGTCTCTGCATGGTGGGAAAGTTACAATATCTGACCCAGCCTGCAGTGTCCTGCAGTCTTCCATTTGAGGTTGCTTGTTATTTTCTTTGCTTACAACAAAACATAGCAATGTCAGTCGCAGCTATAGAATATATGTCCATTGTTATACTCTTGACATATGATTTCATGCCTACTGTATGTGGACATAAAACCATAGGGAACTTTAGCAGAGTGGAACTTGCTGTTTGATTTGCTGATTTGAATTAATGAATTGTTCGCAGAGACTTGACCTGAGCGTTCGGATTTAAATAAAAGCCAGCAACACACATTTTAAAACTAATTGTTCCATTGAAAATGAGGATTACAAAAAAAAAGTTTCGGTTTCATTTGGCACATCTGTACCTTGTTCAGGTTTAAAATCATGACATGACTTCCTGTTCCTCTAAGAGAACAACCTGCTTTGTAGTCTGCCAATGATCAATTCTCTTCTAAAAAGGGGCACACAAGTACAGTACATTGTACAATCCAGAGCAGTCCCATTACCAAAAATTCAAATTGCAGATATTTCATGGTCTCAGAGTATCTTTTTCTCAGAATCTATGTTAATCTCCCTAATTTTCAAGTAATTCAAATTAGCAGTGTAGTTTAATTTTGAGAAAGCAGCAGTACATATGAAAACTAATCTTACAAAAAACTAATCAATTAAAAAAGCTTGCTAAGAGACTTGTGTCTAGGACATTCTGTTTGTGTTAAGGTGACAGGAATTAGAATGAATGACACTTTTATCTTCTCATTAACTGGACATAACGTCTCCGGAGCACAATATCTAAGGTTCATTTGAGAAAAAACCGACTGACAAACAGAACAGGAAATCCAGTACTTGCTTCAGTCTAACTTTTTTTCCTTGCAGTATTAATATCTTGATCCCTTTAAAAACTGTGTTGTAAACATAATGCATTAGCGCCTAAGAAACTCCACCCATTAGTACACAACTAAATATGAAAGGAATACACACCGTAAAAACAGTGGTTTAGGACACATTATTCATAATCCAGGACTCTACCATGCATTTGTAAAAATCAATTTTAAAAAAGAAGAACATTTTAATCCTTTAGTCACTCATGAGAAATCAGTGATTGTGAAATGGAGAACAGCAGGATAAAGCTGCCTTGGATTAGGGTAAAATTAAGATACAGTAGTCTGCTTCGCTACAAAGTGAAGGACAAAAAGTAAGCACACCTCCTAAAACTGTATCACATTCTTCAGAGCATATTTGGGTGCACTTACTTTAAGGGATGGATTGTTAGATATATAAAGTCTAAAAGCTGACAAAGCAGTTTGGCCAAACTCTAACAGAATGTCAGCCACAAAACAAAAACAAGGTCTCTAAGGATGATTTAAAAGTACAGCAGGACCTGGAATTTGACTTAGAACACTAAATGCACATTTCCAACCCAGCCATGAGGACTGTAAATGTAGATTCTTAAAGGTATTATACAGTATGTATTACTCGTATATCTCTTACTGCAATGGCTTGCATTTGCACCTTGTGACAAATGGCCACACACCTGAAAAAACACAATATCATTAAGTTTCTGGTAAGGGCTAAAATAAAATTGCGCGTTTTTTATAGTTAAAAGCAATAAGCAAGATCAAACCATAACTCTATACTTGTGTATGAAAAAAACAGGGTTTTAGCATATGATTCTCATAGTGAAAAAGCAAATGTTGTGCTCAAATAACACAGTTTAAGATAAGAGCTTTAGAGCTATTATCAAAGACTACAATCCTTTCGAAAACGTATTCTTATTTTTATGCTGCAGTGTGTAAAAAAACACATTCTTGCATGCCATGCATAGTTGTACAGTACAGAGTGAATCTGCCTTCAGAGTCAGAAAGCATGTTTGAAATGGCACTCCTATTTTCTTGAATGTTCACACATACTGTACATACTGTGCAGTAGCTATACAAAAATGCACGCAGAGAGACAGGCATGGATGCGAGGTTCCTTACCATTCTGGAGGAGGTAGTGGTATTTATCTTCTGATGGGTGGCAATTAGAACCGACATCGCTGAGACAGGGATCACACCTTACTGGACGGCTAAGTTCAACACAGTTCTCAGAAGTCCACTTTGAGAGACAGCGGGTACAGCTTTTGACCCTGCAACCTTAATTTCATACAGTCCCTCCGGGGAATCAATCAAAAAGTCACAACCATCTTGTCCTGAGGGTAATTTAATCAATCCAAAGGAATGCCTCTGCACGGCGCACACCTCCTCTCTTCCTCTCTAAGCCCTCTCCCAGAGGACGGTGTGGGTTCAGCACCTCTGGCAAACTGAAGCCAGGCTTAAACGCACACAAATGCATGTCGGTTAGCGTGCAGAGGACTGAAGATCCTTTACCCCTTCATCTGAAGTTTAGTGCAGAGAGGTGCTAAAGATTTTCTTTTCTTCTTTTTGCCTGGCCTGCTATGGATCAATTCAATCAGTTTTACTGTTAGGTTGTGATAAAGCACCAGCAATATTTATGCTGTATGCCTAGCACATCGTAAATTATATCTGCTCCCAAGAAGATAGATCCCTGGTGCAGTGTGTGATGGTGTTTTATTTATGTTACATTTGTGCCCAAGTATTGAATTCAGTATCTAAACTGAATGGCCAATTTACTTTATAAGTTGAAAACTCTGTCCATGTGTTAAATGGGAGTTGGTAGCTAGAGAAACAATGGAACTGCAAGTAAGCAAATTCATTACTTTTAAATATTTGTTTTTATTAAGAATTCAACATACACCAGTGTTTTTTGGTTTTTTTTACACAAAGTAGGAACATTCCCATGGCATGCCAAGTCATAGAACACATTTCTGGTGCTGTTTTTATACACATTCTCGAAAACTGCACAACATTGTTATGGAAATTGCCTGCATTTTAAGAGATTACAGGACTCTCAGTTTGTGTGTGTGTGTGAATGACTTTTTTTTATATTTTCCAGTGCATTTATACCTCAATGCACCATGTGATAAAATGTCTAAAACAAACTACAGTATGTTCTTCAAAATACTAATACACAATTAAATGCACGTATTTAAGAATTTACTCAAAGCAAAAATGTGAAGACTCAGGTTAGGCACCTTTATTTGATCCGATTAAAAATTTCATGGAATTCATGACCATGCAAAAAAGGAATTTAATTTCAACTGGATTTTTATGAGATTAGTATTGAAGAAATCAGGCCAAGCAAATAATGAATCGTGTAAAATCAAAATATATACACTTTCATTAACATCATTTTTATTGTTCATAGTTTATTGTAATTCTGCTCATTACATTAAGAAAATACCTATTCAGTAAGTTATACAAACATCTAAACTACAGTAACTGGAGGTCAGCTAGGAGGCTTTCCTTTTGTTGAATAATCAGATATTTTTAATTTAAAAAAATAAAAGCTCTGAGCTTTTTTTGTTATTCTCATATTACCTGTTGAATGTATTATTATACATTTTGTATTCTAGGGGCATCACAATTGTCTCTGCTGTAATTATTAGTTATCCTGTTAAACTACAATGCAAGCAAAAACAGTCCCAGTAAAATACATTTAAAGCTGAATAAGATCAATGCACCAAATTATAAGTCAGCTTCTGATTCCCTTCTGTGACATCAAGTTAGTTCCCCTTTGTACTGTACGTCTTCCCAAATAGTGTGGAGGAGGCTTTTCAGAACCTGATTTTTTATTCATACCCCATAGGCACGAATACTCATAAAACACAGGCTGTTATCCTACTGCTTTAGAGGACAGATCCCCATCAGTGTCTCACATTCATGTAACCTGTGATTTGATTCAAAAACTCTCAGTGCAGCAAATCTGATATGAATGCAGAATAATGACAAGCCCATATAATACAGTACATCATCCAGGTGGGGCTGCGCATTAGTGGTGGTGGAGGGGAGTCCCCATTACCTGTAAAGCACTTTGAGTGGATAGTCCAGAAAAGCGCTATATAAGTGTAAGCAATTATTATTAATACTACTGTACTGGAGGAAGAGTTACACAAATAAATACTTGGGAAAGGGCTGACTTTACCTCAACCAACAGCAACCACTGCATGGATTTCTGTCTCTTTAGACCCCTAAACTTTCTGACATTTTCTTTGTCTTCCTTTCCCCCAACCCATATTTGTTCCCTTCCTCTACATACCTGAAAGGGGCTCTGCAGCTGTTCCTGACCTTGCCCGTCTGCATGGAATTAACTCTCTTCTTGTTCCTTTGCTCCTCATACTCTGACGCAGCGCTCCACTGTAACCTTATAATGTACATAAATACTTCGCAAAAGTCTGGTATCTCAGTGTCCTTGCTTTCAGTGCCTTCTAATAAGTTCTGAATATCCCTACTACTTTCTTTAATAACTACTTTAATTAAACTACTTTATTTGCAATCATTGCGACATCATTAAACAAGGGTATTAACAGTGCTATCATCTGGCTCAGTCAGTAAAGGCACCTGATCAGAGGGTTGCTGAGGTCCAACACTTCAGATATTGCCAGTAACCTTCCTGTGACTTACAGGGTCCCGGCAAGCTTTCACTAATGACAGTGAAAACTGGATTACTCCTTCTTTCATTGCTTCCTCTCCTGTGTAGGCACTGTAGGAGTAATGGTGGGGAAAATGGAAGAATGTTTTTTTTTTCTTCATTTGCTGGTATGATGGTCCTACCAGCGAGCTGAACTGATTAAAACTGAAAATTATGAATTGGGGAAGGATATAAAATAGGAAAAAAAAATAATTGTAAGACAAATGTGTCAAATTAATGGCATGGAAACCTCAATAAAAGGAGAACACGTGTAGAGTAATTTCGGTTTTACATTAAGTACACTACAGGTGTGTTGAAGCACAAAGGTCTTCAAAGTCTCTCCAAATTTTAAAAGGGATTCCAAAAAAAAACCCATTCTTATTTCATGGATCACGCCTTATTTCATTCAGAAGGAGTAACCCGTTTAGGTAAAGGACTTTATGGTTCCTCGTAAAGATGGATATATTAAGTCTGTTAATGTTCTTTTCCACCCTCTATAAAAACTGTTTAAGACTTGGTTACAGTGCATTATAAAAAAAAAAGGTTATCAGCAGTGGCAGTTAATGCACAAAATGTTGAATTTCATTTGCGAGTGGTCAGATATTTCAGTAGTAAGAGTATTGGTTAAGATGGCAGGTTAATTTCACAGTTTGTGAGTGATATATAAGCAGAATGAGGGTTCTGCACAGATATTCATTTTCACAATAAGAAATAAGGACAGGGCCTTCATTCTTTATTTTATTATATGCAGACAATACTCCCGTATTTTTATTACGAGGAGTCCCTTGGAGTAAATTACAATCAAAACCTTTATATATTTCCTAACCGTTACCATTTTTTTAAAAAAATCAGATGTGGAAGGGATCCAGATTAAATCATTTGAACTGTGAACGCATTATATTGCAAAATATACTGTATGTTCTTCACTGTTCTTCTCATAATCGCCAATTTTAACACTGTTAACAATATCAGCTTTAGTGCCCTTACCCCACTGGCTGTACATAAATATATAATTGGGTATGGTAAGAATATATATGAAGAACTGTATATATCAAATTTCACCGCTGAACAGTGCCACATGAAAAAAAAACACACTAAATATACAATAACATCTCTCTATTGCACGTTTTCGAAAACTAACAGACTAATAAAGGTTTATTGCCCAGTGCAGGCAGTGCAACCTCATATGCTACACTGCTTAGTAGTTGAAATTCAAAATAAACACTGTCTCTATTGGTAATTAACTCTAATGGTCCCACATCTTAATTGAAGGCATGTTTGCTGCTGCGAAATTAAAATCGAAAAGAAATTGCAACCTGGATTGTGAAAGTAATTATTATTCCTATGGAAAATATAGGTGAAATGGGATTGCAAAACATAAATAAATTCATACACCATGTAGAGTACCCTACATATACCCAATGGAAATGACTATCGTATTATTTTATGTATTTTTGCTTATCTAGCAGGCTATGTTGGTTTTTAACTACGCCCTTGGTAAAGCTGAATAGGACTGTGAATAATAGGATGATTACCAAAAATGAAAGCTTGCAAAACACACACTTTATGAGCATGTTGCCTGGATATTAAATCGTTTCACCAAAGAATGCAGTATATTTACATTAAAATAAACATAAGTATTAAGAAAAGATATGGATACGTCTATTTAAAAATAAATATTGTATTAAGCAAAGCCAGTAACAGATACCTCTCTATACTGTACATCGAGTCCAAAGCACACTCTTCCTCACCCAATTTATTTCAAATAATGAAAAACATAAATAGCACTGTAGATTGCACCAATATTACGATTTTAAGGTTGTTTATTAGTCTTTTTTTAATATGTAGTGCCATTTCAAATATATTTAATTGTGCAGCAATTGTTGAATGCCGGACCTATTTTAAAATTATATACTGTACACTATGACTATGTGCTATGCAGTACGATAGCAACATTATGTCTAAATTAAAGATTTAAACATCTAGATTTAAACTGAAACAGTGATGGACTATTACAGTAATCATACTCGTTTTTGGACAATACAGTAGCAGAATATTTTTTGACTCTGCACTTAGGAAATGGGAGAATTTACAGAACAACACCAAGCCCACTGG
Source organism: Lepisosteus platostomus (assembly GCF_059453375.1). Taxonomy (NCBI): domain Eukaryota; kingdom Metazoa; phylum Chordata; class Actinopteri; order Semionotiformes; family Lepisosteidae; genus Lepisosteus; species Lepisosteus platostomus. The sequence continues at coordinate 51,912,406 of NC_142618.1, forward strand.
AGTACTCTAAATGTAATCCTGACACTCACTTCCTCATTTTATTAGTAGATCTAACAGACAGAAATGTGGATTACAATTTCTGTTTTATCTTCTTATATTCGGCATAACTCAATTTTATTTTTTTAACATCCAATTAGTATTATATCTGACCAAAACAATTCTATAAGTTTGACAATTATTATAACCTTAAATTGCAACTGATCAAAAATCCGTGTGTCTATACCATCTCACCAATAAAGTCAAAATTCCATCCATGCATCCTTTCATTTTATAACTTCTTTATCCAGGACAGGATCACAGGAGACACTGGAGCATAACACCAGTATGCAATGGGCAAAAGGGAGAATGCACCCTAGTCAGGACACCAGTCCACCACAGGACACACACAGCCACAAACACATACAGTATACTCTCACACAAGGCCCAGTTTTTCCCAGAACCCAGTTAACCTAACAGTACTGTATGTCTTTGGACTATGGGAGAAAACCAGAGCATCTGAAGGAAACACACAAACACTGGGAGAACATACAAACTCTATGCACGACTTGAACCCAGGGCCATAGCACTGCAAGGAAGCAATGCAAACCACTTTGCCACCATGTACCCCAGTCACAATTAATTTACCTAATATAGTACTGAAAATAAAATCATTAGAGCCCTGTTTAGTGCAGCTGAACCTGGCTGATAAATTGGCACACTGCCTTACAATTTCAAATTATGATGAGAAATACTGTATGAAAAAAAGAGTTTAACCAGCAATTCATTTCCTAGTTGAGCAAAGCCTTGACAGCATGTTCATCTTGCCTGCACCACAGAAGCACTCGTACGCTTAATGAATTCACATTGCAAAACAAAAAAAAAATACAAGCACGACGAGGCCAGATCTTATCCTCTCTTTCTCCCTTTTAATGATTATTTCTGGTTGTTTAGAACACACCATTTATCCAATGTGAATTACAACGTGCATTAAGTGCAAATCCAAAGAACAATACTGCCTGCAAAATAAGGTAACACGAATAAACAGATTTTTTTTTTTTCGGGAAGGATCATCATGCAGATGAAATATTTCCAAGTGATCCACTGAACATGAATAGCTTTCAACAATTCTTCTTCTGAAACTCCAAAGCTTCTTCAAGCAACAAAAAACCTCCAGTCCCTCACTTCCTTAAGAATTAGGAACAGAAGTGTTTATGCCCTTGGTTAGAAAAACAACTGAACATTAGGTCAAGACTTTGGTAATGGTAATATACCAACCTCTCCTGCGGTCAGTGGTAACCCCCTTTATGTTTCAACCACAAGGACCCATAAGAAGAAGCAGTAATGCAGTATCTACTGTACTGTAGTAGAAGCACTGTGAAATAGGGATTTGACAGTGTCAGCAACAGCATTTCAGACCTTGTTGACAATAAGGAATATACTCATTTAAAGGAAGAAAAACCTGTTTCCAAAACCTAAGCACATCCAGACACTTACAAACCCCTGCAAACTCAGAGCTCTCTCTGGAAAAGGCATACCCAAAGAAGTAGTGCATACGGTCGATTCATTTAACAGCATCTGCTAGGAGTCAAGCATACTGGGTGAAGATAATTTAGGTGATGCTTACATGGTCCAAGATTTTGGAATGGGCCAAATGTTGCTCCAGTCATGACTAATGTGGACATGTGGAGACATTCAGTTCCTCTAGATTATTTTATGCGAGTAGCCACAGTTCCGAGAAAAAGTTTGTAAAAGTGTTCTGATGGCCTAACCTTCCACGTCTTTACTTAAAGTAAACCTTGTTCAGAAACGGGCACCACAAGACACAGTCTTTACCGCCCTAATAAAACTGATGGTGTTTTATTTATATTCCCATAGACACAGTTAATCAGTGTGATTTATTATTCTGAGATCTAACAATCAATATGTTCTTATTTTACATTAGAAAACTGAGTGGACATGTGATTATATTAAAATAGTCTATTTATTCAATTGACATTCTAAAACTGGGCTGTAAAGTAACAGCAAGTTTAAATCAAGGTTTTACTGCAAGGCAAATGATACTCATTAACTCCTACAGTACATGCGAAGTGGATTGATGCCTCTTGGGCTTTTTAGGGAGAATATAACAAACACTGTTTTGTAAATTGTCGCTAATAATAATATACAGTCAAACAATTATTTTCAATACCTCAAATAAGAAAATGCACATGTACGAGTATATTGACTGCCACTACCCGTTAGCACCATCAAGACAATTAAGCATTCCCAAAAATGTGTAATGCACAGAATAATTAATGTAAAAGATTACCACACTGCAACTTTCTATAATTAAAGCCAGAATGCTTATAATAGCTCTTAAAATATTTATAAAAAACATTTTTAGATATATAGCAATACTGTCATATTTTATTGGTTGTATAACACATAGTGCTTTTTAGGGGAAGGACATGCAAGGGACATAAATGCATAAAGAGTAGTTTATGAAGTCAAAAAGAGATTGCTTTTCTCTACTGCAGCTAACAGCAGATTATGAAAATGCGAGCCAGAGATGGAAAATAGCACCCTCAGCTTTCAATGACAAATTTGCGAAAAAACTTTAATATTAATACCAACTGTAATATATTGAAAAGAATTAAAGATGTATTTTAATATAAGATTCTCCAACATAATCTGCTCTGAAACAGATTTTTCAGAACCCAGTTAGATGTGCGTGTTCATTAAAGTGACAATAGACATAAGTAAATGTGACAATCAAAGCACTTGCATACACTGTTTTCTTAGCAGCCCCCCTGACCATGAAACCCATACTATAATGATGGGTGTATTTACCGTAGGACAAGCAGACTCTTTTGCATATGGACCATCTTGTTCCACTACTTCCACTATGAAAATGTGAAAAATGCCAATAAGGGAGAAAAAGTAATGACAAAAAAGATGAACGTTCGCCATCTACTCATCACAGACGACTTTTATAGAAGATGAAGAAAATCATGGGCATACTGTAGGTAATAGGTAATTCAAATAAAATACAGGTGCTTTTTAAAGGGCACTCTGAAATTAAATATACTGCATACTAAATAGCATAAGTATAGACGCAGAGGTATTTTGGTAAGAGAACATCTTAGGACCCAATTGTAAAACCCAATTCTTAGGACCAGATATCCTACCAATTGTACTTAAGAAAACAAGAGGCCGTACCCAGGGACTGGAGAATTGCTGGTGTTGTGCCCATTCACAGGAAAGGTGATAAAACTGGACCAGGTGAAGAGTATATAGAACAGTAAGTCAGATACCTGTACATGTAATGGTATGAAACAGAACTTAATTTGAGGCTTACAGTTTTGGGGCCCTGGGTTTCAATTCCTGCTGTGCTATGTGTGTGAAGTTTGTGTGCTCTCCCCAAGTTCACGTGGGTTTCCTCTACAGAAGTTGCTCCATTTTCCTCCTGGAGTCCGAACGCATACTGGAAGGTTAAATGGCTTCACTAATACTGGCCCTTGTGTGAGTGCCTTGTGACGGATCTTCCTTACAGCCAGCTGCCATATCTCCCTGCAACTCACAACTAACAACGTACTGGAGCTCAACAGGTCAGCCTGGTCAGTACCTGGATGGGAGACATTATGGGAAAAACTGCTGGTTTCTGCTGGAAGTGGTGTTAGTGGAGCTGGGGTGCTCGCCCTGACGTTTGTGTGGGTCCTAATGTCCCAGTATAGTGACGGGGATGATATACCGTAAACATGGTGACTTCCTTCGGATGAGACATAAAAGTGAGGTTCTGACTCTCTGCGGTGTTGTCAAATACAGTACCTATTACACAGTATGTCTATTTATAAGACTCCATTTCTTCCTTCTCCAAATTTCAAAGGGGGGCTACCACTGTCTGCAGGAAATGTTGGTGTGTTATGCTGTTTTGTTCCAGTTAAAAAACAATAGAAACATATTACTGTTACCAAAGTCTTGACCTAATGTTCAGTTGTTTTTCTAACCAAGGGCATAAACACTTCTGTTCCCAATTCTTAAGGAAGTGAGGGACTGCAGTTTTTTTGTTGCTTGAAGACGCTTTGGAGTTTCAGAAGAAGAATTATTGAAAGCTATTCAAGTTCAGTGGATCACGTGGAAATATTTCAGCCTGCATGGTGATCCTGAACAAAAAAATCTGTTTATTTGTGTTACCTTATTTTGCATGTAGTACTGGTCCTTGGATTTGCACTTAATGCAAATTTTTGGTATTGCATTTCACATTGGATAAAGGGTATGTCCTAAACAATCAGAAATCATGAAAAGGTAGAAAGAGAGGATTATAGTATATTTGTCCTCATCTTGCTTATATTTTTTCTGTGCAGCTATATATATTGTTTTGCAATGTGAATTAATTTTGCTTATGAGTACTTCTGGGGTGCAGGCAAGATGAACATGCTGTCATGTCTTTGCTCAACTAGGAAACGAATTGCTGGTGAAATTATTTTTGTAATATTTCTCCTCATATTTTGAAATTGTAAGGCAGTGGGTCAATTTATCACCCAGGCTGAGCTGCACTAAACAGGGCTGTAATGATTTTATTTACAGTACTGTATTAATGTAGGTCGATAACTGTAACTGTGGCACGGTGGCACAATGGTTAGCCTTGCTGCCCCACAATTCAATTCCTGGGGTGCTGTCTACGTGTAGTTTTTACTGTACGTCCTCCCAGTGTTTGTGTGGTTTTACTCCAGGTGTTTGGTTTCCTCCCACAGTCCAAAGACATACTGGTTGGTTAGTGGGCTTCACTGACAACGCCACTGATGTGAGTGTGTTTCTCTGCCCTGTGATGCCATCCTGCTCAGGGTGACCCATTGCTTGACAGGATAGGCTCTGGCTCCCCTGCAACCATGTACTGGGTAGAAAACTAACGGAAATTAGAGGTTCGTCTATATGAAAATCAGACATTAAGGAATAGTAAGCATGGATTTATAAATGACTTGTCTTGCCTAACCAACTTGTCATAGTTCTTTGACCAGGCAACAACAGTACTGGATACACACACAGAGCATATGATACTGTGCATTCAGATAGATTTTTGAAACAATTCTATATAAGATGAATTCTCAAATTTTTAAAATGCTATGATGAGCTCAAGATGGTGAGCGTCTACAACGTATAATGAGGATTTGTGCCTTTCAAGAAGGGGGAATTACCAGTAGAAGGAAATATCAAAATCCGTCTTATATCTAATATCAAAATATATGTTTATATCTCTGGTAGACTTTACATTTCTGTTGTGTTTCTGATATAAGAAGGTCCAGAACCCAAGAGAAAAATAACACATGTGTAAATCTTACAAAAAGTTCAATCCCTCGAGTAAGGCAACAGCAACAAGACTCTGTCAAACCTGAGTAGAGATCCTACTATGAGTCTGGATTCTGAGCAGGAGAGAGAGGATTTTTTTTTCCCTTTATGATTTTAAAATGCTGCAGTGCAGATGATAAAACCATAAAAAAATTAATCATAGGACCAATAGATCATGCCTTCATCCGAAAGTAGGGAAGATTTGAGACTCCGTTCTTTTCTCTCCGTTTTGGCACTCCTCCCAGGGGTGAAGTGAAAACCGTCAATACAGCTGAGACTCTTCAGCAAAGTACCTTTCCTGAGAAAAGAGGCGCACAGATTTTATCAGACAAGAAGATGCGAGTAACACAGAAAATGATTATTTTGGAAAGATTTAACTCCCCCTCTTTAGAATTAATAAAAAACAGTCCGAGAGTTATCTGGAAAACATCACCATCTCATTTAAATACTTCCACTCATCAGAGATGTCTTCAGTTTTGTACTGATTCACAGAGAAAATGCAACTTGTTGTATGAATATCTCAATGGGCACATACAGTATGTGTTATTATGCAAATTTTAAAGAATGCATTGATCATAACAGCAATAAAAAAGAGCTCAGTTCCTGTGGTATGAGCACCAGACAGACAGCTCCTTAAAGCCTTGTCACTATACTTTTTTCACTAATAGAACAATAACTAAATTACTTACTGTATGGTGCTACCAGAGCAGACTCATCCCAGTCTGCTTTCTCATCCATGTCCCACAGATTTCAGAAGTACCATAGGTCTCCTGTGCCCATGACAGAGTGCCCACAGCAGCACCCCGGCACAAATACAGAGGGATAAGATGCTTGTAGCCAGTTTTAATCACCACTTTTTTCCCCAGTAAAGCATATCCGCTGATGGCATCCCAATACAAAGTCAATAAGGGTTTACCTGTCCTGACCCAGACTTAAACTCCTTAATCTAGTAACTACTGTATTGTAACTCCAAAACTGAAGATACATTAACCATCGTTAGGACAAACAAATTCAATTTATTGTGCTGTAAAAATTTTCACAAATTAAAAGCTTTATTAATTAGAAGCCTATAGTATTTGTAGAAACCTACATTTGTGTAAGCCAAAACAGGAATCTTCTTTGCCATGCTATAGTAGTCTAAATAACAATGTATTAAACGCTTCTCAGAGCTGATTTAGTGTCTCCTGTCATGAACTATCATAGCTGGCTTCACTTTTAAAATTAATTTAGCTTTCCAAGCATAATTTCTACCTTACTCAGGCCATCAAGCTCCATCATTCAAAACATCATTCAGAATCAACCTAAAAATGTCTTCCTCACAGGGGTCAGTAGGATCACATGAAAGGGTAAACTCCCTCACTGTCCACTGATGATAAAAATAAGTGTGTGCTGGGGAAAAAGCTCTCGGATACAGTAAAGATAACATGTCTGTATACAATATAGGTGCAAATCAACATTAATATGCCAAAAGGCAAAGTAGCATGACAAGAACAAAAACAGTACAGCACAGTTTCCTATAATAAAGGAACATCATAAAAAATAACATGACTTTACTGCTTTTGAGTGCAGTAATCTTTAGTAAGATGCGGAGTCCATGGTACTGTATATGAATATGCATGAGAATGTGTTGATGATGGCAATAGGTGAACCCGATGGTGAAATCAAGGATTACATATTTTTACAGAAGTATATCACTGCTGCATATCTCAGTTTATTGAAAGTTTGGCATGGTTAAAGGCTTTTAACACAAGAAAAGCCAGAGAGGCACTGCAAGCGACTGTACTGATGCAGAACAAATAATGAACTAGGAAGGGATGTGGGATGCAGGGAAGATGCATGTGGAAAACACACGCGCACAAATTTTGGATTCAGCCTCCAAAGAGAATGGGCCCCAGAGAATGTTCTGGAATCTTCAAGAAAGATTCTCAGGCCAGTCTTGACCTCACGCCAAGGAGTGCGAAAAACTGCAGATGAGGAGGAAGTGGTGTATTCAATACTTACTACCATAAAATTAAAGGGGAAATATGATAATTTGTAACCCTTATTGTTTAACAAGTGATTTATGCTTCAGGTGGGAAAAAGCTTTTAAATAAATCTGTTTTTTCAGTAGAGGAAATCGTCTCTAAACACTATAAGAGAGTCTCTGACGGATGATTTGTCAATCAATGAAAAAATGAATGGATGGATACATGACTCTACTGTTACAAAACGGGGAAGCAAAATCAATTTCAAAATAAGGCTGTATGATCTCCTTCTGTTTGCAACCTTGATATGTTCTTAAAATATCTGTGTGGATTCTCAGCACTTCAGAAAAAAAAAACTTTATAAGTCAAGTTATAAATGCAATACACGATTTTTGGTATATATGCTGTACATGAAAAATAGTTCGAAAGTAAATGTTAGTTTGTAATTTTAGATGAATATTCCTGTTACCCTGCAGCATTCATCTAATATGATTCCTAAAAATGTTTCTGTTTCAAAGCCATGCTTTGATGAGGCAGGAAAGCTAATTACAAAATCAAACTTATCATAAAATATTAAATACAATCCCGTCTAACCAAACCGTCTCCAGAAAAACAAACATGCAGTGACAGACAAAAAAGGCGCAATAAAGAGAAAATGACTTGCCAAGGCTTTATTGAAACACTAGCTGAAAGAGGCGTCAATAGCCCAGCAGTATATTGTCACGCCCGACACCCCTCCCTAGAGGGCGCTCCACTACTCCTGTTATTGTTCCTGTGATTGTTAAGCTCCCCAGGTGTACCCTCTTAGGTGTATTATTTAAAGACTAACGCCTCCAGTCCTCAGGGCTCATCATTAGGGTAAGGGCGTCGCGAGGCCCGCCTGGCACTGTGGCGGAGCTCGTGTGGTGACGTCAGCGCCCTCACTGCGCGTAGCAGGGTCCTCAGCCGCCTGGGCTGGGGGATGTCTCCTTTAGCTCACGCGGCTGGTGCCCTGTTGCGTTACGCCGGAGACCCGGGTTCGCGCCCCCTGTGTGCGGGACGGAACGGGTGGCGGAGGGCACGAGACCGCGCAGAGCCGCGACGATCACAGAACCAGAAAACCTTCCATCCGTCTCCTGAGGGCGTAGGCCTCATCCCCGACACCTCCCGCTTCCTGAGCCCGGGGTCTGGAGGATCTCGCCCCTCCATGTCTTGTCTCTTGGTGTTTTCCCCCTTCCCGGGGATTTTAACCTTGTCGCGTCCCAGGATGGATTACTCGCCGCTGGACTCCCGGACTGTGCCCTGACCTGCCTTTGGACCTGTTTGGATTTGGATGCTATTCCTTGTCTCCCCCGCTCACTGTCTCACGGACTGTCACTATTATTTTGTGCACTATTAAACCCCTGTGTGTTTTTTACCACGCCTCCTGTTTTCTCCAGCTCTTACCGCATCGCATAGGGTCTACTACAAGACCTGACACGGATCCCAGTCCATGTCCGTAATAAACATATTTCAACTGGCGGATTTTGTGTTTATGAACCTGCACATTACGGCAGCCAAAGAGAAGAAAAGTGGCACTACTTCAACCGTCCAGACCTGGTTTCAGGACAGCCAAGCATTCCAGACAATCTGGACAGCTTGCGTAGTAGTGTTGAGGTGGCACCTCCCTTTGGACAGTTTCATTGTGTATCATTGCAAATGCTGCATCAAACACCCATTGAACAAATGGTTACTGTAGTACTCTAGTCTTTTAGTGAGTTACATGTACTGTATGTAGTTTAATCTGATCCTTTTTTATTCAGAAACAAGCTTTTTTAAGGGTTTAGAACGTGGCTAAAGATAATGAAAGACCTATTATGCAAAGAGAATGAATGCTTAGGTACTGTATAATGAAGATCTAAATTTATTTTAAATACTGTCCAATTTGCTTCAGCATTTGTAAATGCCAAATTTATAGAGTAACTGAACACTAAAAAAGAGCCAAAGTCACAAAACCAATTGGAATCATTTGAGAAATGTTCATGGAGAATTAGAACAGACAGCTTACAAAAGAGAAAATGTCACTCAGCCCATCTTACTTGTTTGGTTATAAGCAACTTATTGATCTGAAAATAACATCCACACATTTTTTCAAAGTCCGCAGGGAATCACCTGGATTTGGGCAGTTCCATACATGTTGGATGAGATTTTCAGACAACGTTTTTGCATCTGTATTGTTTTGTTTCTAATTTATGATGACAGATATAGTATGTTTTAAACAAATTGTATGTCCAAAATAGATGTAAGGAATTAATCATTGAATAATCTGAGGTCAAAACTATTAAATATTCAAATGTGATATGTTGTATGAGAAACCCTTTTGGATGACTTCCAAATATGAGGTGTATTATCACATAAAACCCCTGAATCTACCGGAGGTGTGAAGTTATATTTACATTATCAGGTTCAAAGGAGCGTCTGACTTTTTTCCTGATAGACCCACTTAATGTATGATAATAACATACTGTCAAGTGTTGTGCAGTACTGATTTCTATACCTGCATCCAAATTTGTTAACAGTAGCAGCTAAATTTAAACATACATTTAAGTTCGTTTTTCAAATTAAAGTATTTCATATCTTCGGAGATTTAAAAGAAATAACAAATAAAGACAAGTTATGCAGAAAAGCATGTATTCTCTGGAACATCTGTATTTCAATAATTAATTGAATAAATGCACCATTAATGTTATAAAACAACATTTCCTAAGTGCAGTATTAATATATTTATAGATATGCAAAGCTCAAATTCAAGTATTTTGAATCCATTCATTATTAGCTAATCTCTTTTGAGGGACAAGACTGCCAGCTGTGTAGATGAATCCAGGCACTACTCAAAACACAACTGGAAACTACAAAAAAACACCACATTTTATTATACTGCCATCAAAACAGAAAACTATATTGGCAGGAACAGCTTGAAAACCATCATGCCGCAATTTTAAATGTCCACATTCAAATGTATGTTCTGCAGGTTAGTACACAATGGGACTATTGTTCATTACTGCCGGCTAAACAAGACCTTTAGCCCTGCTCCAGACTCCAGAAGCTATGAATTTCCCATGGCCTGCAGAAAGAAGTGTACTAATTCAAGCTTATTTTGAATAAGCAGCCATATCATACTACAATTCACAACTGGCAGCCTTTTACAAATCCCAGGGTGTTTCTCAAGAGTAGGGGTGTAACCCCAGTGTCCTGGCCAAAGGTTCCAGTGGCCCTTACCAATCATGGCCTCCTAATAATCCCCATCTATAAATTGGCTTCATTACTCTGCTCTCCTCCCCACTGATAGCTGATGTGGGGTGAGCGTTCTGGCACACTATGGCTGCTGTCGCATCATCCAGGTGGGGGCTACACAGTGGTGGTGGTGGAGGGGATCCCCATTACCTGTAAAGCGCTTTGAGTGGAGTGTCCACAAAAGCACTATATAAGTGTAAGCAATTATTATTATTATTATTATTATTATTATTATTATTATTTTGTTTGTTTGTTTGTTTGTTTGTTATTATTTAAAAAAATGTACTTTGGTTAAAACTCAGGCATATTAGCATCTGTGGCAATATAATAAATCGACAAACTGTACAGCTTATTTTAGCCTGTGCTGCTTACAACTATAATACAGGAATCTGCTCAAGACTATTCAAAATGTATATTTAACAAGAGTGCTTGAGAACACTTTAATTGCAAAATAATGTTAAATACTTTTATCTAAGATACTAGGGAACTTTGAATTTACAGAGATTTGAGAGGATTCAGACAGTGAACCATATACTATAACATCCTTTTCTGTTTCACTATTATTTAACATTATGCAGGTGGTCCACAAACATATAATGTAATTTGCATTCCTTTATTTTAGCATGTAAGGTAATTGAGAACAAATTTTCACCTTCAATGACTTAGAAGACCATTTATTTAGAAGAGCCTTTATTGGGGCAAATTGAATGACCTACTGTACCTTTTGTTAAACGTCTTGCTGCAACAGGAGTGCCCAACCTGGAATTCAGAATGGTCAAGAAAAATGCAAATGCAAATCCAAATCAAATACAGAACCATTATCTTTTTCTTAAGATCTTAAAATGACAGGTATTTTTTTCACACCTGGACTTGTGAAGGGTTGCATGTTTACTCACTGTTTTTCCTTTGTTGATGTATAGTAGCTCAGCCAGTGTCTCATTGATGATTCTACAGCAATACCCTCTTGCAGATATTTTGCTTTACAGATACTGCACTACAGTAGCCCAGCCTCTTCCAAATAACAAAGGCTTATTTGTACTTCTGGTTGAAATATTATGCTCTAGGAAAAAATGAAAACTATGGCCACACAAAAAGCTAACAAAATATATCATAGGTATCCTTTTTTTTAGGACAGAGTGGTTACTATCTACAGGGTCTGGAGGAAGCAGCCTGCAGCTTGCAGGAAACAGTTGAAAGTATGCAAAGTCTCCATTAGATTGGGTAGGTTAGAGCTGGCTTAACACCAGAAACCATTGTCACTATTCTTGTGCCTAGCTGAGTGTTCAGGTAGGTAGTTCCCGTGTCTCGGCTGGAACACATTTTTGCAAATTTAGACTGCCAAAGTCTACATCGCTTATATAAAGTAGGATGAGCTACAACTTACTGTATTAATTTCTCATTCCGATCACGTGCATTAACTTTGATTCCGTCTTTCACCTGAAAAATCAAACCAGCCTCTTTGTGAAACTTTCTCAGATCCCATCTAGAAATGCAAACATGCACTACCACAAGATCTATCACTGTTGATGCTTGCTCAAAGGGTGCAAGTGATAAAAGAGAGGAGGTGATTCAGCCCATCTACAGTAAGTAGTCTTGTGTGACAGGCTGTCAGGTCTTGGGTGTGTGAAGAGGACAGATCTGTGAGTGATTATGCCTGTGACGACCGGCAGTGGCAGTTCTCTCCCTGTATGGGTGCTCTCTTCAAGAAAGTGTGTGAAATAGTGTGGAAAGGGCAGAGGCACCACTTCGCAGCCAGTAAGAGGGAAAGAATGTGAGGGAGATGAACTAGCTTGAAGGAAAAACAGATTTTGGAGAAGAGGTCCAAGTGACAGACTTACAAGTGACCCAGAAGATTTACAAGAAAGCTTGTTCCAAACAAAAGAAAGGTACCCCATGACCAGGTGATAACCCTACCCTGTCCTGAACTGTTCCTTCTCCAGTCATCTAGTAAGCACTACCACAGACACAAATCTTAGCTCTAATTAAACTGTCCATAACTTTAAATATAACAGAAGAAAGATGTCTGCATCCCTTTAGACAATGTGCCTTTAGTGAATGGCACTTCATTTGCGTTATCTAACTGGGTAAAGATCCCATGTAAGTGACCCCTAAAAGATCATAGCTAATGGTTTATGAATAGCATGGTTCATTACTTTAATAGCATTTGGAAAAATACCATCTGGTTCTGGTGATGCATTTTAATCCCCCTCAGCCTCTGTTATATACAGTATTTCTCAGGACCAAGCACTTTTCTCCTCCAACTTCAAGCATATTAACACTTTCTTAATGAACATTTAAAAAAATCATTCAGCACCTCAACATAAAATAGTTATTAAGCATCTAGTACAAGTACAAGGACAGTGACATTTTGACATTTCATTAAAAAATTTAAGAATTCAAAAGTGTTCAAACTCTGCTTATGGCTTCCTGTTTTGAGGAATTACAAAATGATGCATTTATATTTTTCTAAATTGAAAAAGCTAAAGGCTCAAACTGAAGACAAAATTTACAGCAAATATCAGCACAAAAGACATAAAACTGAAATGTGTTGCTTGCATTAGGATTCAGGCCTGTAAACTCAATTTTTAGTGAGTAACCTTTGGCACACAACTTTGCTCCGTGTAATTTTTGCTGATTCTTTTTGGCAAAAATTTGTTAAAGCTTTCTAAAGTTGCTTGAGGATCGCTTATGGACAATAGCTTTCAATCTTTCCACAGATTCCCAATAGGATTCAAGTAAGGACTGTGACTAAGCCACTCAAAGACAATTGCTTTCATTTTCTTTCTTCCAGTGTAGCTTATGTTTTACAATTTGAGTCACTGTAGTTTTTTGCTGACTGAAACAGCTTTCCTCTGCTATTTGCTTATATATATTTTCCACCAGTCCTAACACACTTTCCAGTCCCCGCTGAAGAGAAGCATCCCCATAGACTGATACTGCCACCACCATGCTGAAACATTCTGGGTCAAACATACAGTCATGCTTGGCATTAACTGCAGATGAAAAAGTTCCAATTTGGTCTCATTTGACGACAAAACTTTTTGCCACACGTTTGCACAATCATGTAAATGTTTTAACGCAAACTCAAAAAAGCAGGCTGTGAGATGGCACGGCCATTCATTGAAATGTCATTCAGGGTATCTTTGTGGAGTTACTCTTGGACAGACGGTTCAAACAATCAAATGTCATGAGGTACTGTATCATTGTCTGCCAATGAAACAGAAAAGCTACTGTATATCTTAGAACAAAGATGCATTTGTGGCTCATCTAGCCCATATTGTCATCAGAGTTCCCCAATGGATTTCTTATTTCTTTGTTCCTTACTTTATATATCGGGCATTTGCAAAGGTGTGCTTGAAGCTTCAACTAATTGGGTTATAAAGCGGCTGCTAAACAATTCTACTATTCAAAGTTCAGATACTAGTCAAGCTTTCACAAGCCTACAGGGGAAACTGAAGTCCCTCATGAGCAACATATAGTACCATGTCTGTCAAGAGCCTAGGGGAGCTCTCATCCTTTAGGAGCAGCCAATTCAGGTCTAATTTCCTCTCACTGCCTTCAATGAATTAAAATTAAAGACACTGACTATCATGCCAGCGGCATCTTACGACGGCCAGTCTCAACAGCCAAACCGGGACAGGGTTTGAAACATTACATTCAGTATGCGGAGCGTTCACCAGTAAGCAGAAATATATCAGATCTGAATTGTCTGAGTGGGTTTCAGTCTTGGCAAAAGAAATTCTTCTTGAGAAAATTTACATTCTGCTCCTGTACCTACAGCAAGGCTAAGTAGACATGCAGTCACGACGTACACACTGACACAAATACAAACTCATGCAAATACACACAGACACACAGATGATCCTGGTCGAGGCATGAATGGTGTTCCACCTGGTGGTGTATATTAACTACAGTAGTACAGACTATACAAATGCAAAATCAGCATGGCAGCTATATGAAATACAAATAGCTGCTTAAAAGAGTAACAGTAAAAAAAAGAACAGGTGGTTTAATATTAACCCTTAATGTTCAGCTTTAAGCATCCCAGTATTTCATTTTTAAAAAATAATTTGCATCTCAATATAAATATAAAGCTGAACATCTATACATTTTAGAAAAAAATAAAGCAATTTAAAAATGTTACCCTAATGATACACTGGAGCTATAATTGCATAAAATTAATGTTTATGGCTGTAAATCTCTTCTGAGTGCAAGTCCAGAGGCCACAGTACAGGTGCGTTTACAAAAGAATATCTCCCAAGCACATAATGACTTCTAATGAAACTGTAGAAAGACAAATGAGTCTTTTGATGTAAGCCTGCAAAAAATACTGTGAGCTGTTCCAATTCTAATTATTATTTATATTTCTTTTCAATTGGAAATTAAAGAAAACCATATGTTTATTTCAAGCTATCGCCTTTCTTGTTACAACAAGGGATGATTCAGACTGATTTTTATTGGTGCATTGGCAAAACATGTAGTTCACTCATGACATTTACATTAACCTTAATTTTTCTCACTTCATACCGACAGCAATTTTCCGGCATTTACTGCTGAACAATATGACTTCCTTTTAACAAGAATCATTTATTCCCAGCAGTACAGTAGGTCACGCTATCACTCTTTCACACCAAATATTTAGTGTATTCAATCATCATTTTGAGAACATTTGTCCTGACCCAAATCACCTTCTGAGTGCTTCCGTTGAAGATGCGATAGCAATACCTCAGAAACAGCTACATCAGGACATAGCATAATTTACCCTTCCACACACAGGAGGTTCCACAACATGCATGGATGTACACAAAAGAGGAATGGGTTTTTAAATAAAACTCCCTTCATCACGTTTGTGTCATAAGCCTATCTGGGACGTGACAGTAATTCTTTGATACTCATATCATCATTAATTTATTAACAGGCATGAAACCATATTCTTGCAAAAAATATACAGTAAACAAATTCATTCATCAGGCATTTTTCTGCTTTTCTAGGAAACGGAAAAACTTAATTAGAATTCCCACATTTGAGAGCAAGCCATCAACTATATGCTTGCATGAATTACTCGGAGATTATTTGGTCATTAATGAAGAAATGACTGTACGGTACAATGCAGCTCTTGCTTGTAGGTCATCAAGCAAGCAGAGCGATGGAAGAAGATACAGTACAACCCCAGGTTTCTTGCTGACAGACTTTATACTTCATATATACACATACACACACTCTCATTATTAAAAGAATAACTTGTGGGTCTCCTGAGTGTCTCTACCAGGAAAAGCAATCATTCAGTGAGCAGGTTGAGCCCCATATTCCACACATTCGGAGTCTGAGTCTTGAAAATGCTGTCAGCGCAGTGAGAGCACAGTTCCCACAAGGCTTAGGTCAGGGTGGGCCTGAGACAGCCAAGACAGTGTTGGCAACAGTGACCCCTGTTGCTTGAATACATTACACTTTACACTGTAACCTTGATGCGTTATTAGTGAAAACAGTACCACTTTTTTCCTGACATATTATTTTAAGTTTTAAGCACGGTATATGTTGCAGTATAAATACAATTATAGAATGCACATGTCTATTTTCAGAATGCCAGTGCTCCTGGTGTGTATCCCAGGGTGCGCAGGGTGGGATGCCAGATGTTGCATTTTATTATCAATAAAGATATTAGAGGCCCTTAGATCCACGTTTATCTATTGTGGGAATATTTAGCTATTGTGCGCGTAAATAATAATAAACATCTGGTCACAATTTTTTTTAAAACTACATGCATGACTTGTGAATGACTCAACATAAGACAATTTGACTTTCATATATTTGACAATCATATAGTGTACTTTGTGTTTAATTACTGAATAGAACAGTGTAGGCTAATGAAATGTACAATACTGTATTTAAAAATGTGTATTTAACTCTCTCCAAATGTTGCATTTATTATTTATTGTACGCTTAAGTGTATGCTCAATGTAATGTTTATTATTCTAATCGCCATGTGTGAAAATGTTTTTCCATGAATAAAAAATGTTTTCATTTCTGAAATAATGGAAATTCTCTATGTGTGTTTACACAGCAGAAAAAAAGGGTCTCCTCTGTCTTATGTACAAATCATGTTACCTGAAGACTTGGAGAACTGAACATTTAAAGTATGTATGGAGTGAAAACGCTCGTTTCGCAAATACAAACATATTAATGGAATTTCATCAGAATTTTAAGAAGTATCCCTTTTGTTCAACAAATGTTTAGTGGCGCAGTGGTTGGCATTGCTGACCCCTGGGTCCAGTTCCTGGGAGTGGAGTTTGTATGTTCTCTCTGTGTTCGTGTGGGTTTCTTGCTCTGGTTTTCTCCCCCAGTCCAAAGACACGGTGGTAGGTAAATTGGATTCTGGGAAAAAACTGGCCCTAGTGTGAGTTTGTACGCGTCTGTGTCTGCGTGTGTCCCGTGACGGACTGGTGTCCTGACCAGGGTGTATCCTGCCTTGTGCCAACTGCATACTGGATTAGGCTCCAGTGTCCCCTGTGAGCCTGGACTGGATTCGGAAGATATCAAACGGAGGACGCATGGATGCCGTGATGTGAGTGGCGTCGATGGCCACGTCCCAGTCTGCACCGGCTTGGAGTGTCCCATTTCTTAACTTGTGTTCCACAAGGGGGATCACGAGCGCCCGCAATGCACCCTTAATGTGCCTTTCTCTGAAGTCTGCATACAGTAGGTGCGGACTCCACTGAGGGGAGTTACCCCCCATTCCTCGTGGAATGGTGACATTTCACTTTCTCGCCTATCAGAGCGGAGCGAAGTTGCCATGGAGAATAAAATATCCGCATGTTCTTAAAATTTCACCTTTTTACTTAAAGCCCATAATGTTTTATGTAAAAACAAAATTTCATTTAGCTACTTTAGATTCATGCTGTATGTACTGTATTCCAGGTACAAAGTTTTGACATAAATCACCCCAGTTACCCAATTTCGGCTGATGAATATTTGTTTACCTGCTGTGTATTTTGTACTCTGAATGGTAGAAAGCTCGGAGGGTTTAAATTATTTCGTTTCCTTTGAATGAATGTGAATAAATGCGTTATGGTTCTCATACTGTCAGTTCTGTACTGGGACAGACGATATGAAGTGCGTTCAGCAGTACAAAGCTTTGAATAAACAGAGAGGGGGACGGCCGAGTTTTCTCATGTTTACTTCATCCCTTTTGAATGGAGCCAGCACAATATGAATGGACACGATGTGCAACTACTTTTGTGCAGGGACAGGCGAGATGAAATTCAATTCCATTACACTGTGAGTGGAGCATGAAAAATTCCTTTTTTAAAAAATGATCTGCCGACATGCACTTAGCTACTGGAAGAGAAGCGTCAACAACTGAAAGCATTTTGACCCTAAGCGTGTAAACAGCAAGTGTTGTCGCGTGAGGGTGTCCCATTGCCCTTTCTATAACGACGCACCCTCGATTACTTGCGGACTTGAAGTCCACACTTGCTCTACGTGACAGAACTGCGGACTTGGAGGAAGGACTTAGGGCTCAGGGTGGCATATGGGACACAGCCTACAGTATGTGTGTGTGCCCTGCGATGGACTGGTGTCCCATCTAGGGTGTATTCTGTTGCTTGCCGGGATGGGCTCCAGCTCTCTCGCGTTCCAGAATTGGATGAAGTGGTAAGAAACTGTATGATTGAATGTTTAGTGTGCAAACATGGCTGCCTCCTTGTTGTCTTATGGATTCCTCTCCTTTTCATGTAGGAATGAGGAAGATCTTTCAGGAACAGTACAAGTGTTCAAATGATATATAAAATGAGATTATGCTAATATATACATATCATTTGATTGAGTCCGAAAAGTGAATTTGAGAAGAATGTACTTATCTGGCAGAGTCCACATTAAGAGCATAAGACGTTTTGCAAACATGAGGATATCATTAAGCCCCTCTAGCTTCTTTGTAAGTATCTCATCAAGTCATTTCATGAAAGACGCCATAGCAGTTTCAGTTTCATCAACATGCCTGGAGATTCATGAATTGGATTATTGGGGCATTCAGGTTGCTACATACAATGTCTTGGCTTTATTAATCTATCCTTAGCTCTCTGCTTGAACTGTACATATGAGCATTTAAAACCAGCTCATAATAGCACAGCCCTAATGAGCCCTGCTGAGAGAAATCAGCGTTAATGGAGAGCACAAAGCCAATCCTCATAAGAAAACCTTACAGTCTTCCAAGTTTTACTTATAATTGCCCACTGCTCATTAAAAAAAAAACTTAATAGCAAGGCATTACAACACAGCTGTGAAAACTAGACTTACATTAGTTTCTTTTTTTTACTGTCCCCTTAATTTTTCCCATCTCACTAGCTGATGAACATCCTCTCTTTCCATTTGCTAAGTAAAAGACTGCCACAAACAGCTTCTAATTAGTGTAATTTGTTATGTAAATTCCTGTCTCCTAGAAAATGTGGAACGACTGAACATACAGTATATAAAGTATGAATTATTCTTATTCAAAATAAAAACAAAAAACCTCATCTGTTTCTCCAGTGAACCTGTGGTCTTTTTTAATGGAGTTTAGATCTGCATTGCTCCTGCTTCACTGATCACACTGCCAGACTACTTATGTTCAATGTTTGAAAATGGAATCAGAAACCTTTATTAGGAAAGTGATGAGGGTCAACACTGGAATTAACAAACAGTAACTGTACAGTTCTGTTTTGATACAGGGGAAGGGAGAATGGCCTAATGGGACATTTTAATCTTTAAATGATGTCCTGCTGCATTTTGTTTGTTCCACATCAGGGCATCACTTTTACAAGAACCAATTGGCTTATTAAAACATATGATGAAGGAAATATCTAGGAAATATCTCTGTCATCAGAGCACCCTGAAAGTCTAGTTAATAATTGAAAAGCCCTTGAAGATATGGAAGAACCTACCTACTGACAGCACATCAAAGAACCTGCTTTAATTATGTAAACAGGAAAGGATTAGATTGAATTGCTCTTCAGTTTAAAACAGCTTTGAATTTAACTTGTTGGAGTGATTTTCTTCTCATTAGAAGTTGTCAAACCATTTTGACACAGCAAACCTATGGGTGGAACTGACAATCCAATTGCCCAAAAGTCAAAACCTCGATTGTGAAACAAATGATACAACTTTGATGATCAAGAGTTTATTACTGTACTAATTGTCTCCTGGTTTTGAAAGCATATCCAGTCCCCAGTTGCTTGCCTTTAGAAGTCAAATGTAAAAAATGAACCTAAGACCTCTGAGTACAGTGTAATGGTGTGGTAAATACTGCTGCTACCTTGCAATTCTGCAAGACCATGGTGCGACACCAGATTGTAACATGGGCTGTGTGCCGTGTATTGTCAATGCAGGTGTTAACTGGGTGTTCCAGTTTCTTCTGGCCTCCCAAAGATTTAGTGTACTGTTTTGATGTAGTTAGTTCCGCTAAATTGCCTTGCGAGTGTTTGTGTGTGTCCTGTTTGGGCCATAATCTCATGAACACACACAGACTGTCTCTGGCTGTTCTGTGCTGCCTGTTTGTGCCACTTGTGCTTTTTATGGTAGTAAGAACACTGCATAGATTACAGTATATTACCATCTGTAGACTACATCCAGAACTAAAAGATTTGGACTGCTGCAGTGTCTCTTGGCAAACACTTCACTTGAATGGGCCACTGCTTATACCCTTTGATGGCCTGTCTCAAAGCATCTTTCTAGCACACTTGTGTTTGTTACTGTGGTTCTGTGCACTTGCTTCTTATTCTTATGTTCACTGGTAAAATCTTGACTGACTCAATTCCTGCCAAGCTGGGTGCTCTTTTGCATCTTGAAGAGGTACATAACACTCAGAAATTAAAGATTAGGTTGAATGTTCTACATATGTGGAAAAAAAAACACTCAATGCATTTCTTTTGCATGACTTATAGTACAATTTTAAAATTAGGTTTCAGATATTGGGAAAATAAATCTCTAAACTGGCTGTAAAGTTCATATAAAGTTTTAAACTAGCATTGTAAATAACTCTTAATTTAGCAAACAACGAAATTTAAAAATATAGTCAGGTTCTAATAATAATATGAATAATAAGGCTAAAAATGCTAGAGATTGCTTGCATTTTTTATTTCCCATTTAAATATTGGAAGAAACTCAATGGGGTGGACACATAACAGGAAGAAACACTTATTTGGTGGAACAAGAAAATTCCAGGGGAAAAGATCAGACCTGGACTGGGAGTCATATGGAAGATTGGAAAGTAAAATTAAGAAGATTGTGGTACCGGAAAAGCAGTACACAGTTAAATAAAGGGATCTGTGGATAGAGTTTTGGAAGCCCCTCATCCGGTAGCAGACAGAATAGTTGATCACAACATGACAATACTAAATGCGATATTTAGATGTCATACAGTAGGCGTCTTGTGGTCAGTCAATGGAAACTAGTCCATTGTCTAAATCAAATATACTGTACATGGGAATGAATACTCATGAAGAAAAGACAGAATGTCTACAGCACAAGCTGGACCAGTTGGAGGTTCATCCAGTCGTAACAACACCCACCTAGTGGGTCTTACAAGAGGGAACTCATTAAGGCAAGCCAGTCAGATGCCTGAAAGAAAAAACATTTCCTTATGGTTTCCAGGTTTAACAAAGCAGGCACAAAGAGAGCACCCATAATCTATGACGACCGCTCTTCCAGTGGCCACAAGAGCTGAGGGTTTATTTCCAAACTCTTCCACTACACTGACAGACACCTGCTTCTGCGAGAGATCAGAAGTTCCCAGTCCATTTGCTTTGGTTGCAGATCCTCTGCTGCAGGTGTACCTGGATTACAGCCTAGTGACCACCTAAATGAGATGTACCTTTTCAGGGGAGAGGACATCACTGAGATTCATTCCTTTTTTGTACTCTGTGGTGCTCAAAGTCCTCCATATTAGTAAGCAGCATTCACTTCAATGCAGGAAACAGAAGAGTTCAGTAGGTCTGAAGAGCTCATGACATCACATCAGATGGCAAAGTAAAATTATTCATTCAAAAACACGGGTATTCACCAGTAAAGTCAGACCTACAGTAGGCACCTGTTTTGTTGTATACTGCAGTCCCTTGTTTTAACTGAATGACAGCGGTGCTATTTCAGGAATCATCTACGGTAATACTGTAATTATCATCATGTAAACTGAGATCTCACTGCCTTCATATTTTTTATTTCATCCAAAGTGACACCAGGCCCTGCTATAATTCTGTAGATTCTGTTTCAGTCTGTTTTGTTCACAAATTATTTTTTTGATGATAGCTAGCATATCCCTGTTACAGTAGAAAAGTAAGGATGTAATTACTGTCTTCATTTTTGCATAGTGACTGCTATGTAAGGGGAGCCAGAGCCTAGCCTGGCAAGCAACAGGCTCAAGGCAGGATACACCCTGGATGGGACACCAGTCCATCACAGGGCAGACACGCCCACAGACGCTCACATCTAGGGCCAATTTACAAAGGCAGCACCCCAGGTCTGAAACTGAACGCAGAGCTCCAGCTCTGCAAGGTAGCAATGCCTACTGCTGTGCCACCATGCCACTCCTGAACAGATATTACAAAGGTAAATTCATTATGCTGATCAATAACTGACACAGAGTTTCAAGAGAGATGAGACAGTAATGCTAACTGCCTTGCAATGGTGCCTCTCTTAAAAAGATTGAACAGATTACAAAGATGAATCTCAGGCTTAATACTATTCATTGTTAATTGTGTAATTCTTTGAGATATACCGTATTTAGGAAAAGCTCTACATACTACAGTATGTAGTGTATTATTCTAACTGAAATGTCACAGTACGATGTGTATTACATATGTTCATTAATTTAGCCATTCAATTTGTGAACAATTGCTATCTGTTCAGAGTTGAATTACTGTATTAGTGACTTGGAGATTTGAAAAGAAGTCTTCAGCTCCTGTCTGTGGAAACTATAGTCCAACAGTTTTTAAAGACTTTTAAATAAGTGCCTTGAGCCTACATGTAGGTATAATGGATACATTGATTCAATTCACTGAATAATTTAGGAAACTAAATAATAAATGGAAACTGTACACACAGTGGTGTGGATGTCTGGAACAAACTACCCACTCACGGTTGTTTTAAAGCAGAGGGCTCCTTCAAAAACAGCTGAGATCGCCAGATCAATACATCACTAGCAATCAATCAAATAAGATGGATCAAACAACCTTCTCTCATCAGTAACTTTTCTTGTGTTATGTAAAACCAGAATACTGGCCCCCTTGAGAACCACAGCACAGAATGCATTGATCGGGGTGAAGATAAATGAGCCACGGTGACCCCAGCTTTAATCAATTTGTATCACTTGTCACCTTTGATTGTCTGAGCATAAATGTAAACTTTATATTTATGTGAACACCGAGGATAGCAGTAGCTGTTAGAGGTTAGTGAAATTACGCAATGTGTGGTATTTACACAATGTGCACGTTTACATTGATAGGAAGCTCATAAAACGGGAGCAATAAAAAAGGAAATATCATCATCAGTCTTGGGCAGCACAGTGGCCCAGTGGTTAGCATTGCTGCCTCATAGTGCTAGAGCCCTTTGTTCAATTCCAGGCCTGGGGAGCAAGGCTTGAAGTTTGCATGCTCCCCTAGTATTTGCATGAATTTCCTCCAGGTCCCCCCAAAAACACACTGGTAATATAACTGAAAAACCTGGCCCTAGGTGTGAGCATGTTTGCCATGTGATGGACAGGCATGCGGTCCACGATGTATCTTGCCTTGCGGCTGTTGCTTGCTGGGATAGGCGCCGACTCCCACGAGACCATGAATTGGAATAAGCAGTTAGAAAATGGATGTTTGGAAACTCAGTCTTTGGCTTATTACACCAAGGGCATAATAGCCCTGTGTCTGAGAAGGAAGAAATGCTCGCTGTTACCATCCGCTCGGCTAACCCTTTTTCAATATCAGTTTGCATGCATTCTACTGCTGTATATATTTGATAAGTCCGATTATGTCTCATCCATTTATCAGGATCTTTATGGAGACTGAATCCTTTGTTATATCACAGCACGTTTTGTTTAAGTCATTCAATTAATGTCCTTGGCTTGCAAACAAAGAAAATTTCACAGCATTTCAAGGCTTATTATACATCATTATTTAGGCTTTGGGAGAAAGCGGATGTGTGCAGGATTATTAAAAACTTCATAACCATAAGAGTGGACTGAAGAGGGTACCAAACATAATTTATAGAAATAATACACAAGTAAATACATAGTGAAGAAGTAAATCTACAGATGGACATAAAAACATATAACATGAAAAAATATAAATCATGAACATAAAAAATCTTGATAATACCTATAAAAATAAAAGAAGTGCTTAGGATTTGTGATTTGGGGCTATTTACGTTAACTTGGTAACTGCTTTGAATGCAGAACTAGAGATCCTGGAGAAAGGATGGAGATGTTACTTTTTAAAAGTCAAGATAAACACTGGTGATTATGTTACTGTATATAGCACATACTGTGCTTAATGTTGAAGTGGATTTGTTGCGTATATAAGATTCACACCTCACCATTGACGTAAACAATAAGACCAGCCTTCATGTTTTGGCCTCTCAACCTATTTATTGAAAGCACCATACCCCGTGAAGACCTACAGTAAATCTTCATTTGCTTAAATGACTTACAAGGAACACACATGCTAGCTGCATTATTCATCCACTGCTCGAAGGATGAAGAGCTCAATCCTGTGAGTATTAAGAATCACAGGTCAATGAACGTGCCAGGGCTACACAAACATTGCAAATACAATTAAGACACATCTTAGACACCTGTTACAGGCACAAAATACAAGGAGGTCATGATGTCAAAACTTGCAGAGATAAGAAGCTGAATCATTGAGCACTTGGACACACAGGCCTACACAATTCTTAAGGTTTTGCGATTTCTTTTAAAAAAAAAGGAAGTCAAATATAATTCTGTATAACTCAGGTTCCTTGTTCGTTTTGAAATCCCATGCTGTCTGAACATTGTGTCCCATTCTGGAGCTCAAACCTGAATGAATCTGCTTGAAAATAAAAATTGTGCAACAACCCATCAGCAACCCATCCCTAAGGTGTTTTTTTCCTTTTATACTTGATCAATTAAACATAAATGTTCCAGTAATCATTCAGAACACACATTGCTCTTCTCCGGGAAATTAATAATTGCACAGGAAAACGTATAAAAATATTTAAAAATTTGAATTACATTTACTTCCCCTGTTGTAAGCCTAGTTTTTAGAACTGGTAATTGTATTTTTTCCACAATGGAGCGCTACAGTACATCACAAACAACCAAGTCAGAAATCGGATACACTGTGACCTTACAGGTGTCCAGCTAGCTACATGGGTCACTGTTGATCCTTTGTACTTACTTAAAGCTAGAAACATAGAAAAGAAAATGACACTATAAGAAACAAAGAAAACCAACTATTTCCAAATCATAATTTGCCAAAAAATAATATACCTTTTGTATAATTTCTCGATTGTGATGTTTTGAAATGCCTTCAAATACCATATGAAAGGTACTAACTTACAATGCTCCCTCTACTGAATATAATATTTAATATGCTATCTGAAACTCTTTCTGCATGGTATACCACTTATGCAAAAAGGAAATTGTCCATTCTGTCGATTTTGAGAAACAACAGGTAGCCAGAATCTCAGGCTCTTCCCATCTTGCCATTTAACTGTCAAATGTAAAGCAACAGCCTTCAATGGATCACTAATCATACAGTATTCTTCTTATCCCTGCCTTATGGAGGAATACTCCTGAAGCACAACACTTTGTTTGCTGAACATTTCCTATGTTTTGCGCAATATTCTAGCCAAGCATGTCTTGCCCTTCATTTCTTTACAGATGACATTATCAGAAAAGAAAAGTAATTCTTGTGTAGACTGACTTTAAGAAAATCTTAGAATGATCAAAGTACAGTTTGTAAACCTAAATGGACCACATGAACATACATACAACGATACCAATGCATTTGTTTTTGCGATGATGCTAAAAAAGTATTCATAACACCGGCGGGAGCAGGTCATAAAAACAAGCATAATTATTTTCTTTAGTGGCCTAAAATCTACAAAGAAAAGAAAACGATGGACTTCAAAGAATAATTAATCCAAGCCTCTTTAACATAAGGATTTCTGTAAAACACTATTGAGTGCGTTTGTGATTACAGTTATTTACTGGCCGATGGATTGCATACTGTGTTGCAAAGTTTTCTTTCTTTTGATAGTCTTTAATAGAACAGACCACAATAAATGACAGTAATTCTCACTCTGAATTTCAGGTTACTGCTTTGACAATGGTCTTGAAGTCATAATCAACAGTACGGTACAGTGAGCAACCGTGTAAGATCTTTAAAGCAATTTGTCTGCAATCAGAGCATAGCAGTCAGGCAGCAAAATGATATATGACAGGATATTTCTAGTTACAGTTTGCGGGATAAAAAAAAATGTATTTACGTCCTTCTCCTGTACAACTGAGACTTATCTTTTGACGAAGGTTACTACAATACCAGCCAGGCATCCTTTTCGTTCCATAAAAAAACATTAAGGTAGCATCCAAATAAATCAGGAAAGGTGTGTGAAATTAATTTATGAATGCCACCATCTCCATCCACATAATACTACAGTCACCGTAATATTAGTGGAAGAGCAACGACCTTCGATCTAAGGGCTGGAGGGGGTGGGGTTAAATTTTTAATACCTCCTTTCCAGCACAAAAGGGCACTTATTGCCTCTGGACATAATAAAAAAGACAACTAAGAAGAACCTGAAGGCCGTTCTTATTTGTTTTAGAATCCAAGTAAACAATCAAAAACTATACCTGCATTAAAAAAGAAGAAAAAAAAACTTTAAAAAACTAAAACGACACGTTACACTAATATTAAAGGTGCAACTTTAAAAGGCGAAACTTACTTAACAGAGTACGATGGGTTAATGAAAAAGGGTTTAACTTTTAAGAATCTGCAACATATTATACTCCAGGATTTTATTCTTAAAGACACTGTAAGATCCTATCTTTTCTGAGCTCCCCGAGATGCAGACATGTCATTTCAATAACTACCAGACTGAAATTCTTAAGGCGATCTTTTCCACTTCGCAGCGTAATGTGGTACAAAACAACACATTTGCGATATTGTTTTCCCTCGTATGCAAATCCGACCAATTTCTTGAATTGAACAGTTAACCATTGGACACAGACGTGACAGTGAGATCTTTACTTCGGACAGCTCGTGATTTTTCTTCTTAGTTCAAACAAGAAATAAATCTTGAATCAAGTAATTCTCACTTACCATGACGTTTCCTTGCATTTTTGCCGTTTTAATTAGTTCCTTTTCCTTCATTTTCGCACAAAAAATAAAAAATAAAACACCAGATTCCGTTTGCTACTAATCCAGTTATTTTAACGACTTCCAGCCTCTTTAACTTGATTGAGCTTTCTGTCACAGACTCTTTTCAGTTTACAACCAGTCCTAAATCTGCCTCTATAGTTTTGCGAAGGGGCTTTCACTGCATTGATCATTGAAATCTTCTGGGCTTTGCAACATCCTGTTGATAATAGACGCTGAAGGTACCTTGTCCCTGTGCGTGGATACAAGAGCAATCAAACATGGACGAAACTTGATTTTTAGCAAGATTGACATTTTGATGTATGAGACGTGGAGGGAGACCACGTTGTGTTTATTCCACCCAAGGTCCTTTCATTCATTTTTGACTGAGGTACCGTGTTTACTGCTGCTCCCATACGCCTTGTTAGTGACGACGCCAGGCTTGTGAAATTGTGTTTAAAATGTAACGAAATGACTGCGATTAGGCAGTCAAAGTCAGGGCATGCAAAAGCTCCACAGAATATAAATAATGTGCTTTCGGGTTACTATGGAATACACGTTACGTTTCTATGGTTGCACTCATTTTGCCGAGGCTACAGCAAGCGGACGTGCCAGACACAGCAAACAACGTTGCTTGAAGTGGAAATCTGCTGCACCTTTTGTTGTTGGAACTCAAAATTTGCCACAGCCTTGAGCTTGAATTCGTTTTCGGTTTGTTTCTGCCGAAGCATAGTGGCTCTAGGGGGGGGATAACGTGAGTATAAGGAAAGCAAGATAGAATACGCATTTTTTGTAAAAGGCTGAAACGAGTTAACCATCTTGCACCGTCACTTGAAGGCTTTTGGTTATTTTATGCTTATATGGGCGGCTCAGTACTTGTCAAATACGGCGGAGCCGTATTTACCGTACGTAAGATACACAGGGTGAAAATCGTAAACAACGCCGGAAAAAGCACTGCACATTTACTGCATACTTATATATATATATTTCTGTTTTGCTAGTTTAATTTCTGCTTTAGTTTCATAATGACGCAGCTACTGTGGTCAGGCGGATTAGAACCGTCTTTCCCGAGCAGCAAGGCAGAAGAATGACTTTAATTCCAGTTCCACCCTGCGCGATTCATCTATCAGGACGTGAAGTGCACGATTACACTGTGGATCTGCTACTCTCCTGCTGCCACAATAAACGAGTTTATGATATATTACCCTAATAAGATGCGTTTCCAAACCCGTGAGAGACAAGATGCTTAGTTACATAAATGGAAAACTGGGCTTTAATTGGAAACTGTAACCTTGGTTAAAGTGTCTGTAAGTAAAAACAAGAAGGCGAAACAGCATCTGCATTTCAAGATAGGAGACACAGCATTCGTATACAGTGATGCAATTTATTATTTTTACATTTGCAAGTTATTATGCGCTCATCTAGAAAAAACAAATAATATAACTAAATAGCCTACTGTATGGTAAATACTATAGAAATCTAAAGCAACGAGTAATACGTTTCGTATAATGACACACAGGGCATGATTTATTATCATTATTTTATTATTATTTCTGCTGTCTGTGGGTTATTTTGTATAGAATGACTACAACGCCTCCTGTTGGTGGTATATACAGTAACTGATTCTTATAATTTTTGTATATGTATACGCGTATTAAATATGTATCTAATTAACTTGTAATAAATGAAGATCTGCTCAAAACTGTCTTTATCTGTATATTTTCTATTTTGAGTATAGAGATACTATTGCCTCAAATACATCTCATCTCATAATGGTTCTCTGAAAATGGCAATGAAAATCATATTTTTTCTACTATAAATTGTTCAACTTTATTTTTGTTTCATAAAATGTGATTTCCAAATACTCTAATGGATCGAGTATTAGTGACTCTTATAATGAACACCTGAATTCACACATTGATTTTACACATTTTATTGTGATTACATGCTTAAGCCTAACTTATCCAGTTTTGAAATTGAACCCAACTTTTTCTGTTTATCCCATTCCTGCTTAGTTCCATCTTGTTTCTCTACTCTAAACCTGTTGGCAATTGATATGATCAACGAGTCATTCCTGGATTGCAGTTGTTAAACCAGTGCCTATAATTTGTTAATGGGTCGGGGAAAATATATGTAATTACAGGTCTATTTCAAATGTGCTTTTATTGCACAATATTTGCAGTGTGTTGTGTCACAACAATTGAACTACTACTTTATTAGTAAGTTTATGAACCTTTTAGCTGAGATTTGGACTTGTACTCTTGATCATGTGCTAGAAGCTCTTTACTAGCTTCCAGGTGGTTTGTTTTTGACACCCTACTTATTGTTAATCCTAATGGACTCATTCAGATGCCCCTTCCCTTAATTAATACTTGATTTTTACTATGTTTTCCTACTGTTTTTGGTGTCACTCATTTTACATACTATGAATTTGGAATGTTTTTCATGAAATGTGCTTTATAACAAAGATGATGGTTCCAATAATATTGTAGCGAATTACAATATTATTGCACCGGAGACCCGGGTTTGATCCCGAGGCAGGGGACAAACTGGGGCAGGAGGGGCAACAGCAGAAACCTCCACGAACCCGAATTCGCTACAGTATAAACAAGTATCAATTTATGTATCGATAGCATTGCTCTAGGATGTTTCAAGATGTTTAAGCACAGATCAGTTACATTTGTTAACTATAATATGCTGTGTACAAGTACTGAGCCTGGACACAGACTGTTTATGACAAAAAAAGATACATTGTTTCCATAAATATTAAGTGCATTTAGAATAAACCACTACATCATAGAGTAATAATTTCATTATGTAAATAAAGTCCAGTTAATCAGAACTGAACTGCATTACTACTGAACCTAGGGATAATTTCATATACCACTTGTTTTTTCTATAGCAATAATAATACTTTTGCTTCTTTAATGGCAGAAATGCAGTACTGAAATGATGTTCTTAAAAAAGCTTCAAATTTTTAATTAAGGAATTCACTACCTAGCAGATGAACAGATGGTGCTCTCCTAGACCTGTACCTGATAGTCAAAGTGGAAAATTCACTTCCATAACAAGTTCACAGCAGTGCGATATGTGGATGTGGACTCCAAGGATGGATAAGCTAAGAAACCACTCACTGGACCTCAATTATTATTTATTGCATGTATGCCCCAATGCACAAACATAAGGCCTAAAAATAATAATGTACCATGAACAAAAACATAAGCTTATACTCTAGGTTTCTTTAAACTCAATGCCTGCTCTTACCACAGAAATATTCATATTTCTCCAAAGTGCTGATACTATTTAAGAACTGTTAATTGGAGTTCACTATAAAAAGGCTCTCTTGGGCATAAATCCAGGCCTTCAGACTGATGTTTCCCAGTGTTAATCCATCTAACACCATTGTCCAGCCCCATCCCCCAATAGCAATGCTTTGGTTCATTTTAGAAGATACTGTACCAACCTCCTTGTCCATACTGTATGGCCAGGGACAAAGACACTTCTTTGTGGGTTAACATCAAACATATCAATAAGTTCTCTACCTTAGTCACAATGTCAGTATAAGGGTTTTCTGTATATTTTAAAATCTCATTTAGTTTATAAAAACATGCAATGAAAAAGACTGAAATTCTGCAGCTTGCATGATGTTTGCTTGGTTTAAAGTAATTTAAGATAACAAGCTTTGTAAATGATTTCCCTCAGATTCCCCCAGGAAATTATTTACTCTGTCTCTTCCGGTCAATGCAGCCATACTGTGTAATAAATTTAATAATATGACCCATAACTGAAATCAATATGCTCATGATTAAATACATTTTGAATATGATGAGCATGCCTTTTTTTCATTGGAGCATGTATTTATAATGAAAGTACTTACTGTATCTGTCGGTAGCAGAACGGAATCTTCTCATTTGTAGCCTTTCTATATTCCAATAATGTAATCTAATGTAATCTAATAATTAACAAGATGGAATGACTATCAATTCACAGTACAGATACCTTCTGGAAGATACACTTTTAATTTGTCAAAAAAAAGAATTTATTATTTATTATAATCAAGAAAACTGCACAGCGAAACATTTGATACAGTAAAAACTACTCTCTACATAACAATGACAAAATTACAGATGAATAAATGTACTTTTGATGGCCATTATGAATGCATTAAAATGTTTTAAAATAAATAATTGGAAAGAATACACAGAATCTGAAGAAATATTAGGTATTAAAAAGTGAAATGGCCAGTGCAACTAAAAACCTAGCAACCTGCTATTTCTAAATTCTTTATGCTCATTAGTAAGAAGTGTTGTAACTCTAAATCCAACACTCAAAAATAGTGTCTCTAGGGGGAGGAAAATATGTCCTAATGCAGTACCACACAGTTAAGCTCTATGGCAATGGACAGACATGGTTAGTGAACATAGGTCAGAAAGACCACTTGTGTAAAAAAACACCTACTGTACAAACCATGCAATATGTGAACATGCGAGGAAACCACACAGTGCCTCTATTTTTGGAAAGTGTGTCACTCACAGTCTGTTACAGCTACTGTACTGTATGTCATTGTAAATGCATGGCAAATTCAGGGCAAGACAAAGGCTGTATTCCTCAGTAATAAAGGGGATGCTCCAACAGAATATTTAAACGCTAAAAACCAATACGAGGGTGATGTCAATTTTCCATTCAAGTATTACACTATGTACTTCATGCATTCTATAAAAGGAACAGTATGTGTAGATTTTTGTGGTTCACTCAACCTTAAACATTCTCTGTGCACCCCTACAGGGCATTGTTAGAAGTGGTAAATTAAAAAAAAAAAACAACACACACTGCTGTTTCCCTGTACAAGCCATTCATTATGTTCATTAGTGAGACAGGTCTGCAGACTTTAAAAATAAAATAAAGGATTAACATGGTACAATGTTTGGCATCCCAATGCCTTATTTTTGCTTATTTTGTTACATTCATTTCCTGCACATTGATGTTCAGATGGAGTCTTTTATCACAGCGGAGCTCATAATAAAAACTCTTTACAGTTCCGGCCATGTGGCTGGAACAAGCTTATTCGATAATAGATTAAGTAAAATAAATGATGTGTTTTAAACTTTACTTATCAGTCAATAATACATTTTCTAAGTTTGTTGAAATGCAATCCTAGACGGTTGTGAGCCCATTTAAGATACAAGGTGCACCTGTACTGTATATGCAGTTGTAGACAATGGTTTTTACAAACTTTGCAAAGAATGAGATAAATTCAGAATTGTGGGAAATAACATTCTGCTGAAATAATGAAACAAAATGCAAGGAAAACATTTTTGAATTTCCCAGCTCATGAGATGAACTTACACTATAATATCTTAATTCTTTCTCAAGAATTCACTGCTCAATTTTAATTTCGTCTTGCATAAGTGTTACACATCGTCTTCAGCATTTGTTTTCAATTAGCTTTGAAAATGCACTTAAACGAAAGAAAATCCTAACACTGAGGTTTAATGGACATTAAACTATCACCACAAAATGTAAAAAAAAAAAATCTAGATCAGAAACAAGTCTTCAATCCAAAATGTGGCACACAATAAACAAAGTTATTTAATGGGTCTGAGCTCCCTAAGCAAGAACACAATCCTGTCAGCACTGACACATTGATCTGAGCCTCAGGGTATATGACATCGAGGTGTTTCACAGCTCTGCCTGCGCAGCTGCAGCTGTTTTGTGAAGATGGGCTATTTGTGGTTGACTCCTGTTGATAGCCTTGTTCCCGCTGATGTTTTGTTCAGCTCAGGTCACTACAAAACTTTCCTTGATGTTGTGCCACTGTAATCTTCGCGCTGTGTGGACTTGCATTGTCCTGATTACGAATCAGCACTTCTGCATCTGTCTGAAATAATAAAGAAAAACTCAAGGACTTTGTTAATGTATCGCTGGGCTGTAAAGTTACCCAAACTTTGAGTCGGATTTATCCTTGGGCCAAGGGTGAGCCCCCTGTGACATCCTCACACTTCTACTAGTCTACCTGTTGCCTTATCCAACCAATAGTCAGCCTGATGCTCACCAGAGTGACTCCTATATCGTCTTACCGGGTTTATCAAGGCCAAAAGGTATTCAACAGCAAATAAAACTCTTCACCACTCTTTGCTGCCACTTTAGATGGTCCTTGACTCACCAAGAAAAGCCTGCCATTCAGTCTCTTAGCTGTTGGTATCACCCCTGAATGAACATGAGAGCATGCAACTGTATAAGGTGACATTTTATATTTAGGCAAAATGTATTAACCTATTATGAGGACATTTTTTTAACCTATTTACAATACCCAATTAAAATATTCACTCACCAGGCAGTTTTCAATCATACCTAAAATAACCTGGTAGTTTTCTGAACAGGTTTGTAGTAGGCAGTACATTGTACAAGTTATTTTGTCAGTAAATCCATAGCTTGAGTGATTAGAGAGTGAGTGATTTGCTTAGCTTTAGCTGGGCAGTGTGCTACAATGAATATTACTATGTATGTCTTAACCCACACTCTTGCAGACATACAAGGCAATAAAATACAATGCATCCTATCTGCAAATGAACTTACTGTTTGATTGGGAATGCTATGCTGAAAAGAGTATTCAGACATCAACTTCACAAAGCAGCAAAAACATTAGATTTTCAAATAAATAACGGGATGTTCTGCTGTTCGTACTACAGGTTTAGTTTAAGTGGAAATTATTTTGTACTTAGGAAAGGAAGTTTGTACTAATATGAATCAAAACAGTAATCCTGATGGTAAACATTGACTACAAATCACAATGTTACTGAGAGTGAAGTATCCTGTCAAAACACACTGTAATCCTTGTTTGGGGTAAGAAATCTTTAGTTCTGTGACAGCCATGAATCATGTATAAAAGTTTTTGCTTTATGACAGTTATTTTTTGGTTTTAAACATATAATTGTACCTATGAATTAAAGTATAATAAAAAAAATTAAAAATTACCTTCTTTGCATAGTATATTTGGTCCTGTATCAATATGCATTCCTCACATGTTAAATATTTCAACTTTATAATATATGAATAAAGTGTGACTATTATTAATAGCAGTTGCAGTGAAAGTGATTAATTAGTAATTGCCACTACTGCCTCAGTATCCCATTATGTTGTCATAAACTAACCCAGAAGGTTTAGGCATACCATTCCTATTAAAAACCTAGTACCTAGTACATGAAGAAAACACTTGGCTTGAGTGACAAAAAAATAATTAACCCATAAAAATGTTACCAAAGAGCATTTATTGCAATATGGAGTGCTTCAGCAAAATCCAATAAACCAGTCAACTTTCACTGCAAGTGGACAATAGATTTACCTCCAGGCACTTCTCTATCTGCAACGTCTCGTTTGAATTGGCTGAATTCAGAAAACGAATGCAATATTTCATGAATAGTAAGAACTGCACCTTTCTTCTTTTGAGTAGTCCGCTTAATAAAACCTTATAGATGCTTACATTTCATTTAAGACAGAACTCATTTAATATTATAATCATTTCAGCACGTGTTCAAATGGTCAA
This sequence comes from Lepisosteus platostomus, assembly GCF_059453375.1. Classification (NCBI taxonomy): domain Eukaryota; kingdom Metazoa; phylum Chordata; class Actinopteri; order Semionotiformes; family Lepisosteidae; genus Lepisosteus; species Lepisosteus platostomus. The sequence continues at coordinate 51,946,821 of NC_142618.1, forward strand.
ATCCAGCAGATCCAAATCCAAATAAAATAATCCACTGAAATATGTAGAATTTTTATCAACAGTAAACTCTCATACTCCTACATTGCGTTTATCATCAAGCTTTTATCGAATGTCAAGCAATTGGTACGTCAAACTGCCTAATTTTGTAGCTTTAAAAATAAGATCATTAGGAGCATGCTCGTGCTGTAGCAACGTTTCGAGTATACTTGACAGCTCTTGAAGGAACATAGAACAGGATATATTGCATCACATTGCATATCACTGATGTATAGTCAATCAGGAATAATCATCACCCCTTGATGCATTATGACAGACTCAATAAAGATTAATATGTATGCGTAACACTGGGAGAAGATTAATGCATTTCATCTACATCTGAAGTGAACATTTTTAATTTAGATCTGTGAAAAGAGAGGGGAATCTCTGAGTCAATTACTCCAAGAGGAGAGCGAAAATATAGTCCTAATGTACTCCTAGTACATACTGTATGGATGTTTCCTGTTGTATCACCATGTTAAAAACACAGTTAATGGTGGTAAAGATTAGCTTAAGGTATCACAGAGCACTATACAAAATAAAGGAAACCATGGTAGATGACAGTAACTGCACTAAATCTCTGGAGGCACCTGTGGTAACCTTTCACAGGGGTCTTTTTAATAATTCAGCCTGCAGGATTCATGGATATTGATTTCCTTATGTCCGTCAAATGTTTTAATATAGATTTTATATACTGTACATTTGCACTCTGCATTCTGTTTTTTAGTTTTGATCCCCATAGCTTACAAAAAACTTGATCTGCCAATCAAAAAGACTAACGGATGGGACTCAACCCTTTGTTATATTGTATCTATTATTCCATACAGTAAGTGAATACTTTGTATGTATATCTTAACATGAAATAAAGAGAATTGACACCTGCTCCTCAAACTACAAACAATGAGCTTGTACAGTATATAGTCAGCATTTATATCTCACAGATACTGTAGCACTAAGGTGAAAAGACATTTTATTTAAGGAAGGCACTAACACTTGACTTCCATTCAAGTCTCTTGAAATGCTTTGGTTCAACATTTTAACATTCATATTGATGTCAGTATAGGTGTGTGAGACATGCTGAAGTTTTGTGAACAGACATCATTTTGTTAAAATACAAAATGCAGCAGCTGAAACTTGCACCAGTGTCAGAGTATTCTAACTAATTGCTAGTAAGATCCTTACAAATTAAAAAGGAATTTTAGAAAAAGTGAAAGATCTTTATACAATAAAACATGTATACCACACATTTCAGTATATAGACTCTTATATACGCCTAAGCATGCAGTACTGTTGTTGAATTGAGATGTTACCAAATTTGTCAAGGTATGATGTCAAAAGTAGTGTAGCGTTTTGTAACGAATAACCATAGGGAATAAATGAGCCACTGAGTAAATCACTTCTTGTTTAAAATTGATCAATTACGTTATCACTTTTTTCATTCTAAACCAAACAAAATGAAACCCAAACCAGCTTAACAAGAGCAGATGTGGTCTCTTGCTGAGTCTGCTTCAAGAAGAGAAAATGTTGTATGGTTTTTTCCCAGCTCTGCAGAGGTACCACTAGTGCAGCATGTTGCTCTATGTCATACAGAATCTACTGCGGCACGACAGGCTTGTTCTACTGAGAAACTAAAAAAATATGCTCCCATATACAAACAACAGTAATAACTAGGCTATAAAATATGAACACATCCACATGCATGGTGGAATATGGCTGTATTATGCATATATTGTTTGGTTCCACATTTTTAAAGAAAATAAATTGCTACAAACATCATGATCATTTGTTTTTAAGTCTGTAAACTTTAATTCTGACAATTACAGTCAACCTGGGGACCTTAAACTGTGATTACCTAGGAATCAAATGTGCGATTGAGTGCAAGTAAAAAAAAATGTTTTCTATCTGCAAGCCAAATGACATAGAACACATTTCCCAAGGTGGCTCCAGAAGCAATGGGGAAGCCATAAATCAGTGTTCCATAATGACACAAATACTGCTTCAGAATGCAAATTACACAACGCTTTACTACATGTTTGTACATATACTATTTTCATGCACAGCGACTGTAAATAATTTAAAGCCCTAATCTTCATATTTTTTCTTCCACAGCCCAACTGTTACCATAACTCAGTTAATAGGGTTGCACATAAACTAAACTAAAAAAACTAAACGCATATTCCTTTAAAAACATAATTTATGTGTTCTTTCCAATTTTGCCTCGTGAAAAATTAATCATTGCTCTGCATTTCAAATCTGAGGTTTTGTAGTTTCCAAAGCACTGTGACATGTTTAATCTTTCTTTAACTGATTACTGCAAGAGTGATTAATGCTCAGACACACAGTAGATAAACTGGAAGTTTTTGTAATTTATTTTTTAGCTCACTCTTATCAATATAGCCTTTGACACACAGTGTACACTGAGCTTTTCTGGTTATCTTGATTGTGAATAAGGTGTCTTTCATCTCTTATTTATAACAGTGTGTGTAGCCATGCACAACATACTGTAACTGCTAGAAATTTATTGTTCAGTTGTTTTTCTTTTCAGTTGTTCAAAAAACTTAAAATGTTTCCAAAAGAAAGAAAGAAGTCAGGTGAAAGGATCTATGCAATTGACCTGTCTTCAGTGTAGAAATTAGATTATGGAATGTGAGACATTAAAATGGGTAATCAAACTCCACAGAAGCCAGGAATTAAAAATACACCATTACACCTATAAATTAGTCATAACATCAAACAAATTCATTACAATGGCAGTCGTGTTTTTCAAGGACTTAATGAAAAACAATCCATTTAATTACATTTAAAACCCAACAAAAAATTAATTATTTGTTTTCCCCTATCTGATTTACCCACCCTTTAATTAAAACAAGCCAACTTGGTATTCATAATGGAAATGTCCATATTCTAAGCAAAGCATTCATCCTGCAGTATAATGGCAGGTCATCCATGTACACCGTTAACAACAAAGGAATTCAAATATACGTTGTAATAAATCTTATTTTTATCATCAGCAATATGAAAGCAATTTCCAGGGTCACTGCAGGCCATAAGCAAGCAATTCTACCCTCAATAAAAAGTTCCTGAGTAGATATATCAAAATGATCATATATTTAGGAACCTTAGTCAGCAAAGCCAATGCTAAGGGGAGGTCTCTCCAGACAAACAGAGTTTCACCTGAATTGCCAGGGAGATTAAAGAAACTTGGAAGTCATCTCAGAGATAGTACTGCATGGAGTCAATTTGCAGATAGTACTGTAAACGTGTTGTAAAACGAGACACATACAGACATCTACATTTGGTATAAGCCAAATGCTTCACTCCCTGGACATTTACTATGCAAAGGGCTTGCATTCACACTGATACAGTATTAGTTCAGGCGGGGAGCTGCGTCAGCATGCGTAGGCTGCAAAGGAACAAGTAATAGGTTTAGTCCGTGCTGGAAAAAAAGAAGAAAGAAAACACAACGTTTCGGCCGTGGAGCCAAATTCTGGTTTGAGAAAGACAAGGCAGTAAGCAAAGGTAATGTAGTGGGAGAACAAGGGCTGGGAGAGAGGAGGAACGAGAGGCGGGAGCAGGGGACAGACTGGCCTCTCTATTACTATTACTTACCTAAGTACCTACTTACTAAGTAATTACCTGTTACTTGTTCCGATGCAGTATTATTACTGCTTAGGATCTTTGGGGGGATATTACGGTTATTATATGGGTGGCATGGTGAAGCACTGGAGCCCTGGGTTCAATTCCAGATCTGCTGTGCTGTCTGCCTGGACTTTGTATGTTCTCCCCATGTTTGTGCGGGTTCCCTCCACAGTGCAAAGACATGTTGGTAGGGCAGAGTGGTGGCTCTGTGGCTCAGGATCTGCGCCTGTGGCTGGAAGGTTGCCGGCTCAAATCCCGCAGCCGGCAGAGGAATCCTACTTTGTTGGGCCCCTGAGCAAGGCCCTTAACCCCAGGGGCGCTGTACAATGGCTGACCCTGCGCTCTGACCCCAAGCTTCTCTCATGGAGAGCAAGCTGGGGTGTGTGAAAAAGATAAATTCCTAATGCAAGAAATTGTGTATGGCTAATAAAGTGATCTTAATTGACTTCTGTAACAATTGGCCCTGGTGTTTGTGCATGTGTGTCTACAGTACAGTATATGCACCCTCTGTTGGACTGGTATCCCATCGAGGGTGTATCCTGCCTTGTGCCCTCTGCGTGCTGGAACGCTCTACTGGATAAGAGGATTAGAAAATGGGTGGATGGATAGTTATGGTATGCATAGTAGCAAAAATAAAACTCATCACTTTTTCATTTTCAGTGGCACAAAGCATATAAAGCATGCTGTAAAAGAAACCACCCATTTTACGGATTGAGATACCAAGAAACCCTTAATTTGCACACATTTCTATTAATTTGTGATTAAAAAAAGACAAAGCACCACTTTCGTTTCTGCTGTTCAGTATCCACAAGGTATCAACACATCTAACATTTTGTCAATGTGTGTTTCAGGAACACTTGTTCTGTCTTAAACTTTGCACCTATTTCCTGATGGACTGTATATAGTATATTGTGACTAAATAGCTTGTTTCGGCAACTTCTTAAGATATTTCAGGCAAAAAAAAGGCTTCTCAGCGCTTCCTGAGGTCTGTATACAGTATGGAACTCATCATGTTAGACTATAAGAAAGGTTACAAATGAGAGGAGGCCATTTGGTATATAAGGGCTTATTTACACAATGATTATCCAGCTGTTTCCTGCAAAAACCGGGGTATGAGCTTCAACTACATGGCTTGGTAGCTTGTTCCACACTTCCACAACCCTTTGGATACAGAACCGTTTGAACATTTTTCACACTCTTAAATTATATCACTGCCCACCCTTAGATAGGCCTTATGCAGGTTTGGTCCACTTTGACTGGTTGTTAGGTATCACAACAGTGGGCAACATTACATTTACACAATATATGTTACAGTATTCTACTACTGTGTGTACCTTGCTTTATATGCTCACTTTTTCTCTGGTTTCTATAATCATTTCAATATTTTATAATCCATTAATGCATTTGCTTAGACATTTTACCAGCCTGTCAGTTAATGCAAATTCTGAGAAATACATTTCTGCTTCACAGAAGTAAATCTGATGTTTGAGGTGAATATGGAAAGAAGTTTTTATAGGCAGCTTTTAAGCACTGCACTTGAATACATCTTAAATTCTCCATGTTAGCTTAAAAGGGTTGTATGAGCCTTATAAATATAAGACACAAAGACACAAAAATAAAATAGATATAAAGCTATATTTTGTTTCGGTCACCTCATGGGGAAAATATCTGAAGTCCAATTTTCAGGCATTATTGTGAATCTCTATCCAGCAGAGGGCAAACTTACTCTTAACCTGAAGTTTTCTCCATCTCATATTAAAGAATTTCTTTAATATGTAGCAAGACATATTGTGACAGTAATATTTTTAGAGCTGAGATCAGATTATACTACAGTACTGTATATCATACAGTGCATTACTTAAAGACCTGTAAAGGTGTGGACTTACTTGTTAAGGGTTGAATATACAGATGTCAGTTTCTACATAAATGGAGAACTGTATTTCTAATAAGTACCTTACTGTGGCTTGATAGAAACCTTTGCATTGACACTTCATTGCTAAGCTAAAAAAAACAGCCCATATTTAGGAGCTGTGCCAGTAGTACAGAAAAAAAAGTGTTAAAATGATTTTTGACATAAAACATGAGGTGGACTATGTAAATACTGATACTCACTTCAGTACAATTCTTTTAACTGATTTGTTCTGACAGATTCACACAGAAAAAAAACTGTTTTCACTGTGAAAGCCCAATTTATAGTATGAGAACCTGTCACAGCATAAGCACTATGTTGATGTACTGCACTTATTCAGAAATGTTGAAGGGGAGTGGTGGATAATATCTTCAATTTCTATTCAATGGATCATTCCAGATAAATAAGCGCCGATATGTCGAAGCCAGGAGATGTGCTGCGTATGAATTCATGTCGAGATTTGCCACACCAGATTTAGAAATGAGGAGGCCAACACTACCATCGTCATGAAGAAGCTTATGCTGATGAAATGTACAGTATTTAGACTATGTATGAATTTCCTTTTTTCCAGCTGGGTGAGTCCATATTGTCTTTCAATCCTCATTATTCCAAATTGCTGGAATAATGTTGGAATGTTGGAATGTTTTATGTTTGATAACGTTACATCACATGATCAAAAATTACACTTTTAATCGTATGCTAACAGGTGCAGTATTCTGCTGGGATCTACATAAGATGTTGAAAATTAAACTTTGTGATCTTTAGTTCAATAAAAAGGATAGAGAAAGCTGAGTACCCTGTCTCAACAAAGGTCACCTCTTCTATACTTTCAAAATCAATGCTAATTACCATACAGTCTGGTTCAGGTTTTTAGTTGTAACTATACATTACAAAAGATTCAAGAAGTAATGAAACCTTAATCAATATTTGGCATGTTTCAGGAATGTATTTTACATTAAAGTTGGTCCAGAGTGTCTCTGTGATTCAGTAGCACTGATAAATTACAGCAAGGTTTTCTGTCAGCATTTTTAAAAGTGGTTATGTGTGAAAAACTGATGTTAATTTTTTAAGACAACTGCATTCCCGAATACAGTTAAAAGAGAATAAAACCAGAGATTTGTTGTGTAAAGGAAAACAGATGAGATGTCTAGGTGAGTTGCAACATAGATGTAAAAAGATTAAAAGACACAAAGGAAATTGGTACATTTGAAACAGACTGCTTTCCAGCATTCAAAACTAATCCTTTTTTGGGGACCTCTAGTGGATGAAACTGCAAGCACGTTTGTTTAGTTATTTTCCATGTTTAATCAATCAAAATGTCCAGGTGAACTCAGCTGTTGTGGAAGGGATGCTTGGGGATTGGGGAAATGATAAGAAAGGAGTTAAAGTTTTTCACAAGGGACTCACAAGATGAATGACACACTGAGAGCTTGTGTAAAATATATGAGATGGTTTCGTTTCGGGAAGTTTCAGGAAGGGGGACAGCTCCTATTGGGTCACGTGCTGGAAATGTCAATCAGTAAGATTAGCTGTCCTTTCCAGGAGAAGAGTTACCATTTAATGTATTTTGTACATCTCTGTTCTCCTGGCCTTTAGAAAACTCCAACTTGACTTGGAAAAAATAAAACAGAAAACCTAACTTGATGAGAAGGTTCTTTCTGGCTTTAAGATCAAGCAGATGTGGTATATCACAGTTTCATGCTTAGTATAGATCAATCCTGATCCCCCACAGACAGCTGGAAAGAGAATGTGATCCAACAAAGTTTTAAACACATTCTTAATTCTTAAAATAACTGCATTCTGTAATAGGAGTTTTTACCCACCGTGTACTCATACAACTTATATACGTGCAGTATGGTTAATGCAGAGATACAATTTGACAAGATACACAGCAATATCCAAGGGAGATCTGATTCAATCAGGGACTGTAGCTGTAAGATTTTCAGTCATACAGCCTGTTTAGCAAACTATGGAATTACAGCACACATTCATGCTGGTAAACGTAAAGGTCATCACTGTAGAATTCTATTCAAGCAAACAGTGAATAATTTCAAACCAAATGTCACAATAGATTTCTGGGGTTGCAATACTACTTGTGAAGGTCAGGCAAAGTATTACCAACATATTCTGGACAACAACAAAGAAGATCTACAACAGCTGGTAACAAACAAATGACAGTTAAAGTAGTTCAAGTACAGTAGTTACAGTAGCTGCTCCAGCATGCGTAGGCTGCAAAGGAACAAGTTAAGGCTCCACAACCGAAACGCTGTGTTTCTTTTCTTCTCTTTTCAGCATGGAATAAACCTTTACTTGTTCATATGAGTTAACACTACCATTCAAGACAGGCTCTTCTGGTTATTGGTAATATTCTGGTTTCTGTGCTTTTGTTCCAGAATGTTCCTTTACTTGTGCCATCAAACATCCTAAGAGCAAGAAGACAAATGACTGTACATTATGAGAATGTATTGATCCATTTTCTAACTGCTTCATCCAATTCAGGGTGGTGGGGATGTTTTTACTAATAAAAAATAAATAAAAATGATGGTGGTCCAGGGGCATCCAACTGAAAGAATATCACACAAGTATGTTCTCACTCTTCACTGAGCATAAGAATGCTTACGAGCAAGGGGTCTATCTACAGTAGCTTGTTTGGCTTTTAGTGGCTAATTGATCTAAGGATCCTGTCCAGCCTTTTTAAAAAAAAAACTAAAAACATTGGATTCATTGGAAGAAAACCGTCTTTTCCATTTTACAAGCATTCTCCTTAGTTTCCAATTGTTCCCTTTGGTTTGTGGTCAGGTGTTGATTCTGAAGAAGTCCACTGTGCTGCCTTTGTCTAAGCCTTTGATAATTTTGAAAATTTGAATCAGGTCCTGTGGTAGCCACCTCTGCTCTAAAAAACGAACAGGATTCAGTTATTTCAGTCTGCCTTGAAGTCTGGGAACATATCTGTTATAAATCATAACATACTGCTTCTCCACATAATCTAGAATATGTACAGTAAAACATGAATCAATGAATTATTTTTTATAAGTAGCCTATTCAAGTTTGGCATGTCCAATATTATATTTCTAGTTTATGCATTTACTATCTGCATGCTGTACAACACCCTGAACTGTGTATGATACAAAAGTGGAAAATTAACAACATTATTATGTTTATTCTTTCCAGTCCTCTGTCCTCATTCTCATACAATGAAATAACCAAAGCATGAGCACAGACAAGGCATGTAAAGTCTGAAAACACCCGCAGAATCAATAATATTATGTAGTTCTATACAAAATAACTATACAGTATAAAATATAAATGTTTTTGATAAGGCAAGAGAAAATGAAATTAGCTTATTTTGGCCAGGGTTCTACACAAAACTAAAAAGAAGGATAATTGATTCAGTATTACTGTACAGTACTTCTTGGCAGCATAGTTCACAAATATTCATTCAATTTTAGCCTACAGTAAGAAGCACATTTCATCATTACATACAATGATAAACCTAAAAGCCATGCAAATAATTGAATCGTTCTACAAAACATTCAAATTTGATTTTTGAAAAAAAAAACAGATATTGAGTTTCTAGTACAAAAAGCAGCTTGCTGTTGCCAAACTTTGCTTTCCAGCCTTTCTTTACTTAATTGATCAATAGGTCTATAAAGCCTGACAATTCAATTTGTTAGCTTAATACTCTGTATTATAGAAGTATCCAGTCATTAAGTAACCCTAAGCTTTAAGAAGTACAATATAGGGTTTTCATAGACTTAAGAGACTCATTAAGCAGTAACTTAACAGAAATTATCTCCTGCCCCTCTCCTTTCCTGCAGATTTCACTGGCCAGCAGATGTAAGAATTCCTGCATGAAACGTTCTAAAGATAGATACTGTATGACACCAAGTGCAGCCAAGAGTTACAGTATATCGAATTGTTAATTTTGTTTTCTTCTGTGCAGTTCACTTTTGACTTGAACTGCCAGAGTGATTTTCTCTCCTCAAGGGCTCTTCAAGCTTCCTGTTCGCTCAATAGACTGTTACCATTGCACATATTTGGAGTGGAACTTCAACCAATTTGAAACCAAAGGCAATTTTACAAGCTGTATCCTGCATTTTGCCAATTTGCGATACTGCGAACAGCTACTGTATGCAGTACTGCTGGAAACTCAACGTTGTGAGGGACTGCATATAAAGAAAGCTACTTTTAAAAGTAATCCATTCACTTATGAGTTATTTGTGTAAACGTTTACTATTTTAAAATCAACAAGATACTGAAGAAAAGGCCATCTATTTTCTAGCTGAGCTAGTCAATCGCAGGTGAGACACAGACACATACAGTACATACACACACTCACACCAGGGCCAATTAACCTCCAGTACCAGTATGTCTTTGGACTGTGGGAGGAGACCCATACGAACTCGGGGAGAACATACAAATGCAGAATGCTCCCCAAGAGTAGATATGAACCCAGAACCCCAGCACTGCACTGCAGAAATGCTAACCACTGTGCCACTGTGCCCTCCACTGAGGGAAAATAATTTAATAATTCTACAATTACCGTTATCTAGGTATTGTACATACTGTACATTACCTCCTAAAAGCAATTTACCCCATTTTGTACATTTAGGAAAGTAACTAGTTACAGCAATAGACTTATTTTTAAAAGTAACTTTAATGACCCTTACGTATCAGCATTAGACAAGGCTGTAAGGTTCAAAAAAGAAGGAAAAAAAAAACTTTTCCCCCTCTATCTTTTTACTTTTCACCTTGGGATTAAACTCTGCTTATTCCTTTGCAGCTCTCAAACTGATGTAGATCACCACTCAAATTTCTTCCAAGCATACAACTCTCAGTTTTCCATTTCCACATTTGGAAGAAAGCAATATGGGAAATCAGTCCTAGGAATAGCCCGTTCTTGTATTAACAATATACTCAAGGGCTCTCACAGTGCAAGTGCTCTAACTGAAGTGAAAGGGTGTAACAGGAGTGCTTCAAAAGACATACTTTCTATTGATTGCCCAGTTGGCTGAAAGTGCTTCTTAATGAGAACAGGCTGAGTTTAATGTGAGTCCATCAGAGGAGAAACTCTGATGAGTTGACTTCCGGGTTTACAAAAAAACGTAATATTGTATATCTGTTATATTACGTTTCTATGATTTTATTTTAATTTAACTTATCCATATGGACATCTTATGCTTAAATGTTAACAGTTGCTGTTGCTGGTGCAATCCGATGCACACCTTAATTTCTGGACAATCCTTTGGCGATTATTTCACCACTGTTGGCACTTTTTCTTCTTAAACTGTTTAATAAGAGCTAAAGTCTGCCTGTTATAATATAGAGTTATATTATAGCACCAAAACAGAAAACTCTTCTTATTGTTACACATCAGTTCAAATGTGAACCTGTTTCTAAATATAGCTTCAAATATGTCCACTGAGAGTCCTTTCATTAATTAATTTTCAATCCTCGTTCATTACATACAATACCACTGTGACCAAACATATATTCATCACCCATAGCTACCTGATCCTACTGATCCTTCGTGATTACACGGGGGAAAGACTGCACCCTGGATGGGACACCAGTTGATCGCAGGGCATACGCAGACACATGCACACTGGGGCAATTTAGAGACACCAGTAAATCTAGTCAGCAAGTCTTTGGAAGGTGGGACGAAACTGCAGTACCCAGAGAAAGCCCACAATACAACAGGAAAACCGTGTACACTCCACACAGAAGGTACCCAAACCCAGGTCTTACCCAGCACCTAGGGAAGATGCCGCAGACATCATGGCAAAAATATTATTCTCATCTTTTATGTGTTTAATGAGGGACACTATGCTAGTAACACACCAGTCACTTGAGGTCCAAATTCTATTTAGAACAAAATGAGTTTAAATAGCTGTTTTTTTTTTTTGTTAAGCATTTCCAACCTTTTTTTATCAGCTATTTCCAATAGGCTGTTGCTAGCAATGCTGGCATCTGAACGGTGATTTGCTACATTTCTTAAAAGTATGTTTATTTGGAGCCTTAATGTGTGTGCAGTACTCTGGTCCATGAGGGAACTGTTCTACGAAAGGCTACTTGCAGTGAGCCTCAATTGAAAAGCTGAGACAACACACATCTTCGCAGCATTTATCGCCGTAAATCATAGAGGCCCGAGGTTACACCTGCTCATTTCCAATTTATTTGGGAAACAAAGCTTTCACCTGCTGACATGTGAAGGAAAACTCTACTCTAAGTGCTGTGTTGCCAACACTGGCTGCGTGCAACAATATCAACTCCAGCTGTGCTAATATGCTCTCAACCTGCCTCCGTCTAGAGCTAATTTCGGCCACCACTAAGACAACAGACCTCCATACTTACTGTACCTGAACCCATTGACAGAAGCAGAGATCCACTACCCCAACAGGAGGACAGAACCGACAGATTTATCACAACACTTTGATCCATAACATTGCACTGCACAGTACATGCCTATAGATCAACTAAGGAAGCTGCTTTTCAGCTAAGAATTTGTCATGTCTAGTCATTTGTCATGTCACAGTGAAAGAGGTGTTAAGAGCGATAAACAAAGCACCAAGTGAACCATTATTTACTGTTCAGCAGAATTAGCCAGAAACTCGACTTTTGCGAGTCACTTTAGGCACGGCTTTTGAAGGCACATTCAACCGTTTAACCAATCACCGTCTAAAATGGTCAATTAAAATCGCTTCAGAAAGAAACTCCTTTGGCTGTCATTGTGTGCTTTGGGTAAATACCTCACTTCAAGGTTCAAAGTTCCCTTTGCTTCGGAAAGTAAGATTGACAAAGACTAGAATCTCGGAATACACAACAGTTTAAAATTCGTCTACAACTGAAAAACATTTGTTCCTACAATCGGGATACATACTATAACGAAAGGTCTGGTTAAAGGTATTTGCCCATTCACTGCAATTACAGCATTAGGCAGCACGTACTGTACAGCATACTGGTTTCTGTGCTATCCATTTTCAAAAGCCTTAAACGCAATACATGTCCTCTACTTAAAATGCCACAGCTGAAAGCACTGGTGCCTTGGGTAATGTTTTTTCTGGGTTTTTTTTTTTCTATTTGATATACTGTAAATGCGGACGTTTCCACTTCCAATTGCACCGAGGGTTGGTTCTACAGTACTTCTGAGCCGCACCAAATCGTTTAGACTCCAGGGAGGTCAGAATCCCGTTCCCTCCGTTAAAAATTAGAAACAAAAACACGCAACACAGGGGGAAAAAAACAGAATTGCTTTATTGTGCGGCTATTTTTAAAGAGCATCGAGTGCAAGCTGCATCTTCCTTTTTTTTTGTCCACAAAGAAAGTGACAGATTCTAACATACCGACACCTCTGTCTCCATCTGCTGCAGGAATCCCTGAAAACAGACCTACTGTACTGGACTGTACTGTACGTGTAGAGGCTATGCCGGACAATATCTGCCACCTGTAATTCATCCAGTTAACTTTGTACTGCAGATACTGTAGCTTGAGGTCCAGTTAAAACTTCACTTCATTTTCAAATCCCAGTTCTGAACGTTATCACGTTTTAACTGTGAAAACCAGGCTACCAGATGATGAAGAGCCAATACAGCATTTGCATAAAAATGTGCTTTTTACACTTTTTAGAAAGGCACACTTTTTTTAACGTACTCGTACCATGTTTTGGAAAAAAAAAAACCTTAGCGTTACTGAGGAAAAGGGACGCTCGAATTCTAGCAAGAACGTCTTTATTTGAACTCAGAAAAAATACACAGGTTACTTACCTTTGGTGCTTTGGTCGTGGTGCACCTTGCAACACTGTTACTAACTCCTGCAGTTTGATTCATGGTCTACAAATGCCCCCCCAAATCTTAAAACAGCAGAAATACGGCTCCTCTTCGCCTCTCGTTGTGGCTACTCTTGGAAAATGTACAGTACATGAAAGGACTATAAAAGGTTTACTACAGTAAGAAATGACTTTATCCCAATTATGTTTTTTTTTTCTTTCAGGCTTGATCTCCTGTTGCGTGTTTAAACTTGACAATCATACAATTTGCTATGTTTCTGTAAAAAAAAAAAACACAACTTTTGTGTCACCGGGGATGGTTTTCTGCGCTTTGGATTCTGTTCAAGTGCCTCTCAAATCTGTTAAAGGCGCTGAACACGAGGATATCCTTTGATGATGTGAGTATTTTTTTTTTCAGATGTTCACAGCCTTTTTTGTTCTCTTCATCCTCTTCTTTCCTTTACACAACACCCTGTATAACTTCAGCAAGAAAAGCACCACCAGTATAACGTCGGCAGAAAATTGTCCCGGTACCCTTATTGATGTAGTTTGATATTCCGTGTTAAGACCACTCGGCCTGCGCTAGCTCACGAAGAAACTTTCAGAAAACGTAACCCCCCAAAAAATGGGGGATCTTCAAGCAAGTTAAACTTCCTCTGCATCAGTAGGGACTGTTAATGTCTGTTACGGAGTGATGCCAGCGACTGCTTTTCAAGTGCGCTGCCGCTGTTTGAAACTCGGCACGGCCGTTGTTGTTTTGTTTTCTTTTTTACTATTTCAGTACTGTTATGGAAAAACGCAGGAAATTCATTTAGCTTGAAGTGAGCAATAGAAGCCGGTCCGGTTAATCCTGGCTGTAATTTGGGGTCCTCCCGGCGAAAGTGGGAAAACGCAGCCGTGCACGAGCCTCCCCCAGCAGTTCTCGCGGAGCTGTCGAGAGGTGGCACGCGAGCCCCTAGCTGGAGCTGAAGCACAGGAAAATTGCTTCGGCTCAGAGGTCAATGAAAATTTAGCCTCCTAATTACGACTGTGTCCGCAATCAGGCGGATAAATTGTTTTCTGGGTAACCGTGCTAAAGTTATTTTAAAGGGAAACTGATGTGGGGGGAGGGAGGCTTTTGAAATATACAATATGTGTATTTTTTACCTTCCAATCTCTCGGATTTCGTTTTTTCCACCAGCCATCACTTAAAATTTACTAATTCCACCTGATAAGTAGCCCACGGACTGATGCAGCTTTCTGCCTTTTCATTCCACGGCACTGACCGTGAGGATATCCGTTTCAACACAAGCACGCCCCAGCACGACTGCTGCTACACGTGTTAACACTACCATTGATTAATACAAGCTCTTTAAGAATAATAGAATAATAGTAGCGACGTGTAAGTCGTGGATTTTTGTAAATATTAGTAAAAAGTGTTAAAACCACACTTTGGGTTTTGATATCCAACTTCCATATCAACTCCCTGCTTGCCATTACAATTCATAACACCAGTATTCCAAGTTATACTGAGGAGCAAAAGATACAACTAACTTTTCATATGAGGGATGATAAAGGCTGAAAAAAATCAAAAGCTCCTTTCGCAGATGATTAATTAACAGTAGTAATTATTTTCAGGGACAGGCATGAATTGGATTAGATTCCATTAAGTGTAACTAATGCTGAGGTCATGATGCCACTGAATTAAGATTCTCAGCTGCTGCCACTCAAAGCTTTAACAAAACACAACTTTTCCTGACTGAATCATTAGGACTCTCATCAACCATACATTCCATGCTTGTAAAGGCTTATTAATCCGAATGGTAAGCATATTAAACACAAGCAGAACTGTTCCCTTCAAACTTTTCGAAGGTTAAATTTAAGTCCCAGTATTGGTAGACCGAGAAGACAGCTATAATTAACTCTCGATCAATTCAAACGAGAAGCAGTTTCTTCATAAAGGTGAATAATAAAAAGAATATTATTTTTGGCATATAACAACCTCAGGCTCCCATATAGGACATAATAGTTCAATTTTAAGCCAAAATGACCTAACAATAGCACACTACAGCTAATTATTGACTCTCTAGCATAACAGCATAATGGATATGATCAATTTCTGTGGTGGCTCCACAGAATTTAACTTCAATGTGAGTGAAAACCTGTGTGACATTAAACTGTATCTGCAGATGCTCAACCGTGTCACAAAATGTAACTTCCATTCCATTCCTGAATTTATGTTTTATAATTAAAAGTATTTTTTTCAAACCTGGAGGGCTTTGGGGGGGAATCCCAGCTGTCTGCTGCTGAAGGCACTGTGATATAAATGTTTAAATGCAGAGCTCCTTGCTGCCTTTTCTAATTGAGCAATGCAAATGAATCACAGCAGTTTTTCGGTTCACCATAACACAGTGAACAGAAATAAATAACAGGCCCTGAAGAAGCAATGAGAACAGTGGGGTTGAGATATAGGTGAAAGTCTAATTACAGTCAGCAGCTTCCCAAGAGCTGAATAAAGATCTTGTTATACACAGGATGTTTGACTGCTTGCATTACATAGAGATACAGTAGCCCTGGTGCAACTGCAAATGATAGAAGTGTCAATTCTGAGAAGCAGGCTTTCTAGTAACAGGATGTTTATGTAATGAGATTAGACTGTGAGGGCACTGAAAATGCATTTTTGTCGAAATGCTGGCACGCGTTTTGACACTAGAAATGCAGATTATTTGTGGTACAAAGTAAGGGTTGGATTTCACCTGTCTGGATGCATTTCTTTTAAAATCAATACATGTTACACTCCTCTGTTTTGGAAGAATTGTTTTTGAGGGGGTGGCAGGGTGTGGTAAGCAGCTAGCTACAGTTAGGGAAGCCTAAGCAGGGCTTTTTTTGTTGAAAGGGTTGTGGCTAGCACTCAGAGCTGTTAAGTCAGCTCTTTTTGTCTTTAGATAGGGTACATCTTCATAAAAATAGGCTGAAAACTAGGGAGAAAAGAAATCAAGACCGGTCTTATTCTATAAATACTTAAATTAAGCATACAATGAATTCTGCATTTAGATGTAACACATTACCAGCATTTTAATAAATTGCAGAATTTTCTGGAATCTTCATACTAGGGGATCACCTGGTATATGGTAGAATCCTATGTACTGTAACAGGTCATTCTGAAATGCAGGGCAGAGGATGTGACCTAATTCCTAGAAGTTCTCTAACAGGTACTGAAGAGATCATCTACAGCGCCTACTAAGAGAAAGTTCAATTCAATTGAAAGTCTCATTTTTAGTGGGGTTGTGATGTGTATTAACTGTGATCAGTATCTCAATAGGTAATTAACTATCTGAAATCAGGATCAGGCAATAAGAGAGGTAATTACTATATTGGGAAAGAGTTAGACACTGCAGATACAGTAAGAGAACAGTACAAGTCAGCAACCCTGAATTGGAAGAGGTAGTTGGAAAACGGATGGATGGAGAGACTACTTTTGAATAGGGTGGCCAGTTGGAAAGGGGGGGTTCACAGAGAGATTAAAAAACACTGAATCTAGAAAAAAGAAAATATGCAAAAGAGATAAGCAATGCAGGTGAATCAAAAAGATGACCCAAGGGAAACACAAGATGGTAATTGACTAGGTAATTAAATTCTTGTACCTTAACATTAAGATGATGAGGAACAAAGTGCAAAGAGATACAAGCAACTGCATTGGCATGTACAGTAATTGGAATCATGGAAACTGTAGAGAGGGTGAAATAGCCTAATACTGTACATCATAAAAGAAGAATCTAGTTAATGAAAAATAATATGATGAACTGCTAGAACAGGTTAGAAATACAGCAGAAAGATCAAGTGAGTGACAGAAAAGAACATTGTAGTGGAGGCTAAAATGTTTTTTCAGCATCAGAATAGCAAAACAATAGTAAAGGATAGAGTAATGTCCGAGATAAAATATGAAGCTTTTCGATCCTGAAAGGAAAATGGCAGACGTATTAAATGACTATTTCACTTGGGTGTTTACCAAGGATAAAATGGGCAGTTGTAAAGGCTGAGCAAACACAGCATTCAGTATTAAATAATACTAGCATGGAAAAAGAAGATACTACAAGCATTAAAAATCAACAGATTGCCAAGGAGTGATGGTTCTACCGATTATACAGTGCCTTGCGAAAGTATTCGGCCCCCTTGAACTTTTCAACCTTTTGCCACATTTCAGGCTTCAAACATAAAGATATAAATTTTTTATTTTATGTGAAGAATCACCAACAAGTGGGACACAATTGTGAAGTGGAACGAAATCTATTGGATTTTTGAAACTTTTTTAACTAATAAAAAAATGAAAAGTGGGGCGTGCAAAATTATTCGGCCCCTTTACTTTCAGTGCAGCAAACTCACTCCAGAAGTTCAGCGAGGATCTCTGAATGATCCAATGTTGTCCTAAATGACTGATGGTGATAAATAGAATCCACCTGTGTGTAATCAAGTCTCTGTATAAATGCACCTGCTCTGTGATAGTCTCAAGGTTCTGTTGAAAGCGCAGAGAGCATCATGAAGACCAAGGAACACACCAGGCAGGTCCGTAATACTGTTGTGGAGAAGTTTAAAGCCGGATTTGGATACAAAAAGATTTCCCAAGCTTCAAACATCCCAAGGAGCACTGTGCAAGCGATCATCTTGAAATGGAAGGAGTATCAGACCACTGCAAATCTACCAAGACCTGGCCGTCCCTCTAAACTTTCAGCTCAGACAAGGAGAAGACTGATCAGAGATGCAGCCAAGAGGCCCATGATCACTCTGGATGAACTGCAGAGAACTACAGCTGAGGTGGGAGAGTCTGTCCATAGGACAACAATCAGTCTTACACTGCACAAATCTGGCCTTTATGGAAGAGTGGCAAGAAGAAAGCCATTTCTCAAAGATATCCATAAAAAGTCTCGTCTAAAGTTTGCCACAAGCCACCTGGGAGACACCCCAAACATGTGGAAGAAGGTGCTCTGGTCAGATGAAACCAAAATCGAACTTTTTGGCCACAATGCAAAACGATATGTTTGGCGTAAAAGCAACACAGCTCATCACCCTCAACACACCATCCCCACTGTCAAACATGGTGGTGGCAGCATCATGGTTTGGGCCTGCTTTTCTTCAGCAGGGACAGGGAAGATGGTTAAAATTGAGGGGAAGATGGATGCAGCCAAATACAGGACCATTCTGGATGAAAACCTGTTGGAGTCTGCAAAAGACCTGAAACTGGGACGGAGATTTATCTTCCAACAAGACAATGATCCCAAACATACAGCAAAATCTACAAAGGAATGGTTCACAAATAAACGTATCCAGGTGTTTGAATGGCCAAGTCAAAGTCCAGACCTGAATCCAATCGAGAATCTGTGGAAAGAGCTGAAAACTGCTGTTCACAAACGCTCTCCATCCAACCTCACTGAGCTCGAGCTGTTTTGCAAGGAAGAATGGGCAAGTATTTCAGTCTCTCGATGTGCAAAACTGATAGAGACATACCCCAAGCGACTTGCAGCTGTAATCGCAGCAAAAGGTGGCTCTACAAAGTATTAACGCAAGGGGGCCGAATAATTTTGCACGCCCCACTTTTCATTTTTTTATTAGTTAAAAAAGTTTCAAAAATCCAATAGATTTCGTTCCACTTCACAATTGTGTCCCACTTGTTGGTGATTCTTCACATAAAATAAAAAATTTATATCTTTATGTTTGAAGCCTGAAATGTGGCAAAAGGTTGAAAAGTTCAAGGGGGCCGAATACTTTCGCAAGGCACTGTACATAAGGAAACTAGAGATGTTAGTCATAGGACATTAACAAAACTCTCTCAGTTCACTAACTGGAATGTTTTTAGTGCACCTATCCATAAAATATTTGACAAAACCAAACCAATTACTTATAGATCAAGAGATCTTCTATTGCATGCAAGGCCAAAGAAACAATAATCAGAACGTAACTAGCAGACCATATGTACGGCCCCAAGAGTTTAAGGAATGGTCATTGTGGATTTTGAAAATGTAAGTATTGGTTAAATAAGTTGTTCCATGTTCAAAGACTCCTTTGGACATAACAACAGCTCCAAGACCACATTAAGCATTAACTGGGTTCTTTCAAGTCCATGGAGAGAAAAAAAAAGATCAATACATTTCAGAAGGCGGCACAACTTTGTTTTCAAGTCGGTACAACCTTGGTAAATGAATAAACTAACTACAATGAGCAAACAAGAGTCCTACACAGGCCGAGTGAAGGAACTGAAGAGAAGGTCATGAAGAAACTCAAACTCAAAATGAACAGTGAAACATGAACCAGAGGCCACAAGAGGAAGATACTGTACTTGGCAGTGCATTTCAAAATGAGCAGAGACACTTCTCTTCTCTACCCACAGGGTTGAGGGGATTTGGAATAAGATATTGATACTGGATGAATAAGAGTATGATACTTTGCCATGTTTAAAGAGACAGTTGGATGAGTTTCGGGGATTAATTAGCTACTCACTGTCAAATGTACTTAATGGGCTGAATGGCCTCTTGTTTGTAATTTTCCTTATGCTCTTAGTTTCAGTTTATTTTCATTCAGATCAGTTAAAAATATTAAATACACATTTCCTAACTCCCACTTTCCTTGAGAACAGGTATAAAGATACACCTCTCCCTTTGTGGTTACTTTAACAGTGGAAGCGTTAGCCCAGGTTTTGTAACTCTGGATAAAATGTATAATTATACTTCAATGTTCTGCAGCTGGATATTTTTTTAATTTCCTTTTGGGATTTTTAATAACCACGGAGAGCCAGGACCTTGGTTTTTACATCTCATCCGAAAGACGGCGCCATCACTATACTGAGACATTAGGATCCACACAGACTGCAGGATGTCCCACCGGGTCCCACCAACAACTCTTCCAACAGCAACCTAAGCTTTCCCAGGTGGTCTCCCATCCAGGTACTGGCAAGACTCACACATACGGTACATAGCTTCAGTGGGTTGCCAGTTGTAAATTGCACAGCAATATAGCCACTGGCTATAGTTAAAGAAACTCACCTTCCTCACCATCTCCTCCAGCTCCCATCTCAAGAGGAATTATGAACTTATCCATCTTTCAAACTGGTAAAGTACTAGGCCTGTATTCGTGAGAATAGCAAACACAGATTAAAGAGCGATAGAACGGAGTATTGAAGTCAAGTTGAAAACATTTTTTTTTTCCAATAACAACAACAGTAACAGATGAAGTCAAGTGTCTCTTTGATGTAAAAGGTAAACTGTGCATGAAATGCATTTCAAGCAGGGTTGTACCAAGGATGACATCTCAATCGTGTTCTGGGTAAAGTAGCTACAAAAGGCAAACAATGTTAGGATATCTGCGAAGGACTGGTACAGTACTTCCTCTGAGGTGTATCCTGCTCCTGTTGCTTGCCAGGACAGGCTCAACCACCCTCATGACCCTGAATTACATGAAGCAGTTAGACAATGGATGGATGTTAGAATCCATAATTAAGAGTGTAGAATTTCAATTAGGGGTGTCATGCTAAAATACATTTGATACATTTCTGAGCTGAAAGGAAAGCTCTGACAAGCTTAAGGAACCATTTTTCTATTTTTCTTGAACAGGGAAAGATATGACTGTACCTGATTAAAATAAGGAAAATGCTCATCAATAAAGTTTGCTCAGTGGAATTCATCAGAATCAAAGCTGATGAATGATGTGGG
The DNA here is from genome assembly GCF_059453375.1 of Lepisosteus platostomus. Lineage (NCBI taxonomy): Eukaryota > Metazoa > Chordata > Actinopteri > Semionotiformes > Lepisosteidae > Lepisosteus > Lepisosteus platostomus. The sequence continues at coordinate 51,967,849 of NC_142618.1, forward strand.
CTTTCTCAGAATCCACAGTGGATACCTTTGGCAACTACATGCAGGTGCACTAAATGGTCAGTCCATACACTGACAAGCACACAGTAATGAGATTCCTGTGACGCTTTTCTGAAGAATTTCTTTAGTGATAACAATCCTATAAACAGGCAGGCTGAAAAGGAAAAAAAAAAAACATTTTAGTTACAATGTGCTTTCAAGCTGTGTTCAAAGATACAGAGATGCTTTGAACCGCTGAAATAATGGCAGGCCGAAGGAACAGTGATTTGTGCCTTCGGTCCTTCTGTCTGCACAGATAAACTTCGTGTTTCTCCTGCCGATGGACTGCTGTGAAGAAGGGAGGGATTGTGAGTGACCGCAAAATAGCTCTGAAAGGCCCCTACACTGCAAAGCCACACGGCTATTACAGAACACAGCTCACAGTAGGCACAGAACACGGCAGGCACTGTGTACCAGAACACTTGGTTTCAAATTAATTTCAGCAATCTGGGAAAAACAAAAAACTGTCATCAGTTGTAATAAACAAACCGAGCCCTGTCCAGAATGTGACTGTATTGTATTATTGTTCATGGGTACTATTGCAGCATAGCCTGGATCCTGGATTTGTAGTCCATCCTATGGAGTCCGATTATCTGAGTGTGAAGTGTATGAGACTAGGAGCAAGCTCACTGCAGATATTAGTAGACGAGTGGAGACGGAGCACTGTGAGCGGCTGAAAACATTAAGAACAACGGGTGAACAATGGAGTATGAAAATTCCTCCAGGAGAGAACAGGAGCCCAGCAGGGGAGGGCTCATCTACTGTACATCAGTAGATATGAAGACCAGGAGACAGGAATCTTTACAGGGTCTGGTTGGAGCCTTTCATCCAGTACAGGATTGTGTTTGAGATATACAAATGATTGTTTCACATTCTAAAAAAATAGATAATTAATATGTCCTGAACTCACATGAATAGTGCAGTTAGCAACAAGCTGCTAATTGTAAGCATAATGGTTCAGTTGTGGACCTTGGGCACAGTGGTTTACGTTGCTGCCTTGCAGTGCTGGGGCCCTGGGTTTCAGTCTGGACCTGGAATCTGTCCGCCGTCTGTCATCTGTGTGGAGTTTGTATGTTCTCCACGTTTGTATAGGTTTTTGCCTGGTGCTCTGCTTTCCTCTCACAGTCCAAATACATACTGAAAAACACACTGGTAGGTTAACTGCCTTCTGTGAAAATGGGCCCTGGGTGTGTGTATGTCTGTGTGTGCCCTGTGGTGGACTGGCGTCCGATCTGGGATGTATCCTGTCTTTTCCCTGTTGCTTGCCGGGATAGGCTCGGGCTCCCCCGCGATCTTGAATGGGAAGAAGCAGTTAGAAAATGAATAGATGGATGATATTCGCAACACATGAAATGAAGGGCTTGGATATCTGTTATTAAAAAAAATCTCACAGACATGATGAACAATTTTCATTGTGTTAATGAGTGGCGTCATCACAGATGTAAAGCCCGTTATTGTGACGTCTGGGTTGACGTTGCAAATGCGGCGCTTATATTTGCTGCGAAAGCATGAGTTTATTACAGAATGGATATTGAGTTTGGGTAATCATTATTTCACGGTTAAACTGAACACGTGATGGACGGGCTCCATCACGATATACCTGACTGTATTAGCTTTATCAGGTATGTCCTTTTATTCACTTTCTGATGAACAGCCTTTTAAGAGCCATTGCTGATATTTGTATAAAACAACCCGACTACGGTAGATAACTGAATGTAACGGTTATCCGCTTTCTTTCAGCACAGATATTCCTGAATTTTTAAACTATGCAATATGCATTTTTACATTGTTTTGGTATTTGTGCATCTAAGAAAGCTTTTTTACACATCGTTACCTTTTCAGTGGATTTAAAATTATTGTTCTTTAATTCGCTAAAGCATACGAAACTCAACAGCCGAGGTGAGCAATGCCTACGCCTATACAGAGTATATACTTGCCTGTTGTTGCGGACAATGTCTAGATATCCAGAAAAAAATCCACTTTAACAGATTTTGTCCGTTAAAGCGAGGTTTGCTGTATTCATTTGTTTCCGGTCAAACCCGACTGTTCGTTATCATTTGAATTCTGAGATATTGACGATTCCATACGTCGGAGTGACGTAATTCATTCTGTGACAGCATCTTCTATTGTGCACAGACAAATCAACATAGAGATCTAGATTCATTATGTGTGTCTCATATTGCAGCTCTGCATTAACCATGCAACATATACTGTATTGTATTTCATTTAATTTGTCTCTGCCCGCTCTGTAATTTTGTTCAAATCTCTTCGTAATTCCCTTGCTGCTATTTCTCTCTTTGCCGTTTCCTCTACTTTTGTATTATTTCCAGTTTTAACTAATTTGCTGCCTGCATCAGAATGTAAATTGCTGGTATAGATTAGGAAGAGCAGTGGGTTCAAAGTAGATCCCTGCAGTACACCACTGCTTATGTTTTACCTAACAGAAGTTGTGCCCCATAAGATGACACATGAGTTTCCTGTTTGTTAATCTGTTTTTGATTTACGTGTATTATTGTGAATTCTTAGAGTTTTAAATTTCATTATCAGGCTTTTCATGAGGAACCTTACCAAAAGCTTTTGGCAAGTCTAAATATATCACCTTTGGTGCTTTAGTTGTATCTATTATGCTTGGTGTTAATTTGGGGAATTATAGCAAGCTAGTTAAACAATATGTGCCTTTTCTAAATCACTATTGATCCTTTCTTAAAATCATTGTAATTGTTTTGTACATATTCTTTTAGTTTAATTCTAGGTTTTCTAAAACGTTTAAGTCTAACAGACATAAGGCCAATTGGTCAATAGTTTTATGGTTATGTCCTGTCTCAGGTATTTTATATTTGCAATCTGTGAGTATTGCTTTCAATAAAAGTAAGAAAAGAAAAACTCTAGTGAAGTCTGTAAATAATATGCCCCTTTTCAGGGTTCTCTCCTCCTTGAAAACTAGGGTTTATTAGGAATGTCAGCCTAAAATGTGTCATGTATTAAATTTATTGTATGGTTTCTGTTTGATGGCACGGTATAGGTATATATCTAACAAGAAGAAGCTATTCAAAAAACAAGTATTTGACAGTCATATTATCTGTTTATCCAAAAAAAAAAAATCTGTAGAATAAGGCATTAATTGTGGAGAAGGTCAACAAAGGACAATTTAACAATAGGTACAAATATTTCTAATGGTACTTGCCCTTTTTAGTCCTGAATAATCCGGCAGAATCTTTGAAATAAACATAAAAATGCCTCTTTGGAATTGTCACTCCTACCTTAATGTTCAACGGTACACATTTGGTGAAACAAAATATTAGCGGTGAAATGTGAAAAGTTCCCTGCATCTGTCATGTTGATAAAAAAGGTACTGCAGAGGAGCAGAAATATCTCTCACAAACGTGCTAATGTTACCATTGCTAATAATATTGCACCTTCTACTAACAAGCCCATTTCACTTATGTATTTCCAAAGTGTGGTTTTTCAGAATGTTATTATACAATGATTAATGGGGCTGCAGTACAGCACTGTTGTTCCAGGTTCTGATCTATCCGGGGGATCTGTCTGTGTGAAGTTTGAGTGATTCAGTGGGTTCTCTGGTTTTCTTACAGAATCAAATGATATGCTCTCCGGGTTAATTGGAGTCTTTATATTGTCCCCCTTGTGCATGTGTGAGTGAATGTACTATATGTGTCTGCCCTGTCTCTAGTGTACAGTATCTTGCTTTGCGCCCATGGTCTGACAGCTCGGGCACCAGGTCCCGTATTGGACTAAGTGGCTATTGAACATGGCTGGATGGATGTTTCGTGACATTTGTTGATTTCATTAGCAAAGTATTGATTCATTTCAATCTCATTTCTGTCAGTTAGATTTCATAATTAACTCTGGGTATGGGCATGGGTAAGATCATTTAAAAAACATTATGTTTGATGTTTTTTCTGCTTTCAACTCATCTTTCTCTAAATGCTATCGTATTTTATCATTCAGTTTTAACTGTTTAGATTCTTCGTTGCTCTGTTGAACAATAAAGAATATGGCTAATTTCAATAACGTTCTCACATCGTATTTGGGAGCAGTAGTCAATATTAATGTGCTTGTCATCCGATTAAATACAGTTCTGCATTTTAGATAGTAGATGAATAATCTGCACATTCTGAAGGGACTTGAATGACTAGTATAATACCTGCAACCTTCTACAAAGAATGTATTTCCAGCAAAGAAAATTTTATTTTAACATTTAGATCTTTTCTATTTGGCTCAACCACAGTGTAGTCATGGGGTTTTAACAGAAGCAAATTATCTTAATTTCCTCCTTTGTTATTTGCACTCTCAAATGAGATAGTCAGCTTGCAAATGTAAATTATTTATCAGTAGTCCTTTTTCAAAAGGTTTTGGGAATAATTTATTTTAATTACTTTAGGAGGAAAAAAAAACTACTTACTGTATGATGCCCTTCAAAGTTAAAAACTTCACATCCAACCAGAAATAATGTAGAACACACTTATACTCACAAGAGAGACAAAAACCTGAACGTAACTTGCAACTCAAAAGAGAAAAGCAGAAAGTCTACATGACAAGTATGTAACTTGTGTATTGTTGAGCTATGGATTGTATTTAACTAATGCCTGGCACTATGGTAGGCTTTGTAGTATATTGCCACAAGGTCCTGCATTTCCTTCTGGGCTTAGAAGCCTTTATGTATAGATTTTATATATTCTCCTTCATATTAATACTACATTAATATGGATTTTGCCCAGATCTTCCAGATTGTTCCCACCTCTAACAAGTATGCAGAATAGGTTAGATTGGCAGTCTAATGAAAGTATTAAACAAGTAGTAATTATAGAAAGGATAACAGTAACCCTTACATTTACAGTGCCTTGAAAAAGTATTCAGACCCTTGACCAATTCTCTCATTTTACTGAATTACAAATCCTACATTGAAATTTTGTCCTCTGTGATATTTTTATTTGAAAGCACTGAAACTCAAACTTTATTGGTTTGGGAACCTTGGTTTTACATCTCATTCAAGGAACAGAACATTTTTTTACAGTATAGTGTCCCCATCACTATACTGGGGTATTAGGACAAACTGAAGGGTGAGTGCTTCCTACTGGTCCTACTAACACCTCTTCCAGCAGCAACCTCGGTTTTCCCAGGTTGTCTCCTATCCAGGCACTGGCCAGGCTCACACCTGTTGAGCTTCAGTGGATTGTCAGTTGTGAGTTTAGGGTGATATACCGTAGCTGCTGACAATAGTGTGATCAGTGGTGGGAAGACCTACTGCTGGTGGAAGACAGCACTGTTTCAATTGCTGTGTATTACAAGTTATTTAGGGGTGTACATTTATGCTTTAAACTTAACTTTTTCCAACTACACTTTAATGGTTGTGTAACATAACCCTATAACTATCCTTAAACCCAACCTCAAGATTAACCATAGTTTTACCAATTTAGCTCTAAACATAAACCTTAAACCTAGCCTGCCACTATACTACTCTGAAGTCCAAGTTTCAACTTTCAAGTTCAAGTGTAATTTCTAAAAATAAGTAAAGAAGCAGCTGGTAGGTTTCCATATACTGTAAATGCCAAACAATTATCCACATAGAAAATATAATTATACATAAATATGATGACCTGTAATAAAACAAACGGCTGTTATTGACTATGCAAAAGGGCAGAATAGCAGACATAATGGATGAATAACATCAAACAGTAATTTTACAGCAGGGAAAATGAGAATAATTACTGTATCCTAAGGCATTTTACTCTGGCAAAGAGGAGTCTTCCTAACAAGCATCTTTTATACACAATGAATCTGTTTACAGTTTTATCACCAGTTCACAGAACTGGATATTTGTAATTATGCTTTTCCTATTGTCATTTTTATTACATTTCTACACCATAATCTATGTAAACGCCTTGTAATTTGCCTATTCATTGATTTTCTCATGCGGTAAGTGGTTAAAGTTTATCTCACCTTTTTATGAGATACAGTATTGTCTGCCATGCACAGTATGTTTTAGTAAAAATTAAAAGTAAATGGGCACCAAAGGTTTTGGTTGTGCATATATCTGTGCTGTTAACAAGTCATCGATGACCCATGAAGTCATAGGGAATAGAGAAACACAACATTTTTTAATTAAAATGAACAGCTACCTTTCCTCTCAAGACCAGCCAATATCAGGCAGTTCTTGTCTAGTAAGATTTCACAGGTGAAATCCAGTCCAGGACAGCACTTTGACTGGTTGAGCTACACCGCACTGGCTGATAAATATACTGACATCATGTCTGCATCTTGCTCAGACATTTTAAACAATCATTTACTATAAATTGCTTTCTAACTGGGTGAAGGACTTTCATCCAAAACATTCAGAACCAAATGACTTTTTAAATCATTTACTTGTTGAGTGCAACATAAAAACATCTTTTTCAGTCATTTATTAATGCAATGTAGTTCAGCCTCCTCCAAAAACCTAATTGTATATGTTTATGTAAATGTACATAAAAACAAAAGATATGACCATGTAAAATATATGCATGCATGTTTTTATTTGTAGATGTACTGTACATGCATTGACATGTACTGTACATAAATATGTGTATTTTATACATTACTTTTTCCTTGTTTCTAATCAATGTCAATATATATAGTTCTCTGCATTTCTGTGGTAAGTTGGTGCTTCTGATTTTTGATCACTAAAACTGGAGATATAGAGTCATTTATTTCTGAGATTCAACATCTTTGGTTTACTTGATGCAGGTGCATGTCTCTAAAACATTTCTGACCCTTCATTCAAGTAAATCTTTAAACAGTGCTTACTGACTGCAGTAGGCAAGAGGAGACATTGCCACATCCCATAAGCCGATAAGTAAATTCTAGACCGAAAAGGCTGTGGTCAAAACAACCCCAATTACGATGGAATAGCAGAAGTGAGGAGTTCGGCGGAGGAAGTGGGAGCCTGGCCAATCGGAATCCCCCAGGAAGAGCCATAGGAGCGCTATAGGGGGGAGGTGATGGGATATGGCAAGGGACGCAAAGCAGTGCCTGCTGGGAAGGGCTGTTACAAAAAAGTATTTGGATTACGTAAAAGATGTTTATTTTTTAAAGAAGAGGGCCATGCTGAAGGCCCTGTTCTTTTGTTCATGACTCCAACTTAGGAAAGGTAATAAAATGTTATACAATAAAGGAAAATAAATGTAACACCTAATCAAATTATCAGCTAAATAGGACCGACAAAAAAAATGAAACCATCAGAAAGCACACGGTTGGACGTAATGACAGAGAATATATAAACTTTAAAGATGGCAGCTCTTTTGTTCCTGAACATTGTTGAATATTTGACATGATCACAGTAGTAGGACTAACCAAATCCGGGTAACTGTTCATAACCCTAATGTCAGGACCTGGCTCCTTCCTAAAACTCCTTCAGTACCTCACAGTCACGCCATGAGGCCCTTCTGTCAAGATCAAAAGCTTCCTTTTATGACTTGAACGGTACTTGTTAAACTCAAAATATGTATGTCTTGTTTTCATACTGTATACTGTAGATCTTTTAAAAAACACTAAACGTAGAGTATTTCAGATTTGTTTTAAATATACGTTCAATTTTTCATTCACTTGGGCCGTGAAGTCCTGCCGCAGGCCCCATTCCAATTTGTTGAAGTCTTTGTCCTCAGCAGTGGATGGAGCTGCCAGTTCAAATGAAGGACTAAAGAGCAACAAGAGAGCAGCCAGGACAAGGCCAGCACACTGAGGAGACCTCACCAGGGAGAAACCTGTTTGTGGATCATCAATATTTAACAGCCTGTTTATTTATGTATGAGGCTATCGCAAACAAAAAAGATGTGAGGAGCACCATATTTGATTTCAAAATTAAAATCCTGATCTTCTCACTCTGTTTGTGTAGCAGTGTTGGGTTCTTAAGTATGTCGTTCGGAAAATCAATGTACATATAACCAATGCTTTTTTTCCCCTGAGGCATTGGAACAAAGCTAATGTAGTCTATATGTAGTTTATAGGTACATTAATGTAAGTTGCATAGTTTGTAAGGGCTGTTGGGATCTGGGCTGTTTTAATATAGGGGTATTATCCGTAACGCATCTCATGTCTGCATGCTTATCCTCCAGAGAGGATTAGGCATGAAATGTCATTGGATATGGCACGCATTGCAATTTATAGGAATCCACTGTAGATGAGAAAAAAATGTTATTTTTCATTTTTCTAAGAAAGAAAAACCCAAACGAATCGTGTGACAGAGCCCCACATCAGGCAGCATTGCCTAGTGGACTCCTGCATATGAGCCACTCCACACCCTGACACAACACAAAGCCACAGTACTCCTGGTGCTTTTCTAGGGCCAACTAAGGCCTCTTCACTCAGTGCACTGCCTGCAATGGTCTACCAACAAAGCAAACGATGGTCCCTATCAGCACAACTGTGCTGTGTCCTGTGTGCACATTCACGCTCCAGACGTTCAATTAGACTAATTAGACTTGACGAGCAATTACACACAGAGGTCGACTATTTTGAACTGATTTGGCGGCCCCTGGTGGCTGGTCCATGGTCACTGAACCCTGAAATGTAAGGGCCCAAGTGCAACAAGGCGCAAATCAGTTACTATTGTGTTTTCGAATATGGTTTAAGTTCGCTTTACTTTAATACGTTGGGACTGGAATACTAGTCTTATCTACACTTATGGAAAACGTGAACTACGCTTTGATTTCAGTTTTTAAACTGGTCTATCGTCTTTATGCAGAATTTTTAATTATAGCTTCATATGGTAATACAAGCGCTTTTACTACAGCTGGAATGTGAAAGCAAAAGCATGGGGAACTCGTGTGTTTCTCCCATCTTCGCATCGATCTCTATGCTCCTGGACATCGATTGCGATCTCTCTTTCCCTGCGGCAGCTCGCGATTGAACAGCCCGCCTTCTCCTGCCCGCTTCCCATTGGCTGGCCGGCCGGAGTTACCATGGCGACAGGGTGGCAACCAACCTGTGTCTCCGCCCTCTGGGCCTATGTGGTGTCGGGCCGCTCGGCGGTCCGCGCTGATTGGTGGAGATGCCCCCTCCCCCGACAGCGGGCGCTGAGCGCAAAATACAGAAAGGTGAGCGGACCTCTGCCAAAGGTACCTTTTTATATCATGTTTTTTTCCGAAATCGTTTATTCTTAAAAAATACGAGTATTTCAGATGTTAGCCAGGGGTATAGATATACACGTTTGATGTACATATGTAGAATAGGTGAGTGTGTTTTCTATAAAATCTCATAAAACGTCACATTTTTCTTGGGAAAACTCGAAAGGCAATACATGACGCATGACAGTTTAATTTTTTTCTCTGAATGCTGTTAACTAAAGCGGTTTGACAGGATGTCAGTCCTTTCTCCATACTGTGCATATAAATCAGTATTGATGCTGTTGCTGCACAGAACACAGGTGACAGCTCTCACTAGACAGTGGCGGACGTACAGTACATCAACGTGCAGGAGACACTGATCGATTATACTCCCAGACTTCTTCTTACTGTTGCTTTACAACAGCTGATCCCTCCCTGCAGGCTGCTGCAATGGTGCTGGAAGAGACAGACGCCGGGAAGCGGCTGACCTCCGCGGCTGCCGGGGGGAGGCTCGCCGAGGTGCGCCGGCTGCTGCAGGATCAGCGCCTGCCCCCCGACACGGTCAACGAGTTCGGGAAAACGGCGCTGCAGGTAATTCACGGGGGGGGGGGGGGTTGATCCTCAGGAAGGTCTCATCTCAACTCGGGCGAAACGTGTCCCCCTCGACCCCCGCCACTCTTTGCGTAAAGAGGTGCCCGCTGCTCTCGCTTATCAACGCGCCTTTGCAGCTCCCGCCCGGGTTGAACCTGGAGTCGCCCGCCGCCTGGAGTTTGCCAGTGCCTTGGGATTTGATTTGCAACCCCCGACTCTAGGGAGGTCCGCGAATGCAACTTTTAGACTGTGAGGTACAAGCCTAGTACAGTATTTGAAGTGTTCAGGGCGACACACCTGTCTGTTGGGATGTAATGTGTGTCCCAGCGCGTTGTCGCTATAACGCGTGGTTTCATTGAGTGTAGTCCCGGAGCGCTCTTGTGATCCTTCGTGTTTAAATCGCCTTGTGAACAAGTGCGACAAAACAGAAAGTCGTTTGGTTTCGACCTCGACAAGAAAGACCGGAGAGTCTCTGGTTTATTTTTATTTATTTTTTTCTCCGAGACAAAATTGCGCGGAACGTGTCCCGTCCAAGACGCGCCTTGTACTCAGGAGCCAAGCCTACTGTACACAAGGAAAGAAACTCCCGCATAAGCTTCTGAAAAGCACTGCTTTGTATATTAAAACTCATATTTTCGTTCAAAAGACATTTATTTGGCTTTGAAAACGCAGGCGCGTCGTTGTTCCGCTATCCCGGGTCACCGAAGGTCACCAACATCCCTGCAACAACCTGACAACTTGACATGTTTTCCCACTCGCCTGTTGTTAACTAGTGTCTTCTCAGCGCGCAGATGCTACAGTACGTTGTAAGCCGATACATGTACATTTGTCTACACGTCTCTGAAATACAAAACAACGTTTTTAAATAAATAGGTGATGTGATGTCATACTATGGGAGAGTATAAAGGAGGAGTTATAATAAACCAATACTCTCCGGTGAGGAGGTTTTTGTTTTATTTCTTCCGCGACATCGTTTTGCTATCTTCCAGATGAACGATTTTTGTTTCTGGTGCAGAAAGGCAGCTGAAGAAAACCGTTTATATAAATGCTCCACTTTTTTGTTCACCTGATGACAATTCATGTCCCATAAAAATCATTTAAACCTCCCAATAAATCGATAGTTACATTTGAGTTAAGGTTGAAATAAACCCTTCTTACATTTCAATAAAGTATTTTTCTACTGTCCATGGCCGACAAGACTATTTTTTTTTTTTTTACCCGGCATGAAACTTAAATACTGTATTCCCCAACTCTACTTTAAAAGAGCAATTTTCCCAACAGGAAAGGGCAGGCAATAACTGGGAACAATGGCAGTAAAAATGGCAGGATTAAAAAGGAAAATTTAATCTCTTGGTTAGTCTGTAAGTGAGTTGTATGTGTTGTTATCAATGCTGTTTTGTCTGATATAAAATAGCTAATATACACTACTTGTAGTCCAGACTTCTGGTTTACCTTACTGTATGTTAACTGGCATGTTTGTATGGTACTCTAAAAGACATACAGTAAACAAACCCTTCAAGAAAACCCCAACCTTAAAAAACAAGTGAAAATGTAAAAGGTTTTATGTCCCAATTTCTAAAAAGTCTATACCATTTTAGAAATGTTTTAAGTGTTGAGATGAAGTGTGATTTATAGTAATAGCAGGGCTAGTCCTGCAGCACCAGCTGTTTGGAAAGATTGAAAAGGTGGATCAGTTAATGTTTCTTTATTAGCCCTATACAATTTCTTGCATTAGGAATTCATCTTTTCACATACCCCAGCTTTTCGCCATGGAGACACAGACAGGGAGAGAAGGGTCTGCCATTGTACAGCACCCCTGGAGTAGTTGGTGTTAAGGGCCTTGCTCAGTGGCCCAACAGAGTAGGATTCCTCTGCCAGCTGCAGGATTTGAACCAGCAACCTTCCAGTCACAGGCACAGCTCCTTAGCCACAGAGCCACCGCTCCACCTAGTTGTGTATCACAGCAAACATGACCACAGTGCGGTTTCCTAGGAACACAGATCCCACAGCTAGAATTAGTGTATAAACAACTGCAATAAAGTTCTGCTCTTCTGCTTTTAATTCGGTGTAGGTGTTTTGCAGGGCAGGGGCGCTGGCAGTTTTATTCACATTGGTGCTGTTGATGCAGCATGGAGGCACAGTTGTTTAGCGTTGCTGCCTGGCAGCGCTGAGGCCCTGGGCGACTACCTGCGTGAAGTTTGTGTGTTCTCCCTGTGCGTGCGCTCACACAGGTTTCTTCCCGGTGCTTGGGTTTCCTCCAGCAGTCCAACGACATACTGGTAGGGTAACCGGGTTCTGGGCAAACTGGCCCTGGTGGGAGCGCGAGCACGTCTGTGTCTCTATGTGCCCTGCGGTGGACCGGATTCCCGTCCAGGGTGTATCCCGCCTGGGGCCTGCTGCCCGCCAGGATCGGCTCCGCGACCGTGGAACTGGAAGAAGCAGTGAACAGCGGAGGGGTGACGCTGTCGATCTGGGGAGCGCGCTTTACCGCGGTGCCAGTCACGCTCGTTTGTCTCCCGATCGCCCTGCTGCCCAGGTGATGATGATGGGCTGCTGCTCCCTGGCCCGGGCCCTCCTGGAGCGCGGCGCCGACCCCAACGTCCAGGACCACTCCGGCGTCACCCCCGCACACGACGCGGCCCGGACCGGCTTCCTGGAGACGCTGCGCATCCTGGTGGAGTTTGGCGCCGGGGTCAACGTGGCGGACAGCGCTGGGGCGCTGCCCATCCACGTCGCCATCGCCGAGGGGCACGCCGACGTGGTGGAGTTCCTGGCGCCCCGGTCCGACCTCAGCCACCGGGACGCCGGCGGGCGCACCGCTCTGGACTTGGCCCGGGCCTCCTCCTGCCCAGACATGGTGCAGCTGCTGGAGAAACAGCTGGAGTCGAGCCTGTAGTTCCAGTCACAGGCAGGGCGGCGCTATCGCCCCTGGTGCAGCTGAAGACTGTTCCTCGGAATTGTTACACTGTTGCTTTTGCGAACAGGCCTGTGTAAAAAAAACGTGTGCAGGATGTTATGCGATTCATGTAGATGTTATTTGAAAAGCACTTTTTTTTTTCTTCCCTGCAGATTATAATAGGTTTCAATCTCTTCTGGTTAGTACTAGAAAATGTGCGCGCTCCAAAGACTTATCCTTTGGGTCCCGATTCAGTTTCAGACAAACTTTCCAAGCCTTTGGAGAGTTGTATAAAATAGGATTACAGTGTGCTACAGTGTTTTTTTCTCTAGTTAGCTAGGAGAAGGTCATCTTTCTTATCTTTACACCAGCTACAGTTGTACAGCTCCAGTTCTGGAGGTTTTCATTCTTCCTGAGCTCTTAATTACTTCATAGATCTAGTCGTTGGCTTAACTAAACCTTCTAGGTCTGAATGTGAACACCCTGGTTTACAGTAACAGCCGTCTGGGAATCACCAGTGTCTGCTTCTCAGGTTTGTCAAGTTGTTTAAGTAAAGCGTTCTGATATTACATATCTATAAAAATACTTTAATGTAGCTGGAATGTTAAGAAATGTCTCCGATGGAATTATAAATATGTATTATAATATTAAACAGAAAACAGAGTGGAGCTATATTTTTACATTTTTAAAATCTCTTCTATTTAAATCTTTAAAAAAAAAGCTAAATTATTTTTTATTTATTCTTCGGGTAAATGCTGTGATGGATTCAGATGATTTTTTCATCACATCAGCCTCTTCTTGCAGATGTACAGAGGATCGTTCTTATGATTGATGTGTCCACTGTTTATACATTGTACAGAACGTTTTATTTGGATTATATACAGTATATATATATTTGAATTGCTGCACAAACGTTTATCCGTAGACCTATGTGCCATTGCAGAAAGATACAGATGTTTATATTTGAACTGGAAAAGAACTGTAAGTTTTTGCAATAACTGATTTAGTTGCACTGACATGAAAGCAGTTGTCCTTGTCTTGTATGTTTGTGTTTTGGCGCACAAATAAATCTCTTATCCATCAGTCTGTCTTTGTTGTTGTAGTGCTTGTGAAATCATAGCAGATTACTGTGTCCACAGAGCAGATGAAGAACAGCAAACCTGCCTGAGTACGAGTACGAGTACGAGTACGTACTGTAGTTTGGCCACCCTGTCCTGAAGGGCGACCCATCTGGTGGATATGAGAGTAACTCAAACCTCTTTCCTCCACCTAGACATTTTATTCCTGCCTGAGGATGTCCTTTCGTTTATGACTATTTAATTATTTGTGCTTTTTGTCAATAACACTACACCTACAGTATAACAATTATTAACTTATTTAACAATATGCTTCAAGAGTATTGTTAGAAAGTATAATGCAGTCATACGTTCTTGCATTTATATAGTACCTTTGATTCCAAAGGCTCCTGGAGCACTTTTCCATATAGAGGGGGAACCCTCTTCAATCACTCCCTGAAATGCAGCAGCTACGCTTCATACAGTATGTGCCAACAGCTACACTTCACAGCAGATTAGGTGGAGAAATTGAGAATGTGTTCTAGAATCCAATTAAGAGGAACCTTTAGGTAGACCAGATTGAACAAAAGAGAGTGCAATTAAACAGGACAATGGGCTAACACCCCAACTATTCTTTAGAGCAGTATAACCATGTAGTCAGGGCTTCTCACCTAGGGGACAGCACCTCCTAGAGTACAGTTTCCCCTGGTCTCTGTACTGAGGCATTGGTCAGGAAATTCTACTCCATAGCGAAGAGCTCTAACTACAGGTCTACCACAACACCATTGGCAGCAAAAACTTGATTTTTCCCGGAAATCTAACTCTAACTCTTGACAGGACCCAGCCTTGCTTAGCAGCTTAGACCTGGTGACTCTGGGCCACAAGATGGTAAAGCCTGCCCAACAATTAATTAGAAATAGATATGTTTTTTGCTAACCGGACCCACAAAATACATACGGACAAGCATTGCAATTTGTCTGCATTCATGCAAATGTGCTGTTTACAAGAAGAAAATAGGAATTGCAATAGAATTTCCAGCGTGATTGCATCGGACCTCTGTTTGCGTCACGGATTAAGAAGCAATCTGGAGGTTTCAGGAGTTAAAAATGACATAGTGAAAGACAACAGTACGTCAAAGACCATGTGCCAATGTTCCAATAGTAAAAAAAAATCCCAGGAGCTCAAGGAGTACAAAAAAAGCTCTTACTGATTAAATTTAATTAAAACCATGTATTATTTTCCACATCGAGCATTTTGTACAGATCCTCTGTTTCAGAGGGACAGAGGCCTGTAATATGTGTCATAGAAACTTCCCTTTTAATTAGGAATGCAAGATAACAATAGCAATGTTGTACAGTAGTTCATGAAACTTGAATTAATTAATGTTATATTATCTTCCAATTACTCATTAATCTGAATTCAGTGATGCCTAAAATCCTTTGACTTCTGTCATTCACATTATGCGTTCATTAACTATTTGAAGTGAGAATTGAAAAAACAAGCATCCTATGTTGATAACCTTTATTTTATGAAGCATCTTTACTTAACAAAAGGCATTGCAACAGATTTATCATGTGTTTTATATATACAGTATTTCTGTTTGTTGTATCTGATTATTTTTTGCAGTTCATTTGCTTCCATTGTAATATTTTTCTAAGTTTTATCTTCTGAGCATTTTGAAATATTTATGTTTTTATTTAGTCTTCTTCACTCCTGCACTCCTAGGCTGTGGAACACACTTCTTTATGAAATCAGAAAGTCTGTATCTTGATTTTCCACCTCAAAGTTCCAACTTAAAATGTACTGGTTTAAGTTGGATTTCTTATAGTTTTATTATGTATAATGCTTATTGTGTTTATTGCTTAATGCTCTACTGTATATTGATGCATTGATTGTGTTTTTCAGCTTTTGTTGTTCAGTGCTTTGGAATACGTTTTATGAAGTACAGTATGTTTTATGGTGAAATCTGAAAGCTCTCACAATAAAACATACTTCAAAAAACATATTTGTTAAAGGAGACTGATTCCTTTCATACCTTCAAAGCCAATATAATTATCTTAAATTC
The DNA here is from genome assembly GCF_059453375.1 of Lepisosteus platostomus. NCBI lineage: Eukaryota > Metazoa > Chordata > Actinopteri > Semionotiformes > Lepisosteidae > Lepisosteus > Lepisosteus platostomus. The sequence continues at coordinate 51,983,593 of NC_142618.1, forward strand.
TATGCAAAATTCAATAAGAAGCCACTGCATGGAAAATGAAGACTATGCTTTAAAAATGCACTGTGACAAGTACTGTATGTATTTAAAAGTTTCCCCCCTACTTCTAAAATCTACATCTCTAAAATCAACTAAGAAGACGTTTAAAAAAAAGTTGCATTATTTTCAGCACAGTTCATTACACTGACATATTGTTTTATTTTTCATCACATTGCAGGAGAGTTGCTCACTGATTAATTAAATTCTTATATTTATCCATCCATTTCCTAGCCATTTTATCCACAGCAGGGACATACAGTAGGGGTGGTGGAGCCTATCCCAGCAGGCAAGGACCTGGAGGCAGGGTGCACCCCGGACACGACACCAGTCTATCACAGGGCACACACAGACACAAACACACACACGCACACTAGGGCCAATTTTCCCACAAGCCAATTCACCTGCCAGTGTGTCTTTAGTCTGCAGGAAGAAACCGGAGTACCTGAAGGAAACCCACGTGAACTCAGGGAGAACATACAAACTCTTCACAGATATGCAGATGGCACCCAAGGTCCAGAATTGAACCCAGGGCCCCAGTATTGCCAAGAAGCAATGCTAAACTCCACACCAGCGTGCTGTATTTATTTCAATGGAAAACATGAAAAGATCTACTTTGCACTCAGAGTGAGTCCTATGGTAAAATAAAACCAATGTATTTGTTTTTTAACTACATTCTTGTTTTCAGCTAGTTAAATTTTGCCTTTAAACACATCACTTCCAGATTGGCCATAAATGCCCTTCATTCTTCATGAATATTCTATAATTAGCAATTACTTAACATGCTGAATGCTTCGTCTTGTGGATAAATTCCACTGGGAAGGCTTGATTGACAAATGGAGGATCTGCACTGAAAACTAGGTTAGGGACCTGTTTGGATTCACCCATGAATTTCCCGGAACCTTAGTTATATTCTCAATGATCTGTCAGGCTTACCTTACTTCACTGAAACCTTGCTCAATCAATTGCACACTTTTAAGAGAAAGCTAACACACAGCCTTCAAATCAGCAGTTAAAAATGCCTTCAGCAGCCTGTAAGTAGTGGTGATAGATGTCCAATCTTATTCATTGTTTTTCTTAATTTCTTAACAATTATCTTTCTGTCCACTTGACTTACACAGCAGCTCGAGATCAGCAGAGGTCACGGACACTTAAGAGCAGGAAAGTAAAGCAGGCAGGGCAGACTCATAAAAAGGTAATCAGGTGCTGTGGTTCACTTCTCCTATTACTCGGCCAACCAAGGTCTTAAACAGCTCAAGGGCCTGGCTAGGGCAGCCCCGGAGGGGAAAGAGGTGATAGTTGAAATAAATGGATGAGCAGGCTCCCCAGGGCCGTGGGAATATAAAGTACTGAAGAGCTGGAATAACCTGTGTAAGGAGTGCAGGGATAGGAGGTGATGTTTGCCGTGCCAAGAAAGCGGCTTTGCTCCCATCCTGTCGTGTTATTGAATAGACATTTGGGTGGGACTGTTCTTGCACTTCCTCTTACCCGAATAAAAGCTTCTTGGCTGAACTCGGCGCTACACACATCTTTCTAGCACCCCATCCTACTCCTCGGCTTCACCATTGCAGCATTTCCTCTGTGGCTTATCCCCCCATAAGTGAGGAGGGGGGGATTTCAGGCCAGCACTGTCATTTACTCAGCCACATGAGCAAAAGCCAAAGTATTGAGCACGATATCTCTTCATATTCGTCAGCTCGTTTCATCATTATCAGGATTCGACCGAACAACTGGAACAGCTTGACTTCTATGCTTTTGGACACTCAAGAATATCCGAAAACACAACATACCAACATATACTATGGCAGGTCAACGTTAGTGCTATTGCCTTAATACGTCTTCAGAGGGTACTAATCTTCAGATTAATATGAACTGCCTGCAGATTGCAGGGTCATAGTTCATGTTTGTCCAGCATTCATATTATTATTTTTTTTGAGTGTCAAAACAGAGACTTCCAATACCTTGTGAAGCAAATTGTACTGCTCTACCATCTCACTGTACATTGTTACAATGGCATGCTGGTGTTTCTTTTCTCAGTCAACAGAAACTGTGGTGCTTGCTTTGAAGATCAAAGCAAATGTTTCCTTTATGGAGTCAGTATAAAAGGCAGAGAAATAACAGTACCCTAATTCAATCTGAATATTCATGAATAAGCAAATCTAGTTCACTTCTATTTCGTTTTTTTAAAAAAACAACCACTTTTTCAAAGCTTTTTGATTTGGGGCAAGATTATTTGTCACCGTCCTTGGGAATTCATTCCTGTCTTTCTATTCCAGCTGCATTGTCTTTGATTTATTTGAGAGAATTGGCTTGTAACAGAAAGAGAATTAATAAAGAGTGCTATTCTGGAAATGTGACTGTGCAAGCTTTCAATATGAAGCATTTTCATAAATGAATTAAGTGACTTGTAGTGGGGGCAAATGCAGTTATTATGCATTTCACAAGGAATACCAATACTAATGTATTAGATCTGTTTAATGATTGTATATGTATTTACCTATTTAAGCACCGCAGTAGTGCAGTGGTTAGCATTACTGCCTTTCAGCACTGGGGTCCTGGGTTGCTGGGCTGCTACAATATATACATAGAGTCGTATGTTCTCCTCATGTTTGAGTGGGTTTCCTCCTACAGTTCAAAGACATACTGGTTGGTTAATTGGCTCCTGTGAAAATTGGCCCTGGTGTGAGATAGCCCCCCAGATCAAGAAATCACTTTGACTGAACCCAGGCCCCAGTGCTGAGAGACCACAACACTAACCAAAGTGCCACCAGGTGCTGCCCTTTCCCATGACTTCCTAAACAAATAGAATCACACGGCTCGTGGGGCGTTGTTGTAAATGTCTTGTTCTCTTCCCTCCTACCATCCGGCAAACGGTACCAAAGCATTCGGTCCAAGTCCAACAGACTACAGAACAGCTTCTACCTCCTGGAAATAATACTGCTAAATAGCCAACCTGTAGCTCCTTAGCAAAACACCTGTAATGACTACATGGACACACAGTTTTCACTGTATTCAGCATAACTGCACTACATGTATATATTGCACACACCATAGACACTTAACAGCTCTACTCACATTGAGTTTTATTCCATTTCAAAAATGTAACCTCAGTTTTGTCATTTTTGAGTTTTTGTGAAATTTGTGATTTTTGTGATTCTTCTGATTTTTGTGAGCTCGCAGAAAAAGACATTTGATTGCCAGCAACTACTGCTGCACGCCTTGTTGTTGTGCAGTTGATAAATAAACTTTGACTTTGACTTTGAAACCAGTGCAGCTTTAGCCAAGACTATTCCAGTTGCTTAATAATTATTGTGCTTATTATGTTGTTTGTTGACAACACGTGCAAGGAGAAGAGTGCAGAGACTCAAGATGAAATACCAAGTACTTTACAGTACTTTGAAGAAGACATGTCGTAATCCCAACACACAGAGGTCAGAGGTCAGGTGGATCTTACTGTATCCATTTGTTAGGTCACTAGTTCTTTGGTGGTGCCTTAAGTCAGAATTATTAAACTCAAGGCACCAGCACTTAAAAAAAAAAGATAACTAGCAATAATAAAGGGCGTTGCAGGAAATCAAGCAAAGCAGAGGCTCTCTTAAATCCATCTTTTCCAGCAGACTCAAACATACAACAAAAGGAAACATCCACTGATTACATGCGGGACTGATAACTACTGTTTGGTAATAATTCGGAAATCTGGAAACAATTTTTAAAGGGACCTCAAGTAGTCACTTCCTCCTGTATGTTTAGATTCGCCTTTTGCTCTTTCTCTCTCTTGCATATCCAATTTTGACTTAATCTAATGGGGAGAATGGCAGCATTGCAGTACACACCTCCTGTCCTCACCTCTGCTCCACTCCAACAGCATGCCTCCATCCCCTCCTTGCCACACCCCCTACCGAACCCAAAACCCGCCTAGCAACACGCCCTCACACCCCTCTCCAGTTGGCCTTTACCGCAGGTCCAGCAAGCAGCTGATGGTTTAAGGGTTAACAAAGCTCTGTTTGGCCTAACTTATTTCTGGATATCTCCTGAACGAAATGTATTCCTCACGTCAGTTAGCCTTTGTTCATTAAATGTCAATCAAAAATATCAGTCAATGATATTTGAAACAAATAATTTTATTTCATTTAATGAACTTTCTTAAAGTGTCATCATTTTGTGCTATGTACAGTATATCAATCCAAAATGAGACAGCTGCTTATTCCTAGAGATCATTGTGGCAAACAGGAACCTACCCTAAGGTTAACATATCCCTATTAATAAGGAATAAAAATGGCATTGTTTCAAATTCTTTTCTAAAACAAAATAGCAATTCTATGGTTTTATCAGAATTGCATCTCTAATGCCTTAAAAAGAAACAAAGTAAACAATGACATACTGTATGCATTAGTATCTTCTACCAAGCTAATCATAATGATGTGTATTAACGGTGCATTAAATGTAGGAAGTATCTGTAGCAATTTAAAAATGTCTTAATTCTTAAGATTAATTCAGTAATCTAAAGATTAAAAACTATCTTTTCTCACTGAAAGCATACATTATGACACACTTTGAAAGGATTGCTAATATTATCGTCTGTTCAGCTAAGGTCAGTCGAAATCACCTCTACAAAAAGCCCTTATGTGAAACAAAGAAAATGAACCGTGCCTCTGAGTACAAAAGTTATGTGATATTTCTGGATGTTGCAGATTTCAAGTGCTATTTGGGCACCTTGTGCTGTTGACCTACATACTATTTCAGTGTTTTTGCTTTATTTATGCCAGACATAAAGGCATTGATCAGTCAATATTTAGAAAGTATCGTGTAACAGCCACACAGACTTTGTCTCCAATGACCTGTAAAAGATTTCCTGTCCCCAGAAGGTAGCAAATAACAACACTGCTGCTACAACTCTGCCTGTGACTGCTCCAAAGCACGTTTTGTTTTTCAAGACTATTAAAAGGGAAAGGTGAACCATTTCCAAAAAAAAAAGAAACCAAGCAGCCAGTGATAATTAAAAAGAAAGCTAAAAGAATTCATCCATAATCACAAATCCTGCTTGATGTGTCAACATTGTGCTTTTAATAGCCGATATATGAAAATCAAAAGCAATGGTGAAAAGCCTTGAAAGTCACGGATCTGTTATGCAGTAGGTTTAAATAAATATGAACTGGGAGTTCAAGCAGAGAAAACAACATTAAAGGATAATTCAGGATTGTTGTGTTTGTGCTGATATTTCAAAGTCCCTCAGCACACAACAAGCAAATAATAGATTTCACACATTCACAGGATACATAATGTAAAAACGCCTCATCAATACACCAGAAATCCTGTTATGAAATCTTCTTATCGCAAACCTGTCTGATAACTGTCTAAAATACAAACAACAAATATTATTTTCTGCTGAAAATCCTGAATTGGACAGCAGCTTCTTTAAAAAGGGATCCAATCAAAACTGCTGGTCCTTCCTTGAATTTTTTTAGGCTTCATCATCCTTACTCTGCGTTTACCATGCTTTTCTGTATCTGTATACAGTAAATCTTTTTAGGTTTAAGATGATTCTAGAGAAACTTTTTATGGCTTTGATGGGGTTTTTTTTTGCGCTATTTAATAACTTGACAGCTTTCAGTCGCCTCTTTTGTCCTTTGCACTGAAGAGCCGGTCGAGGGACCTGAGACTTAAACCCAGATATTGTACATTTGAGAGGAAGCCCGCACACATTAGCGGTGCCTGTGTTTACGACGGCGACCTTATAATCTCTAAGTATCTACAAGGTGATACATTATGACATTTATGGAGTTTGAAATAAAAATGCAGGAAGAGGTCAATAACTAATCTTAACAACTTGACACACGTACTACAAAACGTTACGGCTGTTGCTTGCTCGTTTGTGCGCGTTTTGTTTTCGCTTAACTGTCTCCGCCCATCTTCTTCTTTTTGGCTGCTCCCTGCCCCGCCCAACTACTGTGGTATTGATTTATACATTTATACACAACTCTTACTCGGAAACAAAACTTTTTAAGTAAGACATCCATCTAGCATGTATTACTACTAATGTATTGCTGAAATGCTGCTTGTTCAGCACTCTTCAGCATGTCTTCTTCATGACACATGATGAGTATGTATTGGTTATTTATTACTAGGTAAATAGAAACATAGCCAAACATTATACAGTGATTGTCCAATATACATAATATACTATATATAGTATATGACTAGTATATAAATATTAGTATATAATAATATTATTAGTTAATGTGTGTATATGTGTTACTATACCATATATACATCCATTAACTAATTTCTTACGTAATTAAACCATGGATTAAAAGTGTCTCCTTTTCTAAAATATTACTGCATTTTGAATGTACTGCAAATGTCTGATGAAGAAGTTACAACCTTGATTTTACTGAGAAAATCTGCTGAAGCATTTGCTTCGTTCCCAGATGCAGTTGTGTTATGTTTTTGCACACACAAGAACATGAGAAAGGAACATAAGAAAGGTTACAGATCAGAAGAGGCTATTTGGCACATTTAGACCATTTCATAGTTATCAGTTAATATTTAATGGGTCCATGGATCTCATCCAGCCATTTTTTTATAGTGGGTGATGGCATAGCTATGAAAGTCCAACACATTTAAATTCAGCACAACCATCAATCGATATTGTAAACAAGATACAGAAATTGCTGACATATTATCAGGCTATAAAAAAAATCAGTTTCCATATTGACATAAGTTTCTAATACTGAATCACTGTTAAGATTCAATGCGCAGCACACAAAGCAATTTTCAGACAATTGACAACTGATTAGTTAACATGAGGATAACTACAGTAAAATGATTCACTAGCAAAAAATGTAACATATCCAGTAGTTAAGATCCTATGAAATAACAAAGCGAATTTGGTTAGAATTAATTTTTAATACAGTTATTAGATTCAGAAACATTCCTTCAGTTATCCAGTGTTAGAGTGTAGAAAGGCACATTATAAAGCTACTTACAGTATGTGCCAGTACTGAAGTGATCTGTGCTATACTGTAACTGTCTATAACAAGTAAAACTGTACTTCGATGATCTATTATAAAAGAGTCAATTTGAGAGCCGTGCATTTTCAAGGTGTTTAAATTCTACATACTGTACATAAAAACACGAGGAAGTCTGCAAACGAGACGAGGAAGTCAATCAGTACATCTTGCTCATAGGATAAGTGAGCAGCTAAGTGAGTATGAAATTTCATTCAGTCAATTTTTGTAGGAGCCCAGAGACTAGGCTTCAACTACCTGGCTGGGAAGTTTGTTCCAAATTCTTGCTTAGAAGTATTTCCTATCCCTTGTCCTAAATGAATTAATTCCCTTTTGGTGTCCAGTTGTAATCATACTGTATATTTCATTACTGAGAGTGAAATACTCTTTTTGGTTGACCCCATCTATATCATTAAGGATTTTGAATGCTTGGATCAAATCACCACTTAATCACCTTTGTTCCAAACTGGAATGATTTATTTCCTTTAAGGCCTTATAGTACAATTGCCTGAGACCAAGACTAAATTCTAGACCAAGAGTTCTACAAATGCCACTCTCTCGGCTTAGCGCATGACTAGTAGACATTTGACTTCTTGACAATATTCTTGTAAGCCATAGACAAGTTCTGTGACTGTCAGTGAAACTAGCAATTCTTCATCAATTCTACAGTGTCTTTCTTGAAGAAAGGCCTTTTGAAAGTGCTGCGCCATTGAGATAGTATAGCTTTGCCTATTTTATCTTGTTGGAAGAAGCTTGAAAAGTGAAATATATGGGGACTCCTGGCCTTTGGGCCCTAAACAACAGAAAGTGCAAATTAAGATTGACAATCTTTAATTAAATAAGGTTCTGCTGTGAAATGCATGATAGATAGTCTTACCCATTTTTGCTGCTGCAATTTCTGAAAACCTATTCTCATGCAATTTCCGTGGAGGCCTGGGAGAGCAAACCACCTTCATATGAAGCACATAAAGACAGATTTGCTTTCTGGAAAATAGAATAGTCAATAGTCAACATAAAGTTGCCATTTACAAACGTAAGCCTAGACAGTAATATCAAGGCTCTCCAGTAAAACAAATTTAAGTTCAACGGCGGTCAATCTGTGTTTGCTGACAAGTAGAGACGGAGAGAAAGACAAGCAGGTCCTGGTGTCTGAAGAACTATATCAAAACCAAGCCTTTAGATTTTTTTTTCATTTTTCCAATACAAAATGTCCAGAAAGCACAATATTATAACTGCAACAGAATGTGGAACTGCAGCTGTGGAAGCAATTTCATGCTTCCTGAACATTGACATATTTCTTATCAGATTGTGCTATTATCATTCTTCACAAGATTTTTCTTACAGTTTCCACCCTTCTATATAGGAATAGAGGAACATTTGCAAATGAGATTCAGACCATCTTGCTCACTTGGATGTTAACAGCTAATTGGTCTGAGGATTTTATCAAGCAGTTTCCTGAAAGAAGAACTGTAATGGTATCAGCTTCAACAAATTGGCTAGTAGCATGTTTCAATCTCCCAAATGCACCTGCAAGCCTTAGTTTCAAATGCACTTCCAAACAGTTCCAGCTTGTGTCCTTTGGTTTGCTTTTCAATGTCATTTCGGAAGAGGTTGATAGGGTGGAGAATTTGAATGCTGAATCAGGTCCCCTCCTATTCTTCACTGTAGAGAACCCCTCTCAGTTAAAAAGTAATCATTCAATTTAGTCTGTAAGTATGGAACATTCCTTTGAGCTTGGGAAGATACATTGCTGTTGTTCTTGGAATGATTCCAATTGTAGTAGCAAGGATTATTATTACGCTTAGAATTGAGTAATTCAAAATATTTTTTAAAAATCCCTTTCTGCTACTTTAAATGGGCAAGAACCTGACACATCTTAACTCCTCTGTTATACGCCTGATAGTCCTCTCTGATAAGCAACGTCTTAGCTGTACATTGTAAGTTGTGTTCTTCTGGAGACCTCCAATGATGAAATATTTCATAAGAGAATGACTTCTCTTCTGCAAATGGCTACGTTCATGATCCCTATATCATAATACTTCGCACTTCAATTTAACATAATTTTTTGGGACAGATGTTTGTCCAATTTTAAAATCTATCTACATTTTTTAAAATTTATTTTGATAGCCCTTATATTTTGGTATAATTCGCAAGTGTGACTACTGTAGCTTACTAATTATAATACAGTGTAGAACACGGAATACAGATTCCCATGGTGTTCTAACTAGATCACTCCAACCCGAGTCACTGATCATTCCAATCTGATTAACAACTTTTTTTTTCAATCCATTAACACAGGCATTGGCCATCTGCCATATGAGAAATGATCTTTCATGGAATTATCAAAAGCCTTTGCAGTTTACAGTTTTCAAGTATTTGTCTGGGTTTCCTCCTAATTATTAAAGACAAGACAGTTACATTTACTGTAACTGCCTACTTTAAGTTGTCCCTTTCCTGGGTTTTTCATATTTGGGGAAAACGAAACACAGGCTACATAATCATAGAGAAATAGAAAATCAAAATGAAGGTCCGAAGCACCTCTTCTTACTGTGACCTATCTGATATTCTGAGGTACTGTATATTCTAATTATCATAACTCTCTCTTCAAGCCTTTCAGAGTGGTAATATTTTACACAAGTCTGCAGTTTGTTTATTAGCCTCAATTTTCAAAATCAAGCTTAATAATTCATGGTATACCCATAAATGGCATATAGCTCTCAGGGGAGAGACATGTTTTCTAGCAAGCCAGAAATAATTATGTTTTCAGTCTTGTAAAAGAAAAACCTGTTATGTTTCATTTGAAATTTTACTAGTATTTTGCTTTAGGTAAAAACAACAGATCCAAAACCATAAGCCTCAGAGTGTTTTTCTGTTTTTTAATGAATGACTATGAATGTCTGAGTACCTTCTATTTCCAAATGCTCTTATTTAATTCCAAGGCACGTTTAATGGAAACGTGGTCAATAACAGTTTGACTGCATTCTAGGCTCTTTGAAATGAGACTCTCTGAAACGTCCCAAGTTTAATGGTGAAGTGACATACTGTATAGTCTTTCATAAGAAATATTCCAGGCACGAACAACAGGCTCAAATTTAAGTGTTTTTTTTTTCAGTTTTAGGGATATAGCAAAAGAACGTCAAATTTAGTTTAATCAAGATTCCATAAAAAATAAAAAAACAAACCTTTGAGGAGACAATTCATCTTCTTGTGAGGTATATGTATTCTTAAGCCAGTCATTAAAAAGCCCTTATATGACAATACCTAAAACATGGCTTTCTACCTCTCATCACATAAACAAGAATTTCTTGTTTGCTGTCCTAATTCCCTTACAGTAGGGATCGTTTATGGCTTTTTTTGGTTGATCAATCTTTATCAGCAAGAACTGCTGTCCGATAAGATTTTGCTGTACTGTAGATGTTGTTTTCTTGGTTGACTGAATACTATGACCACAAGAACACAAGTAGGGTTACAAATAAACTGTAAGTGCAGATCATTTAATCGCCATTAGCTAAATGATTGGTGGTCTGATCCATCTGTTTCTTGAAAGAGGCCAGGGTATTAACAGCATGGCTGGGTAGCTCATTCCAAACTCCACAGAAAAGCACCTCCTGTTCTCCGTTGTAAGTGCACTTCCAGCTAGTTTCCACTTGTGTCCTCTGGTCCCAGTTTTGTTTGTGCCCATTACGTCTTCTGTTTGTTCAACGAACTCAACAAAATGAAAAAAAAAAACAAGTTACTTATTTAATGCCAACCTTGGTTTAAATCTACGCAGACTATTCCCAAAAATCCTATCATGTAAGTGATCCTGTGTTGTAGTTCTAACTTTTGTAGTACCTTTCGTGTAATACAATTACATGCATTTGGGCTAAAGCTACTTGATTTGATTTTATCACCACATGTAGTTGAGTACTATAGTGTATTAGAAATTTTCCATCAAGGGAGCAGCAGGGAGACAGACAGGAGTCATCCAGTAAGCTGCAGCTCTAGAAGAAAATAAAATGGATATAGACAAGACAAACTCCCATCTCAACCTTTGTATTTAGCTTGAAGTCGAAGCTGGGATTCTTTTTGTCAAAATCACTTCATGACTCTAAGACATGTCCCTAAAGGTTCTCACATTTAGGATAAACAAATCTGACTCTTTAAAGTCACTGTTTTTCTTTTAGTTCTTTCTCATTTTGCCTAACCATCCCTGTTGTTTGAGTGCAGTACATTGTCAAAATCATCCTGAAAATCCTGATAAATTATCATGACACCTTCTTAAATCAGTTAAACCTGTTCACTTGTTCAACTTGTTCTACTTTATAGCAGAGTTCACTGGCACTGTACAAATACAGATAGATTTTTTATTTTTTTATTCTTAAAACATTTGTGCCTCCTTTTTTATTCTTAAATTAGCCGTAAAAATTGTGTAAGGCTAGAAAAAGTATTCTAAGCACTAAACTATCTTTAATTATTGCCTTTATATTCTTGTTAGGGATGAGACAATTTGATCTGTGACTACTAGGTCCAGTCTTATAAATAAATATAAATAAGATTAACTCAAATGTTTCCTAACAGAGCAGTAGCATATCATAATGAGCATGACTCCAAAGAAACTCATACGGTTTTTATAAAGTTCTTCCATGCCCTGTAGTAGTATTATTTTTTTTTTGCTGGACAGTCCCTCAGTAACTCAGTGCCAAGCTACCAGATTTGAATGGAATCTTTTTTTCTCTTTGCTTCATGTTTGTCGTTGTTTCATTATATCTGTCTCAAGACTGTTCAATATGACAGGGATCTTTAAACAACATTCCTTATGGCTTATTCCTCGGGACTCGGAATGTGGCCTAGAGCATGCTATTGAAATCGTACCCCTGCTGTACAGTTTGCTTACTCTGATTCTCAATATAATTCAGATTACATAGACTGAAATTACAGCTGGACAAAATGGTCCCTTCCTATTTGAAGCTATATGCTCAGCTTTAAACCAAAGACATGTGTTCTAGTATTAACCCTTAGCCTGAAAGTTTAATTAAGCGTGTAGTGCAAGGATCACATAAGACAATCCTGGGGACAATCTGTGGCTAAGCACCTGTGCCTGTGGCTGGAAGGTTGCTGGTTCAAATCCCGTGGCTGGCAGAGGAATCCTCCTCCGTTGGGCCCCTGAGCAAGGCCCTTAACCCCAGCTGCTCCAGGGGTGCTGTACAATGGCTGACCCTGTGCTCTGACTCCAAGCTTCTCTCCCTGTCTGTGTGTCTCATGGAGAGCAAGCTAGGATATGTGAAAAGACAAAGTCCTCATTCAAGAAATTGTATAGGGCTAATAAAGTGATCTGATCTGACAATGAAGGTAACAGACCTTGGGACCTCTGCTCTATGCAGTATGTGGAACTGGAGAGCATGCAAGTCTCTTGTAATACAGTCACTTTGGCTCCAGGTTTTTTGTGTTTGAATGTCCAGCAGCTTGCATGTCCTAAGTCTGCTAAATTACTTCCGGCTGGAATAGCCTGCAATGCTTTGTTTGCTGACTTGGGAAATTTATTGGATTGAACATGCAGAAATGTGATAGATTACTAATGGAACGTCACGAGCCTTCTCAGATCTCACAAGTTAAGCAATACTGGGATAGGAGTCCTGCAAGGAAAAGCAGGTTGTTGCTTTAAGTACTGTTGGTTTGCCAGTAGGAGATGCTCTTCTCTCTGGATCAGAATTTCCAAACAACGCTCCAGTATGAATACCAGAGACATTGCTTGCTATAGTATGTGCTCGGCGGTGGATGAAGTGAAATTTGGACTGAAATTCTGGGATCCTTTTGAATGAAAAGTGCCAAATAAACAGAATGTATTATATTTGCTGTCCTGAAAAAAATATTTCAGATGTAAGTTTGCCTAAAAGATTAGTTTCTAAAAACTTTGGGAGATTTATTATTTTTGTTTTTTTAAAACCCGCTTTGTTTCTCAATAAATGCTAAATCTGGAAGAAATGGAATGACAGTATTAAAAGTTAGGTTGAATAATCCAAGTATGTCAACCAATATTATTTTTTTAAGACATAAAAGGTGAAAAAAAATGTCTTTGGGCACAAAATCTTGAATCACAGAAACACGAAATGTGCTAGAAAACCTATCACCAATATTAATTAGAAAGACTGATATATAAAAAATCAGGTGGTCCATCTATCACATGCATACTGAACCAAGCATTGAACTTGTATTTAATAATCATAATAAAGCAAAAGTTTCAGTGTCCACATTATAAATTAAAAGACATTTCTATTTCTGGAATTGCTGAAAGTTTAGCGTGTTAATTTTAACTTTGATAACGTTGAAACTTTGTGTGCAACATTGATTTGAATAAAGCAATTTAACTTATTCATTTGAGGAATACTGGCCCACCTCTATATTTTTGAGGCCTTTAGGAAAATTAGCATTTTAATTTTCACTCTGAAGGTCAAACAATCTGCTTTTCTGACAAATGTTATTAACTTATCCTGTGAAGTATTGTGTCTTTAATGTAAAGAGGCAGACACCAAAACTACAAGACAAGCTACTGTCCATCTTAATTTATGTTTTTTTTGCAGTAGAGCTTTCTACTGTAAAAGTGGATACAGTAGCAGTTACTTCAGCGATTTTAGAACTGTGAAGTCTTTGTAGTAATAGCAATTAAAATACAAAAACAATCCAGTTGCATTCATTTCCATGAACTATTGTTACTTTTTAAATTAAAGTGTGGAAGCAATATTGGGGCATTATAATTGGAATAATCATTGGATTATTGAAGTTTCACGTCATTGTTGAGTTTCTCACTATAGACTGCAGATTATGCTCTAAAAGGGATAGATTCGTTACAGTTAGCAAGGTCAGTTACATCTGCATCTGGCGATGTGTGTCCTGATCTGTGTCTCATTATTGATTCTTATTAGTAAAATGTGAAGATACAGTGCAAATGCATTGGTTTATTGATGAGCGTTTGCCTTAATAAAACCCATTCTTAAAAAAAAATGCATCTTGATCAGTAAATGTAAAAGTAAATATAAATGTAAAGTGTCTCACCTGCAATCCCCCAGTATACTGTACTGTAGATCTAGGTAGACCCCTCTTTTACAGTACATGGAGCAGAACTGCTGCATATTGGTAAGAAAAACAGCCATAGATTTCTTGTTACATCAAAAGCAAAACATGCAAAACATATTCTGTCCCTCACATCAAATATACAGACCCAGGACTGCACCCATCAGCAAGCTATTTGAAAATACTGATTTAATTGTCAGCCACTGAACCGTGTGTTATGTTGCATGAAGATCTGGATGGGCCAACAATGAGAAATTCAAAGTGATTCCTCTGAAATCCGAAATTACAGCAACCTTGCAGTTTGAACCACACAGTCGTTCACGGACAGGCAGGAACTTTCACAATCCTCATTTTAAAAAACCCCATCAAAAGCTCATCACAGGGGTTGTAGATAGTCTTTCCAGGCACTGTTTCCCTATTTCTGAAGAAGACCGGTGAAAAGGAAAAATGCCTTTTTTTACAATATCAGTGGCTTTCACAAGGAATATGTTATGTAGACAACATGGATTTACCCATTAAAACCTGCAGGCATCAGTGAGACTGAAGGTTACCACTTCTGAAATGCTCGCATCATCTATGACTTGACATGTACAGTAGAATTATCATCACTCTAAGCAATTATCCCAAATTAAGCTGAAATGGTAACACATGAGCAAAGCGTTCAGAATGTCTGAGAAATACAAACCATTGTAATTGTAGAAAATTAATTCATAGCACATCTGTGCAAAATATGTTGTCTACAGGTGATGAGGAAACCTTGTACACCTCACTCACAGAAAGAAGAAAGTCAAGACAGTATATGCAGTAATAAAGTTCACTGTATTACTGAGAATGTTATTAAAAGGCCATTCGGATCCTGAAAGCTTGTGGATTTGTAAAACAAGGTCCACCTAAATCAGAAAAGCTGAGCAGCTGAATGAAATGCCACTGGTGGCACTGGTGATCAGGAAGCAGATGTCAGTTACATTGCTGATGGGGCTGATTCCACAGATATTGCAGATGTGAATTGCAAATTTGGCAGATCTATGAGATGTGCCTCTCTCAGACCCTTTTTATACACAGGGGTGTGGGGTTGGAGTGGGGAGGATTAGGGAAAACCAAGAATAAACACTAACTCTTTTTACGTTGTGGCTTTAGGTTTTCCTTCATAGCACTTGAACACCGCTGATCGCATTTGTTTAAACAAAAACCATGAATTTGAACAGAAGTGTAAGTCCTCTTAAGAAAGAATCACATTCGCTTTTGTTTAAATATTTACACAATTTGTACAATTCTCTTTCCCAAAGGTGTCTCCGTACAGATCTCAGGACAAGGCTGGGCCTGGTACTAGGAGAGAGACCTAAGGAAAACAAATAGTGCCAGTAGGGGGCGCTCTTCTCCCTTGCCCAGAATTTCAGTGCCCCATTATGGTAACCAGGGACACTATCCTGTAGAAGACAACTGGCAAGTAAGGTTCATGACCCATAGTGACAGACATTGTGCCTTTCGAAATATTAGTTGTATTAATGCTGGTGTCCTAGTTAAATTATGCTCTGGGCCTGCACAAACTCAAGCTGCTTATCTTAATTCATTTGGAGAAGCACTTTCTCACTTCTCCATGTAATGTGCTGTGTGGAGGGGCTGTTGGCGCACAGGTAGGCGACTGCTTAACTGGCGGATGAAATGGGGCTCTTTCTGCATGTAAATTGATTAGAATGCTTTTAGATGAAAGGTGTTATGTAGCTGCATAGATACATTACCGCTGTATCTGCTGTACAGTACTGTGCAGTAGTGGAGGACCTTGGAATGGGCCTTACTAATCATCTTTTATTGTTTTCGTGGGGGCAGGAACAGCTGTCACTGACACTGGGGGAGACGAAATGCTTGATTCACACAACATATTTAATGCACTATTAATTAAAGGCATTGCACTATAGAATAAATATATATTTACACTTCTGCATATGCTCTCTGCACTTCATATTATTAATAGTTTATTGCATGTTAATATACAAAGCCTATTCGAGTATTGACATTCGTGTCAAGCGACGTAAACTGAGGTAGAGTAGTTCCACAAGCTTACTTTGTCCTGTGCCTGGTGAATTGATTACCAGAGTGATGTATCTGTGAAGCATCGGGCAATGGGACAGCTGCAAAGTATTTATGAATGAACGTATAGGGGAGCACACTGGTAAATGTGAACCAGCCTTGAGGCTGTTATACTGACACCTAGTGGCAGGGCCATGATAATTACACATCTCTGACAAGTACTTTACCACAATACTGTACCTGAACTGAACTGGTGAAAAAGAATAGGATTCGGTTCACGAAAAAGAATATAATGAATTGCAAGCACAGGCAAAAAAAAAAGGATATTATAGAGCTCATGGAGTTGCCCCTCCTTAAAAAAGGTAACAAAGCTATTAAGGATAATCTTTGTTATAATCATAATCTACTATAAATCTAAATTATAGATCAAGTATGTCTTACTTCTAGTACTTCACAATGATTAGAACTAAACTAGAGGACCATGTATATGAAAAGTGGATCGCAATGGATATTCAACATTTAAAAAAAAATGTTTAACTTGAGTTCTTTGAATGAGTAGCAACTGTAGTGAAAATACAAAAATAATATAGTATGGCATTTTGTCTTTGATTGTGTTTTGGTAAAGATAAAGAGAACAGATTGTACAGTAAAGGGGTGATTGCTCAAATGATAATTATCGAAGTGCCCCTGGGAATCTATATTAAAACCACTCTTCTTTATTTAATCTGGTATTCTGGATCAATATGGTAGATTCACGTTTTTTGTGCAGTTAGTATATTAGTGTATTAGACCAAAAAAAGGGAAGTTACAAAGATTTTAGAAGCTATGGTTGAAATTCAAAAATATTTAGATGAAGATCAAGAGCAACTGGCAGATAATCTTTAGAATATGCCATACAGGAAGCACATACAGTACATTAACTACAGATACAACAATACCTTACAACTAAGCTTTCAAGCATCTGAAAAAGGCTTAGTTGATTACAGACACCACATCACTTACATCTTGTTGACAGTGCAAGGAAGTAAAAAAGGCAAACAGAATTTTACGATATAAAGTTAAAAGCACAGAATTTCATTCAAGAGATGCTACGCATCATTTAATGCACTTGTAAGGCCTCTAGAATGTTATGTACAATTTTGGTCATCATGTTACAAAAAAAGATACTGCTGCTCTGAAATGAGTCCAGATAAGAACAAATAGATGCATTTCTATGCTTAAAAATCCTGTATTGATTAGCTGAAGGAAACAAGTTTTGAGCAGAGTTTTATGAAGGGACCTAAGTCAAGTATTGAGAATTCTCAAAGTCAACCATTTCAGAACCTACATTGAAATATGAGCCAGAAGACAGAAACTGAAGAGTAGTGCATTTAAACTTGAATAAGAAGAGCAGGGACTTCTTCACACAAAGACTTGTGGGAATACGGAACATGTTATCCAATAACATTTTTAAATCTAGTAGTATTAGTTTTCAAATCTCGTGAAGATTTCCAGTTGTAACCACTTCTACCGTTCCATTCCAAATGTGTTGTGTCTCTTCTACACATGCTTCAGATAATGTTTCTGTCTTTTTCAAGACTTAAAATAATATTTTATAGAGAGAAAATCTGTGACTTCCTTTGCCTTTATCACATCCATCCATTTTCTAACCACTTCTTCCAGTTCAGTGTTGCGTGGAAACCGGAGCCTATCCCAGCAAGCAATGGGCAAAAAACAGGAAACACCCTTGATAGGAGGCCAGTCCATCACAGGACAAATACACAAGCACATACACCAAACCTAAGGCCAATTCTCCCAAATGCTCAGTATGTAACTTACCAGTAGATGTTTTTAAACAGGGGAAAGAAATAGTAGCACCTGGAGGAAACCTACCTGAATGTGGGGAGAACATACAAACTTCATGTAGAGAGTACTCCAGCATGAACTTAGGGCCCACTGCACCACTGTGCAACCTGCCTTTATCAAATACTGTACTAATGCGAATTCCACATAATACTTCATTAGCAGTTTGTAGGGATGCAAGTCACAGTCACAGTGCATGTCAGTATAGCTCTGAAATAAGTTTAAGTTAGACCAGAGAGAGCAAAGAAAAATACCAGGTTATCTCAGAGGTAAAATCTAAAAATACAAGCACTTTAAAGCACATTTTATAAAACAGACACAGCCAATCTTTTGTATGATCAATCTTTTGTATTATCTCAAAATTCATGTTCTGGACAAGGATAGAAATATACTGCATTGAAACACAGAAGATAAAAAGGCATACATGATTCAGAAAAGGGATATTTTTTAAATACCAACACCAAATGTACATTCCAATGTCCAGTTGTTTGAGAATACCACACACTCTAATCTCTTAAGTCAGTCAAATACTGTACATAAAACTTGTCACTTCTGTGGTCACACAACAAGTGTACTGCCTGCTTTCCTGAAATAAAGGAGCTACTGTATGTCTGAATTCTGAAAGCTCAGTACTCAGACCTGGTCAATTATTTTCATACTAGCTTCTATTTGGTGCTATGACACTGTCACTATTAATGTTCTGGTTCAATATGTGTCGTGATTTACCCTGACAGCTCCAGTGTCAGTGCTTCCTGATGTTTTTGATGGTTACACGAATGAGGTATAAAACCTGCTACTGTGTTTTAACAGGGATATATGGACTTTTAATATATGGATTTTTAATGACGGCCTTTGCCTTTTGCTATGGTGCTATGGTTTAGTTCTTCCCTTTGCGAGGAATGGGGCAATGTGGCAGTGAAGTCAGTGTGCCTATGAGCACTAGGATCAAATCCTGGCAATGGCAGAACTGCATTTATTACACATCCAGGTAAGATCCCCGCACTTCCAAGTCAACCAGCAAACCCTCGCAGTCTTTAAAACATCAGCGCAGCAGGTGAACGCGGCACTGACTCGGGTGTAGAATATTATTTTCACTCAAGCAGCAGTTCTTGAGCTCAATTAAAAATCTGCTCCATAAGTTCTTCTTGGACAGTTCACTTTAAGCAGCTGTTGGAGGGCCAGACAGTTTGTTTTGTTTTTGTTTTCTTCGAAACATCAATGATTTGTTCCCTTCTCTGTGCATCAAGAACAAACAAACAAGATAATTAATGATCTCTGCATGGAGCATGTTTTGGTCTTGTTCATATTGATGTAATGCTGACAGCAATCTCTCCGCTTATTACTGAACTTTGGACACATGCTGGTTCTTAAATGCAGTCAGCCTTTAGTGTTACAGACAGTTTTATTATCAGAATTTGCTTCCGATTGGCTGTCCTCGGTTTTTTTTTAATCTCTCAGACCAGCGGCTATTTTTAAGTAATTGCTCAGCCATCGACATGCTACATCATTCCAATTTTAGACCAGCGGGACAATTTGTCCCAGGGAGCCAATACATATCATTAGTTCAAAAAAGCTTTTTGGAGGAAGGGAGTTGTAATATTAAAAAGGAAACCGAAACAACAGGAGCTTTTTCAAATTTGAGCCACCAATTTTCTGCAATCTTTGAACACAATTCTAAGCTCTTATTGCTCTTATTGTCTCCACATAATATGCACATCTGCTGCAGTGTTCAACATAGGTAAAAGGTTTTCAGTAATGCATATTTTTTTTCATCTCTCTTCATCCATACCATCAAACCTTTCTGCATTAAAAAGTTTATAAATGCAGGCCTACGATAGACTCTGTTTTATTAGAGCACATTGGGAGACATTATTAGCCAGTTGTGGCACCCAATTGGGAGGAATCTGCTACAGCCAGGTGAGAGCTTCTTGAGTCTTCTTGTGAAACAACCAGTCCACCCGTGATGTTTCAGCTGCCTGTTATGTTTGAGTATTATCAATGAGAACCGCATCTCTTCTCCAATCAGTACTGTCTCTGCTGTAGCTGCTGTGAGTGGGAAGGGCAAATGACAACAGTGGAGATTTTTTTAAGAAGGCAACTAACATCCCCTGTAAAGCCAACTTGATTACTGTTGGTGATAAAATTAAAGTCCTTAAAAGAAAAAAATAAATAATTTGAGGTTTCGTATTTCTAAAAATGAAATTATTTGCAAGCAAGGATGAGGAAAGCAAGAACGCTTTTACAAAAGGTTACAGATAAGGGGAGACCATTCAGGCCATCTAGCAAAGTGAAAAAGCCATTTAACAAAACCAAATATGTGGTCTTTCAGATTTTCATAGGAACAAAGCTTGGAATGAAGACATTTGGTTATTACCTTTGATTAAATCCCTTAGTGTGTATCAGTCTGACAAGTTCATTTACATTTTTTATACTACTTCCGATTTAGTTGTTTTTTTTTAATTTTGAGATTGCCTTAGTGCGTAAGTCTTAAAAATAATTTGCTGGAAAGAAAATGTTTTTTTTTTCTTCAGCAAAACAAGAAAAGATATTTAAAAAACCGTTTATTCTTTCCACAGTTATACTGTACATGTAATACATGTAACTTCTGTTAATCCTAAATCTTTGCTTACTGCTTAGCAGCTCTAGTTCTTATTTTTCACTTTGAGGGAGGCCGAGATTGAAGAAATGAGTTTGTGTGGGTACCTGTCTGCCAAAAAATACATCTTCATCAATCAGTTTTAGCTGATGTTTCATGATAAACTGCTGAAGAAGACTTACAGGAAATTGCAGTGCCGGTGACATAAATGTACACATCAGCTTTTCGAAATTCTCCATTCGAAGAGAGCACTCGACAGTTGCAGTACAACTTCAAAAATGATTTGTCTTATGTTTTGTCAACCTTGACCTATATTTCCATTTCTTTAGATATTGTGTGTTCCTGGTTCCGTACATGCATAGCCAGTATTATAATCTACTGCTTGTTATTCTTCACAGGTGTGTAATCTTGAATGCGTATCGGCAAAGATGCACATCTGAAGGCGACTTTCATATTTTTTCTGATAGATCTATTGTATTCCAACAGAATATCATGTATATAAATAAAATTGCACGGCTTTGTGCTTTGTCCTTCGGAGAAATTTTAAATTCTAAACTATAACTACCTAAGTATACTTTTCCTAAACTTCGAAGTCACTCAACATGAAAACCATATACAGTATAAAGCATACAGTCATATAAGGAAAAAGTTAGAAATATAGACAGTTGTAGATTGAAGGAAGCACTACCTATTTATTTATCTATCAGTAAAACAACAAAGCATTTTGGAAATGGAAGTTCCCGGAAGAACGTATCCCATGCAGGGGCCAAAATAGACACAAAAGCATCAAAATTACATTGTTAATCACTATAACATATTCAGTCACCACAGAAATTAATCAGTTTTAGAAACATTTCTTATGCAAGGCTTATTAAGGACAGATAATGCTTTGAATGTGAAATTCAGCCCAATTTAATTTATTAAAAACAAAAAATAAAAGAAAATAGTTCATATGATGACCCTTGGGTCTACTAGTCTCTGAAGATTAAGGTTGGTATGCAGAATTTCAAAGCCATGCATTTAAACAATTATTCAATAATTAAATAGTTCAGTGTGAAGTTATCTTCATCGAACATTTTTGTACCCTTATCACCATTTGACAATTATATTTTCTCCAGAAAATATAAATGTAAAATTTCACTCTATTTATATTTGAAAGCAATGAACGAATTTAATTGACTTTCTCAGCATGTTGAAATAACAGCTATTGCTTTCCCCTGATGCATCTTTTTTATGTGTCCGTTTCCGTCATTTGCAATGACTTGATTTGCCGTGAATGTGAAAACACATAAAAAAGGGAGAGAAAGACCAAACACTTACTGTAAAATGATTTGCTCAAAACAGCAGCTAAAGCAGAATGGCATATGGTTTGCACATTTATTTCTCACTCAACACAGATCTCAGAGCCATCAATTTGCAATTATATACAGAAAAAAAAAAAGAAATCATAGGAAGGACAATAAAATGTCATGCCTGCCAAGGCAGTTAGCAGTGATCCTTTTAAATTAATGACACATTAGCCACACTGCATTTCATAGTGTTTACCCATTCAAGGACAACCTTCACACCTCATTGCACGAAACAGATTCTAAGCAGGAGACACGTGAGAAATAAATTTGGCCCATTCTTTACTTACGCTTTGTGTCCATTGAATGTATTCCACTGCCGCCCAACCTTAGAGTACAACAATGTACATATTACAGAAAAAAACAACATTTCTAATCACTAAAATTCACAAAGCAAAGCAGGGGAGTTTCATTTCAGGACACACATACTTCCAACCATCCAATGTTTTTTAATCATATACTATGTTAAATCTGTTCTATATAACCATGCGGAATGGCCTCTTCTCCTTTGTAACCATTCTTATTTTATAATGTTGAAGACATGCAAGTGGTAAGTGGTAAAAACAGCATAATAGTCGTTTCAATAAAGGTTATTCTTTGTGCCAAAAAGCACAACATTTTGAAAAAGACTGTTTTTTATGTTAGACATAATAAGTGCTAAGCAATTCAGTATCACAATATAAAATAAGTTATTAACTGTATTAAAAATAATGTTGCACAAATAGTCTTATGTGTGCTTAACTTTGCCTGGCTTAATTCTTTAATGTTTAAGCAGTAGTGTCAATGACATGAACATTTTCCAAGAGCTACATGCTTTTCCTTTAAAAATGGTAGACACATTTCTCACGAAAGAACATAAGAATGGTCTCCTTGATATGCCGTATGACAAAAGCAACTGCAAGTTCTTACATTATATTATGGTTTAGACCTGATATGAGCAGCCTTAAGGACAACCTCCGTGGCATGTGACCTGAAACTGATACACAATCTTTCCAGAGGAGTTTACATTATATGGCAAAAATACAGGTACAGCACATTACTCAACCAACTGTGGACTGAGCTTAAAACCAGGTCAAAATTTCTGGGGTCTTGGAAACAGAAGAACATCTTCTTCAGTCAACATGTGCACACAAAGTTAAGTTCTATTTTGGTTCCACTTACACTGTACATCTGTGAGATGCTTTCCCTCCCTTTTCCATTTTATTTTCATTGAAAATATTGCACTTGTCTCACAGATGAACATACAATGGACTGTAAAAGTCTGGCCATCTCAGACTGTCTCAGATCTCAAAGCGCTCTCAGATGGTGTGCATTCACAAGAGACACAGTGACAAGTGAGCATTATGTTACTGTTGGCAAACAGTTTTGGCTTTGTGAGAAAGTAGCATTTTTAAAGGACAGACAAGATGACAGTAATCCAGAATCGAGCATCATTTACAATTCTGTTCACCTCACTTTTTTCAGATCTGGGGCAGTTCCTCCAGACTAGGATTTGTCAGCTTCATTTCTCTTTTTTATTTCACCTGCCAAGACTGCCAGCTCTTTTTACATCCACCAAAGTTTATCCTGAGCTCTGAGCCATGAACTCTCCAAATCCCCTTGCATTTATGCTCCCTAGACAGACTGAAACAGACTGGTCAGTCCATTCTTTTTTTTTCTGGCATTATTTCAATTGCTGTTATTATTTCACAACTGTAAATCAGAAGAGATCTATTCTTTCAAAATCCTATACCCGATAGATACTGACATTCTGACAGACATTCTCTGTTCTATCAGAGTAATTAATTCTTACTAACAACCATTAGCCCATGTAACCCATTTAAAGGGGAGCTGCAGTCCCGATTTTTCAGACTGGTTATTAAATCTTGGTAACAAAATCAATTCAGTGATGGCAAAAATTTACGGATTTCAAATGAAGCACAAAGTCGGGAACTTTGTGAAAGTCGCCGTGTTGTCGCAAAACTCTGGTCTCGCCACAGGCAAGAGCCAGAGTTCCCACGAATTGTGATGTGATGCAGACCTTCCTGCTTACTAGTCGCTGTGATGACTAATGTAACGTGATGTACTGTACGAGTGAATAAGCACAGGTTGTGCAGCAGACATTTCACCTCAGAAATGTTCCAAAGTGACCTGCATGCAGAGTTAACAAGTTGTACTTGTCGGCAAAACCATCTCGCAATTGAGAGCAATATTTCTATTGGATTAACAAGAGGCTATACACAAGCCTGCTTGATAACAATGTAATAGGGCTGCAACACGTCACCTGAAGTATTATTGCCTCATTCTGAATCACAGAACATGACACTGCTGATACTTGGACATTTTGTCTATTTTGTAATGTAAATTGGAGGTTTTACTGTGAAGTTACTGCGTACGTTTTACTTTCATTGTGGTTTGAAATGCACTCCTTAATGCTGATTCTTTCAAAAAATAAAAAAAATACAGTTACAGTTCCCCTTTAATAGTTTACAGCTAATTGATCAAGTGTTTCATCCAGCCTTTTCCTGGAAGAAGCCAGGGTATCAGTGTAGTTTGTTCTATACTCCCACGGCCCTTTGGGTAAAGAAGAGTCTCCTGTTCTTGGTTTCAAATGCACCTCCACATAGTTTCCAGTTCTGTTCTCTGGTTTACGTTTTAATATCCATTCTCAAAAAACCTGCTACTTTTTTAATGATACAATATATCCTAACATTTTGATTGCCTTTGCTTCCTCACATTGTCTAGAAGATGTAAATTATGTATCAGCATGAACACATACTGTAAATACGTTCTCCTACTAATTTGGCATCATCTGCAAACTTGACTAGTTTGCTAATTATTCTGAAATCAAGATCTCTGATATCTGTTAAGAAGAGCAGTGGTCCTGGTACAGATCCATGTGGTACTCCACTAATTACATCACACCAATTTGATTGTTCAACCCTCATCTGTACCCTCTGTTTACTATTTAATAACTAATTCTCAAACCAAACACTCATATTTCCATGATTGCTTATGGCCTACAATTTGAGAATTAATCTTTTATGGAGAACTTCTGAAAATCTAAACATACTATATTATATGCCTTGTGAGTATCCATCACTGTTAGCTTACTCAAAGAACTCTACATTTCTTTAATCAACACCCTTATAAACAGTAGTTGAATTATTGTGGGACCAAGGTAAAAAAAAATTAAAAGACTTCATGACTTGATACGATTCAAATCTGTATCGATTACAGTAACAATATACAAGTACTCAGGCAACTTGCCTCCTACATTTGTCCAATTTATCTTACTTGACTACCTTAACAAAAATGAAGTATTTATTATTGTATTTTAAACAAACTTATATTAGTAATTGTTGTTCTTAGCTTTTTATGCAAATGTTTTCAAGCCAAAAAGTTTTCCCTGAGGCTTAATACTGTATTGAATTTGTCTTGTGATTTATAGCAACTATTTACTAAAAAATAAAAATCTGAGGCACTGTGGCAAAAAAAAATAAGCCCAGCAACATTTCAATTACTAACATGCCAAAACGTCACTGGAATAGCATATGAATGAAAAATGCTGTTTTTTATTTCAAATTCTTGGATTGTAGAAAGATATTACAATTACGTGAATCTCCGAGATCAAATTTAAGAATGTACATGTTTTATATTAAATAAAAGCTTCAGTTGCCCTGTATTTTACTCTTCCTTTTCAAGCTGCAATTCAAGTGCATTGGTTTTTAACCTTCGGAATCTTACTTCTTGATTTTTCCCTTAGGGAATGCCTTTGTACTTGATACGCCTATGAAACAATGAAAACCCACTACGACCTTAATTAAAGAGTTCTTCTAAGTTACACATTTTTGTAGCATTTGACATATTTTCTTTTTCACTGGCACCTTAATCAGAAAAGGGCATGTGATGCTCTGATCAATTATTAGCAACCAACCAGAATGGATATCCTGATTGACCAGTCACAGCAAGTGCCCATGACTATTTTATCATAATTATGTATCTTTGCATTCAAAGCACACAGTGCAGAGTGAAATTCACACCTGGATATCAGAGTATGTCAGTTAATCTGTGCCACTAGTTCTTTTGTTCTGAGATATTTATGCAAAAAAGAAGTCAACACTCAATACTCTCTTCACAGACCACGTCTTTCTTCCAGAAACATCCAAGCATCAACTTCAAGCAAGTAACACATCTGCTGGCACCACATTAAGTGGAATATTATGCTTTTCCTTATAGAATAAAAATTTACATCCCATTGATTTTCTCTTTGACATACTTTATTTGATCTCAAGGTTAGTGTTCTTCAAAGACATCCCCAAATCCTAGTACAACTTGAGCAGGTGTTTGTCAATCAATGGAATAGAAAGTCATTCCACTGCATCAGATTGCAATTTTGGATTAGATCTATGATGAATTCATAGGACACAGACATTATTATAAGGGGTAGTTACAGCCAAGCACTGAAAAATGTGGCTTCGTCTGAACTTGTCTAGGCAAAGTACACAAAATATAAGGGTGACTGTATATTGGGAATGACATACGAAAAAAATTGTACATTATAAATGTTGCAGTTTTGCAGGATTATGGACTGCTATTTAAAAACAAAATGCCAGAATACATCTGTGTTACATGTACAGTTTTATCTGCTGCAGAGTAAACTTAGTGGATTCAACTTTTCTCCTGGAAATCTGGATACAACTTAACACACTTAAGACAGTAGCTAGAGAACAGGAAGACACCTGGCAGGAATGAATAATCATCTTCATAAAGAGTGATCTGAGTCACAAGCATAGCCACAGCAACTTCTGCTGCCTGATTAAGCTCTTAGTGCTTTTCTGGTTACAGTTTAACATGGTGCGTTACATTTCATTACTCGGTTCACACTTGTAAACCTCCTAAAATCAACAGTCTGTCATGTTTTGAAAATGAGCCATATGGATAAATTGTTATTCAAATGAAAGGTGATACACACTGCTCTTAAAGTAGATGTTTTAAAAGCATTCGGTCTATGTGGAAGCACAATCTGCAAATATGTTTTTTTTAAATAGAAATACAATTATTTAATAAGATAATTAAAAAACAGAAACATAGAGGACACAGATGACATTGACTATGACTTTGTAAAGTTATAGTCCAGTGGCACATGTTTTGCATGGTTCCATTTCTATATATATCACAATTTTTCTATCTTACTACAGAAGTCTAATTATATATTGTAGTTGTTTGAATAGATTAACCAGCTTTCTAAGCATCAGTTTTTGTTTTCCTGAGCACAACTTTCTGGTGTTTAGAAAATTATAGCTAATGTTTTTAGCACTTTTCAATAGTTTATCTTTGAACAGTCCTGAGGTCCTGATTATTAGCAGCCACCTTTCCTTTACAATATTTTTACAGCCTCAGGAGAAATTCAATACACTTTTAAGTATGACTGATATTTGAATTTAGCAGTACATTTTATGTTCTTTGTGACAGAATTCTTGCTCCTGTCAGTCATGTCATTACTTAACACTTAAAAAGGATAGAAAAGGTTTTTCATGCAAATTTTACCCCATAGTGCCCATAAAAAGAACTTCAATAAATAAAATACTTACTATTCTACTCATTATATGTGTTCTTTCAATGACTCTATTTGCTATTGACTAGAACTATGAATATTTAAGAGTACTGCTATGTGTCAGTGAACATTTTGGTGAATAGAAACAAGAAGTGCAAGGGATCATATGAAGATGGAGTTTTGAATATTGCCATAGCTAATCAATAGTATGAGCTTTGCTCTGAAGACATGCTATCTGAGTTTATATATCATTTATACTAATTAAAACAAAAGACTTCTGAGATAATGATGCTGCATTTAAAAAAAAACAATTTAGCAAATATTTTGAGAATTACGGGTGCATCAGATGGGCTGTTTAGACCATCTGTTAGCTTAACCTTTTATTTTACAAAATAGGGAATATGTGTCAGGTGGAGATAATGGAGAATTTATAATCCTAATATTAATTTACCTGTAGTATGAATGGTACTCATCAAGAAGAAAAGTGCTGCTGAAAATGGTCAATCTGCAACCAGTTGCACAACTCATGGAATATGCATTTTTTCATCTTCTACCATGCAAAAGGGCTGATTTTATCAAACTGTTTCAATGGCTCAACAGTTTCTATGCATGATATTGAAGAGAAATCACATCATAATGCCAAGTGTACAGTAGCTTTGATGGATTACTCGTGTGACGCATGAGAAGAGAGGGTAAATTAAATACCCTGACAAGAAGATATATGGCTACAAGTTTCTTAAGACCGTGTTCTGTATCATCACTTTACAAGAATCATCCTGATGCATTTTAAAGTAAGTGTATTTTTTCCGTATCAGGAGCCATTCATTTGTAGTTTATCTGTAATCGCCAGAGAGACATGGCCACAAGGCAAGCATTTACAAGAGTGTACCTCCATCAGCAACGTGTTGTAAGATTGCATTCTGTCTTCATGAAAGAGATTAATGTCACTCTTAAAACTATTCTCCTCCTCTGTTTTTCCTTCATTTTGGCTATAGCTGGAAAGTGTTCTTATTTACTTAATGGATTGTCCAGCTTTTTCTAAAGAGTCAGCTGTGTGTCTGTTTCTTGAGCAAGAAATCTTTTCGTTCTCAAAAAGCAAAAAGTAAGATGAGACAAAAGTAAGAGCAAGATGAGACTGTTGCTGTGACGTTTATTTCTAGGACTCCTAACGGTATTTGAGCTCTCCACAGCAACGTGCTGCTGTTTTATCCTAGCGTGATGATCTGCTGCTCAGTGGAAGGTTTAAGATTTGCCACAAGTTGGCGGTTCACTTCTACATCATGAATGAACATGTCCGTGCTGGGTGTCAGACCTCTGATATCAATGCCATTTACTGATGTGGGTATTACTGTAGATTTTGGAGAGGAGAGCATAACAGATCTCATAATAATCTAAGGTGATGCACTGGAGCAATTCTCCGGTACACCCAACAACATCCAAAGCCTATTCTGCACAGGGGCTGACCTTTTAGCAAAGAAGTCTTATCTGCTTTTTGTGTAAACTGTGTGACTTGGGTACTGGGAGAAAGATATGAGGCAGTGGAATTAATCCTAGCTAGAGAATATCCACAACATGCTGGATTTTTATATGCAATCTTACTTCATGAATATAATATAAATGATGTTCACCTAATTATTATGCATTTAGCAAACAAAGAGAATGAAAGAAAATAAAAGAAAGATTTTCATGTTGATGTTAAGGGATAAATTACAAAGTCTCAGAGAGACTCATACATCTAAATTGCATTATTATTCATGGGGAATTGAAGTATTGACTACATTTAAGAATGTTGGTACAAGGTCACAGGCATTTAGGGCACTGAAATGGAACAAACACAGTTTTAAACACAGATCACAGACAAAAACAGATGTAACATACTGAATGAAAGAGTGTATCCAGGAAACCATAATCTGTGACAAGCTATTCTGACTTTTATGGGTGGGTCTACCATAGTGCCCATCCTTCCAATTTTAGATCCATTGTATTACTCGTACAGACATAATGAGCTACTGTACCAGATAGAAAATATTCTCTATTAGAGGCAGTGCACTTGATTTTTTTAATCTAAAATTAGGTCTTCAGGTATTGATTTTGAATTATTTTTCTTTTTTTTTTTAAATAAATGATTCCCGAATGAGCTACAGTAGGAACTTCACTGGGATTGCTCTATAAAAAGACCAGTTGTATGAGTACCGTAAGTAAAATAGATGAGTATGGTCCTGTGCAAATAATCACTTTGGATAAAAGCATCAGACAAATAAAATAAAAATAATACCTGTTGGTGTTACTGCCTTTTTCATTTGGATTTTGTTATGTAGTCTGGATCTCATTACCTCTGTTGCTGCTCCTGTTCCTTCTTTGGGATTTAGTCTGTACTTCCAGATCTGCTAGTTTACAGACTCTTGGCACTATGAAATGTTATCGCTCCTGCCTTTTAACAGCTCCAGTACGCTTTTGAAATATACTGAACAAATCTTCTGTGCTATGTTTGCAAAGGTGAGTGGCCCAGAAATATTTTTTACTGTGACAGCTGAGTAAGAAAATCAAACCCTTTTCACATTCAATTTGAACTTTTCTTCTCTCCATGCATCCACAAACTTTTTTTCTCTCAAGTGACCTAAATCCCATTTTTTTAATTACATCAATCTTGGCCCACAATTTTCTTTACCATTCCTGTTCTTAACATTTCTTTTAGCCAGCCTACTCATTTTTGAAAATAGCACTGACGGTTTCAACAGCAATCCCTTACAGTTCTGCATACTGTAGTTTCGTTTTTCACCTCTTAGCCCATATGCAATAATAATGCACTAATAAACCTTTTGATAATGTTAGTCACGGCCTGCACCATCAGGTTCCTACAGGATTACAATCTCTTCAATTTCCCATCATTCCCAGTGTATTCTGGGAGGTTGTCTTTTCTTTTTCTTAAAGCTCCCTGCCTGCCTCAGTCATGGGCTATGGGCAGAAACATCGGATTCAACTTTTAGAGACACCACCTTTCACGAGGAATAATGTTATCTAAGAATACTTTGTGAATGTATATTGAGTATTAAAGTAAGTTTTGGTTTAACTTGGTTGGTTAAGGAGGTAGCCTCCTGACCATAGAATACTGTAAGTCAGAGGAGTTTCAGAGAGGAGTCAACCAAAGGTGGAGAAGGGGTGAGTTGAACGTGAAAAATGCAATGTTGGTAATGGTCATTTTTAGGAACAGCTGGGTGAAAATGGCTAGTCTGTCATTATCCCTCCCAAACTTCAGATAAGAACCATGTAATATCTGTTCCTACTGTATATATTCCTGTTAGATTTTCTTTTCTCTCAGTTTCTATAATATATTCTCAGAGAACCTGACTTCACCATCTTCTGACCAAATATGGAACCATATGGCTTTAACGTTCCAAAACCAAACTCAACAGTATTGTTAAATTCTGTTCATATGTGCAGCAATTATTGAATGCAAAATAATTATTCTAACTTTATTTTCCCTCCAAGTGTTACATATTTATAATGCTTTGGACTTAGATTGAAATG
The DNA here is from genome assembly GCF_059453375.1 of Lepisosteus platostomus. NCBI lineage: Eukaryota > Metazoa > Chordata > Actinopteri > Semionotiformes > Lepisosteidae > Lepisosteus > Lepisosteus platostomus. The sequence goes on from NC_142618.1 coordinate 52,014,559, forward strand.
CATCTGCTTTTGCATAATTCTGATGAGTGAAACCATTTGTAGAGGTACAATAGGCAATCTGCAAAGCCATGATTAGAAAATACATGGGCTTTTTGTAATGCACTCTGGGGAAAATTAAATTTAATGAGGAAAGTAATCTAGCACTGAGTTTAATAGAATCACTTGTATATAACCAAGATGCGTGCCCTGAGGTTAAATGAATGACACCCCCCCCCTGTTCAGCATTAGATTGATAATTGAAAAAGACATGAGCATTGTTTTATAGTGGACTCATCATGAGCAGGTTATTATTCTGGGCTTTGCTGTGGAATATCTGAATTACAAAAAGTTTCAAAATCCCTTTTTAAAATGTGTAGATCTCTGGAAAGATCTGTGTAGTGTTCTGTTGAGAGGGTCTCTGTGAGCTTTGTACACACTTTTCCTGCAGAACATGCAATATTTTATAAGGTGGACGTTCAGAACTGATTTGAACTGGATTGGAAGAATGCTGGACACAAGGCTTACTACAGCATGTAATTCTATACTGGTATACAAGAATGTGTGCTACAAACCTAAATAACCAATTGTATTAAAAGAAGTTATCTTTAGCAAATAGGGAAGCAGGGAGATGTGCGTGATTTTGGAACAATGACAATCTTGTAAGCACAATGAAGCATAATAGATAGAAAAATATTTAAGGACTGTTCTAGTTTAATAACTTTGAGAAAAATACCCCAAGTATCTGTGTTTCGCTCCCATGTGCATGAAATAGAAAATTCTTTTAAGTTTCGAGACGGACTCCTGACTTTTAAGGGGAAGCGGGAAAAAAAATTATCCAACAATTGCATAAGGACTAATGAAATAAAATTAAATATTAATGCAGTGAAAAAGATCACTGTACATAACAGAACTGCTGACAAAAATGTTTGCAGTACAAGATAAAAAATATATCTAAAAAGCACCATTGCATCACTTTAAATTGATATTACACTATCTGGCTCTTTACTGCAAGTCATGCCTTATAACTGAGCAGCTTCATCAGTCTTCAAAACTAGTAAGAAAAGACACATAGGAAGACGTTTCACAATTCTTGTATTTCAAGCTTCTTCAAAATTAATCTACACACAACAAATAAATCGTGAGGCTACCCTTTGCATTAAGTTTTCAATATTCACTTTATGTTCTGTTATCCTTAGATTTTTTATGTTCTTATGATCGCTAATGGAAAAAGAACCAAAAGGTATTCCAAAAATCTTGTTTCACACTTTTTGTGTAACACAATCCTGAGAAATATTTGTAGTAACATAAAGGAACAAATCCATTCTGCAGGACCCATTTGATATAGTGCCCTTCAGCTGTGTTCATATCCCTGATGAAATAAGAACCACAAGCATCAGATAACAGTTTGGAAGTTTCTGTCAAACAATTGTAAAAATATTATCTTAATAGCACTACATAGAGCAATGTTGTAGTTGTCATAAATAATTAAAGACCCTATACGTATATGTCTCCAGAGGCTTCCATTGCACTCCCAAAGAGCAGGATGCATTTGTACATTTGTTTTAGTTGGATTCCTTTTAAAATGATTCCCAGAGGTGTGAATGAATGCGACCCTCTTGTGTTGTGGAATGTTTTCTGGAATTATTTATGACCACTATGACTTTGGACTGTGCAATTGGTATTAAGATTACAGCATAACATACATGCACAACATCCAGGCCTTGACTCTATCAAATGATTCTTTTGGGAGATTGCTTATATTCAATGTAATTTGTAATAAAATATGGGAGGGGTTACAGAGGGAGTATATTTTGGGCCAAGAGTTGTAAAAAGCCTCTACCCACTTTAACCCAGTCCATGGAGATCCCTACCTTGTTGAAAACTTGTACATTTTCAAGTAGGCAAAGATGATTAGCTTGTTTCCTGCCTGACAAGACTCAGGTATTATTGATTAATATGCCTCTCAGAGCTCTATGTATTTTGTTTGAAGGATATGGAACACTGAAGTTGCTCTATAAGAGAAACTAGAGAAAAGAGAGATTGAAATAGAGGTTTTCCGGAGAAAACTGTGATGCTCTTTGGCCATTGGTAAAAGGTTGGGAAATAAAGGTTTAGATAACCAACATCCAGAGAGCTTGAGAAATTGTTTCTGGGGCCCTAAAGGTGGAGATTGTTTTTCGTTTTTCTTGGGTCTGGTGGTGACCTAAAACAAGGATATTGGAGACCATGAAGGCCACTTATAGAAATAAAGTGGAGGCCACTTTATGGAAATAAAGCATTACATTTTAAGAGGAAGCTATACATGAAACTAGATCATCACCATACGCTAGAGTTGCTCTAGAAGACTGCAGCTAGTAGTGATATGCTATCCCTAAAATTGTCACAAACTGCTTATACAGTATTTTAAATTTAGTGTTTAATTAGGTAATGGATGACGAATCACGTTATCCTGTGTTGAATATATCTTATGCGAATCTGTCTTTTTTGTGTTTCACATATTCACAGCGTAGGGTCATTACATTTACTGTATATAGTGCTTTTCTTCCTAAAGGATCCCTAAGTGCTTTCCATGTAGGAGGGGGGCCCACCTCAACTACAGTACCACTGCCGTCCAGTGCCTACCAGGATGAGACGGTACATTTATTCTGCTAAATGACATAGTTATTTTGTGCAAAGCTGCTCAAGTGAGAAATAAATTCAAATGGATCATTCAGGACAGTAAACTGTTTTCTCTTGGCAAGCATGTTTATTTTTAATAGGAGCAAAAAATCCCGACAAAAGCCTTGTCCAAGCCAGTCGTTCACACATTTGCCATTTTCACAGCTGTAGCTGAGAGAATGGATCATTATTTCATAAAATGCCCAGTACTAAGGTATTTTGCAGGTATTTCAGGTTTGTTATTTAGTAAAGGCTTCCCTCCTACAATGTTGCAGTTTTCATTGTCTCCATTATACTCTATGTTAATGTTGCAGAACCTCTAAGCTTTGCAATGTCACTAGCACTGGAAATTATTTTCTTTTTAGTTTAGAAATGTCCATCCAAACAGTAGAAATTATACATTGAAGAGCACTGTTAGATTATGCGAGTGCAGAGCAACATGAATTAATTTTGAACATAGTGTTTTAAAATAAAATTAACAAAATTAGAGGTTAGTGCATCATGAAAAAAAAAACTGGGGAGGAAAGCTATGAAAAAGAGATGGCTTTAATTTTTTTAAGTTGCCTCAACATCTGCCTTCATCATTCTTGGCAAAGAGACTATAACATCTCAGACCCTTTTTGATCTGTTCTTCAAGTATTTATAGACATGTTTGCCCTACTTGTGCAGTCCAACTGAATTCAATCTCTAATGTTTCATGAACATTTCCAGTATTGTAGAAATACAATACAACGTTCATTTAAATATATCATTACGGGTCAAAGTTTTTTTTAAATACTATCGCCTAAAAAATATCATGGATTGTGAACAGAATGTTGAGAATGTTGACTAAGGTGTCTACAGATTTCTTTTTTTAAAGAAAACACAGAGTACATAAAGTACTGTCTACCATACCACCCATTACACCTTTTGAGACAGGGAAGAATAAACATCTTACTAAAATAATTGTTTTATTGTATTTTTATTGTACTGTGTGTCTGCTGGAAATCGCATCCTAGAAATACATCTGACAATTTTGCAACTTTATGGCCATAGGGTGTTTGTGGCTGTATATTATGACAAGCAAAAACTGTTCAGATTTATTTTCATTTAATAAATGTTAATTTCTGAGGAAGAAAAATAAAGCCTCAAAATATGGTGGAACAAATTAAATGGTGTATTGGAAAAGTAGTTTCAAAGGTTTTGAACTTCTTCTGCCACAGTTTTCACAACTTTGCACCTCCAACAAGTCTACAATTATTCATCCACTAAACAGACCTTCAACCTGTAACACAGGACACAGATGCACATTCTGATACAACACTTCTCCTACTTGTACATGTTCAGCTAATTATAGATTCACCTGTTCATATTTAAACCTGAAGCAAGTGGAGGGCTGTAATGCCAACGTCATAACATCCAATACTACTCCTGATCAGGATATGACAGGGGAGACAAAACATGACAATTACAGCATTTACATTACAGTACGTATGAAGGGCTGTTGCTTTATACACACTTGGTGAGGATTTGTGTCCATGTAAAATGTTCGAGTGTCAGTTTTTGATTGTGTCTGTTGATATTTGTGTCTCTCATTTATCCACATGCCTTGGTTGCAAGTGATAAATCAGGGGATAATGGTGTGTCTACCTTTTGTGTGTGTCTGGACAGTTTGTAAGGTCTCCATGACACCATTGTCACACCAGGCTTTACTTTCTGGTTTTAGGGCTCAGCTCCATGCTTTTCCATGTGGCTATCTGAGTCTTTCTCTTTTTAACTTCACTGAGCAGGGCTATTGTTCTAATCTATAGTATTCTATAGTATTGTTCATTTCCAGCACAGAAAAAAATAACACAGCATCAATTACAGTTGTGTTGGTATTATGGTATTCTCTGTAAATTTAACATGGTGAAAGTTTTTTATTTCGTGCACCAACATATGCTCATAAACCGTAGCAGTAATTTACATTTGAGTAACCGTATAAATAAATATGGCTGTCTTTTTCATGCAAAAAAAAAAAACATTTGCATTTTTACAATGGAAGACGGATGCATTTGTTTAAGGGGGAAATGTCAAATGGTCTGCCTTCCCAAAAACTAGAGCGGTATTTAATTTAATGAGGACAGAAGTGTTTTAGAACGCCTTCAGTCCACTTTTTGAAAGCAGACCTGAAAAGAAATGTACATGTAACTGGGGTAGAGGTTTCCCATTATCACCCCAAATCCCTCTATACCAGCATTACTTTAGCTTCTTCAACCATGCCAGTTTAGTCCTTTTATTAAGTGGTTGCAGTCGTAAAATTAAAACAGAACAACTGTTCACTTCTTGTTTCATCCATAATCTCATGTCTTTGAGTATATTAATTCATAGATTTTTTTTCTCTGCAATGTTTATGACATAAATACCTTAACGCTTTGTTAATGTAATGCAAAGGTAAATATTTTTATATGATGTTATAGCCAATTATTATTTTCATACCACACCACATATACAGTAAGTAATAAACAACACATTATGCTGGGTAAATGCATAAATGATGCATACTGTTTTCTTCTATACAGAGTGCTTGATTGGTTTACATCTAATCTGAAAATAGCTGGAGGAGGAGGAATTATTGCATGGCAAGAACATTTAATATTTGTTTTTCAAAAACTTTTCTTGCATGGAAAAGTGAGGGTTGAAGCTGCAGATGTGACTAGTTTTTGCTGACCACTCTATCTGGCCTGGATCTGTAACAAAGTCAATAATGTAGAAAATTTAGAGCTGTGTAAAAAACAAAACTAGATCTTAGATCTTAAAACGTAGATTTTATGTGCTTCATAAAAATACTAAGAATACTATTTTATTTTCAAAGGCAATAAAAAGTCCCACTGCTTGTTGTTTTATATACTGTATGTTTATTTCAAAGTTTCTGTAATTATTACTAAGCAATCTGCAAAATCTATTCTTATGTTCTGATAATTAGAATTTTTCTAATTCATAAATCTTAAATACATTTCATTCAAGAAATGTAAGTGTTTTATCTTGCAAAATGAAAAAAAATTAAATATTGTTTATTAGAAGACAAAACCAGCATGCCGTTTTCTTTATTTTCTAAATACTGTATAAAGAAGTGTACTGTAAGTTGTTGATGAATTTCAGTTTCCTGGTCAGATTTCATATTACATTTTATGGAGTTCTAATGAAAGTTCAGGAGGGGTGAGGGCAACTGGACTAAAAAAGCTCTGTTGCTGCAACACACAGCTAATCCTGATGTAATTTCTCAAATTGCCATACTGTATATACCACACGTGACTCTCTCCTCTTCCTCGCTCGGTGTGCGCACCTCCTCCACCCCATCTCCACCTTTGCAGCTATGCCTTGGATGCCTTTTCACTGACAATGGTGGTCGGTAGCCTCTCAGGAAGCTAACCCTCAGCCAAGCAGGTTAAGCCAAGCTTTCACAAACTCCATAAAAACACTTCTCCTTTCACACGATCTTCAGTGGCCCTCATTCCCCGTGAACCATTTTTAGAAAGGTGGACTTCGGGAAGATGGAACTTTTCGTATGTTATCGTGCACATTTACTTTGATCTTCCATGGAAAATGAATGATGCTGCACAAAACCCAGTGCTCACAACTGACTATCGCAGAAATACATTAATTCAACGAACTCTTACAGTCAGAGAAGTATTCTGACAACAGACTCTGTGTGAAGTTCATTTCCCTTGTATTCAGTAGTGCTGTAATTCTGAATTGCTATATTCATAAAATGTGTGGACTGACAAAGATCAGTACCGACGTACTGACATTCGTTTTTTTGTACTGTACACCATAGGAAAGTCCTCATACTTTTAAATGTTGTTATATCTTTAAAACTTTAGAGGAAACAGTGAGAGATATGATCGTGTTTCTCTTGATGGAAAATGGTTAGATGTTCCTATTAAGATCCTAAACAATTACTTGTATGTTTAGGTGTGAAAAGATAGAGAAAATATTTCAAATCTCCATTTAAGACTCCTAGGCGAAGACAAGGACACAATCCAAAGCATATTGCCTGTTAATGTGCAGCTGGCAGTTAAATTCAAGAACGATCTTAAAATTCTGTTGCTGATTTAAAAAGCCTTGAATCATGTAGCTACATTCGCTCATTAGCTATATTCTATATCATGACTCGCGGTCTAAAGATGTCCAGATTCCCTGAATCCGTGAGTCAGTTATAAATGGGAGTTTAGAGCATTGTTCCAGTGTACCAAGAACATGAGCCTCTATCTTTAGTCTATTTTTATTTTTTATTTCTGTTTTTATTTTTTTATTCCTTGATGTTTTTATGTTATTTGATTGTCTTATGTTAAAAAAAATGTACTGTGTGTATGTGTATGTAAAATATACTGTATAAATGAAAAAGGGTACAGTAATTTTAAAATTTACTTTGCACCTGGAAAAATCCAGCCTTTGCAGAAAGGTTTCAGTAACTTGTTTTGGGGTTAAATCAACTAAACTCCTTTCACATTTTATTTTACAGTGTTCATTCATTAACATAGGGTCTGAGGCTATACAGCAGACCCTGGGAATATTTAAAAGCCCCGTAGCACTGCGTAACACCATTATCGTTTTTCAAAGCAGAAGAAATCCTTGTGTAACTTTAATAATTTAAGCCACTATTAAAAATGCCTGTTCCCTAGATATTTTATTTTGTTTTTTACCCAATCTTAAGTAGTATTACATAAAACCTGACGATAAAATGTACTTGCTTGGCTTATTATATCCTTACTAGCTCAAGAAACCTGGAGAAAAAAAGCTCCAAAGGGGCTGTGGTGTAGTTCTTCAAAGTGCTGAATGTAAGCACTTACTGTTTATTGGAATAAACATGGTCTTCAGTCATTGTCACCTGAAAGTTCTTGCCTTCAAGCATAAAACACTGAAAAAGAATAGGTGAAAATCTCATAGATACAGTATCATTACATTTAAAGAAAAAAAGAAATTATAAATTAAATCAGATTATATGCTGACTGCACTTTTGACAGAGCAAATGTCCTACTGTGGCTACTGGTCCAATCACCAGGTAAAAGCGGGGACACACTCTGTCTGGCCTTGTGGACCTAGTCTGGGCTGTCTGATGACCCTCTGCATCTTCAGTGTGGTTTCCCAACAGTAAGAGCTTGTGGTCAGGGTTCTCCCAGTTGTCAGTGGAAATGCTTAATTTCGAGAGACATGGCTTGACCTTTTTGTCACACAAGAGCTTTGGTCTCCCTCTGCACTGCAGGCAATGCTGGAGTTGGCCATAAACCAGTCTTCAGCAACAAGTTTTGAGCTGCTCCTTATGTGTCAGCCAGAAAAGCCTGCAAGCGTTCAGCACAGTTAACGGTCACCGTAGGCCGGTTCTCCCAAGGATATTGTTGATGGTAATCAAATGCTCTCAAGTGATTTCTTGAGACACTGGAAGTAGGAGTTCAATTTCTACCCTAGCTTGGAGCACATAACCCAACTTTCACCACTGTAAAGGAGAGTACTGAGGATACGAGCCTGACAGACTAACAACATCGTGCTCAGAGTTATCCCGACAGAAGAGATACGTTCGATACATTTGCCACAAATAAGCGGCTTTACTCTGATATCAAGATCTGTCAAGGCTACAATGTCCATAATTTCATTATTGAGAGTTTGGACAGAATGCTCATGCTCAGTGAATGACGTTCTGCCCAGACTGTATCCCACCTTGCACCTGTTGCTCCCCTGCAACCTTGGATGAAGTGGTGAGAAAAAGGATAGTTGTGTACTGTATACTGTATGCTCTGTGAGAAAACGTTTTTTTTTTCCCTACTGCTAAACAGTAAGATGAGTGACAGACTTATTCTCTAATATATGCTGATGCTGAAAAGGCAGGCATCTGTCCTCAATTCAGTTGGTATGCTGGATTGATCATTTCCAATAGCGTGGCAGAGAAGAAGAAAGCCAGCGGACATTAGGACATATCTTTGCTTTATACTAAAGGCCACTGTTGATGATGCTTCACTTTCATACAGGATGCTTGGCTTCGTATTTTCATTAAACCCTTTAAAAAGAACACTTTGTGGACAGCCAGTTTTCAACAACTTTCTTTCTTGCGGACGTGATTCCTACTTAATGGCTCAGAAGCTTTTTGTTGATCAGTGAATGCCATGTTAAGAGGTACTTGCAGTTCCTGGCTATTTTCCTGAAATGAGAACAGCATGAAGGGAGTATCGAGTGTGGAGTATTCTGCTCAGAAGCCATTCTGATATTCAGGGTAGATCTTTTCAGCTCATACTTGGATTCCTTTCAGCAAGCACTTGTAAGCATGTCGTAGCCCACATTGAGCAGAAAATTTCTTCGATAGATGTAACAATGTATAACAAGGTGTCTTTTTGTTGTAAAGAATGAGCTGTCTTTGTCTGCCATATTACACTAACAGTGGAACAGTGAAAAAAACGAAATGATACCAACAATTTGTCCAGATGACATTAGGCCGTAAGATGATCAATCGCATACAACAGCATAATTCTGTTATAAGCATCTACAATATCCTCCATAAGTGTATTGTGCTGTAATAACAATTTTGATTCTTACTGAAGTGGATTATTTTGGTTGAGAAATCAAGCTTGTCGTTTAGCGATCATTAATTCACATTGATCAGAAGCTGTATGTCACAAGTTCCATTATTTACAGCGTGATTGTTAAATGTAATGTTTGTGACCTAAGGAAATGTAGTGACTGTATAGTTCGACAACATTGTGCTGTCAGGCTTCCAATAGAGTCAGATAGCCTCACAGTCTCTCCAAATGTTTGCTTGTTGCATCTCAGTTGGTTCTCAGCTGAAGTTTGATTCTCTGTTTCCACAGTCTCAGTTGGCCCGTTCAGAAGCAGATGGCAGATAATTATTGAAGCAAGTTCCTGGCAGCGCAGGGAGAACGAGAGCTCAGCAGAGAGAAATGATTACCTCCAACCTCTTCTGAAGTGCTGCACAGCAATACCACTGAGGAACTGTAGCTGGATTTCCAGTAATAAATGTACTAAAAGAAAAAGCAAAAACAAAACGGGTGCTGTGTTTCTAATCTATCTAAATCATGATATGCATGTTAAATAATAGCACCAAAATGCAGTGTTGGAAATCGCACCGCAATCAGATTATTTCCTTTTACAATATATCACAATTTCAAGAGTTTTGTTTTCTGATTAGTGTTTTTTTCTTATTAAATTAAAAACAGTTATATACTTTAATGTAAATACTGAATATTGTGATTGTAATCTCAATATGCAGTTAAATGTATTAAGTTAAATAATTAAATGTATACAGTATCTGAAATGAAGTGCATTTTACCCAACTTAGTCAATAAATAGGAAACATTAAGTCAAAGAAGATTTTCATACACAGATGAATATACACTAGACAGGCACTAAGGGATATTTTCACATCAAGGTTTTTTTATTGTTTTAAGCAGCAAAGGTTTGATCCACCGAAAGTTCAGAATAATATGTGCATTTCAAAAGCGTAAGAACATTTGCGCTGTAAGCAGGCCAGAGCCATTTCTGCAATGAGAAGGCACGCAATTCATGCCAAAAGTGAAAAAAGTGCACATGCGGAACAATCCGTACACATGTACTGTATATAGAGTCACGTCCTGTGGCCAAATCGAATTTCTAAGAAAAGTATAAAAGCTGAAACACATTTTAGAAAGCTCAAGAGTGGAATGACCCGGGGATATACAGCTGCAAAACTGCATGTTTCACAGTCGGTTATCTAATTAACTCAGGTGTGAAAATTCAAGTTGCAGCACTATTTATATATATATTTATCTTCTGATCACTAGGGGACAGAGCTACAGATTGTAAAACGCAAAGACAACATTTAGAACATTTTTTTAGTCACAGCTTCCACATCTTAAACCAAAGTATATGTAAGCAAATCATGATGCGAATCTGAGAACTCAGAGTGCGCTAACCTGAGTATCGTACCCTAGCCAACGTGGTAAGACTGCTATGAATAACATTGTTAAATGTTATGGTCAATGTATTGAGTTCCTGGGAGTCCAGTGTCATGCTTGACTATTGAAATTGCCATTACTGAGTTTTGTATCATATGGGAACCTCCGTCAATAGGTCCTCTTGATCACACTGTAGGATAACATCCCTGTGACTGACACAACTGATATCAGCATTGCTTGCAGTCATGACAAGGCTCCACACAACCTCCTAAATAAAAACAATCAAGTTTGAACCCTGATCGAGAGAGATTCTAGAAAGTATGTTTGTCAATCAAAAAACTTAGTTTTACATTATATGCCACTTGTAGACTTCAGTAACACACCTTACACTTTGGAGTAAAGAGACTTGTTACAGTACGCCCCTGTATTGTATGTGTTTCTTTCTCCCCTTCAATTTCTCTGTACGGGTACCCCGTTTGCCATTGGTACATCTTTCTTCCATTCTTCATTAGCGATGTCACCACCTTACCCCCCACCCCCCAGCCAATCAGAACCACGACCACAAGTCTATAAAACGGAAGACGTTTTGATCCCACACTCCAGCGTCTTGCTAGCTTTCATTTGTTTTCTTGGGTTTTTGCTAATTATTGCTATTACCTTGATAGATTTTGTTTTTGTATGTCAGTGGGTTAGCTGTTTTCTCTGTCACTGTAAATATTAGTCATTTGGCATTTTGTTGCTAGTATGTACAGTATTTGTTGATTGTGACTTTAGTAAACAGGTAAGAATGTCATGTGACATACACTTTTCTCACACGTAGGTTTGGTTGTGACTGTCTGGACACACTAGGTTAGGGGTGAGTCCCAGGCTTGTATTTAGATTTTGCTAGTTAGTGTAGGTAAGTTAGGGCATCCCAAGATGCTGAAGACCTTTTTGTTTGTAATTTGTTTGGATTAGATAGGTTAGACCGCACTATATTCGTTCAGTTTTTATATTTTCTTTTCTTTGGCACCGCTTATGTGAATCGTGAACATTAATAGAAATTTAGCCCTTATTATTTTCCTAAAGAGAAGTATGTCAGTGTTACATGTAGTAGCAATATAATTTAATAAGAGATTTAAATGAAAAAAGTCCATTACTTTGGGGGCAAGATAAACCTTCAATACAAATATCTTCTCCTTTAATGTTTGAATGCTTTATCTTAAGCAAGACGTCTCAGCTATCAGGTTTTGATTCCAATTACTTTTAAAAAATTACCTTGAACTTACCCCTTAAAGGAAGATGAAGCAATGACAAAGCTGAAAGCTATACAAGCACTCCTTCCATTGGAGACAGCATAATCAATATATTTCTAAATTAAACCCAGACGATAAGGTTTAAAAATAAAACTTTGAAACAGTGCATCAGTCACATTGTCTTGCTAGATGATAAACCATGAACAGAATTACTTAGTTATATACTGAGCATCAAAACAAACTTATTGTAGTATTTTGCCATGTCATTTTTTAAAAATAAAGGATGCATTTGATTATTAAGAGCCTTTGGTATCATTTTGATTAACTGATTGTTCTTGACTGTAGATTGGGCACAGGTGATGAGAGGGTTTATTCCATTGAATATCCAATGGGATGAAAATCAAGAAAGAAAGCCAGCTCAGCTTCATGAACATATTGAAAGCTGGATTCATTTACCTCATTTGGATTAGTTGGCAGTGTCCACTTGAGGGATGAATCAAATTTTTGTGTAGGCCATCCTGATGGATGTCAGAAAATGTGGTATATTACAGTATAAGCAAAATGATACAGTAATTTGCATGTACAACACACTGGTTGATAGGAAGGTTAAAGTGTGATGGTCCGGAAAGAAGCGTGTGGTCACTACCAGACCTAACAGCAATTCAACTTGGTGCTGCTACCTTGAAAAAGTTTTAAGACCTCACTTGCAGCTCCTCCTATGAGTCCCCATCTTGATTCCTATGGGAATGATCCAGCAGGACATCACACGTTCTCATGCTGCTCGTGTAACAATGACTTTGTGAGATGAGAATATGAAAGCTACACAGTGACCTACTGTATACCCACATTTAAGCCCCATTGTACATGTGTTTGATTAGAAGGGACAATGTGGCACCAAGGGCTCACAGATTAGTGAACAGGCACATAGTTGTGCAGGGTTTGTGACAGAAAAAGGAAAACAATTGGACAGATGACTGATGTCAGTGGGTTACTCATCACAGCTTTCTTGGAATTTAGTGCAGATCATTTTGTCTGAAAGTACCACTCTATCACACTGACAAAAAGACATTCCCTAATAATAACTTCTTGATGCAAAAAGAGGCTTTGATGAATGTTTCTTGCTGGAGTCCCAGTTGAACACAGCTGACTTTTTCTATTTTGGTGACAGTAGTGGGATTTTATTTTCAGATATAAAATAATCAATATCCAGACATACGAATATTATTTTTTTCTAACAGCTTGGAATAACAAGCTTAATCAATCAATACAATTCCTATTAAACATTTTCCAAAACATTTTAGCTAGTCATTGTTTATAATGTCAGACAAAAACACATTAGCATAACTGATGGTGTTTCTTTTTAGCATTATTGACAGTTTAATTTAAAAAATAGGTGATGTCATTTTAACCTTCTAATGGTTCACAGTTGAAATATACTCTATGAATATTGAAACAGCATGTTCCTTGATCCCCACTTCACAGTACAGTAAGACATGCTCTCTCCAAGTCAGACTTGACCTAAAAGCAACCTAATGCAACTGAAGCATACCCATGTGATCATAAGGCTCTTACAAAACCAAAGCAAATGTAGAAATGGAAAGCACGACTGTTAACACCTGGACACCGAAAAGACACCAAGCTGGATAACGGGAGAGATTTTTATTGCTTTTGAATAACTTTGAAACATTCTTTTTGAAAAGTCCTTGGTAAATACCTTGTTATTCTCTCTGCAGGAATGTTTGGATTGACACATTGATTTCTGTGGCTGGGGCACCTGGATTTCAAGTATGCTGAAAGCACTCTGCACTCTCTGGGAACAGGTCCAGCATGTCAGAAGAAGGTAAGTGTGAATGTCAAGGTAAGGCTGAATGTCATGAGCAAATTCATGCAGTCACAAACAAGCTATAGGCATTTATATTGAAGTGTCTGTGGGTATCTGAGTGCAACTTGTGACACGTCAAAAGGGAAACTTTTCAAGGTTAATTTTAAAATTCAGCATAACTGCCGAATAGCGACAGAGATGGAGTAACAAATGTATTGTTATTCAACCTATCTTATTCCACAACGTCTACTGATATTCAACAGATTCCATTTTCGTATACATCTTCATTTGGTATATACAGTAAATAAAGGCTACACGAAACAGTATTCATACATCGGTAACATTCTTACTTTCTTGTGTAGAAGGTCAATTATAATGAGGATACTGAATGACAAAATCACAACATTACTCTTAAGGTCTTCTAAGTGCCTCAAAAAGGAAATTGTTGTGTGTTTTGACAACATAGCACAAGGATCGAGTTACACCATTAGAAAACTGTGAAGACTTTAATCCATGGAGAAGTGCAATAGAAGCCATAGGCCACCAACAGCAACATACTGTACAAACATTAAGACACTTTATGGATTTGCAGTAAGAGCTGCATGAAATCTCCATCTTACTAAGAACATGTAAGAGCACATGTTTATGTAAAGGGCAGTGGACACATGGATCAAAATTCCCAGCCATGCTTTTGAAGCTAATAACCTGGCTTCTTCAAGAAAAGACTGAATGACATCCTTAGTTCAAATAGTGACTGACCACCAGATGATAGATACCCACGAGTACCCATGAGGGTACTTCCGAGACTTATAATGTCCATGTACAACAATACTGCCACAGGAAAAATGAACCACCTTCTGTTAATCACCTTCAAAAGGTGTTTTTCTGATACACTGTTTTTCATTACTTGACAAAAGGTCTGGCCACCAAACCGTGGTCAGAAAGCTAAGTGCGCCAAGAGCTACATGGACACAGACCTTGTGACCTGAATTAATAATAATAATAATAATAATAATAATAATAATAATAATAATAAACTTTATTTTATATAGCGCCTTTAAAGGTGGCTTCTCAAAGCGCTTTACAGGATGACAATAACAATAAATAAGAAGACTACAACAATAAATAAGAAAATTTCACAAGACAGGACACAATTATAATTACAACAATACAACAATAACAATAGAGGAGACCGTGGAAGATGGTATTAAGAAGAGCAGAGGGGTGAAGAATAAGAAGAACAGCTTATCAGTGTCAGTTAATCCTAACTGACACTGATAAGCTCCCCAACTGTCGGAGAGCATGGAGGAGAATTGTCTAGACTGATACTATGTAATGTTTATGACTTCTATCAGCGTAAGCTACCAAATGGAATTTTCCAGAATTGTTGAAATTTCATTGCATCCTTCCTGACAGCTATGGTCCCAGATTACAAAGTGCAATTACTTTTACCTCTAAACCCCTTTGTTCCCTGTGTGGTAATCTGGCAGAAAGCACCAGATAATTAATTAAGATAAACAGAGACTGAGCACATCCGACCATGTAGTGTATACTTACAGTACAATACCTAATTTATGAAAAGTTTAATCACAGCACATTATTTAAAACAACTTATTAGTCTCCTGTATACAAATGTTTTTCCCCTTTTGAAAAATCAAGCACTTTCTTTCATAAAGAAGAGTTTCTCTGAATTGTTATGCATCACAGATTTGGATCCCTATGTGAATTCATATTTAACCACTGAGCATTCTGATCACCTCAGTTCAATACACACAAAGAGAACTGTTAAGTGTTATTAGAGTAAGCTGCATACACTATACCCAAACCATTGAACTGGAGCTTGTTACTTTCAGATTTAATGCTTTGTTACAGAACACAAAATTATTTTTGTGGTCTGTCCATAAGTTTTGTAAATGTATGTTTGCGTCATTTAAATTGTGGCCTGTTCTTTTACTCTGGCATAAAAGTCATAATTTGTTATAATCATCATTAACACTAGTAGTATTTTTTAGATTCGGTTTTATTCTCTGTATATTCCCAGACATCCATTCTCTGCATATTTCCTCTCACATATAGCAAATTCCATTTCTTGGTACAACAATTGAATCTCTTCTCGTTTCCCCTTGTTATCACTTGACTTCCAAAGATCTTCTCTCACTGTATTAAATGTAATCAGTGATCTTTCCCCGTATTCACATAAAATCATCTAGATCCATCCACTACAACTGAAATAAAACCTTTTACATTTGACTGTAATGGAGCATGAAAAAATCATACACTGGAAAAAAACCTTTTCAGTTCTATCATTACTATAGTCAAAAATGCTCAAAACATACCTAATACCGTCCTTATATCCTTCATTATTGTTCAAAATCACAAAACTGCAGTCACTTTAACTTCTGTTGTCACTTCCACTAAAATTACTGATTACAGTGTTAATTTTCTTCTGAAGTTAATCATTCTTTCAGTAAACAAGCACACCCTTATGCAGCAATAAACATCTCCAGAAAATTGTTTTTTAAACTGAGAAACAAATCCCATGCCATACAGTAAAGCAGCATTGCCCTATAGTAACCAGATACCACAGGCAGTACAGCATTTTTAAAAAGTGTAAAATAGGAATAGTGAATTTAATTTATAAACACAATTTAAAATGTATAATCCTTTATATATATATACACTTATGCGCACTTAAAATGGGGGGATGGAACACAAAATTGGCATTATTCTAAAACATTTAAGCATCTATGCACAGATATACACCAAAATTAAAATGACATTCTGTACTTTTACCTCATATTCTTTCTTTCATCTCAAATCCAAATTGCTCAAATATACAGAAATTCTGTATACTCAAGAAATAAGTGCTATGTACTGTAAATTGCTATCCGAAACGGCAATTTTGACTGCCAATACTTTAGGAGCGCACTGTACATCATTCATCATTTAACAAAATGGGACATTGTTGAAAATGGGTGAAGACTTTTCCAAGGGACTGGATTAAAAGTCCTAAACTTTTCACTCAAATTACTCAAGACTAGTGGACTCAGAAGTATCCCTTACATTCTTCAATAATTCCAAAATGCTCCGATTTAGAAAAATAAAAGTTAGAATAACATTTAATCTGCAGTGGACAGCTGTCCCATCCAAGGCGTAACCTGCCCTGAGCCTGTTACTTGCTTGCTGGCATAGACTTCCACTTCTCCACAACCCTGAATTGGAAGAAGCAGTTAGAAAATAGCTGGATAATAGTGGTGGCTCTGTGGCTAAGGATCTGTGCCTGTGGCTAGAAAGTTGCTGGTTCAAATCCCGCAGCCGGCAGAGGAATCCTACTTTGTTGGGCCCCTGAGCAAGGCCCTTAACCCCAACTGCTCCAGGGGCGCTGTACAATGGCAGACCCTGCGCTCTGACCCCAAGCTTCTCTCCCTGTCTGTGTGTCTCATGGAGAGCAAGCTGTGGTATGCCAAAAGATAATTCCTAATGCAAGAAATTGTAAAGGGTTAATAAAGTGATATTATTATTAATGATAAATCTGTCGTTCTAATAGTGTTATGTTAAATGGACAAATGGATCATTTAGACAAATCTTTTTGAACAAAGACTGATCAATATCTACCACAGTACATATCAACGTACAAATAAGGTAAATGAAATGAATTAATGTCTTAGAGTTAATACAGGTATAACCATAAGACATTAAAAAATATCCACATCAGAATAACAAAATGACATCTGATGTCTTACATTCTTTTTAAGTTGCATTTCATATTTAATTCTCTATGATTACAAGTCCAAAATTTCCTTTGAAATTATCCCAAAAATATCTGAACTTTAAAATCGAGCCATTCAAAGATGCACAAAAAAATGTGTGCATTTTATTGTCAGAATTTAAAAATATCGGAGTGTAGACAAAGAATTCATAACCAGATGGGATTTATACATTCTGATGGAATTTCTCAGACTGTACTGTATGCATCCTCCTGTAGGAGAACGTAATTCAAGCTCCTTCAGTGAAAGTTTTACTAACAAATCATGTAGAACGCATTTATGAGATTATAAATTGTAATCTTCCTTTGCCATGGGAAATACGGCTTGCAGTATTTGTGTATTGGTGCACGAATTCATAACTTCCCTTTTCTGATATGTTAAAAGCAGTTTTATATATTCATACAGCACTAAAGATGTCTGCGCTCTAAATAAGAGCATTGGAGAGACCCTTTGTGCAGGTCCTATGCAGGTAGTTCACACCGCATTGGGCATAGACAGGCTCTCATTTCCCCCCACCGTCACACCCCTTTATAAACTCTTTTGGGTTCCTTTACTTTTTTAAACCTCACTCTCCTCCGAGAGTGGTGATCACACTGACCCCCTCATCAGGCTAACAGGATATACGACTCCACATTCCGTTACTTCTGGGCCCTTTGCCTTTCGGAGTCTCAAATTCACCAAGTTCCTCCTGTTGTCCTCACTACCAGGAGCCTCCTGCTCCTACTCCATTAGGCCACCGTTTCATACTCAACCAGTGCCTCAGACTCCCAGGTCCACCTCCAGCCTTAACGTCCTCTTCCCCAACGCCACCAGGTCGGGTTACGCAAACACATACTACCTACATCACCGAGTCTCTTCCGCACTACACACCGTGCCGAGACCCAACACACTGTCCCTCTCTAACACCCTCAGGTTGTGAACTCACAGCTGCCAGCACACCTCACATCGTGGCCAGCCACCACTGCGTTATACAGTACCATGCAGCTGCCCTGCTCTCACACCCTAGCAGGATGCTGTCCCTTTAAATCTTCCGATGATCTCATAAAGCTCTGTCTGTCTGTCTGTCTGTCTGTCCGTCTCCTCGCAGACTGACGTTTTCACTCTTTCCCTCGCCTGCTGTTCCTCTCACAACCCCTCACGGGGTTACTACAGCGGCTAATCAAGTCTTTGCTCACTCATACTGTACATGGCGGCACGCCCTTCTAACATCGCCCCCCGACTAGTAGCGTCTAATACCGCTACTGTCGTGCTTCAGCCCGGCTCTCTCCCAGCAAAGCCTCTACAGGTCCTGCTGCATCTTTCCCCCGTTTAAACCACTTCTACACCTGCCGTTCATTCACTTATTCACGTCAGGTGTGGTTTCCACGGCAACGCGTCTTCCCTCATCCGGGGCTCCGCCCCCCACACCAGACACTCCCTGCGTTGTCCCACACCATCAAGACTATCCGACAGTAGCTCATTGACCCAAGGATTTCATTCAGCTGTTAATTGAAAGAAGCCGAGGTATAAGCTTCAGCCCCAGAGTGGGGTATCTTAATCCATTTGCTCACAACCCATTTTGTAAAGAAGTCCCTTGTATTCCTCGATTTAAATGTACTTCCACTTGAATGTACCTTCTGTGGCTTGTGTTTCACTGTTGATTCAAAAGCCCACTGGTGTCTTTGCCAGTGCTTTTTTTAAGAATTTGATTACTTGGATTAGGTCCCCTCCTAGTCTTTTCTGTTCAAGATTAAAAAGGTTTTTTTTTTTTTTGCCATTCTTTGGGAATATATCTGGTTGCTCTTTTGTGGACTTACTCCAAAGGAGCAATATTTTCATTGCGTGGTGACCAAAACTGTGCACAGTTTTCAAAATGTATTATATATGTATTTTCGAAGGATATTTTTAAAAGCCTATTTCTATTTAAAAGTCTATTTAAGAGTCTATTTCTTAAAAAGGCTGTGCAATTTCTGCCAAAAATATGCGTATTGATTTTCTTACATTTAGTTTCAGAAAATGGTTATAGATCTTTCTATTTTATGGCAATGTCAGAGTTTTTGGATGCTAGGTTCAGATTTCCTCATATATTGATCTCCACAGAATTTAGTTGCCCATAGATAATACGGAAGTTATTATGAGGTTATGGAACCTCATGAAACCCTTTAATTGTGTGGATACCATTTTACAGAATTAGTAGGAACAAATAAAAATCAGTAAGGCAATAAGTTCATTTCACCTAAGTTTTATTTAAATCTTCTTCTTATTATTTTATTTTAAAATAATATCTTATTTTAAGCCATTAAATTATTTAAGAATGTAATTTCTGTTATTCTGTATGCCTTATGCCTTGAATTATTTAAAATACTTAGAACATTCAGTACCAATTACAAAATAGAGCAAACTCACATACAGTACAACAGCCTCTAATAGTTTGGTATCATATAACAGGCAGAATCTGTAAAGATTAGTACAGTATTTATATCATGGTTACTGAGGTGTTAAAATACCAGTTCTGAAGAGTGAAACTCGTGTTTGGAGTTTACCAAGAGAATTAATCAAACAACTTTTATTGAGGACAATAACGTTTATTTGCAAATAGAAATCTTAAGATGAATGATATTTTAATTGGTAATTATGCAAAACATTAAAACATTTACAATTTTATTTGTAGCAAAAAAGCATGTAGATACTGTAGATCAAATACAGTCTTACACCATCTTTGCCATATAATGCTCAAATAGCATGAAATGTTCCTCTTTCAGAGCTAGATAAATCAAGCTCTTGTCAACTTGTCAAGACAACTAAACAATGGCAACAATAACCTCATGGCAGAATGTTATCAGCACACCACATGGTTTTTCCAGAGTACTAATGAAGTAAAGACAAAGATACAGCATTGGTTGTTAGGATTCAATAATGTGTATATTATTATTAATAATAATTTTTCTATTGGTAGCAATATATCAAGTAAACAAGCAAAACATTTTAAATGCTGCCCGACTGTGACAGAGGGATCTCTGTCACCGTCCGCAGACAGTACATTACAAGACACTCATTATAACTTATCTTGTGACAGTTTAGTTGCATAATCAGATTCTGTCCTGGGAAGCACTTATATGTTATGATGATGAGATTTACTCAAAGCAAGATTTTTTTTTTTTGCTTTGGCTTGATCTTTTTTCATGTAAATGTTTAAGATATGCATAGGAAGCTTAAACAAAATATCAAAACCACTTAATACTTGCACGAGAGCTGAACCCTTGAAAAAAAAACTTAATAGAATTGTAGCTGTATGAACAAAATCTCAAAAACTTTCTCAATGGTAACATTTAACTCTAAACACTTTAAAGAATAGTTTGTACATAAATGCAAGACTGATCTTGATAAACCTCTGTAGACTTTCCTCAAAGGATCTTTTATACTTTGATGTCACAATTCAGAACAAGATCATTGATTATTTGGAAGGATTAATTTAGCACTGGAGGTGTACACTTAGCACACTACCCATCTTTAATGAGAAAGCCACTTAAGCCTAGTAAGGTTCATGGCAACATGGAGACTTATCTCAGAAGCAAATATAGCAAGCAATGCCTACACCCTGGACAGCACATCAGTCCATTGCACGGCACAAGCATGAGTGCAAAACATCTGTTAGAGAAAAAAATCAAAAACAGCACTAATATTAAAATAAAAGTGAGGTAGTTGAAATATTTTGGCCTGATAGCAAGAAACTTTGCAGTTTGGGACAAAGCTCCACACAAAGGTACCAAACAGTATATTCTCCAAATCTCCATTCTGAGTCAGGAACATAGTGAAAGACAAACAGGAACAACGCCGAGGATCAGGAGAGAAAGTTAACTTTTGAAATATGTTCTGTTCAAGAAGCTTTGTTTGAGCAAAACTGAATATATAAGTTTCTAAGTACAGCAAGGAAAAACATCATTACTTTCCAAAGAGAAACTAAATACCAAGGAAACAGTATTTTCTTAAAATCATGTTATGTTTTTTTTAAATCACACCATTGTCTTCTTAAAATAGAAGTTTTATTATTTTCTTATAATTATATTTGCTTTAATTTAAATTGCAATGCCATGCCTCATGGTCTGCCAGAAACACCTTTATTGCAAATGCAGCAACATATTACATGCTCTGGTCTTTTTTATTTAACTCTGACACTTAATAGGCAGTTCTTTTCATTTGAAGGCATTAAGCAGGGTAATAGTACATGACACTGAGGAATCTAGATGTCTGCACAGCTACAAGCACATGCTCTGTAAAAAATGAATTTCCCTCCATTCAAAAATGAGGTTAAAAGAAGTAAACTCTTTAGCCTTTTAACGCTACAAAATTAGTGTTATTCAAAATCATTCTAAAAATCATTGAAGGCACTGAAAAAGTCAACCAAGTGGACCACTTCAGAATCAACAGTGCGTACAAGTGGAAACTATATGGAAGTGCATTTCAATCTGGAACAGGAGGACCTTTTTAATATAAAGGCCAAAAGGCCTCTGCTTGTTTGTAATGTTTCTTATGCACTAGTCTAGCATTCCAGAGGCATCGCAAACTTATTTGGCCACATGACAGCTTTTGACTCAGAGTCATAGAATAGAACTGACTGAGCACTTCTGGGGTTCACCCCAAGTTCTCTGTCTCATAGATGATCTGTTTGTACAGGGCGCTTGCAATATGGAAGCATAACTTGGCAGATTTCACCAAAAGGCAAGACTAGGCAAATACCCGACAGATAGCATTTAATGCAGACAACTTCCGTGTGTTACATTCAGATAGCATAAACTGAAGCTTGAAATATGAAATGGGAAACACTGAGCTGCCCGTTTGTAAGTCTGTGAAAAAGACATTTTTATGTGGACGTGTCTTTTTCATCTTCTAGACTAGCAATTCTCAAAATGCCCACCCAAGGATAAATCACGGAGGGGTTGTAGGAAATGTTTTTGCAGAATATAAGACACAGAATCTATTACATTATTTATATTTATATAAAGGCTTATCACTGCCATTGTGTATTAAGGATGGCTGGACCCCCTTGGGAAACTGCAGCCTTCCTCCAACGTCTACTCTTATGTCCCACGATGGGATAAGATCACTTACAAAAATATAAACAAAAAGTGACAGAAATTACATAAAATCTTTGTCACTACTTTACATTGGCCGTGTTTATGAACAGACATCCTGTTAAATAGATGTGATTTGGTTACATCTGTGGAGGGAAATGACAGAAACACAAGTAACAGAGAAAACTGTAATAAATGAAAAGTTGTTTGGATAGAAACCCAATAAAATCAGATTAACATGGCTAGCAGGTAGTCAGTGCTAAATTCATACATACTGTATATAGTATACATTAACAATTTATGTAATTTAGCTTTGCTTTTTCGCTCTTAATGTATGCATAAGCTTTCACTTTCAGGGCTAGATAAACTTTAGCATTTCAGTGGGAGGTCAATTAGCAATGTTGCTTTCTTCAACACAAAGAGTTGTCCACTGTAGCCTAAAATCCCTTAACATGTCTGCCTCAGCAGGGAAAGTGGGATAAAGCTTTCAGAAATCCACTGTAGCGAGGCAGAAATGTGTGTCAATGGAGGAAAAAAAACAACACAAATTAAAAAAATCAGTCTGACAGTGATAAAAAGCCTCTAAGAAAAGGCAGGGTGGTTTCTTGACCTTTTACTGAAGCTAAGGAGGTCTGAAGAGGGGGAGTGAAAATAGGCTTTTGAGAGTTTCAGTAGAACGAAAGACCTGTAATGATGACCTCATGTTGCGCTGCATTCTTTCCATCTTTGTTAAGGCACAAGGTAACTCTGCAAGAACGAGTGTTAATATTATTAATTTCTAGGAACTAAAAATCTCATTAATGTTAGTCATATTGGTTTTGGTTTTCAATGCCCCTGTAATGCCCAGCTCTTTAATGAGCACTTCTATCTTGAGAAAAGGGTATTTTAAAAGCGTTCTTCATCTTTGTAAACAAAGTTTATATTTACAGTAGGTCACACTTTCTTTTATTATTATCATTATCTGTAACATATGTGTCTCAAAGTGCTTGCAAATATGGTTTTGAAATCAAGCATCACATACAGTATGCATTTACATGTAATATAGCACACTTTAATTCGCCTTGGCTTAACCATCTGAGGCCTCATGGCTGTCTAACTAGAGAAAAAGGACTCTTTACTCAGCTCCCACTCACAGTAAAGGCCAGATACAACTAAAACAGAAAATGACACAGTAAAGGCTACGATAGCAACTAAAACAGAAAATTACAGAGTCCTTTTAAAAAGAAAGTCAGCCATGTTCATTTTAAGGAGTCTCTGTTCTCCACTATTTTTTTTTGTAATGATTCCCCTCTTATCAATTGTTTTGACTTCAGAACAATTTCACTTTGGGCTTGTTGCACACCTTGGCATTTCAAACTTTTAAAGGCAACACCTTAACTGTTCATTAGCAGATTCCTTTTCAGAATGTTTATTATCTTTTTGTAGTATTCTCTAAAGACAAAACAACTATTTTGTTTTGGCACACTGTATGGAGTGAATCCATTCTAGAAAGCAAGTGCTGTACTGTTGAATGGGGAAAAAGACCTACGTCCAGTTCATAACTTCCCTGAGACTGATTTATTACGGTGTGAAAACTCACAAAACAGAGAGGAAAAAAATCTATAAACTCAGACTTAACTTTCCGAGAAACGTTGTCTGTTCAAGATGATGGAGCCTGCTAACGGCTTTTACATGCTGAACTGTAACCATCACACCTGCTTGATCACAGAGGCTCTGTAACCATCACGCCTGCTTGATCACAGAGGCCTTCCCCCCCTGTACTTACCCCAAATCGTGAATGTTTACCCAAATGGTAAATGTTTATACTAAACTCCTGATGACAAAGGAAGGTTTCTATTTCCTTTGATTACATCAAAGACAGGAGGAGGAGGGGGGGGGATGGGGACG
Organism: Lepisosteus platostomus; assembly: GCF_059453375.1. NCBI lineage: Eukaryota > Metazoa > Chordata > Actinopteri > Semionotiformes > Lepisosteidae > Lepisosteus > Lepisosteus platostomus. The sequence goes on from NC_142618.1 coordinate 52,038,859, forward strand.
TATATTTAAGTTCTGTAGGACCATATCCACTTTGAGCTATGATAGGTACTATAACTATTATGGTGCTTATTGTAGTTCCTTGTATGCATACAATAAAGCTTGGCTGGACGAACGAACACTTCAAGCTCAAATTTCTTGGTTTCTACAAAGATCAGGAGGCAGAATGGCCTCATAAAGATTCACATTTTAAAATATCGGATTGGATCATTGGAGAAACGCCAGCTCAGCTCAGCCCAAGTATAAATTTGAAGAAGATACAGTGTAAGGATAGCAGGTGTAAACAATTTGCTTGTGTAGTTTTCCTGCATGTGTTATTGTTTGTGATACCCCTGGTTGAGTGGTCTCGGATACATTACTGTGTGTAAGTACCAACAGCAGTGTGTGAGTGTGTACGCGTGTGTGATGCAGCGCCCACAAGAACATACTGTAGGAAAGGCTACAGACGAGAGAAGACCATTTGGTCATTTCAGGACCTTATCCAGTAATTCTCGAACACTGGTTTCAGCTGCACAGCGGGGTACAGTAATTTGTTCCCACAACTGTATGTGTAAAGAACGGCCTCCTGCTCTCATTTTCCTCTCCGTTTGTTTCCTCTGGTTCATGTTTCACTGTTGATTCGGAAGGACCCCACCGGGCTGACTTTGTGGAAGTCTTTGAGGATGTTGAAGACGTGCTTCAGGTCCCCTCAGAATCATAACACCCAGGGTGGGAGAGGGCGTGTGAGTTGAGTCGATCTCCTGGTGAAATGCTACGTCTTGTTTGTCATTTCTTCATCCTTAGAACTCAAGCACAGGCACAACCCCAGCTTTACTACGATATCTAGGTACTGTAGCTAATGGCTGTGGAAAATTTAAACAGGCTAAAGTAAGCAACACGTTTAGTTCAAAAGGCCAGTTTGTTAATCCTGTATTTTGAGCACAGCAGAAACCTGTAGATTATGTTTTCGGTGATATCAAATAAAAAGTTGCAAACTTTAGAAGCTCAAAGATTTTTTTAAAAAAATCTAAATAATTTGCATTAATTGTTAAATAAATGCAGTAGAATCATAATGGTTTTCAAAAGTCATTTGTGTTTTAAAATCTGTCAAAATGTATATTTATATTTTAAAATTTCATAAAGCAATCACTTACTAAAGCATATTCTTGAAGTAAAATATATTGAAGAAACAAAAAGTGTTCTTTACTCTTTCTTGTATTGTACATTAAGTTTCAATAAAAAAAAACTGAAACTATACTGCATTTACATATCACATTTCATACAAAGAAGTCTGACATAAATTTTAAAAGTTCAAAATTTAGTTAAATGCAGGTGAAATGAGGTAAGTGAAAACCAAATCAATATTGCAAGTATTTTAAGATGTTGACATTTTATTCTAATTTATATTCTCTGCTCGTAACTCCCTCTAAATTCTCACGCTTGTGAAGACTTAACCTTTTCAACAGTGGCTGTCCCTTTGGTAAGTCATTAGCAGTAAAGGCTGCATCTGAAATACATCACACAAATCCTTCAACTGTGTGCTTGTGAACTGCTTGATTCAGAACATATATTTGTCAGTAATCCTAGAGAGTCTGTCTCCTCCTAATCCTGAGGTGGAGACAACAATAATTGCTCAAGGTTTGACACCATCTCCCAAAAAATCATTTCAAGAAGATACTGTTCTTTTTGCTTCATCCCTCATGAGTCTGTTCTTTGGTTCTCTTCTCTATACTGATTGGATCTTCAATAAACAAGTTCTCAGAACTTTGGTTTAAGTCCTTATCTGAAAGATGGGTACTGGGACCTTGGTTTGGAAATACTGGATTAGAATGAGCTGGGCAATTTGAGTGTAGAGATCCTTTTTCCAAAATGTACTTTAAATTACTTCCATGAGCCATACCCCATAGGGTTTAGCTCATCAAGGGGAAATACGGAGATGAAGGAGGCTTCTGGCCTATAACATGCTTGTTCCTATCTCTTCTCTTGGTCTTACGATCTGTCAACCTATTGTATGTAGATCACATGGTCATGTTAGCAGATGGTTATCTTCTGGAAAGTTCCAGCCTGATACACGGTCCAGCCATCCGTTGCCAGTTAGATAAGGCTGTTTGCTAAAAATTACTGCTCCTTTCTAAAATAAGGGACATATAACTTCTCATCGCTTCACTACTGTTCTAGTACTTTTACTGTGATTTTAATCAATTCTGTTTTGATTTGATAGTGACAAAAAAATGCACTGAAAGATGCAACCTGTCACTCTGCAAAGAAAGAGAAGCGGTTCATTGACAATTACTGGATTTGTTTTTCACACCATCCAGGTCACAGCCTGGCCTCCAGTGTCCTTGACTATATCTGGGAAAGGTTAAAGCATATTCTCTGACCCTTAGGGCTTAGACAAAGCTGTTAGGGACTTGGAGGATGTTTACACGTTGAAATGATTTGTCCAAGAAAATGATTGTGCAGGAAGGTTTGGAGGTTGTGTTTGTGAAAACCAGCCAAGCAGAAAACTGTGGTAATGTATAAGCATTAACAGATGTCAAGCATGCAAGAAGCTGTGAAGCGCAGCTCCCCGTGCTATTGTATTTCTTTCTTCAAACTTGCTATACAACTTGTTTTTTCTCTTCTTCACAATCACAAGAAAGAGGTCAAAGAATATATAATTAAGGCAATAGAAGATGAATCAAAAACACACAAATAAAATATGCCTTTTAGAATAATAATAATAATTAATGATTGCTTACATTTATATAGTGCTTTTCTGGACACTCCACTCAAAGCGCTTTACAGGTAATGGGGACTCCCCTCCACCACCACCAATGTGCAGCCCCACCTGGATGATGCTACGGCAGCCATAGTGCGCCAGAACGCTCACCACACATCAGCTATCAGTGGGGAGGAGAGCAGAGTAATGAAGCCAATTCATAGAAGGGGATTATTAGGAGGCCATGATTGGTAAGGGCCAATGGGAAATTTGGCCAGGACGCCGGGGTTACACCCCTACTCTTTTCGAGAAATGCCCTGGGATTTTTAATGACCACAGAGAGACCTCGGTTTTACGTCTCATCTGAAGAACTGCGCCTGTTTACAGTATAGTGTCCCCGTCACTATACTGGGCATTAGGACCCACATGGACTGCAGGGTGAGCGCCCCCTGCTGGCCCCACTAACACCTCTCCCAGTAGCAACCTTGGTTTTTCCCAGGAGGTCTCCCATCCAGGTATTGACCAGGCTCACACGTACTGAGCTTCAGTGGGTTGCCAGTTGTGAGTTGCAGGGTGATATGGCTGCTTTTTGTAGACACTATTCATTTAATGCTTGTTCAATAACTTAATTCTTGAAATGATTATTTAGTGTGAATAAAATCTTGGGAGGTGAGGTATATGCTACTTCAGAGGGATTTTGGAACATTCTTAAAACTGGACAGCTATCTGGCTAACTGGATATCATTCGCAAAAAGGTGTTCATTTCCAGACCAGATCCACTACCTTATTTTTCATACTCAGACTTTGATTTGTCATCACATCATTTTAACTGTGAATTCTAAAATCCCTCTTATAATAATAAATTTTATTTTTTAAAGGTGGCTTCTCAAAGCGCTTTACAGAATGACAACAAAAATAAAAAAGAATACACAAGATAAAACACAATTACAATACACAGAGGAGACTGTGGATAGTGGTACTAAGCAGGGGGGTAAAGAATGGAACCAGTTAAGTAAAGGCTCTTTTGCAAAAGAAGGTTTTGAGTCTATATTTGAAGGAGTTTAGAGAAGTCATTGTTCATATTTCTTAGTCTAACAAGTGTTTACATGTTTTTCTGATGCATTTCTACAAAAATCAGTACATAGTTTAAAAATGATCAAAAGATTTAAGACCAATTTAGCTGAAAATTAAATCTCATCTAGTATCTTTAAATCATTTATTCCTTTTGGAAATAATTATTTTTGACTGACCTTGTTGAAAGATGACTTTACCTTTGTTTGTCTGCTTTTTTTAACTTTGTTTGACTATGAATATCTGATAGATCCTCTCTTCAAAGTTTATGTATTTGAAACAATAACTTTGTTTATGTTGATTTTAATTGTGAGGTATTTGAGATGTAAAGAATACATTTCTCTCACTGTAGTTTGCAATGATGACAGAGAAATATATCGTCTTGTCCATGAAAGCATTACATCTGGTGGTTTTATTGTCTTCTGCATTTATAGATAGAGTAAAATCCCCTATTACATGCTACTTATAACACTTTTCAATACTTTCATACATATTTCTTTCCACCTTTTCCACTGTTTGTTAATTGAAATAGTATTTCTCTATACCGTGCTGAAAACATTTTTGCATGTTTTTTATTTTTAGGCTTTTAGAAAAGACATTTTACCTCTCATGATCAATATACTATGTTATTGCCCTTTTCAAAAGGGCAATCCTATTATAGATTGTTTCATTTCTGAAGTCATTTCTTTGTGGCCAGTTCAGCATTTTTTCTTTCATAATGGCATGTCATATAAGAAGTCTCAGCTTAAAAATAGATATGCAGTAAAGCCTTTCTACTGGGCTGGTGGAAGACAGTCCAGACCTAGGGATTTACACAAACAAAATTTATAAAACAGCTTTCTAAATAATTCCAACGTTGGTTGCCATTTTGTTAGTCGAAGAAGACACAAATTCTGTGCGCTGGAATGTTGTGCTTTAATTATATTTTAAAAGAGTCTGACTTGCTCGTTGACTCGATGAACTTGTGTGATCAACTTTAAAATGTATTTCACAGTTTTGATCTTGGCCTTTTTCACATCACTGTAATCAGCTCTTCTGCACAGCTATTGATGCTTCAGAGAAGGAAAAGATGTTTCTCTTTGAGATATCTCTTTGACCTAGGTTGTAAAGCCCTGTTATTCTTAATTAGAAGTTAGCCTTCCCTCTATTTCACATTACACCGCTAGCATTCAAAAACAAAAAGCCTTCATTTAGGCCTCCTGAACGGCTCATGTTAAAAGCTTCACTTTATATGCGGAAATCAAGATAAGGGTTCTATTTTGTTTGTGTAATGCTCATGTGCTCAAACTGTCCCAACAGTAACAGACTATCCCATCACATCACTTGCACCCGTCCCTTCAAGACTGTCAAGGTCAAAATGTTGTGACTGATATCTGCTTGCAATTCCTTATCTGCCAAGTTAGAGAGGGGTCACAAAAGTATAGGATTTAGGTTGTTTTGTTTTTTTGGACACAGTGGAACAGTAAACAATTTCCTAGTGGAATTCACAGCCTTGCAGATGTTAAAGGAAGGAATCCTGGTACTGGATTAATAGGCAGATATTTAATTCAGAACTCCAACAGGCCTACCTCTGAGGCAAACTTAACATGAAAGTGTTCTCAGAAGAGCTGCAAAACATTTTCTTCACTCCTGACACAAGCTTTGAGTCAGTCAAAAAACTGAGCAAGCTGCAGTCAGCATTATAACATGGCAACCATTCTTTTGTGGGAGGTTGGTGACAGAATCTGTTCCCTTAATCTGGTTGATTGAGGTATAAATCTCTGTACAACGTTGCACTTCTTTATATGTGTTGTTTTTGGTGAGAGCCCCTAGTGTTAGAATCTACCTATTTTAGCTTTGGTTCATGAAAAAGAGTTTGTTTGACAGGCTTGGCCTAAGCACATTGCCATGTTTAAAGTCATTTGTAGGATTTTTACAATAGCATTTTCAGATGGTTTCCACTCTCTATTCAATGATAAAGGTTAACATTATGTGGACATCCTGGTGTACAAGTGCTAGAGAGAAGCCTAGACCTTAATAATACTTTGTACAAGCCACATACTGCACATGAGAGATTTACAGTACCTTACTAAAGGTAAAAGGTAGCAAACCACTCATTGTGAGATAGCTCAGTGAAGTTTCATTTCTTTCAGAAGGAAGATGTCCCCTCGCTGTGTTCCAAGTGCACATTCTAGTCAAATACATGCATTCGACTTTCAGGAAAAATATATTTGGTATGTAAGTTAAAAGAAGACAGCCAGAGTAACAGAACATTAATTGATGGCTCTCCGATCATTGCATAGGTCTTCTTGTGCAACAGTGATCGAATAAACCAGCAAAGACATTCTTCCTATCCACAGTCCACTGTTGATTAAGATAGGGAGGCTCACAGCTGTAGCTGTCATCCACAAATAATGTTGCTGGTTACCATCACTATTCTGCTCAGTCTGATTTTATTGCGTGTATCAAGGTTACCAAATCAAGCTACCTCAGGGAATGTTAGGACAGGTCCAATAAAAATTCTGCAGGATAAAGTCATCGAGTTCTCACAGGAACAACAATCCTAGTTCAGATTGCTTGCCTTTGGGCTTATTTTCAGTGACTATGTGAGTAATTTACTTTATACTGGAGAATTTACTTAGAAAATAAAAAAGTAAAAACCAAGCTTAGTATTATGCTATTATTATTAAGAAATAATAAACAATGTGTTTGCTAATTGGGTGGTATAATATACCCTTATGGACAAACTCAGCTATTCCATGATTTAAAAAAATAAAGAGAAAATTAAATTCTGCAAATCTGTCTGGTTAACAAAGATCACTACCCTTGGGGGGAAAGAGGAACAATTCCATTGACCATGTTTATATTGTTCCTCAGACACCATGTTTTCACCATGTTTTATTATAATAATAATAATAATAATAATTGCTTACACTTATATAGCGCTTTTCTGGACACTCCACTCAAAGCGCTTTACAGGTAATGGGGTCTCCCCTCCACCACCACCAATGTGCAGCATCCACCTGGATGATGCGACGGCAGCCATAGTGCGCCAGAACGCTCACCACACATCAGCTATCAGTGGGGAGGAGAGCAGAGTAATGAAGCCAATTCATAGAGGGGGATTATTAGGAGGCCATGATTGGTTAGGGCCAATGGGAAATTTGGCCAGGACGTCGGGGTTATACCCCTACTCTTTTCGAGAAACGCCCTGGGATTTTTAATGACCACAGAGAGTCAGGACCTCGGCTTTACGTCTCATCCGAAGGACGGCACCTGTTTACAGTATAGTGTCCCCATCACTATACTGGGGCATTAGGACCCACGTGGACCACAGGGTGAGCGCCCCCTGCTGGCCCCACTAACACCTCTTCCAGCAGCAACCTTAGTTTTTTCCCAGGAGGTCTCCCATCCAGGTACTGACCAGGCTCACACCTGCTTAGCTTAAGCGGGTTGCCAGTTGTGAGTTGCAGGGTGATATGGCTGCTGATTATTATACCCTGTATTTTACAGTACTGGTGCTATATAATGCACCACAAAACACATAGCAATTGTCTCTTTACTCATAAATCATAAATAATATTTTGTTTCCTTTTATTTGTTCTATGTTTTAAGTCAGTAAAATAATTTTTAATTACTGTACACACAAACTACAGTAGTTGAGGCTACTAGTAAAGTTGCAAATTTAACCACTTGAGGTCATGAAGCTTTTGCATTGAATCTACTGATATAAACTGATATGAATTTGAATTACATTTGTGTAATGTTTAGTATTTTTGATTAAAATGACTTTATTTTTAGCAATACGGCAACAAAGTGGAACTCCCACAGGAAACCCACACAAACATAGAGAGAGCATAAACATTTTTATGCAGAAAGCAGATACTGTCCGTCAGAAATTAATTCCAGGCCATTCATTTCCCCTTTTCACAATCATACAACCATGATCTGACATCAGATTCTGCATTCATGAGGTGTTATGTCATGTGTAATTGCAAAAATACATAAAGTATATGTTGTTTTATTTAGGTGTGTCAAGGGGGAAGGATGCAGGTTAGAGCTTGTGTACCACCTAGCAGATGGCCTGTCTATGTCAATCAAGCTTTCTAGGTGATCAAAATCTCAACAGGTTTATCCTTGCAGAAAGCACAAAGCAGAGGGCTCCTAACAGTCAGCCATGTGTCAGGTTATGATGTGCCCCTTCAAAGTCTCTTTTTGTTTAAAGCGGAGTGGATTCAAGAGTTCTCACACAGACTGAACATCTCTCTCTGTGGCACAGGGCTGGTGCAAATGTTCTCTGAACCAGTCTTATACAATCTGAATGTGAACGGGCTCCAGCTGGGAGATTGATTGAAATTCCATCCATGTGCAGAATTCCAGCAGTTTCCTGGAAATTAAAACAGAGCTTGATATGGAGGATGAAGACACAATAGGATCGCATTCTTCTGAAAGGGCCGACTCACTACAGTATTGAGCATTCGAATAATCTTAGATTAATAGAAGATAGAAGGAAAAGCAGACATGGGCGTTTTTGGATGAAACACTATTCTTATCTGTGCTGTAATTGGTCATGATGGTGTTGCATTGAAATATGACTTAGTTCTATTGGTTGGTATAAGAAATGTAAAATGTACAGTATATTTTATATACTAGAAAAGCAATGCATGCCTTATAGTGAATGGTTCCCTTTGCTTTTGGGAAAAAATTTTACAACAGTACCTTTTGGCCAATTGCCATTGGAAGCATACTGTATATATATATAAATAAAAAAGTTTTATCAATTGTTTCACATCAACAAAGAAGAAAGTAAATGATGCTTTAAGACATTTGTGACTTTCAAAACAAACTTCAAAATGTAGTAAATGCAGTTCTAATTCTAGTTCAACCAGAAATCGACAGAACAAATGCTTTCAAAAGTCAGAAAATATTATTCATTATTTATATGATAGTTTTGCAGGTTCTTTTGAAGTCTGGTTTTAAAAAAGGTTTTCACTTCACCAGCTCTGCTTTCATGTATTCAGACTTTCATATCTAGTTACTTTTTACCATTTGTAATTTCATTTTTAATGGTCCTTTGAGGCATCAGATCAGAAATTCTTGTTTCGTGAAATGAAAACTTTAAAAAAGTCTTTAAAAAAGGAAAAGTGCACTTTTGTTTTTCAGTTTTGAATTAAAAGTAGATTTGAATGTTCCAAATCATACAATTACAACATTTATATATGCTTCTAAACATTCTGTTTCATCCATTCCATCCATCCATTCATTTTCAAACCACTTCATCCAGTTCAGGGTCACAGGAATGCCAGTGCCTATCCCAGCAAGCACTGGGAGCAAGGCAGGATCCACTCTGGAAGGAACATCAGTACAGCCCAGGGCCATTCAGTATCAGAATAAGTCAATTTTAAAACTCAATGTAGACTGAATTTACAAACTTCCACATCCTGTATCCTAGAGGAATCTCCTTCACTTTGGTGAAAATGTAATTAAAGGGAAGCTAACTTCAAGAAAGGACACACCATTCTCACCACTGTCTGTATATGTGGACAGTCTGTAAATAAAAGATTAAAATAAAAAAAATCTATTTCAAATATGTACAGTAAAACCAAACCAAATGTTAATTTTGATGAAGCATGATGATGGTGTTTTAAAGATATTTGATGCAAAACGTTGCAATTGTTGTTTGAAGAAAAGCAAAACTACAGCAAAATATATTGAAAACTGCAAGGACCATTACATTTCAGTAGCCTACTGATCTTGGGAGGTGAAAATGTTGAACGCTCCAGGGTTTATCCTGCCTTTCGCCTTTTCCTTGCTGGGATAGTCTCTGACTTCCTCATGACCCTGTAGGCCCCAAGTATTAGGTTTTCTAAAGATCAATCACGTCATTGTTTTATGTGTCAAGAAAGTTGATTTTCAGTTTAATGCTCTGTGATGAAAGGAAATGATGAGACATTCTTATTCTAAATAAGAAATTACTTGTGCAAAAGAAAAATAATACAGTTAACCTAACTTACTTTGTCAAGAATCATAGCAGAATAAATCCAATAGTAAAACTAAACTGTACAGTATATTAACAGTAAAAGAGAAGGGGTAAGAGATTAAGAAAGTATTGAAAGTGTCAGCAGTCACTAAGTCTATAATGGATTTGGACAGCAAGTTCCACAGATGTGATGTGGCTATAGGCTATACCTTTTGTCATGAGAAATCAGTACAGTAAAAAGGTCTGTATAAACAGTGTTGAACTTTACCTGTATATTAAAGGGGAACTGCAGTCCAAATTTCTCAGACCAATTATTACATCTCAGTAACAAAATAAAATTATTGAGAGTATTGCAAAATTTTACAAACTGTGAATTAAGTATAAAATCGTGAACTTAATGAAAGTACTGTATGGTTGCCATGTTGTCGCAAACTGCTGGACTCGCTGAAGGAGAGAGCGAATTGTGACATACTGTAAAAGTGGCCCTTCCTGTTCACTAGTCGCAGTAAGCAAATCAGAAAAATGGTCTCCTAACAATAATTATTATTATTAATGTATTTTAGTTGGTTGGAAGGTTCCTCTTTCATTTTAATATTTAAAAATATCAAAAAATATGCTGCTTTGTATACTGTATGTTGGTCTCATACTTACCATTAATATAGTAGTAAAATCCTAAAAGATGTCTACAGCCTTTTGCATCACTGGAAGTTTTGTTGTCTTTTTCTGCATCGCAGACAATATGGTCCTACGCATACATACACATTGAAACTTCTTCTGTTTTGTGATGTAAATTGGAGGTTATACATGTTACTGCGCACTTGGTAGTTTCATTGTGGTTTGAAATGTACTAATCTTTACCAATTCATTATACATTATGTCTGAAATGTAAAAATAGAGTTGAGGTTCCCCTTTAAGCCTTTGAGGTGAATTGGAACTAGACTGTACATTGCCTTATACTGCATTTGAGCAGAACAACCTTACAGTCCAAACTAAATCTCAAAGAACAATTTATATAGAAGAGCTGGCTGGTGCTGCTGAGTAGTGTTAGTAGTCAAGGAGTCTGAGATGCCTAGAAAAAACTAAAATACATCTTGAAGAAACTTCAGTGTTTCATTAAGAAAATACGTTATTATGGAATCTTAATTAAATAAAGGCTTGTAAACCTATGGACCACTCTGGATATATCAGACAACTACAGGTATGTCAGCTAAGGGAGGTAGCAATAACCCCAAGATAATTTTCTATCTGCTCTAGTAATGATACCATGGCTAATAATATCAAAATTATTACAATACACCTAGAAGGAGGAAAATATTAAGTGACCCAGAGTCAAAAAACATCAGGAAATCATTAACTACATCAAGAAGACCTCCTTTCAATACCATGTCTTGACAAAATACCTCACTGGACACAAGATGAAATTGTAATTGAGCTGACACTGTCTGTTACTGAATTTTTACAAGCAAAAGCTAATGTGAAACAGGACAGTAATTATTAAGTACTTGAGGGTCTAGACAAAGTATTCTCTAACACAAGCTTCCAGACTCATCAGCAGACCTTAAGCCCAAAGTATCAGTACATGACCAGATTACAAATAGTTAGTGAAAAGCACAAAGAATACAGATTTAACCAGTTCTGCTACATAAAAGGACAATGGAGTCTGCTGTACAAGAGATGGTCAGGATTCTTGACATTTCTTTTCATGAACAGCCAAGGATCATAGTACAGATTTAAACTACTGGTAATTTGTATTAATACTAAATATGTATATACAGTAACATGTACTGGATGCTGATCATAATGCAGAGGCACCGGGATCAATACTGTCAGCTATACCATATTAGGCATGCAGGGCAGAGTAATAATTTAGAGTTCTCAGCCCCTTCTTTAAGGTGACCAGAAATTAAACACTGGGAGACAGTTTAACATAGCCTTTCAATCCTGCACTCCTGAAACATGGAGTTCCACTTAGACAGGCATCCAAAACCAAATTCAGCAGCCTGAGGCTGTGAAGCAGCAGGGCTATCCATCTACCATGGAAAATATAAAATTAGAAATATAAACATGTCTTATTAATTACTAAAAGAGAAAACAAAAACAACCTATTAATAAGAACTCCAGAACTGTAAAGGCAATGGTTTAAGTCTATCCCACATGTTTCTTGTAACTTAGTGTTTATGTTTGATACTTCAACATTAAAACAGCAGGGGTGTTTTTTGGAAATTTGTCATTTGTTTGCCTTTGTGTTTTTGTTATGAATAAACACAACACATTTCATAGAACAGACAGAATTCAGCTATACTGTAAATCAGATCAGTACAGTTTAAGCAATGGATTACTCAGAAGCTTTTTCAAGTCTTAGTAAAGACTCATTAAATAGGGATAGGTTGCATGTTTGGATGGATAATTAACCAGTTGACCAGACAATAGAAATATAAAAAAATTCTTAGTAATAAATCTGTTAGTTCACCTCTCCCTGAGTTTTGTTTCATTTATATCTAAAGCATTCTTTTGAAACAAGAGAATGTAACATAATTATTTTAGATGATCCTGTGCTTAGTGACTTAGAATATTGTCAGATTAATAAACTTTCAATGAACCAAGTAATTCCAGTAGTCCTCAGGTTTCAGGTACACATTCTCTGTAGCAGCAAACTCTGTAATGCCCAAAACATTACACAATCTTAAAACGAAATTCAACTATCTAAATAATAAAAGCCAGCACTACAGCAAACATTGTCCTCAAAGTTCTGCAAAAGTTGATAAGAGAAGAGTATACTGTAGCTCGCGTATTGGTGTACCGCTTCATTTATCACTTATTTTAATGCCTGACATTCTAAATTTTATATATGAGCAAACAGCTATCATTGCCTTTCTATTTCTTATTAATTACCAAAAGAGAAAACTAAAACATCCCCTCTGCTACACGTGCAAATTAATGACTATGAATCCAGCTGTTATCCGGAACAATCCGTGTAAGAAATTTCCTTTAGCTGCTTTTGTTTTTTTTCTTTCCCCAGCATAATCATTTGTAAAAATAATATTGAAAGCATTCTACTTCAATTATAACCCCTATGGTTTATTACGGGGTTTTTTTTTTCTGGGCCACCCTGTGTGAATCTATTACAATTATCATAATTGTTATACAGCCTCAGGCAGTACTTGAACAATGAGCTTTCTAAAGGATTCATCTCCTTTAGAAGTCCATGTTTTCCATTAGTTGTTTATCGTCTTAAACTGATTCATTACAAAACACTTGGCATTAAAATGCAAAGGACTTCCTTTGTGACCCTTTCCTTTTGCATAGATATATGAAAAAAAAAAAACTTAATCATGTGCTGTAGGGCTATTTTGTGATACAGTAATACTGGAATACATTTTTTTTCAAATATACAGTATGTAGTGTAAGATGCTCTTACAGTACATGTTGTCGTGTCAGGGTGAGCTTACAGAAAAGAAAGATTGTGGGGTCCAAGGGCCAGATCAATGTGTGTCACGTTGCCAGCAATCTCTGTAAGTGTAGAAACTAGACACTCCTACCCTGACCTACAAACCTGGACTCCCATATATTGGTCTGTAATATAGTACATGTTCTTGAGGGTGGTATACACAAAACTTTGATTATCTTAGTGATCTTTGAAGAAGACTTGGCTCCATTGCTAGTGAGTCCTACTGAAGTGGCTTAGTCCAACCTCCAGTAAATTAGAGACTAAAAAATGTTGTCTGAGCAAGCACGGTATTTTGGTTCCTTTCTATGTTTTTCTTTCTTGATTTTCACCTGACCTGACATTAAAAGGGTTAATGGCCTCCTCACCTCTGTCCAATCAACTGTTTCACTAATGAGGTGATTTAATGCTAATGCTACAGTCCAAGTCGCTCAAGTGTATCACAGTGAGTCATGAATAGTCATTAATCAAAACGTTGCCAAAAAACATTTAATCAATATTCACAATCTGTATACTTTATAAAACATGATGTACTGTATAAATAGAGAAACAAGTTTCTGTCTGCTTATTATACAGTACATGCACTGTCCTATCGTTAATAAGAGAACAGGCTAGATCTCAATTGTATCCTTGCTTACGTTTGCACTGCAAGTGTTTGTATAGTTGTTATGCCAAAGTGACAAGCTGAACTGGTGGGAAATCTTATGTTTGTAGTGCCACTGTGTTTTTTTTTTCACAAGGGCATGGCCTCTATCATCCATTCCATAAGCAGTTTGTTTGGATTCCCCAGTTTCCACTAGCACACGAACACGGGGGTGAGTATGGAACAGTCACCTTTCATTTGCCCTTGCTTTCTCTTTACAGACAAGGAAAAAGCATGAGGAGCTCCCCAGAATGTCCCAGAGAAAGTAATTAAATATAAAAATGAAGAGGAGTAAGAGCTACCTTTAATACTACAGGGCAAAATTAAAAATAAAGTTCACTAAGCTGAAAGTCATGCATTGGTGAAAGTAACATAAAACAGCACAGGAATAATGACCTTTGCCACAACAGTTCATGTGGCAATGCCACTGGCACTTAGTCTTTAGAAATGGTATTAATGGGATTGTTGAATCAATCTAAAAAGGGAGATCCCGAGAAAAAGCCTGGGATCCCCATGTGTCAGCTTCTCTCTCTGCTGCCACTAGGCCTCCACATCATGATTAAAACATCAAACACTGTCTCAAGTGCTGGCTCCACCTTAATGACCTGGCCATTCAAAAATTTCCCTGCCATTCAAATTCTCTGTTCAAATTCAATTCAAATCCCTGCCTCCTAAAATATCAGAGCTAACGTGCAACCCTTTTGGTTCGTTTATCTACCCCTCAGCTCATAGTCAATTGGTAACCAATTGCACCAGTGCCTATTTAATAGGGTGGGGTTGAGAAACAGCTAGATGAGATCTTTGGATCAATAAGCTATTAACTACCTAAGGGTCTAGATGGGCTGAATGGCTGCCTCTTATTTGTAACCACTCGTATGTATTTATCTTGACTGGAACAAAGTCAGCAGGTAACCAGATGACCAGAATTTGGATGTCCTGATTTGGAGAGTTGTCTAATTGTAATATAACCAGTACAGCTGCAAACAAAATCCTTTCTGAGTCATAGGGTCTCTCCATCACAATTTTATCTCAAAATGAGACGTTTTGAAGCTTCCAAAGAGACTATTTCTTCAGATAAGATAAGAGCACTTAATCGGCCACATACAATTTCTTGATTTGGAATTTGTCTTTTTTCACAGACCCCAACTTGCTCCCCATGAAACGCACAGACAGGGAGAGAAGCTTGGGGTCAGAGCGTAGAGTCACCCATCTATACGGCGCTCCTGGAGCAGGTGGGGTTAAGGGCTCAGGGGACCAACGGAGAAGGATTCCTCTGCCGGCCATGGGATGCGAACCAGCAACCTTCC
Organism: Lepisosteus platostomus; assembly: GCF_059453375.1. NCBI lineage: Eukaryota > Metazoa > Chordata > Actinopteri > Semionotiformes > Lepisosteidae > Lepisosteus > Lepisosteus platostomus. The sequence goes on from NC_142618.1 coordinate 52,053,961, forward strand.
AGCCATAGGCGCAGGTCCTGAGCCACAGAGTCACCACATCGCACCATGGGTGAACCCCAAATTCAATTATGAGAACTACATTTTCTTGTCATGATATCCTTGTAACATATCCTTGAAAAGCACAAGAGCAACTCAGAAAAAAAAATCCAGTAGGTCACAGAGAATCCCAAAGTAATATGTAAGAATCTACAAGCCTCTCTCTACAGCTGAAGTCACTGTTCATACTGTACTGTACCTCAGTCATTAGGAAAAGAACAAGAGTCAGAACACATTTTTGTCCACAATGAGCAATGTTTAGTGTGGTGAAAACTTAACTACTGCCTTTAAATAGAAGAAACTCATCGATACCATCAAGCATGATGGTGAACATTGTTTTACCACGGTTTTGGTCTGTTTTTTCCAGATTGCCACCATTGTTGGAACCATGAATTAAGGGTTGTATCAATGAAATATGGAGAAGTATATTGAGCCTACCATTTGTCAGCTGAAACAGAGATGAAAGTGGGTCATGCAGCAAGACAATATCCCTAAACATACTGTAGATCTTCAACAGAAAGGCTGAAGAAAAATAAATGTGTATGTGTTGGATTGGACTGAACCGAAACCACATTTAAATGTTATAGCAGAGCGACCTTTATCATAAATTACTCATGATAATAAAGGAAAATGTTTTAGAAAAAGTCACGTTATCAAACTACTCTCATCACACTAGTTTTTACATCAACATAACCATCAAACTACTTTAGCATGTAGCCAGAATAAAATAATTTAACTATGCAGCTGTTTCACCAAGATGTTGTGAATTTTGAGGCAAAATTAAGCTAATCATCCAAAATATATAATGGGGTGATGACCTTAGTTCTTTACAGAATTGCACATCAAACCTGAACTTTCCACATCTTGGCATTCAGGCATTTTTTGATTAAGTCAGAATATGTAAGCACACTCAAAGAACATTTTTTTCCCAGCTACGCTGGGAACACCAACAGAGAATGCTGTTTTAATTACTGCTTCTGAGACTTTCTTTTCTTCCTAGAACAGAAGAAAGAAAATGCTTTGGAACAGCACTTTAAGTCTGCCCAGCACATTCCCAGCATGTGATTATTTTATTGAAGAATACAGGAACATGAAAAAGAACAAGGCAGGAATTGGTATCTGACATATAGACATACAGTATGAGATATAGCTCATCCTCAGTACCTCGCTGTTTACCACTGCTCTATTATACCCCAGAGTACTTTTTTATTGGCAGACAAATCCTTCTGTAACAGCCTGCTTTTATTATTTGAAATTTACAAAATTAATAAAATACTCACACTATGATATCATTAGTACCAATTTATAATAGTTTGAAAAACAAAGAAACCAAAGGGCAATTTAGAATCTTATTACTAAGCAATAGAATGTATCCTAAAAAGTCATTTAAACCTTTATAATTGACTTAGGCGACGTTGTTGAGGAAATGATACATCAATTTGCTTGTGCTGTGTTTCAAATCTCAAATAGGAGCAGCTGAATAATGAGTAGTTTCCACAACAAATGCAGACGATATCTGGTGCTTAAAAAATTCCCAGATTGGTGTTTATTGCTTCATTAAAGAGCTAGGTTTGCAGGTTTGTTTTGCTTCTCCATCAAACACAAGATTTTTATGGAACCAAACAATAAAAAAATAGTTAGGAAGAGCATGAAGTAACACAGTAAAATGAAATAACATTTAATTATATCAAATATTGCAATATGCTTTGCTTTATGGATTTAACAATGAGTGTTAAGTTACGATGAGTTAAACATTTGCATTTGTGGGTGAAAGAGAAGCAAAATTTTGGAAGTAGCTCCTTGATTTAATCCTTGATGTGAGTTATTAACCGTGTTACTCAACTGCAATTGTTAAGTTTAGTGTGTAATCTACAACACACAGTAACAGCTGTTTATTTTTCTTGTCAACCTTTTTCACAAATAGGTATGCATGTGATGCTTCCTGTCTTAATACAAAAAATAAATTGCCACATAATATATATAAATGTATTGTCTCTTCTACAGGCTGTTTCACTCACTAATTTCACTAATTTTGCATTTACGTTTTAAAATTCACAGATATTTGCAGAAAGTGCCCTAATGCAAGCTATTTTCTGGCTCTTATAAAATTTTTAATTGATCAGCAAGCTATAAATAGCATTATTATGAATTAATACACCTGGGGATATTAACATATACTGTATATTCATTCATATCCGTTCTGTGGCTCCATATTTTAGTTTTGTTTTTTGCACGAATTTGTCACTTGAAAATTCCTTTCAGTTTTAAGTACGGTGCTATTTATTCAAAAGTACTGTAATGAAGCCGAAATGACGTGCATATGTACATGTGAACATTTTCCTGTTAACCTCTGTGAGGAATTCACAAATGTTAAAAAAGTTCATTTTACCCATGAAAAAGATGATACGGGTTTCTGTGAAGAAGCACAGACATATAGGAAATTAATGAAATGCTCAAAACTCCGTATACATTTTCTGGCTTACTTTAGCTGATTTTCACAAAGATATGTACTGAAAGATATCTACAGTCTCAAAAAATCCATTTGTATAATTATTTTATTTTTAGAGCCAATAAGGATATTTAGCCTTTTTGCTCTGGTTCTGCTGTTTCTTTAAACATCCCAGCAAATGGATCCTTGTCTTCACTGCGTGGGAAAACATTCAAGGAGAAAAACATCCTAAGATCAGCAAAATACTTTTCTCAATCAAATGTATAAAAGTAATTAACAAGATCCACGTACTTGAAATAAATATATATTTATTGACATTCCTCACTCTATAAAGTGCAGTTATTCATTATTCAGTACGGAAATTAAACTCAAGGTGTCAGCTATGATATTTGAAAAAGGAAGCATATTGATGTTAAGAAGCCCTGACCCTCCACTTATGCAAACAAAGCCTTAACATGTCCTATTATAGGGTGAAAATTGGGATCTCAGAGAGCCAGTGAATATGAGATAACTGTAATAAATCTTTTTAGAGAGGATATTCAAATTGTATTTGTTTTTATTTCAGTGAAACAGTGAAAGTTTGGCATCTGTATTGTGGCTATTAATTGCATATTTGTAGAGGTGTCAACAAAGTTTCCATTAATTAAAATCTCATTAAATTCTTAGAAATTAGACAACACAAAAAACAGAACTTGAAAGAGAGTGTCGTTTATTCTTTAAAAAATGAACATATACAGTGCACTTATATCTCCAAATAGGCAATTAAAAAAGTTTTCATATCATTAAAAGAGGAAAGGCAGCTCAGATATTCTCTCATTTAAATTCATGGTGTTGCCATAGAGTTATGCCATCATATTTTTCAGTTGTCCCTCAGTAAGAACACATTCCAAAATTTTAATCGTTAATGCCAGCAGTGTGTTTTTACAGTAAAGAAACTACAGTATTAACTGAGCATCAAATAAAAAAATAAAACTTGTAAAATGTCAAAATCCTTTTTTTGTATAAGCATGTTTTGTAACAGGTTCACTGTGCCAGATATGATAATTCTTTTGATTAGCATTTTTCTCCAACAGATTGTCTGCTTGTGAAAGTCACCAGCTAGTATTGTCCGCGGCCACATTTTGAAACACTATAAGCTGTACATCTGTGATGCATATTTTGCATCAGGTTGCAGATGGTGTGTTGTAAAATTCTCTGACATTCCCATCATAGAGCCTGGCCAAGCATATGCCTCTTAGTGATAGCATCATTGCAGTCCATCCTACATTTTTTTTAAATCACTCTCTTACATGATTTTTTGAAGAATCTTTTCCTGCTTTTCAAGGAGCTCCAAGTTTGGTGATGTTTGGACATGAATGATATTGTATCAGCATTTGCTGAGACTAAGGCTAAGAGAATTCCACTGATATCAGGTAAAAATATTTCTACCTTGCTAGCTTACTTTTTTCCTAGAGTATGTTGTTTTATAATCACAAAACAGTGCATTTGCACTGAGATGTTGAATTAATTCACAGTCATTGCATTCCTATTATAATACTAATATTATTTTCATATTAATAACTTTATAATAACTCTGCTCCAGTTATGTCAATTACCACGTTTTTCATATTTATAATGCCCTTCTTCCTGTCATCCTCCATTATTTTCTTTACCATATGGTGAAGAACAATGACATGAACAATGAACAATGGTAGCTCATAGCTTTAGTAAAGTTTTACACTACCAGTATCAAACAGAACCACAACAGTAACACATTTTATTCTATTGTTGCATGACGACATATCCAGATCTTTAAATCACCCATCAAAAGGTGCCTGTTATGTAAGTCTGTTCTGGAAAATAAATGGTCAGCCCTGAATGTGTTTTCACAATTGTCTCTATCTGATTGTCTCACTTGAGGCTCTTAAAGGCCAAAAATCAAGGTTTCTAAACAATTTTACTAATATTAAACAGTCACCAGATCATTCTGAATCATGAAGTCAACCATCCTATAAAAAACAATAAAGAAGACTTCCTTCTGCTAAACCTTATAGGATCATAAAGGCATAACCGTCCAGATTCAAAGACAGTTTCTTCCCACAGCTGTCAGTTTACTGAACCCTACCCCTACCACTTCCTCACACGGATGGTTTTTTTTAAATTGTATGTTATTTAACTTGTTATTGTTGCTGCTGCTGTTCTGTGTTTATGTTTTTGTTGCTTCCTTTAATGCCTTTGTATTGGAGCATACATGCAAATAAGCATTTCATTGCACTTGTGCATATGACAATCAACTGAACTGAACTTTTACTTTATAAGACACATAGTCACTGATGTGGTGTGTGTGTCTGTGGTAAATTACTGTAAATAAATATGTGCTCTCTGGTTATTATTTTGTTAACACACTGTGTCCGAGAAACAATGATAACATTGAAAACATTACATTCAATATTCCCTAACAACAGAGGATGTATAATAGTCCAGTTTTATACATTTATTTTCATAGAAAGCTGGTGACGTGACCTGATACTGATATTTTTTAGGGATTGAATTGTCTTCTTTGTAATTTTAACCTCCTTAATTTGATTATTCACATTCCCTAGTTTGTAACAATATCACAAATCTTGTTACAATAGAATAATTTATATACTGTATCATATTTTTTTACAGGGAAGTGTTGATCATGGTCTGTTATGGACAATACATCTACTGAAAAAAATAAGAATGCATCTTCTATTCTATATTATAATTCTATATTATACATAATTATTAAATATTAAAATGATTGCTCTGATTGCATATATTTACAATACATTTAAAAAACACTTTAAAAATGGCATCGACATTTAACCCTTAAGTACAGTATTAATTAAGTAATACAATAGTAATACTGATTAAGAAAACTTAATTAAATGTCTGAATTTTTACACACCTTTTTCACTTTTAAATACCTCTAGAGGATAAACTGACAATGGTGTGATCACATACAGTACACATTACAAGTAAAGTGTACTGTATTTGTGGGTTTCCTTATTTGCAATTTCTACCAGCGACTGCAATTGTGATGACAAAAATAATATTTTGCAGGTATTTATTTCACAGTGTCTCTCTAGAAATAGAGACATCTATTCCTATTCTACAACATATCTGGCTTAAGGCAGGTTTTCCCACTCTTTCCCAATCAAATCCTTAACCCAATTTTAATTATTCTAAGTTGACATAAACATACCATTGCAAGCCACAAGTAACAGGGTAGGGATTACTGTATGTTTAAAAATATCTGAAAAAGTCTGGAATCTCATTATTTATAGGTCTCTGATTACACTGTTCTACGTTGTCCCTTGCAACATTCTCTATGGAAGCTGATCAACAGTTTTAATACTCTGATCAACCTTCAAATCATAAAACTAGATTCTGTCAACGTTTGTCACCTTCACAAATTTAAATTTTAAGAAAAAGCAGAATTCAAGGAGGTTTTAACTTGTCAAGTCAGATTCTTTTTTTCATCCACTATTTTTGACGCATCCACATCCATAAGTGCTTTCAACTTCATGCTACTAAATGCAACATACAGTACCACACACACACATTCATTAAAGAGTGCATACATTTATAATTTTTCCCAAACCAAAAATAATTCAATTAAGAAACAATCAGTGAGAAAATCAGCCATCAAAGAAAGTATGAAGAGCAAAAGAAATACATCAAAATGATTGGCACATTGCATTGAATTTCATCGTATTTAATTTGAATCAAAACCAGAACTTGAATAATTAATGCCCAATTTCATTAAAACTGTCAACCCTCAAAAAAGAAAATGAAATGCAAGTTTGAAGAAATTATAAAGAATACTCCCTTTGGAGACAATAAACTATTAAATTTCCTTTTTTCAACTGTTTCTATTAACATGAAGTGGAACCCAAAATAGTTAAATGGGCATTGAAAAAAACACGTTATTTTTCAATTGTGGTTTTACAATGTGGTTTATGAATTTGTGCATTATATAGTATATTAATGTAACAACATGCAAACCTCTTCTCTTAAGAATGCTTTGTCAGGGTAATTTGCAATCTGTTGCAGTGCTAATCTGAAATGTACAGTAAAGTGCATCTCCATGTGATATTGTCACAAATAAGGGGCTACAAAAATAGAAAATCACAGAAAAAGACTAAGTGGGATAATCAATAATTAAAAAAAATAATCACAGCCCCCTAATTGTTAAGATTATGCCAAGAATATACCTGAGTGGTTGATATAATTAGAGGTACTTAAAATCATTGTTCACTGGCACAGCTTTGGTGAAAAGAGTATTAAATGAGGCACACTGGCTTAAACAAACATTTATTAATAGTGACACAATACAAACTAAACAACTCATAACATACAACTTAAAACATACAAGTTACTCTACTCAAAAGCAAGGCCTACACCCGACCATCCCGAAAATCTCCAGACTGCAACCAAGTATTCAACGTTCTTATATATATACTGTATTAACACCTGCACAACCCAGATAAAGATGCCTTCTAAATTAAACAGAATATGACCTACAGTGAGATAGTTCTGTATATACTGTATAAACATTGCTACACAATGAATAGGAAATATTCTCCATATTCTATAAGTGCATGCACTAACCAGGAGAGACTGTTTTAAACCTAGGGATTCTCTATACAGGAAATCAGAGTTTCCTAAAAACAACAGAATGGGAAGTTTCAAATACTGAACTACAATCTTGTCTTAAATGCTGACTGGAATAAGAACCTCCCACCTTGGACTGTCTCTTCTTTCCTCTTGTGCCTTTCTGTCTTCTTCTCATGTCTTTGTGTCTTGTGTCTTTCCTCCCTCTTTCTTGTCTCTGTGTCTGTCTTTATCCTGTGTTCCAAAACTGTTGATCACTGTAATCATTCACCCAGAACCTAAATACCAAGGTTAACCAGATGATTCCTTTGATCGGTGTGTCTCATACCCTCCACAACTCAGCAAAAACCTCAGTTCCTTTCTTGCTTTGAAGCATGCGAGCTGAAAATGTTTACCCCAACTAGATTTTGTCCATTGTCTCTAAGATTCTTAAGCCACTTCCAATTACCAATACTGGTAGGAAAACTAAAGCTCATTCTTATACTAACCTTGGTTAGTCAAATAGGTTTCCTTTGTGCAACCAGCAAAGTATCATCACAGTTTACTCCATCCCTATCTCATCACTGCTTAATTTGTAATTGTAATGACTCGGTACAACACGAAGGGTTCTGCACCCTGAGATCTTGTCTGAATCCACACGCTGTGCTCAGTATGAAAAGACAAGCACTGATAATGCAGAGAACACAATCCAGTGGCACTGTAGGGAATCCCATAATTCATAGCTGAACCTAGCAAAAGTTCAAAGCCAGGGAGACGCAGGAGGACACACCAGGGGAATTTGGATTCACGGTCAGGGAAAATGTAGCAAACAGTAAAAAGCAAACAAGCAGAAAGAGCAGAGCATGGTTTAGGCACTGGAAAAACCCAATGACAGAGTTCTGGGCAAGGGCTCTATCAGGAGTTAAATTCATGAACAGAGGAACAAGATTAATCAACTCATTACATTGTCAATAAGATGCAGGGCTCACTGATAAACACTCATATCAGGTATGGACAGCGCCAGCGGATGTTTCAGACTGTGTGGAGACTTGGCTGGTTGCCGTAGTGACCAGTTGCACAGTTATTACGATAATGCCTGAATAATTTTGAGTGAACAAAAGAATCCAAGTATTTTTAGATGTGAACAGAGAAGATTACAGTGATGCCTGATTCAAGTATTCTTGAATTAGGTTGACATTTAAAAGTCAACCTAATATACTGTATGTCTTCAAAATGGACAGGGAACCTTGGACACAGGGACACAATTGAAACATTGAGGGAAATGTATTTAATACCAAGAACTTTTTGCCCAAAGCTGTAGGAGTCTGGGTCAAGCTTGCCAGCCATGATGTTAGAAGTGATTCTCTCCCATCCATCAAGAAATGACTGCATGAGATTCCTTGATCAATTTAACTACCAGCATTAAAAATAGGTTGTATGGGCAGAATGGTTTCCTTTCATTTGTAAACTTCTTTATGTTCTTAATTTTCCAGCATTGAGGAGAAGCCCTGGATGTAATATATTCCCTTTGTTATAAGACTCATCTTCCATTTCCAAAGTTTTCATATTTGAATTAAAGATGCTATACATACTTTACATAGTACCTGTATTGTGTGTCTCAAAAATATATAAATATTTAGGTTCTTAGCCTTCAGCTAGTGAATGGAAACAGCTGAAGGCTAAGAATTTTAATAAGGCACTACAAATTTGTTAACATTGCTTTTCCTTTGTGGCTACTGCAACTCATTAATTTAAGAAATGTTATGGGTTTACTTTTATTATTACAAACATATCCCTACCTCTGAAATTAGTTTATAACTTGCTTTTCAGCATAAAATGAGGTAAGTCAAGTAAACATGTTTCCAAATGGATAAATTAATGCAAACCTATAACCTATGCAGATTTCATTAATTTCGGCATCACATAAATCAATTTTATCCATCTATTATAGATTGAGGTTATGGACTTCATCTATTTTTGATGATAGCATAGCTACAGGGTTAATAACCTTGTGCAGTATAAACTGTAAAGGAGGCTAAGGAGGCTGATGAAAGATACACAATGAAGCAGTTGAGCAAACCTCCATACATAAATAATGAATAAAAATGATCAGCAATTTTAAGATGTAGGAAAGTTAACTAAAACCAAATAATCTTGTTGTACTTCATCTCCTTAGTTAGGAGTAAAAGTGTGGTAGCTATTGGATGAGATAGGTAATGATGGTAAATCTAGCATCCAAAGTCAGTATCACAAAAGGGGAGACCATGTACAGTATTTGGTATACAGTACATAAACTGTAGCAGATATGAAAAACAGAGCTTAAGAAAGCGGGTCCAACATCACAGAGAGAAAACTAGTAAATCCATGGTAAGTAATATAATATTTAACAACTAAAGATGAAAAAGATTCTAATGGCCATGAAATGTGGTAATGTTTCATTTTCCATGAATATCAAAAATATCGCAATGTGCCACAGAATGTTTTGTCTCAGGTACAGTGCCTTGCGAAAGTATTCGGCCCCCTTGAACTTTTCAACCTTTTGCCACATTTCAGGCTTCAAACATAAAGATATAAATTTTTTATTTTATGTGAAGAATCACCAACAAGTGGGACACAATTGTGAAGTGGAACGAAATCTATTGGATTTTTGAAACTTTTTTAACTAATAAAAAAATGAAAAGTGGGGCGTGCAAAATTATTCGGCCCCTTTACTTTCAGTGCAGCAAACTCACTCCAGAAGTTCAGCGAGGATCTCTGAATGATCCAATGTTGTCCTAAATGACTGATGGTGATAAATAGAATCCACCTGTGTGTAATCAAGTCTCTGTATAAATGCACCTGCTCTGTGATAGTCTCAAGGTTCTGTTGAAAGCGCAGAGAGCATCATGAAGACCAAGGAACACACCAGGCAGGTCCGTAATACTGTTGTGGAGAAGTTTAAAGCCGGATTTGGATACAAAAAGATTTCCCAAGCTTCAAACATCCCAAGGAGCACTGTGCAAGCGATCATCTTGAAATGGAAGGAGTATCAGACCACTGCAAATCTACCAAGACCTGGCCGTCCCTCTAAACTTTCAGCTCAGACAAGGAGAAGACTGATCAGAGATGCAGCCAAGAGGCCCATGATCACTCTGGATGAACTGCAGAGAACTACAGCTGAGGTGGGAGAGTCTGTCCATAGGACAACAATCAGTCTTACACTGCACAAATCTGGCCTTTATGGAAGAGTGGCAAGAAGAAAGCCATTTCTCAAAGATATCCATAAAAAGTCTCGTCTAAAGTTTGCCACAAGCCACCTGGGAGACACCCCAAACATGTGGAAGAAGGTGCTCTGGTCAGATGAAACCAAAATCGAACTTTTTGGCCACAATGCAAAACGATATGTTTGGCGTAAAAGCAACACAGCTCATCACCCTCAACACACCATCCCCACTGTCAAACATGGTGGTGGCAGCATCATGGTTTGGGCCTGCTTTTCTTCAGCAGGGACAGGGAAGATGGTTAAAATTGAGGGGAAGATGGATGCAGCCAAATACAGGACCATTCTGGATGAAAACCTGTTGGAGTCTGCAAAAGACCTGAAACTGGGACGGAGATTTATCTTCCAACAAGACAATGATCCCAAACATACAGCAAAATCTACAAAGGAATGGTTCACAAATAAATGTATCCAGGTGTTTGAATGGCCAAGTCAAAGTCCAGACCTGAATCCAATCGAGAATCTGTGGAAAGAGCTGAAAACTGCTGTTCACAAACGCTCTCCATCCAACCTCACTGAGCTCGAGCTGTTTTGCAAGGAAGAATGGGCAAGAATTTCAGTCTCTCGATGTGCAAAACTGATAGAGACATACCCCAAGCGACTTGCAGCTGTAATCGCAGCAAAAGGTGGCTCTACAAAGTATTAACGCAAGGGGGCCGAATAATTTTGCACGCCCCACTTTTCATTTTTTTATTAGTTAAAAAAGTTTCAAAAATCCAATAGATTTTGTTCCACTTCACAATTGTGTCCCACTTGTTGGTGATTCTTCACATAAAATAAAAAATTTATATCTTTATGTTTGAAGCCTGAAATGTGGCAAAAGGTTGAAAAGTTCAAGGGGGCCGAATACTTTCGCAAGGCACTGTAGCTGTCTGTAAGATCAGGCAGGTAGTGAATGTCAACCAAAGATCCAAGAATGAAGACCTAAGAGCTTTCAAACAACTCAAAGATAAAATTGTATAAAGGCACATATCAGGACCATTGCAAAGTCCCTGCAAGCTGACCAGCCGTACAGAAAGGAAACTGGCTAGAGATACTACCCTGAGGCCTGAGTGACTTACTGTATGAAGAGTTACAGAGTGGAACAGAGGGGAGCAAATGTCCATGGGACATGCCACAAAAGGGTCACTTCGCAAAGGGCCTTAATTAGACTGAAAACAATCTTCTCATATCTTTAATGGGGTTTGCAAAAAAGTAGCTACTGTATGTGATGTATATATGTGACTGTATGATATATGTGACTGTATGTGAGCTACTGTACAGCTACAATGTGTGAAAAGGCTTTAGAATCAGACAAGACAAAATTGGAGCTTTTTGGTCGAAATGCAAAGTGTTTCACATCTGATGCATGCAACACAGTGTACCACTCTGTCAACACCGTCCCTTCTGTAAGTGGCAGCATTAAGTTATAGTTCTGCCTCTCATCAGAAGGGACTGGGAAACATGAATGGGAATATACATGGAAGAAAGTTCTAGAAAATCATCACAGGAAACTTGCTTCAGACCTAAAACTGAGACAAAAATTCACTTTTAACTTTGATAAATGATCATTGAAGGACAATGATCCACAGATACACTGGACCTTCTTCTGAATATGAAAATGAATGTTCATGAGTGGGTCCTGTCAAAGTTGTGACTTGAACCCTATTGAGAATCTGAGGAAAGTCTTGAAAACCACTGTCCAGAAGCAAGTTCAGAGACCAAAGCTAAACATGTCTAAACCGTTAGCGAAGCTAAACAGTTTTAGTAGCGAGACAATGAATGGTTTGGGATCTGACAACAAATCTAACTCTTCCTTTCTATTTTCGTCAGTTGTTAATTGGTGTTTCTTCAACAGCAGGGGACATCAGCGCTGAGATTAAAAAGACACCCAGCTGGAGCGATAATGTTCAACTCTGAAGATTACATTTCAGCAGGAGCATAAGACAACCAGTTATCCTATGAAGTAAAAGAAATAATCCTTTGGTGGGAATGCTTGATAATGCTTGTAGATTGCTAATGGTTTCTATTTCTGTCATTCACTCACCCATTGCAGTGTGCATTCAATCACAAAATGCTGGGATTCTCAAATTTGTGAGATTAGGATTTGACTTTATCCCAAATGTCGATTTAAAACTGTATTTAATTGGAGGTTTTAGCATGCATATTGATAATAAAACTGGTTGAAAGACTACAATTTTTAAAATCATTAGACACCTTTAAATGCAATCTGCTTGTAATAAAGTGTACTCATAATTAGGCTCATATAATAGATTTAATCATCTCTCAGGAACTGGATGTTCATATATCTTTCATGATAGATTTTTACTCATTCAAACAATCTGCATTTTGTTTGACATTATCTTTCCATTAATTACAATGGATTAGACATTGACTGTCAAAATCTGCATTTTCAATGTTTCTCCTAACACTTCGTCAACCAATGTGTTTGTCAGCAGAAGTAATGGCCATTTAGAAAATACTTAATATTGTGGTTTTGTTAAGAACTAAAATGTTTTTTTTTTTCAAATCATACTGCACCTTGGTTGAACAGTGCCATCTATCGATTAAAAACCAACTGTTGAAAGCACAAGAATTGAGCCAAAAATCTAGACTCATTATAGTGCTCATCTTAGCGGAGCATAATGACACTTAAAGGTTACCAAAATTATGTTTATTCTAATTTTTTGAGAATTTTGTTTCATGCTTTTCTCAAAACTTGACATATTTATTGATTTAGTATAACCAATATACTTTTCCAATTTGAGCCATGACATTAAAAGTGAAACAACTTTAAATTTCTTATTATGTGAAAGACAACAGCCACAGCCACCCACTGTAACTAGTGATCTAAAAAGTCATCAACACCTAATAAGCACCACCTCCCTTAAATTCATTGTAGTGTATAGTATATATTTACATATTTGTGTAAATACTGGTTTATGGATTGAGTTCAGATCTAATAGCATCATTCATTCACTGGGTATCCCTGAAGACATCTTTCGTGAACCCAAAGGCGACTGGTGAGACCAGCACCAGTTTCACAGTCTCTCTGGAAGGTTAATCAATTATTTTCTCAGTAAATATCTGTCATGGTGAGTTCTCTTTGATGCTTCCAGACATTCTTCCTGTGTGGTTTCTTCCAGAGCCATAACCTCCTAGGAGATAATAATTATAATGCATTTCTATATTTTTAAAATTTTAACCACAATTGTTTGGTGGCAGATCTAATGTTCCTGAAAACCATGACACTGATGGAGACAAAATATCCACTCTACTGCAGCTAGAACTGATAAATATGGCATTATTTATCTAGGCAATTTGTTTTTTTAAAGGATTGTATGTTTTATATTCTTAAAATTGAGCTACAATGTTAGCTGAAAATGGATTCTATTTTATCACTAATAAAAGTTGTTTTTAGGAAAAAGGAATTATCTCACTTTAGTACCTCATCACTACTTTCATCCAAGGACTGGCTTATGTATTTGCATACAGAAGTACTAAAAGTTTCCCTTGAGGGCGTAATTATTGGTCAATTATATGCTCCACTTGTCAGGGACAAGATTACATATCCTCTATGCCTCCAAAAGCAGTTCTTAGAAGTTTCTTCTCCTTACCACTATATATAAGTGGTATATATTGGCTCTGTGGCTAAGGATCTGCGCTTGTGGCTAGAAGGTTGCTGGTTCAAATCCCGCAGCCGGCAGAGGAATCCTACTCCGTTGGACTCCTGAGCAAGGCCCTTAACCCCAACTGCTCCAGGGGCACTGTACAATGGCAGACCCTGTGCTCTGACCCCGAGCTTCTCTCTGTGTCTGTGTGTCTCATGGAGAGCAAGCTGGGGTATGCGAAAAGATCATTCCTAATGCAAGAAATTGTAAAAGGTTAATAAAGTGATGTTGTTATTATTATAGCTCAGGTGGGTAGCTGCGTCAGCATGCGTAGGCTGCAAAGGAACAAGTAATAGGTTTATTCCATGCTGAAAAAAAAAGAAGAGAGAAAAAACACAACGTTTCGGCCGTGGAGCCTTCTTCACGTGGAGTGCCACACCTGAGGTGTCAGGTGTCACACCTGAAGAAGGCTCCACGGCCGAAACGTTTTGTTTTTTCTCTCTTCTTTTTTTCAGCATGGAGTAAACCTATTACTTGTTGTTATTATTATTATTATTATTATTATTATTATTATTATTATTATTATTATATAAGTAGTATTACAATTATATTTTCATTGCTGCTGTGTTTTATTTATTTCAATATCTCCTACAATATAAAATAGATTTTCATAGGAACAACTTAAGTAATTGATAAAACTGTCAATATTATTTTATCTTTAATAGTCTCAATTTTATTGTTGTATATGTTCAGTGTCTACCTTCTCATCAGATACTGGACATACACTATTTCCTTCTTTTTCATGCAGATGTTCATATAATAGAGTTCTTTTGATGTGTTGTGTTGTGTTGTGTTGTGTTGTGTTGTGTTGTGTTGTGTTGTGTTGTGTTGTGTTGTGTGCGGGTTTCATTATTGATGTGCCTTTTTCGAAGGTAACAGCATTTACAGACATGTTTATTAAATATGCAGAATAAATACAAAGGTTGAAATATTATCAATATCTTCCCAAATGTTCAGCTAAATATATAAAGCAAAGACCAGTGATAAAGACTTTGCAGTCAATTTGCCATAATACAGTTTTAAGAGGATAGAACAAATTAGTGTATTTTTTTATATCAGAGCCAACATTTCTTCTTTCGAAACATATTTTCTGGTGGGTTTAAAAACAATTCTTAGCAAAATACAATATCCATTTTAGAAATGTTATCACATAGCTACTGGAAAATTTCTTAAGCAGGATGTTCTTTATCTGTGAACAAACATGCATGGATTCCTGTTTCAAAAGAGACGTAACTTCAGTCAGAATTTGGGGGGGGAAGTAAAAGTCTGCTGAGCTTTTAAAAAGAACGGCATCTGAGAGAAAAAAATCAAGGACCTTCGAAATAATTCAATGAGTGAGATGCGTGAGTGAGACAAGTACGGAAGGAAGTCCTTTTCTTTTGTCTCAATCCGAGGAGTAAAGAGAGCTGTCACCGCTGTTCCTTTCAGCTCTTTAATATCTCAAAATGCAGCTCTGTTGACTTTCTTTGAATACTTTTAAAAAGGCAGCCGAAGTTTATTGTGAAGCACATGACCTGAAGCCTAGAGCCTGGAAACCCCCTGGACTCCAGCACACACGCATTGTCCATACTGAAAGAGCTGACCCACATAGCAGGGCTGCACATACAGTACACTGGACAGTATACGTATATTTCACACTGCACTGAATCTCCTCAGTACTAGCACCCTGCATCTTCTAATGGAGCAGCCACTGCCACTACCTTTGTGAATTCAGTGGGATTTAGATACTAGATTAAGGAGGTACTGTATCAAAACGAATGCCCGTATTTTAAAAATGAAAAG
Source organism: Lepisosteus platostomus (assembly GCF_059453375.1). Lineage (NCBI taxonomy): Eukaryota > Metazoa > Chordata > Actinopteri > Semionotiformes > Lepisosteidae > Lepisosteus > Lepisosteus platostomus. The sequence continues at coordinate 52,069,736 of NC_142618.1, forward strand.
GTTTATTAACCACCTCAAAGATTGGGTTTAACAGCCGAGTCGGATAACTGTCAGCCTTTCAACTGGCAAGAAGGTACAGAAACCCCAATCAAAAAACACATGCAGTAGAAATGAAAAGGAAAGCACATACTCTTTGGTCACTATTCATCGGGCTTTCTATGTGTCTCCCCCAGACTCTGCTGGTATAATTTATCACTTCCGTAAAGTCATGACGTCTGTCCCAGAGTTTTGAGGGCTTGTGCTGATCAGCTGAGCGGAGTGCTCAAGGGCGTGTTCCACCTGAGCCTGCGCTTGGAGAGAGTCCCTGTGCTCTGGAAAACATCATGTACCAAAGAAAGGGCGCCCCTCCATTCTCAATGACTATAGACCAGTAGCGCTGACTTCTCATGTCAAGCAGACACTGGAGAGGCTGGTCTTTTCCCACCTCAGACCCCTGGTCAGTTCATCACTGGACACCCTACAGTTCGTCTACCGGCCCAATGTTGGTGTGGAAGATGTAATCATCTACATGCTACAAAGGGCCTACTCACACCTGGACAAGGCTTGCAACACTGTGAGGATCACGTTTTTCGACTACTCCAGTGCCTTCAACACTATTCAGCCCTTATCGCTAGGAAGGAAGCTGGAGGAGATGCAAGTGGGTGCCTCCATGATCTCATGGGTCACCGACTATCTGAACGGCAGACCACAGTTTGTGAGATTGCAGAACTGTGTGTCTGAACAGGTAATGAGTAACACGGGGGCTTCTCGAGGGGCAGTTCTTTCTTCGTTCAAGTCCAAGAGTCCGTGCAGCTCAACAGTAAAACTTTTAAGATCTTTTGTAAGATCCTTTGAAACATATGTGCCCAGATATCACATGTGTAATGAAAATGTCTTCTACCAAAGAAATTTAGATAAATAAAATGGCAGTTATTTTTCCTTTGAAGTAATGTGTAATATTACTGGTGTTTTATATGTATCAGTAACACATAATAAAACATCAGAAAAAGAAAACGAGTCTTTTAAAGCAAGCCTTGCTTATCAGAGGTAAGATATTGTCTGAAATCATATAAACCATGAAGAAGTGGGTTTGAGTTTAACATTCTTTTAAAATACTTGTATAAAAAGTGGTATTCTGTCAATAAATGATTTTTTTAATTAACAGGAATTTTAAAAAAATTGCAAAGGAAATCGGTACAAACAAAGGTGGAGATGTACTGTAAGAAGGCTGAATATCAGTACAAGTTATAGAAAGGCTTTGTGTGAACGTAAATCCACTTGGGACCTCAATCAAGAACCTGGTTTTTAACCAAAACAATAAAACAAGACTAAAAGAATTTACTGCCATGCAGATCTTTTTTAACATTATAACAGAATTATAACCATTACATACAAATAAAACTTAATATCTAGCCAATATTTATTACAATTCATTCCATTTTAATATACTGTACTGAATCCTCAGGATTACCAATGCAAATTTCAGCGCTGTTCATTGCAACTGATATTTGAGTAAACTTTAATCATTACTTATTATTCACAAAGCTATTCCCCAACTACCTGGAATGCCAGAAGCTCTGTCACCATAGGGATTAAGTCAAATCTAGTCACTGAAAAAAATGCCTACTGGAGAACTGATAATTAAAACAGGGAGCTTATGTGCACAAAGATTGTTTTAAAACTCTTATCCACCCTTACATAAAGAAACAGAGATTCTATTCATAGGAGATATGTCTTACCTAACAATTCCCTCTACATAATTTTCTATTGCAGCATTGCACAGTACATTAGAGAATTTACCTTACTTTACCATAGTGCGTCTTACCATAGAAAGATTTTATTGGGCACTCTGGATAGATGTTTGATTTTTCACATACTTCCTAAAAAAACAGTACATTTTGCAAGCAAATTCTGCCAAATGTTTTATTTATGTTTATATACTAATAACGTGGTGGATCCACGCATTACCGATATGAGAAGATTTTGAGTAGGATTGAAGAACAGGCGTACAATAGAGTTGATCAGAGAATGCTCAGCAACTCCAAAAAGTTGCCAAACAACTTTGAGAGCTGATTTACTACTTCAGTCCAGCCAGTTGCACTGTGAATAAAATGATAGTTTGCTCTTTTGGAGGTAAGTGTACACAGTCTTCTTCCCTCTCCTGCTGGTAGAGGAGATCTATGTACTGTAGCATGTTCTATATAGTTGCTGCTTCAGAATGCTTTATAAATACTGTATTTACAACATGAAACAAAGTTACACAACTGCAATTGAAATGCAATAATCCTTCCCAGTGATTTCATAATACTTCAACATTAATATCTGTATAGAAAAGCATCTCTTATTGCTATACATGGATAACCTGTACCCGTGAAGCACTGTTAATACTTCATGTCTTTATTAAACCACATGATATGCATACAATTTATCAAATATTTCTAAGCAATACCTCAACAACACCTAAACTTAATTTGGTGTAGTGGTGAAAATTCTATTACGAGTTTTATTATAGGTTGTATTCACATGAAACACCAATGAAAATCAACCAAAACTATGTACTGTAAGCATATCTCAAAAGGCAGTGACTTCAGACAAATCTGAAGAAACTCTATTGTTATTACTCTACTACAAAGTCCTAGACACTCCTCTATACATATCAAATACAAATGCACGAATTAATACCTACTAGAGTAGTAAGTAGGTGAAAAGTGGTGAAGTGAAGTAATTGTTGCTCCTTTTTTAGTTTCTTAAGAATTGAGAAGACCAAAAACTTGTTGCCAAAAGGGCCATATGGTCCCCATCTTGGATACTGTACATCAATCTAGTCTTGGCAATGAGGCAAGTTCCCGCAATAAAAAAAAATATATTTTCAAATAAAAAATTGTTGCAGCCATCAGCCTTAGGAACTCTGGGACTATGACACAGCTGGATTTGAGAGACTCTTTGCAGCAGAACATATGGGATAATCAATCCTCATATAATCAGTGCAGATTACTGGATTGTTAATGTGTACTATACTGCTGTTATGTTTATATGGTCTATATATTTTCACTGTGTAAAGGTATGTTGCATTCAAAGAGTTTTATTATATTTCCAGTACTACGGTGATATGCATTGCAAAATACAGTATATGTTTCTTATATATATATAATACTGTATATAGGCAAACTATAAAGATGATGAAATAACAATTACATTATTTTCAATAATGATACAAAAGGCTTGTTTTGGATTCTATTTCATTGCATTTTAATAGTGTTTAAATGAAAGCATGTAATATTTTGGGGATCTCATGGGCCTCTTTTGGTCTACCTACAGCATCTGTATTTAGAGCAAGGATACAAACAATACATACCCTCAGGGTGTGTTTTTAAATACTCGCAACCTGAATCCCTATTGCACTTGCTAACAGAAACACCGATATAATCCTAGATTACAGTTACCATATTTTTGCTTATTGATGCTTGTTTTCTAAATTATTCCACAGGACACAGCCAAGAACTATACAATACCCTTAGGATTTATTTGTCTCATTTGATGTATAGCCACTGCAGTATCACCACAAGCTTATGAATGGAAGTCTGAATAAAATGAGGGGGTTTTATGGACGCTCTGATACTCTATCTAATTAAAGCAGAAGCACAGAACCTTTATGCCTCAGCAACCTATATACTGTACACCTAAAAACAGATCTCCACTGGAAGGATTGTTTAAAACAATCAACTGGGTCAGTACTTTTTAAACGGCCAAAAATAGTTTTTTAACACATGTTCGAAAAGGTAACATTTTACTAGGATTAAACAGGTCCTATTCAGATGCAAAAAGCTAACTGAAGACAAATCAGATGGTGAAAGAAAAACAGCATGCATTTTTTTTTTCAATTTTGACTCAGTGGTTATTTTTATATTGCTATATGTTCCCTACTCGGTTTCCAAAGTTGTTACCTCAACCTGCTTCTGCAATCCCTGTACCATAAGGGGAGAATGAGGACCTGCGCTCACACCCCTCTAACCTTGCAGGAGAGATAGTGCCGAGGAGAAAACGGAGGAGTGGCACATTACACTCTGAAGTCAGAGTAGGCAGACAGGGTCCTGACCTCCCCGAGGAGTTACAGTTAATCCAGTATTTCTTGATTCACCCACCTACGCCCAGCAGTGCAGAGCAGGTTGTACACTGCCTCTTGGGGAACCTGGGTCCCAGCTGGATGATGAAAAAGCCTACAGTAGGTTTCAATTAGTGACATATGATCTGTACATATCGTACTGTGCATACACACTCCTAGCAAACACCTCTATTTGGTTGAGCTACTCAGCAAAAACCATTTCTACCACGTTCATTGACTTTTAGATAGTCAATTGCTACTCACAGTACCAGAGGAGACAATGGATAAATGCAACATGTTATACTGGAATCGGGACCAGCTAAATAAGCATGCCTAATAACTGCAGTAAAATTCAGATTGAAATGTCAGAAAATGTATCAATACAAGATGTGATTGCTGCGGAAGATATAAATGACCACTAAAAAGTCAAAAGATGACTATTCAGAAAATCCTGAATGAGAAGTGACGCAAGCTTCAGCTAAAGTGTTGATAGTTCCTCTGAGTGACTCTGGGTAAATAGTATGATGAATACAGTACATAATTGAATGAATCTGAACAAAGTTGGACTGTAACAGAACAAAGTGCCAGATGAGAAAGAAGTGATGACACCTGTGAGTATGCTACAGGAGGATGATCATTTTTAATTACAAAAGACTTGTAGTGATTCATAGCCGTTTCAGGGACGCCAAATATGTAATGTTAGTGGCTCTCTGAAGGCACCAGTTCTGTAGGGTTTGGGCATTTACTGAGACAATTATTAATTGTAGCAGTAAATCACAAAGTTGATTCTTTTGATGGCTTTAGAGTCCAACCATGCGACATAATTCAAACAACGCACACACACAGGTACTAATACACGAGGATACATTTATTAATACATAGAATATGCATATAAACCTAACAGATCTTATCGAGAGGGTTATCAGAATACAAAAGATATATTCGGTCAGTTACAAAGAGTTACACATATCAAGAGGACATACGTTCAGTATATCATTCATTAAGACCGTTTCGTAAAGTGAACTTGGTTACAACTTCTACATTAGATACTCAAACAAGTACATAACTCTTAGGAATTAAATTGATATCAACTGGTTTGGATAACAATTGAATTCTCGAGCTGTAATGCATTGAAGTTGAATACTCATCCAATCTCTGGGGATTCAGATCTCCTGCGGGCACAAAGAAACAGTTGCAGGCTGTTGCTGTCCAATCCGCGCTCTCTGGCTCCGTGCCAGGCTGTGCTGTGCGGCTTGCGACGGTGCGCTGCTGATGCTCACTGACCGGCTAGTTGGTGTTGTTTAACTAGCACAGTTTGTGCACAGGAGAAAAGATGACTGTGGGTCCCAGCAAGTCAGGAAGAGGACCAGTTCGTTTATGATGAAGAGCTAGTTCTGAATAGTGATTCAGCTGTCCACAATTCCGACCTGTTCACGACGCCTGCTGCTGGTTACTCTCTGGCAACCTCCACTCTAGACTCTTAGAACAAAGGAAAGTTCTGGCACTCGGACACACTGGCCGTTCCGTGGTTGTCCGGGCTGAGTCTCAGGATGGTCAGGAGGCGCGCTGCGAGGATGTCCTGCCCTTGGGAGCCTTCTGCTCCTGGGCCGTCCTGCCCTGGAATTCTCCTTTGAATTCCCTTTAGAACAGTCCACAGAATCCTCTCCAGAATCCCTTCTGAATCTTGTTTTCTGAATCTGAATCTGAATCTCCCAGGCTCTCTGTGTTGCCTGTTTTTACCTGGAGGAACTTCAGCTCATTGATTGGCTGAAAGTTCCATGGGCATCAGAGTCCCACGTGGGTTACTCGGCCCTACCAGTCCCTGATTGGTTGATCAAGGTGAGATATGAGTCACTTAGTCCTGACACTTAGGAATGCAATCCAGATGTCCAACTCGCACTCCCTAGACAGATAGGCACCAATGGATGACCATTGATCATGATAGCCAGGCTTAGCTAAGTGCATCCCCCTTTGGGAGCTGTCCTTGGACCTTAAATCACCTTGCATGAATGGTTTCTCTGTGGCTGCACCACAGAGATGAACAGAGAAATGAGGCCTAATTTGGGAAAGCTCAGAAACACTTAATTCTGTCTTATTATTAAGCCTCGCCGCTACAGACTGAAATGGGATTTTGTGAGTATATTTTTAAATGTAAACAAAACAGGTTAAGAATAATCACCCTATTATTGTGTTATCCTCAGTTGTCCTGTAGTGGGCTATTTAATTGCAAGACAATCTGTTCAGGCACACAGACTGTTATCAGTTGTGTTCTGCTGGGAGTGAATGCCCATTGTCCATATTAATACGTACTCTTCAAATGCTTCTTTCCTTCATTTATTTTATTGTGTTAGGAGCAAGAAAAGAGGTGATGATTCTGATTTCTGTCTCATCAAATAAAACTTGAGCACTAAATCCCCATGATCCAGAAAAAAACATGCCAAAATAATACTCTTTAAAAGAACTACAAAACAAGGATATGTCTTCAGTGTTAAATCAGATAGGGAACATGGTGGAAGTATTTCTCTATAAATGTGCCTTTTAGTCTTTTTGCTGAATATGCTTTTCATGTAAACCCCATAGAAGCTTAGGTACATAAAAGCCATTACCCAAATAATTCCTTTTTACCCTTTAGCAATTACCTTTAGCGGCCCAGATTAATACAGATTCTTTCACTGACAAACCTCATTTTTCAATGCCTGTAATTTTATTTCCCCGGGGAACGATTGGTGGGCAAGCTTGCTTGGCATTCAAGCCATAAAACATATTACCAGACTAAATTGTGTTATAGTCCTAAGAGGTCTTTACTTGATTGATGGATAAAGTACCATTGTAGAAAACTTAAAGCATAATGGTAACCTAAATAGTACTCTTGTGTGGTAAGATTTTCAAAAGAATACAGTGGTATTGAATCTGCAGTCAAATGGTAATTATAATTGAACACGCAGTACCAAAAATCACCTGGGTACACAGTGCAGTGATCTGGTAGTTGCAACAGGTCTCCCAGTGGTCTACGTCCAGTTTTTAATTGGTCAAGGAAAGTCTGAAAAAAATTAAAGCAATCAAGCAGTAGGTAAATGTGAATCATGAATGCATGGCTAGGCTGAATTATCAACATTTTAAAATCAGGGTCTCCTGGGTACAATATAATAATTAAGTACTACTACAATAACAACAAAGGCATGCTGTATATTGAATGACAGGGCTTTGACCAGATAACTCTGATGTCCACTGGGAAAACATGGGGTCTGACAATTTCAACTGAAGTCACCATTTTTATTTGTTTTGTTATGCTATAACATGATCTATCAACAAATGTGGAACTCCTACCCAGAGGGTGAAAGGGGATGTCAAGCTGAATATACTGTGTTATCCATTCAATTTATCAAAGTGCACGATTAAGGATGAAATGACATTTCATCCCAAACATCTTGGCAATTTCATTCTAACTTCCTTCTAAACTAAAACTAAAACAAATCGTAAAACTACCAACAAACAAAACAAAAGTGCCCAAGGTAATACCTAAAGAGTAGGAGTATTGGAGGAAATATGAGAAAATGTCTGCTATCAACTACTTTTCAGATATGCATTCACTTCATGAGCAAAACAACTAGCAGTTTTAATTACTGTATATGGGATTTACTGTAGAACTGTAGGAGGCCAGTCTTTGTGGGGACTGTTTAGCAACTGACCAACCTCAAATGTCTGTAAATAGACACAATGGGTGAATAATTAATTAATGAGATTAGTGGTGTTTAAGACTACATTGTACCATGGAGTGTAATTAGTGAAATGTTTGGGATATGAAGGACCTGGACTGTATTAATGGGGTTGGGATTCAATAGAATTCTGTAGAACACTCTTGAAATAAAACCTCCTCCACCCTCCAGTATCATCATTTGTAGTTTTTTTTTATGCACCGACACCTTCGACCACCTTGTTTTAGGGTGGGATCTGCCACACGTATCCTTCCCAACCAGAACACACATGCTACAGAAAATAAGCAATGTTCTGTGGTGATTGTAGCTATAAAATTCAAAATGGATATAAAACAAATTTAGGTTGTTTGCCAGATATTGACTATTCATGCCATTTCAAACTTTGGTATCACTCATAGCTGTGGTATGATTAGGTCTGTGCAACTCTGTCTGCAACTGGCTGCTGGACTTTCTTATCGAGAGACCACAGGTGGTGCGGATAGGCAATAAAACATCAACACCACTCACCCTGAGCACTGGAACCCCACAAGGCTGCTGTCTGAGTCCAAGGTTGTACTCCCTGTTCACTCACGACTACACAGCAAGACACAGCAACAACCGCATCATTAAGTTTGCAGATGACACCACTATAATAGGACTTATCAGTGATGATGACGAGTCCACTTACAGGGATGAAGTCGTACAGTTGCTTAGGTGGTGTCATAGCAATAACCTGGACTTGAACGTAAAGAAAACGAAAGAGCTAATAGTTGACTTTCGGAGACACAGGCCACACACTCACAGCCCACTCAGTATTGATGGAACAGAAGTGGAAACAGTCACCAGCTTCAGGTTTTTGGGAATTCACATCTCTAAAGATCTAATCTGGACTGTGAACACTGACTCTATCATGAAGAAGGCGCAGCAGCGCCTTTATTTTTTGAGGTGCCTCAAGCGATGGGGGATGCCAATACATGTGTTGGTGAACTTCTACCGCTGCGCCATCGAGAGCATCCTCACCAACGGAATCACCGTGTGGTATGGCAACACCTCTTCGTGAGAAAGAAAGGCACTGCAGAGAATGGTCAATATGGCCCAGAAGATCATCGGCTGTGGTCTTACCGAGATTAAACAGCTCTATAAGGACCGCTGCTGTGGTAGAATTCTGGCCACCACAGAGGACAGTCACCACCCCGGGCATGAGCTCTTCACCCCACTGCCATCAGGCAAGAGATATAAGAGCATACGGACACTTACCACTAGATTCTTCAAAAGCTTCTATCCACAAGCAGTGAGATTGGCGAACACATTTAGCCATCCCCCTCGGACCACACCTACTGTACACCATCACCATCTACCTCTTTATGATTTCTTATCTATTGCACATCTCCAGTCATTGTTTACACGTCTCTATTGTTTACATTCAAACTGTCTACTGTTTGTATATTGTCTTGATGCACTGTTTGCACTTTGTTTAGTTTTTTACACTTGTTTTACAATCGAGAGACTTTCTGTAAGTAAGAATTCCATTGTACCAGTACCGGTTACATACAGTATGGCAATAAAGTTCAAGTTCAAATGGTATACTTTTTTTTTTCACTGTAATAACCTTTAGCTTTCCTGATCTCCCTTTTCACTTACTATAGTTGTTTACTGCTCTCCATAGCCCTGAGTCTCCCTGAGGAATGTTAAGTCTTAAGAATGTTTTAAGACTTGGATACCTGTTTCTTGTTTTGGGGAGAAAAACTTAAAGCATTTGGTAGGAACTGCCACGCAATCCGCACTCACACTGAGTGTTAAGTGTTCTCACAAAAGCCACCACTTTCCCCCGCGCACCCACTTGAACAGACGCTCAGACCACAACTAAACTTCCTATCGCCTATCACTCCCGTCATTACTTTAGCCCTCCTTTTTTCCCATACCATCAATCACTATTTCGGATTCTCTCTTAAGCTCCCCAGTGCGCGTATCCCCTTCAAAAGCTTGCTCTCTCTTCCGTATTTCTCGATTCTCGCTAGATTCTGACCACGTTTCTGCCTTTGCGTTTTCGAATTGGTTGCCTCGCTGTATTGTCTCTACCCGGTCTTGACTATCGCCTGCCCTTTGGATTTCGGATTTTAGGACTTGTTTCTCTTTTGTTTCTCCTACTGCTGCTCGGGGAATAAACCTACTTGAGCCCTGTACAGGGTCCTTATTTTCACCATTCCTAATTGCGAACAGGAATTGTAGAATTCATGTCTAAGACATGAATGTCCTTTGACGTATCCTTAAACACAACCTATAACTGTTCAGTACTTTCTATGTCCTAGACTGTTACTTTTGCTGATCTAGTTTACCGATCTATTCATCTTAGGGAAGAGCATATGTGGATGTTAAGGTGTGCAACCTTTTTAACACATTCAGTGTTCAACCCTCTTTTTTGTTCCAATATTTTGTTTAAATAAATTTTAGTTTCTCTATAGAGATGATATAAAGAAGGAAATACTTTATGCATAATACAGTATTGTATGCATATATACAGGTCCAGGGGCGCCGTATAAATGGCTGACCCTGTGCTCTGACCCCATGCTCTCTCCCTGTCTGTGTGTCTCATGGAGAGCAAGCTGGGGTATGCGAAAAGACAATTCCTAATGCAAGAAATTGTAAAGGGTTAATAAAGTGATGATAATAATAAGAATAAGAATAAATTGTAGATATTAACAACAGTGTGAATGAAATGTACTGTATGTTTAACATTTATTAAACATATAAACAATAGAACACACACAACATGTGCTTTTATTCAGTTTATATGAGGTGATTATTTTTGCTCTTTTTTCCACATACTGTAGTTATAAAAATGGAAAAGAGCATTAACATCACACATTTGTTTTACTCACTTGGATTTCCCTCTCCATTCAAAAATAATCTAATAAAATAATCTTTAAACTATTAAATAATCCTGTTTCCCCTATCTGGTTGACAACTGTGAATATTTTGGCAAGCAACAATGAAATAATGAATTCCACTGCATTTGTAAAGCTCTATTCATTTCAAAGCATCCCACAGTGTTTCACTGCAAATATTGAAGGCGACCAATAGTATTCCACCACTGAACTGCAGCAGATGACATGCCAGCCAATCTGCTCCTACAGGACTACAAGACAGTGTTTATGAGGTGGAGAATTGAAAATTATTTTCATTGAATTAAAAGGAAAGTTTAGATGGGCCAGACTGAGAAACCAATGAGTAGAATTTAACCAGGACACCAAGGTTGAAACCTCTACTCTTAAGAACGGTGTCATCAGATCTTTAATGACAAAGTAATCAAGACCTCCTTCAGAAGTGTCGACTAACAACATCCTGGGATATTGATTTGGAAACCCTGGTCCACAAGAAAGAGTGGCACCTCCTGGTCCAACAGAACCACTCACAACTGCAGCTGCATTTTCTTGAGAGGCCTCCCAACCCAAATGGAAGTCAGACACGGCCCTGCTTATTTTCGGAGATACGGCAAGTTGAGCTTCAAGCTGTTGATACTGCCTTTCGGTACAAGACAATAAAGGTATTTGGAAAATTGATATGTCACTTATTTGCAGAATATATAAGTAAAACTCCTGTTATACACTCTAAAGTTTGCCGTCCGTGCTGAGATAAGTTTGGCGGATAGGCAATAATGCTGAGCATGTTGGAGTGTGGTTGCAGGCCAGATAAGAAGGCTTGACAGTAGATATGAAGCAGAATAATGCACATACACAGCTCTCTTAAGGACTCTCTTCCACTTCTTAATAGCAGTTCATGTGTGGTGTCACTGATCCCACTTTTAATCAAAGTCCCACTTGTTCCCTGACAGTGCCTGCAAAGTCTCGGTGGACCCAAGCACAGTACTGTTCTAATACATTTCAAGTACTGTATGTCTTCAGCTGTAGCAACAAAAACAAGTGTGACAGACAAAAACATCACTATGATTCCATATTCAGCTGCTGTGACTTTGAACAACTTGCTTTCCTGCTTAAATAATTTGATAAAAATAGTATTTAAAATGTGAAATTAGCATATAATTGACTGCCGTAGCACTTCCAATTTGAGCTTGTGTTATATTTCTAAAAGGGAATAAAGATTTGCTTATGAACCCAGAAAATACAATAAACTAATGAAGTTATAAGAATTTTTTTTTATTATTCTCTTTTGAGTTAATATTGCCTAGCTGACACAGTCTTTGTGGTGGAATGTGTTTTTTTTGTGTGATTAATGCACAGCTGGGGAACGTCCTTTGCAATTCATGGATTTTCCGTCTTTCATTTTTAGAGAAACGCAAATATTTTATCTTTTTTTCTGCCTTTGACTCGCAACAGATTAAAAAATACTGCTTGGTCTTTCATTCACTTTGTAGTTGGTATCTTGAAAGTTAACTTTAGTAAAATGAATTCGCTCTCTTCATAATTTACATTCTGCTAGTTTAAGGTGTGAAAGCAGAGAAGGGGCACTTAAAGAATGATTTAATCCTTTTGAAACACCCACCTTGTATGTAGCATGTCTGGTATCTCTTTTTTGTATTGACATCTTATACTACATTAATTGATCAATTCATTAATTTCACCAAAATTAATGTGTAATGTTCTTTTATACATTTCATCATTGGTTTTTTTAAAAAAAATAAAACTAATTAAAAGACTCATCACACGGTTAAACTCATTTTATGGAGGCTTTCCTAATGCGTTTTAATCCTTTTCATTAACTTTCTCCATATATTATATTATCCATCCATCCATTTAATAACTGCTGCTGCCAATTCAGGGTCATGGAGGAGCCAAGTCTATCCTGGCAAGCAGCTGGTGCAAGGCAGGGCACACACTACTGTAGGTGGAACACCAGTCCATTGCAGGGCAGACAGATGCAATGCAGACATGGACACACTCACACCTAGGGCCAATTGTCCTAAAAGCCAGTTAACCTACTTGTCACGCCCAGAGTGGAAGCGACTCATTTCCTACAATTAACACGGGAAACAGCAGCATTCCCAAGAATGCTCACATTCGGTCCAATCCCATGAGAACCAGGTCGGGCAGCCTGTCTGTTTGTCCGTCTCATTCCATCAGGGAGTCAATCCTGCAACCAAGCCTCCAATTAAGCACCGTGTGTAAGTCCTAAAACAGCACTGGACTAGTGCTCTGACATTGAGAGACCGTCCCCCGACTGCTTCAGGAATCCAGCCTTCGTGCAATGCTGAAGCTCAGAAATGCCGTCTAACTTAGTCTTACAAGAATTAGATTAAAAAGAAATAGTTTTATTGCTAGTGAAAATATCTAACAAGACACTATAGAGTAAGTCAGATTGAAATCTCTTGTCTAATAATTGAGATAAGACAGGAGTGTACGACTCCAGTCCTGGTAATATTGTACAGGGGAAAACATGACACATCTGCTTGTATGTATTTGGAATACATACTGGTCCCATACTGGCAAACCCCACTCTTTTTACTTCCGTTCTGACATTGTTATGTTTGTTGAATCAAGTAACGGTAGCTAGGTTCTTGATAAGTGAGCTGAGATAAGCTTGAAGTGAATTCACCTCAGCCTTACCCACGGTTAATCGTTCTTTGTGCAGATTGAGTCTATAGTATTGCCGTTCCAATGTCTTCCTGTTGGGATGGCCTACAAAAGTGCAAGATTGTTCTGCGCAATGTGATTCTGTATGATTAAGTACGGCTTTCCATTCCTAAACCATGAAAGACATTTCACCTGTGGTGGATTTTAACCAAGGCCTCCACAACCAAAACACTTGAAAGAGCAGAAATCATACCAGCATTGAAATCAGCATGCTGGAGTCCTTGCCTCTGAGTGATTCAAATTTGTCAAATAGAATCTGTTTTCTAAGATTCATTAGACTGTCCATCTCTTTTGTGAGAACAACATTTTCCAAAGCTTGCCATGGCACCCAAATGGAGCAAAATCTGCATAATATTTAAATCCTCAATTAAATAGGAGCTCTCTAGAAATACAAATGAATGAGTGGCTTAGAAAGTAGAAAAGGAGCAGAAAAGAAAGTGAATAATTAACTGTGAATCTATTGAAGTTGCTCTGTTAAAACTTAATTATTGCTTCACTCCATGACAGGTCACAATTGACATAAATGCAGCTTCAAATAGAAAAGAATGGTAAAAAAGTCATAATTGAAAGAAATAATCTATAGCACTCTATCTAACCTAATTAAAGATGATGCTGTAAAGTACAGAAAGCAAAGCACTTAGAATTTCTAGTTTTCACCTAAAGGTAATATTTGAAGTACGTGGCATTAAAAGTACATGAAGCATCCTTGAATTTTCATTCAAATGAAATGCTTTGCAAAAACCCTTTTTGAAGAGGCAATACTTCATGAAATTTCTGTATTTGCATTTTTTTTTTAGATTTTGTCTATGCCCTTCTGTGTACTACTGTAGGTAACAGTGGATTTAAGCATTTCACATATAGTACAAGGATACATTAATGAGAAAACAATTGTGAAAAGACTGTGACTAACATTTTTGTTGTAATTGAGAGTTTTCTTTATGATATAGGAAACATACATGAAATATTGGAGTACTTACAGTATATGTGCTATGAGTTCAGGTGTAAAGAGAATTCTTACTCTAGAAGAGGCAGAGGTCCTGGAATTCCTGCCTGGCGTTGTTCATATTCTCCCTGTGTGCACTGGATTTAACTCCCACTTTCCAAAGACACGTTGGTAAATCTAACTGGTGTCTGTACGTTGAACCTCTGTGCTTGTGAGTGTGCGCCCCTTGATTGGCTGGTGTTCTGTCCAGGGTGTAGACCCCACCTTAGACACCAGGTTGCAAAGAAACTTGTTGGGAGTCAGCAGCTTTCTGATGGTGGATGGAAGAAGTTGTGGCTCACAATCACAATGACCACTTATCGCAGGGTACAGTGCTGCAGACAGCACAGCACACATACTTAAAGCACCCATTTTCTCATGGCCAACCTAGTGGTGCTGACACTCACACTGTCGGTACCTTTCTTCCAAAGTGAAATCAAAAGAAACAGAACCAGCACTAGTGAATGCCAACCACTGAAATAATGAACACTAGAAGTGTTAGTTTCAGTCCTGTAAGTCTCTATGAAAGGACTGCATACTCACAATTCAGGACCCTGTCAATGATCCAGTCCATTAAAAAAAGTGACCCAGAAGAACACAATATTGATTCTACAGGCTGTACTTTATGTGAAAAAGTTACGAACTCTGAGGGAATAGGTAGGAAAAGACCCTGTGCGGAGAGTGAGAGAGAAAACTGAGATCATAAGCGGTAGGTCAGAAATCCAGGGGGTCACAAGAACAAGCGATAAGTCAGGGAAAATCGTTAACTAGATGCTCAGCTCACGCTGAGGAAACCTCAATAGTGAGAGAGGACAAGTTGCAGAGTGGAAGTTTAAATAGACGAAGAGTGTGAAGTTAATTAGTAGGTGCTCATGGGAATGCGACGGTGTGTGCGTGCCTGCATGTGGTTTGTGACAGAACATTTATTTTCTAAATATTTACAAATAAAAGGTAACATTCTTTTTGTAAGATCTTTGTAGTATGATATAACTCTCAAAATTAGTAAAATTATATGTTTGATGTCTACTGCCTATTCCTTGAGACAATAATTCTTTATGCTTGAGCATTACCTATTAAAACATTTGCCATAAAGTAATTAAAATATTTGCTGTGAATGTTTTATTAATCCAGTTGGCAACCTCGCATAGTAAAGAAGTACACAAAATCAATCTTATTTAAAATGAAGACTTAAGAGTTCTCTCAATTTGTAAGGAACTTGGACACATCTGTAAGTGGTGTTGAACTTTTTTTTTTTCATGTATTCGAATTACCTTTAAGAAATGTGATTTTATGTGGAACAGCAAACAACTAAAATGAATCCTCAAAAATTCTGGTACAGCTCATTGAGCAGAGCCCCCTAAGCTTCCACTATAAAGAAGCAATATGTTCCAGAGTACTTACAAGTCTTGAATGTTCACACATTTCAAGTAGTTAATTTGTGAGATGAGACCTTTTAAGATTAATGTAAAACTGCAGCATAACCCACGTAGTAACGATGCAAAAGTCTTTAGTCAGAGATTTCAAGTCTCAAGCCTCCCTGCCAATGCATGTCTTCATTACCATGACTGCAGGGTAAGTGACAGAGTGTGGCGCATTATGGGATAAATATAAGAAAACCTTAACTGTATAACATCACAGAGTGCAAGAGAAGACGTAACCATGATTACGTTTTCACAGCGAAACCAGTTTGCAGTTGGAGGCATATTGATTTTTCTCTATTTTCGAGCACGAATAATCTGAGACATTAGAGACTAATCTATTTTCAATATTGTACTTAGAGGTCATCTCTCACATACCTATTTGTTGGCTTTGGGTCTGTGTTTAGATTACATTTATAATGTGAAGAATTGCAATCACTCTGATGGATGTTAGCCAATTGAGAGCCCAAAAACTATCAATAATTCAGATAAATACTGACCATACTCCTGAAATGAGAGAAGCAAATTTCAGACTATTACAAGGATTGGGAGAGACAGTCCACACTGGAGGTGATCACTTTTGAGACTGCATGCATCTTTTTTGCTTTCATAAATCATTCTGAGGGGCAGCAGGGATACAGTATACAGTAAAACCAATTGTAGGATCTAAGTAATATATCTAAAATAATTACACAGGTTTTACAAAACTAAGTATTTCATTCAAATCCACCCACACCGCTAACTGATCTTTGATAATATTAGGGTAATTTATTCAGCTGACATACAGTATGGGTGCAGCATGGTCTTATATATAAACAAACAGAAACTCATATTTTTAGCAGTACAGTAATGATAATCCTATTTCCATTGATTGCTGGTGGGACCGTCATTTATTTCTAGATACCTTATAGTTTCCAGAGGTCTTGTACCATGACCATTTCTGTTTACAATTTACTACAATGAGCCTGAAAAACCACAGACCTGTCTCCTAAACTCGACACATCATGATACATACATCAAATTAATTTAGTTAAATAAGCTTTCACACACACACACACTGTTGCTGAGCTGCATCTGCAGATGGCCCTTGTCAGCTCTCAAGTCATTCATGCCATTTGCCCTAATGGTTGTGAAGGATTATTCACGTTGTCTTTTACTATGTTGTTATGGTAACGTACAGTAAATGTCAACGACATACTGTACTGTATCTGGAAAAGCGTTACCCTATTACTTTACCTTTAAAACACCTTTATTTAAAATTGTATAACTACAGTAATATCTAATTCTGAATGTGTGTACTGTATGTCAAGAAAAAATTAATGTAAGGTTACAATCCCAGTGTCCTGGGATTTGGAAGAGTCCATTCGGCCCACCTATCTCAATTGATTGGCAATAGCTAATTGATCTAAGGAGAAAATGCAGCCATTTCTAAAAAGAAAAATCAGCTTCAACAACATAGTTGGAAAGTTTGTTATAGATTCAATCAACGTTCTTTTGTGTAAGAAAGTGCTGTTTTTTTTTTTCTTTCAAAATGCCCTTCACTGATTATGTTCCAGTTTTCTTGAACTGGGCCAGCACATTTAAAAGGAAACATTCTATGCCAACCAGTACACCTTGGCTTCTATGGTCCAAATCTGGACCCTTGAGGTTGTTTCAATCCAGTCAGCTCTCCTACTATCTTGAGACTTAGTTCGGTCTACTCTTCCTGTGATACATGAGTCATGGATTCGAGCGTGCAAGTGAAATTGTGCAGCTCTCAGACAGTAAAGATACGTACAATAAGATAATATATTATGCTTGTACTCCTGATATCTCTCACTTATCACTTATCTTACCACAGCAAATGCTATACAATATGTCCCCTGTAGAACATCACTAATGCTAAATGTTTTGTTATTCCACCACTTCAAGACCTTACATCATACTTTTTTTAATAGACCACCTATCCTGTGGTATCACATCAAATAGGATGATGTTACATGAACTGAAGTGAATCTGACTGCCTTTAAATCATTTAAACTATGTATCATAAAGCAAGGGGGACTCAATGCACAGTGTCATGGTGGTTATCACTACTGCTTCACAGCTCCAATGTGCTGGGTGGAATGTCTCAGTGTGCCTGTTGTCCCCATTAGACAACTGAGCATAACATGATACACAATCGATTGGTCACACAAAGCATTTGCTCGCCACAAGCCAAAGCACAAATTACATTTTCTATTTTTAACCTTTTTATTTAATTATTGATCATTTCTCATGTGAATATCTCTGCCATGTGTATATTTTGCGGCAGCTGACAGGTTTCCTGAAAAGTTAAAAAATAATAGCCCGATGACAGAGGGACTGCATAAATGAATTGAAAATCTTGGCCATACGTATTAATGATTCATCATGACTGACATTCACATTCATATAGCTCAGTATGGATGAATTTATAAGACCATGAGGACATCAGAAAGGTTACAGAGCAAGAGAGGGAATTTCAGCCTGTGTTAATCTTTCATCTCATTCTGTGTTATTTAGAAAATTCCCAAGAAGGTCTTTCAAAGAAGCATCTGAATCAGTTTAAGAACATCATTCTTGTTTTTTTTTTCCAATTGCACTCTCTTTTATTCACGTGCATACCAAGAGATGAGGTCAGGGTCGCCTATGAGTTAAATGGCCTTTTACCCCTGTAACTGGTTTAATCTTTATCCTTTCTTAAGATAAAATTTGTCAGGTATCTTTCAGTTGCACTAAAATTTTGGATACCAGGCTTTTCCTGTATTTTCCAGCCAGCCAGCAGATTTGTCTGCATCACTGGTAGTTTTCAATGTAATATGCAGGATTACAGCATTTATGCAAGGAGGTGTCCTCACTGCTTGGTAGGAGTGTCAAGAAGGCAGACATGGTTTAATACAAGGGTAGCTAATCATGATCTTAGTAAGTCACAATGAAGCAAGATGTATACTGTAGGTTACCATTTAATCATCAATCAGCAGGAAGACTTGTGACAAAAGTAACCTTTTAGCTAATAATCCATTTAGCTAATAATTTCCTCAGCTCTGGTGTGGACCATTCTGTGAATAGAAGAGATTTTATCTTTTCATTCCACCACATCCTTGAATTACTTAATTAACACAGCAATTTGTTTTAGCAGTCCGTTTCCCAACTCTTTAGAATTTGGTGACCTAAGGAGGATCTATAAAACCTGCTGGAATGGTGGTCTTCGAGACCAGGTTTGACCACCACTAGGATTAATAAAAAAGCACCCAGGCACCATCAATGTTAAATATGTTATATTTAATCTGTTTTTCAGAAGGAAATGTTTGACTTGTATTATTCAGAAAGATTACCTTTTTGTTGTAATAAGAAAAGCAATCACTTGGCAGGCAAGATGAGTAAATACATATTTTCATTGTACTCTAAACTAGCTGAGACGTCATCCAATGCCTGTTGGGGAATCTCCAAATTCTGCTGAATTTCAAAGACAAGCAGAATTCTGCCTACATCTTCACTTGTAAACATCTTAATTTTATTTCATTACACGTTTCACAGAAACCTAATCCTCTCAGGGAGAATAAATACTTCATTGAATGCTGTGCTCATTTGGGTTGCGAATACCACATTGTGAATGGAGACAGTTGTATCATCAGTCATTTCTGGAGAACTCTGGAAAAAATTGTTGTATCTTGGTTCGTGTTTACCAACTGCTTGTACACAAATGCAAACAATTTTTTGACCTGCCACAAGTGAAGAGCATGACTCCTAAAGGCTTCCCAACCTAATGTCTGTATACTAACAGCCACCTAATGTTTTTAGAAAAGGATGAAAAGAGAATAGAAATCACTAAAAAAGCACTTTCAAACTGTACTGTATATAAGGTATTACTCAATCCCTGTTTTATCGTAATATTAAGTTCTATACAACAGGAAGACAAATCTAATAAACGAAATATATTGTACAGAAAAAGCAGGATGAAATATAAAAAATAATTGGTGTTTGGCCATTGGCATGATCTGCCTGTCAGGAATTTACTGTAAGTAGTGAATAAAGAGATGTTTGGTGTTACAGTAAATACTGAATATAAAAAACAGTTCAACAATACAGTATGATATCTCAATATAAGGCAATGCTTTAATATGGTATGTGAACCAATTGTCTGTAATTTATGGTTTAATTTACTGAAATTGACTTTTTTTTCTGTAAAAGTAGAACGAATTAAAAAGACTGATGTCTTTAAGGCCATTTTACCATTTCTAATGTTGCGGCTATTTCAGTATTGCCACCAATAAATTACATTTTTCTGTGCTGTTAAACTGTTCATGTCAGAATAGAAAATGTTGAAATGAAGTTATAATTCTTTATAAAGTTTAAACAACTGTATCTGTTTACAGAACATGAGTCTACTTCTAAAATAAATCCACATTGCATAAAACGATATCCTTAAATATTCCAAATGTGGAATTTAAGAGGTACTTAGCTACTTCTCAGAAAGAATGACTAAATGTGTCTTCCTTTTCTTTCTGGTTGTTCTGGGTAAGCTATAAAGCTCTAAGAAGAAAGGACTGCTTTTATACAGTAGGTTGAAAAAGAAAATCAAACCAGGATCTAGGGAATGAGGTCACATAACACTTAACTAGAGAAGCAAGAAAAGAAACTAGATGTGAAGTCAATCAACAGCGTCTGCTATGGAATCAGAGATGAAAAAGAGCAGTGCTTTCACAAACAGCATGAAAAAACTCAGTGAGGAATACCCGAGAAATTACAGTACAAACATAAAACATTCCTTCTATTAATCACGTCAATCTGCAAAAAGAGAGGATCTCAGTATGCAGGTATAATTTTTAATATTCTCAATGTATTAAATAAGACTAGCTACTGCTTAATTCACTATATATATATATTTTATTTCATAGGGTCTTTGTAGTGATCACTAATTTCTGACCCTGTATTGTGAAACATTTACAGTAATCTCTCTGTGGTTAGTCCCTTCGGAGTGTATAGTGACAGGGTAACAGAAAGAAATCAGAACCATACATTCTGACACAAATTCTGGTGCGTCCATTATTCATTGAGACCTAGACATCAAACAAGATCACAAAATACTGTATATAAACAAAAATACAAAAAGATCAAGGAATTATGATACATGAATCATGGTACTCAATTAAAACGTTCTAAAATTATTATTTATAGACCTAATCAGCAGCAGCATAGACTGCAGTACATCAGGAAAAAATTTCTCTTTGCAGCAAGGTTCATTGATATTAATATCTTACGTGATCTATTGTAGAGAGTATTTAAGAGCTTTATCTTAAATACATAAAGATAAAGATAAAATACATTTATCTTAAATACAGTAATAAAACAATTCGTAATATGGTAGTTTTTTCACTGCGGCAACAAGTAGGACCAAATTTATTTTTTAATGTTTTAATTTAATTGTTTTAAGTTGGCAAATCTTCTTATTAATAATGGATAATTGTGTACTGTAATTGGTGAATTGGTTTAAACTGATCGTTGAGAAATTCTGATTATGTTTTTATTTATAATTACCACAAAGGCTACAGTATTCGACAGACTAAACCAAAATTGTTTTTGCAAGTTATTAATATGAGTCTAATACATACAAAATATTATCAGTGCAGCATATAGTGAAAATTAAGGTTAACAATTTCACATGCTACAACGACCTTAAAATATTCTCTATTTACACAGTGAACAGGGGTTAGAAGGGAACAGATTCATGATGGTGATAAACAAATAAGTTAGGGACCTTAGACTGAATTCAAGCAGAAATGGTCATGTTCATTAGGTGGTGTCTTTAAAACTATCTGCAATCAATTAAATAGAAAAAGAATAAATCAGGTGTCCACATTTATGACCATAAAACTTTTTAATACAGTGAAAATGTAGTGTATTTTCATATATTGTACAGTATGTCCTAAAGCTTGATAGTTGTCAGTTACCATGTTCCTAAAAACAGTAACGCATTAAATTTAATTACAGAGTTTTCCTTGCGAAATACTACTGAAAAAATTACACATATGCTTAAGGCTTTGTACAGTAGATATACAGTATGTTATGGATTTTAACCAGTGACTTGAAGTTTCATTTGGGCTAGAACAGGGGTTTTGTGGAAGTCTCCGGGCTCAGACATGTCTGGAAAATTATTGCCCTTCTCTCGTCACCATTAGCTGGTCACGAAAGAACTTGAAGAATGTGCTGAGGATGGAAGATGTCCGAGTCCAACATCTTAAATTGTGGGAAACTATTAAATGCCGAACTTCCATATGTGTCTTGACACAAAGCAGCCTTGATCCATTGACTTGGAGGTCTCAATGTGCTGCAGCCTTCATCTGTCAGAACACCCTTAAAGATATTACTGGTGCTATATATCTCCCCATTCTGCAATGAAGACATCATTGCCTCAACCATGTTTGTTGTGCACGGAGTATTGAAGACTCCTAACAGGCCATTATGGGAATTGAAGCTGATCCAGGACTGAAGGAGTCCTTCCTTACTTCATTCTATCAATGCCGGTCCTAGATTGTTCGTTGGCAAGGATGAGGGATGTTGTCTTTGGAATATATGCATACTGTACGTAGGGATTTGCACAAAAACATAACCTTTCATTATGCAATGTTACTCACTCACCGAGAGACGAGAGAGGGGGACATTATTTTAGATAATAATCTTCCACTAGAATCCAAAATGTAAAAAATGGCAGAATTAGTAGGAATTTTCAGTAAGAGCAAACACTGACGTCCAGTCTGTGAGCACTGGAGCAGAAAATACAAGGGGTATAGAATTTAACCCACAATGAAACAGCAAAAACCATGTAACCTCCAGAAAAATGTAACAATATCTGCAACATGAAGTTTCGCACTATCAAGCTCATATTCTACAGGACCTTGAATCAAGTAAGTGTATGTGAGTTGTCAGCATACGTGACTGCAGCTAAAATACAGTGTAGTTGTCAACAACAGCAGTCCCTTAGGACTTCCTCTAGTAACTTGTAACAAGCCTCTCACATTGCTGTATCCAGGAATATAACCTTTTTTAAAGTTCCTATGTGTGTTTCATGGTATTGTAGCGCAATCATCAGGCAGTGATAGGGCACCGAGTGCACAGGCAACGGGGCTGGTGATGCCATTCCCAGATTCCTGCTGGTTCTGATGATGATGATAATAAAAATAAATATAATAACTCCTTACACTTATCTCATCTTAGAGCTTTTCTGGACACTCCACCACCAACAACAGAGTGATGAAGCCAGTTCATAGATGGGGATTATTAGGAAGCTATGATTGGTAAGGGCCAATGGGAAATTTGACCAGGACACTGGGATAACACCCCTACTCTTTTCCAGAAACGACCTGGGATTTTTAATGACTGCAGAGTCAGGACCTCAGTTTTATGTATCATCTGGAGGATGGCGCCTTTTTACAGTACAGTGTCCCTGTCACTACACTGGGGCATTAGGACCCACACAGACTGCAGGGTGAGCGTCCCTCATGATCAAGAGAGCATGCTGGGATAGATGGGAACCCGACTAGTAAAGTTTTGAATTATCAGGGACATTTTTAACTCGTGGGGGAAGAACAGGGGTTTGTGCACATGTCATGTGAGTGTATGTGTATGGATGTCCCATGTTTCCCCTTCCTGATCTGTGGTCTCAAGTTCTCACCCTGACCTGCCTGGCTTCTCTTAGTCAGGACACCCCACCTTCACTCTAAATTTTAGAGGCTTTTAATCTTAGTGTGTTGTGGAACAGCAGTCCTTGATAATGAAGTTATTTCATTGCCAGTCTTGTGTTTGTTGTCTGTGTAATGTTATGCTTTGCTCCAGACAGTTTTGGACTTAAAAAAATCTATAAAAGTCTATAAATCTATAAAAGAGAAGGAAAGAAGGAAATGCAGTTACATTTTTTTTTAAAAGATGCTGTGTTAAAAGTAGCATTTTCAATTTAAAGCGTTTAAGTCAATTTAGATTCCATTAAACATGTTCCCATTGGAAAATAGCTACTAACATTAATGTACATTCCTGCAGGTTCTAAATCTTTCTTGCTGTGGCTAATGTCAGATTTGCATTAGATTGAGAGATATGGGTTTCTTTTGGATTTTGTCATATTGAACGTGAATCGGGTTTCAAACCATTTATCTTGTTGAATTTTAGATGGGTAATTCAGCTTATCATTTTTGTGAAGTAAGGAAACCCAGGGTAAAAAAACAATATTTTATCATTACAAGTATTGAAAAACTTGAAGTTTCTGAATTACATAGTGTTTTCCATAAAATAACATCCCACAGTTTTCTCAATCTCTGTCTGTCAAGTAATAAACATCTGAAGAAATAGCAATGTTGTTGTCCCTCTCATATTTGCTCATTCAAATGAATTTCAGTCATTCTGATGTCTAAGAAAGGCAATTACTTTTAGCACTGCTGCAATTTTTAACAATATTGGTTTTCATTTTTTTCAGTTTTATCTTTAAATATCCAAAGTATTCAGAGGCAAGAGTAAAAAATAAAACCTCAGGAAAAAAGCTAAAGTCATTGAGTTCATTCAATTGCAAAGTTGATCATTGTTAAGAGACTTTCATAACTTACAGTACAACACAGGAAATCTGGAATGCATACGTTTAAAACTCACACAGAGAGGAAAAACAGTTGATGCTGGAGGAAAAAAAAGTTAATGGGAACAAATGATGCAAAGTTCTACTTTACCTCATTAAGAAGGTCTACTGAAGGCTAAAACCCAAGATCTTATTTTTTTAAACAAATGCTATCATGCACAAGAAAGTCATTTCTGCTGCACAGTAATACCTCTCATAATTACTACAGCAAATCTGCATATTAATCCTTCTCTGTTGGCATTGTGTTGAATATGTATGCTGAATATGTTAAACTGGGAGCTAAGACATTTAAAAAATGCCCTCTTTGTTACAATATGCCCTACACAATATATTTATTATTCATATGTTTTTATCTATTAAATGGAATTATCCAAAATACAAATACCCTTGCAAGCATACAACAGACATAATCGTATGTTACTTCACTTTTATTGAAAAAGACTCAATAAGCCTCCGATCGACTGGTTTCCCATCTAGCTTGTATCCTGCCAGGTGCCTATGCTTGTCACGATAGGCGCCAATTCCCCCATGATTCTGAATTGGATGAAGCAGTTAGAGAATGGATGGATGGATTCAATAAGCTCATGAAATCAGTGGCCCTTTTCAATGCCAGAAAATCAAAACGTATTGACATGGGTACAAGTATGTCCGAATTACAAGCAGCAAGCTGACATTCTAATGGAACTGTTTTTAAATTTACATTGTAAAAATGTATTTTTTTATCATTTTTGCTTCTTTTTAAGTAATTTATTGAAGGAAAACGAATGGCTTTTTCATTTCTGAATGTAAGTTACTCTGTGCTGGAGAATCAGTGCCCTCTGCTCGGTAGTTTTCTTGGTCTGTTGTTTAAACTCAGATTGAGGTCTGCACCTACAGTAGACCAGTCCAAGATGTCATCAATCTTGCAGACGTCTGCTTGTGATCTCTTCAGCCAAAAATGAAAATCCAGCACTGACCAACATATTCTTCTCATAAAATTGTGTTATCCAAATACAGATGTAAAGTCAAGTAATTGTAAATGTCACATGATCATGCTAACATCTTCTGTCTTTTTTCAGAAATCCAAGCACTGAAGGTTCAAAGTTACTGAAAAGTGTTTAGCTAAAACTATATAATATCTGTATTAGGAGACCCTTTTATTATAATCAATCTTATCAGATTTTTGTTTGAAACTTGGCTCTACCGTACTCAGACATAATTTTTTTATAAAGGCTAAAATTTTGCTCATTGTTTTCTACTATTTCTTACATCATATTAACACAAAAAGCCCTTTCAGGAAAGGGAAGTGATATTAGCAGCCATATCACCCTGCAACTCACAACTGGCATCCCACTGAAGCAGGTGTGAGCCTGCTCAGTACCTGGATGGGAGACCTCCTGGGAAAACTAAGGTTGCTGCTGGAAGAGGTATTTGATGGGCCAGCAGGGGGTGCTCACCCTCCAGTCTATGTGGGACCTAATGCCCCAGTATAGTGACAGGGACACTGTACTGTAAAAAGGCGCCATCCTCCAGATGATACATAAAACTGAGGTCCTGACTCTGCAGTCATTAAAAATCCCAGGTCGTTTCTCGAAAAGAGTAGGGGTGTTACCCCAGTGTCCTGGCCAAATTTCCCATTGGCCCTTACCAATCATGGCTTCCTAATAATCCCCATCTATGAACTGGCTTCATCACTCTGTCCAGAAAAGCGCTAAGATGAGATAAGTGTAAGGAATTTTTATTTTTATTATTATTATCATCATCATCAGAACCAGCAGGAATCTGGGAATGAACATAGCTGTAGCCCACAGCATTAAAAGAAAGTTCTACACTCTGCATGATTTTTTTCATTACATTGTTCTTAAAGAAGGTGAATTTTTTATAGTCTGCTGAGCTATAAGCTGTACCAATGCCATATCAATAGACTAGACATCAAATAGGCTTCAAAGCATGTATTTTTGCTACTGCTAAATCATGACTAGTTTGTGGACTACTGCTTAAGCATGAAAGAAATGTTTCACGTCAGAAAGGAAACAGATGTGTTCAGTTAGTCTTTAAAGAACAAAAGGCTTAAAACCACTTGGTGATATTGAAAATTAATGAGATTGTAATGATTAAAAAATAAAATAAAAATCTCACAGTACTCTTCTGTATTTCTGAGGTGGAAAAAAGACTGCAGGCTCAAAGTGCTAATAATTGGGTGCAAATGTGAATTTCCAATTTGTGGCATGCTGGGAGTGCAGTTCAACCCCTTGCTGGGTAACGGAAGATTTAACAAGGATGGGGATTAGAGTGAAATGGGCTCGCACCACAAAAACTAAAATAGAAGAGTAGCACGGCTTCTGAACACAACCAATTCTATATTTCTGTTTTATTTGATTTTGCGCTCCTTGTAAAGCAAATAGCAAAGAAATAAAAAAGCAGTTTCATGCTTGAAATCTCCCACTGGTTCTGCAATGCATGGCTTCTGTTCTTATTGCCGTCACTTTCTTCCCTTCAGACTGATTCATTTTTTCAAGGCTATAGCTTCCACAGGGACTCAGTAAAGAGATCCCCGTTGTGCTGCTTTGTTATGACTGGATCTTGCGAACAGCGGGACATTAATACCACAGCATATAGAAAAAGAAAAGGATTACTCTTCACAGATAGCTCTTTGAGCTGTTTGAGGAAGAGGCGGTTCACACTGAAGATGTAGCAACCCGTCTGTATGAAAGACAATTTGCTGCAGTCTGAAATGATATCGGTATTGTGCATTAATTCCACTTTTCATCTCATGGAAACTATTTAATGTCTCCGCCTATTGATATGGTATTGATACAGGCTTTTGGTCTGTCCCAGTTGGAGAAGACAATTTGGCAAATAATCTGTCAAATTTGAAGTAACATACAAAAGAACAACTTACTGTACAACTCACTAAAAGAGTTAGACTCACCACATATTAAAAAAAAAAAACATATGCTTATTCATGTCCTTAAACAGTATTGGACCGAATCTGTCATTATTGTTATGGAGAGCATAAAAGAGGAAACTAAAATGGAGAAGAGAGAGGCTGACTAAGTACAACCTCCAACACAATAATGCACGAAGGCATTGCTCTCTTGACAATCAGTGTCAGGGGGTTCCTGTCTGTGTTTTTCTTTCTTGATTTTTGCTAGATTTGAGATTCAGTAAGGGAGAGCACCTCCTCACCTGTGCCAAGCCAACTTTCTCACTAATGAGGTGATTTAGTGTTTATCCAACTGTCAAAGTCCCTCAAATGCATCAAGGTTAGTCAGGAATGGTCAATCGATTAAATGGCTAATTTGCATTCTGCTATCATTAATCAGAACGATGTCAAATACATTTAATCAATATCTATCCATTTTCTAAACTGTTCTTCCAATTCAGGTTCATGTAGGAGTTGGGGCCTACCCCAGCAAGCTACAGTATGGGCGCAAAGCAGATGCAAGAAGGAAGAAAACAGAAAAGGAAGAATATATGCTTGCTCTCAAAACTGCTTCAGGTCTTTGTAATTATAGAAATGTTCACATCATATATACTGTATTTTGGAATGTATGGCATTTTGTCAACACAGAGCTCTTTTAACTGTTTTTTAGGGAGGTGGCCCTGCTTTTCAGCTTTTCTCTCAGTCCACCCATTGTATCTGTAGGGCATTGAGCTATGGAGGCTGAAGAGTCAAGTCAAATAGCTTGACTATATTTTCAATTAAATTCCCATGGTTTCATTATTCATGATCATCACTAAATTGTAAAATCTGATCTATCTTTACTGGATTTCAGAATAAAATCCTTACTGCCTCGAAGTGTCCTCTTCTTCACACTCTCCTGTCTCTCTGATTTGAAAGAACTTGCACAGATTCCAGTTTTGTCCAAAATAATGTTGCGGCTTAATATCAGAAAGGGAATTACAAGACCGGGTCACTTATATGATATGACTTACAAAGATTATATTTCTAAGCTGTCAACATTTATTCAGCCATTTAGTCTTGGAAAATTGCCTTTATCTCTATATACTGTATCTCCATCTAAACCGTGACATTTGGTAGAACACAAAGCTGAACCAAATGTAAATAAAACATTAGGTGGCATTCCTTAAATGCCAAGAATAAACTTTTCATTTAGCTCATTACGTTTTTTTGCTTTGTTCCCATCTCTCACTTGAAACAGTGCCAAGAAAATAAGAGTATTTGTTTATTCTATGTAAATATTATACTGCGGCATTCATGTGGGGATAGTGGTAGTCGCTTGATATAAAATGGGATTATTACTGATGTGATAGTTGCCAAGAATACAGCTACCAGGGGAGGTGGGGGGGAATCCAATTCATACAGAAGCCCTGTCGAGACCCACTGTTTAAAGCAGGCCATAAGGTCTTTTTAAAATTTTGGCAGTGTTTATACCTGACATTGCATAATGTCACACACTACAGATTGAAAACCATATGTCAAAGAAATAGAAAGGATGCATGTTTTTTTTTCTTGAGAGTCTCTCTAGTATGCTGCAATGTAACTTTATACATACTGTATAACAAAGTTATATGTATCATATATCTTAGTGTTGTGCTCCTAATGTTTTCAGATCTATTGAATATACAGGCATAAAGGAGTCTGCCGTAGCCTACCACTGAACATTGTTGCTTTCGTATTTCACTGTGGATGATTTTTTTTTATTTGGAATCTTTTTTTATGAGAAATTATACAATTGTTGTAGACAATGAATCACTCATCGGCCTCCGGATAATAGTTTCTTTGTTCTCTCCATTGCATTGAGTCTCCTTTTTGTTTAATCTTTTCCTTGGCATTTGCCTCAACATTTTGTTTCATATCTTAATTCAAGAGATGTTGAATCATCAAAACCTCATTTTTCTTCAGTTCTCACTAGCTGGCTGATATGCTTCACACTGACAATTAGTTGAACTGAGGCACTCACATCACTGTAGAGTACAGTTCATTGCTGATCCATAACATTTTTGAAAGAGATTACCCACTGTGCCTGCTCTGAATTTAGGAGCTGCATTTGTACTGTCACATTTTCTAAAAATAATTACCACTGAAGTCAATAATAAAAAACACGGTCCAACTGCTAAAACGCGGCTAGCCGTTTACCCTGTGGGTCCACCTGTTTGTTTCACTGTAGTGCTTTGATATGACAAATGTAGTCACTTTTATATTGATCCTACCAAATAGGTAATGAAGCAGCATTTTGTTACAACCTTTTCAAATGAATTGGACTTGAATGGGGCAAAACTTGAGAAGCTTTCAAGTAACAAAGGATCAATTTAGAGCACAGGCCTGTGGTCCAGAAAGTTCTATACCTCTGGACTGTGTGATTCCTGAATTGTTAAGTAGGATTGAAGAAAGTGAGCTTGCAAGCACTTCCTAGCAACCAATAGTCACACTGCATGGCAACTACCAGTGATGATGGTTTTTTGTATTTTTTGCAATACTTTCATCTTCAAATCCTGCAAAGAACAAGGATATCTGTATGTTGCATTTAGCACAACACTAACACGATAGGGCCATTAGAAACAGTGGTTCGTCACATCACCTGTTTGTTGCACTTAGACAGCACATCATGAGTGGCTCAATCAGTAAAGGTGCTTGCTGATGCGTAGGATGAGCTCTGTGATCACTGGATTGAGCCTGGGGTGTATTACTACCCAGGAGTTGGTTTTACTCCCAAGGAGGTTCTTACATGGAAACAATGTTGTTTTCGTGGTGAGAAATTTCTTAATGATGTGAGCATTATTAATTTCAATCTGTGTTGTTGATAATTATGTCTATGTTGGTTGTAATCTCACTACATAGCATTTTGTTGACCACATTCTGAGGCCTGTTCAGCTCCCACTTTTGCAGCGACACCCAGTTCAATGTCATACCTTTATTATTCATACTGTAGCAATGTTCGTCGTGTCATGGTAAGAGTCATTCAAGTTTTCCTTTAAACCTCAAACGAGGATCAATGAGATGGGTTGAGTAGACAACATTTGTGCAGAGCCATCAGAATAGAACAGTACAGATAATTAGTAAATTGTCTTTTAGTACTTATACAAAGGCGCTAAATAAATAATTTGTTTCCAGGAAGTAGGCTTGGATGATGTTCATCTTTAACATGTATGGTAACAAAACTGTCAGTTTGCCTATTTTCTCTGAAAATACAGTTATTCTAAAATTGCTGATGTGGGGCTAACAGTCACACACATTCACCTTTTAGTATGCAGCAATCATTCTTTGTAATATATTCAATATTGTAAAAATTGGAATACCTCCATCAAAACAACTAATGCCAAAATGGCATTGCCAATCCATAGGACAGATGCATACATGTTACATACATTGTGGCTGGGCTGCACAAATGTAAGAGTCAGGCATGATCACTCTAAAGCTCTATACTTTAGAAAGTATATTTGAGCTGGAAACCCAAGTTATAATTGCATAAAAAGCAGGGAGCTTGTTTGGGAGGTTCTGATTGATCAATCGATCAGCATGAGAAATTCAGGAATGTTTGCTCCTGTGGGCCAATCGATCAGTGTATTGGACAATCAAGCAGACATCTTCTCTCTTTAATAAGCTTTCTTTCAGAAGTGAGGATAGATCAAAGGGGCTTCATAGATAAGGCAAAGCTGTTCTAAAGATTTTGAAATATGCTTGAAATCTAGTGGCTTCATAAAGTAAAGCTGTTGAGCCTTTTTAGTTTATGTGGTGCTCTGTAATTTGGCAAAAGGTCATCATGCAGATTTTGCTTTAGAAATTTTGAATCTATTTTTGAAAAAAGTGAAAGAACTCAAGAGGAGTCTAATGTTCAATTTCAAGGTTTTCAGTTTTCACAGTGATGGGTTATTCTGGATCGACACTTTGGGTTTTAAATTAAAAATGTTCTTGTTTTAAGGTACTGTATGAAACATTTTAGTATCTTAGTTTGAAAACGTTGAAGAAAAGAGGACAGCTAATCATGGTTTTGACTATTATGTAATTTAAATGCTGGTTTTAATGCACTTGATTGTATTCTAATTGCTCACCCTTGAAAGCACAATTGATAGCGCAATTCCAGTGTAAAGAAGTATTTTACAGTTTGCATTAGAATAACCTTCAAATAGAGTAATTTCAGCTCTATTCATTAAAAACTCAGGAATGCACCCATTCAAATTACTGAGGTGATAGAATGACAGTTTTTTTTATTAAAATCAGTTTTCAACCCCTCTCAAATAGCTCCAGCAACCTCATAGACTGCAATGAAACTATCTCCATTGTCACTCAAAATAGATTTTCAGTCAAGTGGGAATTCTATGGACGCATTGTGCACTTGCAATTGAAAGGGGTGATAGAAACCAAAATAAGGCCATTAAAGTGTGGGCAATAGATAGTGAATTAGGATAATTTGCCTTCCAGTATATTAAGATCAAAGGAAAATTCAGCAAGAAAGAAATTAACATATCTCTTTTGTGTCTTGGTATACAGTCCACTGTTTAGTTGGTCTAATCGTAATCAATTTTCCTTGCTACATGTTCAGCCCATTGTCTTTATAGCCTGTTCATTCTGATAATGATGTCACTCACTCACGCCTGTGCTCTAACATATTTTTCTTTT
This sequence comes from Lepisosteus platostomus, assembly GCF_059453375.1. Lineage (NCBI taxonomy): Eukaryota > Metazoa > Chordata > Actinopteri > Semionotiformes > Lepisosteidae > Lepisosteus > Lepisosteus platostomus. Next base: position 52,101,681 of record NC_142618.1, read on the forward strand.
ACTGTCTCATTATTATCATCTTTATCATTATAAATTAGAAAGATAAGTTTTGTCTCATTTTTCTGTACTGTATCTAGGTTCCAAATGTATTTGATCTCCCAACAGTATGATATTCCAAAAGTATTTAATACTCTGATACAAAGATTCTCTGATCTATCACCCATACCTATTGCCTGTAATCTGGGTTCCAATGATTCTTTTACGACATATTTTCTCTTTAGTGAAAACTTTTTAGTGATGTAACATTTTGTCACACTTTTTTAATTCTACTTCTGTACTCTGGTTTGAGCTGTCTTCAATGCACAGACCCTTGCATGATATTCCTGCTATCATTTCTTCTGGAGTTCCTACTGAGTCTTTACAAATTCCACAACATACGGACTTTTAAATAACCTCCTATTAAGAAGAATATATTTTGTAACTTTATCCTAGTTACAAACTTTTGGAAAAACTAGAAAACAAACTTTTCCAAGACTTTGTCACATTACTTTCAGACGGTCTGTAAAACTATAAATCATGCTAGCTTTTCCAGTGTGACCCTCTTTCACTCCTTGACTATTTTTATTCTTACTTTTCCCTGGCAATATTCTTCCTTACCTGGGACAACTGAGACAGAATGTTTTGAATGTTTTCTTAACAAATGAAGACTACTTTTCAAGCTCAATTAACTTAGGATACAGACGTTTAGCTCTTTTCTGGGTATGTAGGTTACTGTACTGTATATCAAAGTCAAGGTAAAAACAAATCTGTTTCTGATAATGAAGCATACAGGTACATGAAGGGGATACAAAATTTTGTGGATGGTTTAATCTTCTAAAAGAGGAAGAAAGCTTCATTTACTTATCAATAAGAACGAGCTCTCCAAAAATAAGTGTATGTTAGTAACTAGTTGCTATAAACTTGCTTTTTCCTGTGTCCACCTTAACTTCATTTGATGATTCTAATTTTGCTCCTAATTGGTCTTCTGGGCTTATTTTACTGGGAGTTTTAAAATTTGGATTGAAATGAAATTCAATACTTTAAATGTGTTTTAAAAATTAAAGACGTACAGTATGACTAGGAAATTGCTCCTAGTCATCAAATATTTTCTAAGTAAATGCTATTTGACATACTTTAATTTTGTATGGAAATGATGCATAAATTATTAACCTCTAATTTACCAGGTTTAATTACTTTAATTACAAAATTTTGTGACGGACAATAAATAAGATATATTCATATATATACAGTATATACATTCTTGTATAGTTTCTGAATAGAAACCATGTTTCACAAACTCTTAGTCACTTTGGGTTCTTTTCTGGATCCAGATTCTTTTCTTCATCTATATGAATAATGTTGTTCAGAGATTAGGCAGCTCTCGTATCTACCTAAGCTGGCAACACCACTTTACTCAATATCATGCCCATAATCAATCGGACCCTTTTTGCTATCTACAATGACCATCTTGCAACTAATTTGCAATCAAATTCAGCAGGCCTTCTGAAAACTGTGACTGCAGCTAAGCTGTAAAGAAAAGGATTTATGCAATTAATTAAAACTTGCTCCCTGAATACTTCAGAAAGTGAATACTTTAAGAGAAAGTAGTGGTTCAGAAATAAAAATAATTACTTACATTTATATAGCTCTTTTCTGGACACTCCACTCAAAGTGCTTTACAGGTAATGGGGAGTCTCCTCCACCACCAGCAATGTGCAGCCCCACCTGGATGATGCAACCTCAGCCATAGTGCACCAGTACGCTCACCACACACCACCTCTCAGTGGGGAGGAGAGCAGAGTAATGAAGCCCAATTATAGATGGGGATTATTAGGTGGCCATGATTGGTAAAGGCCTATGGGAAATTTGGCCAGAACACAAGGGTATCATCCCTACTCTTTTCAAGAAACGTCCTGGGATTTATAATGAACACAGAGGGTCATGACCTCAATTTTACTTCTCATGTAAAAGACAGCCTTTTTACAGTACAGTGTCCCTGTCACTATAATGAAGCATTACGACCTATGCAGACCGAAGAATGAGCGCCCTCTACTGGCCCCACTAACACCACTTCCAGCAGCAACCTTAGTTTTTCCCAGGAGGTCTCTCATCCAGGTACTGAACAGGCTCACACCTGCTGAGCTTCATTGGGCTGCCAATTGTGAGCTGCAGGTGATATGGCTGCTGGTCCAAATATATAGCTACAGTATCTAGCTGGAGAGAACGTTTCGTTTTCAAAACTTATGTTGATAAGTAATGTAATCAACAAAGCTTGTAAGCAAGAGGAGGCCATTTAATTCATGCAATTCATTCTGTTGTACCAGCCTAAATGATCTGTAGATCAGTGTCCCTAATGGTCTAGGAATAACAGCTTTTGCAGTTGTTAGAATATCATCATCCCTGGAAGGTGCCTTTATCTTAAGTGCTTCTAGTACCTGTAACACTTCTGTTATTTAATGCCGGTACTATACAGAACCTTGCCTTTCCTTGACTCGAGGTGGATTTGGGATCTCTCTTGATGAATACTGAGTGAAATAATCAAATAATTCAGCAGTTATTTCCCTTTCATCATCTGAAAGTTTCCCAGTTCAATTTCTTTCAACCTTTACTGGCTCTTTTACTGACAGAAAACGGAAAAAATATTTATTTTTAGCATTTCAATATGTTTAGCTTCTTCTTTCACGGCCCATATAATGTCATATTTTTACCTGTATTTAATTAATTAAACTATGTATCCTTAACTGGATCCAGATTAATAGTTTTATAAGGTACTTTCATTCTCCTTTTATTTTTCTTGATTAATTTATTAAGTCATCTGGGCACCAGCTTTCAATCCTTTGATTTAATAATTCTTGGAATGAGCCTGTTCTGTGCTTCAAGCAGAATCTCTTTAAACTGTTAATATTCATTCTCTACTGATTCCATATCTATTCTAATAACCTTTTCTCATGTTAAATTCTGCGTCATTCCTCTATAATCTATTTTCCTGAAATTGTAAATCTTTGATCTGGACTTTAACTTACTGTTACAGTTTCTTAATGTTTCTCTCACCTCTTTTTCAAAACAGGCATTGACTCTAATAAGAGCTCTGAACAGCTAAAAAAACAGCCAATATCAGTTGCAATTTCAGCTGCTATCATCACTGATGTTTTTTCCCAAACTGAGTGTGGAAAGATAAGGTTATTTAAGACTTCATTATATAATGTATGAATTGGTTGGTCTATAGCACATTCCTAACCTTACATTCTTCAATATGTCCCACCCAAATGGATTCTGACATCTTTGAACCCGTTACTTAACTTACTATTAATTAAAGCTACCAATTGAGTATCGATCCCCCCACCAGAAATCAACCATATTTTTTAATTTTTTTCACACAAACTATTTTACAATTAATTCGGGCTGGTTACAGTGATTGCCAAAACAAAAGAAAAAGAAAAAAAACATGTATCCAAAAATAACATTTTACCACTTAATTTCTACCCTTTCCCCAAGTAAAAGTAAAAAATGGAATCTTCCCATTGAGACGTGCACGTGGTTTTTCCTATGAGTATGCCTTTAGAAGTAGGGGCTAGGTTTGGACCTCTGGAGACACCATAGGCTGAGAACTATGACACAACCAAGAAGCCTTGAACAGCAAACAAACAAACAGTAAGTACAACAAAAAAATTGAGAGCACTCTCCATTCACATGATAGCAACATGAAAACGGATAATACAATCACCATGTATGCTTAAGTGTGTATGTATCTGTGCCAGTGTTCACCCTCAGGAGCTAGCTAGCAATTGGTTGGTGGAAAATGTGTGTTTGTGTGATTTTCCTGTGCTTACCCATGCCTAGTGACAGAGTCCTCTGTCACTCCTATCAAGCAGGTAATTCTTGGCAATTATTTTAAGGTGGTAAAACACCCAACATGTTAGAGTTTAGCACACCATATCATATGCCGATTCTATTTATGACAATGCTAAAACATGGCATCATCATTACTAGTCAGAACAGAGTAATTTTGGCTTCACATGTGATTATCTCCTATCGATAAACTCTTTGTCTTAAATGGGATTATAGTAAAGAACTGCCTTTACATAAATAAGAATATATATATAAGCCGCATTCACAAACATTAAATGGTACATACTGTACATAAGGGTACTAGAATCTGGAAATGTGTAATGTAATTAGGTATCAGGCAGACGCTGTCACAGATACAGAAGCAGAAGCCTAGTGTTTATATCATGGTACGAAGGTATTGTGGATAAGAGATAATTACACTCTGCCTGTGGTTTTTAATATGATATGGGCTCAGTATATCAAGAATATGCATTTTTAGTACCCAAAATATCTGAGTTTTTTTTAAATCTTTGCTTATCCAAAATTGCACTTCCTCTGATTTTTTGATAGCGACATTTTGTTGAGAAACTAGAAACTGAACCTCACCCACAGGGCTAGAATTTTTAAATGATTTTATAGGAATTTATTATGTTCGCTTTTATCTGCAGTATTCCAGAGCACCCCTGGGTCTTTTATAAATTTTAGCTATGATCATATATTCTATGATATGAATGTAGAGGATAAGCTTTGATACCTAATTTTACGTAGATGCAACAGGGAATGTATTTCCTTGCAAAGAGTTTTACCTAATTATCAGTCTTTCCTCACAAAAACGTGTTTAGCAAATTGAAACGAGGAAATGAGTTGTCCACAGGAAAAGAATCCTTATTATTCAGTTGCCTTTTTGTGCTGACATACCACAATTTAATTGAAAAATGTCATATTTAAAGAAGACACTTTTTAGTCCAAACGAACAGAAATGGTCAAATTAAAAAGGTATTAAAATTTGTCTAGCATCAAGGAATGAATGCATTGGTTAGATGAGAAACTGGATGAAATAACTTGAAGAGAGATCATTTGAACATTGACCAAATGGGAGATGTTTCTACCAGTAGTTGTATCTCCAGGAAAGACTTGCAGTAAGTGTCAAGACTGCCAAGTGCACAAAAAGAGCCATTAAATCCAGTTTATATGTTTATAGAAACACCATGACTGCTCAGTATCTCTTTGGTTCTCGTTACCCATAAAGGTGACTGAAAAAAAAACCTTCTCACAAATCCTTGAATATGATGACTATTTCCTGTATATGCCTACAACCTCCACTCAATTTGGCTTCATATTCCCAGTTTGCTTTCTGTGTAGACCACACCAGTGGACCTCATTTATTGTTTTCTATACAGAAAATGTTGTTATTATTATTTATTATTGTAGTGAAGGTGACTGGCACGGTGACAGTGTTGAGGCCCGGGTTCAATTTCTGGGGTGCTATCTACTTGGACTTTGAATGTGCTCCCTGTGTTCATGTGTTCATTTCCTCCAGGTACACCAGTTTTCTCCCTTTGTCCAAAGACAAACTGTTAGGTCCAATAAACTTTCTGGGAAAACTGGCCATGTTGCGGGTGATTTGTGTCTCTGTGAGATCTGTCAAGGGCTGACACACCATCCAGGGTTTACCCCACCTTGCGCCTGTTGTTTGCCAGGATAGATAAATCAGGAATCTTCCAAATAACTCTTTAAGCTATTTTCATTAATAAACCCCTCAGTTGCTCTATGTCTGTTTTGGTTAAAGTTACTGTAAAGAAACGCAATCTGGAGGCACAGCATGTCAGTTTTGAACACTTCGCACTACTTTATTACTTTAACGATGAAATATGTTTAATAGTGTCTTGCTGTCATCCCATGCCTTCGTACAGTCTATCTCTCATCAGATTCCCTCTTGAAATCATACTTGAAAAGCCTTTTGATGTAATATTTTTCATGAAATATTTAGTTTCTGGGGAAATGGAGTTAGAATTACAGAAATGTGCCCAAAAGCATATACTGTAACAGAATACGCACCAAGAAGAAACTGATGACAGCAAGGTCCAGGCAATAAGCAGCATGTTCGTGTGAGTCATATTGGGTTTCTCTGATTGAAATCAGGCAAGATCAGTATATAAATCAATGGGGTCTATATTTTTGTATAATATAGAGGAACAACCTTAATAAGGATACATCAAAAAGGACTAGGTGAGAAAATGATGATCAGAGATTATATTTTCTCATCTTCTGAGGGAGGAAAGTCCTTTTTTAAGGACTGTCACCCAGCTACAATTGTATAGCTATTAGATGAAAACAAACTTAAAGCTCTAGTTCAATTTAGCAGAAACATGTTAAACAAAATGCCAAAGCAACAATGACAACAATTGCAGGATGCACCACAAGGACGGACCCCAAAGGTACTGTAAAGGAGCACGTCTTGAAATCACAGAGGTAAAAGATTTGCAGAAACCTTTTTGGAAAACTGCTCATTAGGTCAAGGCAGTAGAAAACCATGACACCACAAAATGTGGATAGACAGCCCATTATTGAGATAGATGAGATGAAGACCACTTAGTGCAAAAAACTGAGTCAATATTAAAAGCATTCATACAAAATACAGGTTGAGCCCTACAGTGTCTACTTTCTTTTCAAATTGTATTGATTTCCTCATACTGTATATCATTAATTTGCTAATTCCCTGTACATCTGTTCACAATCTAAGATCATGTGACTTATTTACTGTACAGTCGCTCAGCCTAAAGCTTTGGAATTAATAAATTCAAATTTGCAGCTGTAGATGACTGGAACATTCCAAAACAAAAGCTAACATTTTATTTCACTGGATGTTTTAAAAGTAGTGTAACTTACTTATTAATTAATGTATGTGTTTGTTAACATTTTTTCTCAAATTTTATTAAATTATATCAGTTGATCTTGTTGTGCAGGACGAATCCTCTTGACCAGGTCATTTCTAAAATTCTAAATTTGTTCTCTCAACTTATCCGGTGAAATAAAAGTTTAATCATATACACTTGACAACACTGTTAAGCTTCTAACTATAAACCTCTGGGCTCAAGCAGATGAATCTCATAGATTACGGAATCTCTGTAACATTACATTAGAGGAATATCTCTGGGAAACATTTGTAATGCTCTTTAAAATCCTGAAGAAACAAATTCTGAAAAAAAAAATAAAGTGGTGAATTTCTTCATAGACAGACGGTGGTTATGCCAAACCAGTTACTAAAACTGCCTTCAAGCTGATGATTAAATATTCCCATCTTATTATTTATATTTTTACTTGCATATTAACGGGAAACATATTTTTTTCCCATTTTTAAGTCGATTGCTGTTGGCAACATTTAATACTCACAAAGTGAAATATAATGATAAACAGCTTGTCGGTATATCATATATATTTAGTGAAATGGCCAACGCAATTTCAAAACCTGTCTTTAAGTGATAAAAGAGGAGCACCCATAATACATTCAATACGTGCTTCCTGTGTCATTTACTTATGAAATTCAACACATACAGTAACTTAGAGATGTCATGAGCACAAAAAAATGGAGTATGGCATTTAAAGGGACTTTGCAGAATTTCTGTTGTAAAAGTAAATGAACATGCATTACAGTACAGTAAATCATGACAATAAACTGAGGATAGTGATTTAAAAAAACAATTTACACTATCAATATTGATTAAAGCCACTGCATAACCATATTCATTTTTATCCCAACTTTGCATTCTCAGCATATAATGATATAATGCCATCAATATAGCTGTACTGTGACAGCTTATGGTTTTTTTCCTTTAAGAAAGACAACAAAAGTCACAGTCTCATCATTTTGGAGGCATCATCCACAAATTCTCTTGGAAATTTACCCTCCAGTTCTTTCACTGCCCATAGAATCAATTACAAAATTCCATAGAGATTTAGATGAAACTTCCATTCTTCCAACTGAGATCAAGTACAATATTTTTCCAAATCATTTTGTTACCTCTGACATAATTGAAATGAGGTGGAATGCCCCATAGAAGTGGGACTCACTTTTGCTCTTTTGCTGTGGAAATGTTTTTGTTGAACCTGAAAGCATCTCATATTAAAAAGATTAAGATCTCATTTGATCTTCCCAGCAGAAGTCTTTTTTTTTAAGGAAGTTCTTAAATACTGCCTTCTAGTCTGACCTCATCAGATCTTAGAAACAAAGCAAGGTTGGGTATGGTTAGTCCTAGGATAGGAGGCTTCCAAAACAAACCTGCTCTAAGTGACATTGATGTGGTTTGGACCAGAATATTTTCAACTCAATACCACAATACGCCTGGGGACACTGTGCGGTTATTTAAATCGGAAGTCAACCCAAGTTCCTGATTTTCTCTGAAGATTCCAAAGCACTGATTATACTGTAAGTGTAGGGGATCTTAAATGCTGTCCTTGTTAGATTCCATAAACGTGCATACAGTACCTGAAAATGCCCCCTAATTCAACTTAATGAAGCAGTTCCTCCCTTCTCCATCTGATCTTCAGCATAGTCAAGCTAATGCACACAATGGCTGCCGTGTGGAAATCTTAAGGGAAAACATTGAATAAATGTAATTATTTGTAATAATAATTCTTATTAAAATGAACTGCAATGTTAATTGGTTTCCCTTCAGAAAGTTTATTCCTTGAATACAAAATGTGTTCTGATACACACAGGACGCCGAGACTATATGACATGTAATCCAATTTTGTTATGTAATTTTGATTAGAATGCAGCCAGTTGACTTCTATTCCTGGTTGTCTTTGTTATTGCTTGGGCTTCACACACACAATTCATCACCACACAATCATGGTAAGGTGCACAAAATGTTAAAAACCCTTAGTTTGTAATTAGAAATAAAATTAATAAAATGAATGCTAACTTAAAATATAGTCCAGAGAACTTTTGTTTGTTCATAGTTTCTCTGTTCATAGCTCGTTGCAGTTTGGAAATACCTCTCAATGTGCTGTATTCAGTTCATATTTTTTGGAAGGCTGGAGCTACAAATATGACCAAAATATTTCAATCAGTACATCAGAACATACAGTACATGGAAGATTTAAAATCTATTTTAAAATTGTCTAATTAAAGAATCTATGCAATTAAACAGCTCCACTGCTCCAAACTAATGTGTTTTTCTGGATGTATTTGAATTTTCCAAAACAAAAACTCGAGAGCTGGGTGAAGAGGGGAGGGATGAGGTTCTTACATCGATAAGCTATTCGCTCCCGAAATGGCCCAGAAGGCTTAAATGATCTCCTCTGGATTGTAACCTTTCTTGTTCTATGTATTATACATGTTCTAATACAGTACATGTTCTATGTTCTTGTATTATACAGTATGTGAGATTGCAGCAAGCTGCTTCTGTACTTGTTTCAAATTGTAACAGAAGAATCCCAACACATCAAACATTTTAGATGAGGCTTGCAAGATTTCCAGGTCAAAAGTAATTACTCTTTTCTAATAGAAGGGGCTACATTATCGTGGAGGCAAAATCTCCCCAGTGGACAGGTCTGAAAAGCACTTTTTCATGATTACACTTCTGGCCTCTGAGATCCATCACGGCTTTCTAAGGTTAAACAGACCATTTCTCAAAGTGTATACAGATACAGTATACAGTATTCACTTCTTGCCATCTTATCTGCCAGTCTTAATAGCAAATAGTCCTGATGGGCTCTGAGCATTTTTCCATACCCAGACCCTAACCACCAAGAATTATGTCCAATGAAACCCCCGCCTCCCTCAGTAATTTTGAATATTGCAGAGCTTTGCAGAGATGGGTGAGATCTCTACTGTTGGTAAAATACCCAACATCAGGTAGAGTAATCAGAGTTTTTTTAAATAAAATCACTTGATGAACACTACACTTATTGAGTAACTGCCCATTTGTGTAATTACATTTTTGAAATGTAATTTTTATCTTTGAAAATTGAGACGGGGTCTGTAATCCATAAATACTTATGTTTTTCAAGACCTCTTCTGAAGTTTTACTTGAAACCCACAATTTTTGTATTTTCACCAACATTTTTATGAACTTGCTTTAATTATCAGACTGCAATTATTTTCTATCTCACATGTATAATTAGTTTGCATGCAACAAACCTGATTATCCACTTGGCAGGATACCTCATATTTTAAAGGAAATAATTAAGTGAAGCTTTTTTCCCTGTATATTCATCCTGGCTCATGGAGAATGATTAGTATCTCTGCATCAATTTTCTGTTCTTTGTACACCCTTGTAATAACCCAGGTGAGCTTCTTGGTTCCTTTTTAAGCACTAATTTACAACAGCCAATGTCTTTTATCCAATACTGCGAAGTGAGACGTCCAATATAATTCAGGTTTCTGCAAGTCGTGTTGATAGACCAGGAAGTGACACTTTCCTCTACACCAGAATTTCCAAACCAATGTTTTCGCTTGGTGACTGAGGAGGTGCTGTCCTTCAGATAAGACTTTAACCAAGGACCAATGACCAAACCAAGGACCTGACTAATTGTTCTTTAGATTCCATGGTACTGTTTGAAAGAGAAAGCCAGCACATGTGTTAAAAACCTAAATTCCATTCTTTTATTCTAGTTATTTGATTCTAGATATTATTCTAGTGGAAAACAAAACTGTTAGCTACAATAGCTAGTCTTCCAAATTGAATGGAAAGTCCTTTAAAATAGCTCTGTACCCCTGGAGATCATGTAATTCAGCGCAGCCAGAAAGAGACTGAAACCCACAGCTGGCACATGAAAGAGCCTCTTAATTCCCCGTTGTGTAGGCCTCATCATCCCCTCCAACACTTTCATCAATAATCCACTTAGAGATATGTTGCTTTAGCAAGTAACAAAGCTTGTAAATGTATATGTATATATAATTCTCATTGGATCCAGGTTTTTCATAATGTATCACTTGAATCTATAAATTATTTTATACATTGCATTATTTTAATTACATTTGGGTTCAGACCATTCCTATTTGTGTATTTTAATTTACACCGGCCCTTGCAGTGTTAAATTCAGATGTTTGTCTTGGTTTTATATCACATTTTTGGTGAGAAAGTGGTACCGTAAAGCATCATAACCTTAAGATCCAGTTAGAGAAAACTGGAAGGTCATAGGACCCAGCACACACGCCAGTATGATTGTGAGAGCAAAGCAGAAAGTCCAATCGAAATGCCAGTAGAAAAGTCTAATGCATAAGGGAAAGAGGTCTTAATTAGATTAAGAAATATCCTGGGAAATTCCTTTAATTTAAAAAACATATCAAACTTTGATGCAAGGGAAGATTATTTCAATCTAAATCTGCACAGACAAGGTTTCTATATATCCAAATGTATTTTAAATGTTAAAGGAAATAATACTGAAAGAATAACATAAATATGTTAAGCTCCAGGATCTCCGTCTCACTGAAGAAAAAGTTCTTCACAAGCACAACAGGAATGATATGAGATCAGTTATTTTTGTTGTTTTACAATCAGCATGTATTGTAGACATTGTCAAAATTCACATTTACGTTTGTCACGTACAGTTCTTTCCGGGCCCTATGTGGACGACACGATCCAGAATAGTGAAGACACAAGGGGAAAAACGGTCATGCAGGAGAAGGGTCTGGAGACAGGGGGGCGTGTCCATGCAGTGCAGGTGTCCAGGGGTAAGTGAATCCAGGCGAACAATCCATTTAGGAAATCCAAACGGGAAATCAGAAACAAGGGCTGAAGTCCATAACCAGGCGATCCATCCGGTGGGGGGGGCAGGAACTTGGAACTTGGAACTTGGAACTTGGAACTTGGAACTTGGAACTTGGAACTTGGAACTTGGAACTTGGAACTTGGAACTTGGAACTTGGAACCATAACGGAGCCAGACGCAGCAAGACCCCGGACTCTCACGATGTGGAAATCAATGAGGAACCAGGAGTAAGGTCCGCGTCTGGCTTTTAAGGGGGAGCGGGATTAGGAACCAGGTGCAGACAATGGGGCATAACGAGGAAGGGCTGGAGCGCCCTTAAGAGGAGGAGTTAGCAATCGTGACAACGTTTTGTTGTGTTTTCTTTTTTTGCCACTTCAGGCATTAATATCATTTATTGTTATTTGTGTTTGTTTGTCCCTTTTAAATGTTTCAGAAGGAAACACATGGATGAAGTAAATAACAGATGGTCTGAGAGCCAACAGAATGCTTGCAGTTACATAGTTCAGACATTACAGTTCCTCCTTTTAAAAGGACAATAGAATAATTTTAGAAATAGATGTGTTATCCAAATGCTTTTGGATAGGCTTTTGGAAATAAAGGTAATTGTTTTTCATATCAGATGGTACTTGATCTGACCTGGGGACACATTGTATTCATATTACATTGAAATCTAGGGAATCTACATGTTTATAAATCAGCATTAATACTGTATGTGTTTTTGTCATTTGTCATTCACCACTGATATTATAATGACTATTATCTGCTACTGAAAAAAAATATTTTTACTGAATATATTGAAATGTAAGTATTTCACTACTACACTTATTCATGTTCAAATTGTCAGTTGCACAGCTGTGGTCTGACAGGCTTTGAGTGTATTATGAGAAGGAAACATCACGTCATGTTACTCAAAACAGCGATCTTTTAAGGCTGAAAATGAAGGACAAAGCAATTGGAAATCCCATTTAAAAGTCAGAGAATTGAATGAGGGTGAATATGTAGTGTTTGGGTGCCCCACTCTCTTCTTTTGAGGGTTCTGATAGCCTCATCCTCTTGAGCGATTATGTCTACAGTATATTCTGCTTTAATTGGGATTTGCAGGGACTACTGAAATACTCTTTGAAATGGAGGTCAACCCCCTAATCTCACCCACATACACCTATTTACAGTATAAGTATCACAGTTCAAGCTTAGCCATGTGTCTTTTCTCTTTTTTATTTTTCCCTCCACCCCCTCTTCTTAATTAGCTGTAACATCCTGCTCATCGCTCACAAAAAGAATATGGGGGGCTGAAACACCATGATTTTCTCAGCCAGGTAAATTACAGGAAGTCAATAAAGCAAACTAATTTTTAAAAAGGTGCCCGTAAGGTTTGTCTGAACTACTGCAAATTAGAACTGCCAAAATACTGCAAGGTGAACAGTATAACCGCAAAAGTCAGAAGAACTAAAGTCCATGACCACTGTTTGTGGATTTCAATGTTTGACAACTGAAAGGGAAAACAAGCAGGTTCGCGTGATAAATTACAAAATATGGCATCACAGTAACAGAGTAAAACATATTTCGGATTCAAAAGAACATGTGCATACCAGACTGGGAAAAATGTTTGCCGATGAATGCTTTTTGCCAGTGAATGAAGTTTGTGGTCATTGGCTTGTCTTAGCTGTAGGAAGTACACGAGACTTTGCAGACAGTGGCTGAATCAGAGCCCCACCACAGGGGCATGCTAGTGTCTCTCAGGATGAGAAGGCTGCTGTAGAGAGAAGATCTCAGCCTGCACCACACACTCAGCTGTGGGAGATCAGCTTTGTGCATATTGTATACTTCACAATACTGCAAGAAGTTTAAAAGTAAGAAACAAGGAGTTCATTATATTCTATGTTAGAATCAATGATACAAAGAGAACACATGTACACTGACTCCCTTGAACCTGGAGGAATCCTACTGTCTGACATCTGGCCTTGAATTCAGATTGGAAGTCTACGTCTAGACCTTTACCTCAGTCAGTGAACCATATCAATTCTCCACCTACTGAGTTAACACAATGGGTATCCTGACTACATTTCATTTGAAGCACAAAAGGGAATAGCAGCAATATAACCACTGTTGTGTGGCTATAAATCACAGAATACTTTGTGTTGGATTGATTGTGGCCTTCTATGTGTTCCAAGGGTGAGGGTCAGAACGAAAAGCTTTTATTGTGAGGGCATCGAGGTTGTAAAATTCTGTTCATGATCATGTTATAGGTTTACAAACAGTGGATATTTTTAAATCTAAAATATAAACAAATCCATTGTTTAGGTTCCTGGTTTTATATTGACATTTCATAGTTGTAGTAAATATTTTATCGGTTTATGATTTTTTATACATTTTGACTTTTTATCTTAGTTGTCTCCTTTTTTTTTTTAGGTCTCTTTCTTTTACCCATGTGAAACATGCTGAATTATGTGGAATGAAAGGCTCTATAAAATTAACATTTGTATTATATGATGCCTCTGGTGACAACAACCTTGATATATTATTCTTTGTGCTGTAGCAGGTTTTAACCATCTGTTCACTAGAAAGCCTTGCTTCAACATGTCTGCTAATTGTCTGATTTTAAATCAATGTCTAAAACTAAATATCTTACACAGGACAGTATGTTCAATATCTAGTTTTTTTCAGCCTGTATCCAAATCAGTGTGATTGATTATTCTTTTAGAAATTCAGATCCACCATGCACTACCCATTTGTTCTGTGTATCTGAATTTCTAAAAGAAATTAATTACTTCAATGTGTACTGATTGTGTTTGTGTTTGGGGGTTAAATATGAATATCTTTGCTGAAAAAAGTGGTGGTGACTCATTTAAAATTTGTGGTATTATTAATGGCTGTTCACATTTGTCAAAATCAGATTTGTGGATTGGCACTTCAGACAGATTTCTAGTACAGTGTAATGCAGGAAGGGACCAGGTATATCTTTTTATTTGTTTCTAACTTTCTAAATCTGTGAAAGCTTCCAAACATTTTAAAACTGTTTTCATGTTTTTATTAAAAATGTATTCTATGCATGTACACAAGCGAATGTCGCTTAATGCTACAAAATATGTATTTTCTATATATTGTACCACAAAAAGCCATCTTCAAGAATTCTGTACCATACTCTAAACGTAAATGGGACAATTTATTTAATGGCTGGTGTGCAAGGATTTGTTTGCAGTAATTTTCTGGAAGGCAGAGGCATCAGAGTAGACAAACTCTAGGGAAGGAAGTGTTTTGTGAAGAATTCACAACCAGCTAATTTTGTTATGGGAGACTGGGCATTGTCTTTTAACCCACCGTCCTCAATATCCAGAATTATTTTGTGTCCTACAGTGTTCGAAATACATTTGGAAGCAGATGTGAACCTGAGTAAAGAATACAAATGACGTATTTAACATGAACAGGTTTTGATGAAAATGAAAATAGTGTTATACTACATCGGTTATCAGGTTACACTGCCTTAAGGCCTATACAAGTGTAGGCAATAATACCATTACAGATATAATGCCTGTAAATGTATTGAATACTATGGATTTCAGGAAGAAAATCACACATAAGAGCATATAATTCAGTTTTAGGCAGTGAAAGCTATTTCTATTAACAGATTGTAGTCTATTCGCCAGTTTCCCTCAGAACTATAACTGTGATGCCTTGATCTGTTGAATTTCTACTTTTCTCCTCTAATCCAAAGGCACAATCACCCTTCAGACATTCACAACCTTTAGTTTAGGAAACATTGATAAATGTGAAAAAATATACATTTTTTGTGCAATGCGGCTTGGCATGTAGTCAACAGGCAAAATCAGGATGTAGGGATCCTTGTACTGTATGTTATACATCCAATTTTCATTTGAACACTGCGCAAGCCGACAAGATTAAACAGCGCAAGCAAAATTATTTTTCGGTCCTAGGAGCATTATTAAACTGTCTGCAAGTCTTTCTACACCCATTTCCAACCGCTTCTTCCAATACAGAGTCATGAGGAGCCAGGGCCTATTCCAGGAAGCTGTGGCTGAAAGGCAGGGTATACAGTACACTGGATGGGATGCCAGTCCATCTCGGTACACACACACAGCAGGGCCCTTGGTTCCAGAAGCCAGTTAACCTGCCAGTATGTCTTTGTGGGAGGAAACCTATGCAAACACCTGTAGAACATGCAATATCTGCATGCAGATATTGCAGCACCCCAGGTATGGAATTGAACCCAGGGCCCTAGCACTGCAAGACAATAATGCCACACCTCCATGCCAACCTCAGCTATTCCTACTTTATAGAACGCAGAAATCTTCTGAAATGTTTAATATGCATAGTCACTATTCACTAATTTGAGGTGCCTAGAACAGTTAGGAATATGTACCGCCACAGGGCTTACAGTTAAATTAGCATGTCTTTTCAGAAATCACTTGGATGCACATTTTATCTTCAGGAGCTTTTTGTTTTGTTTTTAACCTTGCTAAGGTTAAAACGCATGGTGACTAATGCATTTTTCTCATTAAATAAGAAGCGAGAAAAAAAATTGAAGTTTAGAAACTTCACTAAGCTTTTCAAGCCCACTGTTGTGTTGGTTTTTTTTTTTGCTTTAAAGTGGGTTTGAGGGCCCGCAACCTAGAAGCGTGAAGCTGTCATTCGCAATGCCAGCACCTTCAATCAAAGGAAAGAGATCACAGAGCTCGAATGATCAAAGATAAATAGCTAAGCAACCGTATGTGAAAGTATGTTCACTGTAGAATTATGTATCACTGTTTAAATTTAAATTTTCCGTCGAAGGTGTCATTTTTCTCATGGGCAACATGGAAATACTGAGGAGAGAAATACTGCTGAAATGAGTATTTCAGTCTTTATTATTTTCTTATTTTATTGGTGGGAAGGAATAGAGCAGTGCAGTGGGATAACCCTTTGGCCTTGTAACTCATACTGTAGGCTACAGGTTCAAGTTCTTATTGCGGGCACTGCTGTTGTACCTTGACTCAGGTTCCTTCCACCAGCTGCTCCATACTATGCTACATGGTGTAGTACAGAATACTATACTATGTGGGGATCAGGGAAATTTCTCATTGACCTGGCATCTCTTCTGGGATGGGAGGAGTCATGTGATCTTTAGTCCACTTAACACTACAGAAACCAGGATGACCTCAGCTACAGACTTGTCCTTTTACTGTCTATCCTTATTCTAACCGTTTCTTCCAATGTAGGGTCACAGGCGAGGGGCTGACCACTGCATCTCCATACAGCCCTTATCTGTTACCATGAATGAAATTGAAGTGATGTGCATTCTTATCAGTACAGAATCATTAAAAATACTGATCAAAATCAACAAGCAAATTACTGGTAATTCATGCATCCCACTAATTGTGAAAGTGATTAATGGTTTAATGACCTTATTTATTACTAAATTTGAAACATAATTTGTTAAAAAAAAGTCCTTGAATTATACATTTCACAGATTTAATAGAAATTTTCAATGGTGAAAAGTGAGACGTGTTTTGTACTAAATGTTTTCAGGGTACAATAATAATGAAAAAATGGAAGTAAAGGGATGGTCTATAGTGAAAGTCTTTTTGAAATACACTGTTTATTTGCTGTATCTTCTATGAAAACACTGTCACCATTTCATTTTCAAAGGCAAAAATTAAAAAATAAACAGTTTCTTGTAGTGGAAGATAGTACTTCAGCTTACTTAAGTAGGGTGAGTATAAAAAATGGAAACTTAATTATAATTATTCCTTGTCTCTATTAAAGTATATATCCTGAATTAAATTATGCCTTGATGGGTTATGTACATTAAAAACCTGAGCAAGAAAAGTTTTCACATTCAACAAAAGCATGACTATGCAAATCCTTCTGAATGCAATACATCTATTTGCATATGAATTCAACAATACTGTGTCACAGACTGAAAATATAGGACATTTCAAATCAGATCAAAATACAGTATATATACATAGCTGAATCTGAACTTGCTGAGTTTGAGTTTTTAAATGCCCTGTCTACATTGTTCTTGATGTCCTCTGAATCTGTTAATTAAGTTCAAGTAAAGATTATGTACTCAAGGACGTATGGGTTTTATTTTTATCAGCCCTGATACACACGAGAGTATTGAAGTGACAGATAAAAAATATATACCCTCTGTTTCTGTGATTGGCAAAACGTAAAACTAACCTTTCTCTTTAAATGTTCAGGGTTTTCTTGAGGAAAAAGGAAAACGGGGTGGCTGTTCTTGGAGAATCTTCAAATGTTTTTTTTTTTTAATTTAGGTTTTTAAAAAACGATTTGTTCTGAACTCCTGAGTTTCCAGCCAAGTTCTACCAAGGATTCATTAGTGTTTGGAAAAAGCACAGGAAACAAACAGAGATGAACCAAATACTGCGAGAGCAGTTTGAACTACTTTTTATGGAGGCCAGTGAACAGCAGCTGATGGCTCTCAGGCCCATGGCAAGCCTGTGGGGAGCCCACAGGAGACGCGTCTCCAAGGGCTTGGCATCGGCATGGCTGCCAGATGGCTCTTTCAATGCTACAGGGAGGTGCTATTGTAGAATGAGCTGGCGCAGGATGTTTCCAGAGAACTAACCAGTATCACCCACTGCTGCACCACACGAACCGGAACACAACACAGCCAAAGACGAGGAGAAGCAAATTAGCATGGAAACACAAGCATATCATAAGACCTAGAAATAATCTTCATTATTTTCAAAGGGTTATGAAATGGAAACTTGCAGTTGCACATTAAAATACCCAGACAAGAGTGATGCTAACTGGTTTGCTGATTTTGTTTACTGTTAATCAGCCCCCTTAGGATGTCTTTAAAAGACTTATATAATTTAGGCTATCATGATATAAATTATCCAGCTACAAGGTTGTTCCTGTGGTGTAATTCAGATGGGAGACGTATGGAATTAGCTCTTTATTTGTCCATGTGCTAGGCGCATTGCTGTATTCCATATTGCCATCAGTTCCAGCCAGGGCAGTGTTGTGTTGTCTAATGGAAAGCCTGGTGCTCAGTGTTCAGCATCAGAGCAGTGTAATGCCATCTTTTGGAAGCTGGCCATTTCCCCCACATTACAGTGAGCCAACTAGATATGAATTTGAATATTTAATTGAACTTAAGAGCATAAGAGAGGTTTCAAATGAGAGAAGACCTTCCGTTGCAGCTTCAACAACATGGCTGGGTTGCTTGTTCCTGACGTAGTGTTCTCACTACACAAAACACTGGAGATGTAGACTAAACAGAGAGTTTTAATGTACTCTTGTCATTTGAAACTCCTGGTTATTGTTCATGTGTTTGAAGCCTTGTGTTTCACCTCTGCTGCAAGACAGCAGGTGCCCCGCCCTGTGTTTTTTAATTGAAACAACACTACAGCTGTATTTTTTTCTAAGTTATTTTAAGTTTTGAATGTTATTATCAACTGAGTACTGAAATCTGAACTAAGACCAAATGTGTGATGAATCTGCATGAGTGTTTGCAGATCTCCGTTAAGAGTAATAGCTTTATGTGAGCTCCATAACTGAATAATCAAATTGCTTGATATTCAGATTTTTTTTAGCTAGTCTTATATGCCAACTGGAACCACCTGTTTTGAAGGGTGATGAATCATATTAATATAACCATTAATTACCTTATGACCAAGTCGGGGATTAATGACACAGACACTGATCAATAGAGATTTGTCTTTTGCATTGATCTAAGAGTGAAATACAACATAATCTCTGTCATTTTAAGAACACCCAAAGCCCAGTACAATAAAAATTAAACTATGGTTCTTAAGCACATTGTATTGTGATGACGGTCTCAGCAAATGACTTGAATTATATTTGTGTCTCTTGGCTTGGTGAACAGTCTTTTATTGCAAGGAGAACCAGGATTGCTTTTACTCTATAAGACAGCTCTACAAAGGCACTGCCTTCTGACTGTAAATTAAGTACATAGACTTTTGTTTACTTCGAAAACCACCTGACTAAAGGCAGATACTATACATATCCCTCATGATAAAGAACGTATTGAAAAGCGTGATCAAAATAATTTGCTTGGCTATGAAAGCATAAACTCAGCTAACTACAAAATGTTGTCATGGTGTTAACAACCTTGAACTGAACCTGTGCTCCCTTGTTATAATGTCACTTTTATACCTAGTTATAACATCATAAAAACTATTTTTGAGGTAATGAATCTCATAATGATGCTTCTGTTCAGAGCCTTTGGTTTAAGCTAAATTAAAACACATTGCAACGCTTTCAATATGGAATAAGCAGTAGGCAATCTCACTTTCATGTTTTATCTTTTATCTCTGTTTTCCCTAATTTTCACTCTGCATTCTCACACAGTAGCTTGCAGTACTCTTAAAAACATTTCTTTTACCTCAGCTTCTGTAGGATGACATTCAATTCTCCAGAGCATACTAAGTAAGTGCAACTTGATAAGTGCTCATTTTGGCTAAGTGGGGGGAATGTTTTTAACTCTCCAAAGCTTTACAATAAAAATGTTATATACGTCCATCTGTTGGCTAAGCACTTAGTCTTACAATTTTAAACTGAAATTAAATTGGCTAATAAAGTAAAACATGTCCATTACTCACTTATTACAGGTCTGTTCCCTAATAAACTCCTTTCTAAATGCATATTCAAAGTGAAAGATTAAATAAGATTGACAGCACTAAGTGGAAGACAGCCATCTTGGAGGGCTGAACTATGCTAAGGGCAAGACTTGGGGCCACCAGAGTGCAGACTCACTTGCAAGTTACTCACCAGGAACCGTTAATTAGATTATTGTTAATTGTGGATAATTCTTGTGGGATTCCCGCGTATTCCTGTGTATTAGGAAATATCTGGTTAAGGATAAGTGAGGAAAAGTGCTAGTATGGTGGGTTAGAGAGGGAGCTAGTGGGAACTAGTGGGAACAGCAACACATCCTATACCCCATAGGTTTCTGAGTTATTAATTTGGAGAAAGTTTTTATTTTATGTATTTTTGGAGCACCTTCTTATATTATTTTGAACCTTAAATAAAGCCAGGACCAGTTCCTGGATGTGTACATTACAGTAAAAAAAAAAATCTCAGAGTGAAAAAAAGTTTGGTGCTGTACAAAACTCATTTCTGTCTTCATGTAGGTAATATATACTGCTGAGTAATCAGGATTCTCAGATACAGTATATAACAGGGGTGGGCAAACGTTTTTGGCCCAAGGGCCACAGAAAAGTTTGAAACTGTATAGAGGGCCACATCAGGCTGCTGTTACAGATAGCGTATGCCCTATACAAGAGAGAAAATCCAACATAGGTTTATTACTTCAAGGTTAACGATAACCTTGAAAAAAAAATATATTTTAGACAAAACCAGATAGGAAGCCAAGACAGGCAAAATATAACTTGCACATGACCTGGTCAGGATTCTGACTGCCAAATTCTGAACATCTTGGAGTTTGTTCAGTGTGGATTTGGATACCCCAGCAAGATGGGCACTGCAATATTCGATTCGATATGCAATATACTCTGGTGATATTTCTGAGATGGAAGAAAATTCACCACCATCCCATTATCACTGAACCAAAAAAGAGGGGTTTCTGGACTTGAATAGTTTTTGGCCTGTGTCTGACTGTATGCTCTGCGTCACCATGACCTTACACCATGACACTTGAAATGTGAAAGCAGTTATCAAAAGTGATGATGATGTGTCTGAGTGTGGTAAATTTCCAATCTGCACTGCCAAAGTGTGCTTCCCAGTAAGGATGATTTCAGAAAAACCAAAGGAGTCATGTCATCATAATAGCCTAGCCTTGTAATATACTGTACTATGAACCCTGTTACACTAAGAAATCAAATATTTCCAGCAGCCATATCACCCTGCAACTCACAACTGGCAACCCACTGAAGCTAAGCAGGTCTGAGCCTGGTCAGTACCTGGATGGGAGACCTCCTGGGAAAAACTAAGGTTGCTGCTGGAAGAGGTGTTAGTGGGGCCAGCAGGGGGTGCTCACCCTGTGGTCCATGTGGGTCCTAATGCCCCAGTATAGTGATGGGGACACTATACTGTAAACAGGCGCCGTCCTTCGGATGAGACGTAAAACCGAGGTCCTGACTCTCTGTGGTCATTAAAAATCCCAGGGCGCTTCTCGAAAAGAGTAGGGGTGTAACCCCGGTGTCCTGGCCAAATTTCCAATTGGCCCTTACCAATCATGGCCTCCTAAATACTCCCCCTCTATGAATTGGCTACATTACTCTGCTCTCCTCCCCACTGATAGCTGATGTGTGGTGAGCGTTCTGGCGCACTATGGCTGCCGTCGCATCATCCAGGTGGATGCTGCACATTGGTGGTGGTGGAGGGGAGTCCCCATTACCTGTAAAGCGCTTTGAGTGGAGTGTCCAGAAAAGCGCTATATAAGTGTAAGCAATTATTATTATTATTATTATTATTATTAAATATTGGAAACAATCAGTGCCAAAGTGCTGTTTAGGACAGAAGGTTGTCACAGTTCTGTAGCAATGAAATAAGCAATATCTGTCCATTACAAATTAAATTTCTTAGCAAATGCAGGTATATTTGTCTAAATGTCTTTGTGAAATGTTTCACTTTCTGTAAAATATATTTTTATTGTCCATTATCTGAGAGGGAATGTATTTACACATATGATAAAGCAGTAAATACTAGTGTGAAATGTTGCTAAACCTATTTTTCCATTACATCTAAGTTAGAATCCTACACACCAGATATGTCTCTCTAATATATTATCACATTACAAGTGAAAAGGCTATTTTTATTCTGAAATAAAAGCCCCAGAGACTGGAACATCTTCCATGAAATCATAGCCTAAAGGAATTGCTTTCATGAAGGAGATTATACAGCAAATGTCTTCCAGTAAAAGAAACAGTGGTTACACATTCATTACAGCAGGACTGGGCCTTTAGTATGAAAGAATCTATTGAGCATGAACATTTTATAAATCAGGTTACTGAGAACTGTACTGTGTATTTTCACATTAACCCTATTGCAAAAGATGTAAACACATTTCACACAAGTACTACAATGTTGTTGTGTGTGATCTATTTCGTTTGTTTCATACACAGATGATGTATTTGCCTTTTGTTTTACTGGAGTAGGAAACCTTCAATGTCATTGATATGGAGACACTAAAAATTCTTGCAGGCATACAATCTCCTACTACAGTATATTTTAGTACAAAGAAGTCACTGAATCTAGATTACACTTTTCCAAGATGATATTGTTTCTGTTTTAAAAGTTGGCAACAATGCAAGTCTTGTCTAGGATACTGTATGTTCTTATTCAACTGGGGATGGTGTGTATTGTAAGAAATAGCAGACATTTATGCATTATTTACAACACATTTTGATCCAAAATCTTAATTAAACTTGTGATCTTTTGTCTAAAATGCCATTTTGGTCCTGACCTTAAACTAAAAGCTCTCTCAAGCCCTCTTGTGACTCATTTAATTAAATTTTAATGATTATGAAAAATATTACTGTTTTATTTAGGCTTTTTCTTGTTGTCTTTTCTTGAAAAGGTCAAAAAATGTCTGGATTTAAATTATGGCGCATGACATTAACAATAGATTCAACAATGGAATTGTGTCCATAAAACTATGTATGAAATAAAAAAATTAATATAGATTTTCTATACATCTTTTATTTAATAACATTAATTAATTGATTATTCTTACTATAATAAAAGTAACAGAAAATGTCAAATATATTTTAAATTCTTTTAATTTTATTACAACACCTATGAAGTTTATTAAATAATCGTGTACATGTACTGTATAACAACTACACCGGAATGAACATTTTAAACAAAACATCAACCTCAAAGGTACCAACTGTTGTGGGAGTCTGGAACAAGCTAACCCGCCAAGTTACTGGAGCTGATAAACTGAATGGATGGATGGGATCATCATATCAATTAAATTCAAAAGAACTAGAAGTGCCAACATTATGACATCATTTCCATCCATCCATTTTCTTAACACTTTATCCAATGCTGGGTCCTGGAGGAGCCAGAGCCTATCCTGGGAAACAATGAATGAAACACCTGATACACCCTGGACAACATACCAGTCCATTGCAGGGCATACAAACACACACTCACAGGAGGGCCAATTTTCCCAGAAGCCAATTAACCTACCGTTTGCCTTTGGATTGTGGGAAGAAACCAGAGCACCAATAGGGAATCCATACACACATGGGGAGACTACACATAACTACACATAGACAGCACCCCAGGTCTGGAATTGAACACAGGGCCCCAACACTGTGAGGCAGCAACACTGCACCACTGTGCTGCTCTTAATTATGATTTTATACGGCAGCTAAAAAAAGCCTTTAGTCAGAAGCGAGACTTGAATTTAACTGAACCAACGTTACTCGTGAGGTTATGCAAAACCCTATTAAAAAAGATTGTTTTTCAACATTGTAAAAATGTACTGGTTGTCCAGTAAGCATTTTTTCATTTTCTGTTAAAGCTGGACCACTTTCCAGTTGCCTTGACACATTACATGATGCTACTGTCTAAAAAAACATGTGCCTTCACAGTCCACTTCTGAGTGATATGGAAATGATGAGCTGCCAAGGACGGCTCTGAAATTAAGCCTGTGGAAGGTCAATTGTTTCTGTCTTTGCAAAGAGGCTCCAATTAATCATTCTCTTATTTCGCTCTGTGCTTTTCAAGCGAGTCGTGAGCTGAGAAAGAATAACAAGTTTAAATGCCTAATTAAGAAAAGAAAGGAATTTGTTTTTAGAAATAAAGCATTCAACTTGAAGCAACAGGCTCACCTGTTTTTTGTATGTTACATACTGTACAGAGCCTTGCAAACGTATTCACCCCACAAAAACTCTTTTTGTTTGAAATCCTCAGCAGTGTACAGTGCCACAGGACCCTTTTCACTTCTCTGATATGATAGTGTCTTGATTTCTTAAAATCTTTTTAAAATACCCCCTTGTAGTTCATCACAGAAGTGAAACTTCTAACTATTCAGTATGCAGTAAAGCCCCAAACCTGGATTTACCTACCCTTAAATCCAATCATTTAAAAATAAGTCAATATGTATACAAACAGCTTGCCAGAGTTATAAGAAATACAGCAAATACAGTCAGAGACAGTACTATTCATTTTAATACTTTGCCTACAATATTGGCAGATGTAATGACTCTCTAATGAACAAGTTATTAAAAAATAAATCACCAATTTTTTCATTTTCAATCATTTATAAATAATAAAAATAGATATCAATAAAACCCACAGGTGGCCTAGTACTCGGAATGAGTGTATTTTGTGTTACCCATACTTTTTTCAACTTTGCAGAACTTTTCTTTTTCTGTCTCCTCGCCACATTCAATAATCATTACAGTCTCATTGTATATTCATCTGCATTGCCCTACACCTTCCCTCTAAACCTGCAGCTCCATCATCAAACCGCTCATCTGCGTGAAACTCAGGTAAATATCAGAGCCAACAGAGTAAATCCTGTAAAGCCAGAGGCAAACGCAAACATGGCTCCCAGCCATCCCAGGGACAGCTCATCAGTCCTAATCAGAGGCCAGAGCTGACAGCTATTCAAAGAGTGAAATAAAAGGTTCCCATCAAGATGCAGAATCTATTGCTTGAACCTTTAGGATAAGTTCGGACCAGGTTTGCTCTCTGCTTTCAATGTTTGTTGTTTATGGGCGCTTGAAATGACAGAGCCACGTTCATTTCATATCTGAGCTTTAAATATTGTCGGCTTAAAAAGTCTCTTTTCTCTGGTCTTCTTAGGAACATTTATACAGTACACATTTGTAACTCACACATTCAGCATCTAACAAAAAAGCATCTTAAAAAAAAGGGAATTGATGACATAATCATCACATTACATCACTTCACTTTCAACAACTGTTTGTCCACTTCAGGGTGGCGGGGAAATTGGAGCCCATCCTGGGATGCACTGGGTGTAAGGAGGGAAGCACCCTGGATGAAATGCTAGTCCACCGCATGGCACACACAGATACAAACGCACACACTCTCGCCAATTTTACCAGAAGTCAATTAATCTGTGAGAGAAAACCAAAGCACCCAGAGGAGAGGAAAAGCCTGTGTCGAGCTCGGTTGAGTGTGCTATAACACAGACTATTCTGAAGACAATGTATCACAATACTAAAATACAAATTAGCACGAAATATTATATTCATTTCCTAAGAAACCTATTGAACATACTGTACTGTATGTTGGAAGAGGTGGAGTGAAGTGTGGCATCTAGGGCCAGTGAACAAGAAAATGTTTGTCCTAATAGAGAGGAATGTGACTGAATCACACAAGACAACATTTGAAGTGTGGTGCAAAATGGGCTTCATAGATGTACAGCATGCATTTCTTCCAATAGTACTTACACATGTGAGTTTGTAAGTGAAAAGATGTTGCTGGCTGTCAGCACGGTGTGTCATAGACCTCCAGAGGCAATTTCCTCCTGGAATTTCCCCTTCAACATTTTGTAATAGACAGTATAGACAGTAGAAGCCTGGTTCAGGGCTTAAACTGAAGCTAATATGGTGAATATGGCCTTTCAGAAAATGTTAAGATTTTTTTTTCATGTGTGGTCGTGCTGGTCTTTGAAGGGACTACTATGACCTAGATCTTACCACGAAAGGCCTCTGTGACTCTTAACTGACTGGCTTAATTCCATTAATTAATTCCACATTATCATATGGTGTTACTTAGTGGCATTAGGGTTTCACATGGTAGTGATTTTAGGTGGAAGGTGGAGGGAGAATAATGTTGATGTTTGGCAGTAATTCAGACATGGCTGCAGCTTCACATTAGAGTCTTTTGTGTGCAAGACTTCCTGTTAGCTCTGTCATAATGTCTACTGCACCAAACAGTACAGGTGTCCTCCTGAGCTCTCAAGTGCTTAGATCCCTGAAGCTGTCTGTCACACTACAGAATAATCTTTTGAGCACATGCTTTTTTATTTGGTTTTGCACCGGTGGTATATACAGAACACTACAATGTCAGCATCCAGATGATTAATGGATTAAAGATTTTTATTTCAAAACGTTTATAAGACACACAGGAAGTTGAAAAGTGCAACCTTTCCGCATGACCAGTGCTCATTTTAGTCATCATTTAGTTTTCTAATAAGGTTTTACTTCCATTATAAAGTGGTGCAGAAAAGAACATATCCATAAAAGACAGACTGGCTCCCAGCATTGTGTGTTATAGTTAATTGCTTATGCTGCCATGATTGCCTAATTTGAAGTAGTGTCCTATCCACAAATGTAGCATTACCCAAATACTGTACACCCTCTGAATGATGAATTCCTAAAACGCCAATGTAAGGGAAATGCTGAATCTGCAGAACACTTCACTCAGAGAGATGGTAGCTAATTTCAAGATGGATGACCCACCATTAACCACATTAGTTTGAAGAAAGATGATACATTTATCCACATGTACCACAACAAATTCATTTTGTAAAACTGCACGCCTGTATTTTAATGTCTTGAAGTGACATATTTCAAAGTCTTTTCCTAGGGAATTTTAAAGTTGATCCTGAGAAGGTGGCCACCCTCCTGCACAGTGGATCCTTGTTTTCTGTATTTGACTCATGCGACATGAACATTTTTGCTATTTAAAAAGGGGTTCATGCCACCATTAGGATTAAATCTTTATCTCTGGATATCTGAAGTGACCTAGCTTAGTATTTTTTAGGATCCTTTAAGAAGTTGCTAGGAGAGATTCTGAGATCAATTAGCTTCTGACAACCAAATAAAAAAGACTGCTTTAATAACCCCCATATTTTGAAAACCTTTCTTATTGTATGCCTCTGGGTTGGATTCACTAATTCATTCTAATCTCAGATTACTGGTACATGCCTCATAGCAACACAGTACAAATGAACACACGCTAAAAAAGTATTTTTGCTTTGGGGAATCCATCTCTTTTCACACAGTGAATCTCCCCAGAACTGCTGCAGCTCTTACTGTACACTGACTGGCATTTGGAAAAACACAAGGTTTTGTTGTTGGTTAGATATCCGTAGCCAGCTTTCCACTCAGCCTTCCCAGACATTGTCTGACAATTGTGTCCAATTTGAGGGGAATTCCACCCACAGCTGTCTAAAAAAATCATTTGTATACAAAATCCTCTAGACCCCAGAGTCCAACCTACATGTCAAATAGAGGTTATTACAGGCAGAGCCACTTAGAATCCCCAATTTGTTATGCCCTTATCATACTTTTTATCACAAAACAGCAATGAAGGTTTGAGGTGTGGTGAAATTGAATTTGAGGTATTTTATTTCTCCAGAATATGAGGTCATCTTAACAAAATGCTCCAAACCCACCTATAATAATGTCTTGGCAGTAGAGAACATTAACAGAGGTTTCATGTGAAGCACCAATCCATCAAGAAAAGTTGCATTTCAGCAACAGAATCTTGACTTACAGAATTGGACTTTACTGGGACACTTTGTGTGTACTGTCTAGTACAATTTTTGAAAATGTTTTTAAGCATAGTTGATGTGTGAAGAATGATGAAGGATTGTATTTCAATATTATTTGCAACTGTATAATTATATCAAATTATATTTGAGAGAAAAATGAAATGATGTACAGTATTCTGAAATTGAGAAATGAAATGATGTACAGTATACAGAAATACCTATATGTTAGAAGTAATATATCACAATCATTTTGGAAGGAACAGGATAACTTGTTCCTTTTTCTTCCTAGATCTCCAGATCAGCTGGAGTTCTTAGATTAATCCATTTTGATATTTTTGGTTACTCGTGTGAATTTTGTATACATTTTATATCAGATAATACACTATATTATCCATTATGTCTGAATATGAGAAATACCTGCACATTAGTATCATTGCAAAATGTGAAAAACCATGTCAGCCACTTTCTTCTTACCCTGACAGGAATAATCTCTGCAAAAGTTGTTGTGTTTAGTGTTACTGCCGTCGGTTAATGTCTCTCCTTTGAAAATGGTAATTTCTTTAACTGCAAATTTAGTGATGGCACTTTATGGATTATTAGATTAAAGTTCCGGGTGAGTTTTAGTCAGACCTTGGCAGAAATACTGTAGGTCAGAAAAATATTGCAGGATATACAGTATGAAGATCTGCAAGAGCTGGCAATTTTGTTTTTGTAGCATTTTATGTTTCATTCATTATTAACCACGGATTGAGCAATAACTTTGCCATGACTCCTAATCAGGATATGAAGACTGAAAATGAATGGAAGTGTAATGGATTTTACCAAAAGTGAAGTGTTACTTATGTAGAGTTTGTGGTAGTCCAATTGTATAAAAAGTACATTTAAAACCTGGTACAACACAGTCCAACCAGTATCCCATGTGGATGTAGTTTCACTAGTAAAAATATTAGAAACCCCCAATCACATGGGTAGACTATCTCATTGTGAGGTTTGAGATTAATTTCTGTTACATTCCCTGGCCATGACACTCATTCCTCAGTTCTTCTGAAAACTGGTGTAAAAAGTAGAATGAACAGCTCAGTTCCACACCATAACCTCATCACAATCTCATCTGAAGACAGTCTTGCTAGAACAATGAGCAGGAAATGAGCTGCAAAACCTTGAGAAATACTGCACAGGCTACATCCAGTTCAACATTCTTCCTACTAACTAGGCTTTATTCACTGGGGGTACCTAATATTTTGACCAGGGACTATCTTAATGTCTATAGACTTACTTAGACTCTACATCCTGAGATGCACTGCATTAAATCCACTGGTGTTCATATGGATATATTTGAAAGTGTGGCACGTTACAGTGAAACACAGAAGAGACAAGCCAAAAATAATGACAGACCGGACCTTCCAAACAGTCGGACAGGTGGATAAGCAGACCTTATAGTATATCTGGACGAAAAGCTATCAGGGTGGCAAATGCACAGGTTTGGTCAGAGTATGTACTGTATGTAATTGCATGCGCAAGAATATTATGGCAGGGATCCTACCCACAATGATTCAGTTTTTGCAGATTAAAAAGGTAAATGACAGAGCTCCTGCTCACTGTTCAAGTCTAATGAGAGACTGAGCATGTCACCAGTCCTAAGAATGCTTCAATGGAGCATGCATGGCCCTGCCACAGTTTATTGTGAGGGTAGTACTGTGGGAAATTGACATGTTTTTCTCAAAGTTTGGAAAAGAGGTCATTTTCTTCTGTGAAGTGTACCTATCCCACCCACACCCAAGTGTACAGACTGTGTTTTAATTACCTGGTCATGGCTTATGTATCTGCTAACATGATCATGGATGTTGTAATAAAGCTAGGAGCAAACATGGGCTCTAGAAAAATATCACTGAGTCTGAGTGGCTGCAATTTCCTTATGATGGATGGCTGGAGGGATGGTGTTGAATTCCTCACCCAGTGCTGTTTCATGGCCTGTGCAGAGTCCCGAGCTCAGTGCAATAGAATATTTCTTGGATGAAGGGAAATTGTAGATGAGGTAGAAATCAGAGAATCCATCTTTACTAGCTCCAGTAGAAATGGCACTGGGGGAGGAACTGCAAACCATCTCTACAACCATCCATCTAAAGGAAAACATTACTTCTCAGACTGCAGGAATCATTAAGACCAAGGGAGAACCTACATCATTTTAATTACATTGTGAATGGCTGTGATTTGTCATTTTCCTTCATGTCCCGATATGTATAGTAATACATGTCATGGTGGAAGGAGGAAGGAGGAAGGATTAGCCATCCTTTGCTTCTATACAGATTCTCTATACCCTAAGGTATCCATGTTTCACTATTATAGATGGGGTCTGCTTAAAGGTTTGAGGATTGTTTATGGAACTTGGTAGTCTTGGAGAATTAAGTTATACCAGAGAACACAAAAACGGTTAAATTTTGCAGTCAGAGATGGTAGGTATTTGCAAGAGAGTTCTGCTGTGTGTCTTAATTATCTTGTAGAATAAGAAAGATCTACTTACTCGTGCTTTGGCCAGGACAGGGGGTGAAAGTGGTCTACTTTGAGTAATTTTTAAATAACACTCAGGTAATTGACTGAAGTCTGCTCTGCAATGGACTGGCATCCCATCCAGGGTGTACCCTGCCTTGCACCTGTTGCTTGCTGTAACAGGCTCCAGCACCCCCATGGCCCTGAATTGGAAGAAGCAGTTAAAAAATGTATGGTGGGATAATTGAATAATTGCTTGAAATGCGTATATTTCCATGGGGTTAATTATTGGTTTGAATGTATAAGGGCACATCAATGGATGTTTGGAGCACTTGAAGTAGGTAAGCAGCACTGGTTGGTAGAAATAGAGTTGGGGAATAGTGAGGGGACTTAAAGTAGTTGTGGGCTGGTGGTAGTCACTGTTACTAAAGCTTTTGTTTATTATTTTGATTTTTTTATTTAGAGGTTCATATTGATTTTGTTTTCCTGTCTGATGAGAATCTTCAAAAAATAAAGCTTGAAAACTTCCTGTACTTTCACAATGTATGGTATCCAGTGTTTTATGTGTAAAAAAAATCCCCTGAGTCACAGTACTGAAGCAAAAGAGAGTACCCTCGCACACAGCTTTATAGTGCTAACTGCTGGCCACACTTCTGGGCTTCTGGTAATTACTGCACAAGAAACGGGTTCGTGACACATAAATTCAGATAAAAATTTGGAATCTGCAAATGATGTACAGAACAACTAAGCATGGAAAGTCTATTGCTTTTTCATGCCCCAACACATTTAGATTACAAAAACTTTTATCATCTTCACTTTTATAATTGTGGCAACAGCTTTAATGCTTATCGTTTCTAAATTACATGCTCCGGAAGTCAGGCAAAACAGACCCTCTCTTAAAATTATTTAAAATTTAGCTGTGACTTCATTCAGCGTATCCAGTATACACTAAGTGCAGTTTTAAAGGGATATCATTGTATTAATAAACTTGAACAGCATAGCACGTTTTTATATACAGTATAAGCTCTTACATAACTATAAAATTCCACATTTTGTAATATTTTGTTAAAGGGTGCTATAACTCTAAACTCTAAACTTTAAACATCTCCTCACAAAAAACATTACATTTCTTATAATTATCGAAACATACGTATACAATGCTTAACAAAGTCTGATAGAACAAATGGTCATCTTTATTTGAAATTCTGTAAAAAATGAAGGAATCTTATTTTTATAGACATAAGGGGAATGATAGATGATAGAGAAAAATATTATTTTGTCATATAAATAATGTAAAATTGTCACTTAGATCAAAAAGAGATAGTTTAATATTACTGCAATATTTTTCTGGTTTTTGTGAGGTTTAAATCTTTGTTAAAGTAAAATTGTTTAACATTTGATATTTGTTATTCAGTATATGACAATTTGTAGTTCAGGTTATAAAGAGTCTGCAATTCTTGTTTAAATAAATGTACGATTAGCTTTTGTCAAAAGCTTTAAAATCTTTTAAAATCTTTTTTAATGTTATTAATTCCAATAAATGAAACAGAGAGGTCTGAATAAATATTTATATTATCCAAATGTAGCTTAGAATTACAATCTGTCATTCAGATATACAGGTTGGTTAAGATACTTACATAAACAATGAATTTTAGCCAGTATATTTGCTCATTTTTAAGCAGTATAATTTATATGCTCCAGTTAAGATCCTTTATATGTGATAGTTATATCACGCACTATAATAAAAGCACACATTAAGTTGTCAAAGTAGACAACTGTTTCAGAGTTAGGTTAATAAAGCATCACCCAGCTCTGGCCATAATAAAAAGAAATAAAAAACACTGCCAAAAGGAAATGAATCCTATTATCCTTTGCTTGGTGCTTTGTAAACTGTGTTAATTTCATTATAAATGGGCAATGAGTTCAGCTTTGCTTTACGCATTTTAATAAATCTGGTATTGATTTAAATAGAACAATTATGGTGCCCAAGTTGTTAAATTAGTTCAGTTGCCTGGTACCTGGTCAGGAAATTCAGTGTTCATTTTACAACCCTATGAAAATGTTAGTGACAAATAGACTGAACAGGAAAGAGGAAAGTGGGAAGGAATGTTCATCCTTAACACCAGCTGTGAAATGGTGGAAAAAACTCTGTCCTTGATTAAGTGAAGACATTAATTGATTTTCCTTCCCTTCTCTTTTTTGTGCCTTTCATAACATTGAAGGATCCCACATTTGATGTTGCTGGGATATTGGCTCTAATTGACTGTGACCTGTTCATTTAACATCACTGGAAATCTGAATGTCAGGCCCATTCTTTTTAAATGTAATGCATAGTTTGTCATGTAGACCAATAGTTTTGGCCTAGCATTGCTGCAATGTGATAATAAATAAAAAAGATCGTTACCTGCAACCCTGAATTGGTTAGAGAATGTGGACGGATGGAATTTTATCTTTAAAACAATGGATTAATACATTAATATGTGGTCAGAGTCCTATAGTTGTTGAAACTATAGGAGTCTGCACCATGTGAGCAACATCTAGGTTCTAGATGTTTTCTAGATAGCCATCTAGCAGACTTTGTGGATGAGAAAGCTGCCCATCATATCACGAAAATTACAAGTAATCACAAGAAATGTGCTATATATATATAAGTTGTTTGTTCCGACTCCAAGAATTAAAGTACTGTATCTGACCTTAAAGAGATTTGCTGCTTCTTCAATATTTGAATCACAGACAAGGTGCTGTTTTTACCTTTTGTCCAGAAAGGCAGTTATCTCCTCACATACAGTACACTTGTGCCTGCTACCACACTAGAGCATAAGTTCATATGGTTCATTTGTGAAACAAAACAATATCTCCTGTTTTCATTTCACAGTTTAGAAAACAGATAATTTTCATGCTGTGTGTTACAGTGTTAATCCCACTGTTTTTGTGTTTAATGTGACGAGCAAAAATGACAGGAAGATTTTACTTGAACACTAATTCCAAAAGCACAAAAAGATTATAAGCTTGCTCACACATTTTCTCATAAAAGAAACTCAACTAATTCAATATGAGTTCAAGGTCACAAAGACATCTTTATAGTGTATAATAAAGCTGAAAAACAAAAGTGATGAGCAACGTGTCAGTTCCTGGGATTGTATCAATTTTGCCTGAGGCCTAGAGATCTGTCCTTGGTGCTGAAAATCTGCTATCGGTGATATCTCTAGACATGCAGTCAGTTGCTTTAATCTTGGTACAGGCGTAAAGTGCAGCACTGGTCTCTCATGCCCTTTTCTCTTCTTTAATGGATCATTTCACTTGAGTTTTATTTATTAACCGTATTTTAAAATGCAAACATGGACCTCCTCAGAAAGATCTTCCCCTAGGCAACACATCAATAATTCTTTTCTGTAAGGTGTCCATTATCACAAGACGTACTGTGGGTGTCTTTCCATTTGTTTGATTTGGTTATGAATGCCTTGTTATTACACTATCTTATTTAATTTGCCACTATTTCTGGCACGGTTTCTCTCAGACATTCTAATTATTATTCTGCATAAATAAATTTGAGATTAAAGTCTCTGTGGTGTCAATTTGCAAAACAACAGATCATTGATATTTCTTAAAAAATTTATTGTGTTTTTACAATTAGATTCCAGAACCTTCATTATTACACCAAATTATATTCAGAGAACAGATTAATATTTTTAAGGACATCGTTTATGTTAGTGGGTGGAGAAGGAATGCAGCAGATCTTTGAATTATGTATTTCCTATAATTTAACACAACACAGTGAGCACCTAAGCACAAATTAAACAAGCAATAAACGCAGTGAATATAGATGTTGTGTTTCCCATTATGTATTCAAATCGCTGGCTTCTCAAATTTAAAAATTTAAATTTAAAAACTTGATCTCTGCTTTCCATGACATTCCGGGTGTTCTTTTCCTGCTTAATTTATCATAGTTGATAAATGTGAGATTAACATCGTGCTCATTTTTGACATTTTAACCTGTGCCATGTTTAAATTCTGTGACTGCAATGACATGGAAATTATGAACCCATCAAATCCTTCCTGATGAATATTGTTCATCAAAAAAATCTCTACTCCTAATCATTTCTCTTTGATGCCTTTCAAAACCAATTTATTTTTTCAAAACAAATTACCATTTTTACTGCCCACGGGCTACACATTTACTGGGTCCTCATTACATGTACATTTAAAATAAAATAATCTGAGCATTCAGCAAATTCTGAGACATTATGAGTTGGCTTCCAGTGTTCGGTGCATGCAAAAAATGTCTAACCTTGATCAATCCAATAGCTTACCAGAAAGCACGGTGTAAATTTATGTACTATTTATTATTTGCAATTCAAATTAATCCACATTTCTAATACTAAAAACAAATCATATTTCCCTTAACCATATGCCCTACAAACATAAAGCACTGCTTGAATTTTTAAATTATTAGCTCTTGAAATAAGTCCTCACTCTAGCTCTAAAAGTAAACCTTAAAGTATTTCTAGCCCTAGCTAATACTCAAACCAAAGGTTTAGCCCTAAAGAAATGATACATTAAAGCTCCATCATGTAACACCATCATCTGTTTTTATTTTTGGGTCATATATCAACTAAAAGAAAATTTAAACACTCCTGAAAACATAGTTTTATTTTTTTTCTGGTAGATCTGTAGATCAAAGTATTCACCACACCTTAGATCTACAGATTTCATATTTTTGAAATTTTGGGGTAGAACAGACTTTTTAATGGAATTACTGAATCCATATAAGTAGTTTGTTTTATTCTGGGAATGAAGGGAGCTTGGGGATTCAACTTCGTTTGAAGTGTAACTAATTGACTTGAAAGCCTAGGAGCTTAAGGTAAGTGTTTCCTGTTAGGCTGCACCAGACTGACGCCATATATATGAGAAACAAAGACTCCTCAATTCAATTTGATTCTCAAGGGTTTCTATTAACTCTAGGATTGCAAAAATGCTGAAGAGCTATAAGTACACCCTGGTCAAAAGATATCTTTATTTTCCTGAAATGTTATTCCAAATGCCCAAGGTTACTCATATTTAGTCCTTTTGAATCCTGATGTTATTGATTTTGCTGGAATCTAAATTATAATGTGCCATTTGGGCTGCAAAAAAGAAAATAGATTTTAAGTGAAACAGGGACTTCTGCCTGATTCCGTGACACACATTCCCTATTTCCTTCTCTCTCTAAATAAAGTTTCTTTTTTACTTTTATATTCCTCAATAACAAAGCCTTTGTTACAGATTTTTACTTTCACACCAGTTCCCACCAGTTTCTTTACTGGGGCAGGTTTAGGCTCCAGTGGGAAAAAAGCTTCCCTTTTAATCCTGACAATGTAGCTATCGGTATCCAAATGGCAGCATTTATACCCCCACCTTTGTAAATGCAGTGCCTTGCAAACGGTTTTAGACGCTTGCAATCATCACACTTTGAAAGGTCAATTAATATTTGTTCTGTACAAGATCTCCTCCACACATTCAAATCACGAAACAAAAAGAAATAAGTAAATATGTAGTCAATATGAAAGAAAAATGGAAAATTCAAACACTATGCTTTGGCAAACGTGCATTAATTTAGGTGCATCAAATTACCACAATAAGCCACAGAACTAATTGAATGGCCTCTGAGTGCAACAGAAGTGGTTCGCACGATTTCACCAAAATTACATCCGCCCATGGTATCGGTAAGCAAAGAGTAATATTCCACAGGCACTACAAGACACAGACATAACTGGACCAAACTCTCAGAAAACTGACCTTAAGGGGTAATATCATTTATCTTCTGTATAATAGATTCAGGCAACGTGTATTGTCAACTAATAAGCTTAATTACAGAGCTCTGGAAAATATTTACACTGCTGGGAACCCAGGATAGCACAACTCGGATGTCAGCTAGGCATGTGTGCTTTTTTGTGCAGCTTGAATAATATTCACAAATTGAGGATTTTTGTACCCTTCTTTTATATTTAGAAAAAGGATTAAAATTACATTTACGGGTTTCAATGTGATAAATATCAGTTACCCTACTGAATTAAAATCATAACTTTTTTCTATCTTGAAGATTCCAGACATTTTATATCCACACTTCTGTAACAAATACTAATCAGTTGATACATACTGTACTGTATGTACACATGTGCATATTAGTGATGGAGAATGATAAGGTGTTTATGGAAAACTTTTAGGTAATGAAACATATAAATGAATAAAACAAGGCTAAAAAATGTAAGTTGCTGTAAGAATGTCTCACCTTTAACTGGTCTTTCAGTGTTATAATGATTTACTTACTTCTAAAACTGGGGATACATTCACAGTATGATCTTTGTCCAATTAATAGCTGGGAAGATCTCATGATCACATCTGCTGAGACCTGTAGCATCAGCGTGGGAAATGTAAAGACAAATTCAGACTCTGCTCTCAAACATCTCCAGCATCTGCTCTTTTGGGGTATTAGCAGTTCCACAAGGCTAATTGTAATGCACTGCCATCTGTAAAATATTTTCTAATTGAATAAATCTCCATAATCTTCCCTTCCTAGGTGCTGAACAGGAATTTACCATTTGTATTAGCCCTCAAAGAATCAGCATGTGTGCAGTTCCATCCACTACATACAGTGTACTACCTAGAAGAGCAGGTATTCAGAGCACTCAAAATCTATTTATATATGTCTTTGGAATGCCTATTGAGTTGAGCGCTATTGGTTTTATGCAACTGATATATACAGTAGTTGTGTACAGTACAGTATATATAAATGGTGTGAAGATACCAGTGAGCTCTAGACTGTTCAACTCCAGGGACAATTTCAATATGGCTGCAGTCAAGAAAACCCTTCTTAAAGTTCTGAGGAAAGACGGAGATCCCTTGAAATCTCACATGGTTCCTTTCCTCTCTCACTATTATTCCTAAACGGGAAGAACAGCTGTATCACCTAGTTCACTTAGAAGGAATGAAGCTTTTTTCATTTAGCAAATGTGCTCTTCTTGTGACCTTAATGTTGTTTTTCCTCTCTTTCTGTTTAGGTTTGTTGTTAATGTTGTTAACTGCTGACCGCAAAGCCCTACAGCCGGTGGTGAAAACTGCCCAGTCCATCACTGGGGTTACCCTCCCATCTACAGTATCCAGGACATTTATGACAGACGGTGCTTGAGGAAAGCTCTAAGCATAATCAAAGACCCCACACACCCCAGCTACAGACTTTATGATCTGCTACCATCTGGAAAACGGTACCGGAGCATTCGGGCCCGGACTACCAGACTCAGAGACAGTTTTTACCCCCGCACTATGAAACTGTTAAATTCCCAGCCTCTCTCACTCTCACCTCACCTCTCACCTATGATCTGAACCTCACAGTGCCTTCTTCCTTTCTTTCTTTCTCACCAAAAACCCAAACACACATTGAAAATCTACCTCTACCATACATGTCAAAAGCTCACTCCTCATAATTTCTATCCCTTTATTTTATTCTGTTGATGCATATTTGTGCACATAACCTGTTACCTTTTGTTGTTTTGCACATTGCCTGTTGTTGTTTTTTGCACATTGCCTGTTGTTGTTGTTTTATTTTTGCACATCGTCTGTTGTTGTTTTTTGCACACTGCCTGTTGTCTCTGTCTTTCTTTTGCTACACAATTGTATTGTTGTTGTTATTGTTGTTGTTTTTTTTTTCTCTTTGTACTACTTATGTCCGAGAGCTAGCTAAATAGCATTTCGTTATACCATATACCATGTATATGAGTGTAATGACAATAAACTTGAACTTGAATGTATTGGTTTTATGTTTTGGTCGTTGTTCTACCATCTATCCAATTTCACGAGAGAGAGAGCACCATCTGACAGAGTGCGGAGACATACCTCTCACTGACAAGCTTGGGGCTAACCCTCAAAGCCAGGAGGGTGCCTCTTGGCCAGCAAGCCAGGGAAACCCTGACTGGATCCGTCTCACCCAGATCCAGAGGCACTTGATCAGTTAGGATTTGCTGGCTGGGGGGATCATGGTCGCAGCCGGCTAATTACACAGTCCAGATTCCTACCAGTTATACATGGACTACAGGACTGAAGCCGCAGTCTAAACAATTGGAATTGTTCTCTATGAAGGAGCAATGCGAGCACTTCTTACATACTGTGCTTACAACACAGACAGCTTTAGAGCCAAACACTTCAACGTTTCCCACTGTCCCTAGCATGGGCAAAGTCAAAACTATTAAAATTGTTTAGTCACCATAACAGTAACTAGACACAAACATGTGTAGCTGCACTTGTATCTTGTAAGGTAGCTTGGCCTTCTGCACAAAAACTGTATCGTGGAAGGGCAACGTACTGTAGGTACTTTTCTATATTACTGGGCTCCAGGTGAGGGTGTAATCATGAGTTCATGTTGTAGTGTAACAGACAAGTTGCACCCTGGCTCTACATCCCTAAATGGTAGGCTGGGGATGGCAATGACAGTGGTAAGTAGACAATTTCCTATAGAGAGAGTAGGCTTACACGCATTGAGAAAGAGACACCATAGTGCAGGAAAGCCCGAAAGACCGGTTCCTCTTCACCACTAGTCTAGTGTTCACAGCACAAACTTTTTGAGACTTTCTCCTTTTCTGCCCCATGAAATTCTTCTCACTCTTCTCTGCCTGCTTCAGTGGGGCTTTTGAACATACCCTATCGTCCCCGTTGTTCTCTGCTTGGCTCTGTAATGTGCTTTCCATCACATCTACCTGCTGGAAAAGCCCACTGCACATTCAGTGAAGGCGTAATCAGGAAAGTCTTTGTAATACTGAGTCTGACACGCAAATCCCACTCTGTTCACACATGTCTGGAACTCTCCATTCATCTCCATTCTACAGCATTGCACTTCTGATGCAAGTAAATGAACCTTCAGCCTTTGACAACACTCCATCAGTGCACTCTCTCATGATTAAAGAACTGCTATTGTTCAAAGCCAAAGCCGACAATGTAAAAGACCTTTCTGTGTCCTGTAAAATCATCTAATTAAATCACTCACATTGGCTGGGAGCACTTTGTAGTCCAAGGTCACAGACTTTTTTTCAATTTTGTTTAAAGTGCATGTTTAAAGCGGGGCTTTTTGTGTGATCAGAAAGGCATGGCTGTTTACTTCAGTTTATACAGATGGGCCACTTTATCAAAATAAAGCTTTATTTAAACTATTAAATTTGGAATATCCTTATCAAAGGCTTCTTCCCAATGAAACCGGTCTGGATTTAGACAAATGATTCTGATCATAAATGTTATAAATATCTTTCTGATGTTCAGAATTTACAAAAGTAGTTTAGTTAGTTTTCCATTTCTTTTTCTCATTAAAATATCTCAGATGTTTGTGATTGATGGGCATCAGGACATCCTGTAAAATTTCAAGTGCTGACTTTCAGGGTCTTTTTTTTTTTTCTTATGTAAACTGAACTTTGTCCATGTTGGTTAGACTCAATACAAGTATTTTTAAATTGTGCTATGATCAAGGAAATGGCTAAAATACAGAATAAAATGGTTGCATATGGGAATTCATATGGCAATACATAACTAGAAATATCATGTTTATTTGGAATTGCAGTGATGGCTATTAACTACGTAAAGAGATACAAAATAAAAATAAAAATAAAAATCTCTCAGCATGTTTCAGTGAACATATTCAGTTCTTGATACTCTCAGATGTCATTGTTTCTTTTCAAGGTTAATTTGTTTTCTGTTTTTAATTACTGTAAATCATGTGTATTTAGAGAAAACGAGTGTCATTAATACCCAATTAATTTTAATGAGATTAATTGTATTAACTTGTTTTAATGAAAATTATTCTGCATCTGGGGAGTTATAAGACCTCCTCTCCATTTGACCAAATCTAAGGATGCCTTTGTGGGCCTGTGTCATTTATCACATGTCCTCAGCTATCATTTCTATGGTGATGATACTCAAGTATACTGTACATCCATACCAAACTTGACACTGATGTGGCTGTCTCTATTCTAATTGCATCTCTGACATAAAAACTTGGATGACTCAAAATGTCCTTCATCTTAACTGTGACAAGACTGAAGTTGTGCTTATTGGCACCCCCCATCAACTAAAGCCAATCCTTGAACCCTATCTGTAGATGGTTCTGTACTTGAACTTCAGTCTAAATTGAAAAACCATGGGGTGAAATTCGATTCTGGATTAACATTCGACCCACGTGTGCAGCATATTGTCAAAACATTTTTTTTTCACCTCAGAAATCTTGCTATGTGATCACTAACTGTGGCTAAAAAGCTGATCAACACATTTGTGTTTTCCCAAAGTAACTACTGTTATGCTCTACTCGCTGGGGTATCTAAATCTACATTGAACAAACTGCAGTATGTCCAAAATTCGGCAGCGAGAATCCTGACCAGGTCCAGTGCAAGTGTTCAGATTACTCCAATCCTGGAGTTCTTGCACTGGCTTCCTGTCAAATTTCGTTGTGGACTTCCGTGTGAAAATCCTCATGCTCACCTATAAGGCTCTGGGTGTCTTGGCACCTCAGTACCTGTCTGAGCTATTATCGCCCTACTCCCCACCTCGCAACCTTCGCTCTTCTAATTCTGCTCTCCTTACTGTCCCCCAAGCCCATCTACAATCTATGGGTGACAGGGCCTTCTCCTGTTATGCCCCCAAGCTCTGGAGCTCTCTCCCCAAGGATATCATAGAGTCACCTTCTCTAAACTCCTTCAAATCCAGACTCAAAACCTTCTTTAGAAGAGCCTTTACTTAACTGGTTCCATTCTTTACCCCTCTGCTCCTACTATACTTAGTACCACCATCCACAGTCTCCTCTGTGTATTGTTATTGTGTTTTATCTTGTGTATTCTTTTTATTTATTGTTGTTGTCATTCTGTAAAGCGCTTTGAGAAGGCACCTTTAAAGGCGCTATATAAAATAAAGTATATAAAATTATTATTATTATTATTATTATTATTATTATTATTATTATTATTATTATTATTATACACACGTAGACATTGGCTAAGTATTTGGACAATAACAGATTTAATTAAAAGGTTTGCAAGCCAAGAACACTTCAATACAAAAGAATCAATAAACCATTAAGTACAGATAAATCAACTTCTAGTAACTGAAAGGCTAAATATCCTCTTACAGTTCCTTTAAAGAAACAGAAAGGGTCAAAGGAATTAAAAATAAGAAGAATTTAAGATGTTTTGTTCAAAATCCAGAATATACCAGAAACAATTATACTATTTTACTTGACCTGAATTCTAATGGAGTTTAGGTCTATAACCTGTAGATGATTGTGTAAATCTAAATACAACAGGATATAGTGGTTAAAATTACATTTGTCCCAAGGGAATGCAATACCCCTTCCATGTGCCAGAGTGTTCCAAAGGTGCCGGACACATAGATTTAACTGACACACAAAAGTCTGATAGGACCCTTTCAGTGCAGTCCTTTATACTCACGAATACAGCTTCTTGGACTGAGATTAAGGATTTTTCAGAGTGGTTTTAACTAGTTTATCCAGTAAAAGTCATGAATTAAGAAAAGACATATACAGTATTGCCAAAAAATAAGTTGCCTGTTAGAGTTATTTGAATGAGAAACAGCAGGAATGGATACAGTATATGACATGAAAAAAGACTTAAATGTTAGAAAGCTTTTGATAAAGTTTCTCCTATTTCCCAAATTCCAAGTGGCAGCCATTCATTGATAACAGAGTGCAGCTAAGAGATCAATGCTCGAATTGGGTTAATATAATTTGTGGAGTGCCACAGCAATCTGTATTAAGACAAATGCTCTTCCTAATATACTGTATACTGTATATACTGTACATTCTTGTATGCTTAGTTGAACTAGACAAGACAAGAAGGATTGGCAAACACTGCTGAGACCGCATAAGAAGTTAAAAGATTCAGACTGGGAAAACACCTGGCATATCACACTTAAATATGAAATAAAATGTATAAATAGAAGACAGAACACAGCTTTAAGGAGATACTGTAGCTATGAATAAGGTGAATCTGTGTTGTAACATCATTTTCATCTTCTAATCTAGACGATGTGAGAAAGCAATAAAAAAGACATACAGTCTGTTAGAATATATCCCAATATAGTATACATTAAATCTAGGGATGTTATACTAAAATTAAACAACACACATTTAAATTGTGCACAATTTCAGTTGGCCGTGGTACAAAAGACATATTGCTGTTCTGGAAACAGTTCTGACAAAATTAACCAGATACAGTACATTCCCAGGCTTAAACCAATGTCCTATCTGACACATAAAAAATAACTGAATCTTCTTAGACTTTAACACAGGAGGTAAGAGGGGCTTAACTGATTACCAAGCTTCCCAGCAGACATAATAGTCTTTCTTTCAAGAAGTATTTGGATCAAATCATCATATCACTTGCTGTACATAACTAATAACCATATAATTAAAATGTACCAAATGGCATCCTCTTGTAAGAAACCATTCTTAATTTTGTTCCGACAAAGAATAAAGACCTGAAAAACTTGAGCACTTATACTAAATATGAATAAATCAATCCAATAGAATTTATTTGGAGCTCAGCTTGAATGGGACCCTGAAGATACTACTCTTTTCTAAGACCATGGCTGGTTACAAAGAACTCTGCCATACTGTATGTGCCCTAAAATGATACAACACTTTTAGTGTTTAGCTCAGCCTGGCTAACATAATTAAAGTAATGTTTTGCATTTTTGAGAAGACCATTCATTATAGTAATAAAAAGAAGTGGAACCTAGATTTTACATCTAGAAAAAGTTTAAGTGTTCATAGAGTATTTTAACATCCAGTGTATGCATATACTGTAACTGAGGATCTCAACAAGAGGTAAAATACGGAAAAATCCAACTTCTTTAATTTATTGATCCTAGAAATATTTATTGTCTGTTATCCCTTTGACAGCTTCTAACTCCACATTGAGACAGCCTTTAGCATTGCCTGCAGCTAATCTTTACTTAAATGACCTGGGCCTAAACAGTATTAATACAAAAATAAGTGTTAAAGTAATTACGTTTTTAGAAGAGACACAAAGGCTGACAGTGATTTATCATGCTGAAAGCCTAGGACAGTCTTCACAGAGTTTACAATACATTATATATACCCAAATTGTTTAAGCAGTGAACAAAAGGCTCCTTTCAATTAACATTGAAGACTAATCTCTGGAATTACAAAATTGTCCTTAATTTGTTCAAATGAAAAAAAAAAGATTCTGAAAAATGAATATTTATTGTTAAATATTTAGAAAATTACTGTAGTCTGTTGCTGTGCTTCAGTTATTTCAATACACGAATAATTATCAGTATAAGAATACAATATTCAGTATATGGAGGGAGATTATAAAAATACTAGCCCTGTTCAGACAATGGTATAGTAATAAGTGTGCACCATGAAGCAGGGAGATCTGGTGCAGATACAAATAGAGTTAAGTGGAGCTCATTCTCAAGGACATTGGCCAGGGGTGGGCAATTCTAGTCCTGAAGAGCCTTTGTCTCTGCAGGGTTTCTAAGTCTCTTAAATTGGTCCCATTTAGCCATTTGTGGGCTCTTTTAGGTCATTAACAATGTAGCTAATCTTGCATACCAACCCATTAGGAATGCCCATCCCTGACTCTTCCTGCAGGAGGCACTAACATTATCATTGTCCAGCAGGTTTTATACTGTAAGAACACACTCTAGTCTCTCTTAGTGGATGCTAGTATGTTATCAGTGCCTTCTGGTGTGTACGGTTGTTTTACAGTGGGTGTGTCAAGTTTTATTGCTGCATGATCTTTTGTTTTCACAAAGAAGGTGCTTGAACAGGTCAATTAAATGTATAAGCAGCCGTATATCCATTATGATTTACATCTGTTCATATAATCCGTGTTTCTATAGACTAATGAGACAATGCAAATGTTATTTTTTGGTCAGTTAAATGTCTCAACACCAGGCATCTAATACTTAATAATTCATTATCAGTTTTCTAAATTCTCTTCAATTTGAAATGTTCTATGAAATCGGTCGAAGGCCTCTTTTAAACAGAGCTCCTCGCTCATATAACAGGTTTTGAATTTTTAATTGAAAAACTCAATTCTGCTTGTGGTTGCCCTTTTCAGATTGTGTGACAGTTTTTGCTCAGGACATATCCCCAATTCACTAAAG
Source organism: Lepisosteus platostomus (assembly GCF_059453375.1). Classification (NCBI taxonomy): domain Eukaryota; kingdom Metazoa; phylum Chordata; class Actinopteri; order Semionotiformes; family Lepisosteidae; genus Lepisosteus; species Lepisosteus platostomus. Next base: position 52,146,288 of record NC_142618.1, read on the forward strand.
GAACCACAGACAGTAGAATTGCCAAGAATGCTAAGCTACTGATGAAAGTCTCACCTTGTCTAGTTCCTGTCTAGGTTACTGAGTACCTGAGGGGGGTGTAACATAAAACAGTAAAGTGAGCCGAGCTGAATTCTTTCCTTTAGCATGCAAGGCCTGAAGTAAGAATCCTAATGTTAGGGAGGTCTTCACCAGCACTCTTGTAGCAAACTATCTAACAACAAATAACTCACAGTTCCATTCCTGTCTAATTGGAGTCTAAGAATGAGTAAGGCCTTACCTCTTACCTGTCTTGCAAGAAACTCTCAATACATTTCTCCGACTCTTGTACTCATCACAGACTAGCTGTACACTATTTTCTTTCTTTTTTTACAAGGGCAATTCTTAAATTCCCTAAAAGTCTCGTCATAGAACCAGAAATGAGACTTACTCTCCAGTAAGGCACTGTGGAGCTGACAGTGTGTCAAATGATGAGAGGGAGTGCTGAAGGAGTATCTCTGCCCCTCCTCCTTCTCCCCTTGTGGGGCAAGAAGTCAGTGCCAGAAAGCTGAATCTTTAACAAGTACTAATTCCAAGCGCAGAGACATGCGTAGGCAAAAAACAACAACAAATTTTGTCAACACCTTTAAAAGACTGATCCCTGTGAATCATCCCAGACTGTATGCAGTAAGGATTGAAATGATCTCACCATGAAGTTATTGATACCTAAAAGGTGTAACCATTTTAAAGCTACATATTCATATATAACCTATAATATTACACAGTATCTTTACACCTACCTTAAAGCTCCAAGCAGTGCACATACTGTAACACTTTATCAAGTTATTTATAGGACTTCGGCTTAGAAGGATAACATTAGTATTACCACCTTGTAGACCGGTATTGTAAGATTTCAGAAGCTAAGCAAGGCTGGGCCTGATCATTACTGGTGTGGGAGGCATCTAATGAAAATCAAGTTGCAGCTGCAAGTGGTTTGTGGGCCTCATGTCCCTCACGTTTGTGGGCAAGTAGCTGGCGTTTTTCCCACAAATTGGAATACATAAATTCCAGGACCAATGGAACTGGTTTTAGCAAGGACACTGTACTGTAGGATGTGCCGAGGTCCTTGTGTTTGGATGATGTCTGTACTACTTGGGCATTAAGTTGCCCATGTCACTTTTCAAAACAATAAGGGTCTGACTCCTAGAGTCCATGCATCGTTGCATGTTATACAATTTGTCTTTTCTAAAGTTCCTCTTGAAACCAATGAAGGACTTCATCGTCGCTTCACTTGTCATTGGGCTGCACTTCAGTGGTGGATGTAGAAAAGTCATTTGACCCTCCTTGCTCTATGGTGGCTAAGTACTTGTTTTTCTCAGCCAAATGCTTCTTAAAGTTCCAAGAAAATCTGCTCTATTCCAGCAGAATAGGTGGGTATTTTGCTTCAGAAACTCACCATCCTTTATGTACTGTAAAAAGAGGCTCCTACTGTATGGAGGAGTCTGTTGTGGTCCTATCTAATCTCCATTACTCTATTTTGTTGCTGGAAGTAACACTGTATGGTGATCTTCAATCACCTCTTCCTTGATATGTTCGCGTTCATTCAGACCAGTGGATTTCTGAAATCAGAGTCTTTTCCTCTTGATTGACGTTACTTTGAGGAATACATATCAACTTTTCCATCCAGGAAACACACAGGTGTCTTCAGCAGCACAATAACTAAAAGGTTTCCGTTTTCTTCACGTGAGTCTAACAAGGTTCAGTGCACTGAGTTACCAAAGGGACATCTCCCCACTCTCTACTGTAAACTATCTTGACAGCAGTTGCAGCACTATCCCCCCACTGTCAAGAAAATGGTTCCCTGAGTCTCTGGTCCTGCTAGACAAGGACTGTGATTGAATCCTTACAGGAACAGAGTGCTGCTATAATCATCACTGGTCCCATGTAGAATTCTCCTACCGTATGTCAGAAGGCTGGTATCCTGGTGTGGCAGAGTTATCAGCTGTCCTGGGAGTGGCGCTGTGACAGGGATCAAGCACCAGCATGGGTAAGGAAAACTGCACTTGTCACATGAGCTGTAGTAATTTCACAGGATTCATGTTTTTAAGTCACCATGGGGAAAAAAAGCTTTTTATTGTTGAGAGACTTGAGACTCAGTGTTTATCGTATTATTAAGTATACATTGTTTATTGAGTATATTAACGCATTTGGTATACCTGAAGCATTTGGTTTAATTCAATGGAGAGTTTCCAAAGAGGAAGAATTCAGGACAGCAGGAGTGATATCTACAGTAAATCAATCCATAAAATACTTGTTACTTGTTGTAAGGATTTAATATTCATATTTCTCAGTGTACCTGTTTGGATACAGTAGCTTGTTACAAGTCCTCCATCTGCTGCAAAAGAAAGATTAATGTCACTCTGGAGAATTTTGTTGTCTAGTCTGCATTACTCTGAGCTCATATTAATTGGGGATTTAAATTAGGATTTTCTGGTGAGAAAATTGATCATTTTAAAGAGCAATGTAATTTGATCAATTTACACAATTCATTTACACAGCTACCAGGTTAAATTATAAATTACCTACTGACTAATTTCTTCTTATGTAACAAATACCTAATTGCTTGTATGAGAGAAGAGAAAGTTCTAAAAGCTCAAATGTATTTTCTTTTCAAAAAGAACCTTAAACAATTTATGAAACAATGCTTTTTGTGTTATCTGAGCATCCTAATTCATTACGCTCACATTTTTCTGTCAGTATGGAATCAAGTGGTCATTTGTTAAATCAAAATAATAATTTACAGTTCAAAGTCATCTTCAGCAAATTATGTATTTCTCACATTCTCGATTTGATTAAGCATTAACCATCGCAGGTTCTACTCAGAATAACAAATCTATGCAAATCACACAACATGATATACAGGTTAATTCAATTGATAATAATTTTGCGATTTATTAAAGTCCATTTTCTGTCTTAGAAGTTCTCAAAGCCCTTGAAGCTGTCGATCAAAAACGAAAGCCTGCTGACCTACAGTAGATGATATATATCCTTATTTTTTTAAGAAATGAATCTGATTACATACTCACTGTAGCGGCACATCGAAGAACATACTGTACTGTATATTTATTCTGACATTCCAAAAAAATGAATCTCCCACAGCTGTTTCTAATCACAATCATTGGTGAAATTAGCTACATTATATATACAGTATATTGAACACAAACACCTCCCTTCGTGTTCCTCCCAAGCACCCTCCCTTACACCCCTTCTCCCTTCAATTCGCAGGTTCAATTCTTCTGCGAATCGAGCCTCCTTGTCCTACAATCATGAGGCTACCCATTAACCAACTGGCTAATCCCACCAAATAATCCGAACATTTATAAAACATCTAATTCTTGGACTTTGTCCCTAGGGAAATGTTTGTTTGTTTTTTCTGGCTGTTTAATTTTAACATTCAAGGAACTTGCCACTCCTTATTGATTTTCGTGCAGAAGAACCTTCACTAAAACAGTTCTTCTGCAGACATCCCAAAGATGAGGCACTTGAAAAGAATATGCTATAACAGAATAAATCATTATTGTAACCTATTACACTAAAAGAATTGACACTTACAAAACATGTATTGATTTCACAGTTACCTTCAGGTTTGGAAGTTATGAAAGCCTTCAAGCATCAGCACATTTCAGCTGACAAATGCTATTGTGCTAGTTCAATGGACAGCACTATTGAAGAAGTTAATTCCGCTCTGGATAATGACAGTAGCTGCTATAGAATTATTCTTCTTTCATCTATCATTTCCTGAGACAGAGGGTATTTGACTTCACAGAATTTGAACATGTGAAAAAAAACACTTTGCGAATATACCTCAGAGAGGAAAAAAAATATATTTCTTTCCTGTATGAAGAGAGATACTGATGCCAAAACAGCCTACATGTCCCAGGAGGTCTGAACGATTCAGTCTGAACTTGCAATTCGGGTGTCATGGTGCAAAGTACTAGGAAAATCTGTCTGCTGCAATTGGAAAGCAGAGCTATTGACTGGAATCTAGTTCCATTTCTCAGTACTGTAGCTAGCCTAATACCATTCCTCAAAATTATTAATTATCAGCAAAATACTCCTTTAAAATCACCAACCAAGTCAAAATTTTACTATATACTTTAATAAGGTAAAAAAATGAATTACATTCATGTTTAACATTGATTAACATTAACATTAACTTTTTTATGTTTTCTAGTATTTAATATTAAGAATATGATGTATGTATTTTTTTAACATTTAAATCTTTGGACAGCTAAAACTCTTGGCCTTGATTAGCTTTTCTATATGCTGTTACAGAATGTGTTTGTTATGTGCAATTATGTACTAATTAGATGTGTATTCCCATTCTTGGGTGATTTACATAACTACATCCCCTCTTTAATGAGACTCCAAGGAATCATAGGATTTGCAATTTGTGAGAAAAAATGGAAAAAATGGCAGCAGAGAAAAAGTGCTCACGTTCACTGAAACTAAAAAGAAGACATAATTAAACTATAAAACTGAAGGAAGAAAAAAACATTCTCTCTCTTCTCATTGGTCCAATTCCAGTGTGAGTTCAGAAGCTACTTTTGATTGACATTGTACAAATTTATCAGTGAAAAAGCAGGTGGCAATGAAGTAACTTGAAATGGAATCACCTGGAACCTACACAAGTCAGGTGCAGACTAAAGGGTTTGATTTTAAATGTGTTTGAGTTGATTTGATTGTCCAGAATAAGTTTAATGAAACTTATTTCAAAACATTTTAACCGAAAATCTTTAGATAATCTTAAAAAGAGCTTCCTGAGCCCTAAAGCTTTTATTGAATGGTGGTCTTTGCGATATACAATACTTTCGTCCCAAATGAATAATCTTTAACCTGCACTGTTCTTCTGAAGCATTGTTTTCTGGAATCTAAGGTACAGTACACTAGGTGTTAAGAGGTGACCGATAATGTAAGAAAATACACGAAACAAAAGAAACGTGAAAAACACATTTTAAAATGGAGAAAAGGACTAGACTATAGAATGCCCAGTTTAACTAAAGAAGAAACCCTAAGAATATAGTGTATTTTAATCAATGTGGTCTTTGACTGTGGTTCACCCTCAATTCTAGCATATGAGAAAGTGCTTGAGTCCTTTTTATCCATAATTGAAAATGGTTCCCCATTTTAATTTTAGCTGTACAGTGATGCTGGCATTCAAAATCCTCTTTAGATTGTTGGCCTTTCTGTTGACATTTGGTGGCAAATTTCATCTCCAATTTAAAAGATTGTACTAGAGAGTGGCATGTTTTCTCACAGTCAGGTAATACTTTCATTGTTCTTGACATTTCTGTTTTGCAACTCTTCGGCCTTTCAATAATATTTCAAACATGATATGGTCAGACTAATATGCATATTGATTTTCTTTCTCATTTTTGTTGCTAGGAATTTGTTGAAAAGCAGAAATTCAAGCCCCAGACCTACCCAACAACAGTAAATGCAGCAGCAGCTGTAAATTTCAATCTGATGTCCTCACTGAGTGAATGTGCTAGTAGAATCTTACAGACTTCAGTACAAATCTTGTCATGTTTTGTAGGTTGTTGTATCCATGGAGACAAAAGGTCTCTAAAGCCATGGCATTTTCATTATATTAATACAATATATGGTTTGATTGAGAGGGACAGTAGCCCAGACATTAAGTTACACAGATGCAGAGGAACTGGTGTCACTATTTATATGCTACAAATATGCCGTACATATTTGACATTTTTTGGTGAAATGTGACAGATTAATTTCAGTCACATTTAACCAGTCACATTTGTCTTGCATGCTATATAATGAGATATGCTTTTTTAAATTTGTATCCGCATAACAGGACATCTGCATAACAACTGTTGGTATTTCACGTGTTTTGATAACAGCAAACAGTATACAGAAGTCTACTGATTTTCATATAAATTGTCATTAAAGTATTTGTCTTACGAACTTGCATTTATCATATAAAAGCACTATTTTTTTGCTGTGTTTTTTAAAAGGGTATTTCTGTTGTAAGAGGGCAGTACTTGGAGTCAAGATGGCAATCCTTGTTTTAACATTTCTTCAAGGAGAAATTGGAAACGAGCAGACCCCCAAATGACAGATGAGCAGCCCTCCAAATGACCCACGTAAATGGCCATTCTTCCTAATGACCAATTGCAGAAAGGCGACTGTACTCCCAGTCATTAACCAGAAAAACCCCAAAGAGTACACTTGATACATTGCTCAGGGCCATATCTCACTGTCCCTTTCAAAAACGAAACCCCTCAACAGCATCAATTCCCAAATCAGCTCTGTACAGTATCCCGACAGGCGTCTTTCCACCTCACCAAAGACAGAAAGGAAACTCCACACAGTACTTCACTCGTCTCCCCTTTGGTTCCAACAGCCCCACACACAAAATCTTCCATTTAAATTGCCATTTTGCTGTGTGCAACAAAACAGGGCAGAGGAGGAGACAGTGCTCAGGCCCCCTGTGACTGGTCAAACTATGTATGACATTTGAGTTTATTTAAGGACAATTCTGGACTAGAACAGACAGCAGATGCAGCCCTTGCTGAGTCATCTCGAGCCACAGAACAACTCCTGAGAAGGAGGAAAGGATTTTCATTTCTGGAAGGTATTCTTGCACATGAGAAAGGGCCGTACAATTCGCAGGATATTGGACCTGTTGAGCAGACAACACAGATCGTTTCCTATCCATCAGAGAGGCGTCCATCAGTCTCAATACCCCTACACTCTGCTCAGCTTCAGTGTTTCTGCACTCTTATCAAGGAGAGCAAGACTGGAACCTGATCATTTTCAAAAATAGCTGCAACTGAAACTGTATAATGGATTTTCGAATTAACAACCCTAAAAATAATGCCTGCTCTCGAGCATGAAAAGCAATTGCGATGAGATTAATTTGACTGATCTGTGTTGCTCTTGTTTAGAAGCGGAGGATACATTTAGTAGTCGAAAAGCACAGTGGAAATCTACAAGCAGGTTCGACACTAGAGTTCACATTTTTAGTATTTGATCCTGGAATTCTTTCATGGATTCTCTTATCTTGAGCTGCCTAAAAATCCTGACCATATTTTAAGTGTCTGATCTGAGATTTAAATGTACCTGTAGGCATTTGTACAACAGTAACACTTCTGATAAATATAACTGATGTCTCAGGTTAACAGCTGATTTCCATGGGTAGAGTACTCTTAAGCATTGATACATACATACTTTTAATTGTTTAGAAGGAAACTTTTACTTTTACATAAATACGTATTTGTTAAGGTAACAGTATTTTGATTCAAGCAGGACATTTCAATACCTCTCACACCCCTGTGTTTCACTGCACCCTGCAGGAGTTTTTCTTCAGTCGTCTATGAATTACTAGCATCCGGTGTTTGTTGTATAAAATAGAATGAAAGCCAAGCTGTGGAGATTCAGTGATGTCACCACTGAAGACTAAAATTAAATGGAGGGGCAAGCACCACCTTGATATGCAAATATGCAAAAACTAACTTGATATGTGATATGCAAAATGATTCATGTTTAAAATCAAAATAAAAAATGAATAGCAAATTAAGTATCAAACTGACTGGGTGCTCCTATACAGTATATTTTTTTCGTTTTCATTATTGGGCTTCACAATAGAGAAGGTAAATACATTTTGTAAAAGCACGATTGCAGTTCCTTTACAGTGTCATCAGCGGGAAAGAACTAAAAAAAAATGAATGGAACAAGGATAACGTGGACCTCTTGTAGTAGTTTACATCGAACTAAAGCTTCCATTCGAGCCAGCGTAATTAAGGATTTTTATTCAAACACATACTGTATGTTTACTGCATTTCAGCTATAAGGCATACTGAATAAAAATTATGCTGGTTTATACAGCCCATAATATTCTTGGGTCTACATTGTGCTGGCTTCTGTTTTTGTCTAATTGACGGTGTTAATTATTACCATTTCTCATAATAAAAATATCACCTAAAAACCTAAATCTGTTCTCACAACAGCACTTCAGACAAAGCAGGCTTTAAAGTGTTTGTGGAATGGTTGTCTATTAAGTTTTATATCTCTATATAAAGTAAGCTATTCTACAGTTTACATTTTATATGAAGCCAGTGGCAATATCACATTATTGCCTTATGTCAGATCTCAGAATCTAAATTGAGCAGGATTGGTACAGATTGGCACCAGAGGGAATCCTCACGTGAGTGTACTGTCATACTGAATCTTTTCAGATTATTATTACTATTATTAACAATTTGGACATTTTTTCCCGTTCACAATGTTTTGTTAATTGTTGATTTAGATATATAAGAGAAAAACAAAGAGAGCAGCACTTGGGTGCATTTTTGTTTTTCATAGAAAACAGTAGTACCAAAAGGTTACATGGCAAACACCTCTCAGTCAGTATTGACTTTGTATATCGGGTATCAAGATTCACAACACATTTAGGCTTTCAAAACTGTACTTCTTGCTGTGCAGTGTCAGCTGTTCATAAGATTAAGATTTGTATATGGGGCTTTTCTCAGGCAAGCTATGATCTCAAAACATTCCTGAAAGATGTAGAAAGAAATCCCAGCCTAGCTCATCCTGAAACGCAGCATCACACTGGCTAATAAAAAATGGGGGTGCACCATTGGAAAAAGGGGTATAAGATTGTAGACTGTGGTTTACAACCTCCTGCCACTTTGTATGACAAACAACCCAGCCCAATGTTTGTTTAGGCCATCATCTGTAAAGAAGAATTTAGGTAGTTATCATCTTCCAGCTATACAGACTGTCATATTGCATCTTAGATACAGTAATTTGTTTATTTGTGGATACAAGCTGATACGTTTATATGTGACGTGCACTGTAATGTTTGTGTATGAGTTTAATAAAGATTTTAATGGATGCTGGCAACACCAGGACAAACTCCTTGTGCATTTTGTAACTGCACAAAATTAAAGACTAAGAGAATCTCACTTTCATGATTCAGTGACAGAACAGAACACACTAAGATGAGATAATTTGCTCAGGGGTTGTTGAGGTTGAGTACCTTGTTCAAGGCTGATTCTGTATCATCTATTTCATTTCATCTCTGTAATTTTTGATGATTCTGTGGCAGCACTTTCTTCAGGACTCTTTTTATTATTATTACTGATTATGATTGCTGAATGCTTTGTGTAGAATGAGTTCCCATTTTATGTGATCTTTAAATCAATAGTACAGTAATGTGAAACATGTTATTGCTCTTTGGATAGATCCATTTCCAGGAAGTAACTTTTCTTCATTTAAACTGCCAGGAAATTTTCAGATTCGTCTTGATTGTCATGGCAAAGAATGTGTGTTTATTGATTCTTTGTGGCGAGAGACCTCATCTCAGTTTATAACAATGGAATATGTGAGAGAACTCAAAAAACATTAACTAAATGAAAAAAGCTCTGATTTTCTTCTGCAAAATGTGTGTTATCAGCTCTACCAAGCAATCCTCAAGGTGCAGTGTATAGAATTTATTAATTAAATTCCTTTAAAGAAGTTTTCATTACCTGTATTGCTTTATCTTTTCAGTTTCTTTTCTTCTTTTCCAATTTTATGTGGGTCCATTCCCTTGTGTAGAATCTCTGGTGCTTTCTTCACCACCTGTGATGTGTGTTATTGTTCGGGCATGATTGTGTCTGGCCCTTATTAGTCATCTATTCTAATACCTTGGCTACCTCTGAGATAATGCAATCAATACTGTAGTGTGTGTTATCTTATGATTCTCACTGCACACGTAGCTACTGCACATGAAAAGAGCTGCTCAGTGTATCATTGTGGTCTCTCATAGCAAAACCCTATCATTACCCATGATTCCTTATCTTGCACGAGCCCTCCATAGTCCTCCTTGTAGTAAGAAATAGCATTTTCCTATTTGTCATCTTGTCTAATCTCTTCAGAAATGATCTTCCATTGTCTCCCAGCAAAATGATAGCACCTACTGTATGCACATGACATTGATTTTACAGTCTGACATTCAACTGATCAACATTACCCATTTTGTTCAATTCTGTGCACCCTTTTACAAAACATTTTGAGTGTTTTTTGTGGATTTCTAATCCATGCATACGGTGGTAACAAGCTGGAATTAAATAAATTAAAAGACAAAACATTTTTAACACTTCAATGTTACGCCTCTAGCAGCGAATAAATTCATAGAGAAAAGTTGATCATTTCCATTGTGCTATCTATGCTGTATAAAATACATTGTGAAGAAAGATATAAGATGTGAAGAAGGGGTTAACTGATTCCTTTCTGCACAAGGACTGGACTGCTTGTGACACAAGACATTCCAGGCTTAGAGTTATGTCAGGAAAGGGGGATAACTGATAAAGATTCCAGGTGCCTGCTAACCCCCCCTGGCCCCCAAGGAAGGAAATCTAAAACTGGCCATTAAGAGTGGTCAAGTCCTGGGGGACTGTCCGAACAACGTGACCTCTCCCCATAACCATGGTAATGAGCTACGTCAGAAGCGGCTGAAAAGTGCTATATAAACTGGACGTTTTAATAAATACTTATTTGTACCAGTATTTCGAACAATACTTCGGGTTTATTGTATGCAATAAAACTCATCTTTCTAAACTTCATCTCGGGATCCAGAACGTATTGGTCTGTTACAACAATTGCAGGCATGATTCTAAGTTGAATTAATTTTAATTAATTGCATTACTTCTGAGATTTTGTCATCATGAATTGTTTTTTGTTTTAAGGATACAAAGAACTCGATGTTTCATCTCGCAGTATTCAAATATTGTATTTGGATGAAGTGAGAGCAGGTGAGACTTTGACGTGTCTTTACACAATGCAAACACAATTTATTTTAGAGTCACATTTTAGTGTTGAGTCTTCAGTCAGTGCCTTTGGAATTTCAGAATATTAAGTGGAATTAATGTCAAATTTACTTTCTTTAAAGAACAACACCAGTTTTTTTAGGTTTCTGCCTCATTATTACACAGCCATTACACTGATACAGAAACAAAAAGGATAACATGTAATATGCTTTGCTGATTGGGTCATTTTATCTAGGAATATTATATATTATGTACAAACGTGTACCTTTACATCTTTTGTACAAATATGCATGTTATACCAATAAATCCTCACCTTTTCACTTAACGATCACACATTTTAATGGGACAGGGAGATTGTACTTCTAGAATAATAGATTTTTATTGATTAGTGGTTTGCTGTATGAAGCATAAACATCAACTTGTGTGTTGAAGACAATATTCTTGAGTCACTGTTCAAACTTATTGGAAAAGGACAGATAATTGCAGGCATATAATGTACTCTATTACATAAGTACAAAAGGAACAGGTTTCTGAAATCAAAAGTATTACAAAAAAAAAAGAAAACACGAAAAGCATTCTGGCATATAGAGAGAGGTATGGAACAATTTGATCTATTCTGAGATATATTAGTTATACCAATATGGATTATAGACATAGCAAATAAACATTTTGTACCATTAACCCAAAATGATCATTAACCAGGGTCAAACAAAGAAAACACAACTCCATTCCACACAGGGCATAGGCAGGCCACTTACTGAGTATTACTAAGTGGGGCCGTAAGTACGCATCAATTGGAGGACTGCAGACAAAGGTGGAATTGAATTTGGGATGACCTGGAAGTCACTTGGAAAGGGCTTGACAGAAAGTTGGTGCAGATAATCCAAAGTTGCATATACTGAAATGCTTTCTGTTCAGCAGGAGGTCATATTAGGCAGAGACCTGTGTGGAACATGCCTATCAAGATAATGAAATACCATGCTCAGAGCTGAATAGCTGGTCAAGAAAGTGCATCTTAGAATATCAGCTATAGGATCAGGCATACAGTAGCTCCCTCATCTTCTGGAGCTAAAGATACAAGACTTCCACCTTCCTGCAAAACCAAAATCGTTCTTTGTTGACTGAACTTTAAAAGGTATTTTTTAGTACTAACGTGAATGTAGGAACAAATAGTTATGTTTATGTTTGAAGGGGGATTTTATATTGTAAATAATGTATAAATAATACTTTGTTGTGTTTATGTGTTCAGTTTGTAGTTATTGTAAATAATTATTTTAGGTTTCTGCCTCCCTGTTACAGAGCCATCACACTTCGGGTGACACCTGAAGTGGGCTCCACAACTGAAACGCTGTAAATCTTTTCTTTTCAGCAAGGAATAAACCTTTAACTCGTTCCTTTAACCTATGCATGCTGATGCAGCTACCTACTTTAACTACCATGTAATATGCCTGGCAGATTTTTTCTCAATATAAGGGTCATTTTATCTACTATTTTAAAATAGTGTCATACACTATATCTTAAAAAAACAAGCTTTAATTTATTACAGTTTGTGCTAATTGTGGGATGTGTAATATCATTATTTTTCAATTGTTCCATCAATCTTAATTTAGAATAATCCAAATACTGTACACTACAATGAAATAAATGGTAATTCAGTCTTTTTTTCGATCCGAATGAATGCGATAGAGAGATGAAATACGAATAAAGGATTTGATGCGACTGTCCCAGTTGAGCCTCTCAAATAGACTGGCCTTACCTCCCTCACTATTGTAAGGAGTGAGATGGGGATTTCGAGGGCGCTCCTGCTCTGTCGTGTTCCTAGTTTCCCTGTGCTTTACTTGTTCTTCCGGTGTGTTTTGCTGTCTGGGGTTTTATATTTCGGGTCTCTCTACCCTCCTCGGTCGGCATTGGGATCGGTTGTCGAGAGGCTCACCTCATCAGGTCGCCCCACGTTTGTTACCTGAGGGCTTATGTCTCGTTCCGATACGCCCGATGCCTTGAGCCCGGACCGAACCCCTGTGTTTGCTCCGCTCCTACCGCTACGCATAGGGTCCTCCCGTCTCGCAAGTCTCTCTCCACGGCTAGTCCCCGGCTCCCGTAACAGAAAGGATGTAGATGGGCGGAGAGGGGAGGGAACACCAGAGAGATATGCAAAAGCCAAGACCTGGGTGCATGAATTATCTATGGAGACATGCAGAAATGTGAGAGATTAGGATCTAACCTTACTTAAAAACCTTTGAACAGCTAAGCAAGAAGCAAGAATTTTTTGGAAGGGTCATGCATAAGAGAAATCCACCAACCCACTGATGTAAAGTGAAAGAAGCACTCAAAGAATGCCTAACTATACAAGCAGCTAAACTCCATTTGCTTCAGACCCAAACACGCATTATGTCCAGATAATGCAATACTGCAGAGTTTTGTTCTCAAATTGAATCATTTTCATTTTCAATCACATACTTCTTATCTTTTACATTTTGTAATTGTTGTTGCTGTTGTTTATAATGGACTTAAAGTGAATAAAATGAATTATATTAGATTAAATACTGAAAAACTACACTACGCCTCAAGCCAGACCCTGTTGAACTCTTGCTGTTCCTTGTCAAGGTCAGTGAGAATCTCTTCTTTAAAACCAGCACTGAAACCACATTTTTAGTTAGCTCCAGTCTTTTCTATGAACTAAATGTGTTGCATGTTCCCAGTGTTGCTGATGTGCTTTCAGCTGCTCAGTTTCCTTGGGCTTGCCTTTGGGTGTTAATTAGCAGACAAAGGAAACGTTTGTTCTGGGAATTTTCCTGATAAATCCATCACCGAATGCTGCTGGATCAAAAGTGAGCTCTTTGACAGATTTCCTCTGAGACACACTGTATTTTTTTCTGGGTATAAAAGCTTTCAGCAATGTTACATTTATTTTTTTTAATTGAAACTGTTTCAATGCGCCGCACATCTTCACAACACACTTGGACCGGCGCTGAGATTTTGTCGAATATATTTCTCGAACAGCTTCAGTGTCATAAATTGAAAGGAACGATTTTTGTGTCTGCAGAAAAGGAATGAATCCCTCACATGTTTGAACATTTCAGACATCACCAGATGCATCAGGAAAACAAAAATGAAACAGGTCCTTCAATCATGAATAAAAGGCGATTAGATGATATATTATGCCCATTCAAATAAATTATTGGCATTTAAAAAAAAAAAACTTTTGCTATAGCCCATATATCCTAGAATATGGTGGGTTGGGACATGGGGTTCGTTCATATAGCTTTTCTGGGTGGAGTGTTCCTCTTTGTGCACTATTGCTGTCTCCAAAGCAACCAGCAATGAAACAGAAAACGAATTTCTCTTAAGGACATGAGAAAGTTTGTAAATGACAGGAGGTCCATCCAGCTGATTTAATTGGCAGTAGACAATTAATCAGAAATTCTCATCCATCTGTTTCTACTTCTGCGATTGTACCCATTACCTTGGGTAGGGATAACCGCACTGTACAGACTGATTCATCATTATTAGTCCCCTGAAAACAAATGAGAGAATTTCCATTCTTTCTTCTTTACTAACAGATGAGTGAGAGACTATACGCCGCTTGTTACATGCGTGGAGAAAAAATTGCATTACTTGCTGGTCTAGTTATTTTCTTACTTTCTCGCTGGTCTATTTACTATTCATTCATTTTCAGGATGTGCACCCACAAGTAGTGAGTCACAAGTAGTGACAGCACTTTCCCATTGGTGGCAATGAGTGTAGAGGTGTCACATCATGGCTACATCATGTAGCCTTCAGTAATCACATTATCACAATCCCTAGGATTTGTTAAAAATTAATATTATACAGGGGCAGCACAGTGGTACAGTGCTTAGAATTGCTGCCACGAAGTGTAGGGGCCCTGGGTTAAATCCTTGGGCTGCATGAGTTTGTGTGTCCTGCTTGTGTTCAGGTGAGTCTCCCCCAGGTGCTCCAGTTCCCTCCCACAGTCCAAAGAGGTCAGACTCAGGCTCCCCCAGTGGCCCTGTACTGGATAAAGCAGACTGGAAAGTGAATGGATAGTATTAAACTGCACATTTACAAATATTGAGGACTGGAGTCCTTGATATAGTAAATGCAGTATACTATATACACTGACAGTAGAAGAATAGGGATATGGCTTTAATATTTAGGACAGCTTTCACAAATTTCTCAAAAGACCGGCAGATTAACAATACAAATAGATGGTTTGAAATAAAAAAGCATGAAAGCTTGGCAAACTCCATGCTTCATGATTGGCAAAAATATGATTAGATGCAAACCTTAAGAAGGATAAATTCTTATATGCATCCTGAAAATGTTGACATCCTGAAAACCAACAGCCTTTGTGAAAGTCATTTCGATATTATACGATATTATTCACAAGCGAAGTGATGTAAAATATAATTTTAATCTTTAAAGTCTCAAGAGAAAAATGCAAGGGCATTTGACTTCTCTAGAGGCTTGAATTACCCAGAATAACTGAGAGGTGTTTTGCGATGCTAAGAACTTGCAAGGTGATTACTGAGTCCCATGGGTAAAAGATGAAAAAAATCACTGTAATTTCAGGTGCTTTATGCATTTTATGACTGTTGCATATGCATGGCAGTATGCTATAATTATGCGCAAGAGGGTACATATGAAACCATAAAATACGTCTTGTAAAGTAGTAAGTCAGATATATAAGGCTTACTTCTTTACTTTTATTCAAATTTAAAATGAGTTTATTGAATTATTAAAAAGGCACATACAGTTAGTTTAAATGCAGTTTTTAGTTGGATTATTACAGATTAATAAAAGGGTTAATTATCACAGAGAAACTGCAGCTGCAAAATCATGTAAGGAGAAAAAAATAACTTCACAGGGAGAAGCTGAAGTCTCGATCTCCACTGGAGATCTCCCAGTGGAAGATTCTACCTGAATTAGAAAGCTTTATTTGTGATGAATTCCACTTTGTATTTAATATTACGCTATGAGGCAAAAGTAAACTGTCTTGCGGTGCTTTACAAGCACAAAGAAAGTAAGAACCAAAGGTGCATCATTATTACTGTGCGTGGCTGTGTTGCAATGAAATGGTTGCCAGTTGTTATTTAGGTCCAGCAACCTTTGTTGAATCTTTTATGAAGTTAGTGGAAGAAGAAGAAACAAAATGAATCTCAGCACAGTTCTGGTTTTTATCTGGAAGGGCAGCAGATGTTCCCAAAGAATTCTGATTGAGCTGTCTGTTGCTAGACAGGTTTGTGGTGCTTAAGCTTTCAGGACGCTTATACAGTACACTTCCTCTGTCTGCACTGTTACAATATTCAGATATTCTTTTTTATCAGGAAAATTAGATGATTTTATGCTTATTGTTTCGAGTTCCTGTGCCTCAGTGTTAGCTGTGATTCACACATATTGGAAACAATATCTACATTTAACCATCAATACTAGCCTTCCTCTCATTCCCCTTTTTTGATTGCTAGAGCACTCATTGCAACTAAACACTTAATTACTGAGGCTTATGGAACCTTCGAACTATTCCCTAAATACCTTCATTTTTAATTATCTTGCTTAATCCTTGGTGTCAGAAACATGCACCTTTTGCTGGTCTGTTAGATTTATTAGATATTTAGATAAGAGATCAGGTTCTGACCTAAGCTTCCTTAATGAACTTTTGTTCTCCTATATTAACAGGTTGCAGATTAATCCCAAACACACTCAGGTGCAGATTATATTCTTAATGACGTTGTTAATTTCCCACAGCCGATAAAATAGTTAATATAAATCGACAGTTTTCAACAACTCAGAATGTGTACAAAGTTAAAGCTAATTAACCAGAAGACACCTTGTGAAAACCATAGACTAGTTCAAAAAGTCCCATTTAACCCAAACATGTAGATCCAATTAGCCACAACACACCACCCTCAGAACAGTGAAATGATGATCAGATAAAACAGTGAAAAACCTGAACCAAGGGGAATTCACCAACAAATTTCTAGAGTGTTTTCCATCTAAATCAGGCTCAGAGCTCGAATCATCTTTGCACACTACGTAAATCCGTGTATTATATTTGCAACGGTTCAAGTTAATGATAACTCAGCAATTTTTGTGTTGAGATTCCCAAACGCTTCAATGTTTATTACAGTAACCATCTCCAGATACACCAACAGGCCTATAGCCGGTGAACGGTCAAGAGCGAAAATAAAATCAAAAAGAAGCCTTGACCCACGTCAACACAAGTTGACCTGAGGCCATGAAGATATCTTCATGTAATATTTTCATTCTGACAGAATGTTGGATTATTATGTGCAGTAGTGGAAGAGTAGTTCCAGAACCAGTCTGACCTATTGACTGCTGGAAACCGACGTGTCAAGACTGATTTCATTTTAACAGCATTTGACCTGACAAATCAAAAATACTTGATGTGTGCTGCACCATTTGAGAACATCTAGCCGGGGCATTTCTTCCGATTATTATTTATTCAGCTTTGAATGGACCACATTTCATTTTAGCAAAAGCCGTTTACATTTTTATTCATCTACTCTCACTACAAGATGGCACAGTGGTGCAGTGATAAGCACTGCTGCCTCAGAGCACTATGGCCCCGGGTTCAATTCTTGGGGTGCTATCTGTGTATGTTCTCCCTGTGTTTGTATGGGTTTCTGCTGGGTGCTCCAGTTTTCTCCCACAGTTCAAAGACATGCCTGTAGGTTAATTGGGTGTGTGTGTGTGTATGCCCTGTGATAGACTGGTGTCCTGTCCAGTGTGTATCCTGCCTTACACCCACTTCTTGTCAGAATAGGCTCTGGTTCCCTCATGACCCTGTAGTGAAAATATGTTTTTGTGAAGGTTTTCTGTCTAATATTATATTTTTTAGTGAAGTCAAACATAGTTTTCTGGATAAGTTTAAGAAAAAATACAATTGTGAACACATTTCAGACTGATATACTGTAGATACCTGAATCACAGCGTTTTCCTGCTGAATTTATTCCCTATGAAGCACACTACAAGTTCATAGTTATGTTAATTAAATAATGTAATGCATAATAATTAACTTTGTAGTTCGTTATTAATCATTACATTCACATTCTGAACTTTCTGTGTTGTTAAGGAACAGGCAAAGGTTTATTCCAAGCTGAAAAGAAAAGAGAAACAACGTTTTGGCCTACTTGAACTTTATATGAATATAAATATGAAAGAACTGAAAGGTTTGGTTTGTAGGACAAACAGGCACCTCTGGGGGAAAAAAAATGTTTTTTTACATCCATAAAAGATGTTAGAGGAACTCATCTGTCCACTTCAGGAAAAAATCTTTTTGCACAAGATATGATTTGGGAAAGAGAACAGTGGGTAGGAGTGAGTGAACAGTGACATCTAGTGAAAGCAGTAAAAGAGCTGTCAATTTTATATGCCAACTACTTAGACCGGTGATTCCCAGATCTGATCCTGAGGGGTCTACCTCCTGTATTTAATTCCAGCTAGGTCCTTAATATCCAGTACTAGTGACCTGCTTGCTTAATTAGTTTTACCTGCACTTAGATCTTGATATCACAAATACTCTAGCTTAGGAACATTATTTCCAATAACTTCAGAATGCTGAATGGTATGCAGTCTCTCCTCAATTTGCTCATTAAGAACTGGCTTCCTTGTTACTGTCAGATGGGAATGACAATGTACTGGCACTCTCATAGTGACTAAGTGTTCTTACTTCTGCTTTGCTGAACTGGTCCCATTTTCAGCTGACACACCTGAATTTCTGTTCTGAAACTCACTAAATCGTTCATGGGAGATGCCAATTGCAAGTACCCTTTCACCTTTTACAAGCAAACGTAAAAAAAAGCACAAAATAATAAAAAAAAAAACTGCAGTCAATTAGCATGTGATTAAGCACTTGGCTGGAGCAAAACCCAGAGGGCACAGAGGTTGCCTCAAATCAGGAGAGATCCACAAAGATATGGTGTTGTAGCCTTCAACAAGACCAACCAAAGTGCTTTGCAGCTTTTAATAATCTTTACTTTTGTCACTATAGTTTTATTAATAAAACTGGCACTACATCAAATGCATAAAGTGGTGAAGGACTATGTTCAATACATGCTTTCTTGGTGCTGTGGTGGCTAACGTCTTGACAGCATCTAATGAAATGTAATGTGCAGATTTGCGTATAACACCACTAAAGAAAAAACAAAAGTAGAACATCCTAATGTATCAGGATGTTGGTTTAACGACGTTAAATAATGCAATTATTGGAAAAGGCAGCATAGCCACTGCCTTCAAAATCTGTGCACAATTACCATCCCTAATGCTTTAGTCCAGCAGGTTTCAAAAATGGCTTTTAACATTTCTCTTGTATTAAGCAACTCTTTATTTAACTTGTTATAATCTAACCTGTATTTAGTGTAAATGGCTCCCTACGTGTAGCAGAAATAACATCAGAAATACTGGATGAGAGGAGTTTATTCAATCCATTGTGCCATTATAGATCTAAGCAACACAAAAGAGAATTGACATGCAATTTTCTGCCCATATTGAATTATCACTATCTCAAAAACCATCTGCCTTTTTAAAACGACATTTAGCATTAAAATTAGAATTTTTCAAGAAATAGATTCCAGATAAGTGGATCTTGCAGAGTTTTCCTAATACGTTTATTTTTCAATGCCATTATGTGTGGTTTATGTTGTGGGTCTTCCTTACACAAGCTTGTTTTCATGAAAAAAAGTTGTACGGGGTGTCAATTCCATCAAGTAGATGACATTTTAGGTTTAAATTTGATTACTTTTACATCCATCCATCCTATGGATGAAATAAATGTTTATTTCTCAATGCCTTTAGGTGTGGTTTATGTTGTGGGGCTTCCTTATACAAGTTTGTTTTTCGTAAAAATAAGTAATAGGGTGTAAACTGTATAAATAAGACTACATTTTAGGTTTGAACATGATTTATTTTTCATCCATCCATCCTATTTCTACCTGTTTTTTCCAATACAGGGTCAGCGGCACAATCTAACCTGGCAAAGAAACAAGGTCAGGGCAGGATACACACCCTGGACCCTGGACACACACACACAGACACGCACACACTCACACCAGGGTCAGTTTTCCTAGAAGCCAATTAACCTACCTGTATGTCTTTGGACCATGGGAGGAGAACAGAGCACCTAGAAGAAACACTCAGAAACAGAGGGAGAACATGCAAACTCCATGTGCCCCAGCACTGCAAGGCAGTGCTAACCACTGTGTCCTACCTTGCAACTCATGTTTCCTGAGAGAGGCTCCAGGCCACCATGACCCTGAATTGGATAAGCAGTTATTCAGAGTGATGTGATATAAACTGCACATCCATGTTTGTTGAATTATTGAAGTTTCTTTTTGTCAGTCTGTCAAAGTGGCAGCATCGCCTTTGGAGGATTAGTTAATGAAAACAGTAACTGTTGCTCTTGATAAAAATCAATATCTATGTTTATGACCATTTAAGTGATCAGCACTAAGAACCTTGTGGCGAAAGCTGGGTATAGGTTTTAGACTCCAAAAACTCACTCCAATAGTAAATAGTAATCCATGTTAATGTTTTGTTAAGGTTAATGTTGTGAGATTTGTGAAATATTCGTCTTTGGAGATAAAGTTTGTCGTTGATTCTACAGATTAGAATCCAGTTTACCTCATTAAATTCAGAAATAAAGTAGAACAGTCCCTGTTAATACAACATTAGAATCGGTACTGTATCTGTTCTGACACTGTCTTCTGACTTGTACATACGTAAAAGAAATGTTATTCCCATTAAGTGTTTTGAACGAGTTCACCATGTGTAACTAAACAATATGCTGTGTAATTATCAATACGCTACATTAATCTGCAGAGACATAAAATTAAAATTTTACAAAAAAGTGTTCTTAATTGAAATGCAACATGAATGCAGTTCTGTTTCATTGCTGGGAACACATATTCCCTTGCAATTAAAACCCATGACCTCTGTGTCATTAATCAAATTCACGGGAATAGTGACAAACAGTAAGAGGCTTTTAGAGCAGCAGTTGATATGCAGGACATACCGTATGGGTTTCTTTCTTTTTTTTTTTAATTTTTTAAATTGTGATTGTTCTTTGTGATAGTCACAGCTGAACGTCATACAGCCCAAAGGCTATAGTGTTCTGGACTAGAGATACACTGTCAATAAAAGTACACAAGAATGCAGAATCTCAAATTCAATGAGATGGCACGAGTTTCAGCAACACTTTTTTTAAATATGGCGCCCATAGGACCCTAAAGATTGTGTAGTCTGATCCCAAGAGTAACAGGAGCTGGAAGGAAGGCACACGTAAAGTAATTTCGGGAAAGTAACAAGTGCATTAACTTACATAGAGTAGCAGTAAAGATTTCATCTTGATTGGAATGCATCTATTGAATTAAAACAGATTGTTCAATATTTCAAGATGTAAATAAATATATCTGAGCAGGATGTTAATAGGTCTAATAAATCTAATGAAAACCTTATCTTCTGTATGTGCATTATTCTACCCTCTTTCTCCTAGCAAACATTTATGAAAGTGTACCTGTAGTTAGAAATGAAAAGGTCATTTTTTCTGTAATAAAAAATCCAGAGCACAGCAATATTGGCTATACCAAAACTCATTTCAGAGAGGGATGTAATGTATCACGCAGTTTTTTCAGGTCTTGACTGAGCTTTTGGGTATAGCAAAGCATCCGTCTGTGTAGAGTGTAGAAAGAAAATCTACTTTTTACATACCAAGGTTAAATCTATGTTTTATAACAAGAAATCTTGCAATTATACAAGAAAATTTCCTTTTATATTACATTTGCATTACCTTTAAATTATAATTGAGGGAGCTTCTCGATTGGCTAATAAATAGAAAACAGAGGAGACATGAGGAGTGAATACTCCAATTGGGGCCATGTTGTCGGAGCCAAAACCCTGACTTCTTTTAAGAAACACCTGGATGAGATCCTTGGATCAATTAACTACCAAATGGGCTAGATGGGCCGAATTCATTTCTTTTAATTAGAATGTTAGAATGTTATAATAATGGCAACCCATATTTTGTTGCAAAAATACTTGCAGCTCTGGATAATATTCAATAAATATTGCATGTTATCTGAATCATTGTAGCTGCCTGGACACTGAACTCAGGCAGTTGGACTTCAAGGGCACCTTTAAGTGCTAAACCATTTGATAAGAACATCTTATATCCACAATAACATAAATGTCCCCTACAATGACTATTACAGTGATGCTCAACCATTATGCACTCTCTACAATATACAGGGGTTATATCTATTAGAATTGATGGGTGCAAGTCTGAGTATCCAATGTTGTGACATCATATCATTTCTGAACCATAATAGCGATGCTTAAAAAGAAATATCTGATTTATACATTTAGTAATGTGAGAATGAGACTTTGATTATGTTATGGAAAAGCTAAAGTCGGTCATAATAATTATTTAATGATTTGTTGCTGTTTTATTCAAAACTGAAGTAACACTTACCCTTTTCACATTGTTTTTAGTATGTAAAAATGCCAGAACACCACAAAAGCAATTACTGCACCAGTGCTAAAGTGTTTTACTGTCCAGGAATTTACAAGATTATGTAGAATTGGAAAATAATTGTTTAAAAAAAAACAATTAAATGCTTTAAAGTAAGAAAACAATAAGACTACTGTATATCAACTGTAAAAGGTATGAAGTGTCTTTATTAAGATTGTTTTGATGCAGCCTTTTAGCTATCAGCAAAAAAAAACCCTCAAGTAATAACTTACTTTCTTCTATAGTATAGGTAAATTAACTGTGATAATAATAAATAAATGTTATAGGAGATAGATAATATATATTAATTACATAATTTTAAGTTAAAACCACCTTGAATTTCTGCATACATGGATGAGAAAAATAATTTAATAACATACAACCTATTAAAACTATTCACATGCCTTACAACTGCACTGTTACTGTACTTAAACTAGACACCTTGATTTCAAGTCATTACTTCATATCATACATTAAGTACCTTTAGGTTCCGACTATCTTTCTCGTTATCTTTAATACAAAATAATATGAAATATAAACTAAGTTTGCAATACTTAGCAATTATAGTCTATATATATATTCTATATACATTTTGAAAGCCTTGCATTTTGCATTTTTTTAGGGCTGCTTAAAAAATTATCTTTGAGTGCCCTCTTCCACAGCCCAAATAATTAGATATAGAACTTAGCCTTTGCACAACCTAAGTCTGCTCTGCAGAACAGGAACATTATGAGGGACATAAAATCAATGCTAGAAAACAGTCATCATTGTATGGCTTCACTTGAAGTGCCTCTAGTCTTTCTGACAGCAGGTTTTCTTCCCATCCCTGGTACCAGCATTACAAGTCACAATGTTCAACTTTTACTGCCAAAGTGTTCATTGACAAAAGCCCAACATTATGACATGACTCCAAAGACAGGGTTGTGGCGACAGATACTGGGCCCATACTCTTCATAGTCCTTCTTAGTGTGGCACACGTGGAAGAATTCAGGCTGCAGAAATATAAAGAAGCAGAAGAAGATTCTGAATTCAAAATTGGGTGTATTGTGTATTGGGTGTACAATATTGTAGTACTGCTGTGGAATGTACTGATAAATTTCCTTTAGTAATGAGAAAGACCCGTTTTCAGACCAGTGAAAATGAAAAATAGACTAAATAACTCTAACTTTTAAATTTTCGTCACTGTTAGGCTGTTCTTTTGTTTTAAACCCTTTACTCTTAGGTGCACATTCACTTCCCAAGAAACTATTTAAAAGGCATTTTAAGAAACAGACTGCTCTTCGAAGTATTTCTGAGGCAAGAGGAGCTACTGTATACAGGACACTGCGTGGCAAAACTAAGCCAATTCAAGAGAATTTTAGAACACCTACAGTGCATGAATATTTATTGTTTCTATTGAGGGGCTTTACTGTCAGATATCAGAAATAGGTCTTTAAAAACCTACAGTAAGCTAGTTTCACTGTAAAGGACATATTTGTGTTAAAAAAAAAACTACTGCAGCTGAAAACTGGAGCACTTGGCTCTCAGTATGCAAAAACTGAATATAGTTTTATTCAGTAAAAAACCCAATCATTTCCCTTTTAGTGATGCTTTTACTTACCGTTGAAGCAAGCATGGAACCTCCAAACCAAACTGCATAGCGTTGCATGTGATGTGTTATTACCTGAACTTCAATGGGTTTGGGCTACAATAATACAACAGAAATAAAACATTAATCAACGGTGTCTAATCTATACTGTCATGTCATGTCATGTGCCAAAGCGCTTTATACCACACGGTGTCGCAGGAAGCCGGAGCCTAAACGGCAAGCAACGAGCGCAAGGCAGGGTTCACCCTGGACAGGGCGCCAGTCCATCGCAGGGCCAGTCATACATGGGGTCATACATGGGGACCATTTGGAGGCCATGGTAAAGGCCGAGGGGGGGATAACTCCCTACTCTTATCGTGAAATGCCCGGGGATCTTTAACAACCAATGAGAGTCCGGACATCGTTTTAACATCTCATCCGAAAGACGGCGCCCACTACAGTATAGTGTCCCTGCCACTATACCGGGGCATTAGGACCCACACAGACCACAGGGTGGGCACCCCCCACTGGTCACAACACAACTTCCAGCAGTAACCATAGCTTCCCAGGAGGTCTCCCATCCAGGTACTGACCAGGCTCAACCCTGCTTAGCTTCAGTGGGTAGCCGGTTGAGAGCTACAGGGGGATATGGCTGCTGACTCTATACTGTAATATCAATGACAATTTTTAAGCCAAATGTTATACAGAAAATCTAAAAGAAAAATGAATATATGTGGCACAAAATTCTTATGTTACAAAAAGTAAACAGTGAAGTGGACAGCAACGACTCACTTATGCCCTACAAAGTCAAACCATAGGTGTTGCTTTGAAAAGAGCAGACGGTTATACATACAGTACTTACGACTTTACAGAGTCCTAACCATTGCAAGAGAATTTTTCTGATGGTATGTGAAAGCAATTCCAGTATGATTAAATGGTGAATCTGCATTATTGTTTACTGTTTGCCCACTCAATCATACCTTTATCCTCCCGCCACTTAGCTCTTCACTAAGTCTTAACCTGGCATCAACCACTCTCTTCAGATCCCTCTGCAAACGTCGTCCAAAGTCCCTAAACATCGTAGATCCACCAGAAAGGACAACATTCTGCAACATATCAAAAATACAACTAGGACATTTTACTGAAACATCAACACTGAGATTTCAGACATTAACGTTTAGATCTGCAGTCAGAAAAGGATTTTTTTTTATCAGAATCTCTACAGCTCTTTACATGTACACAAATACCAGCACTAACAGTTTTATTGTGAATAAATAAATGAGCAGTAAGCTCAACAGCAGGAGGACTTTTCAGTTAATTCATAAAAACTGAATTTTATGACACCAAAATAAGGGCATTTAGCTGGTTCTCATGGGGAAGAGGCAATGTGGAAAATGAGAAAACATCCTCTGGCAGGCTCACACATTGATGGGCACTGATAACAAAGACTTACACAGCAGGTCTGGCTTCATCCCTCGTTGCAGGGGTCAATCCATTGTTAATGGTGTCAGGGGAAATTTATCCAGCCGTTTACAGAATCATGCTATTGTGTATCAGTGCAAGATACAATATCTCATTCTGAAAGCCACACCATCTTGAGTTCTCCCACCCTCAGGCCCTTTCACTCCCAGTGCTAGACAGGCAGATTAAATGATGGATATGCTATCCCATTCCTCACATGATATACAGAAAATTAGATTTACATTTCAGCACATTTATTCCACACCAAGAAGCTCTTTTAGTCATAGGTCAGCTCAGAAAAACACACTTCAGATTGCATAACAACTGTATTTACTGTGAATTTCATTACGATTTGCTATCGGTAGTTTTGTATCCTTAATTTAGGAGTGATTTTGAGTACTATTCAGTTACAGTCTTACCTTTTAGGATAAAATTAAAGAATTGTAAGGAAAACAAACAAGTAAACAAACTGGCTTTCAGTACAAAAGGTCTGGAGCACACTATTAAAGGTCTGAACCACTGATCTGCTGCAAATGTGCCATATTAAAATAACAATAAAACAACATTTGCCTAAACTGCTTTCTAACTGCAAGACTAATATATTGAGCACTGTAAAGGAAATGTTTGGTGTTTATAAGGTAAACACTGCCATCTAGTTTACTGTACATGCTATAGATATCTTGTTAAAATACTCCCTTAAATCATTGAAACCTTGAAACATTTACATTTCTTAATTACAGGTTTGCAATTTGGCAGTATACGTAAACGCTACAAATCTGCCCGGGCATTTTAGCCTTTGTGGCAATTAATAGGCCTATATGATTAAACACTTTTACTATATGCACCATATTGAATACTATATTGAAGTAGCTTTGAAAGTTGATTGCAAAAGAACCTTAAATCTTTAACATTTTTCTTTATGATTCTATCTCTTCCCCTGACCAAGGAGAATAGTAGTCACATACGCACTTCCAAGACACGTAGGACTGAAGGACTCTCACATTACCATATATAGTCAGGGCATGAATCAACATCAAGACAGACCAATCTAGCACTGTATCATCTAGTGAAAGTATTCTTCTTATTAAGTGTATTCATCTCTAGTGTTAAATACCCTAAACTGTTTTTACAACTCTAATCATATGTCTTTATTACTTCTGAGCTTGAATTCCTGTATCCATAACTATGCACAACTATTCTTCTATGTATAATAACCACTGAACAATGATAGTCTGTACAATCTCGATTTAATCAGCTACACTGGCAACTGGACTCATCCTAGACTGTGAGCAATTTCCAAGGTGTAGATGTTAGGTGCAGACTGACGTAATTGCTGCAGTCAGGCACTTGATACAAAAAAGGATCTGTGTTGCTACTGATCCAGGATTTCGTATGGACGCTGTGTCAAGAACGTTTTAAGCAGGAGGAAAAAGCAGAAGAAAGAAGTATGACTGTGCTCTTTCGTACAGGGAGAGGATAATTAGACAAGAGTGATGTCTCCCAGGCTCGTGCCATTTTGAAACCTTACCTTGTACAGTGGCCGTCTGACATCTATTGGGCAATTCTGTATTACCTCATCAACTACATCTGAAATGGGCTGCATAAAATCAGGGTTGGCAAACTACAAAAAAAATCTGTTATCAGCACAACTTAGTTTATCCTCTGTATTTAAGGTATGAAGGCACTGTATGTATTTATAAAATATCACAACCAACAGAACACAGATTAATCTATCTGTTTTTGCATTCCATCAGTTTTTACTGCCACTGTAGGGCTACCTCAAATGTGTGCTGAAATACTGTAAGATACAACATTATGAAATAAGTCACATTATATTTGAAAGTAAACTTTTTCACTTAACCAAGTCGCTAGAAAGCCATCAATTCCAAATGGTTCATTTCTAAAAACGAATTTGTGTGAGAAGACATCTTACCTCTGGATGAAAGAAGATTTCTGGGCCCAGGAATCTTTCATATCCAACATCTATCAGGAATTCTCTTTTGCTTATGACATTAATGCCCTTGTGCTTCTTTATCCATTTTCCAGGATCTGTGTCATATTTTGTAAATTCCTTGACAATATCTGGACAGATGTAACAGTACCTTTCCTAATAAATGAATAGATGTGTTAATACTGCACACATACATTATAGTATTGAAGTAGTTCAGGTGGGTAGCTGCGTCAGCATGCGTAGGCTTCAAAGGAACAAGTAATAGGTTTATTCCCTGCTGAAAACAGAAGAAAGAAAACACAAGGTTTTCACACCTGAAGAAGGTTCCATGGCCGAAATGTTGTGTTTTCTTTCTTCTCTTTTCAGCATGGAATAAACCTATTACTTGTTCCATTAAAGTATTGTTTAATTATATATTGATTGGAACTTAATTATGTATGAGATATTAGGCAAACACTCGATACCACATGAACAAACCTAAGGGTAGAGAGAGTAAACAAGAAATCATAAATAATTCAAATCGGCACTTTGAACCTATTAGCTGCGCGCAAGAACATAAGAATGATTACAAATGAAAGCATTTGGCCCATCTAGGTTGCTTTATAGTTAGTAGTTAACTGATCCAAGGATCTCATCCTGCTGTATAATATACATATTGTATATGTAGCTGGATCTTACAATGTATAGTTTATTTTGAGTTGTTCTGACCAAGTTAAAACATTTGTGACATGTCAAGCTTGGGTTCTTCTCCCCCAAACTAAGCTGTACCAGTCGGTTCTTGGGCTTGAGCTGGTGGTTCACCACAAGGCAATACATTATAGAGCAATACTATCTGTGCACAAGATTTAAAATGGATTAGCTAGTGTGCAACAGTTTAGGACAGAGCAAAATATTGCTCTATGCTAAAATCTCAATCACAAATTCCCTCCAGTTTTATATTCCTCTGTCCCACATAAAAGTTACAGGAACAGGAATGAGTTTGCCTGAGAAAAAGAGTCATATAGTGCACAGTTACATGGATCTTTATTTTATGTTCGGCATGTGTAGCAATGTTTTTATCTGATTGGAGGCTAGGGCTCATTACACGGTCATGGTTTTCAAGATCAGATTTTGCAAAAGAAACAACCTACGTTAGACACTGATGTGAACAGGCATCTTATCTGTAAGAGAAACAATAGTTTCTACATATGTGTGCCACTTCTCAATTTGTAAACCAGCAGACTTTTTTTTTCTTAAAGCGAAGGTACAAAAGAGCTGTCCCTTTTCCTCATCTAGGTACGCTGTGATTAACAGAGACTGAAAATTGAAAAAAAATTAATTGGCAGAATTTAATTTAAGGTTTCGGCTCACTGCAGGAATAAATCTCTTGTTCTCGCATGAGCAGTCCGTAACTTACCTTGACTGCCTTTGCCGTTTCCAGAGACTGCTCAGGAGGGATTCCTATCTCTCTTTCTCTCAGGAGCTGCTGTATAAAATACGTGATGTCTCTGCCTGCAATGGGGATGTGTTTGATGCAGCTTCCAATGACGTATCCTTCTGCCTGTTGAAAAAGAGAAAATACAGAGCACAGCACTCTGACAGCTCTCATTACATTGTAAGCAGCATTGCTCTAATTTTCACTGCTCATCCAGAAACGGTTAAATACTGCCCACCCGTACCTCGTTTTACTAACGTAATTCGTTCCCAGAAACCCTTACGTATAGCGAAAATTCGTTAGAAGATTTGTAAAGAAACGGGGGGAAAAATCCGTTCAAATCCAAAGATGTTACCCCTAAGTTTCCTTATTTCTCCAAAAAAGGACAAAAGAAGCAATATTAAGTAACATTGAAACTGTGGTAACCTCTTCACCTGCCTTTTTTGTGCAACTACACTCACAGCTTTCCTTTCCTTGACACCCTTAGGCCCATGATAATGTCAACAGATCTTAGACGAAAAGTAAGAGCGCACACAATACTGTGTTCTCGGGCTTGTGCCCTCGCCGATCCCGCCCCACGTCCTCCCTCACCGCATGAGCTCGAACAGGGGTATTGCCGGCTGAGCTAAAGAACACGTTCCCCAGCCCGGGCGTCCAAAACCCCCGTTATGCGCTGGGGCGGATCCGTTACAATGGCGAACAACGCAGGAAGAGACGCGAGACGTGGTGAACTGTACTGTATCACACACGTCTCTCACGCCACTCCGCAGGCTCTGGGCTGGCCCTCGCCCTTATTACTGGAGGGTGATGCGTACATTCGATATGAACCGAGTCGCATGAAGCCTTCCTCTTCACTCTCTACATTATAAAAAGAGGTGCGGGTGTATATTCATAAATGTGGATGAATGGACATTTTAAACTGACTAGATTTGGGGGGTGCTTATCATACTTCCCCTTAAAAGACGTTTCTTCTACTCAAAGACCGTGACGTCTTCTTAAAGCCAGTGGTACTGAGAATTTTAGTTTTGCAATATGCCAGTAAATCCACGGGTCTGATTTCTGGTGAATATGCAAAAACAGCCAACAAAGAAGGCTTTTCCTTCTGCATTGCAGTGTCTCTGATAAGGACATTTTTTTTTTATTAAGAAAGCTTCAGAATACCTGAGTAACCATTGAAACACAAGCCAAACACAAACTGTTTTTAAAGGAATAAATAACATTAATCAACAGTATTACATTACAAGGTTGCTGTGAAAAAATCTATACTAAGATGGGCTTTTTTATAACATCTACTTTAGATTTGTATTTTACATTCCATGAGCATAATAGTTTAAATATATTTCAGTTTAAACCACATCTAAAATGAGGAACATGCCTCTTACCACTGGAATCACATGAGTCACTCCATCGCCACTGTCGATGACAATACCAGTCAGTGTACGTTCTCCAACCTGCCTGGAAGTCCAGGAAGCTGCAAGAGCCAAAACTGCCTACAAGAAAAAGCAAAGAATGTCACTTATACTAACAATACCCATGGGAGCTAAAAATTGTATTAAATGATACATCTGTGTACCTGCACAGCAATATAGAGACCAGGAACATTAAATGATTCAAACATGATTTCTGCTAAGTATTCTCTGTTCTCAGGAGTGTTCAGTGGAGGTTCTGTCTACAAACAACAACAAAAAATAGTTATTTAAAATATGCACTGTATATACACATTGCAGAGTATATTTAAAGCATTCAAATGATGATACTATAAAGAAGTCATAGAATAGCATATTAATAGATGTACAGTAGATGACAAAGTCTGAATGTTTGTATTTATATACAGTATTTATATATTTTTGTCACATTGTCTTTGCATTTCTCACCATAAGAAAATAATGGTCTTCAGGCTCTGCTCGTAGATATTTAAATATTACTTGTTCCATAAATCTCTCCATCAAATCCCAGTCTTCAATTATACCATGTCGAATTGGCCACTAAAAAAAAGCAAGAAATTAATGACAGCTTCAAAACTATATAGAATATGCTGTTCTCTATTCGGTAGAGAGATTTTAAAAAAGCAGCAAATGTTATCCAACACTCTATAAAAAATTTACCTGAGACTACAACTAATAATGTGACCTTGTGAGAACCTCATTATTATCTGACACTGAAGAAATGAAGGTTAGTAATTTTGAACTGAAGCAGGCAATCTCTGACAATAATAAGATGATGAACAGATCAACAACAGACCCTTCCCTCCCCTGTGGAGCAGAAATGCTTCACCTTTGTTGCATAGGTTGGCTTATCAATAGCTTCATCTCCAATGAAGAAATCTAAATCATCCACTCCACGCATCAGCCTCCTCTGTGCCTGGTCACCCACTTTTGCAGATTCTCTTATAGCAATACCTCCAAAGGAAAAAAAATCAAATTTAATATACAGTAATTAGGCCAATTTCCAACCCATTGTTCTTCCATAATGTTTCAAGCTATCCCCAAGCATAGGCACCTCTATGGAAATTGCCGGTGAAAAAACTGTGAAAACGTTAAATACAGGCTCTACAGTAACAGGGCTCAACATCAACTCTTCCTTCAGCAGCTCTCTAGTGGTGTGTGACTTGGTCTCAGTGAAGTACACAATGCCCTGTTTTCTGATGCTCAAAATCTTAAAATCCTAAAATCATAGCCTTTCATAATTTGTAGACTGCATGAAAAATAGCTGCATTTGATCAGAAGTACAGTCATACCCATTAATCTATCAATTTTCTCACCCCTTTA
This sequence comes from Lepisosteus platostomus, assembly GCF_059453375.1. NCBI lineage: Eukaryota > Metazoa > Chordata > Actinopteri > Semionotiformes > Lepisosteidae > Lepisosteus > Lepisosteus platostomus. Next base: position 52,177,778 of record NC_142618.1, read on the forward strand.
TCCAATATTGGGTGGTGGGTTCACACACACCAGGGGCAATTTTCCTAATAGTCAATTTAGCTATCAATATGTCTTGGGACTGTGAGAGGAATCCGAGCAGCTTAAGAAAACCCATGCACACATGGGGAGAACATACAAACTCCATGCAAATAGCACCCTAGGATTTGAAACCCAGGGCCCCAGCACTGCAAGGTAGCAATGCAAACTACCATGCCACCCAAGAATATTTACTTAAACAGGAAAAAACTTTCTGTTAAACATGTTAGTGTTTCAGTTTTTCTCAAAAGTACTGAAACATTCAGCTCTTGTTTCTCTTTGTGGATCATACAGTAGGTCAGCTGAAGACATTTATTTAATTTCATTTCTTGTCAAAATGACACTGCCTTGGCAATTTAAATAAGAATTTGTATGAGTCACACAGTTCATTTACTGCCTACTGTCATCCCACAGGAAAAATAAAGACCTACTGTATGAGTAACTCAATACGGGGGATTCAGTTTAGAAAAGAAAGTTGAGATATATAACTTTAACAGTGTGTGACTGAGCCATTCATTTTGATGCATGCTAAAGAGAAATATATATTTTTAATGTGAGTATTTTTAATGCTTAAAGGTCATGACAAGATTCAACAGATGATGATAAACAGCACATTTGTCTCTTCTGTTTTCAGATACAGCTGTATGTGCTACACAATGTATCCTGCACATATGCAGAAAAATTAGCTTTAAAGGGAAGGTTACACATACAATGGATTTCATTGCATTTTGCATGAAAATGTCATGTGTAGCCCTTGCAGCAAGAATAACCTCTGCTTTTTATAAATCTAATCACAGGTTCTTTGCAGCTTACTACATCTTTACTTTGTCAACATGAAACACAAAGAATACAGTAACTCTTACTATCCTTAATAGAGGCGTATTCGAAAATAAATTATGACTTTTTTCACAATGCACCTATTTGTGTTTTTTAAATAATGTACAGTAGATTTTTGTGCACCACCTAGTTATTTCTCGGAGTATTATTCAACTTCTTTTTCTACATCATAGTTTTTGACCTAATGTAAGAAAGTGTATCACTGTGTACTGAGCATCAAAAGAAATGTAACACTCCATATGTGTGTGTTTTCAGAAAATGCTACAAAGCAGATGGTTATTTTCCTAATAATAACTTTGAGAATCTGTTGCAGTTGTTTCCTTTGAATCTCAGTACTCAAACTATAAAAGCTGGGTATATTTTCATGGCCTTAACTGCTTAGTTAATACTCACATGAAGGTATGATGAACTGTGGTTCAGTATTCCCAGCATAGCCAATCTTTGTGTATCTGTAGGTACAGAGCAGACTTAGTGTTAGTTTTATTTTTGTTTAAAACCTCTTTGAAAAACACAAAATATAGGCCTGCATTGAGTGAGACCAAAATATATAATTCTGCATTATTATTGCAAATGCCTGTTTGATTTAAATGCCTCAGTGATTTAAATTGGTGCCAACAGAAAGCAATTTGTATTTCACAAGCACCTGTTCATCTGTTCATTGCATTGTCTGTGTTGTAAGCCTAAATGTGAGAAATACAAAAACCAATATCATATACTTTAATGGAAAGAAAATGTTGTAGTTCTTAGAGACAAAATGAACATCACTTGCATGACTAAACTCAAATTTGTAAGCAGGCTTGATCAATACGATGAAATGTACTAAAGAACATCAAAATTGAAACTCCTCCATTCCTCATCAATGTGTCATGATAATTACAAGTTTTCAGGTCTTTTTACATTTAAATACGGAGGCCTACCAATGCGCTAACAAGATACTGTAGTGCAAATTTAACATTCTAATTCCCTTACGATACACTAACAACGTTCGGAAAATAATGCACCCATCTGAAAGTTCATGCAGTATCCAAAAATCTTGACCGATTATTCATTGCAACCAAAGATATACACAGATACAGTCTTTTAAAAATATGACATAACCCACTACATAAAATATTTCTTTTGTTACAGACATGAGATTTGAAAAGGATAATACATCAAAGGACATAGAGGTTAACATACTGTACAGTACATGTTTGATTAGTCCCCTTGCCCCTGTCTAGAATCCCAAACTGCTACATCTACAGTAGTCAGCTTTCACAGTTGATTACAGCCTACTAATCAACACATTAAGATTGAGTAGTGTCCATGTTTTCCTCTCAGGAATGCACTGTTGGAGTTCTGAAGCTCTGAAGTTCCTACAACACCATTTGCACAGAATGGAGGAAAGATGTGGCTAAAACCACTGTAAACTCACAGGCACCCAGATAGTCACTGTGGTCACTAATATGCTACAATAACCCAGCTGTCCCAAACCTACCCAATCTCTGCAATACCTGGTGAATTGTGTACCGCTTAAAGTTGTGACTTTAAGGAATCTCAGTCACAGCAAACTAATGACATGGCCCAGTCAATGACAAATGACGCTTAGCACACCCATTTTAGAGACATTTCGTCAACAGGGAAGCAGATTAGAAACCTGAATTTCATGTTTCCATAATTTTGTATGGTAAATATTACCCATCCCTCCATGAAATCATAAATGAAAAGGGTAAGATCAGTTCTCAGCTAAATGCTGTGTTGTAACATTTTATGTTACAAAAAAAAAGTACCAATCACTATTACAGAATCTGAGCCACGCACAGACTGTAAAATATCTTAATTTTGCAAAGAAAGGGGGTCATACAGTACAGTATATAGGCCTATCAACAAATGTGCATACGGTATTAAAAACACTAAACCTTTTATTTTGAATTTCATTTATTTGTGCCACTTTAGTTAAATCTGAACAAACAAAATATGACCACTATTATTGTGAGAAAAGCTGAGCCCAAGATTATATACAAAAGTACTACTTAAGTATTTCAGAGATATTTCATATTCATAATTCATTTAGCAATATTTGGTGATTACTTTGCTTTAGATATATTATTTTTCTACCATTGTATACCAATTGAATTGTTGTTAAAATTTACAACTGCAGCACACAAGTGTTAACATTTGTATGTGACTTATTTTACCCTCAGTATCATAGCTACCATACAATAATAGCTATCATTCATTTTCATATTTAACTTGGTATATAGAACAAGTTGATAATGTAATTCAAACCATAGGCAAGATTATTATATTATGATATATGCGTCCAAAAATAGCATTTATTCTTGTCTTTCCCTACAATGTGATAAATGTCAAGTTTAACTTTAACCTATTAGCCTTGTAATCCACAGACCTTCTGTATAATGGAGTATCCATGGTTTGTAAAAAGCTAACACACTACTGTACACTATATGTATAATCGATTACAATCTACCATAAACGAGTGTCATTTCTATTCTACAGGTCCCCACTGTTAATTTAAAATAGTGTATTTGAAAACAAGCTTGACAACAATTTCATTATGACAAAACCTAGTTTTTACACAAGTAAAAAATTACTAAATATAATAAATCGTTTAATGACAGCAATCCGCACCTGTCATTAAACGACGTGCACCCGTTTAATGACACTATAATAGCCAAAAGAAATGTCAGTGACCATCATTTTAGACAACACTCATTAAGAAAACCTCAGTGTAAAACGTGTTTATGTAGTACGTGTGCTGTAGAGGTGTTTGTTCAATTTTAAGTATGTGCAATAAGTAAACTGATCATTAAAAAACAAAAATTAAATACAATCGCTAGCTCACCCAGTTCCACAGTCAATCACGCAAGGAGGTAAATGCACAGCCATTGCTTAGGTTAGACAGATATCCCTGTTTTACTGTAACATGAATAAATAACAAAATATGTATTTTGACTTCTAAATTAAGGAAACCGTACTACAGGACACTGCAATGCCAGATTACCCCCATGTACCGTTACTCCTCCGTAATGCTGACAGCATGAATACTTCCCGAGTCAAAGGTGGAAAACATGGAGTCGTTCCTGGATATTAATCCGAAACAAACAGGGAGAGCTGTCCCTATGGCAACGGGTATGGCCTGCTTGGGATCATGCTGTAGCTGCATAGACGATCAAACACGTTATTTCTTTTTAGTTCTAAAATTTTAATACCTAGCATCTATAAATCAGCTTCATATTGTTGTGAAAGAGTATTACGTGCTTGGACCGTGACGTGTTTATTTGTTTAGTTCGTGTTGGCTTTTATCCGTGGCGATTTAGTTAATACTGTACATTGAACATTATGTACTTGGAAGTAGGCATAGTTACAGTGCAATGTGTGAGCCTGGTCAGTACCTGGATGGGAGACCTCCTGGGAAAAACTAAGGTTGCTGCTGGAAGAGGTGTTAGTGGGGCCAGCAGGGGGTGCTCACCCTGTGGTCCATGTGGGTCCTAATACCCCAGTATAGTGATGGGGACACTATACTGTAAACAGGCGCCGTCCTTCGGATGAGACGTAAAACCGAGGTCCTGACTCTCTGTGGTCATTAAAAATCCCAGGGCGCTTCTCGAAAAGAGTAGGGGTGTAACCCCGGTGTCCTGGCCAAATTTCCAATTGGCCCTTACCAATCATGGCCTCCTAATAATCCCCTTCTATGAATTGGCTACATTACTCTGCTCTCCTCCCCACTGATAGCTGATGTGTGGTGAGCGTTCTGGCGCACTATGGCTGCCGTCGCATCATCCAGGTGGATGCTGCACATTGGTGGTGGTGGAGAGGAGACCCCATTACCTGTAAAGCGCTTTGAGTGGAGTGTCCAGAAAAGCGCTATATAAGTGTAAGCAATTATTATTATTATTATTAATACTAAGAAGAAATGTTTAAATTGCAAAATACAGCACAATCACGGCGTTTGTAGTCACACAGTGAAGTTAAGTGTTTAGTTTCAAGATACAGTATGGGCAGGCACTAAGGGTGTAGGATTTGCAAAAAAAAAAAAGCACATTGTTCAGAAAAGCTGTTCTTGTATCTTGTCAACAGCAGTGGGTGTCAGTCGACACGTATGATAAAACAATTTGTAAGTCAGATTGTCTAATGCTATTGGAATTGCAATTTTTAGGGGGTGACAACCGTGAGAAAATACTGTCGTTGTATTTTTATTTTATAATTTCCGCTTTTATTTGCACAGGCACTGAACAGGGCTTTACACAGTATGTTGTGCCTGCTATGAAAACAAGACTCACAGATTTATAATAGCAAAATTAGTGTTTGTTGTATAAGAGCAACTATTGTGTATGGAAAAAACAAAGATATGGGCTCAGAACAAAGATAATTCATTCAGACATGCCATTTTTAAAAGTGCTAAATGTAAAAAAAAATCCATATAATTCAAAATGGGTGATTTCTGAGCCATCTAAGGTTTGCGGGCTTCTAACTAAATACTGTATGAACAATATGCAGATTTCAATGGTGCAAAGGGCTGGTGTATATTTACTTTTTTTTTACATTATTCATCTCCTGGAAAACTCAGGTTATGACAGGAGTTAATTTGAAATGTTGCTTACCTCACATGTGTTATTGTTTTATTGAACTTGGCACACTCACAGGATGTGAATGAGTAATATATTTAGTCTGTACTGTATTTTTTCAGGTCGCAAAATTGGAACCAATTAAATATATACAGAAGGTTTGGAGGTGGGTGAAGGATTACACCTTTCCCGCAACCCTGAACAGATATAACCATTGTAAATCTGAGAAGGAATTCATTTACATCTGTAGTCGTCTACATTTTTATTGTGTGTGAGAGATGTGGTGAAATTGTATGTCTTCTCATAAATTGAATTTCAAATACATTATCAGAAAATATAGTTGCCTTTTTTTCTGGACAGACCATCCAATAATATAAAATATTATATTTATAAAATATTAAATGTTTTCGGTCTTTGTTGGCTCTAAACGCTCCAGATATATATATTTAATGAACCACAAGCTCATGACCTTTTGGAAAAATAAATTAATCATATGTACATATTTCATATTTTTACATGTAAAACATTTAACTTTAAGTAAAACTGTGAATGGGTTTGCTAATTTTACCCAACTCAGCTCTACTTAAATCATTTATATAAGGCCCTTCCAAAAGTAAAAAAAATAATAACAATGGCTTAAAGAAACCCATCAGCTTTATAGATTGACATTTACAGTAAATTCCAGAGCTGAGGATCACAGAATCACACAATCAGCAGAATTTTCAGTCGTTTAATCTTGCCTGCCACAATGAATATAACAGTAAATTCATAACTAGCCAACACAAACCTCCCAAGCACATTGGTGCACACAGACTATTTGTGGCTGTAGGGATCAAGGATAATAGAGCTTTCTACTGTTATCTCCATATGCATTGCATTTTGGACTCCTAGGCTCTAAAATGTGGCTTCACCACTGACACTGACTGCCTATTTTCAACACTGTTGTTTAATTTGTTTTTATACAGCAATAGTTTAAGCTAAATTCTTCAATATTCAATGACAACTGTCATGATTCACCACTAGATGGGGATGCTACCAAAATTACTGTTGCAGAACCTATTCTTGCTGTATTAAAAAAGAAACGTCTTTTTATTAAAATTGGTATTGTAATCTGCAGTCTACACAAGACTTGTTATTAAATGACGTTTTAGTTTATTTTTATAGCCACTGATTTTACTTGTAGGCTTTGGTTCTCCCTCGATGCTGTATATTGGATAAAGCAGTTAGAAAATCAATGGATGATTTGATACATGTAGAATTAAAATATTTTAATCTTAGGCCCTTCTGAAATTTTTTTTTAAAGAATTGATCATATCATACTTTCATTATTGTTGTTTATGTCAAAGTAATGGGTTAGTATTACAGTAGGTCCTGTCTGCTAAATCACACTGCACTTTGTTTGAGAAATGGGACAATTGTGCAGAACCTGTAATGTTCTTACATTTAAAGAATGGTCAGAAATGCTATTTACCTCAAAACTGCTCCTATGAAAACATTTGTCCAAAGTAACATAGGATAAACTACATCTACAAAATTCCAATGATTCATAACAACTAAGTATTGAAGTAATGTATCATAATACAGTAAAATTTATCATGACATTAACCAGTAAATTAATTTTGTTTAAAAAAATCTCATTCAACTTTTATGAAATCGACAGATCCCAGTAGACCTCCTTTATAAAGACTCCTGAACAGAAAAAAAATTATAAATCCACTGAAACATCATGTCGATATCTGTTGTATGTCACTGGAAAGATTTATGCTTTTATATACCTTTCTTGTTATTGAACCACTTTAAAACATGTCACTTTTTTTAAAAGATATGTTTTATCAGATGTTTAGTGACCCAATAAAGTATCCATGTTTTCTGTGTAACTGTTTTTGTTTCAATTCTCAAAACATCTTTATCACTCTCTTTCCCAGCCCCTGCCAAACAGGACTTTCAAGTAAAGACAAGTTCTGCAAAACACTAATATTTATAGTAGCTCTGAGAGCTAAAAATCCTGAATGGTTCATTAAAGTCTACAATTGAGTAAAAAAATTATCTGGTGCCCCATTATGAAACTTTCTTCAGATGTAAGATTAGCATGCAACCCATACACACTCAGATGCTTTTGAATTTCAAAACATTGGTGACTGATAAGTTAATAATTAATTAGTGCATTTTCCCTACCTGTATGTATATTATAATCAGAGAAGTTTGAAACATTATTATTGTATTATATTGCAGATACATATACAGTATATACAAACAACTTTGTTGGGCTCCTATGCTAATACTCTTCTAACATTATAAAGGACATCACAGCATTTACATAGTAGGCAAGACAGGGTCAGATTCCTTTTAAGTTTTCTTATGTATGACTTTCCATGTTGGATAAAGCTGTACATACAGTATTTATACAGTACATACATGTTGTAGAAGGGCAATATTAACTGGATTACATTCCCCAGAAGTTTGCAAGGAATGACACTGCTGTCATCTGCCCCACTGGTTAAATTCAACTGGTCTAGTGACAATTTAAGCATCGTAAAGTGGGAACTTGCATAGTTCCACATCTGCCATCACCAAACAGAGAATTTGCTGAAATGTGCTGCATCAGTGTGAAAAGGGGTTAAACTAAAGAGACCAAGAAAACAAAAGAAACCAAAAATGAGTGGAAACTGATTCATGCCAGTAGACAGTGTAGCTAACCCACTTTCTAATTATACAGAGGGATTCAAAAAGATTTCGGTTAGTGCTCAGGTGAGCTTTGTTTTGTTTTATGTTTTGAATAACGTTCTTTCACACTATAAGTAAAGCGCACTATTTTACATTCACTATTGTTTCTGTGGGCAGTGTAATTGTGAAGTAGACAAGGTTATTTTAATGATTTTAATGATTTTACCACATTTACCACATTTTTCCGTGCTCGATCGTGGAGAATGTGAGCAGTATGTTGTGATCTTGAAAACCACACACTCTACAGACAAAAAGTGATAGTGGAAAGGAGTATTTGTTTCATCCCATAAATACTCAATAGAGCCATTACAGACTTCTAACGAACCTACAGAACTTCCACATCGACTGCTCTGTTTTACGCCTCAATTAGCAGATCATTCGGCTTGGCATTAAATCACCTCATCACTTGTGCCCAATCAGCCTTCTCACTAATGAAGTGATTTAGTGCTTAAAACAATCAAAGTCTCTCCGGTGTACCACAATCAATTAATCAAATTGAATGATCAATTAATCAAATTGACACCAAACACGTGTAATCAATATCCAAAACTTGCTAGTGGAGTTACTGCCCCTACATGTGTAACAACTCCACTTTGGTGCCCAAGCATTTCATGGGCTGCATTTGTGCTAAGTTTGACACACTTTGAACAATCGGTTCCGTTTCTATTAATGAAACTGTTTAATAACCTTTGGAGTTTCAAGTATTCACTTCTGTATTTTCTCTGCACTATTCACTTACTTTCATTGTGCTGTACTGCATTTATCATTTTAATAATCTCTTCATTCTTACCTGTACCAGATAAAAGCCACCAATCCATTTAAGCCTAACCATCACATTGCAAACTCAACGAATTAAGTTCACGTTGAAGTCATGCAAAAGCACCACAGCACTAAATTCAGAGAATGATTTATTACACAAGGATGTTTGTCAAGCCAACTACATTATGAATAATAACATAACATTGGATATTATGTTGTATGTATGAAGTACACATGGTTATATTACTCTGGCAATATTATACATCCATCCATTTTCTGTTTCAAACTGTCCAATACAGGATCAAGGGGGAGCTGGAGCCTATCCCAGCAAGTAATGGGCACAAGGCAGGATGCACCAGAATATCTCAGAGCGCACACAGACACAAACATAAACACGCACTCACACCAGGGCCAATTTTCCCAGAAACCAATTTACCTACCACTGTGTCTTTGGATGGTGGGAGCACCCAGAGGAAAACCATGTGAAACTCTGTGCAACTAGGAACCCCAGGTCTGGAATAGACCTCATGCCAACCACTCCACCAGCACGTCACCCCCCCCGTCCCCCCGGCCACCCCTCCTTACAATATTATGATCATTATTTTCCCACAGCTCACCTTTGGAACCCTGTCAGATTACCAGTGGTCCACATACCACAAGTTGGGAACCCTGGTTATTGAGCCATTCGGTCTATGCAATCAACTGTTTCATGAAACTCGTAAACTGTTGAACAATACAATTTGGTAAAGCTACAACTAAGACTATGGGGAACACTTTGCCATGAAAAATGAGAGTCCAGAGGGTTTCAGATGTTCCTAGTGTACCGTATAAAATTTCCAGCGTACCTGCTGATACACAGCAGTACCAGTACCAGTGAGTTCTGATGACTGTTGTTGATGTGTTTGTGTCCCAAATGTCATTACTCAATGGCGCACAGTTTTCACAATCCAGTTGTTTGCACATATTAACTGGTTTAGAATTACTCTGTATAGCAACATACTCTAAAATAAGTGTTTAAATTAGGCCAGATATTTGACAGAATGGAAAAAAAAACTAAGAATTCGAAACAAATAAAGACTACCTTTTGCTACTGCTGAACTGGGACTTCTGGGAAAAAATGAATTGGCCCTTGATAGAAAATAACACGAGTATTGGAAATCTGCAGCCTCCATAACAATCTGTCCTCTTATCTTCCTCCAAGTAACAGTTCTGTAATTAAATGGGCACTGCAGAGACTGTTTAGAATGGCAAATTAGAAGCCATGAAAAGTTGGCCTAATATACTGGAAAGGAAGGATGATAAAAACCGTTGCCCATTTAAATACCACTTTCTTAGTTTTCTTTATTTTGCACTATAGGCTCAGATAAATTGAGCTATAGACAGATAAGGAGAATCTATGTGACATGAAAGCTAAAATACAGTTCTGATCAAGGCTCTGCTTATACCAGCTAATGAGCATTCCATTCCTTACAGTGTGAATCATCTGCATTACTGCCAACTCTTGTATCTTAAATGCCCTTTTAGCCAAAGCCAAATGAGACAGGCTAGTGTGGTGAAAAGCTCTTAAACGTGAAAGAGAAGCTCATAATCAAAAACCTTGATCATTAAGCTCATTTGCGTTCAGGCTAATTGGGTTGGGTTTTTTTTTTCCAAGACAATCAATAAAATTGTTTCTGTAGAAGCGTTTCATATCCCATGTGAATGATGCATTTACAGTAGGTAGCATACAGGAAATATTTGCTGTACCGTTGCTTTTGAAAATGTGAACTATTTCAGGTTCATCTACTTTAATACATTTGGTACTAAACTTAGAAATATATATCACCCCTGTGACCTGAGACCCTGAGACCATCAGTGCCTCCCACTTTAAGATCTGAGCTCTTTTCTCATTTTTTTTTCTTGAGCTTAGGGGATGTGCTGGCAAACAGGGTACTTTTATTTTTTTGACCAAATGACAACCATTTTCACTGTACATACGTTTTTTTAAGATATCTTCCCAGGATTTTGTTTTGGATGCACTTGTGGCATACAGTAGTCACTGTGTTGCACATACTGTACAGCGTGTTGCTTCTTGCCTGTAATTGATTTTCTATTTGTTGTGTTGCAGGGCTGCATGTCTGGTTAATCTCTTGTTCTATTTTAAATGGATTCTGGTACTAAAAACATAGGAACAGTTATGTTTTTAGATACTCATCCTTGCAATGGTGAAATACATTATTATCTCAATCAGTAGGCATTTGCAATATACAAGTACCAGTGTTATAAATAAATAAGCATGAATTTAAAATAACTAGAAAGGCAACCACAAATATAGAGAACAGGTAGGAAATGAAGTAAGTCCAAAATTATATGCAATCACTTCTTTAGTGAAACTGCACATAATAGCTTACTTCTTTACTGAACTGTACATAATAGCAGCCAAAACACAAGCAGTCAAGTTCAAGGGAACCTTTACAGAAATAAGGACAACATCCAATGCATGTCATTGAAAATGTATGTACAGAATGTGCACTAATCTACTAAAAATTACTCTCTTCCTCAGAGGTGTCGTTATAATAAGGGCTGAGCAAGCAGACTATACACCTACTTGCGAGGTATTGAAACAAGCTGAAACACACCCTGCTGTGCCTCATTGCTTACTTAACAATGAAACTGAAAGGATAACGGTTATTGTACAGACATTATTCGGTGGATTTTTTTTTCCAGATCTGATAAGGATTAGATAAACTACCTTCCATATATCTGCTTTTTCGTTGCAAAATGCTAATAAGAAATGACACTCAATTTCCTCCATTCTAAGGTGACATTTTAACCGATTTCCATCTATTCTCAGAAAACCGCTTATTCCTGCTAAGGGTCATGGCCACTTGGAGACGGTCCCGGGAGGTCAGGGCGGGATGCCAGGCACGTAAAAGTACCTTTATACAACTTCTACTGAAAGGAGGAAATGTTTGTCCAATGTGCTCCATAATGAATCCGTGGTTGTTGGGGCTACCAAGCTTTTGATAAAGGCAAGGCATTAAAACATCTCCTGAACTGCAGACCGAGAATTTGTTGCGTGTCATTATGAATCACTTGTCCCATCTTTTAGTTTAGTTAAGATGCTACGCTCTGTTGCTCTTGATGGGACTTTAGTTACATAAGCAGAATCAATACCACAGACTGTCACCCACAATCACTTTACAGAGCTCGGAAGTGCATTTGTGGGTGGTGTTTGGAATTGCGTCGTGGTGTTTTGCTAATGGGTTTGTTTAGGTTATTGCAGATCCATCCACCGATTTTCAGTCCACTTTTGTCCCGATGAGGGTCGCGGCAGCCGCACGTCGAATAGGGAGAACCAGGCGTCACAAGTATCAGCTCCTTCCGGAGGATTTTTTTAGTGTCTCTAGATCAGCCAACAGATATTGTATGATCCCTCCAGTGTGTCCTGATCGACCTACAGTAGAGGTCTTGACTAGTGGGACCAGTGTGCTAAGTAGGGTACCGATACCCTGCAGAGCAATATGGTCTGGAGATTCTGTTCCTTCTCTTGAATAAACCTCCATAATGACATGACTGGTTTGTGCATTCATGTTTTTCTTTTTTCTTTTTTTTCTGGGGGGGGTTCGGGGAGAGGTAGATTGAATAATTTAATGTGAGGAGCAACCCCCTCATCCAAAAAAAACAAAACACATTAAAACAGAAAAAAAACAACACATTCAGAACTCGAAAGCGTGCGTCGTGTGCAATAACCAATTAAGTCTATCTCAGTATTAGAGAGGTTTGTACACAAAATTATGTCGGGTTTAACTACGCAGTTCGTGGCAAACATCGGATGCTCATATCATCGAAGACATACGGTGCGCCGGGAGCTCTGGGAGCTGACAGGAAGAGGCGAAGGCGGGATATTTCACTCGCCTGAAAATGAAACTGAAGTGACTTGAGAGGGCTTAGTTTTCCGCTGGTGGTTCAATGCATCATGACGCATGATGTTAGCTCGGCTGAGTCTGGTGCGCAGGTAGGGCGAGATGATGATTTTACACTGTAAAATCGGAGTGCTACCGCTAGCTGTAAAAATAAATTAAACCGGAACTTATTTAAAAGTAAGGCTACACGATTGCTGATCTGGGTATACTTGAGCGTTATGTTGTGCTTTTGGTGTGACTTTATAAGAATTTAAGAAGCATATTTGTTTATATCTGTGCTATATAATTTGAAGATACATCTCGACTCTCTGACCATGCCTTCAAGCAGATCAAGGGGCTGTACTGATTAGTGCATCTGGACTTTTTTCTCTATTCCTTCACGGAATGAAAATTACAGTTTTTGATTTTTTTTTTCCAGTTGGTATGAGACTGAATCCTCCGATTATTCCATTGGGAGAGTCTCCTCTTTTTGTTAAGGGGGCATATTTTCATAAAATTGTTACAAAATGCTTGAAAGAATCTCGTACCCTGTACGGTGATATTTCATTTTAATAGCTTAATGTTTTATCATTGTTAATATTCCTAACTGTGGTTACGATAACTACGGAAGAGCTTTTGATACAATTGCTGTTAGGCTTACGAAATTCTGTATCATTGGATATTTTGGGAAATGTTTGGGAAACATTTTGTTCATGTACAACAGCACCTCCTGTGTCCGCCACTTTACTTTGAGTTTACAATGTACTGACCTTGACCAAAACGAGTCCTAAAGTACTGTACCTTGCAGTACATGCCTATATTATACCTCAAATGGGAGAGAAAGTGTTCTGAATATTGCGTGAAGCATGCAGAATTGTTAGTGGTCATCCCATGCTGCTGAATATCCAGGCCATACTTGCAGGCAGTTAGCCTTCTTGGTAAAAAACACAGATTACAAATTAAAATTCGGCTTTGGACTGCCCCTGTGTTCATCCTGAGCCACATCTGTGAATGAAAATTGTGTATGTGCGTATCTTCTGTTTTTCTGACACTTTGTCTTAATGATGCATACAGTATTACAAAACACCATTTATTCATTACAATTAAAAAAATTAAAAAGGGGTGGCACAGCGATTAGCATTGGTGCCTCACAGCGTTGGGGGCCTGGGTTCAATTCCTGAGGTGCTATGTTCTCCCTGTGTTCATGTGGAGAACATTAGTTTCTAGGGAACTTGACCGTGGTGAGAGTATTTGCGTGCTGGGATCTACTGTACGTGTGCCCTGTGACTGGTGTCCCATCCAGAGTGACTCCTGCCTTGCACCCGTTGCTATCTGGGATATGCCCTGGCATCCCCTGACCCTGAATTGGATCAAGTGGATAGAATATGGATGGATGGAAAATCAGAAATATTTTTTTACAGCACTCTAGACTCACTACATGAAAGATTCGGTCTCAGGATGCCTCTACTTCGAAAGCCGCCCATCCTTTGTCAGAAAGATTCTTTTTTCTTATGGGGGGGGGTCACGCTACCCCAGAGCCCAGCGCAGAAACAGGCAGCAATGATTGGGATTGTATCCTGGACAGGATGTCAGTCAGTCACAGGGCAGAAACATGGAGAGTGACGATTTAGAGGCACCTAGTAACCTAGTTAATGTATTCTTGGAACATGGGTGGAAACCCCAGCCCCCTGATGAAACAGAATAGATGTGGGAACATGCAAACTCCGCACGGAAGACACTGTAGCCCACAGCAGTGCTCTCCTCCAAGAAACAGTCCCGCCCCGTTACAAAACCACGAGACTGCAAAATTCTAAAACAAGCCTCAAAAAACAGCTGGACTGAAAGTGCGTCTTTAGGATCAGATTTGGCAACAGCTGGATTAAACTATAGACAAGGTTAAGCGAGCGATTTTATGTGTGAGCTGAAATCTACATCGCTGGAGAAGGGAGCAGTGATGAGTAGTGAAACCTGTCTCACAAGGGTTAATTGCTGGAGATCAGACTCTGAGGTACCGTACAGAACAATAGTGCAATCATCTGTAGGAGATCAATTAGACAGCTGCTGAAGCTTGAGTGCCACTTCGGCGGTTATTTCAGTGGGTTCCTCGCAGGCTGCAGCAGTAAACACGGAGCGCATTGGAGGAGTCCGAGCGAGTCCTGCACAACAAAACAAACAAAGAGGTGTTTCACACCGTTTGTCGCTGTGACTGTTCCATCAAGCCTGTTAAAAAAGATTCCCCCCCCTGTGAAAAGCACGATGGTACTGTATTTTTATGCATAACAGATGTGCACAGCTTAGAATAGCCCAATCCAAATTGTTGTGTGTTGTGCGGTGTTTTGGCCGTTTGCGTTACTCTTTGTCAATTTAGATTTCTTCATTTTTAAAAATGAAAGATTTGAATCTGTGCACTACAAAACAGATTTAAGAAATGCCTTGAGCACGTCATGAAAGTCCAGTCTGTAAGTGGTAGTAGTTGTGCTGACAGAATGACAGGACAGGTTTGCGCCAGTGCAAAATGTGTTCTGCCCTTTCAGTCCCCCAGTAGCATCCAGTGGAAAGTATGTTTTGAGCGACAAAATAAGTAGGCTATTTTATTTGTCCTGTCCTCACCAGCAGCTGCGTTCAGAAAATTGGAAGCAAATTTGGCTTCGGAGTGAAAATCACCCTGATTGTGATTGAAAGCCATTATTTTGAATTCGATAGCTTTTAGTAGCTACAGTAACAAGGTCATTTCCTCACATCTGCACTCTGCAGTGCCTAGACTTTAGGGTCCATGTTTTTAGCCACATGAGGGAAACAACTCATGTAATAAACATAGTATCAATCATTTCCTAACTTACTGTTCTGTATGTGTCCAGTACAGCACCCGCTCACTGTTTGTTTCACTTTGTTGATAGTTTTCAAAGTGGCAGACCTAATTAAGGCATGTGGATGTTTTAGAGCTATGGGCTGAAATAATAAAACACTTATATAGCGCTTTTCTGTACACTCCACTCAAAGCGCTTCACAGGTAATGGGGACTCCCCTCCACCACCACCAATGTGCAGCCCCACCTGGATGATGCGATGGCAGCCATAGTGCGCCAGAACGCTCACCACACATCAGCTATCAGTGGGGAGGAGAGTAGAGCAATGAAGCCAATTCGTAGTGGGGGATTATTAGGAGGCCATGATTGGTAAGGGCCAATGGGACACCCCTACTCTTTTCGAGAAGCGCCCTGGGATTTCTAATGACCACAGAGAGTCAGGACCTCGGTTTTACGTCTCATCCGAAGGACGGCGCCTGTTTACAGTATAGTGTCCCCATCACTATACTGGGGCATTAAGACCCACATGGACCGCAGGGTGAGCGCCCCCTGCTGGCCCCACTAACACCTCTTCCAGCAGCAACCTTAGTTTTTCCCAGGAGGTCTCCCATCCAGGTACTGACCAGGCTCACACCTGCTGAGCTTCAGTGGGTTGCCTGTTGTTGAGTTGCAGGGTGATATGGCTGCTGGCCATATCAATGTCTCGCAGTGATGGTTTTCCTCGCCGTAGTCTACACTAAGCCGAGGTGCACAGGCGCATAGATGCTAACGTGCTGCGTTTTCTCCCCAGCTGTTTGCTCGGCTCGAAGGAAGGAGTTCACTGAAGAACATTGAGCCTCGGATTTTTCCTGAAGAAGGAGCTCCTGTCCCAGGTAAACTAGTCACAGGATACTGTATCTTGACACCAGCTTGGATTTTAGAGAAAACCTCCTGGCTATTTTATTCTTTGTATGGTTTGTTTGCTTCTGAGTTTTCCTCAGGTACCTGTTGTATCCTGGATACAGAGCACTTTTAGGATTTTTTTAAAATCTGTCTTTAACACGCAGGTTGAGTCCTGACATAAAATAAGGGGAGTTGGTGTAATGTGAAATTGTTGTAAACATCTTGTGTTTACTGCTAATAAACTAATGGTCATAGCCCAGAAGGTTGAAAAGAAACTGTAGTCTGTTCTGTAAGGTTCTGAGAGATGCAGATACACAGACAAACCTCTGTTTAACTGAGTGCAAGAGACTTTGATGTAGTTTTCTTATTTTATAAGCTTCGATCATTTATTTTTTCTTGTTTGTAATTCTGTTCTCCAAATTTGTTTTTAGTGTTTAGTCATAAAGGACAAAAAAACAAATTTCTTTTCATATTTAACCTGCATTTGAACACGGTGTACTGGCTTTTAATCTGAAAAGAGATTTAAAATGCAACTGAAACAATGGGCGGGAAGTAAAGGTATTTTGCAAATGTTTTCTTCTCATATTTCTTTTTTTGTGTATATTGTTTATACATGGATGTAGAATTGCAGGTTTATTTTTTCTGTCTTTTGTACTCATTCATTTTTGGATTTGCCTGGGTATTGTAGGCCAACTCCTCCCACCTACCTACCTTCAAGCCAATCATAATTTAACAAGTTCCAGGCAGCACAGCCCCACACTGGAGGCTTAGTGCTGATTGGAGGAGAGGCACGTCCGTCACTGACAGTATCGTAGACCTGTGAGCACCCAGGAAGCTGTTTATCAAAACTAGTGTTTTTCATGTTTGTTGAGACCCGAGAGAGCAGAGAGCTCTAATCAACTGTTTCCTCCTTAATCTTGGCGGTACTTAACCAATTGTACGCTGTCACCTGGGGAAAAATTTAAACAAAGTGGCTGTTTACGCACGCTTGACGTCTTTCTCATTTATGAAACGAGTACTTTGGAAAATTGAGATTGGAAGAGAGTAGATAACTGACTCACAAACCAGGCTCTTTCTCCATCCAGACTTTGAATTGAGTATCTTCCCAATTAAGGTAATGGCCGCATTCAGCCAGAGTGTCTCTTTGACAGGGGACGTGGTCGAGTTCTATGGCACAGAAGGAACGGGGAAGACCGAAACGATATACCATTGGGTGGCCCGCTGCATTCTTCCAGCTGAAAACGGGGGGCTTGAAGTAGAGGTGATGTTCGTGGACACCGATTATCACTTCGACATGCTGCGCTTGGTGAGTATTTTGGAGCACCGGCTGCCCCAGAGCCCAGAGGAGACCATCCGGATGTGCCTGCGCCGACTGTTTGTGGTTCACTGCACTAGCACCGTCCACCTGCTCCTGACGCTGCACTACGTGGAGAACATGTTTTGCAGCCGTCCTGCCCTCTGCCTGCTCGTAATTGACAGCATCTCTGCTTTCTATTGGATAGACAGGAGCAACGGGGGGGAAAGCGTCACCCAGCAGGAGTCCAATCTTGGGAAGTGCAGCGCTTTTTTGGAGAAGCTTCTTAGAGATTACCGCATCGTCTTGTTTGCCTCCACCCAGGCTATCATGAGAAGCTATTCTGGCGAGCCCTCCAGGGCAGCGGGGGCCTCCTCGTCTTGGAGGCGCTGTCCTGCGGCGGAGGGGGATTATAGCAAACCCTACCTTTGTAAGGCTTGGCAGCGGCTCGTCACGCACCGGCTGGCGTTTTCCAAAACGGACGCCCGGAGGGACTCGCGGGCGGTTTTCTCCGTCGCTTCCTCTAGCGCAAGGACCAAAAGCACAAGCAGGTGCCTTTTCTGTGTCACAGAAGGGGGCGTCCAGTTTTTCTGATTTCACGCCTTCTCTCCCGTTTTTTCCTGGCGGTGGAGGGTGGGGGTATGGGGGTTTGGGTACCGAATTGATGTCATAACGTTGAAAGGAAGTTCCTGTGGGATGTTGCCCTCTTTGTTTCGGTTTGTGACTGTCGAGGCCTTTTCACTGTACCTCAAAAAGCGGGATGAAGAGAGAACACTGTGAAGGGGTTTTATAGAGACTTTTTTTATAAAATCCTTACCCATAGGGCATTCGTATGCTTCCAAAGTACTGCTTGAAAGTTCCCTGGCTGCTAAATGAATGCTAAAATATATTTTTTTCAGATCGTTTCTCAGTGTGTTCTGTGAACTGATAAAATTAAAGCTGATGATGTTTTCAGAGCATCAGAACAAAAAACCCTTTTGGAAAATGCACTTTTCTGTATTGCCTTTTGCAGGTTCCGTTTTCTGCCTTGGTGATTTATTGTCCCCAGCTCTTGCTGTGCAGGGTGAGCTAGCTAGGCGCTGGCAGCTGGTGTCGTCATCGTCGCCACGGAATCGGATCACCTGGACGGTCTGAGCATCAGAAGTCGGTTTACACCCGTTCCATCTGCTCCTCAGAATAAATATTCGGACCCGACCGAGCTCGGGGCTCTGACATTGAGTATGGACACATAGCACCTATCGAGCGTCGTCTCTGCGTTTCGTTCCGATGTTTAGCCTTGTTTGTGTTCTGACTCCTCTGTCTCAGCCCTGGGCTCCGTTAACGGTGCGTCTCTCGGCCTCGAGCCTGGCGTTGGCCTTGGAGTGTCACTTGATCACAACTCCCTGATTCGGCCTCGTGTTTCGCTACTGTGTCACCACAGTTCAGAGAGAAGGAGGCATTTCTTATTTTTTTTGGTATAGCTGCTTTAAAAATGCCAAATAAAAAAATCAATTAGTGAATCTTGAAAAAACATATAAAATTCACTACATAAACCATCATTCCCAGGAGTTTTTAACCCTTTGGGGCCATCTATCCAAACTCATCAAACACTGTATTAAAATCTCCGGCCAAAATTAGTTTGGCTTCAGAGAATCTATTTAAAATCTGTTTTATATTATCTTTTAATTCCTGAAATAGAAGTCTTATTTTGTGTTTTATTATTGGTGGTATACAATTATAAATAGTTTTTTTCTTAATGCCAACTGTTAAAATTATCCATCTCCCAGAATGATGCATACTACCGTGAAGAATTTTCCCATTAAAGTTCCCCTTCAACACGGCAACACCGGCTGAGTGGTTAGTACCGTTGGAAAGCCAAAATCATCTCTCCACTGATTCCTCCAAAAGTGAAAATGCACGCATTTCCTGTATGAAATAAAAATCAGCATTCATGTTTTTACAAAACAAAAAAATCACTTTTCTTTTTCCAACATTTCGAATACCTCTGGCATTTATAGAAAAAAATAGAAAATAGAAAAAGACATCCACAAAAGCTGATAACTAAATTATTGTAAGTTTTTCAAGAACCAGAACTATAACAATCCTTAAAACATGACTACAAAACTCCAAGCCAACACTAAGTTAACATTAGTATATACTGCTGCTATAAAAAATATAATCAAACATGACATTCATTAGCTGAGCAGTCACTGGGAGTGAATCTCCTTCCCGTCTACAAAAGCCCTCGCTCCTACAAAGTAGGCTCTCCTCCCCTCTCTTCTGGCAGCTTCAGCCTGGGGCCACAGCTGGTTCCTGGTGCTCCTGTCCACCGTGGACAGCTCCCCTGCACATCTCAGCATATTAGCCATTCAAAAATACATTCCCTCTCGCTGCTCGCCATAGCATGTCCCTTGCCGTCCTCCTTGTAAACTGGATCATGATTGCTCTAGGCCACACTTGTCCTCACAGTCCATGGACTTTTTAAGACCTTCAGTTCCAGCGGCATTAGCTCTAATCATTTCCCTCAGCTCAGCCATGTTCTTTGCCATCATGTTGAAGATGTTGGTCTGGAGCTCCTCCGGCGTCGGCTCGCTCTTCCGTCTCTTGGCCGCCGGGAGTTTCGCGGGTGTCCCGGGCAGGGACTCCGGCTCTCCCTCCGGAAGTGGAGTCTCACTCTGGCTGCGAACACTCACATCTCCGGAAGATTTTCCACATCGCCTCTGGTTGCTTCACTTTTCTCTGTAGTTGCCATCGATTTTCTTGTAGTGCTATATATGTATAAAAGCACTCTCTTTTCTTTTCCCAGGGTTACTCATATCGAGATTCTTCAACTTAAAAAAATATTATTTTAAATAATTTTATTTTAAATATTATTACCAAAATCTAAACAAACTAGTGTTAAGTTCGTACGTTGCTGTAGTAAAAAAAAGTAACATTCGGGTCATGGAAAAACTCCCGTTTCCTCCTCAGCCTCTAAAGTTTACCTCCCGATTGAACGCCCCCCAAAATCGTAAATTCTGTGAAAGTACTGTTAAGTCGCCATTTTGTTTACGCAAAACGTTGGTCTCGCCACAGGCTTCCCTTTGATAAACTGCGTTGTTGCACATGTTCCCCTAAAAGGCACAGTGATCTTTCTTGAATATTGACCACACGAAAGCCTGACCGAAGTTGAAAAAAATCTGTGGTATTCCTGAAAAGACCAATATTTACACTAGCGTCTTGGTACATTCGCACTCTAGGAAATTACTCCCAAATCCAGCCCTCCCAAAGCTTGTTGTTTTTCCACAGACGCTTGTTTATATCCTCCTGATGAGCTCAGTTCTGTGAAAGTGTTAGTCAAGTGGCATGTACAGTACTTGCTGAAATACTCATATGGATCTACTCTTTGGATATGAAGCAGCGAATGGGGCTGAACAAGTAATGGCGCCTGTGCTGGTACTGTCAGAATAGGCGTGTTCCCCGAATTCCAAACATGCTGCTGGGTTTCCTAAGACCTCATCATTCTTCATGTGGTTCCTCTCTCCCTGTATCTTCCTGACACTGTACAGCCTCCATCTCTGTCTCAACCTCTTTTTATCCACGGAATTCCATCCCTATCCACTCCCGAAATCAGTACACAAATTGTATATATATTATGTTTTATCTGTTAACGAAAAATGAACTATGACTTCTGATCATATCAAAACTGTACTAAGCACTGTACAAGCAGTGATGCTGTGAAAAATCTCTTTCTCATTCTAATGACTAAAATAATTATTCGATTTTAAGTAAGAATTTTGAATTTCCCTGTATATAATGCCTTTACTAGTAGGATTCATGAAAGGAGAAAAATAACAATATTAATAATAAAAATCTAAAATAACTTTCACATTTATTAGTATTTTACTTTGACTCTGTCTACAACCCCCCACTTACCAACTGCCTCATATCTTGTAGTATCTTCAGTCTCCTCCCTGTTCAAAGATTCAAGCTTTGACACATTTCCAGCAGTCAGAGGTTCCAGGCGGTCAAAAGCTGTGTACCTTTGTATGTGACATTTTTTGTAAATTGTAACTTTTCATAATTAATTATGAAATTGGTACCATGTTTTAGGAGTGTTAACAGATACATCCAAGTTACAGTTGTACCACCTCTCTTGAGACCCACAGTCCATTGTAGTGGACAACATTTAGAAAAACAAAATCCTTTTTACAATTTTAGTTTAAAATTGTAACCCGGATTGTAACCCGGATAGACAAATGTAAGTATTACATATTGTGTTTATTGCATTATGTTATGGTTTAACTTAATAAATACATATGAAAGTAAAACTAAAATAAAGCAAGGAACTAAAATGTCCCTTACTTGGACACAAGGAGCACTGACCTGCCATGCTGATGGTGAAGGTGAAATATTATTTTCAAAACTTGACAGTTATGTCTTTACTTGATTCTGAGTGGTGTGTTAGATCACTGTATCCACCAATTAGAAGTCATTGATGCAGTGAGCTGTGAAATGAGAGAACAAAACTACTCTAACATGTGATGTCCATCATAATGGTTGCCAGGTGTGAATGGGTTTTAAGCCATTCAGTTCCTAACTAGTTCCTAAACTTCACTTTTGCTTGCACAGTCTTTCTTTAACAGTTTGTAATGTACAGGGTTTTGGGATCCACTGCCTCTTGTGCAAATAGCTTCTGGTTGTCTTTGCCTTTTCCTATTTTTTGTCAACAATATTACACGGATACCGACAATACTGTACAACCAAACAACATATTCAGTGCCTGTGCAACATATTATACTCTTAATGGATGACTTTTTGTAGATTGTTCATTCTTTTTCCCATATTCTCTCTTAGTAATAACAAAACTTACAGGTATTCAGATTACAAATGTATATAAGAGATGTTCCAAGGGAGCTGTAGTACAGTATATGCATGATGTCCATATTGTATATATAGCTTGGGTTATTAAAGGTATATTTTGTTATTCTGTGTCACTCTTTCTGTTGCAGTGTTTCAGATGTGTCTTAGCTCTATTTGACTTTGTTTCAGGTTTTACTTGCCAATTCTGCATCATCTGTACTCTTTAATACAGATTTCTGGATTTATGAGTATATGGAATGCATGACCAGACAGGGTCATTTATCACAGACAGTTGAGTCTGAAATGAACAAGCCTTTGGGGATTCTAATCTCCCAAGACTGTCTCGGCTAACTGTGGCCTAAACTGACCCCTTATTTGCCCTAGGGGCTCTCCAGTGTGAATATACTGTGAATCAGAAATCTTTATTTTTCTGGCTGCAGTAAATATTTTGAGTGCTAATAGAAAATACATGACAGGATTGTATGTAATGCTATCCTCCCACATGTAGAATTCGATCTCTAAGAATAGAGCTGAGCAGTAGGTCTAAGACAGAATGCGGAGCTGAACGTATGAGTGAGGTGGGGATTTTCATTGATCTGAAGACTGAAAGGAAACTGTATCAAGATCTGTGATCATGATTTCTTCCAATTTATGCATCAAAAAATCGGTGCATCCCCTTTGTGATAACACATTTCCATCTATCAGAATTAAGACGGTGTTTAAAGAGCAATTTAACGTGTCAGATTTAGGTTTACTATACAGTATATATTAAGCATCAAAATAAAATGAACACTGTGTATAATTAAAAATGAAGCATATTGATTTTGGACTGATGAAATATTCTAATGTCATTTTGATTAATTGGTTAATTTGATTAATCATTCATGACTGTGATTCACTTGAGAGACTTTGTTGCATAAGCACTAAATCACCTCATTAGTAACAGAGTTGATTGGGCACAGGTGATTTCACCTACTAAATGTCAAGCCTGTATAAATAATGAAAAACACAGAAACTTACTTAATAAGACGTATACCTAGACATATGTCTAGATATAGCCTTTTTGCCATTGGTATATTGGATGCTCTGACTGTCTGGGCTGTTCACCATCAGCAGTTTCTAACCGAGCAAGACATTACAGCCAAACACAGTCTGTTACTGACAGGCCACGACGTGGAACACTACTAGTCAGGGCGCCTCTCAAAGATTGACATACAGTATCATCTGATCTGGACAGGAGTATCGAGTCACTGTAGAACTCCACTTGCAGTGACTGATGGCAGCCCGGGCTGCACAGCATCAATTAAATACATTTATCAGGTCTTGGGACTGCACTTGACAATATTCCAGCAAGACCATGCTTGTCCTTGTATAATAATGGCTTTTCCTGGGAGATGAGAGTTGCAGTGTGGAGGCCCTATTTGCTAGTCGAGAAGCTCTTTGAACGTTTGTGAAAATCAATCATTCAATCAATCGATGAGTTTTATTCTTACATGTTGCTTTTCAATCAAGAGCATTCTCCAGGCTCTTTACATAAATTATCTAAAAATACAGAATTAATAAAATACAGTAAAGCCACCCGGGAGTACTGTAGGGCTCAGAGAGCAGTGGAGATCACACCTAGAGGACACGTTTGGGACAGAATCCCACAAAGCCGCATCTGCAGCCTGGTGCAGATTATTGTGTACAGTAGAACACAAAAGATCAGCTCTGTTGGTGGCAAATGGCAGTCAACATAATGAATTTACCTGTGTTATATAGTAACATGTAAGTGCACATGCTACAGATTTGGGCATTTTCCTGATCATTACTTGAATTTGTTGACGTTACAAGTGTTACGGTTTCTTCTGATGCACATATACTGTACGTTGTTAATAACACAATCTTACTCAGAAAGGGGAAGATGCACAACTTGATCCTTTCATTTCTCAAAAATGGACTCTGTAGTAATAGATTTATTAATAGCTTTATTCCATGCTGAAAAGAGAAGAGAGAAAAAACATCCATAGATTTATTAATAGATTTATAAATATTTCATAAATTTATTTATAAATAGAATTATTCATATTCAACTCACCACAGTAAAAAGGCACAGCAGGGAAAATTAGCAGACATTGAAAAGCCATGTACTGTTTCTGTCAGAATTACTGCAGTAGTTTTATATAATTGTTAATTCAAGATTACTCCTCCACAATTCTTGACTACTGTACTAGCTGTCTCACAGATTTTAAAATTCTGTGTTCATGCACAGATTTTGCACATTTTAAAGCTGAGATATGAGTAATCTGCAAACGTGCATCTCCACCTGAAATCACTTCAGTGCTTAGAGCATCAAGATCCATCTCTGCCTGATCTCCAAATGTGAAACCCCTGCTTCTTGAAATACAGTACAACAGCCTCAGTGCTTTTAAACTAGTGACAACATAAGGGGTAAGAAAGAGTTGACTCACACTGCAGTTTTGTGTTATGTGCTTGGATATAATCTTACACACAGGAACAAGAACACAGGGATTTGGGGATTTCAAAACTAGTAATTTAGTTTTATCGAATTTAATTTGTTTCATGGAAACATTTCTTGTGTACTGTATTTATTCGGCCTCCTGCCTCTCAACTCCCCAAATGTGACTTTGTACATCTGGTGACCAATTCAGTTATTTTAATGTGGTTAGAAATTCCTGACCGCACACTAATGGATGTTTTATCATTTATGTAATGTGGGGAGTACACCCTGTTTTCCTCAGTCTGGACCTTCATTACGATATTTTGTTTTTAAACAAAAGCCAGTTTTAAGCCTTTGTGCTGTTCCACCAGTGAAAAGATAGTGATGTGCACTACAATACTCTGCCGAATCCCTTTTGAATCTAAACCTCAGTGAGTCCTACCTCTGTTTCTTCTCCTGCAGTTTTTTTTTTTTAAAAACCCGCCCCAAAGCCTTCGCTCAGCATTAAAGCCCTCAAGGGAAGTTCAGCAGAGCACTTGTGAAGTGATAAAGAGGATTCTACAAGACTTTCACAAAAGTACTGGGCCCAGGCTTATTAAGCTTTTCCCTCAGGTACATGAATAAGAGCCCCTGGGCTTTCCAGAAGGAAGCAGCCCCACAAGATTTGCTTCATTTCAGGGACTGACTGCACAAGTAAAAAAAAATCTAATTTTATCTCAAAGGGGAGACAACAATCTGTTCATTGTCTAGACAACTTGATAACAGTTCTACATTCGTGAGAGTATTTATTAATATTTTAAAATTATGCAGTAAAAACCGGCTCACAAGTGGTTGTAATAAATACCGCAGAGCCCTTACCGAAAGTTTTTGCCTTTAAATCGGTTTTTCATCCTGGAAATCGTTTTCAAACCCAGAAAAAAACCGACAACAATAAAAAATGAACAACTTCCCTTAATTGATTGGTACCTCTAGCAAGACATTCTCAGCTCGGGTTCTGAGACCGAAATATCTGAGTGGCTAATTTGTCTGACAGTTTCCAAGCGAGCCCCAGAATGAGTCTCACCGAACTTGAGGCTCAGCATTGTGCATGCTGAAAAGAAAATTGGAAAAAAAATAGGCCATTTGGCAGTCTTTACTGTTATATTTTTTTTGACGAAGCCACTTTCACTCTTTCTAATTATCTTTGACTTTTCACACCAACAGGCTACATCCTGTAATAATGCCTTTTTGTTAAACTATAAATCACCCTGTAATTATGGCTATGAAAGTGTCTTGTAAAAAGGAAGCTTTTGCTGGCTCTTTTGCTGGCGAGCAGCTGTACAGTAAATAAGAGTAACTGCTATTTTTCCAGCAGAGCCTTCTTTTGTTACAACAGTTCCTAGGTGAAAGGAGCTGATATTTTTTAAGCATGCTTTACGGAATAATTAAGCTCCGACTGGATTGTTATAATTGAGATTTCTCTGTAGGGAAACCACAATTCACAGCAGCTGTTAACACTCCCACTCCTTTGTACATTCGGCACGTACTCCCGAAAGCCACACAGCATAGCGAGAGCCAATTTGATTTCCAGACTGGAATTTTATGATTTCTGCTAAATGTTTATGGTAGTCTAAATTAATTGGTGGGTGCAGGTGCTTCTGTACATGCTAATAATGGGGGAGAATGTCCCGTAGTGTTTTGGCTGAACTGTACAAAGAACACTGGAGTCAAAAGGCTTGATAAAAGACTGAAGTATTAGGCCTCTTGATATACTGTACAAATTAAGCATTATAGGTAGTGTAATTAAATATAGCTATATAACAGTATATCGTTTATATGTGTGACATTTTGGCCATGTTACTGTTAGTGGCTGGTAGCTTTGAGAAGTCATAAGATTGTTCATCTGCTGTATCATTGTGATTGCATTTCTTGCACTTAACTCCCACACCCTCTTCTCAAAGGGTGTTCATTTAAATACATATTGTAACAACTATTAGGACAAAACAGTTTCCCTGATTGCATGATTTAATCATGGAGAGAGAATTAATGATAAAAACCACTAATTACCCAAGGCTCTGTGGAAGAATGATGAACAAGCAGCTTTTGTTTCTGCTGAAAGGTTCTGAGAGCACCACACTAAGCATCCCAGAAGTGTAGTGAGACTAATTTTTGAAAAATAAAGGTAAGCAAGTATAATGGTGATCCTACTAAGACTTGAGACAGCAAGCAAAACAGGAAAAATGCATCTAAGTTTAATGGAAACCTTAGACTGATAGCCAACTTAATTCATTTAGCAGAACCTGGAACATTAGTACTTACTGTACATGAACAGTAACACAGTGAGAATCAATTTGTGTTGGCCAAAGTGATTGTGAGAATATATACAAAGCTAAGTATGCAGAATTGTAAATAGACTAGAGTGAAAAGTTTATACTCTATGGTCAAATGAGTTAAAATAGGATACAAAGTGGGTCAAATTGCAAACAGAAAAACATACAGGGAAACATTTTCTTATACTGTACCTGCTGTTAAGCATAGTGTGGCTTTACTTAAACTCCTCAGGTTCTGGGAACAGAGAAACTTAATTGCTACCAATTGCCAAGATACATGACTGACTAGATGCTACCCAACACCTGGAAGCTTGTTAAATGGGGTTTTGACATTCCAGAACACACACTTCAGTCATCTAGAGAATTTCTCAAGAGGACAAAGTGTCCATGGGACTGGCTGTTAGAATCATCCGAAATGTGAAGAAAAATGAAATGTAATGGATGGATCAAGAGGAAACTATCAGCAAGGAATCCCACATATCTGAGAGTACTTAACCCTGCTCGCAAGAATTATGTAAACATAACAGGACAGCTGCCAATAACGCAGGTAATGTATGAGCTAAGCTTAATATCACTTTTCTAAGTGGTTTATTTTAAAATATCCTGTAATGTTTTATTGTTGTATTTAACTTTTCGGTTCTCGTTTTTGAATGTGATTCTAGTCTGTTCTGCTAAGTTTCGCTTTAGTTTCTGCTAGGGAGCAAACAGATTTGATTCTGGCAGGAGCTGCTGTGCTAGAACATGCCCTTTTGCTGGCTGCAGTTCTGTCCTTTACTATGAATAATTGGTATTGTGCTTTTGATTAAAAATAAAAAAAACTCCCACCTCTCAAAAATAATAGGATTCTAGCTGGGCCTTAAAGAAATCCAGTCTTTAGATGGGATCATTGCAGTATTTATCACCGTTCCTGACATGACTGGGAATGAAATTTCTAGGCAGACAATTAACAGCACATAGCACTATAGCATAGCATAGCATTTTATAATGTGCCCTCTTGAAGACTGAGATGCAGCTGGGTGACTTCAGTTTTTGTTTGCTGTAGGTCTACCTATATAATCCTGTTATGTAAATGATTGTGTGGGGAGTTCAGAGATGGATGTCTGTTGTGCTCCAGAACCCTGCAGACTGGATGCATAGTTTGTTTTAAGACAGGAGCTCTTCTCCTCCTTAAAGAGACTGGATTCCCAAAGGATGTCATCATCCACAAAACCTGGCAAACTCTTGGAGCAGCTCCAGAGATGAAATGCTTGGATGAAAGGATGATTTGGAGTGGGGGACTGGTCATTGGTATGGATAAAGAGGACCGTGGCTCGGAACCAGGGGTGCATTTTAAATTGTATGATACAGCAATGCTTGAAGTTGCTTGGATTTGCTTACCGCAGCGTTTCTCGATGCTGTTAATTTCCTTATGCTGCTTATTGTTTTGTGAGTCTGTCCCTTCATTCTCTTCTTTCATAACAGAGAGAAATTGCTCAAATGTTGCCCAGTGTCTCACTGATACAGGGACAGCTGTCATTATCAGCTAGTTCTTCCAGCAGGTACCGACTGCAGGGAGCAAAACCCAAGGATGTGCTTCTGACATGTTCCCTCACACGCATCACCCCATACACAGCGTATACTTTCACCTTACAGGGTTCCAGTTGACACATTCCTCTGTTTCCCCAAGCTTTACGTCTGGAGAGATCAAACCATCTATTTATCTTTCACCTTTCGCAGTCTAGATGAGCATTTTTTGCTAATTTGTGTACTGACATTTAGCAGCGAGCATGAGTTTCAGACAAGTTTTTTTCATGGCTGATTACTGCTGTGCCACAGTCCAGTTATTTTGGTGATGCAGTAATGAGCTAGCCTGCGGTGCCGGTAATCTGTTTTGTTTCCCTTCACATTTTGAAACCATCAGTTAATTTTCTGTTTAACCCTATTCAGTAGGGTTGTGGGAGATGGCTACCCAACCATGTTGTTGAAGCCGATGCCCCATTTTCTTCCAAGAAAAAAACTGGATTGATGGTTCCTTGAATCAATAAACTACTAACTACCAATCAGGCAAGATGGGCCAAGTGGCCTCCTCTCATTTGTTGCACACTGCCTTTTTATTAAAATGCCTTTAACTAGTGCCACTTCTGTTAAAAAAGAGACACCCCCCCACTCCAGGTTCCAGTCTGTCAAGATTTAAAGTGTATTGACGTGTTTGCAAAAACCCAGTGATATCTAACTAAGATATCAGCCTGGTTTGAATGAATATCTGGCAGTGGAGCTTTTATCAGTCTAGAAGGTTCCAGAAGATAACCAGGAGCCCTGTGATCATGTGATATACTTAAAGAGTCAAGATTTCAGCAGGAAAGCAGGAAAAAAGACGGGCGAGCAAGTTACAGCCGACATGCCACTGTTCACTGCCAGGGTGTAAACTAAAATTAGGGAGTGAAGCCATATTTTCAGATCGGTATAACTATTTAAGCATCTGTTTTTAATGAGTCAGACAGAGTCTGTTACACTTATTCATTTGGTTTCATTTTAATTAATGACCAAAACTGCCTCCTTTTTAGTGAAGAGGACAGGCTCACAAGTGGAAGACTTCTGTGAAAACAGATCTATTTAGCCTCATAGAGATCTATGTCCACTTTTGGATGCATTGAGATGGTGAGAGTTAGGGGTCCTAGAGAGTTGGTTGGATATATGTTATCAGACTCCCAGAATCCATTTTTATCGTAAATAATAGTTAATTTAGCATATTTGTCTTTTCTTCTACTGGTTCATTTTTCCATCACTGAATTATTCACAGGATGGTGAGATCAGCATGACCTCACTCTGCATTACAGGACTTGTGGAGTTTTTAGGTTTTATAACATAGCTGCTTGCTCTCCTGCTTCTGTCAGTTAATACATAACTATAACGTCTTTACATAATGATGTTAGTTGAATATTATTGAGTATCTTTTCTTTAAAAATTGGAAACCTAGTCATTGATAGAATGTCCCTCCTTGTGAGCAGCAGCAGCATTCCCCTGTTGGTATCTCTTTGTTAACTGGGAGATCTTAGTAATTAATCTACCCATTCAGTACCCCCCAAACAGCACTCATAACCTTAACTATTGCCAAGAAAGTTAATTTTCTTGAACTGGAAAACAAAAAGAAACTTTGCCGAGGGGTCTGAGTCTGACCTGGGCAGTTTCCCCATGGGAGAATTCCATAAAAACCAGTTCAGGGGTGAGGACCTTGAGGGTGGATACGAGGAGAGTCTGTCTAGAGCCCTGCTGAATGGCTCTGGGATCCGGAACAATGATGCTCAGTATGAAGGGTGGGTTTCATGGGGACCAGTAGGCAGGATAGAGAACCACTGTAGCAGAAGCAGAGGTCCAGTATCCACTTCCATCTCACATGAGGCTAAAAGAATCTGATGTGCACAGGTGCCAATATTTTTGGCCACGACTGTACCTTTAAAGCTGGCCCTACATGTCGGGTGAAACTGAGCAAATGTATTGTTCAATCACTGGCTTTAGTGGTGGGCCTGGAACATTTGAATACTTCCAAGTATCCCACAGCTAGAAAGTATTTGGTATCAGATGAGGTAAAGTCCTGTTCCTTTTTAAAAATAAGTGTATTCATTTTTTAAAAATAAGTGTATTTTTAAAACATTTGTTTTGTGCAGAATATTCAGCATTATCTTGCTAAGTCCATGCGTTTGTGTTTGCATCACTCCCTGTGAGAAATGGAACGTGTCTTTGACGTCACCTTGAATAAAAGCGGTCGAGTTGAATTGCGGCACAATCATTTTTTTGAAGCTACCATTTCTCATGACATTTCTGTCAGCTTCCTTTTTTGCTCACCTTTCACCTAAGCAACACAATTGCAGAGTCGTCTCAGCAATCAGAAAGGTCAGGTAAATAAACCCCCCTTTGCAATGATTAATTAAATTACAATACCTTGCAATAGGTTTCATAAAACCCTGGTGTAATTGTCGCATTTTGTTGATTGCGAGCATGGAGTCATGACACTTTGGAGTAGCAATTATCTGCTATAGGCAACCTCCCCCCCACATGCTTCTCTTCACCAAAGCCTGGAAGTCTTGTCAAGACTGACCAGAACATAGGAACACAGACAGAACAAAGTACTGGCAAATCTTGGAGGAAAATTTATTTTCAGACTTAAAACTTCACCCTTCTGCTGGACAATTATCCAAAGCACAAGGCTGAAGGTACTCAGGAGTGGCTTAAGAATAAGTAAGTGTCCTTGAGTGCGCCAGTCAAAATCCTGCCTTGAATCCTACTGAGAATCTGTGGCAAGACTTGAAAACTGCTGTCAGTACTGTAAGTGATCCTCAACCAACTTGAAAGAGCCTGTGCAAAACTGCAACGCCGAATGGGCAGCACTAGCACTGAACCAGCGTGCAGAGCTGGTGGAGACTCACCCAAGAAGACCTGTGCCTGTAATTGCTGCTCAATATTGACTTCACCGATCTGCAATTACCATATTTCATTTTCTCTGACATCTACCATGAGCTTACACGTAGAAGTCTTCAGTCGGAACATAAGTGAGTTAAAAAAAGGTGTATGGATCATTTTGTGATTTTGCCAAAATGGGCACTGTAGGGTCTGAATACATTTGTAAAGCACTGTGGTAGAAGATTATATGTTTTCATCTTGCATAGGATGACATTACAATTCAAATGGATATTGTTACAGCATTACTTAATAGCCACAAAGGCAGTGCAATAAAACACAGATTAAAGCGCTGCTTGGCCAAGGCCCCCAGGGACTGACACAGTGAAGGATTTTCAACGCATCATAAAAATGTATGAGAGACACGAGATGTGCCAGTTGACAGAAAAAGCTCAAATGTAATGACCCTGCCGAAGCACTGGTTCAGTGCAGAGCTGACTCTCTGGATCCCAACAGGAGTGAAATCTCTGTTCCTCCAGTGGAATCAAGACTATGAATAGTACTCAGCTACTCATCTTTCTTACAATCAGCTTTTATGTTTGGTAGACACTAATGGCACTTTATGGATAAAACTAAAATATTTTTGCAATTCAAAAATATTTACTGAATGATGAGTTTATGTAAACAATGGCACAAAATTGTAGTTGTTTAAGTGTGTGATCCTAAATGTGAGTTTTTATGGTTTAAAGTGAAGTTATATTTAAGTGTGTGATCTTAAATATTAGTTTTTTTTATTAAATGTCTTTAAACATATCACAAAAAATAACTTAGCATGTATTTAAAATTCTCTGGAGAAAGTGCAACTGTTTATTCAAAGATCAGAAGACTTTATAAAAAACTATGAACTTCAGGTATATTTTAATTAAATTAAAAAAGACATCTTTAGAAACAAACTGAACTTTCAACCTTCAGCCTTCAAGTGTAATTTTATGGGTTGCAAATACCATTATTCTTTTTATTGCTTATAATGTCTAATGTTGTTCAATGAAAACAGAGCAAGCATGCTTTATCGTGCAAGAAAGGTGATTAAAATGAATTTAAATAATTTAAATTACACAATTTACATAAAGCAAAAGTATTCAGTGTGACAGATAGTGCTTTTTGTTTTCTAGAATCGTGTTCTCAGCACATTATATCTTTGAAACTATAGACAAACAGTGTCGCTATCTGAAACTGGTGCAAAGCTAGGCAATTCATGATAGTCTGTTGAGCGTTATTGTAGATAGAAGCCTATTAGCAGAAGAAATAATGTCACAAGGTTTCACTGAACTTCCTTTATACAAGTGCTGTACCGCAACACCATTTAACATAGTTTTCAACTGCTTGGGGCGAAAAGTGTGCAATTTATGTACATATAGGGTTATGTAGCATATATGACATAATGTTTAGAAGGTTCAAGTAGGAAGTTGTCTGCATGAAAGATTCAAAGGAATAATTAGAGGTTAATTCCGTGTTGAAGAGTAGAAAGTAGAAAAGGTAGAAGAAAGGTATGTGCCTCACACCTAAAAGGCTCAACAACCAAAACATTTTTATGATCTACTTTTCAGAATTGTACAAATTGACCTCTGTCTTGTCCTTTGCATGTCATGTTTAAATCCAAATATGTCTACACCTTTAGGGCACTAGCATTACATTTCAGACCACCTGACACAGGTGCCCAGCTTTCGCCTTAAAGACATTTATCACAAAGACAATCTATTTAATAAATTACTACAGTACTCAAATAATATGCTTTAGTTTAGGATGAAAGAAGAAAAAACGCTTCCTTTCATTTCTAATGTTGCTGCTCTCCCTACATCAAACTAATTTAAAGTCATGTTAGTTTTTTCGATCCACTGATTTTCTTACTGCTTTATCCAAAACGGCAGCTGCTGGGGAGCCGGAGCCTATTCTGTCAAGCAACAGGCTCAAGGCGGGATACACCCCGGACAGGACACCAGTCCATCACAGGGCACACACTCACACACGCTCACACCGGGGCTGACTTTCCCAGAAGCCCATTAATCGACCGGTATGTCTCTGGACTGTGGGAGGAAACCAGAGTACCTGGAGGAAATGCACACAGGGGAACATACTGTACAAACTCCATGCAGACAGCTGCCTGGGAATTGAACCTGAGGCAGCAATGCTACCCATTGCTCCACTATACAAAATCTTGTCTCTGTAGGTCTTTAATAAATATACTAACCAGGAAATAGTTTTCATTATCTTCACTGATTTCACGGGCCTGTATTTCACACATTGCACAATTCAATTTCCATGTGAATGTTCGAACACTGGGTGTAGAAACACATACACGTTCCTTTGAGTGTCTAAAAGTGACATTGTTATTCCTGTGGCTTTTCAATACTATTAAGTATTTGAAGCATGCTGGCCCATGACCTTGAGCAGCCCAAATCCTTGCTCAGATTGATCAGTGGGATGTATCAGAAATAGCAACACAAATAAGAGCGACACGTACTGCAATTAGAAATTAAAATAATGACTAATTATGTGACGTATGCACATTATTGGACAGTAATGAAACACATTAGCATTTGGCAGCCATACTGTGCCAATGGCAATTTGCTTTTAATGGGAAAAGTTTCATTATTTGCATTTCATTTCTTCCTATGTACACATATTAATGCCAATTTACTTCTTTGTGTAACCATATCTAATGCTAAAAATATCCGAAAACGTTTGTTAGATATGCATATACAGTACATATCTGACAACAGTTCTAAGAATTTGTCCAAGAATGCAGTTTAAGTGGTTTCACTTCTAAACACATGTGAAATTAGGAGCCCTTACCTGCTTTGAACAGAATCTTCTGGCTATTCACCTGAATTGTACTGGTCGTCCTTATAAAGTTCTCAAGGGATGGAACATGCATTAAATATATGAAAAGTCCTGTTTATCTCAGAGTGTTACTAAAACTTTAATGAATCGCTTTTGCTTTTCTCATCTGTTAAAAAAACAACCATTATATCTATTATCTGAGACTGTACTGCAGCTTTGCTTTCCAAGATTTCGTATCTTTGTGCAAATACAGTGAATTCCCTTGGAACCATTAGCTGGATGCTTCAGGATGCACATAGAAGTTATTAATTTATTTGTCATGTTTAAGTGTTTGAAAGTTTTGTGTCGAGAATTACACCTTTATGTGTAAAAAATGATGAAAGAAAAGTTCCATCTTTCAAGAAAAAACTTTTTTTCTTATTGATGATATTCTTATTTTGAAAATATGCATGTACGTGTAACCTATATAACCATTCAACCCATTTCCAATCACTCACCAGTGATTTGTGACTAACAGAAATAATAAATATGCAAATAATTTTCTCATTAAAAATGCAACATCAGGAGTATAAAATAAATTGGCAATATAAGAATATATTTCCTTGAGCACCTCCTACTGACCCCACTTCCAGCAGTAACCTTAGCTTTTTCCCAGATCTCCCATTCAGGTACTGACCAGGCTCACACCTACTGCGCTTCAGTAGCTTGTCAGTTGTGAATTGCAGGGTGATATGGCTGCTCGCCACAATATACTGTACATACAATCATTTCCACTACCAAATTATTTTACGACCATTTAGTGTTTGCAAAACGTGTTTGCAATAGGTGACATGAACCATTTATTATTCGACAGCATGGCTTGTAAAACGTTGCACAAAAAGAACTTATTACAGATCTAGAAGATATGAATACACACCGGTTAGCAAGGCGATCTCTAAAACATGATTCCAGACTGGAACCTGACAGACTATGTGAATGGTAAGTTAAACCGGGAAAACAAGGTGTTCAGCTCAGGAAAACAGCTAGACTAACTTGGAACAGAACAGGATGTCAGAATTTTAAAGGGGAAATATCATATGTAAATTAGACGTACAGGCTCGCATTTTGTACTTTACTTTTGTGCTACCTTAAAATAAAAGAGCCATGTAAAAGCTATTTCTGCTCTGGGCAGGATTTGAGACTTCTATTATGTGTAACACGCTTACAATGGAGGACTTATGTGGGAATTTGGAAGGGCAGATCAACATCTTCTAAGAACTAGGTTGGGGAATCAGTTGAGCTTTGTGTCCGAACACACTGCACTCTCTTCAGAGCCATGAAAATCACTTCCGACTGCACCTGGATTTCCTTGGACACCTTCCATCCTACAGTATCTATGGGTGACCCTTCTTTAACTGCACTTTTTGGGTGAGACCAGAATTCTAACTAGTCAGAGAACATGGGCGCCTTAACTTTGTGAGCATATTTTTGGTGGGTGGAAAACAAACTGTCTAGAAATCTATCCTCTGTTAGCATAAATCTTATAACCACACTGGCGGCCACCAGCAGCAAAGCTGTCGCTCAGGAATTGTATACTATATGAACAAGGCACACGCCAGTACGACTTCGATAGTGATTTCTTAGTTGTACATTTCAGTAAAGAATAACAAAGTAACATTTTGTCAAGTGTAAGAATGCTTGTATTTTACGTTTACTACTAGACTGAGCAACTGTCAACGTGCGTGCAATATACCGGTTGTGCTATAAATCAACCTTAATGGAAATACTACTATCCTAACGATATTATATAATAAAGATCTAGAAAATAGAAGCCTTAAAATATCTTAAATAAAAAATATGTTCCACAGGGCCATTTCTTCAAATCGGTTTTCCTTTGTAAAGACGCAGGTAAAAATATCTTATCTTCCAGTCGATAAAGCCAGTGAGTCATTTTCGACGGTCTTATCGCATTTAATGAAGGTACCCAGTTGTAAATTAAATGTAATGTCGCAGATGGTGGGGACCGAGTTCTTTTCCAAATTCAAAAGCAAGACCGAGGAGGCGAAAACTAAACTGTCGACAGCAACAGAGCTGTGCTCACGGTATGCTATATCACATCACTTTGCAATAATTTAAATATATTGGTGTTTAGTTCATATGTTTAAGCCCCTGGCTTCAGACAAATAAGGCATTTCGTATACTCTTATCAATAGTAGTGGCTTTGTACAAGTTGGTCTCCCCAAGTCTCTCTTCATGTTACAATCTGTTATTTTGGTATGCTTTTTAAAATCCCCTTGTCTGGAATGATCTACTCTTTGAATTTTGCCTTTTGCCGCTGTTATTCGAAAGTAAGAGCGTTTGCCTGCTGGTCTTGCATTGTTTCAAAACTGGTGTTGTCCTCTATCGCCAGTGACGTAAGAGGACAGATGCCCCTTCTTTTTTGCAAAATATTTTCTATGAGCTTTGCTGTTAGAATTGTTGTAAATGTTTATTAACCAGCCATAAATAACGGGGGAGAAAAAAAAACATTTTTCGTCTTTAATTCGAGCAATTACAGACCACGACACTCGCAAACGTCGTTTAATTCTACAATGCTCGCGCGAACGCACGTCTCTATTCTTATATAAACCGGTTTTAAGTGCATGACATTATAGAAAGGTGATGTTTGGGCGCTGGAAAAAAAAAACGTATTTGCTAAAATAACTTTAAAATAAGACGTCAACTACAAACCGGCCCAAGTCCCGGAGATCCACGTCACGTTTTTCGTGTCTCCGCTTGGCTGATGGTTGAAAAAGTCTCTTTACCTGAAAAGCACTCCGATGTATTCCTCCGCTGGGTCAGTAAGTCTTTTCAAAAACGCATTTCCTTAAAATCCCTGTCATAGCACATTTGTCCCCTTTTCAAAAACCGAGCGCCCATATTGTATTTATAGTTCAATGAGGTTTCGCCCAAACCTGATTTTTAAGGACTAGAGACAACTTAATGTTTAATTAGGAACTACTTGTCTGAGGGTTGTTGACAGGCGGTGCTAGGGTCTCTCTCAAACATGGCCACCATGATGGAGTGAATGCAATAACTTTAAATTCAGATTTTTTTTAAGGGGAAAACTCCTTTTTCTTGATGCAAAAAGGAACATTTTGCTCGAACACGACACGCGTTCTTTTCAACTCAATTTGAACGCTGGGAGGAAGTTACACGGAGGATTTAATAGTGGTGTAAGTTGGCCGAGAGCTGGAAAGAAAAAAAAAGAATTACATCGGTTTCGTAAGCATTTTCTTTTTTTTCCCTTGTATTTTTCTTAATTCCTCTCTTGGAAGTTTCGTAACAGCGGAAGATGGATACATCTCGGTTGTTTTTCGGGTGAAAATTAAATGGGGATACTTCTGGGATGTAAAATATCGTTTCTCTTCCTTTTTTTTTTGTGTTTTGCAGTGCACTCCTGAAAAAGGAAAGTGATCTCTTTTAAAGGGAAAGAAACTGGGTTCGATGTTTGGACCCTATTTCACTTTAAAAAAAAAGAAACAAAATAACTGAAGAAAGCCCTTTCGGAATATAATTTTATGCCTTTGACACGCGTAAACTGCATTGGTTTCCTCCTTATTTCTACAACTGGAGAGGGAAATATCCCCACCCCCCACCAGCCCCCCTCCCTAAAAATACTAAACAAAAGTATTACATTTCTCATATGACATTAAAGGTCATGAAGGCAATAATTCCACACTTCTAGGGTTAAAAAGGTAAGATTTTTTGCATGTTTTTTTTTCCTTCTCCAATAACAGATAACGAACGTTTTCCTTTGGGTATCCTGCGCCAGCGAACAGTTTCGTTTTGTTTTAATCGCAGCGGTGTGGGCATTTTCGAAACAAAACCTCCAGGGTGAATTTCACACGGCGCAATATACAGACTGGTCCGAAAAAAAAACTGTACGTGGAGCTTTGTGTGTGTGTGTGTCTGCGTGGGGAGGGGAACAGGGGGGAATTAACGTTTTTTTCCCCCTTCCTGGATTTGCTCCGGTTTCACCTCGTTTATTATATAATCACGATTTCGAAATGGTTGCAGGCGGCGTTTAGGTGCTTGGTCATTTCTTTTTCTTCTGTGTAAAAAAACAACAACAACAAAACCACCCACACTAAAGATAAAATATGAAGTCCCTGATGGGGAGGGGTCGATTTTGAACTGCTGAAAACCTCGATTTCTCTTGGCTTTAGTGCTGTGAACAGAAACAGACGGACCAAAGAGGTCACTTACCTATTGTGTGAAAACAGTGCAGGCTGCCTGCGTTAACACACAACCTTTTTGTTCACAAGGAGGGTCTCGTTTGTAGCTGCTCAGGCGTACCGTTCAGTGTTTTTTTTTGTTTGGCAAAAGTTGGTCTGAACTCTTTAACGTCGTTTATCCCCGAGTCTTTGTATGCACTTTTCTCACCTGATGCCACAATGACGCAGACAAGCTGTGAGATTCGTAACCTTCTCGTTACAAGTAACTCTGAAATGTATCTGGGAGAGTAGGGGCAGGTTTTTCTGTGGCCAACGTTTTTGAACCGGGCCTGAAGGAGAATGGGGGGGGGGGGGAGGTTTGTTTATGGCGAAAAATGCCATAACTGTCGAATGTTTACAGGTTGCATAACCGACCAAAAGAAAAACAAGAGTGGCGATTTTGTTTCCATTCTTGGGGTTATTGAGCAGTCACAACTAGCTCGCTGGTCTGTCGTGTGACGATATTCCTCAGGTTAATAATGGGAGTGCTCGCTGTCTCTCCCCTCCTTTTACTTGGCTGGTCGTCTCTTTTTAAATTTCGCCTCGTCTTTAGAGGCTAGCTGGTTGTAGTTCCACTTGGGGGGGAAAAACGCACCGTTCGAAACGTAGAAAAGTGTAAAGAAAGGTAATTTGACGCTTCGGAGGCTTCATTGGAGTCTGAGAGAGATCCAGTTGTTTCCAGAAGAGTGACTCTGCTCGACACGCAGCCTGTCGTTCGGTTTACCTTGATAGCTCTTTCCAAATCCTGGGTCTCTGCATTTCACTTGACTGTGTTCTCCAGGGTCGTCTCCTAGTCTAGCTAGGAATGACTTTCTCAGCGGAGTTGGTCTTGGGTGGTGTGGAGAGGAGCTAGGGCAGGTAAAGGCATATAAAGACGTGTATTTGAAAGTTATTTGTTTTTTTGTTTCACGTTTTTTTTAAACGCGCTAAGAAAGTTCAAATGCACGACTAAAATATTTTGGTTGTCAAAAGTCCGCACTGTAAATGTGCCACAGAC
The DNA here is from genome assembly GCF_059453375.1 of Lepisosteus platostomus. Taxonomy (NCBI): domain Eukaryota; kingdom Metazoa; phylum Chordata; class Actinopteri; order Semionotiformes; family Lepisosteidae; genus Lepisosteus; species Lepisosteus platostomus. The sequence continues at coordinate 52,217,585 of NC_142618.1, forward strand.
TGGCGAGGTGGCAGCCGACTTCAGGTCTTCGTGTTTATACAGCTTTTTTAGCTTCGTCAAGTGGCCCGAGTCGTCGCTGCCGTGGAATTAAAGATTTTGTTTTAACGCCCAAAACAACGTGGAACAGCTGGAGCTGATGAATCTGGAGGTTTAGTGTACTAAACTAGACGGATTTCACTACCGATTTGTCTGACAAGAAAATTGGTTGGATTACAGGAGCCTATGACCGCCTCACCACCCACTCATCTCCCCCGTTCTTTAGCTCACAGATGCACTTTCTTTGGGCGAAATGCACAGCTACTTTTGAAGGGTGATGAATTCAATTCGGTTTTAGTCTACAGCGGTTTTTAGCTGCGTTGTTATAGGCAGTTACAGAAACGTGTAAGCAAAGCATAGCGCAAAATACCTACCCCCTCACCCTTTCAGCTTTACGTTGAAGGTTTAGACCCTAATCAGGGTACCTGGAATTACCTCACGCCAGAGTGTTTTTGTAGGTTGTCTCTTAAACTTTATATGTACCTATGTATACAAAATGAAGAGAGCACAGAATACATTTGATTGCTTTAAAATGCTCAATTGTATGCTTTTGAGTGTGAGTATCCTTTATATGCAAGACATTTTACATGAAGAATATACCTTGTAAATCTTCTGCAGTGATTTGTGTGTTTTTGGGACATCGGTATATATAATGTAATTGATCGTTATAGAGTACGCATTCTGAATTTGTTTTTGGTATTCTAAGGAGCACTGAGAGGTTTCCTGATATCAACAGTCAACGTTTTAAGCATAAGTTTCTGACGTCCTATGGGCTACAAGATGCCTATAAGTCAAAGCTGGGAAAGTCCATAGTCCATCATTGGTACACAAGCATGCAAGTGCAGTATAGACAGCCACATGCTGCACTGAGGTCACAGGCATGTTTTCCATTCAGGATGTACAGCAGTTGTCGGATCAGTGATGTTCTTCTGTTGCATCCACCCAGTTTGTCCCACAGGCAATGGATTAGCATCTAGCAGTAAAGCAGGTCAGGAATGATGTTGATCCCAAGCTCCCTGTAACCCAGTGTGAATATGAGCATTATTGTGGCAGAAATGTTAATGGATTCAGTTGACAGTGCTGTAACAAGTGGAAGAGTGCAAGTCTCTAAACTGTGGTTATAACTACATCGCCATATGCTGTGAGCAGCAACAAGCATTAAAAGGCTTTCCATATCATTATGCTCCTACAGCCAGAATGGTGTAAGGACCTCTTTTTTTATTTGAACAGGTTTATCCTGTGTATGAGTGCATTGCCATCGCCATAAGAGAAAGAAATGAAGATTTGTCTGAAAACAATCTTTTTGCCAGTGCCTGGGTGGTGATCTCAAGTTGGAGTGCAAATTCCAACATTAAAAGGTGAGCATGTCCGTGTACAAGACACTTTGACGATCCTCCGTTAGTGACTGGTTTACAGGTCAGAGTGTTGTTGGAGGAGTTAAGTCGTAATATTAGTAGGCCGAAGGACTGATTTGTATTTAAGCAACTGCAAAGAAACATGCCCCTTAGTCCACAGGGGATACTTAGAATTTGATAGTTTGTTATAGCCAGTAATTAACCTTGCTCCAAAGAGCAAAATTGATATTGTAAGGTATGAATGCTCAGATTGATAATTAGCGGAGTACCACAGGTGTTTGTACTAGGACACTTGGTCTTTGTAAATTATTCATATCATCTAGATTCTGGTATGATTAGTAGACTAGTTTAATTTTCCTGGAGTGATCTATGTTTGTCTAAAGCAGTTTGTAGTTGCATCCATTTATATACCTGGGTATTTTACCAAAATAATTTGGATGTAAATACCTTGCTTAAGGGTACAACAGCAGTGTCTCTACTGTTGTTTGAACACGGAACCTCCCAAAACCTGGACTGCTCAAGTGTACAATCATGGGATTTTAAATTTTACAAATGCACTAGTAAGGCCTAATTTATTGAAAAAGTAAGTTTTCTTTTTATATGAAAGGTTCTTATTTCAAGAACAGGATGGATGAGATCTTTGGTCCAATAGATACTAAATACCAAGCAGCCTATATGGGCTGAATAGCCAGTTCTCATCTGTAACCTGTAGGATACAATTGCAGGGATGCCTGCTGCTTAATTATCTTTAAAGATAATCCCGTTCATTTGAGTCATCTGCTGCAGTTGTGTGTGGGTTCTGTGCCTCAGGTGTTCCTTCTGCCTCTGACTGTTCTATATGTGAGTCGTTACGTAGGTATGGGTGGGTCCTGGCCATTTACAGGTGTTTCCTGAACAGTTGGCGTGGCTGCTAGGCGTGGCTGCTTAGTGTGATGAAGGGATGGAATCCAGATGAAGATTATGATGTAACTGTGTTCGTGCCAGTAAGACTTGCAAAGTGGGGTCCCTTTTTCACTGAGCTGGGGGATTGCTCTGTAATCGAAAAGTTTGTCGCACATTTTGACATGCAAGCTCACACACTTGTGTTTCTTATTGCGTTTCCCGCGGTGGCGAAGGTAATAAGGTAGGGAAAAGGGACATAGCGTGCACAAGTCTGGTATGGTGCTACAGAGTGGTGTGGTCATCAGAAAACCTCTTATTTCTAGTAAGGGTCACAGTAACCCAGTATGTTTTCAAAGCACAGAGTACAAAGTGGGGATGCATCCTGTGTGACCTGCACACAGTGACAATTTAGCAACGCTACTTAACTTCATCAGTTACCGCTTGGGAGAGGTAGGAGGAACCGAGTTGGTTGGCAAAAACCCATAGGGAAAATAAAATTGTAGACTCTCCACAGAAGGTAAACAACTTTGGAATTGAATCCAGTTGTCAGGCTGCTGCCCCTCCTTAAAACATTGTTAAAAACATTAACTACATTGGCATTTACTATTGAATGTTATTTCTAAACTTTGTCTTGTTTTAAAACTCTGCTCTGTATTTCTTGGTATTTACTATTTGTTGCTTGCGAACCCAAAATCCCTATAAATGTGGGCATAATATAAAAGACTGCCCTCTTGCACTGGGTATGAAGAGGGCTTTGCCAGGTGGAATTGAAAATTGCAGTGTATCCAGTCTGAGTGCAACTTAACCTTTTATGTAAGTATGTCGCATACTCTTGTAATATCACACTAACACAGTGGTGCATTGGATAATCAATAATTAGGATTAAAACTGAGTGTTGTACTTATGAAGTGTTTCGATACACGTTCTAGGTAGTGTAACAGGTTTTCCTTTTTTTCTATTATCTAATGTTTCAGTTTTTTGGATTTTTTTATTGTATAACCTTTGCAATTTCTTTGCTAAGGACAAAGCAGTACTGAAATACTCTAGTCAATGCTATGCAATAAACAGAACTTTTTCCAAATAAAAGTTGAGGAAAGTTCATTTTATCGACTTTGGATGAGTTAAAGAGTTTGCCCCAATGTCTCTATGGAGTCCATAAATTCAGTATGCGTCTTGGTCATTAATGAGGATGGCAGATAAATTAAGTTTAATAACACTTCATTTGCATAGAATGTTTTTTTCATGGTATGCTGACTAAGTGCACTGCAGTTGGGTAACGTTTTTATCTAGTTTGTCTTCCTGAAGTAATGGATGTTTTTTTTTATTTTCTCATTTTAGGAAAAAACTAATAAAGACAAATGGTAAATGGTAATCAAGAGTATTTCTTGTATTTTACATTCTTAGTGGGGAAAAAATGAATTGTTTTAGAAATACATAGGACGGTAATCTATTCAGAGAAATATTGTTGTGGTCATCATTTGTGGTAAAATATATAATTTACCGCACAGAACAGAGGTGTAGTGTTTTATAGAAAGTTCCAGCAATCTTGGTCCAAATCCAGAATATGGAAAAAAAAAACACCCCTTAACTGTTTCTAACCTCAAGGGTTGGAAAGTAGTTCCAGATCTGAAAAAATAAATGGGTCTTGTATTCAATAGCCATATTAGTAACTGGTTTGATAGGTACCGCCTTTGGTGCAGAATATTAAGATGTGTTGCCTTGTAGACACCACAGTGTTTTTGGCAAGTCAGACCACAGCTGAGTCATCCTAACCTCAACCCCCCAAAAACAATCTTAGAGCCGTGAATCATGAAGTCTGAAAATTTAATATGTGGATGAGAAAAGCAGAAAAATTAAAGATATCTACTAATGTAAAATGAAAAGTCTTAAAACACTTTCTTCAGACTAGTCATAATCTATGACTGGACCCAATTTGAAACTAGTTGTGAGTCTGACAACAAAAGGTCTTTCCTGAATTTCCCCGTCTCCAAAAGAAGAGGCAATAGCATTTTCCTCTATGGTACGCATCTTCCTGTCAGAGACAATCGAGCACTTCCTTGTTCCTATAATTTAGTGTTGCATCAACCGCTGGTGGTGAGATAGGCTAATGATGACTGTAAAATGAAAGACCTTGGATTATGCAGTTTTAGTCGTGCAGAAGAAAGTTATCTGTATTATTTTAAGCTCTGTTCAGTGGTCTGTTGCTGCAAATCAATTATGTACAGTAATAGGCCTCACAGCATATCGTGGGTAAATCCTGCTTAAATCCAGTATCTATCAAAAGCTTAGAAAAGATTGTCTGCACTGTTTTTAATTGCCACATCTCTGTTTGAAGAAGAGGCACTAGAACTCATGTAGAGCATGAAGGAAACCAGTACAAGGAGCATAGGAAAAGACACTACATCTTTCATTATGTATGTTCTTGTTTATCAGGGAGAAAGGCATTTCGTTTGCAGCTCGCATTACACTCTGTACCAATAAAATCTGGAAAAATAGCCTAATTTAAAAATGAAATTCAATGTTGAAGGTTGTGTGCTACCCTGGGATTGTTCATGATGAAGCTTTGGAACACTGGTGGCTGCCTCGAAGTACTTTTGTTAATAGTTCAGTTTTGACAATAGATTTGACTGAAATAGTTTAAACAAAACAGTCTTATGTGGTTAATATAAAAATAACTATTTGAAATGCAGTTTAGTATTGTTTTTATGAGTTATTTGTGAGAACAGCCTACTGTCAAATTAATTTCAGACAAACTACTGTGCAAATGAAAAGTTCTTGTAGGATTGGGGTGTTTTTATTTAAGAATTTTCTATTTTATGGAGCTACTGAAATCTTTGGTTATAAATTCCGTTCTGCATATGGTTGGAGGTGCAAATAACCATGAAAATTTTGCATTATAGAATTTTTCTTGAAAGTGTTCTTGTTGCTCAATGCTAGAATTAGTTAGCAGTGATTAATGACATTCTAACTGTACCTTTATCATATTAACTTCCTGTGATTTATACTGTATGGTAAAGTCCTTAACTATCTTGCTCCTCCATTTTGGATTTTAATATTTGCCAAAACTGTGAAATATGTATTACACGTGTAGTTTCTGAAGAACTACCCTTGCAAATACAATCCAGAAATCATTAGATCTGTAACTGTCTTACGTTGGTAAAGGTAACCCAAAAAGGTTATTATGTTTATTTTCACTTATGTGGGGTTATAGCAAAATTGTAAGAGAAACTTTAGTGAAGGGTGGTTTTGTACCTTGGTTACATATACAGTAGTGTCTCGACATTTGCTAGTGCTCTGTGCACAGCTGTCGCGAACAGACATTTGTTCATAACCAGTCCCACACCTATACTTTTGCATAATGTACTACAGGTTAAATAAGTCACCCTTTCTCATATGATCATTAAAGTATTAATGTTTTGGCTTTAAGTTAATGAAAATAACATTGATCAACTAAAACAGTGATCACAGATGTATCCAAATCTGCTAAAATAACATGAATCTGATCTCTGCATGTAGTGGCCACCTGCACATTTTCTGCCTTGCCGGTTATTGCCTGCTCCGTGATCAGCATGCCGCGCTGTAATGAAAAGGGCAATAAAACTGTCAGTGAGCCCGTAAAGCCGTCTCCTAGCCTGTCATTCCTCATGCTGCCGCCTCAAAACCGGGAGTGTTCTCTGATACAAAGAAATCGCGTCGAGATGCTGATGCTGGGTCGTCTGCACTTGGCCAGGGCACAGGGAGAGGCTCGCTCATTAGCTAGATTCGTCTTGCGATTCTAGTTTTGATCATAGTCAAATTGCGCTGCCAATTTGGAAGTTGCGCCTAAGAAACTTTGGCTCGGTTTCATCCTGGATTTTGCATTCACACTGAATCGCGTGTAAGCGTTTTCAAGACTGTGTGCCCTCCATTTTTATTCATACTACTAATGAAATAACAGAAAACATGATCACTCTACTTGGTTATGGATCTGGCAATGTCTTGCTTACAACCAAGAAATGGTTCCTGTAATCATATCATCGCACAGATTAAATCTGTAATTGAATTACAGAAAGCATATGGGTCACACTTATCAGCACAATACTAAGTATTCCTTTTAAATAAAATCTGAAACAAATTCCCAATAACATTCTGCTCTTTGGGAGTGCTGGAGCTAAATGGAGGTCTAATTTCCTGACATTAAAAAGTTAACACTAAAGACATTAGGAGACTAAACCCTTCAACAGGACAAGAAATATATCTTTACCACCAGGGGCTGAGAGATAAGTAGCTCAGGTGGCAACAAGTGTATCTCTAACACAAACTGGCATCTTCAAGATACAAGTGTTGAAAACTATCATTCATCATCACCTGCATGAATATGCCATTTATGGCCAGGTTGAAGGCTGACACTCTTCTGAGACTGAGCCACAAAAAGGTGTCTTCAGTTAGTGTCTTGAATAAGACCATTGGAATCCCGCCTTTTAGTTAGAAGCAATAAATTGAGGAATTGGCACATTCTGTTACGAGTGAGAGAACGCTCGTATCTCCTGTGAAATATGGTGCGGGGTCTGTTATGTTTTGGAGTTGTTTTGCATGGTGGACGTTTAGGCCAAGTGCATGGTTCTCTCTCCCAAGAAGCTGAAGCATGGTGAAGAGTGGGCTTTCCAAGATTAAAGGGATCCAAATCATATATTCAAACCAGTGGCCACACATTGCTCTAGCCTTTGACTATGCCAGCAGATGCTCTGTTGTTGCACTGAATAAAATATGAAATATTAGAATAAATGTGAAAGTTGTTTTTAGCAGATGCCTTTATCCAGGCCAAAATGGATGTGCTGCAAAAAAAAATACAGAAGTTCAAAATCTGATATTTACCAATATCGGTGAAAAGAGATCATATCACTGTCTTTTAGTAAAGAACGAAAACATGGGCCAGGAAGGAGTCTTGTGTGGTGGAAGAATGTGACCCAGTGAATATGGGAGTGTTGCAGGTCCCATCTGAAAAGGTGGACTCTGAAGGATTGAGAACAGAAGGGAAGTAGTGCTAATCTGCTAAGAGGAGAATGCACCTAGGTGAGGATCACAATGACAAGCCAAGACCGGTTAAAAAATGTATTACCCTTTTCTTTAAAAAGGAAGAGGACTAATAATGAGGTCAGTTCTCATTATTATTACTTGGAACTCTTGCATGGGCCTTATACCTTTCTGTAACAAAGTCTCTCTAAATTGAAACATCTTTTCTGTACCTTATTTCTGAGATCCTATAACTCTCTTGGCATTTGCTTTTAGGGATGACGGCAATTGCGTTTGACATTCATGTTAATAATTCCTTAGAAATGTCAAACCCTTCTTTAGGAGCCAGAACCATCGTGCTTCAGGAGCCAGATGGGACTACAGAAATCTCTGATGCTTGATGGTACACTTACCCTTTTAGTCCAGGTTCTGAGGTGTTTCATAGCAAATTGTCCCGTTAAAGAAGGGAATTTTTAAGTCATTAACAGTAAAATGTAGGAAAATCTTGTTGTGTAATTGACAGCTCCAGTTGGAATAAAACAGAGAAGACACTCCGCCCTCCAGGAGTGTGAGATCCCTGGTTTCAACAGTTCCTTGAGGTTCAGGATTTCTAGTTGCTTATACAATTCTGAAATAAACTTGGTGGGGGATAGTGTCTATTTAAATGAATTTGTAGTAGACGATTTAGTAATGTAGTAGACATTGTTAAATTTAAACAATGGTTAAAACCGGAAAAAACAGTACTTTTTAATTAGAAAGCTCAGAGGCTCAAAGGCGATGAGAAGGCCCTACAGGTACTTCAAAGTTAAATTATTAGATTACCTTTTCTTATACTCCATTAATTTTTACGTCGCATAGTAGACTACCTTCTGTTTTGTGGTTTAGAACAGCTAGACTTAAGTATTTCTCTTTAATAAGAGCCCCCCCCCCTTCATGTCTATATGTCTGTGTATATGATGATTGTGGTGGGTTGAATTCCCATTTCGTGCTTGGTAAGGAAACCAGCAGGCGCCTCTATTAGTTTTCAAACACTTCGAGGACAACCTGATTCTTTTTAGCCCTGAATGGCCAGTCCTGGTCCTGAAGGGCTGCTGGGTCTGCAGGTTTTTTTAGGCATCCTCAAAGCACCAGCACCTGAAGAGTTTGAGGAAGCAGGTAAATTGGTCCTATTAAGCCCCTGATGAGCTGATTGAGCTTGTTAAGAGCCGAGTTGGAATGGAAACCTGCAGACACACAGGCCCTCCATGACCAGAGTTGCTTATCCCTGTAATATAAACAGTGTCCCCCTGTTAAAGATTCGAAGGTCTTTCTCATGAACTATTCATGTTCAAGGATACTTGTTGTTTTTAATACTATGGCCTATAACTCCAGTGTGAAGTAACTAAGATCTTCTTTCCCAATAGAGAGGTGTATTGTTTTGAAAAGGCATAGACTGAAGCCTTGCTGCATCTCATTTTTCAGGAATTTCAACTGCTCACTGGATTTTGCATCATCGAGTTTAGAAAGCATATTGTGCTTATTTTGGGGTGTTTAACGTATTTTTCCCCGAATTGTTTTACCATTGTTTTCATTCTGAATAAATGGCAACCTTTATTATTATTTTGGGTTTCATTTTGCCTGCAGATTTTCTAATTGCTTCTGCTTTCTAATCCACCTAGCATAAGGTGAAAACGTACATGTTTTCACTGAAACATGGATAGGTCCATCTCCTGTATATTGTCTGTAAGAACACAGCATAAATAGCAGAACTGAGATGTTGCAGTTAGAACTTGACGTGTAAGCCTGCAGTACTATCACTGACAAGTGCTTTGTCTGTTGGCCCTTGCACAGTTGTTCACATGTTTGAGTGAAATCTTAAGAACTCCTGTTAAGGTTCATAAAGAACTAGTAGTTCTATAAAAAAAGACCCCTTTAACTTCTTTTTCACAAAACAGTAATGAAAATGGCTCTTCAGAAAGCCACTGCTGCCTTCAAATAAAAACCTGAATTACCCACAAACTTATCACATGTCCTCTGTAAAACTCTTCAAGAAAAATCGCACAAAAAAGAGATTTCGCTTCACCAGAACTAATTTTCTTCCTAAGAAAAGCTTAGGCCTTAGGAACAGCTGTTAGCTGTCTGCAGTCATGTCTGTGCTTACTCTACCAAATGACATTTCTATTGTCCTTACTCTTCTAGCAATACAAATTACCAATTAGAATATTTCTATTTAATTTTTCCAGTATCTGTAGTACCTAGGTGGTAAGCACTTCCAGTTATTATTATCCTTATGGACTTTAGATTTTATTAATGGAATGGATCTTCACGATTACTTTAAAATGACGATTTTGAGTTTCGAACAAAGGCGGTTACTTATTAACCAAACAGTATGGTTTTGTTGTTAAAAACAAAACCTGATACCATTCATTTATGATTTAAAGAATGCTGTAATCTTTTTAGTTTTAACTTATTTTCTTACATGGTTCAACAGATTTTGTGCTCGCTGCTTAAACCTAGTTGTCAAGTTACTTTTTTTTTGCTGTAGCTTGAACAGTTGTTTAAAAATGCACAGAATAAAGACATCAAGTTCAGGAGATAATTATGCCAGTTTTATATATAGGTTATTTAATGCTATCTTACGTTCTGCATTTAATAACTTTCTTAACTGTATTGATGCACAAAGCTTAAAATATTGTTTCCTTAGCATGTCAAGGTAGTTTTTCTTGTGATGCTTCTTATTTTAAAAGCTGTTAGAAGAAGGATTGTATAATCCAGCCCAAAGGAGGAGGTTTTTTTTTTTATTTGCATGTTTTTAAGTACATATGAAAAAATAGTTCACACAGTCAATGTTTGAAGTCCAGTTTTCTTGTCTTTGTTACGCACTGCATTTGAAAACATGTAATCTAAAAAGTGCCTTTTGGGGAAACAAAATGAAAAACTCTTTGTTCTGTCTTGCAGTGTACACTGAGCTGTTTTTTCTGGCAGTGATAAATGTCAATTTTCTTGGGTTTGTAATTAATGGAAACGTTAAAAAAAAAAAAAACATTTTCAATCAGAAGCAAAAGTTTGTGAGAATCCGAATACTTTTTTGTATTTAATTCCTAGCCCGTTTGTTTTGATTGTCCAGTATTTTAGTTTTCCATGCAAGTTGATGGGTGTCGAATCGCGAGCAACCGGAACTGCAGCACATCTCTGTGCTTTTGAAGTCCCATCTGTGTTTCTGATATGGCTGCAGACACTCATTTAAACTCTTTCCCTATCTCTGTTCTCCCAGTTGAGCATTTTGAGCACTTCAATGTTTGAGTTTTTCCTATTCTGTAGATGATACGGGGTTTTTTTTCACTCGGTGAAAAGCATGGTACCCAACACATAATGGAAGCAAGAAAGAAAATGGAAGAATAACTTGTGGCAAAGCAATTTCAAGAAAGTCCTTTGAAAACCACTGCCTTTCGGTGGAGTGTTTTTGGCAGGAGCTTGGATACTTCTTGGTTGGCTTCATGGGCGAAGTGCTTGTTCATGTTTATTAGCTGAATAGGAGTTTCAGTTCACAGGTTCGGTCTTCGGAGGACAGGTCTGAAAGGGTGTGCTTGTCATCACACTTATATTCTGTTCTGTAGTGCTGACACCTCAACACCATGTTCTTTGAGTACTTGGCACACAGTGTCTATGTTCCTTGTTTTATATGTGTTTCTTTATTTCAGACGAGTCAAGAAAGTAAAAAATGTAGCCTTGCCAGAATAGTTAAAAGCAATATTCTCAGCATCCAGACTCATAAACAACAAGTGGACTAAATAAAAAGTTCAAATTGGATACAGGATATGGAGCTACTAATGGTCGTTTTTATAAAACCCCATTTTTTTTACATTTGGACACAATCCTCAGCTATTACCAAATGATATGCAGGTCTAGGAAATTCTAAAAAACATGTACTTCTCATACATACATTGTCATTTTATTGCATGTCCAAGTAGTGGTATAAGGCAGCAATTATTTGTATTTTTTTTATTTAGGATTATATATTTTTAATTGACCCACCCTCCCGAGCAACCCCAATCCATGTTTAATAAAAATGACATTACCTTGAATATAAATCAAGCAACTGATGCTAATCATGCAAATCGCTCTTGAGGAAAATGAGCCGATGAAGATAATTGGTGTGAGGTGGTCAGTCTCTGATGTCATTTATTATTTAGCCTGGGTCTCAGTTTATATCATTGCAAAAACAATCTCACTTTAAAATAGGGTTTCAAAACCAGACACTTCCTGATGTTTTTTTTCTTCTAAGATCATATTTTGGAACAGATTCAAGTTAGAGTGAAACCAAGGAGTGTTACCTAAAGGTAACTCATGCATGACCCAGTGGTGGCTTGATAAAGTTAATCATGTTAACTGGCCAGAATCCTGGATCTGTCTGTTTTTCTGGCACCATGGATTTGGGGAGTATGCATGTGTCCCGTAAGGTTCCTACAACACCAGAAAGACTGCAGTAACATTGTCCTTGGCAGTTGAGTTCTGACTGTTCTCCTGACACAGGAGTGTATTGAAAGCAAGATTCAAATACACAGTATGTAATGTTTCTTCTAAGAAGGCAGTAAACTTTGTTGCAAATATTCAGCAACCATCACAGCAACACAATATTTTGTAATATTTCACCATAGATAAAATTGTATTTCCTCCTGTGATAGCCCTAGTCCAAGGTTGTGTGCGCTCTGGAGAAGGTTTTCTTCAAGGACCTCTCTGTATTTGGCTCTGTTCATCTTTCCCTCAATCCTGACCAGTCCCTGCCACTGAGAAGCATCCCCACAGCATGATGCTGCCATGCCTCACCATAGGCATGGTATTAGCCAGGTGATGGTACCTGGTTTTCACCAGACATGGCGTTTGGCATTCAGGCCAAAGAGTTCAATTTTTGTCTCATCGGACCAGAGAATCTTTTTCCTCATGCTCCGAGTCCTTTAAGTGGGCTGTCATATGACTTTTACTGAGGAGTGGCTTCCATCTAGCTGCTGTAGCACAGAGACCTGATTGATGGAGCTGTGCTTCCGACAGGTTCTCCCATCTTTACACAGATACTCTGAAGCTCTGTGAGAGCGGCCATTGGGTTCTTGGTCACCTCCCTGACCAAGGTCCTTCTTGTCTGAATACCCAATTTGACCGGACAGCCAGCTCTAGGAAGAGTCTTGGTGCTTCCAAACTTATTTCATTTGGCAATGATGGAGGTCACTGTGCTACTGGGAACCTTCAGTGCATTGCCAATTTTTATCCCCTTTTCCAGATCTATGCATTGATACAATCCTATCTTGGAGGTCTACGGAGAGTTCCTTGGACTTCATGGCTTGGTTTGTACTCTTCTATGCACTGTGATCTGTGGGACCTTATAAAGACAAGTGTGTGCCTTTCTAAATCGTGTCCAAGCAAGTGAATTTGCCACAGGTGGACTATAATCAAGTTCTAGAGACATCTCAAAGATGATCAAAAGAAATAGGATGCATCTGAGCTCAAATTGGTGTGTCATAGTGAAGGGTGTGAATACTTATGTAAATGGGAGATTTCCGTTTTTTTAAAATAAATTTGCCAAAATTCCTAAAAACATGTTTTCACTTTGTCATTAGGGGCTGTTGTGTGTCGACTGATGGCAAATTAAGAGTCGGTTCAATCCGTTTAGAAACAAGTCTACAATACAAAGTGTGGAAAAAGTGGAAGGGTCTGAATTCTTTCTGAAAGCACTGTATGTCCATGCTTCTTTCTCTCTTTCTATTTTGGAGTGACCTTGATTGTTTCTTTTCTTGATAACGTTCTTTAAATGATTTTAAAAGTTGACAAAGTAGAATTAAAAGTATCTCTGTTGACCTGTGTTCATATATTGAAGATACTTTCATTGTACATAAAGTAGTATTCCATTTGGATCCTTATGTAGTTACATAGTTAAACATGAATAGTACATCACATTACATGGTGGCATGTTATGTGTTGACTTTTAAGTGTTTCTTCTGCTTTTCATTATTTCAGCTGGTTTTACACCGGAAATGTATGGAAATTAAACTGTTTTATTCATCCTTTGTTTCTGGGATGTGACAGAGACGCACAACTGTCTTAAACTGATATCAGCTTAATACCTTGAGGAGGGAATTATGATGATAAAAGGGCCCTAAGCATATTGTTAAAATATTTTATTAAGCATACTGCCGGGTCCTTTTGGAAAATGAAATGTTAAAATAACTTGTTCTACAATCAGATTTACATTACCATGCTAATGGGTTTTATAAATCTAAGAATTCAAATATCCTGGAGGCTGATTTGCAAACTACGTTTCTGAAGAAAACGAGTAAACGGCTAATTAAAATTAAAACTGCGCAGAAAAACATTTTGAACTCGGCACTATTTCAATATGCAATTAGGCACATAGCTTTTCTCATTGCTAGTGTCTAATAATCAAACAAGTGACCTGAATAGTTAAATGAGCTTGTACCTGCTTAATACATTACTACAAAATTAATATTTGTTTTGAAGGTTTTTTAAAAACATGAATTATACAGTATGTTTCTTTTCTCACTGTTTGGAATAGTACATTTAACCCTGTGTTGCAGACACTTTCTCTTGATATGGGGAGGATTGACAAATGTTCAAGCCTTTAAATATTGTGGTCTCTAAATTTGGTGCGCACCTCTCACCATAGGACGGGACTGAAACTGATGATTTTTAGTTGCCGATGTAGACTTCAAACTGCCATGGCGTACAGATAATTGGCCAGTAAGGGATGTCCCTTCTCTTTGGCAAGACGCCTGGTGATGTGACCAGTATTATTGTTTGCAAGAAGAATTGGTCTTCTGTGGTTTAGCAAACTCTTAAGTGGGTGAAATTTGTTTTTACCCTTTGTTCTAGTAAAGCATGTTTTTTTGGGGTGGGGAATACCCAGTTGGGAGTTTTTCTTTGCTTGTCGCTATAAACCCCGCAACCATACATGGGAGACTAAGGAAGTATAGGCAGACTCCTCCAGCCTGTCCACCTTTGTTTTAATTGTCACTGGTAACCCAGCCCTGTGCTGGCAGGCAGATTGATTGGTAAAGAGGTGCATCACCACCAGAACTTCATGCCAACAAAGCTCTTGGGAAGATTGGAGGTTGCTGCGTTTCTGAGTCGCCGAGAGATCCCCGGCCAGCTGTTTACACACTGGCATCGCCACCCCACTAGATAACTAGGAATTGGCCGAGCGCCGGTGCTGCTTCAGGGACGCTAGTGACATAACCCAGACTTGATCCTGCACGTGGGTGGGCACCTTTAATCGTTTTGCCACTCAGGATGCCCCAGAACTTGATGTTTAGGCCTAATGTGCACTACACGTCGGATCTCTGTACCATCCACCAACTGTGTGTAGCACGTCTTGCCCCATTCTGAGCTCAGACCATTAGTCAGTCTCAGGAAGTGAGCACCGCACGCGAGGACCTGTCGCTGCTGTTCATTTTGCACTTGCTCACTCAGGGTGGCCCTCCGTCTTAGTTTGTGGAAAAAGTTTGTTTTTTTTTTTCTTTTGAAGGAGCTTTGGGCTTGTTGGAAAGTAAATGGTGATTGTCTTGACAGTGAGAGTGCAGACTAAATTTTTTTTTTTATTATTTGTTTGGATTTTAATTTTACCAGACTGTTGACATAAAATGTCAGTCAGCACTGGCGTATAGAACCCTCCCCCAAGGGAAGTGAGGAACAGTGGTGCCACTATCGGCCCTCTTCTCTCCCTCAGCACGCACTGTGTAAGCTTCTGAAGATTGTAAAAAAGTTTGGGGAAAAAATGTATTTAAAAGTAAAAGACATTTACTAATTACTACTGTTTTACTGAGGCTGAACCTCATGCAGATGGTTAAAGACTACATTGTACTTGAGGAAATACGTTTTGGGGTGAAACTCATTTTAATGTTCATAAAACCATAAATGTCTGGCAAGACAAATTCTTTGCATGTATTGAGCTAAGTTAAAGCAATGTTTAGAGAGCGTTTATATGACTTGCATGCGGGGAACTCGGGCATCACGTTTAGCAGGATTATTAAGCTTTTACCATGCCAGTGGCTACCCTCATCTTAGCTCTTGTCATCTTTCATTGTCTTTATATCACTTGCTGAAGGTTGCAAATCAAGCTTGCTTCTCCGAAGATGTCTGTGGAAAAAGTGTCAGTTGTAATCTGCTTTGCCAGTAGTTGCCAGCTCCCATACATTTGATGAATTTGCACTTTAAAGCTATTGCTCCCACGTCCAGTATTTATCATCACCTGTCAAAAAGCATTACCTCGAGAAGGTGATCAGCCTTGCGAATATTGGTTATTTCTCTTTGCAAAGTCACTGAATTGGGTATTTCTGGTTCACTATCTGCTAATTCCACTTACCGTAGGTTGAAGGCAGTTTGGGACTTGCTGATGAGTCATTGTTATAAGGCATCTCCTGAAGACAGTCTTAGAACCTTTCTAACCAGATACAGAATCGTGGATCATTTGTAGATCCCGTGTTAGGGTTAAGCTTTTCTTTAAGGACAATTGCCACAGAATTACTGCAGTGCTTTTTTTAAATTCATTGAAAGATCATTTTAATTGAGAGTGTATTTGCTGCCGAAAGCACTCCTGCATTGCTAATGAAAATGAAGAAAAATGTTTAGCATTGAAACTGAATAACCCTCCCCCAAAAAAGTTTAAAGTGTAGGTTTACTTGAGTGTTCTCCAACTCTGGTCCTGTGGTCTGGTAGGGTTGGTTGGCTGGTTTTTAAACCCTAAAAGTCCAGAAAAGAGTTGATTGAATTAATGCTCAGGCAAAATGGGAACCAGAAGAGAAAGCGCACTTTGGGAACTGAATTTCTTTTCAATTTCTGTACCCGTTTTAAATTAGTTAGGAAGTACCCACACAATGGGTGTCCTTATTGTTGGTCTGCCTTGTGTTCTCCAAATGGGATTAAATGGGTTATTTTACTTTTCAGACCCTTAAAAGCATGAATATGAGTGCTGAGAGAAATGTGTCCGCTTAAGTTGTCTTGGGTTAGGGCTTAGAGCCCTGTGCAGTTTGTGACGTGAGGGTGTTTCTAAACGTGCAATCAGTTTGTGACTGGTACACAATTTATATTTATATGTTAAGTATATATTAATTTAATGATGATTTTTGGACTCCTCTGTCTTGTTCCCCTACATGGTGTCCATCATGCCTGTGTTCTGCTCACATACCATTTTTTACAAGGTGGTAACCCACACTGGTTCAATCCCTGAAGCATAGCCTGTTCTGCTGCCTGTTGCACAAATAACACAGACCCCCCTCAACAGGCCAGGGTTTGTTTTATGGAAAAGGGCAGCAAGTTCTTCTGTTACTTTCTTAGCGTTTATAAGCTCAAGACCTGAAGATAGTTTGTGTGTGTAAAAATGAGTGCAACAAGAACTAACATTTCAAAGATTAATTTGGAAAATCAGTAAATACTAGTTTCTTCTACCTCTCGGGTTTACTTGAGTAACGTTGTGGAGTGACTTGAAAACTTAGATGTGGTTTCTGGACAGAATGGCAGCAGTTAAACGAGATACCTATAACACCTTGTTCAGCCGTTGAATTATGTCAGAAATGATGATGCACTTGCCTCTGACAAATGAGTCATAATAAAGTCTTCGTGTATTTGTCTGCCCAAAACGGAAATCTGGGATTTTATTGTACTGAGAGCTGAAGGTGACTCGAGGTTATACCCAGTCATAGCTTCCTCGCCCAGACTTTCCCAGCATGTCGATTTTCGTGCTCACCTCTTTCTGTGTAAGTTCTGTATTTAAAGTGTTGGGGTGTCAGAGTAACATCATACAGTTTAAACTGACGTCAATCGCAAATTATCCTGAATAGAGGAAATAGTGCTGTTTAGTTAAGGTATTATGGGTTCGTCATGGTTTGATAATGAATGTAAGATGCAGTTGGTTTTCATTTCTGCTATGGGCTACTGTATCCAGGCTATTCCTGTGAGGTCTCAGGTTTTACTGTTTGAGTGATACCTAGTGGTATTTGTAAGGTAGGAGCACATCCAAAATATCGGGTGCCTGCAACATCCTTCTGGTTAGGTTATGGCCCTTTCCAAAACCCAGGACCTGAAACATTAGGTTTTGCTGGTCAGCCTTGACCCAACTTTCCAATGTTTTTCCAATACAAATATGCACAGTTATGATTATTGTTTTAAGGAAACTGGAGGTGGTCCAGTTTAGTCTTGCGGTACAGTTGAGCTGGAATCGTCAATTGAATGTTCATAAGCAAAACCATGGTAGTATAGGCCTTTTTATAAAGCGTGCACTGCATGTCAACAGCACAGCAAAGTGTGAGGTTAAGTGCACCGTTATGTTTTTTTTTTTACTCTGCAACTTAAGTGGATATGCGCCATAAATTAACTGTATAATTTAATTTAATTTTTGTTATATCATCCCAATATGGTGTATGAGTGGCCCACTGCAGAAAACTGTTTGTGACCAGTAAGGATCCTTCATCTGTATTGTGTATTGTATGCATGGCTTTGGACTGGAACCTGGGGAATCTCATAAGCACCTCGTTTAGATGGTATTGAGCACAGAAGTGAGTAGTGACTGAAATACAACAATGTTTATATATTATATAATAAAATGTGATTTCAGGTTTCTGATCTAAAAATGAGAATGCTTTCTTCAGTGGCTTTAATATATTTTGTTCAATTATCTAATTAGTCTACATTAACAATGGTTTATAATCTGTTGATGGGCCACAATTCCATTTTCTTTTTGACTGATGTTGCCCATCAACAGATTATAAACCATTGTTAATATAGATGAGATAATTGTACAGAATTGAGCTTTCCTTATTTTCCAACTGGCCATAAAGAATTGTCTACAACCCCTCCCCCCCCCACACACCCTTTCACTTCTGTGCTACTTATTTGCTACTATTTATCCTTATATCAAATTCTGTTTTTGTTTTTAAATGCAGTCAAAAGCACAGGCTGAGAAACCGCTTTTTGTCCCCACTGTTGTGTAAATTTCAGGCCATGAGTCTGCTTCTTTGTTGTGTTTGCCTATTGATTTTTCTTGTGTGCTGTAGCGACTGATGTTCTTAAAGTTCTTCCCTTCTGAAGGCTTAGTTTTAACAGCAAGTGAAAAATATGCACTTCTGAAATTAGACAAAGGGGGGAGAGTATTAGCCTTTGTGCACCCTGATGTCTTAAGGGCTTATACCTTTTATGTTCTCTTTAAAAAAAGCTTCTGATCATGACGGGTATTTTTTCTTATTTTCAACATAGAACTATAATATGGCACAGTAGCAACATTATGCCCTTTATGTTTGCTGAGTTGGCATTTCAACATGATTAGTGTTACTCTGGTATTTCATATGCTTTACAGTGACAAACATGCAGTGCATGCTTATTTTATAGAGGTATCTATCTGAAATACATTACATTTTCTTTGTTAATACAGCTGCTTGTAGCCAGAAATGCATGAAGTTCTTGGGTGTTCATAGCAGGTTTTTAGAGATTGGAGGTCAGCCTAGTTGACCATTGTGTCACAATTTGAGGAGGGAGAGCAAATATCTGTGCATGGCCTTGCGTTGCAATCCAATAAATAAAGCAGTAGTTAAGCAATGAATGTGCTTTTGAATTGGAAACAGCAATATAAATGGGACCGTAGTAATTAAAAAGAATTAGGAGCACATTAAGGTCCCGACATGTTATTAGTAATGTATGAACAAATTAAATGTTCTTATTTCATGGTTGATGGTTTTGAGAAAGGACTTGAATTCTCAATGAAGAAGAAGGTAGCGAGCTTGTAACTGTACTGCGGGTTGCACACCATCGCACTGTGTGGAAGCGTTTTTCCGGACGCGAGGCTGTTGTAGCTTTGTTTCCAGTCAGGAGGGGTGGTGCAAAGGTGAGTGTGCGCTACCTCCAGAGGGACAAGCTGTCGAAGGGCTTGTTCTAGCTCCATTCATGTCAAGGCAAAGACAGTGGCAAAGTGCCCCCATGTGCATTCAGCTAAGACTTATATTTCTCCAATTCATTGTTGTTCACTTAGCATTGTGTACAGGAATGGGAGTATCATATGAGCTGAAAGGTAATTTAAGCATATGGCAGATGCCTTTGTCCAAGACAACATCTAGAAGGCACAGTCATGAGATGGTTAAACACAGCAGGAAGACATTGTAGTTCACAGAGATCTGGTGAAGCACCTAGAAGTAAGCTGAAGGATTTCAATGCTTTGCATAAATAAAACCTTTAGCAGTTTTTAAAATTATGGTGCATTGTTTTCACCGTCAGACTTGTTACATGTCTTAAATAGTAGTTGGCAGTATCACGTTATGCATTTTGGCAGTTCGATTTGAAAGCGAACATTTCAAATAAAGATGAGTATTCTCATAAATGATCCAAGACTCACGTTATTACAGTAGTTATTTCGAGTGGTGTTATTAAGGCATAAAACTTTGGTGAGGAGCTGACAGCATTTGGTGGCCAACTCCTTACAGTGAGAGCACCAAAACTGTGCTGCTCTAGCAGGGACTGGAGAGATCCCTCCGGTTAAATCAGCATTCAAATAAGCAGTGGTACAGAAACTCTGCAGGACAGCTTTTTTCACAGCATGACTTGGCTGAATGAAAATTTTAAATTAATTTAAGCAGCGTTCCGCAGAGAGCTGTGGCGCCGTGTGGGAAGAGCTTTCCTGATGCTTGTCTCTGTACAGCTGCTCCTCATGTCATTTCCAGTAACGCAGTCATCCCCCTTCAGAGGAAGCCTGCCGTAGAGGGACCGCAGAACCTACTCGCCTGTCTTAATAATCGTGTTCTAACATCCTGCTTAAGTTGTTTGCGTTCTAACAACGGAGGGAGGTGAACCTCACTGGAATAAATACGTCCTTTAAAGTGAAGAGTTGATTAATGTTGTCAATTTATGCCTATTGGTGTTCAGTGAATTGTGTTTAGGGTGTATTATCTAATATACTTAGATGCGATATCCCTTGTTTCTCTTATTGTAATGCGTCTTTATGTAGTGTGTAACATGCCTCATATAGTAGACAGCTAGAGCATTGGGAGTTTCTAGCTGGATTTATAAACGACTTTAATTTTGCTTAACTTGATTTGGCTAAAACCACACTTTTGGCCAGTTGAATGTTCTTGACTACCATGACAGTTTGTATTTGTTTCGTGCTATCTTTTTTTTTTTTTGCTTTTTAAGTTGCCCATGTTCAACAGGGAAAGTTGCTGGCGTTCTGCAGGAAGCAAGAAGGAACATTTGAGATTTGAAGATTTGAGAGGAGAAATAAGTGAGGAGTTAGTTGGTCTGAACGTCGGGTACCAGGAAGAATTAAACGCACTCCATAGCTTGTGTGAGTGCACAGCCGTTGCTGGAAAGCCACTTATAACGTGTGAGGGTCGTTGCAGCCTGCAGCCTTTCAGTGTCACCAGGGGGGGCAAAGCAGGTGAAGATCCCGACCGAGACGGCGATCCACAAATCCACAGAGTTTTTCCCATCTGCTTCCAGTAGATTCCACAAAACTCCCCTTTTCTTGTTTGTAGAAAAGTGGCAAAAGGCTTGATAAACATGGAGATTTCTCTAGGAGAAGCAAGATTATTTTTACCATAAAGATAGGACATCTAGCACCGAGGACTGCACCTCTTTATTTTAGACCGTTGGTAATGGCTCCCCTCTGTTTCTCAGCTCATCTCCTAATCAGTTTTAAGCTTTGTACCCGTGTGATGTGTGTGGTGAAATGCGTCTTGGTGGTAGATTATTGCATTTCTGAAGCTTGTGCCTTGTTTTTTATGAACAGACTGCAAACTATGACTGCATTATCAATAGATGGATTGTCAAGAGTTCTTTGTACCATATTTCTAAATTATATAGCGTGTATAGGAGAGCTGGATAATTTAGGAGTTTTAACCTGAACCGATTTTAATTAATTCTCAAATTTTAAAGTGGTTACAATTCAGATGTAATCTGTAAATTGTTTAGCTAGGATTAAAAAAAATAAAGTAAAAAACATTTTTGCATGGCAGGTTGACAATGTTAAATAAACATGAGATCTTCAGAATCTGATCAACAATGCAGCAGTACCTTAAATCCTGATGCAAAGTGTGGTGAGGTGATGAGAGGAAGCTTCAGTGACCTAAAATTGGGTGTACTAAATCTGCGAATTTAACTTGCGAATTGGTTTATTCACGATTTGGTCTACCTGACGGGGGTTTGGGCCAAAGAGGAGCAGAGCAGGGTGAAACCGAGCCCAAGGTTGTCAAGCGCAACTTTCACATTAATGACCTAATGGTTGCCTACCAGCACAAAGACCAGAGTCATTGAATTATTCCGGACAGCTCCACAGTCTGTCTGGATTGTGTCACTGTGTCCTTACTATTAAGAGTGTCCTGAAATAGTGTGTTCATATTACTCTGCCAAAGTACGACATCGCATTGGTTAAATGTGTTGGTATTTAATTGCCAAACACTTCATTATAAGCACTTACCTCGGGGGTAATACATTAGGGAATGTGTGAGAGTGTGCGGGGGGTTAAAATCCTGGATAGATTTTTAGTATTGTGGCTATCTCACCCCATGTTCACAGGAACATTGTAGGCAAGCCCTGCTTTGTGGCGATCGCTCCATGATAGTCAATGACAAGTGACCGTGTGTGCCGTGCTGCGATGTTTTTTTTTTGTTTTAGTAAATAACCCGACGACTCACTGCCAGATCTGATCCCTGGCAAAATGACGCATCCCTCTGACCTTCCAGAAACTATATTTGCGGGAAAGTGGTTATGCCGTACAGAGGGGGTTGTGGGACACCTGCGGGTTTCGGAACGAGCCGCGCAGGGGTACATTAGCGGCGTGGGCTCTCCTCGGTGGCGCGGAGCGTAACCCTGAGTGTGTCCTTCCGACAGAATGTCATCAGAGGACAAGACTCTGGAGCCCTCTGACCAAGGACCGTCACCGCCCCCGAGCAGCACAGCGGCCACCCCAGCTGGGAGCCCGGCCACCACAGACAAGCGACCCAGGGGAAGACCGCGCAAGGATGGTGTCGCGCCCACGCAGAAGTCCAAGAAAAAGTGAGCCGCTCACGGGTTTTCCTGCCGCGCGTGCGCGTGCGCGTGCGCGTGCGAGTGCGCGTGCGAGGACACCACTAGGGTTACAAGGCTTCAAGAGGTGAAAACTATGAAATTAGCTTCAAGTTTCTTATACGTAACAAAGGATATGCTTTTGTGGCGAGGCTGTTACAGAGGAACATGGTTGAGAAAAGTGCTTTTGCCAGCCATTAAATGTTTTCAAAGATGGGAGGCTTTCCTCTACCAGCTGTTGTTTGTGAGGTGTGTTTAATGGATATATGAGTTTTGACATCTTTAAATAAGAAAGGGACTGAAGGTCTGAAGATTGTGGCATCTTACCAGAATTTAGTTCAGAAAGAAAACTACAAAAATATTACAGCTGTACTTAAGGTTAACCCTAGCGGGCTTCCCTTAGGACTATTAAGTTGTCCCAGTTTTATTAAGTGCCCTGAATTATTTAATCAGCAAACAGTTTATTTTGTTCTCTTGTTCTGGGCACCCGAGATTTTGGAATACAGTAGGGTCTCAACATCTGCGGATTTAACTTGCGAATTGGTTTATTCACGATTTGGTCTGGCTGGCCAAAGAGGTTTGGGCCAAAGAGGAGCAGAGCAGGGTGAAACCGAGCCCAGGGTTGTCAAGAGCAGCTTTCACGTTCGCCACTGCGGGCTAGGTTCAGATGAGGCGATTCCAGCTCGTGAGTGAGGCTTCCTGGATCTTAAGGGGATCGCTCGTGAGAAACTTGCTTGCTGATGCGCAACCGTTAATTTCAACTTTTTTTTACACATTTCAGTGTCATTTATTTTTGAATCTGTTGGGCGATATGTGTGAAGCATCCTTGAGTTAAACTACATGATGATAATTAACTGAAATGTAATTAGAGGGGGGAACCAAGCATTTAAACGTTCGTAGACGTCCTATACAATTCAGAGTGATCTTGGATGCGAGCACTTGAAATTGTAACTAGAGGCACTCGCTTAATGATTTTTCCATCTTTTCAGGGTGCACTTTTAACGAGCGAGACTTGATTGCCGTTTCTCCAGGGCTCTAATTGCACCCTGCATGCCAGGAAGTACCCTCCATTTTCCTCCCTGGTAGCCCCAGAGCCTCTTTGAACTAAGAAGCGAGGGGATCTCTGCCAACAGAGAAGCAAGATGTGTTTTTCTGCAGCCTCAGTGATGGAGCTAGTAGGTTATAGTGGTGTGTGGCTCCTACTGTGCTGTCTCTTGCCAAATGGCTGACACTTTAAGCTAAAGGAAAGAAAGTAACCATTTCATTAAAACCTAGATTTTGGCTTGTCCCTATCCTGCTGTAATATTTGAATTACCTGTTTTTTTTTTCCAAATTGGCTTTTTTAGTGAAGTTTTTCATTGGTTTAAAAAAACATGCCAAAATAATAAAAAAAAAACTTTTTTAGGTTTTGGTGATGGTAGTGAAGTATTAACAGGGATTGAACTTGACAGAAAGACTAAAATCACGCTTTTAAAAATAAGTCTGTAATAGTGAATCTGTGTAGCAGATTATCCCAATTCAGAGTACTATCGGAAGTACTTAAAAGTTCAATATGAGATTTCTTTCCCTTTTCTGGGAAGATTGCGATTACGCCAGGCAGGACATGACACTCATGAGTGGGAGCTACGGGAAACGTGTCCCCATACTGAGTTACTGGCAGAATGGAGGATGGACCGGGACGCAGGCTGTTTTCATTCCACAGCACAGTCATTTGATAGAAATTATAATGATCAGTGAATCTGGGAAGCTGATTTTGCCATTCATCCATTTGCTGAAGTGATTTTTTGAACAAGGAGCAACAGGTGGAAAACTGACTTTTTGAAAGTCCATCTGAAGAGGCTGTTTTATTATTCGAAAAATCTTGACTCTTTCTCGGAAGCAACACAATTTTAAGACTTTTGAGTTGAGCATGCCTCCCTGCCCAGTTCTGCAGTGCTTTTGTTTTGCCTAGACAAATTGTGTACTGATGCTCCTGAATAGAGTCTAATTTGGTCATTTCAAGGGTAGTAGCTTTCAGTTAGCTTTGAACATGCTTAAGATGGAAATCTACTTGCTTCTGTATTAAGTCCCTGTCTGCTGGCAGGGCTAGAGAATAGAAGTGGGGCTGTGCTAATGACTGATTCTTGATAAAGTAACATCCACATGCATGTCTAAGATTTCTGTCTCTGCTCACCTGTGTAAGAAGCTGTGAGGAGGTATAAAGCAAATATGGGAAAACATGACGAGATGCTGATTCCCAGCACCGGTGGTGGTGCTCTTTTGTATAAACAGGCAGATGGGCGCAATGGAGGAAGGATGCCTTTCGTCAGACATGCAGCTGTGATGTCTGCTTTGTGAACCAGGACTTCTCCTTGCCCCTTATTTTTAATTAACTTTGTTACTTTTGGTAGGAGGTACTTAGTATTGTCCGTTTGGCATATGGGTTGCAAAAGGAAATAAAAATGCACTTTTAACATTTGACATTTTTTTTAAATCCCTTTGCTTAGTTGTCTTGTTTCTTAAGGAATCTTGTTTGATTTTGATTACCTCCCTTGTGATGTCTACAGAGGGCAACACAGAATAATGAGGAGGAGTTTGGACTCCAAACCTGGGAGGTTGTGGCTTCATGTCCTCACTACAGATACTACTACAGTTTCCTTGAGCCTAGTACGTTCCTTGCTCTAGTGTAGCCCTGTAACTAGTCTGCACTGGGGAAAGCCGAGACTAACCAGCATTCAACCCAGGAGGGGATTTTTACTCCCTGTCTGGTCAGCATTACAGAAACTGAGGAGATCTGTGTAACCTGTGAGCCCCTTGGCTTAAGTGCGCAATGTTCCTCTGTTACTGTTTAGGTAGGCTTTTACTACCACTGTTACTTTTTAGGCTACTGATCTGAGCAATTTAATAATAGCACTTATGGAGTGCTTGTCATCAGAAGAGGATCCCATAACTCTTTATGTACAGGAGATGGCCCACTTCTCCCAGCACTTATGTGCAGTGCCCACCTGATATGCAGCAGCTATACTACACAGCAGATGAGGTAGAGGAGTGGGATGTTGCCACACCTATTAAAACTGAATTAAGGGGGAGCTTTAGGAACATCTGTCTGAAGGAAAGACATGATTCTAAGTCAAGAGTGGAATTCAGCCAGGAAGGTTAGGAATCCTACCCACTCTTCCAGAAAGTGCTGTGGTATTTCAGTTGTGAGGCTGTCCCATCCAAAGCATGGTACCACCTTCAGCAAAATGTCCCTGATCGCCATACTGAGGTGCTGGTTTGGACCTCGTGCCATCAGTACCACTCACACCATCAGCCAGGTGTTCTTTGTAATGTCTCGGTTCTGATCAGTCGGGGTGGTAAGGCCTTCCTCGGGTTCGACTAGCCGAGAGCTTTGCTGGTTTGGACTTGCCAGACTTTAGGTTAACGAATTGATATAGTTAAATCTGGTGATTTTCATGGTGTCTGTGCGAATGATCAGCGAATTTGAAAAGCCCAAGTTCTGTTTTTTCCCCTAATTCTTTTTACTAAGTTGGAAAAAAGGAAACCCAAAGGTTAATATAAAGCTGAAATATTTTTTTTGTAATTGAGAGGCATCACCACTTAGATGTTCCATCGTGAAATTCACATTTTAAACTGGTACAGATAACTCGCTAAGGTTTACCAAATATCTGCACTAGCATTTGGTAGAAGTTTACTATATACTTAAGTATACTACTTTAGATTATAAAATGTAGTGTTTCTAATGAAGATGTATGTTTCTTTTGAAATTGTGGCTACACTGATAGTGGACTGTTTTCTTGAGGAGTATTAAACATGTTTTGTAAGAATCCTACCTCACTGTCTTGTCAGTAAATATTTTGACATGCAACCTATTTTTAAGAATGCTTTTATAGTACGTCACCCATCAAACCTTTTTTTTAAAAAAAACTGTTGGAACGAGCGGTGGCTCTGTGGCTCAGGATCTGCGCCTGTGGCTGGAAGGTTGCCGGTTCAAATCCCGCAGCCGGCAGAGGAATCCTACTCCGTTGGGCCCCTGAGCAAGGCCCTGAACCCCAACTGCTCCAGGGGCGCTGTACAATGGCAGACCCTGCGCTCTGACCCCAAACTCTCTCCCTATTTGTGTCTCTGTGTGTCTCATGGAGAGCAAGCTGGGGTATGCGAAAAGATAATTCCTAATGCAAGAAATTGTAAAGGGTTAATAAAGTAAGTAATGTTAAAAAGCAAAGGCTTTCAGCATGTAGCTCTGGCTGTAGGGCTGCTGCAGGAAGGTGAAGTCCTGCTCCAGCCAGAGAGTCCGTGCCAGGTTTTCACTCCCTCCCACACTGCTGGAACTACTTACGCCAACAGCCTTTTTCTCCCCCCCCCCTCCCCACTGTAGTGGGATCATGAGGATAAGTTATAGCGCACTGGGCTGGGGGGTTGGGTGTTCAAGAGGCTTTTAGGTTTTGTTCTGTAAAGAAAAGACTGAATTTCTTTGATTCTAGGAGCTGCTGAGTGCAGGGCTCAGGAGGAGAAAGAAAACTGCCATGCATTAAATATAATAAATGGAAACTTACAGAGATGTTGAGTAACTCAACTGCTGCTCCTTTTTTGATAGTCTGTGATCACCTGCACTTTATTTTTGTTGTGAAGAGGATTACTTATTTTTTTCATTTAAGCTACTGTTTCGATTGGTTGCTGCTCATCACAAGATTTAATTTAAAGCTGTTTGCTCTCTAGCAAAATGACAATTTGTGACTAAATATTGTAGCAGAAGTCTGTAACACTATAGTAGATGCAGAATATTTTCCTTTTTTTTTGTAACAAGACAAAGGTGTTGAAGCCATAAACATACTTGATCCTGCTACACGTTTTAAACCTATTAAATCATCCTTACCAGGCATCCCTGGGGGGCAGATACAGCTGAATGAAACTTGTACAACTATTTTTCCATGATGCTAAACAATACATAGGCCCAAATTTAAAACTGACTCACTAATCCCAAATTACAAGTCCATTGCTTGATGACAGGTTTCCATGTGCTGGAAACGCAGTCTGGCAAACAGGTTTGTTATTTGAGAATGAACTTTAGTTTGATCTGGGCCTTAGTTTTAGAAGTTTTAAACCTTAGCTTGATCTTGATTGTTTTCATGAGGAATTTACATTAGTTGTTTGGGATCTTTTAAACCCATAAGTTTGTACATGTAGTGACATAGATGTTCTGATATAATTATTAGTTTATTAGGTGGACACAAATGTCTGAGTGGTACCATAAAAAGGAGTTAAATTCTTCAGATTATGTGGGTTTGTACTGATACTAGTAGAGTATTAACTACTGTTGCTAAATAGTTAGTGCTTCCACACTAGTCAGTTTGGCTTTACTGAAAATCCTTGATATATAGGCAGCATTTCATTTTGTCTCTGGTTCTCTCATGACATGTGCCTCCTATCACAGTGGGCATGTCTTTATTTACCTTTGGGTTACTCATTATGGTGAAGGTTGTTTACTCCCCAGCTCCTGGGGAATGGGTACAAGTAAAATCCATAGCATGAGGTCTTTTGGTGAAAGGATTGCAGAAACGCAGCTAACCACGTGATCACTGAGATGCATTATTTTGCGGGGAGTTTTTCATATAGTTGGAAAACCATGAGGGATGTGAATAGTGTTTTAGAGTTAAAGAGCTAGAACATACATTTTCAAAGTGAAAATGAGGCCAGATATCTGAGAACGAATGGGTTTTACCCCCTTTGATTCAGTTTGACTCAACATCTTCTTTTGTGATTTTGACATTTATCCAACCTCTCTGCATGCTTTCTAGAGGTAAATCTTTTGTTTTTCCTTGTTATACATCTAATAAAGTAATGACGCAGGGTGTTACTCCAGGGGTAGTTTAGAAAGTGACCATTGTTTTAAAGATTCTATGGTTAGGAAATATTTATAGATAATTTAAATACCAGGTTTCCTAAAAAATGTATAATTTTGTTATTAACCTTAATTTTGTAATTAAGAGATTTTAAAATTAGAATTGACTGCAAGAACCATGAAAGCTGATAAGAAAATTGAAAACCAAATTCTGGGGTCCTCATTTGCTGAAAACCTGTAGATGGTACTGGAAAACATTTTGAAAAGAACAAGGTCACACTTGAGCAAACGTTTTGGAAATCAAATTTATTTTTTTATTCAGGAAAGCAGGTGAGATTTTGGTGCATAGTGGTTTAATTCATTTCCATTGTTAGTAGGTTTCAGATTTTTTATAAAAATATGGTAAACTAACGTCTTGTGCTTATGTCAGCCTCATAAATCTATTTTTATAATACTTTTCCAGTGGAATATATTTGATATTAGTATTAGTGTCCCCAATTTCTGTTATGATTTATAGAACATCATGCCTCTGTGGCGAGAGCATCATTATTATTTTGTAGTACTTCTCTAAGGTGTTTTTTTTTCTTCAGAAGCACAGAATGGCTGGTTTGACATCTAATTCGGGACTTATTTGTGGTTTTAGTGACCTGAATTCAACCTGTTTCTGCCTCAGCACAGCTTGCTGTATTTTGACTGATATAGGTCATTGATCAGAGCCAGGGCAGGAGTATCATTCTCAGCAGGGAACTCAATACTGGTGATCTGATGCCTTGTCTAGTTTATTCTTACTGGAATCTAACAAGCATGGTCCAAGGCAGAAAGGAATTAAAGACTGTGCATTGACTAGATGAGCTTTGTTTTTAGTCTATGTAGATTTACATTTTATTGATTTGTAATCTTTACCACCAATTTGGTTTAACATAATATTTTGTAAAATTACTTCTTGGAAAATTACATTGGAACAGTTGTTCCATATTTAATTCTTTCAATTTGTGTGTGTGTGACTACAACCAACATTTCGTAGTAAAGTAGTGTATAAAGATGTGTACTTTTGGCTACTTAATGGATAATTGGCCATTTTACATATGCTTTTCTTCTGAAATCTAAAGAAAAGTTGCCTTTCCTAATTATAGTGAGTGTTTCATGGTGTTGGTGTTCAGTCTGGGGTAATGTGATTAGAGATGTACTGCAGGACACTGTACTGGGCCCACTGTTCTTGCTGGATTATTCCCCATGAGCTGGGCTTTGGTATTGGAGCTAAACTAACCAAACTAGATGCAAAGAAAATCCAAGAAGATTTAGATAATTCAAGGCTGGGAAACCTCTTGGCAAATGATAATGTAGACAATTGCACAGTATTATAAGCAGGTAGCAAATATTTAACACTAAGTGGGGAAATTGAGCATGAAGAGGCTACCAATGCAATACATTCTGGTACTTTATGATGGCAGTTTTGTCTTCTAGAGCAGTACGTACAATGTGGTAGCATGACCTCATTTAGAATATTGCATAATTTCTTCGTCACCACCAGTAAGAGTTCTTAAATCACGAGGCGGTCCACCAGTCGATGACGTTCCCCATCTTTGTGCCAGACGTGCTCCCTGGACCCCAGAAGTCCACCTTCCCACACGCCGTGCAGATTCAGTTTCACGTTTGCTAGCCACAGGCGTTTCGGTTTGACAAAACGGAAATTGTTCAGTGCTCCAAACGGCCGAAAGTTTTGTTGCTTCTTTCATTTTTCCCCTTGACTAAGCGTCTGGCACCCCCTAATCCTCGTTTTCCACAGCCGGACTTTCAGCCAGAGCCTCGTCATCTCACGCAACCTCATCGGCAGCACGCCTCGCACCCTGTGTCTGCGGCTCAGGGGCCTCTTTGTTTTTTAGTTATTTGATTTCCTTTTAGCTGTTTTCATAAGCACAAGGTAGGAAATTCACCATTACAAAAGGCTCACCTTCACTGCAGGCATTTTCAAAGCTTCTTTTAAAGGCGAGGAACTTCTTAATGTGTTGTTTTTGTGAGGTGCTGCCGACGTCAGTCTGCTGCTCCTCTTCAGGCCCATTGCAGTCAGGGCTGTGGTCTACACCAGCAGCCCGTACAGCGCGCAGCAGAGCTACTGTAGTAGCTCTGCGTCCTGTTCCAATTTTTACACCTCCAGTCCGTTTCCAAGGTTTTCTTCAATTGTCAATGCCCAGGATTTTTTTTTTTGTTCCACGTGATGAGGAGGTGTGGTATTTGCAGGTCCTGGAGCGTGATCAGTCTAACATTGAGAGGTCACCACCTCAGAATGAAAGATTTCTGCTCTGGGATCACTGAAAAGTGACCAGATACAGTCATGGGCTCAAACAAGCGTCCTGTTCTGACAGGCTAAAAATGGAATCTTTTGAGTCTTGGAACAGGGAAGACTGAGAGGAGCTGATTCAAGCATCCAAAGCCCTCAAAGGCCTACACGCAGTAAACACTGCAGTGGAGCAAAAGACAGAGGAGACCGACAGAAACTAAGCGGAAGTGCGTTTAATTCTGAGAACAGCATCTCATTACATGTGGGTAGAGGAGTTGGGAACAAGCTGCCCTGCCATCTCACTGATGCCGATGCCATCACTTAGATGAGCCTAAGGGCCTTCTCCCCCTTTTGCGGGCTTTATGATGTTCTGGAGGCTTTAAAAAAAAAAAATCCCCACACCAGCAGCGCTGCTCTTCACCCAGGGAGTGAACTCTTTCATTGCTTTGCTTGCACTGCCTAGATGTTGTGAGTCACTTATGGCAAGCAGCGATAGGGCTGTGCTGGCATTGCATGCATCCAGAATTCAGCAAAGGAAGATGATGCAATGATCATGAAACGCTTTTCTTTTTTATGCATGAAGTGTGTCACTAGCCCGTGCAAAACATGCATTGTTCCTGTATTTAATTTCAGTCTTAAACTTTGAATAGGCTATGCTGTCTAGCTCAGAAATAGTCGTCACAGTGACATCCAACTTAAAATTGTTCAGAAAGTAGGGATTTTAATGTAGCTTAGGTTTTGGGATGACTTTGTCAACATTTTGTCAAGAACTGTTAGTGAAGAGCTTGCTGGCAGAAACAGGAAAGACAAAAACAAGGGAAATTGCAAACAAGCACTAAACATTTTGAATCTCACTCCTGTGTGAAACAGTCCTTGTGTTTGTACATCTCAAACGAATATCAGTGAAATCTAAAAACAGGTGTCAATAATATTTCTAATAATTCTTTGTAGAATAGTGCTCACCTACCACTGAAGTGCAGGATTACTCTTGTTAACATGTGATAGTCATGTGTAAACACGGTCCCACTAGACAAAAGCTCAGGCAGAGAAGTGAGAAACTGCTTTATCAGTTGCATTTAGGGGGAATTTTAGTGATACTAGTCTGTAGAAGCACAGAATAAAATTTACTTTCAGGAAAGTGCTGTTGGATTATTAATTCAGTTTAACACCCCATCTAATTGGTTCTCATTAATTTGCTAATTAAGGTGGAAGTGCATCACATACTGGTCCACCAACCCCACTTGCAGCAGCAATGTTCTGGTTTATTTAAGGGCTCACATATCCTAGTACAGACCAGGGCCAGCCTTGCTTAGCTTCTGAGATCTGATGATAGACTGCAAGGAATTCTGGTGTCATGGTAAAATTATACAAAACTGGTTAGCTATAGAAGGTAAATAGATCATTATAATATTGCAAACAACTTTAAAGTGGTCTTGGACCCATCCATTGATTTATTCCAGTATATACATTTCTAGAAATTTGGTTGTGATAACTTTTCATTTTTTTATATTTATAAAACATTTTCAGTCAACTAATCGCATCATATTCATTCCTGCTGCATAGTCAGAAAGTGAGGAAGATTCTTGTACTGTTTGGTTTTTGTGCTGATGGTTGTGCCTTTTGAGAGGGAGAGCGTGGCTGCTGACCCATCAGGTTCCATGTGATCTTTTGAATGATATTGCAGTAAACGTGTGTTTCAGTTACAGGATATCAATAATTGCCTAAAT
Organism: Lepisosteus platostomus; assembly: GCF_059453375.1. Lineage (NCBI taxonomy): Eukaryota > Metazoa > Chordata > Actinopteri > Semionotiformes > Lepisosteidae > Lepisosteus > Lepisosteus platostomus. The sequence goes on from NC_142618.1 coordinate 52,249,703, forward strand.
GTGCAGTTACCAACTTTTCCTGTTCTTTGTAGCATATTTTGTCACTGTTGTATTGATTTTTTTTTAACAAAGACCACACCAGCTAGGAGAAAATAGTTGCAGAATGATTCTGGGAATGGCAGCAGACCGAGGTCATGTCCATTTTTGGCCTTAGACGTTAAGGAGCGATCACGGGTGGAAACCCGCGTGGGTGGTGTGAGTTGTGTAGCTCCACTCCTGCTGGTATTTGGTTATGGCTGCTCACACTTGAAGCCTGTTGATTACCTAGACGGTGGTCATTCCCCTATGTCAAAAGCTGGGGTCCCCTTTGGCCAGAGGTTTCCACACTTTGGAGTATCGGGGGCAGATGTCAGCTTCTGCAGTGGGCAGTAGCGCATGAGCCCTCTCACAGTAATAACCATCAGATGTTTTTCCAGCGGTGCAATTGATTGTTAGTTGAATGAATACTGCCCAGTAATTCAGTTATGCCTTGAACAGTGATGTTCCTTAATATCATTTCAGGAAAGCCCAAATGATTTTGAGTTCCAATTTAACTAGGGGTCAAGCTTCAGCATTCAGAATTCCTAACATCACACTCAAGCTCGCACTAATCGTTTTATTCCTTACAGAACATTATCCAGACCTTGATTTGCAGGCCCATCGATTTTACACGTCCTGTTTACTAAATGTTTTTTTTTTTTTTATTTGAGTAGCTAGAATATGAGTCACTTTTTCATGTTTAAATCCATAACACTCTTGGCAAACATAATCACTGATGTTCATGTTTTTTTGGCCCATCATGTTCTGAAATTCAGGCCAGATGCCTCTTTCTCACAAATTATCTTTCAGGTCTTGGGCATAGAATGATGCACATTTAAATGACTTTGTGCTAAACTCCCCCCCCACCCTTCAGATGAGGTGTTTCCTTTAATACATTCTGTATAGAATACCCTTTTGCAAAATGTTGCCTTTTGAAATGTGAAAATCGAGCAATAAATGTACAGATGCATTCGTCATGTGAGCTATGTATCAAGCACTGATTCTGAGAGATTATTTAACGTCACTTCTTCTCTGGCACGTATCATAACTGATGATCTCTTGATAGGAGCAGTGCTCAGCAAACAGGTTTTGATATGGACACATTTGTAAACATACATAGTTAAAAATAATAAAATTAAAAATTGTGCCCCGGGAAGGACGATTTTGAGAACAGTGCCTGAGGAATGAAAGCAAGTGATCAAAATGAAACGCACATAACGACTTCAACTTGAGAAGCTGGATTGGATTGACAGTGATAAAAACCATTGCTCTTACTCAGAATTGCTCTTTTTCTTTGATTTCCAATAACCATGGTGCTAGTGATGAAGTATAGAACATCACCAGTAGTTTTAAATAAGGTAGAATGATTGAAATAATGGTCTGGTAGATGTATTGATGAGATTTTGGTACATTTCAGCACATTCTTCAAAACAGTGCAATACTTGCAAAATGTATATTAAAGACCCCTTGCTATGCACAATCATTGAATGTACAGAAAATAAATGTCAGATTATCACAATTGCATTATGGAAGGAAATAATGGTATAGAAATGAGCTTTTATGACAGTTTGAACTCTTTTTCTTGCAGTTACTATTTCACGTCAAAGGCTGAAATGAATTCTGGGAGGGCAGCAGTGTGGTGAAGCAGCTTGTTGGCGTGCAGGGCCTTCCCTCTGGGGTTTTATGTTCGTTGGTCCCACAATATGTCCTTAGTTTGCTGAACATTCCCAACTTGTTAGAAAAGGTATTCCAAATAATTTTTACTAGTATCTATGCTTTGTAAACATGCTGGAAGAAGTCATCTAATCTGCATTTTTTTGAATTTATGTTGGTGTAAATCCGCCTAAACCGCCACAGAAGGCTAATGGTGCAGACTGTTCTAGATCAAGATTTTGAGGTGTGACCAAGAGACGCGTGTTGCCTTGTGGACTTTAAATTTCGTGTTTGCTACAGTAAAGGGTTCAGTCTGTTAGAACAATTTGAATAGAGTAGAAATTTGAAAATCAGAATGCGGGAGTTCTGATGCTTATATGGTTAATTATTTTTCTTTTGGAAAGCAGTGATGAATTACTTACTCACTTACAGAAATGTTGCACGTGTTTGAACTTTGTTTTTTCGTGGCATATTGCTGTAATTGCTCCATGATTCTGACTGTCAATTACTACCTTGATGCTGTGCCTGGGAATAAAACCCAGCAGAATTTCTGACAGTCATGGGTTTGCATGCTTCTCTTCCTGTGCTGGAATAGGATTTTGAGTCAATAAGTTTGTATTGTTTAGAGAGTTTTTAGTAGTTTGTCTAGATTGGATCAATCAGGAAATTAATCAGGAAGAATAGAAGTAGCATTGGCTTACTCGTCCAGAGGATGATAGAAACAGTTAGTTAATGTTCTTATTAATCTTCATTTCAGTACTGTATGGTCCTGTCAGTAGATGTGTAAAGCCTGCAGTCCAGGCTCAAGACATGAGTAGCTTAGGACTGATTTTACTTTTTTTTTCACAGTTCGGTGCGAAAAGTTCTGAACATCGTTTCAGCTTCTACGGATATTTATTCCACTTGTGAATAGACCTTTTTTCCCCAAAATTTCACTTTGTTAAAAAAAAACTACAATTTGGACAACCAGGTACTTTTCGAAGAATTGATGCTAAGTGGTTGTTAGATCTTGGACCAGCCTCACCAATCAGGATTGACACATGCAACCACCAGATGTGGTTAATCAGGACCTTCCAGAAAGTCTGTTTGTTAAAGAAGCTTAGTTATAAAAAAATGTGGATGGATGTGCTTTATATCCTGATTGACAAGAGTTCAGCTTCTGTCTATTGTTGGTGAAGTCTGGATGAAAGAACCATTGGCCACTGACCGAAAACTACTCGAGATGATGAATGTTTTCGTCATTTTCATAATAAGGCAGCGATAGTGTGTATAGACCCACTTTATGTGATGTTTGTGGTAAAAATCTGGATTGTGAAATCTGATAGATATGAAACAACATTGTGTTCAAAAACATTTCTGTTTTTACAAGACATTACACAAATTCTATCAAGACTTTCCTGTGCTTTTTATACCACTTCACTTTATTCATCTCTCCTAGTGGTGCTGGGAGATTGAAGGAAAGTTGCATCATGAGTGGTTGCTATAGAGCTGGAGAAAAAATACATAACCTTACCAGAAGTTAATTGGTTTAATAAATTTAGGAGTGGCCAGCTGTAGTCCCTTAGAAACCACAGAAATATCATGGTCTCTTCATTTCATGTGCTCTCTAAATTGTTTAATTGAACAAATCATCTGCTTCTGTAATTGAAATTGTTCCAAGTGCGAAGAAATTGAGTTAAAGGGTGACCTAAAAACCTTCCGATTGTGATTTTCCAGGATCTGGGTTAGCCAACCCAGACAAAAACAGAACCATAAAAAGCAAATTGGCTGTTTTAAGGAAGTTGGTTCTTTTCTTGGGGTATGTCATTATTTTGTCACTTTATCACAGTTTCTCTACAGTTGAAATTTGTATTAAGAAAAGGATGGGCACGGACACAATAACTGAATGATCTCTTTGGATCTGCTAGCCGTCAGGTGGGCTAGAAGGGCCCAAAAACCTTCTTTCTTATGTATATTGCTTGAAAGCATAAAAGCTACTTTAATTTTATCATCAGTCTGCAAATGAAGAAATTAACATTTATGAAAATGGAAGTGTCATTTAAAAAAAAACACTTTTCGAGGTTTGTTTTATAATACAAAGGTGACTATAAGCACGAACATTCTTGAAGTGCAAACAGTTAATCCCAAAGTGATGTTGTGGTTAAATCTTGGCTGTTGTCAAGATTGTGTAGAAGTTCATGTTGTATTTAATCTTTTTCAAGTGCTACCAGACCATAAGAACCTGAGCAGGCATTTTTATATTTAGCAAATTAGAAAGTGTGGTAGGCTTAAAGTGCGGTCAACCAGAACGGTAAGCGCTCTGAAAAAGAAGTCTTTGTTCTACATGCACGGGGAGAAGAGTAGCAGAGCACAGCTTTGAAGGAGACATTTTTTAAAACCTAGACTTAAATATTCTTATACGGTTATGTACAGAATTCAAGAGAAACGGAGCTTAGAAAAGAGGTGAATCCGTAAAGGGCTTGGTTCCAGCTTCAGCCTTATAATGCCAGACAGATACAAATGCAGTTTGGTAAGTGGATGATGCCACTTCAGTGTTCTCTTGGTTAGTTTCTTTTGTTTTAGGTGTAGACCAGTGGTTCTCAAACTATGGTACGCGTACCACTCGTGGTACACGGAGTGCCACCAGCTGGTACACCATATGACCTTGGAAGTTTGTTGTGTGCACTGAAAAATCGGGACGGGTTTTCATATTTCCTATTTTAATTTGTGTCGAATACGCAGCCTACATACTACGATACAGCGCACGCTAATACTTGAGTGGACACAAGAGCTACAATGTAATTCTGTTCCACTGTATAAGAATGCGTGCTACGGACGCAAGTGACCAATTGTATTTAAAAAAGTTATCTCCAGCAAATAGGGAGGTCGGGGAATGTGCATGGTTTTGGAACAATGCCAATGTTGTAAGCACAGGAATGTATAGAAATGTGTGCTACAAACGCTGGCTGTCTTGTGAGCACAGGAAAGCTTGATAGATAACAGAAAAGTATTTAAGAACTGTTCTAGGTTAATTTGAGAAAAATACACGAAGCTTCTCTATTTCGCTCCCATGCGCATGAAATAAATGTCTTTTAACTTCTGAGACGGACTCCTGAAACAGAAACGGGGGAAAAATGCAAGCTTGCGGGTCGCAAAAGCAGGTAAGCCCCACGCTATTTTTGAAGGACCTTATTTACCGTTGGCAAAAGAGCTGACACGTATTGTGTGGAGAAAAAGCTGCCTAACAGCTCAACCTGCTGCCCCCTCCGAAAGACACAGTCACTCATGGAATTATTGAAATGGCGGATGATATCAAAAGTACGCTGATAGAGTGCGTTAAGATGAGCAGATGCTTTTCACTGCAATTAGATGAGTCTGTAGTTGATTTGGCCAATTTGCTTTTTTACGTTAGATACAAATTTGAGGGTATATCCCAACTACCAACAGGAACTACAGGAGAGCACATATTTCAGCTTCTGAATGAATTTATCGAAGAGAATGGCATCGACTGGATAAAACGCGTCGGAGTTTGTATGGACGGTGCTAGAGCAATGACAAGCCGACTCAGCGGCGTAGCTGCACGAATTAGAGAGGTTGCTCCAGAAATTAATGGACACATTGCAACATCCACTGTGAGACCTTTGCCATCAAGAAAATGCCTGACGATTTAAAGTCTGCTAGACTCTGTTTTGAATTGTATCAAGGCTTGAAAAATGAATTCACATCTGCTTCACTCGACTAAACAGGCTCACCCCTCTCACTCAAATTGTGCTTTTTTTATTGTTTATTTTTAATTGTTGTTCCTGTTTTTTTTCTGTAAAACGCTTTGAGAAGCCACCTTTAAAGGTGCTATATCAAATTAAGTTTATTATAATATTTATAATGTGTGTGTGCGCACATGTGCGCTCATGTTGGTCATTGAGAATTTCTTTGGTTTCTATGAGAAGACGACTTGTAGGTGGTACTTGGATGCTTTGGTTTGATCTGGGGTGGTACTTGGTCCAAAAAGTTTGAGAACCACTGGTGTAGACTGATCACCACTCTTATCAGCAGCTCCTGCTGCTGTTCTTGCATAGGAGTGTCAGTCCTTTTTTTAAAAAAAAAACATCTTCGGTCTCCAGTCAGTTTTGTTTTTCTCGACAAGAAAATGTTAACTGCAAAACATTTTTGCAAAGCAAATGAGTTGTTTAAAAAACTTTTAATTATAGGATCTGGTGCTGACAGACTCTGAAGCTTAAGTTTTTTTTTCAAAAAGGCAGAAGTTCAAAATCAGTATAATGGTTTGGAGGAGCCAGGCATCTTTAAATGTGATTTTGACGATTCAGTTTTTGAAGCCAGATAATCTTTAATGATTAAATATCTAATGAGTCATCTGTGTTCAGGCTGGTGGAGAGGGAATCGTTTTGTCAGTGACCCCTGCAGGGATTTAGAGAGATTGCAGCTGAATAATGCTTGTTAAATGGAACAGACTCTACAGACACAGTTAACAATTGCTGTCACTGTGTGTGAATTACTAACTGTCCAATGAATACATGCAAATGTTTTTTTGTGTTGGTGCTTATGAACTTCAGAGTTTGTAGTAGTGCTGCTCACTTTTAAGAATTCAGAATCCTAGCCTCAGTTGGAAAAGTTTATATCAAACACTTCAAGTTTAAAGTGCAGAAACACTGCTACAGACATCTAATATGGTCAAGACTGGAGCTGAGATCAGATTTTTGTCCTTTTTTGCTGCATGATTGTAAGATTTGTTCATGGTGTGCATACGTAATTAGTTTGGCCTTTTTTTATCTTCTCCATGGCCCATGATGCATCTTTCTCCCAGTTTTGCCTTGCTATATTTCACGTACAGTGTAATGAAAGTAAAAAAAAAACTCAAAACTACTTTGTAAAACCCAACGGAATATTTTCTTGAACGTGGTAATCTTTGCGCTTGTCTAAAGAAGAAGTATATCAAACCACATTTCTGCATTATAGAAATTAATGGATGTGAAATTAACACAAAAGCCTTTTAAAAACTGGTGGGAGGAAAAGGAACTACGTTTGCAAGTGACACAATGGAGAGATGACGGGGGTTTGAAGCATTAAAAAGTCTGCTTCCAAAAAATTTAAGAGAATCTGGTTTTTACCTGCAAGACTTAAGTGAGTTGAATGTAGCCTGTAATAAGTTACCTGATGCACAAGGTTTAAAACGTAATGGAAAATGTATCTGTGTGGAAACTGGATGTTTGCTCTACTTATTTTTCTGTGATTTATTTTGCTAAGCTTTGTTCTGCTTTTAATTCTTTCCTCAAGATGTAGTAAGCAAAGCAGGCGCCATGTACTGGAGTGCTCTATTTAAGAAGATAAAATATGTATTAAAAATTCTTCAAACACTTATTTGCTTGCCTTTTACTAATGCAGTGCTGGCAGTGTAATGTCTGTTACAAGAAACTAGACTCTGTTACCACGGTAACTAGCAGCCGAGTGCTCGCTGCAGGCAGCTCCATGTGTCCTATTGGCTGCCTTCAGTTTATGCAAGGGACACTAGAGTTGACAGCAGGGGAGGAGACAGAGAGGGGGGGGGCGCAGGGAAGCAGGCACTGCAAAGAAGGATAAAGCACTTCGGAGAAACTGAAAGAGGCCAGAAAGAGTGTAGCGGAAGATGGATTGAGAAAGGAACGAGGCATCCAAGGACAAGAGCAGAGGCGAACGCCAGCAGGAGATGTGAACTAGAGTCAGAGGTGGAGCTCGTGCCAGTGGTGGCAAGTCAAAGCAGAATGAGGCCTATATAGAGCCGAGACCTGCACTTGACAGTACTGATGCTACCGCAGCCTCAAGCTTCTGACTGTCCTCCGCGTTACACTGCTGTATGTGTTGGTAGGTTCGGGGAGTCTGGTGTTAAGACCTAGTCTTTAAGACTTCTAGGCCTTCGGGTGTTGTGCTGCGCCAACTGAGGTCCAAAGTTTTTCCGTCTGCCTGCATCTCTTATCATTTGTTTCTGGAAGAGAATCTAAAGCTAAATCTGCTTTGGTAAGTCCGAGTTGACGCTTCTTGACACAAAAAGGCCACATTTTCTTGAAAGTCTTGAGATTGAGAGAGAGAGACCTGTGTTCCACTGTAGATTAGGTATATAAATTTGGTCGGAGTTTCTACTTCACTGACCAGATGTCTCCCTTTCAGTTGTAGGAATTTTGTCCAAATTTACTATGCAGACAGTTTTTGTGAAAACCAGTCTCGGTTTTGGATCAGCCTAGTTATGTTGATGAAAGTGAAACGGCGGAATTAAGAGATCTGTGTTAATAGCCATGCTGGTGATCTGCGTCACTGGGGGGGTGGAGTGTGGCCAGGGTCCGGTGTGACCCTTGGGGGGGCTGCAGGCCTTGTTTGGCACAGATCTCGATCGCTCCGTTAGGCTCTGGGTCTGCAGTTGGGGAAAAAATGACAGGTCTAGTTATGTAACAAAATAAGATTGGCATGCAAGAATCTGAAGTCTCAAAGTGCTGAGTTTCACATTTGCTCCTGTAGAATTAATTAGGAATCGGGCACCTGAAACTTTAGTACCCATCAGCTACATCTGTAAGTGCTCAAGTAGGCCTGTGAAAGGTGCCTCATGCTTAAATAAAATCTATGATAAATTTATCAGCTCAGATGTTCTGAAAACCAGGATGTAGGCATCTGTGTATCCATAAATGTAATGTAATTTCGATCCCTTGCATACTCGCAGCCAACTGAAATAGCCTTTTTTTTAAAAAGACAAATGAATCATGTTTATTGTGATAAGTTAGTGAACTGTCCTTCAGGAGTGTCATATTGTACTCGCCAGGCTCTTGAGGATATACTGTTTTACCCCTGTGGAAACTGTTTTAGGTGGAAGTGAACTGGCATGAGTGCTGGGGGGGGGTTCCTGGGGCTTGACATTTTCATTTTCAGTTGAGGCTTTCTTTCAGGAGAGCCCGCCGAAGCGTGAAAGCCCCTGTGCGTTCCCTTTTCTTCCGCTCCAGCGTGCCCGAGTCTGTGGTGTCGCCTCTTTTTCTAGCGGCGGTTTCCCCGCCGACGCCTTCTGTTGGTGAATCGGTGTCTTTGGGGCGTCCGTTTTTAGGTCTCTTGAAAAGAGAAAGGTTGCTTGTCAACGGGAGAGCCTGTTCGAAGAACCGTACCGCGGGACGGAACGGTAGGTTTTGTACGCAGAAATCGAAGCATGTGGCCGCGCTCCCATGGATAATGGCAGTGTGCCCCTGAGGCCGGAGCATTAGACTCTGCCCAGTGGCCACCCAGGTGATGCCCGGAGGTGTGCGCTGTTGTTGATTGGATTATCCCCGTTTGAACTTAAGCCATCATTTTTGCTTTGCAGTGCAGCTGATACACTTGTGTGACTATAATTTCCAAATCGCGCACCCTGTGTATAATTGTATAGGTGTGATGTTTGTTAAACAAAAATAAAAGCAACATTCTAGTAAAAATATTGCACTTTTTTTTTCTTTGTATGGGCCAGTCTTTTGAAACCTGACATTGAAAGGTTTGGCTCGAATATTTGCAGTAAAGTAGCTCTTTCTCTTTTTTTTATCAAATTGCTATTAAGTTGGTTTAATTTGATGTGTTGCTTCCTCTTTTACTCAAGCCTCTACTTATAGAAACTGTGGCGTGGTATATTTGTACGTGAACAAAACCTTACAAAAAAGCAGTGTTTCACATTGCTGCGTTTAGAAGCGGTCATCATTTTTAATGATTTTTAATATTTTAATTTCTTGTGAAATAACAGTGCATTATTTGTTGTTTGTTGGGGGGGGTCAGTTGTGCCCAATGTGTGTGAACTGACAGCGCTCTGATCTGTTCTGAAGATACAATAGGATCTGAATGCTGCCCACCAGACAAAGACAAAGTGAAGGGAATACACAGCCTCTAACTTAGGTTACAGACGTGTATAGCCTGCAGTGCCAATAAATGGTGTTGAATGGTCTATAACTTGGCTTGGCTGTAGAGCTCTCTCTCTCCCTCTCTTCCACCTCTTGAGCTCTTTTAACATGGACTCTATCTTGGGTCTAGTTAGTAATCCAGTTGTGCAGTTGACATGTGGATACAGGATGCAATGCATTTTTGGTCTGTCAACCGAGTGAAACCAGCTTAACCACACAATCCACAGGATACAATTCCAGCATGCCCTCTGTGCTGTGATGTAAAGTAAGGCTGTGTGTTTCCCCGAAGGACGAACTTGATGGCAGCTGGAAGTCATGTGTCCTTCTTGTTGGTTTCAGGTCTCGCAGTAGAGGGAAAGCATCTGTTGATGATGAAGACAGCATGGATGGCGTTGAGACAGCAGAAATGGAGAACTTTGTGGAGACGGGCAAGTCTTATCGTTCTTCATTGTTCTGAGTGAGGATGATGTGGAAGATAGAGTATGCAATGGGGTTGGGTGTGCTCATATGTGACCGGTGCCTGTTGTTCTCTGGGATTTGGGACATTGTGCCGACGAACTCCTCCAGAATCCATAGATTAGGTTCACATGGCAACGTATGCAGCAAGGCCTGGCACCTAATTATATTAATGGCAAATCCTTGAGGAAGATAATTGTTAAAGGGCAATTGCACACAGGGGAGAAAGAACATGGCATTTCATCATTGTCAGCAAATTGCATATTTGTTTTTTTTTCCTACAAAGAGTAGCTGAGCTCTTTACTGCCATGGTGGTTTGCTTCTCAGATGTGTAATTGCCAGTTTTTTTAACATCTACCATAAAACAGCTATTATGCTTACTGAGATGTTGGAGACTGTAGATGGCTAATGTTGTATCAGAAGCTTTTTAAACTCCTACATTTTGCTTTGCTTTTCTGCCCCCCCTTGCATCACTGTTGGTTCATGTGACATGGTGGCAGCTGCTTTGCTTGCGTGTTTGAGCAAAGACTTCAGAACTGATATGCCAGTGTGTGCATGCAGGTGCACTTATGGTTCTGCTTACGAGTACATTTCTTCACAGTTGTGGGAAAAAAAAACTAAGTCTAAAGTCTCTCAGAGATTTCAGTTTGTTGAGGTGAAAAACATCAGGCTTCTCATTGGGAAGCTTGTCTTTCTTGATTCAGGAAAAGACAGTCACACCCAAGATGACTTCAGTTGCGTTGTAAAAGCTCAGCAGGATAAATCTGTTCATCTGGCCTTTCTCAGATCTTAAAAGATTTGGTTACTCGTGCAATTTTGTGGTATTTTATCAAATCTCATTTTCATACATGTCTTTTTCCTATGACAGGCATTTTGTGAATATAAATTACTTGTTATATTTCTGAGACAAAAATATGAAAATAAAAGTACTATCATCAAGTGATGCGCATGTAAGCACAGTATTTGGACAAGTTACTGTCTCGTGAAAAAATACTTTCGTACTTCGTCTGGTTGAGCATAAGGAAAATAGGAATCAACTAAATATATTGTACTTGAGACAAGCTGTGATGTTTCCTTCCATGTGCATTGCTGATTTACTTTATAAAATAAAAAAACTTGAGGCATCAAGTTATTGGAGTTCGAAAATTAAGATGTGCTTTACCTGAATTGAAATTTTCACCCACGTGCAGCCTGTAAAACAAAAATTGTAACATTTGAGCATTTTATATACTCCTCCCATTTACAACTTGCCCAGTAATCCTGGAATTAGTTTTCCTCATTTCTCTGGGACCTAACCCTCTGTTAGTAGTGGGCAAGGAGATACTCTCACTGCAGCCCGATTAGCATCTTAGAACAAAAAGCACAGAGCTGCTCCACTTATTCCTTAAAACTCCATCAGTGCTGTGTGACATAACCCACTCGCTGTCCCTTAATGATAGCTTTTAGTAACTGATGAATGATTCTGTGGTCACAACAAGTGACAGCTTTTACAAAAGCAGCTTGAAGAGATTAATTCTGTGCTATCAATTGTTTGGTGGGATGGGAGGGCTGGGGGGTGATTCGTTGCCTTTATTTCTTAGGAATATGGTATAAAAGAAGTGAATTTTAATGAAGACCAGTGCTCTAAAAAACGGAACACTTACCAGATCGTGCCTTGGTCTGAGGGAGAATCTACCTACCACCCCCCAATTCCCTATTTCCTTTTTCTTTGTTTTTACAAACTATTTTTTTTTACATCTCGTTGCGGCACATGGTTAAAACCGTTCAAACACCAGGAGAGATTGTCCGAGTATAATCATAGTTTGATAACTGCACACATAGATCTTGTTCTAAGCTCCACCTCTATCGCAAACTATGGAGGGAGTCAATCTATATATTTTGAACCAAAGCCCCAGGAGAGAAAAAAAAAAGTCCCGTGCTCTGTAATGAGAGGCTAAACTCGGTAAACAGCCATTTCTGGGTCAGTGACTCTAAACAAAGGGTGGAGTTTTTATGGAGTAATGAGCCATAATGTAGTGAGTGATTTGACCAGTGACATGGCACACTGTGGGGAATCTGAAATCCCGCCCACGATCTCCAGGTCTGGTATCTTGCCCTGTGAAAAATAAAACCCTTCTGCTGCTTTCGGCAGGAAGCACCCCCCCGGGGCCCTAAAATTACGCTGGCTTGACAGTAAAACGAAAGCATTCACAGAAGTGAGGGAGTAATGCAGCAATTTGCGGAATAGGACTTGACATTGGAGCTCTACTGATTAGGCATGGTACTCTAGAAATGAAAGTATGGTACAGGGTTTTACCATTAACTAAATTCATTTGCTTTCTCTCTGTATGTATACATACAAACTATATAAGCTATGGCTTGATGCAGACAAAATCTGAAGAGGTGAAATCCCAGATTGCTCCGAAACGTGGAGAAGACTGCATAAGATGCGTTTGTGGTTAAGATTTGAAAATTCAGTATGATTTGCCTTCAACGATTGCAGTAACTTGTCACACAGCGGTAGTCTTCAAAGAATCTTGCCTGTGGGTATTTGTTTTTCTTCCAGATCTGGAGTGAAGCCTAAATTCTTAAATTAGCATTTTGTCTTTAAGACTCTAATTGGTCCACAGTATACCCATGGACACAAACCATAAGTATGCAAACAGTACCTTCTAGGACAATTGTCATCCACTGAGGGTCAGTCTAGGAATACTGTATTACTATCCAGGCGGTTAATTGCATGATTCTAATGATAATTCTTCTGTGAAACAAGCACCATGTTTCTGCAGAGCACTCAACTCCAGTTAATTTTAGCATCAATCAAAATTGGTGTGGAGGCTGAATTGTACATGTTTGCAATTGCCAAAGGTTAACATATACATGCAGGATATAAAGTATAAAGCATATAATTTTAAATGCTCATCTACCAAAACTTAAGGAGGGCTGCTAAATGTGATCAATGGGCACCAGCGATGCCAATGCAGTCCTTTCATTTTTGTTAGCTTTCTGTTATAATTGGTTGCTTTTTATTACTTAACAGCCTAAAAACCCAGAAAAATCAAATGAAATATCTCACTCAAAGACTTCTAACAATTGCTGTTGCATTTTCTCAATCCAGAGAAAAGCGTCATTGTCTCGGAAAGTTCTCTTCAGTTTTAGAAATACTCAAATTGTTTTCAAACCTGATCCTTCTCTGTAACTTGTCTCTGCCTTTTTTTTTCCTGTGTAGTTTGCAGTAAACCGTAAAACTCTTGTTTTTATGCTTTTGCTGTTAGTGGAATAGAAAAGACATCCATTATGCAGTACTGACATCTTCCCTTGGTGGAAAGGTCCTTTAAAATGGCTAAAAACAATGTTATGCCTTTTACATGTCTCTGAAGTGCTGTGTGGGCAGTTCATAGCGAGAGTGAAGAATACATCTTATAAAGGTCAATGTAAAGGTCACGTCATACTAATTTGTACCGACTGTGTTCTTATAACACTTTTTTACATGACACGTCGCGTATTTTGAGATGGTTTGACTTGTTTTATTTTATTGCGAGACATCTTTCTTACGGCTTCTTTTGTGGGTGCCCGGAGAAGGCTTTTTTGATCCCAACTTTAGACCTTTCATGGCATCGCCATGATTTTTGAAAGCAACACCCATCTTCAGCCATTTCTGAACGCAGGTTCAAACAGCAGGGCTCAGATATGGCTCGGTTATTTGTTTAAAAAAACTGTGGTAAAAAAAAGAATCTTTTGGGATGGTAATCTGTTATGCCAGTCTTGAATAATTATTTTTAATGACCTTTAATTATGCTGTTTCTATTTTATTTTCTGGATTTTGTTGTGATCGTGATGGAGGAGACAAAACATCAAAAATATTTTAATTTCTATTACCTGGGAACACTTCACTTTTTTTCCCAGAAATGATATGTACCTTCCGTGGTATACTACAAAATGCTTAGCATCACAAACAGTACATTAGTATAAGCCCAGTGTCGATCCTTCCATCTTGATGAAATTTGGGTAAGAAGTAATTCCCCAAAATGCAAGGCTCGCAGTCATTGGTTTTATACAGCAGCTGTCTCATCCTGCAGCTTGTAAGTGCCAATCCATTGAAGCTGAGCAGGTGTGAGCCTGGCCAGTACCTGGATGGGAGACCTCATTAAAAATCCAAGGGTGTTCCCCGAAAGCAGTAGAAGTGTTGACGATAGTGTCCTGGCCAGATTTCTCCCTGGCCTGTACCATTCATGATCTCGTAATAATACCTAGCTATGACTTGGGTTCATTACCGTTTTCCTCCCCCTGATAGCTGATGTGTTATGAGCGTACCGGCGCACAGTGGCTGCTGTTGCATCCTCCAGGTGGGGTTATACGTGGGTAATGGTGGAAGGGAGATCCCATTCCCTTTCTAGCAAAGCTACAGTACATTTCATTCATCAGTAGCGCACCTTGTTCTCATGGTTCTTCATGGCACTTCATTTTACTGCGCTTAAGATGAAAGCAGAGTGCCTTGCAAAAGTATTCACCCCCTCCTACTATTGGCCAGTATTTTTGAAATACAAATGTATACGTCTTTTCTAGTGATTTTTTTGAATGCTAAAATTGACTGCTGTTATGGGTGGAAAATGAACTTTGAGCAAAAACCGTGGAGAAATATCCAAAAATATGATAGCATAAGTATTCACCCTTTGCCGCGAGAAGCCTAAATAACGTCAGGTGCACAACATTACTTTGACAAGTCACACAATTAGTTGACTGGTCTTTGTGAAATAATGTGGTTCACATTTCTTCCGAATAAATACCCCTTCTGTTAGATCCTTAGTCAGATCCAGGTAACTTAACAAAATGGGATATTATTGTAAGTGGGTCAGGACTTAAGTAAGACGCTGTACATTTACTTACTTTAATAATTGCCTTGGAAGAATGATTACACCCTATCTTATGAGTAGTCGAGTTGGTAATGGCAAGTCTTAAGCTCATAAGCATTGGGGATTATTCAGCTGCTCTTACTGACACTACCAACTGTCGCTTAACTTCCTGTGTGTATGGACAAAACTCAGGAAACCTTGCAGATCGGGTTCCGGTATGTGCTGTGGTTGTGGTGGTAGCTAGAAATATAAGACCCCTCTGTAGGCTAATTTTCAGCCACTCAGAGATTCGGTGATATTCTTAATGATATTCTTACTCGTTTTGTTGCCTTGTGTTTTAAGTTTGTACAAGCAAAGCAATGCATGATTTTGTCATCCAGAACTGCTAATAAAAACAAGATAAACTCTTAACTTTCCTTTTGATAGGGGCACCAAGTTAAGCATTATAGTAGAGAAATTGCACCAGGGGACTGAAGGCATTTGTGTTGCAGTCATCACAGCTCATGCTGCCTGTCAATAATAGCAGAAAACAGAATACTGTGTACTAAAGGCCTATGCATATGTTTGCTTTGAAACGAAGTGATTTTCAGGACTTTGGGGGTTAAAAAGTTATTCAAGCTCTACAAGACATTTGAGAAATTCTGTCACGTTTGTCCATGTGTTTATTCTCAAGGAAATGGTTTTAAAAGAAAGTCTTTCTGTGCTCTGTATTAAAGCTACTTTTCTAAAGATTGGTTTCTGGATACATTCACCAGGAGTTTAAGCCATTGCATAATCGCTTTAAATTAGCTTCCTTGGACAAAAATGACCATATAAAAGTCATGTATGTTCACTATGTATGAAGTGTGTGTGTGTAAAGCATGACTAACATGTTAAGAACATTTAACATTTTAGCGTAGAGTGAACCGGAAAAGAACCTTTTGATTTTGGCTATCAAAATATTTTTCCTTAGCCCTCTACGCTAGTTCAATCGAAATGTTTTAATAGACCCTTTTGGTTTTGACCTGCTGTTTTCCGTCCTCCCTCAACAGAAGCAAAAGAGCCGCCAGCAGAAAGTGACGGCGTCCAGTCTGCAGAAAGCACGGGAGAGGAAAAGCCACCTTCCCCCGTTCTCCAGCGCTCCGCGTCGGAGGAGTCTGCAGGATCTTCTGCCTTAGCTGCCGATGAAGCCAAAAGCAGGTTAGAGAGCCGCGCTCGACTTCTGCTGAGTCACAGACGTAGGAGGCTGTGTGTGTGCGCGCGCGCCTGTGTTCGCGTGTGTGTGTGTGTGAGAGAGAGTGAGTAATCGTGGGGGGGATGGGCAGCAGCAGGAATAATTGAGTAGGGAATGCTGGGTAAAGGAAAGCTGCAGGATAAATGAAGCCTGCCAAGCCTCGCAGTATCCTGGCAGCTTGCAGACTGGAGGGCTGGTGCCGTAATTAGTGGAGGAGGAGGGAGGAGGCGGGGGTTTAGGAGACGGGAGGAGGAAAAAGGTTTTCCTAGGCATTGCACCCAATTAGCGCAGATCGCAACAGCAGTATTGTACCCTACTGCGAGCAACAGGTGTAGGGAAATGGAACTCTTGTTTCTTTAGGCATGATGGTTTGGTAGTTCAAGTAGCACAGACCTTTTTCCCCGCCTTAAATTGTTGTACTAATTGTTGTATTAATATGCAATCAGTCCATACCGACTCCAGTCTTCCATCCGTCATGCTACAGGGAGATATTTTGCATTGGCTGAATAATTCAGTGTAGTTTTTAGATGCCATATTTCCTGAATATAATCTGTTGGAATGGTTAAGCCTTAAACTATGTGGGGTTCTTTGAAATTTAAATGCATTTTAATTCCAGGTGTAAGTGCAGTTTAATGCAAACAGCACTTAAATGCTTTGAGATGCGATGAGGCTTGTACCCCTTTGCCATGGTCCATGGTCATTACGTTACGGAATGATTTGTGGTACAGCCCTTTGTTGCCTTAAAACTGTTCTCCAAAAACAGAAACATATTGGATTATGTTTGCATACCATTGTAAAAATGCACTTGGTACTTCTATAAAATAGAAACCGTCACTTCATAGTGACCCGAGGATTAAACAATAAATATAAAAGAGCGTGGCTGCACTGTGCCAGGACTGAATTTTCAAGACTTTCATTTATAGCAACAGGGGCACTCAGTCCAAGACTGAAGGGGTGGGTCTTTGATAAATAAGAAGGTTCCATGAGAAACTGTCGCATGGCATGTGTAAACAGGTAACCCTTGAGGATCATATCAGATAACCGCATCTCCCATCTGCCACGAAAGTCTAGTTCTGCGATTCCAACAAGTCTTTTGATGGTTTCAATTTGTGCTGTCAAATTAATAGACTCTGAACTGGATGATTAATGCGCCAACATGTTGCGTAACGAATGGTTTCTTCACAAACTTTTCTCTGACCTGTTTAATAAGTTCCCCTGTGTGTGCTGTTGAAAGGATGGGGGGGTGGGGTGTATATGCAGTGGGGAACCCCCCCCACATTGTTGCAGGTTGTGTTCAGTCCCTCGTTAAGACAGCACTGTCAGTGAACAGTAGGTACATACAGGCCGTGTGCTAATGCCCTGGGGGAGTGATTATTTTTGGTGGATGTTAATGAAAAATGCAGGGTGGCACAGTGGCGCAGTGGTTCGCACTGCTGCCTCGCAGCTCCGGGGCCCTGGTGTCAGTTCCAGACCTCGGGTGTTATCGGGTCCCTGCCACAGACCGAAGACGTGCAGTGGGCCCAGTGTGAGTGTGCGTGTCGCTCCGTCTGCCCTGGGACGGGCAGGGCGCCACTCCGGGACGTACCCTGTCTTGTGCCCGTTCCATGCCAGGGCGGGCTCTGGCTCCCCTGCGCCCCCGAATTGGATGAAGGGGTTAGAAAATGGGTGGATGTGTGGATTAATAATTATTGTTAAGATTCGATTAATGTTTCTAAACATATATGCACTTCATACTTTTATGTGAAGTTTTTCCATCCACAAATATCTCCCCCCCCATCTCAACCCATGTAAATTTGTTCAGGGTAATAAGAATTCCTCAACTTTGACTCTCATCCTAATTAATCACTCATTCATCCTGGGAATTGGTAGGAAATATTTCTGGTTAAGTTAATCGTGAAATAGGTTTTTACATGTCAAATTATTTTGAAACTGTTTTAGGTGGTGGCAGAGTTTGCAAGGTGAGTTTATACTTGCTGTTTTTTTACAGCGTGGTGATTGAATTGCCTATTTAAACATGTTTTATTTTTCCTTTTGATGACTTGTTTATATACATAAACACGTGTGTTACTAGCTAATTTCATATCGTAACATTGGATTGGAGCATCTGCTGAACAAATAAGTCATTTTTAAGGTCAATGTACTTTTGTTAATTGTGCAACTTGTCATCCATGTTGGGGGTAATAGAATTGCACCTGCACAACTTAAATGTTTTCATAAATATATTTCATTTAAACACACATATGTGATCTGTCTGGGTAGTATCATTTACACTTTTAAAGCCTTTATTTAAAATTTAAATTCGCATTACTGGAATACTGGAAACTAATTTGACTTTAGATATGAAGTCATTGGAGACCTAATGGCGAACTGGTCATGTCAAAGGACAATCGATAAAGGAAGAGGAAAAGCTGTCAACATGTAAAGGAGCTGTTAGGATGGATGGCTTACTGTTTGCAGCGCGCACACGCAGAATTAATTTAATCTGTTATTCTGACGTGTTTAACAGTATAAACTTAGGGTGTCATGTATATGAGCTTTGTCTATGTATACCGACACACACAAGCTGGCAGTGAGGACTTGTTTGGCATGACTGTAAATTTTCATTGGGCATCTTTTTAGGGAAAATCTATCCATGTCATCTCATTAATCATTGGCTGCAAGGTGAAGTGTCAATCTGTACATGTTGAGAGAAATTTTCCCTTTTAGCTTATTTTTTAAAAGAAAAATGTCTTGCACTTTCGTGCATAGAACCAGTAAAAGTGTTCGCCGAGTGCACTTAGTCCAGGCTTGAAGCCCTTACATGTAGACGGACTTCAGCTGATAAGGATTCCCCAAGCAGCTGTGCAGAATTGGCTGAGCTCTTGCTAGAATTCGCTGTGCTTGATTAAGATGGGTTATCCTTGGCTTGTGGTATTTTAAAATATTTCGCATTCACTGTTTAGTTGCCAAAGGCAAATGATACCGCAGTGATAAATCTATCATCAAAATGTCTGGCGAGTGTCACAGTATAAACTTTGTGTATATAATTGATAATGCAAGATGCAAGAGTTAATTATTCAGCACTGACATAGCATGGTTAGTTTACTAAGCCTTTAAATATATCACTGAGTAACTGTAACTACAGTACAGTTCACATTGGCAGTGGTCGGTCTGGAATGTGGAATTTAATTCATTCAACAAATGTAGTTATTACTATTTATTGGGACAGTGAAAATATTTCAGTTATGACTGATGCCAATTATCATCTGCAGTCATCAACAGGGGCTCTAGATGTAAGCCAGCCGGCTAGGATTCACAAAGCTATTGCAAAGACTATCTCCATGTAAATGTGTAACTGCTCAGATTTCCCTTGCATAGCAGTAGGAAAAGCAAGACTTGATGCAAGATAGGCTTTCACAACAAATTGAACTGATAAAAAAGTACAGTATATTAACCTTTGTTTTTGTTTCTGCCCATGCAAATATATTCAAAATACAACAAACTTGATATGCTTATCACATTGTTTGCTTATATAAGTATCTTGTGACCTGTAAAACCTGTCATGGGACTTACCTGCTGTGCTGTGAGAGCCTTATCTTTTTCATTGTCAGAAAGAAGGAAAAGAAAGAGATGAATGCCTATACCTACTAGTATAAATCATATGCAATTGACTTACTGTTATAAAGTTATAGTTTAGGAAATGATACTTAAGAGTATAGCACTTTTTATTGGCATTGTTAACCAAAGAAAATTGCCTTTTTTTTTTTAGAGAAAATGATGTGATCTTAGGACCCTACAAGAACAGTAAATTAGCGTGCAATTTGTCCATTTCCAAAAGGAAATAATTCTTAGAGTCTATACATTGGTTATTTTCTGCAGTAACCAGCAACATTCTCATTGGACTTTGCAAGTGACGATCTGATAGGGTTAAAAGAAGATCTGGGGTTTTGGGAACTCATACTTTCTTTTAATCCGTTTTGATTGTTGAAGCACAGAGATGCCTCATCAAGAACTTTTTTTTTATGTGTAGTGAACAGCTGTGTGCCTTCTGCTACTGTGGAGAACGGAGCCTTCTGGGGCAGGGTGAGCTGAAACTGTTCGTCCCCACGCCTGGCTACATCCTGCAGCACGTCCGAAAAAAGAGGGAAAGCACCGACATCGATGAAGATGGCGGCAGAAGCCCCAAACACAGTACAACTGGACGGAGGCAGAGAGGGCAGAAGAAGTAAGCTCTTCCTTATGGTCACCACAACCCGTTCGGGTAGAAATAGGCTCAGATTGCAAAACCATCCTGCCATGCACAATATGCTTCTAGGATGGGCTTTGGTTTGCTGTGACCCTTATCCAAAGAAAGCGACTTTCGGATATTGAGTGGATGGATAGTTGATTTTTTCTCTTTTCTCCTGCCTTCTTATGAGAGTGCAAAAGATGTCTAATTGTTGCTGAAGTTAATAGGCTGAATGTGTAGTCTTTAAATGGCATTGATTTGGTTACATCAGGAGTTACAGGAAGTGCTCGATACCTGCGATCTGTAAACTGTGCTTTTTTCCTCCTGAGAATCAGGGTGTGTGTTCCTAATTAGGCTGTCATAAAATAGGGGAAACCTCTGTCAAACTGGGAATCTTCCAGCTGATTTTGAATATCTTTTATTTGTATGGAAAACCTGTTGTTTAACGAACTCCTAGTCTCTGAAAACTGAATTTGTCAGCCTGTGATTTATATTGAGGTGACATTTCACTGAAGATAAAGTTTCAAAGAGCAGTGTTAATCAGATGGGTGGTTGCATGAAAACTTGTGCATTTCATGAAACATTTAGATGCCAAATGCTTACGACCAATACTGAAATAGTTTTCCAAGGTTTAGCTGTTACCACTGAAGTGTTTCCCAGAATTTAACGCTTCCTTTCAATAAACTTTAAGGACATATTTAACAAATACCTCATGACCACAAACATTTTTTCTGAGTTCGGCGGATTAACAACTTGTCTTTCTACTTTGCATTGTAGGAAAGATGTTGTGGTATGACCCAAATAGGCAACAAAATGCTAATGAACTAAGCTCTAGAATTCGATTCAGGTCAATTATTTTGGAGCCAAAATGGCCTGATTAGTCACTTGATAAATAATCCATAAATTAGTATTCCATTTGCTGGCTTTCTCTTAAAGTAATCTATTAGCTTTGACTGTCACGCTAATAACACGTGACCATTGTTGTAACAGTCCTGATCAAAAGACACTCCCTAGGCTTATTGGAGAAGTGCCTAATTTGTTCGGTTCTTTGAAGCCAATCAGGCTCTTCCCTGGGGTTTGGTGATGTAATGTGCACCAAGTTCAGTCTTGGAAGGCATCCAGACAGTGAAGCATTGTTGTGTTGGAGTTTTCTGATTGGTCAGTGGAGCTGGAGCCTTTCCAATAATAGAAAGAAGAGCTAGGAATGAAAACAACAACAAAGGAGAGGGTGATTGAACAACATTTAAGGTAGCACATGTTAAGGAAACCCTCTGGTAATGAGGCCAGCCTCAATAATCCACAAAGTGTATAAAGTGGACTGCATTGAAAACATGACAACATTCATATCTTTATAGAGAGATGAAATTCTACATTTTTTAAAATGGTAATATGTATTGCCAAACTAGTATCAGGTAATGCTACATCACTAACGCAGTGTTACAACAGCTCACCTTGACACAGTTTAATCACCTGCCTAATGAAATGTTGGTGGCTCAGTCCTAATTAAAAATAGAAACGGAGAGCATGCAAATTTGATTTGTGGGCTGTAAAAGAGTTCTTGTCGGTGTTTGTAATACCGTAGATTCCTTTCACAATAGATGGGATGGCATATTTAAGGCCACAACGGTTGTCTGGAAACAGGACATAACAGTATCGGACAGCGGTCTGAATTTCCATATGCACTCTTCTAACTTGTTCCACTTTTGATTGCGTTTGTTAACCGGTAGCGGTTTTCTGCTTTCAAACAGGCTTCTCAAAGCGTAGCCGGGGGAAGTGAGCTGGGTTGGGGCATCAGCGCTACAGAATGATACTTCAGCAGACGTCTTTAGTAGGGCGCTTCCCCTGCCATCTATCAAGCAGTCTGCTTTGAGTCCGGTAGCATGGCACATATACTGTAGATCTTGGCAGAAATGCCAATAAATAACTCTTAACAGTGTATTGTGAAACTTAGGTTTATATGTTTGGCAGTGAAACCCAGTAAGAACATGCAGGCACAGAACTTAACCTAGATAAATCCAGTGTCTCATTTCTTACGCTTCAGTAATGACTCATCAGGTGAAGAATTAGGGAGAATGCTATGGGCTACCACATTCAGATACATTTTAATGGATGCTCTAATGAAATCAGGGATGTTTGTATAAAGGAAAAAGTGGTTATTGTGGGAGATCTTAATTTTCCTCATATAGACTGGGGAAAAGCCATCAGGTATATTGGTGGTAGTTGGAATAAAGAAATGCCAGACATTTCAGTCTTGCAGTTTCGAACTTGGTTTGTCAGAGTAGGTACAAGAAGAGAATGCCTGTCTTGAAATGTAATAGTAAGAGTGAGATACTGTAGGGGAGGTTTTTGTGTTTTATGAGGTACTGAGTTTCTCCCTGCTGTGGAGGTGCCCTAAGAAGGGGTTGGATGATCTCATCATTGTCATGTTAAAATTTGAGACTAGATTTATTTTTGTTATTCCTTAACTGTGGCCAATTTAGCATGCAGCAAAGCGGTTTATGTGTTGATGGCTAAAGTTAATGTGTTGATGCAGCATTTGTGACGGGGGGGAAGCCCAGTTGTAATAATGGCAGCTCTGGAGCTTCCTGGGAACCACAGAAATAGAAAACATGACTGAGCTTATAAAGGACAGGGCTTAACATGGAGCAGGTCCAGTAATACCCCAGGGCCCAACAGTGTTGTATGCAGGGGAACTGCTTGCAAACAATGGTCCTGTGATAAACTACACTGTTACCTTGAAACACGACGCCTACAGTACCTTAGTATCTAAACCTGATATTAGGTAGAACACTAGATATTATAATAAGATGGCAAAAAATAGTGGGATTCTACAGTTCAGTCCACATGGGATGGATGGGGAGGTTTCGTACAGAGGGGCTTTTATAGATCTTCACAGCTGGTAGGTCACATAATATACATGAGAAACTGCTATTTCCAGACAGAACGGATAAGCGCTGGGTGATGGTAGGAGAGAATGTGACACGAGCGGATGTGATCTTGCTTTCAAACTTTCAGGCAGTACCGATGAGATGAGCATCTTCTAGAAAGCATAAGTCGGAGCCCCAGACTTTTTTTCAATTCAGATAGATGGGCCAGTTGATCTTTTGTGAATCATGTTTTTAAAATTGCACATATGCATACCTTTGATCACCAGATTAATAGGTTTTAATTTTGAGTTTTGTAGCCCCGGACCTGTTTTATATCTTTATGTGCCTTTGTCATTCAATTTTTTTCTTCAATTTACTTATTCGTATGGCCAGCATAGAGGGCCGGTTTTGCAAAGGCTTTATTTTTTAGGTCCTTGGTTAGAGATTTCCTCACCTTGAGACAGAACTGTATTTTACTGTACAAAACTGTATTGTGTAGCTGTTGCCAATTTTAATATCGAACCGCTCTTTTCTGAATCATGTAGAAAAACATTAGAAATCTCGACAGTTTTCATTTTGGGAGCTTTTTAATCTACAATTTTCAGTTTTCTTGAATAGTGTGAATAGAATACAATGCGATTCGTTTGTAGCTTTTCCTGGCAAATGCTGTCACAAACGTAGCCGGGCATCAAAAAGTAACAGAAAATTGAAATCATATATAATTGCCAAGATCAATAGTGTGCATGCTTGAGATAGTTTGAGAATTATTTTCTTACATTTGCCTTGCAGTTATTTTCAGGTTTGTAAGCAGTAGAATAGCAAATGTGTCACTGTACAGTTTTCTGTATACCTGACTCCTTCTGTGATGGGAATTTGGTGTGGTGGGTGTGGGGTGCGGATGTTAGATGCCTAAAATTTCAAGTACTTCTATAAGAGCTCTTCTGCTCCTAGAGGAATGTTGGCATATAGACCAGTGTTCACTTAGCCTTTAAATCACAAAGGGATTTGAGCCAGAACATCTCTTGGAGCGGACATCCACTCAAATGGTTATGGAAATGTACTACTTTTTTTTTTTTTCAGATGTATGCAGATGTCATTGCAGGACTGAGGGGGTATACTATAGGCTTTCATCACTTTGTTCTTGGTATTGGCCGGGTAACTAAACAAGGGCCTTTTTAAATGTAAATTTTTATTTTCTGCTTTGCTGCTGCTCGTTGACGGATTCTTAGTGGCTTATCCAAAAGCCTGTAATTCTGGGTCTTCTTTTTTTCCGGTTGAGGTTGAGATACTGAACAGCTAGCCCTTGTCTGTGCTACTGTGCAGCAGCCAAATAAAACTCTTCTCTCCCCCCCTCTCCCTTTTCTGCCTTTCCAGAGACCACTCTTCCAGTAGCAGTGCATTGTCCTCGGGCTCTGGGAGTACTGAGGCTCCCTGTGAGGAGCAAGCCAGCAAGTACTGGGAGGAGCTCAGCCAGGTTGGCCTTCCTGACGACATCGATGTCGAGTCTTTATTTGATACTTCAGGTAAGACGGGCACAGGCATTTATCACCTCTCAATTCAAGCATGTCCAGGCTCACACTGCACTGCTGCACAAGTTCTCCCCCTTAAAAGCATGGCCCTGGAAGTGGCTCGATTCATACACCGTCTAATGAGCCCTGTTAAGCAGACACAAAAACGTTTTTGCTGAAAGCACTTGAAGCCGGGCATACACATTTGACATTTCGACTCTCGTGGAATGCCCCATCGATATGTCTGTTGTAAACCGCTGAGCAATTTCAGGTGTTCTTTGCTTAGAAAGAAATCTTCGCTGCGTTTCATAAAACGTTTCTTGAGTCATTTTTAAACCATGAGAAGAAAAGACTGTTTTTTTTCACAAAGTGTGGTTAATGTTTTTTAATGTTTTCTTCCCCTTTTGTTAATAAGTTCCATTTGAGTAGTGTTTCTAAGTTTTTTTAATATTTTTCCATTCATTCCTTTGTGCAGTACACAGCTGCAAAAAGCAGGGACAATTTGTGCAAACCTTCCCAGCTACAGCATGTTATTTTCTTAAGGGAAGACGGTGCTTAGTGCAAGGAGCTTCTCTTGCGAGTGTCCTAACTCCGTTAAGGGTATTTCCAAACTGTAGTTTTGTTTCTTAGCTGTCAGGGGAGCCATAGGTTTGTCAATCTCATTTGCAGTCTTATTTTGTTTTGCATTTTGGAAACAGCTAAAGTTTACGACTCTAGAATGTGTGTGTTTTAAAAAGAATAATTTCTATCTCAGGAAAGGTATCTAGCATGTACAGTAATTCACCTAGTCTTAGTCGCATGTTACCATCAAATTGAATACATTGTTAGGTTCTGAAGACTGGCATCTGAAAGGCAGTTCTCTGCGGCTTGCTTAAAGTAATTCAAGTAATTCTCCTTCCTGTTCTGTTTCTAGGACAATGCTGGGCTCATCAGTGCTGTGCTCTGTGGTCAGGAGGCGTGTGTCAGGAGCAGGGCCAGTTGCTGGTCAATGTGGACAGAGCCATTGACTCAGGGAGCACAGAGGTAAATTGCAGAGATTATAAAATAGTCTAAAAATGCAATTACTGCTTGAACCTGAACATGTCGTGTAAGTAGCTTAAACTACACTGTGCTTTGCATTTAGATATTAGAACTTGTCCTGCTTTTTTATTTACGGCTTTAACTCTATTGTAGGTCAACAGTTTCAGAACCTCATTTACTGGAGTTATTTAAGGTTAATGCAAACAGAAAAGTTCTGTGTTGAAGTGTACAAAATGTGAGCGATTGGATCTGCAATATATTGAAGGGCTCATCGAGGCTTACTCAACATTGTGACTTACATTGTTTTCAAAGCTGAATAATTTTGGTTCAGCTTGAACAATTTTAATGTTTAGGATGTAAATCAAACATATCGCTTGTAGTGGTATCAAACTCACAAGGTTATTGTGAAAATTCCAATGTTTGCTGCTGTTGGACATTGGTCATAAATAGGGTTGATAAATGGGCGTAACTCTGAAATTCAGAGACTTATAGCCTTTGTGGCCACTGTTGGAAGCACTATAAACTGTAAATGTGTGATGCATGCTTTTCACCGGAATGCTGATGGTGTTTGGAGTTTGATAGAACCTGGACAAGTATGTCTGTTCATTGCTCTATGAGCCCTAGATGCAACATTATCTCAGCTACAAATGTTGAATGGAGCTCACATCTGGTGCATAAGGCATTCAGAGCACACCTGTCATTCTCCTGTTGCAAAAAACAAAATCTTTTTTACATGACCAGCTTTAGGACATGAGTTGCTGTCAAGATGGGAGGAAGTTGGGCAGCAAGTGAGTTCCCAAACCCTGATCAATATGGCACCAAGCTCTGAGGTTCACTTTATCACTAAAAGCAGGGCTATTTAGTGACTAGACCCTCCTGCCCAGGTCTTCACACATGAATCTTCTCGTTGGTCTTGGTGAGGTGCTGAGACTCATTATCCCCCAGGCCGTGGCCTGTTGCACTGTTTGGCTGTGACCCCTTTCCAGTATGTTGACATAGTCTAGACTCCACCTTACCCATGGCACATAGGCGCTCTTGAAAAGGGGGATTTTTTGCTCGCTTGTTTTCTTGAATTTCCACCAGGTTTTCCTTGAACAGATTGCTTAAGCTTTCCCCAGTCAGCACTCATTGATAAGTGATTTTAATGCATAGGGAATTTGTCACTTGAGCGATCGGTATTGAGCGATATTTCAGTACCAAAAGTATTGAATCAATATCAACACGTTTACTTTATTTTTCAGAAAACATACATGAATAGGATGCTTTTTTGATGTTCACTATGGCCCTGTATTAAATTTGTGCATCTTATTAAAAGCAATATTAGATTGCTTTCACTCTGATTTGCAGCATACAGTCCATTTTAATTATTTATCAGTGTGAAGATAAAGGATGGAAAAAGTATCATGCTGAAATGGTGATAAGTACAAAAGACGTTATTGAAGTAAACCAGCAATTAACATTTTCAAGGCTGAAGAGAAAGCACAGAAGAGCCTTTCAGGTTCCCTTGATCCTTGGGTATTTTTAATTAGGAGTTCAAGAGTTGAAAGCTACCATAGCAACGTCTCTGATGCAAGATTCTCTTAATTAAGCCAAATGAATAGAGATGGGTGTGGTACTGTAATTTTTTAATCTGAAGATTGAGTTCTGGAAACAGGTACTGCCAATTTTGTTTTTAATAAAGCTGTTGCCTATTTTATCAATGAATATTACCATCTGGTATCAGGCTGCAGTATAAGTGCATCTGATTTTGATCTGTTTTGTGGAGGTTGGGGTCCCTTATACCTGTTAAAAAAGTTATTTCCACTAACCAAGGTGAGAAAATGAGACTTGCTACATAGCTATTTGAGCCTCTACAGCAGTTTTGAGTTGCAGAGCTTTGTGTACAAGCCAACACCAGATGCTGTGTATTTTTGGCTTGTCTCCTTTAATTTTAACACTTATGTAGACATAACGTGTTTATTTTTCATAATGTAACTGCACATCTATTTTGCCAGTACAGCTTGTGAAATGGTCTGCAGTGTTTATGCTAAATGGATCAAATTTCAGTGCAAGATAACTTTTGTGTTTTAGCAGTTTGCTCTCCACACATTTGGCATTTCCAGTTTGATCCTTCACTAGTCTAATCCACCTTCTTATGACTTCTTAAGAAATGGTTTTTGAAATCTTTGTTACTCTGATGTTGTCTGGATGGTCATTTTTCAAATTGGGAGGTGTGGAGGTGCTAATTTACTATTAGCACTGCTTTCCTACAAATAAAAGTACAGATGTAAACAAAAGACTAGAATGTGACTGATTTGTTGGGCCATTCACCAGTGTTGAGGCGCTCTAAGCAGAGATGGGTCTTGACACTTTGCTTTAGTGTGGGCTACCCCTGAAAGCAGTGTGCTAGCAGTTCTACAAAGGTGCTATAAAATGCAATGGAGTACCTCTGGATCCTGATCAATATGTGCCTTCTGGATTCTCTTCAAACCCCATCTTCATATAAAAGTTGAATCCACTTCAACAGGTTTGTAACTAGGCCAGGGACCTCCTATCCTGGAGAATCACAGTTTGTCCTGTTCTTGCTAAGCCCTGAGTGACTCGGTTAGCTTCCTGGTGTCTTTTCTGACCATTTAAAACACCTATGAAAGCAGCTGGACTTCAGCTGTGATCTACTGTACCTGATCTAAATTGTGCACATGTGCAAATCACATGATATTGTTTGTATCTGGGGACGATTTCAAATTAGTTTTTGCTTATCTTTATTTCCACCTCAGTTACAAAAGGCTTTTACCTTAAGTGATTAAAGATCCTTACTCTAGTCACCCCATTGCTTTTCAACAACGTTTGGGCACAGAGTACTGTGGTATATGGGGAATCTGAGCTGAGCCATGATATTTCATTCACTATTAACTTAATCAACTTAAGCATGCTGTTAAGTATAACTCCATGCACATTTCTCCAATGGTGACTCTTTTGCACAGAAACTAATATTATGTTTTTCTTTAACTTGGAAAGAGAGAGGCAAAAGTCATTGTATTAGGAGCTCTGGAAGATTACTGTGGAAAGGTGCATCAGTCACATTTGATTGCTCCTTGGGTATCTTAAAATAGTTTCCTCCCCATAAGATTTCGAGCAGCGTGATGGATAAGGCCCCTGGTAAAGGTCGGCCCTGGCAGCTCTGCTCACTCATCTGTGAAATGGAAAGGTCACAGCACTCAGGAGGGAGGTTCGACTGGCAGCTTAGCGCAGGCTGCACCGTGCCCTGATCGTGTACTCTTAATTGCATTTGCACCAGTAATCTGCTAAATTGTCGGTTCATTCGTTCAGTTTTTTTGCGCCAAGCCTATTTTGTAATGCTTTCTGTTGCTGGGTTGTTTGTACCGCTGGTCTTTTCAGTGACTCTGGTTTTACTCTGGGGTGTATTTTCTTTATTTGATCTGTAAGTAAGGTGCTGGGGGATGGGGTGGGGTGAGAGAAAGAGCTGTGTTGATTTCAGCAGAGTTATTGGAAATTCTCTGACAAACAGTGTGTCCTGTGCTGCAGGCAACACTCAATCACAAATGAACTTGGAGGCAAGCTGTTAAAGCTGCTTCATTGTACCTTAAGGAAGACTGGTTCCATTTGACTTCTGTTCCTGCCATTTGTCCTGACCCCCCTAACGATTTATTGAAATTTCCTGCTTAGAAGAATATTGAGTAGTTTTTTTTTTTAATCTGGCTGTTTTGGGACAGCCGAACAATTAAGTGACAGCTTTATTTGATGCTGTATTTCCCGATGCTCTATTTCTACTGGCAAGATGGAAATCTAATAGCCGCTGGGAAATAAGTAAAGGCTTGAGGGTTTTCATTTCGTGTTTAAAACCTGCTGGTACAAACATTCTACATGGTTTCTTTTTCGAAAAGTTAAGCTTGGGGAACATTCTCAAATTTATTATTTAAGGCAAGCACTCCTCTGCATTTTTTGTATTGGTGCTCTCTTTTATATTGCCAAGGATCAATGAGAATTTTACAGTGGACTCGTATAGGGATAGATACGATAGACTTCATATCTATTTTTTTTTGTTGGAATTCCATGTGCTAATATGTGTGTGTGTGTATATATATATACATACACACACACACGTAGCATCAAAAGAAATATCACTTACAAATTCATGGTTATCAGGATAGTGACCACCTTTTAGTAGCAGGTGTATGAACATTTCATTAAACAGATCTGGCATAGGAAATCCATCATGCTGATTGGGCATCTGTGACGTTACTGTCATATTCTTCTCACAAGAAAATCGATGAGGGCATGAGGGTGTGTCATGTCCTCCTGGAATGGTATCATGTGAGAATCAGCCCACAGGCAGTGTTTCTCTACCAGCACCTTGGAATGACTCCTAGACTCTTGTGAAGACACTCATTTGCACTGTCCTTCTCCAGAGGTGTAAATCTTGAGTCTGTTATCCAAGTTTTTTAACTATACTTGACTGAGGAGAAAAACTAGTTTACTTGATGCATATATATGGATGATGCACATATAATGCATAGTGTGTATATATATATATGGGCAGGTGCAAATACAAGCATATAATGTTGGTTAAGAGACTATAACTAGAAATCTAACAAGTCCTATGTATATTGGGTTATTGTTGAACCAATGATATATGGAATTATACCCTTCAAAGAAGAGAATAAGACACTAGGTACCCCAGGCCCCAAGAGCTGTGGGGTAGAAGAGATAAATTCCAGACCGCTATGCTGATCTTGTTTGTTTTAATGATTTTTTTTTTCATTTTAAATCAACAGAAGCACTTTTTTTTAGTCATCTGTCAAAAATTCCTAAGTGGATGCAAATGAGAGCTATTTTTTCCCCATTTTAAAATGAGCAAGTACAGTGATATAATGTAGGCTGTATCTTTCACACATGGTGACACCATGATAATGTGGTCTATACTGTGTATGAAACTGAGCGCACGTGGAAAGTACACTGAAATACAGATTTTCAGTTTCTTTAAGTTTTAAAAATATTGATGGTAAAATGAGAGCAACAATTTAACAGTCTGTCCTATTTTCAGGAATATTTCTTGGGAAATGTTTTCTCCACAATGCAGAATTCTCCACGTTTGTGCATTTAACTCCATATTGACATTTTCCTGTCTTTAAGACCTGCTGTTTGAAAGACTATGACTCATGTAATAATGCTGCCTCTTGAAAGCACACTCTAGACATTTCAGAACAGCTTTAAACAGCTTAAAATGTGCAGTGTCTTTAAACATTTTTATGGGGTTCTTAGGCTTTTTTCTTTGTGGCTTCATCATTTATTTTATTAACAACATTAAAGCTATCCTTTAGTGTTCGGTTTTAGAAAAAGCCCCATGCTCTTATCAAGCAGAAGAAGTAAAGTTCATTTTAATATATACACATATGCCTTTAATATGGCAATTCGCTTGTTTTCAAGTTGTGAAAGGAAAATTGATCATCCTATTAAACGTAACCATTGTTATCCTGTTTATTTGCAATGTTTGGAAAATAATACTAAATATAATGCTAATACTACAACTCAATTTCACATCTGTGAATTTACCCTCTGCACTGCAATACCATAATAGGCTGACATGCCTCTTTTAGCAGAAATGTATTTTGTTTGGGATAAACATTTTGGGATTCTGCAAATTAAGTTGCATCAGTAAAAATGCATTGGAAGGTTGGAAAATGAAGGTTCTCTTTAAATATTGGCAGTACCTTGCTAATAGTGAGAATAGAGTGGTTTTTGCTCATGTTCTCACACAGTGCAGTGCCAGTAGTGTCTGCTTTAAACATAATTTTCTTGTTCCAGACTTCCTACTTGTGATCATCAAATACATACTACACAGGGCTTGAAATTCAGTTTTAAAAATGAGGGAATTCTCCCTTTACATGAAGCTCATGGGGGGGTTTCAGCATCTTGGGGTGGAATAATAGTAGACTCATGAAACTAGTGTATTGAAATAATTAAATAATTAATACACAACACAAGCTTCATAGGTTCATTGGAAATACTGTCCTACCTTGTCAATCTGTCTTTCATTACCAACCTCCTCTCCATTGAAGGTACAAGAACATAACTTAGGAGAAGTGTGATTTTTTTCCCTTCCTCATCAAAAGCATCCCACATGTCTGCTTTTCATTTGGTCAAAGATAGGCTTTTGTGTATGATAATCAGTTTGTCTCCTTTAAAGTTGTTACCTTCAAAGGAGCTGAAAAAGTCCTGCTCTGAAGGATCAGGATGGGCTAAACTCTCTCAGTGCCTCTTTAGTGTACTGAAGCATAGGTTGGACTGTGGAGAAGTCCATCTTCCTTTTGAAAATGCTTTGAGAGGAGGACTCCATGCACCAGTACATCGTTCTACAAGTGACAGAAGCGCACAAAGTCGAATTGTCTGCCAGCAATAAAAAGACCTTTGGCTTTACCAGTCCTGAGTGCTGGAAGCAGCCATGTGTTCTAGCACATCTCTCAGGGCTTCTAATGATCTGCTTACAACTGGCACTGCATTTCGAATTGACAGCCACCTTACTGTATGCGGTAAGGAGTCAGTGTTGACTCCTCTAGTTGTTTCTGTAGCTCATGAAGCTTGTTGCTTCTTACTTTCCCTTTAATCAGAAAGTGTTTGAAGAAGATGTTTTTACCTCTACTTAGTCGAGATGTACTAACTATGGAGGTTTTAATTTAACACAAGGCACTTTATTTCACATGCCTGTTATTGTGTGGTCTTCTTGAAATGGATTGATTTTATTTACTATTTTGATATTCACAATTCCACTGAAATGAAATGCCACAGAAGGTGAAAGTAGGCCATTAAAACGTTTTTGGCACATTTCAATTTAAGAATAGTTAAATGTTGAAGTAATTTACTCCCTCCGTCTGTTTTTCATGAACTACTACTATCTTTGTGGGGGGTGATTTCATCAATGTTGTCCCCACAGTCCTAGAAATACCTGCCTCTATACACACAGAGACATCCTTCTCACAAGTGAAACAAAACAGGGACAGATACACAACTGATGACAAGCACATATGAATAATAGATACATCTGCAAATCAAACTTTATTCCTGTGAATGCACCTTTATCAGGGAAAAAAATGGTTTGCCTCTAAATTCCCAAAGATTGTGGCATTTTGCCAGTGTTGTACTTTTGCATCCTTCATATTTTTTCACACATGTAGGATGGATAGAATACCTTTTCGTCTGCGTTTTTCTTCACAGGCCCATGACAGATTTCAGTGAATTGATTAAATGCAGTGCGAGTCCTGAGAACAGTCCTTAACCTCTGTTCCTTCCCACCTTTTCTCCCACCAGTACTGTGCATACTGTAAGCGCCTTGGAGCATCCATCAAGTGCTGTGAAGAGATGTGTCGGCACTCGTACCATTACCCCTGTGCTGCTGCTGCAGGAACTTTTCAGGACATCAGAAGCTGCACTCTCCTCTGCCCAGAACACATCGAACTGGCCATAGAAAGATGTAAGTCTTTTCAGCTAAGTTTTCAATTCAAACATCTTCATTGGCATGACCGATGAATTAGGGTTGCTGAAGCATATGCAATCAATAACATTTACAGACATTTGATACAAACACATCATAAGAAATTTACATACAACAGACAACATATAGAACATTAATAATAATAATAATAAGAAGAAGAATTGCTTACACTTATATAGCGCTTTTCTGGACATTCCACTCAAAGCGCTTTACAGGTAATGGGGACTCCCCTATTATTGAGAGAGGGGTTCACTGTTCCTCAGGCTATGGCAGGAGAACATGTACTGGGCTGCCAGTTCAACTGAGTTCCCTTCCCCCTCTCCTCAGTAGGATTGGGAGCTTTTCCGATTCTGGCAGGTGTGGGAATTCTGGGATCCTTTTCTTTCACCTGTACTTTGAGCTGAAACTGCAAGAACAGGAAAATGCATTGAAGTAAAAAGTTCATCATCGGACCTCCTGTCTTTTGCAGACCCCACCACATTGTGACCCAAAAGTCTTCAAAAAGAGTCTATTCAGATATCAGCACAATAGAAAGAAGCTTAATGTCTGTCTTTAAGGCAGAAAGTGTCTTTTGTGTTTTTGCTTTGCTTGCATGCCTCTTTGCTCAGAAAGTGCAGGTTGCAGTCATGTAGCTCTTAAATGGAACTATACGTGGATCCAGTGGGGAGGGCAGCGAATGTGAGCTTCGACTGCTTTAATCCTGACTGCTTTCCTCTCGTATTGCCGCTGTGAATAAAGAGAGGCGTTCTATGCGAAAAGCACTGGTGGAATAGCAGCGTGCTGGCTTGACGTGATCAAGCAGACTGCTTTTGTCACCACGTTCTTCCTGTAGTCGTGTAACGCAGACAAATTCACACACCATCTCTGGTTGCATTACAGAGATCACCTTTTTTTTTCTTTAATGCAGCCTGTGTTGTAGGCCTTCTTTAGGGATTAATTGAATGAAAAGAAATTCCAGCAGCAGATGACATTAGTGTGCTGCACCAGACTCTTCAGTCCATTAGGATGCAATACGTTTAATGATAATTTTGCCCTCAAAGCACTTGCTTATTTCTGAGCCGTCATTCAGTGAATGAGTTACAGGAGCAATATAAAGTGATTATATAATGTTAAGTGTGGACATTAACATTGTGAGGAAGTATTTCTGGTGAAGAATACCTATAGTTCTTATCTCCCCCCCACCCCACAGAGGATAGGATTTGAGAGTGTAATTAGATATCAAGGCTTGTATCAGCTAAAAAAGTTGGAGTTGTACATGACTGTTAAATATTTGATTTTGCTTTTTATGCTTCTATAAAATTTTCACCCAGAGATGCCCAGGCTCTTTCACTCCCATTATTTTTAAACATACTAGCGTACTAATATGCATTTGAAGAGCCCTTTACTTCAACTACTTGTCTTGAAGAAAAACAAATCCCCCAGACTTGATTTTTCTGTCTTGGGGCAACAAATTTCAGTCACACAAATGATTGCACTCAACAAATGTTAACTTTCTCCTTTTATACAAGGGAGCAGCTCCTGGGTGAATGAAGGTTTAGTAGCTTTTTTAGCAGAATTGGAGGGTGGGGGAAGCCTGAGGGGAATTCACCGTTCTACACTGCAGTTCCCTCAGCAATGTCTCACGCACAAGGTGGCCGTCCTGCCCCTCTTCACGAAGATTCTCGACCTCTTCCCTCACAGCCAAGGACGAAGTGAACTGCGCGGTGTGCGACAGCCCCGGAGATCTCCAGGACCAGCTTTTCTGCACCAGCTGCGGGCAGCATTACCACGGGATGTGTCTGGACATTGTGGTGACCCCCTTGAAGAGAGCAGGTTGGCAGTGTCCCGAGTGCAAGGTCTGCCAGACATGCAAGTAAGTCACAGCTGCAGACCCGCACCGAACTCCTTCACTTTTTTTGCTCCAGATTTGGTGGCAATCAGTTGGACAATATCGTGATTGTCAAGCAATACACGCTTGAAATGACCCATAGAGGCTCCTTTCCAAACTTCCTCATTTGTGCATCATATTTTTAAAACTGCACATACCTTTGATCGCTAGATTAGTCGGTTTTAATTTTGATTAACTTGTACCGGTTAGATATTTTTATGAGCCTTTATTGTTTTTTTTTTGTTTAATTCAAGTCTTGTAGGTTTGCATTTCTTTTATGACCTTGTATAAAGAATAGGGTTATAATATAGTTATTTAAGTACTGTGGGTAATGTAGTTATTCTTTGTACAGGTAATGAGAAGACAACCTGAAAATTGAATAATCAGAAATTGTATTCAATAAAAATGTAAAGTAATGAGGGTTAAATAAAACTGAATAATAGGATTCTGAACCAGGTGTGACTAGCAGGAATGTTTAGGAATTCAGGTCCAATACCTAAGAATTAGATCATTTGCTGCATTCCCTTTTTAATTTAGATTGATCCCCAGATATAAGTGGTAAATTCTTGACAAGTTTGTTTGCTTTTAATGTTTATGTATATTTCTTAAGAACCCCAGAGGAAAGAAAAGATCAAAAATGATTTTTGAAATGATTAAATCTTTGGAGAGTGCAAGGGGGCTTTAAATAATATTCATGAAGTGGAGATCTAGAGTTGTTTCTGTGCATGCTGTGAGACTGTTTATCCGGCATAGATTACAAAAATGAAAATGTTTCCATAACTAGCAGCAAAAATTAGAATAATTAGCTGAATTTGTTACATATCTTTTAAAGACCTGACCCTGTCTCTCAAGATGCATACAAACTAATGTATCAGGCTGTAAGTCTCAAGTGAGATTTTTTTCAAATATACTACGTACTTCATATTGCTCTATACAGAATTCTAGAGCAATGTCTAGCGTCTACTGTTGTTGAATATTGATTGTTTCTAAACCGGGTTGGAATGTATTTGATGTCCTAAGTCAGAAGTGCCACATGGCAGTTAGGATAGAATTACCAAAAAACATAATGAACAGCAAATTGTCCTGTGTTAGAGAGCACTGAGTAATGTGGAACATCCGCTCTAAATGATGTAGGCCTCACACCACTATTATCATTTCTTCTTCATCTCATGCCATCCCATTGTGATATAATCTTATGGTTTTTGATGCAGGCTATGCTTTTCCTTTGGATTTATAGTAAGGCATCCAAAGTACATAATGCTGGAGCCTTGCACGTATGACCATGATTCATTTATGCAACTGGTTTAAAAAAAAAAAGAACATGCACATTTTTGCTTCTTTGGTATTTTTCCCCTGTGACTGAGAATTTGAGAATGTATAGGTGGACTTTGCCAGAAGGGCAGAGGTTACTGGTACCAGTGCTGTACAATAGGGCAAGTCCTACAAAACCTGCATGAGTCATTCATAGAACAGTTTTACAGGAAACTCCTCTTACCTTATTGTTTTGGCTCATATATCAAGACAGTCAGTGCCCAGAATCATTATACTGGCGGCAGTATTTTTCATTTAGGGAGACGACCTGAAGAGCCTACCATGTTGCTTGTCTAGTATTCCAATAAATTTGGAGCACAGATATTTGATTTAAGAAGATAAAGGAACATAAGAGAGGTTACAAACAAGAGGAGGTCATTTGGCCCATCTTGTCTGTTTGATAGTTAGCAACTTATACACTGAAAGATCAGACTATGCAGTTGGATTCTTTAGCCCATGAGGAAAATTACATCCATTGAAATGTTTCTTTCTCATGTTACAGGAACCCCGGAGAGGACAGCAAGATGCTTGTGTGCGATACATGCGACAAAGGGTATCACACCTTCTGCTTGCAACCAGTAATGGACTCCATTCCTACCAATGGCTGGAGATGTAAAGTAAGTCCTGCTTTGAGGCTGCGTGCAGTGCGGACGTGCGTGGGCGATTGCAGATTGTGTTGCCTGGAAGGTGAAGATGTGTGGGCTGCAACGCCCTGGAGGCTCAGATACGTCTTTAAGAAAATTGCTATCAGTTTGCGTCACTTTACTCCAGTTCTGTTACCTTTTTTTTTCCCTCTTCGTATATTGCAGATGGTCTGTGATGTTCTCGGGTTTTTCTTGGCTCGGGAAGAAAACAGAAACCCTTATGTTTTGCAGTGTAGTTCTGATGATAATGGCAGATCTACTTTATGCTTTCTTTGCTGTGGGGTACAACACTTGTAGTGTCGTCTTCATCACAAGTCTGCAGTGGATTTTGGCTTTGTCTCGTGGTGCTGCCAATTTGTTTTAATTCTCAGGAACTGAATAGTGGCCTTGCCTAATTTTTACAATGTTGAAACAAGGGAAAAGGTACTAGGATTCAGTGGCACTGGGCATGTTACAGAAGTGATGTCACACCCTTGAAAACCTAGACAGTGTGAAATTCGCCCACTGCAGAGGACCCTGTCTTTCGTTGTCATGTGCTCTGAGCCCGGAATAAACCATGATAGCATCCCAGCAGAAGAAGAGCCTCAATCAGACATGAGTGTTTGCTCCTTATCAATGCAGAATTTTGTTTTTCATAAATAGGTGCAAAACAGTGTATATCTTAATCTCTAGTGGGGAACGGCAAGTCTTGAAAACTTACTAAATGCAGTGCTCTGTGCTCATGTTAGATGGAGACAAAAGTTAGATTACATTTATGGACTTATACATAATTGAAAGCATTGTGTGTATAACCCTCACTTGACAGCAGTTCCTGTGCTCAAAAAATAAACTGATCATTCTGCACCAGTGTGCTTCAGAATGTTTGCACTCAAGGTGTTGTAGCACCTCTCTGAAACCTCTACCTCTAGCTTGAAGGAGTTCACAAAATGTAATTAAATTGAAATTTATTTTTCAGTGCATGTCAGTCTTGAGTTATTTGAAATATCTGAATTTATTATTCCCTCACCTCACTGTTACCTTGTAAAATCCAATTAGTAACTCTTGACACGTTGAAGGTCTCTTCCCAAACTACCCACTCTCAGGTTTCATTGTATTTAGTTCAAGGTCTGCATTTCACAACTCTGATGTTCAGCAGCAATTAAATGAAATGCTCTGTGTGTTTGGCATTGCTGGAATAACTTGAAAAAGTAACACAAATGTAAAAATAAATGAAAACTACAATTTCAGCCCCCTGCAGACACTAGGGCAGCACTTTTGTCTTAGAAGGGCTTAGAAGTTTCTGGATTTAGTGCCTTTCCAATCTAAATACCCTACTAAACAGTCTTAATTATTTTCTTAATAACATAGTTTTTTAAGGTCTTTGATTATTCAAAAAATACTTCATTAAAGGTATGATTATCTTTGATTGTTCCTATAAAATACCTTGGAGCCTTTTAGAACATTTTAGAAGATCATAGGTTTTACAGTCATGCACTTAATTAAAATAGACAATCTCTTTAGGTTTTGCTCTAGTAGGACTCTGAGCAGCTACACAGCTGGAGAACCCTGATCTACATTTTTGGGGGTTGAACCCTACTCTCAATATAATAATTAGGGCACATTTAGAAGAATGAACTATGAATCAGTCAGGAGAGACAAAGAAATTAATAACCCCTGAGTCATAGTTGCTTGACTAAGACTTAGGCTCTTTAGTATTTGTCTTGTGTGGCATTTTTGTATCAAAAAGCAATCTAGCCATTTCTGATCTGTCTCATTTGACACTCAGTCGAAATTAGTTATTCACAACACAGTGTCTTGTGTTTATTGGAATAGCTGTGGGATCAATGCTCGACTTTTAGTAGCCTCGTGCTCATTCACCTGCAGTGTTATAGTCTCGGTGTGTAGAGCACA
Source organism: Lepisosteus platostomus (assembly GCF_059453375.1). Taxonomy (NCBI): domain Eukaryota; kingdom Metazoa; phylum Chordata; class Actinopteri; order Semionotiformes; family Lepisosteidae; genus Lepisosteus; species Lepisosteus platostomus. The sequence goes on from NC_142618.1 coordinate 52,288,549, forward strand.
GCTGTCAGCCTGTTTGCTTGAACTGCTCCTTGTTAACCCTGATTCCTCCCTGCAGTTACTGAAGTGAGCAAATTTGATGCTGTCGCTAAAGAAGGTAAATCCCCTTGATAGCATCTCTGCAGCTGGCTGATTAGAAGCCCACAGTGCTTCCAGTCTCAGTTTGCTTTAGAGAGACAGAGCAGCACTTTTCAAAGATTCTTATTCCAGTGCCCTGTGTTTTTTTTGCCTATTCATTCTAAACAGTTTCAACGTCAGTGTTGTACCAAGGGACGCTAGTCTGTCTGGGACATTGGTATGTGGGATGAAGTATTACTGTTAGAAAAAGAAACGAGACCTATGGGTTATGACGGCTTCTATTTATGTCTTTTGAAAAAAGTGCATTTCTGCTTTAGTTATAGGGTTTTGAAATCTTTCAGGGTCCCAGTGGTCATTCTGGTCTTCTAGTAGTTCAAGTAGGGAGCTGCATCAGCATGCGTCGGCCGCACAGGAACAGGAAACGGGTTTATCCCATGCTGAAAAGAAAGGAAACAACGTTTCGGCTGTGAAGCCTTCTTCAGGCGTGAGAAAGACAGGGCAGACGGCAAAGATTAAATAGCACAGGAGAACAAAAGCTGGGAGAGGGGAGAAGGAAGGGGCAGAGAGGCCACTCAGGAAGTGCAAAGTGGAGAGGGGTGAAGAAAGGTGTGAAGTCAAAACCTGCATGTGAATAGAGAAGATGACACGAAAATAAGTCTCTCATTAAGAGAAGGGGGAAGGTGTGAACCTAGTTTCAGGATGAGTTTTGTTTCTGTTGTCTTTCTGCTATGGGAGTTGAGAAACCCTTCTTTGAGAACAGAGACAGAGAGATTAGTGTGGCCGTCTGAGGTGAAATGTAAAACTATGGGCCTGGAGAAATCTTTAATTTCCACAGCCCATGGTTTGCAAGACATACAGTAAATCGGGTTGCTGGAGGGTACAGGATGTCGTCTGGGCGATCTGGAATTGACCTGAGGGGCCCTGAATGAGTGCGTTAGATATGTAGTTGCAGGTGCAGTTCAAGCAAACAGGCGGACAGCTGTGCTCTACACACCGAGACTATAACACTGCAGCGAGTTCTGTTGCAGGGGAAGGCGCCTTGGTGGGGATGATTGCGGAGTGCAGTCATGGGAGCTGTGAACAAGAAGTTTTCCGTGGATTGGGTGGTTGGAAAAAAGGGTACCGATGGAGGGATCGTCCTGTAAAATGGAGTAGTTGCTAAAAATGGTCCTGGGGATAGAAAGTGTGTTAGGGTGGTAGGGAGGCGGTGGTAGGCGGTTGTGAGACCGGGAGTTCTAATCGAGTTGATGATCCTAGGGTGGTTTTGGATGAATCTGTGGGTTTGTAGTAGACCGAGGTAGAGAGAGTCGTGGATGGTCAATAGATACATTTGTCTAGAAACGGAAGAGTGGTGGAAGATATGAGAACTGTATAATTGAGGGATTGGTGAAAGTTAGTGAATTGATGCTGGAAGTGCTCTAGCTGGTCATTAGAGCATGTAGCAGCACCAACGCAGTCATCGATGTATCGCTTGTAGAGGTCAGGGACAAAGCCAGTATAGGAAGCAAAGCATTCTTATACCCAGCCGACAAAAATATTGGCATAGCTAGGTAGCATCCTAGTGCCCATGGCAACTCCACTAACCTGCTGAGAAAGGTTATTAAATGAGAATACATTGAGGGCGAGAACCAATTCTGCAAGACGCACTCGGGTGTGGATGGGTGGATCAAGCACTGTGCGTTTGTCTAGCATGTGCTCAAGGGTTGCAAGACCACAAGGTCATTGTGGGGAATGGCGGTGTAGAGAGGCGTGATACCCATGGTAAAAATGTAGCATTCTGGACCCTGAAATTGGAAATCATTGAAAAGTTGGGGGGCGTGGTTAGTATCCTAGATATATGAAGGAAGCATTTCAACCAGCGGTCTCATAAGGCTGTCGAGAAAAGCAGAGATGAGTGAGGTTGGACAACTGCATGCTGAGACAGTGGGGCGTCCAGGGGTGTGGGGTTTGTGGATTTTGGGAAGGAGGTAGAATTGGGATACCTGGGGATGTTCGAGACAGTTCACCTCCTGGGGGAGCTCCTGGGTGGATACCACTTCCTTCTGGTAGTCAGTGGTAAGATCCCGTTGGAGAGGACGGTAGGCAGGAGTATCGGTTACTTGTCTGGAAGCTTCCTTAATGTACAGGTCTTTTTTCCCCACACTACAACAGCTCCTCCTTTTGTCCGCTGGTTTGATGACTATCATCCCTATTGCGGGGAGATTGGAGCGTCTGAATTTCTCCTTGGGTGAAGTTGGACCTGTGTTTCTTGGGTGTGGAAAGGGTCTTGGGAACTTGAATGCTGCATTGGTTAATAAAAAGTAATTAACTGGTGGGAAAACAGCTGGAAGGGGAGTCAAAGAGTCCATTCTGGTCTCCTGGCTATGATGTGACAGGATTGTCGTGCTTTTTGGGCAGGCTTTGGCATATTTGTTGTGCAGCTATATTAAACATAGAAGCAAAATCAGAATCGCTTGTAGCTGCCAGTTTCCTCTTTTATTTCTTATTTATCTGCAGGGAGACCCTCAGGCCATACCCAGTGGGGGGAAAATACTGTGAGCATTCACACAATCTATACAAACTTAGTGAAAGATGATAAAGTATCTGTAAAATATAAAAATGGCTCTTGACTTAGTGAGTTGATCTACCACAATCGAATCTTGTGAAATGAAATTGAAAAGAACAGGAGGGATTAAGAGACCAACAGCATGTATTTTTACATTTTGCGAATGTCTAGCCCAGGCCAGCATATTGCGGAGATACACATCTAAATCCTTTTCCCTAAACAAATTCTGTGATGAGCAGCATTCCTTTGCAGCTAGCAGATGCTGGATGTTGAAACTGCAGGTATCTGTAGAGCCATCGCTTTTGAAAGAATTACAGTAATGGATCACCGATAATATATGTTGCAAATATGTATTGGAAATATGTCTGCAGGAGAGATCTTGGGGATTTGCCAGGTCTTCGACATCTAAAGTTCCACCTAGAAGCCGTAATATTCTGTTGCAGTCACAGATGTCTTTGCCGTTTTGCAGAGATGAGGCGTGAGAGGCTGAGATTTCCACCCAAGAGCAAAGCCTGCAGATTCCAATTGCTGATTAGCAGCTGGCCGGTGGCTTTCCTGTAATTAATCCCTCCCGACTCTTAGTGCTCGTCTCCCTCTCTGAGAAAATGCCCTGCGCTGCCAAGTTAAATTGAGTTATATAGACAGTTAGCGCCTGCATACGCTTAACTTCAAAATCCCAAAATAGTGGTCAGGATCTGCTATCTCACCGGGTCTTAGCAGACAAGGTAAAATCCTTGCCTGTCCATCGGAGATAAAATTCAGAACTCTTGACCGTTCAACTTGAGCAAGTGCTGGCGTTCGGCCAGCGTTCTAACTTTTAATAATGCAACAGGTCCTTTCAGGTTATCTGTGCTGCTTGCTGTCTTTTCCCATGGAGGAGCAAGAAGGATTTTTGGTAGGATGAGGTAGAAGAGTTTGTATGTAATCCTCTAGCTCGCAGAATCTTTAAAAAAGCATAGTTCATTTCTTGGTTTATATAACAAAACTGTTTAATTCATGAAATAAACCTTACAAAAAGAGGAAAAACGTCAAGAAGCAACTGTTCTACAACATGAGCGCAAGAGTTCTATGTATTAATTCCACTGCCATCCAACATGAGTTCCAGCCTGGGTAACCCCAAACTGAAGGTGTTTTTCAGAGGAACTACAACATCTAGAAGAGAGAAAGCCCTTTTTGTACAAGAATAAACTGGAGGAAGCAAACCCTATATGCCCATCTGAATAATAACTACAGTCTATCTGTTTAGTCCGAAGGTCTTAAAGCATTTATAAAAGAAAATAGTGTTCTACGTGATAACCAATACTATATTCTGTTTGTCCATCTTCTTCCTGCTGCTATTGTGTGTAATGTAATGAGTGCTTGTCTTAGGAATTTCAAGTAGAATCTTTCAGCTAATTCTGTGTTATTAGTGGACTCAAAAACAGTTATTTACACTGTTGAGTTTTGGTTTATTGTCACGGTGTTTCGTTGCTTGAGTTTGTCAGAACGTTGCAAAATGTAAAGAATGATGTTGTCACAGGTGTAGTTGCCATGATACTGATGAAGGCGGATTTTCTTATACTTCTATCGAAGCGAGAGGATTCATGGCTTGCATCTGATTGATTAGAAAACCGAAGTCAAAACTGCCCGTTTCCTTCTTTTCTTCTGCAGAACTGCAGAGTCTGTGTGCAGTGTGGCACCAGGACGAGCTCTCAGTGGCACCACAACTGTTTGCTGTGTGACAGCTGCTACCAGCAGCAGGATGCGGGCATGTCCTGTCCACTGTGTGGGAAGGCCTTGCCTCCAGACGTTCAGAAGGACATGCTCAGTTGTCAAGTGTGTAAAAGGTAAGTGGATAGGCGTGCAGAACCCCCCAGCAAGTCTTCCTTTTAACAGACAAGTCCACTGTGCAAAGAAGGTGTTGGTTTAAGTGGTGTTAGGTGTTAAAATTGTGTTGTATATGTTCCCGCACAATAGGATTAACAGATTTGCAATGAAATAAATAGTAAGCCCGGAAACCTGTTTGCAGCTGTATTTACAAACGACAGTGTGCTTTATGACGGTAAGGTCACAGAGAGCACTCCCCTTGGGGAAAATGGAATAGTTTGTGTTTTGTGGAGATTGCTTACATGAGGGTATTTAAATAATGTGAATGTGAACACATTGCATTTGGAGAAACTGATCTTGTAGCCGGGTTCTAAGAAAGCTCAACCTGTTAATTGTCCTAAATCAATTTGCCCAGAAGGTCAGTAGTGCTTCAGGTCTATCACAGCCTACATGGAGGACGGTATCTAGTGTCAAAGAAACCTTGGACGGCATGTGAATCCTCATAGGTGGGAATCTTGTATTGCTTCCAACATGATCACACACACTACTGTCTTGCTTTCATTGCAGACTCCCCATTCAAGTGTTAATTGGCATAATGATTTTTACTTTTATTTCTGTTCAATAAATGTTGGTGCACTTGCAGCAAAAAGCTTCTCCTAAATATTACTGAATTCATTTGTTATAAATGTTTGGTTGATGCTCTCTCTATATATTTTTAATAAAGCAGGTTTGTGTCTTGGAGTGCGGCTGTTATTATGCAATACTATTGTTTTTCTGTGCTTTTTTTTATGCTATCGACCTACAGGTTTCAGGAGCTGCTCTTTCCCCTGAGAGCTTTGCTGTGGCAGCTAAGCAACAACCACATACTTGTGTGTGTGGTGCGCTTAAACCCTAATGGGACATGAAAATTTACAAAATTGAAAAGTGTATTTAGCTTCACCTTTTAATAAGCCGTTCATATTAAACAATGAAGGTTTACTTTTCATTTAAAAAAATTGGGACTGTGTACATGTACAGTAGATTATGCCTGTTTCCTCTGAAAAACATCTTTGTCTTAATGTCTGTTACCTTGAAACACTACAACTTATACTTCACAGTTTACATTTTGTGTATTTTAACTTCTTTATCTTCTTCTAGGGGCTGTTTAACCTCTTTTCAGCAAGTGATTACTGAAAGTAACTGGTTTTCGTGTTTGTATTTTCAGTGTTGAACGTCCTGTTGCCTTAACTTTCCTTAAGCAAATATCGTAACGGTATATTACTTGAAGGTTGCGAGGTGCTGCTTTGTCCAGAAACTCCTCGAAGATGACTTTTCCTCATGCTTTGTCCTGTAAGGTGGATACACCTGGAATGCGAGAGGCAGGCCGAAGGGGAAAGTGACATGCACGTGAAAGAAGACTACGTCTGCACGATTTGCAAGCAGGTTGAACTGGAGCTGACTCAGATGCAGGCCGGCGAGCACCAGGGCAACACCGGGTCAACTTCAGAACCTGGAACAGGTTGGTGACAAGTGCTGGAAATCGTGGCCGGTGGAGCTGCTGTAAAAAAAAGGGCAATCACTTTGGTCACAATATATATACATATACACAGTAGGTCAGTGCTAAGCAAATAAAATCAAGATGAATGAACCGTCTTGCCTATTTCCATAAAGAGATTACAGTGTGGAGCGCTAGGCTGTGGCCATTATGTATTTCACTTGGAGCGCTTTGCCTTAACGCTAGCTAGAGTACAATGGCTAAACAGAAGGCAGACCAAAAGAAAAGCCGTGGAGTGAGAGAAGGCCTTGGGCAAAACAGACTGCAGCAGAGGTTTGGGGTTGTGAAAGATGGGTGTGCTGGGGGGGAGGGAGGCTGGTGAAAGGAGGAGCTGAATTGTTTATTAACCTTGGTAGACATGACCTTAAATTTCTTTCTCATTTCTTCAAATGAGTTTTTTATTACTGTCTCTGAAGTGTCTTTTTGTATAAATAGCAAGGTCATGTGAAACTGGGAGAAAAATAAGGTGCTTGAAATATTAAAGAAAAGAAGGTTGCTATACCACAGAAGATGAACGTATGCCTATGACTGCATATATATTTGTAACTGGCTTGTCTGTAATTGAAATGAAAGGTTTCTGAGCAGCAGGGAATTAGTTGCTTGGTGGAAATAGGCCGTCTTGGGTTATTCTGCCCAGACCTTCATTTCCTTTGTTTCATTTTCACATTATAAAGCAAGTTCCTGGTGTGCTAATCTTCCTATAATGTGGCATATAAATCAGTTCATATCTGTAGTGTTGATGGCAGGTGACCTGTACATTGACAGGCCTAAGGCCTTTCCCAGCCCTCCTGAGGTTTTGGGATATGTACTGTATTTTGGTATTTGGGAATAGAAAATATCTCAAAATGGTTATTTTTAAGGTGATATCTGAGGAGTGAGTGTTATTCAACAAGTCACCTTTATATTGTCCTTTCACACAGGGTGTTTCTTGTAATAAAACATACTGTGGATGATGGTGTCAAGAACTGATATAGAAAATTGTATGCTAAGCAATTTGAGTTTGTTGAGAACTGCTCTATTTGTGCTTTGTTGAAAAGTGGGGAAAAAACAGTTACACAAACTACAAAGGTTGTAATTGTCAGTTTGCACACAATGTATGGGGGCTCTCCAAAAACGTGAAGATAAGCACAGCGATGTATTGGCTTAGCGGCTGTCAACTGTGCCGGTCAATTATTGTTCTGATTCACAGTCAGTTGAAACGGACGCAATCGTTTCACTGTTTATTCCATCCCCCGGACAGTACCTGCTGATCCAGCAAACGAGGTGAAACTCCTACCTGTTGGCTCCTCCTTAAATGTGCTCACAGCTCCCCCACATTCAAAGGGCTCGAATTGATGATCCTTTGCTTAGACATTCAGGCGATGTTCTTCTTACCTTTGCAAAGAAACAAATAACAGTATTTTTAGGTTTGACGGAAAGTTGGTGTGAAAAATGTGACTGTTCCTTTTTAATGTCACTTTTCTACTGGATTTTTTAAGCTGGCATTTTGATGGTTATCATCCAAATTGCTCTTTAAATCAACCTGAAAATACTTAATGAACATTTTGTTTACAAAATGTGTCTTGTGCAGATTTGTGTTGTGTAGATGTGCATCTCCCAAGTGTCATTTCTTAATTAAGGCTCTTTGCTAAACAGGGTGGAACAATCCATAGACTTGAGTCTTTTTACCCAAAAAAATAATGGGTTTTTAAAACTATTGGAATGAAAAATTTCTCTGAGGATAGATTTGCCTGTGGTTTCCATTTCCAAGACACATTTCGTTATTCCCAGGCATAATTTCAGCATATATGTGTAAAGATTAACTGTACCTTAGAAACCCACTTGGACAGATCATCATGGGAGTAATCTTCCCCCCAATGCCAGGTGAGATGTGGCTGTGTTGATCTGAGTCAGGATTTAGCACAGAGCCCTACCCCAGGAGCGTTCAGGCTTATAGCTGACCTGCTATCTGATGTATATGGATTGGTGGGGGATATGCGATTTTAAAGGAGTTCCATTCTTTTTTTTTTTGCTTTCAGAAGCAGGTAAATGATAAACAGGTTTGCCACAGACATCTGATCTCGGGCGAGCAAAGTGAAGGGAAAAGAAACCAGTGCCAGGATTCTTTTTTGTATGTCAGCACTAATGTGCCAGTCACTGCAGACAGAGTTTGAATGGCTTTTGTGTCCGTGATAATCCGATCCTACCAGTTTCTTTGCTGTCTTCCATGGCCAAGCTGGCTCGTATTTGAAAAACAAGTTCCTGTTCGATCAGGATTCAATCAAGTCTTTTTTTTTGTCATCTTCTGTGGCTTTTTGCATTCGTCCACGCGAGTACATTTTGCAGGCAGGTACTGCGTCCTTTGCTTTTGTTCTGCAGGAGACCAGGTCACCTGTCAAATCGTATGTCAAGTCAGGATCCAGCCTGAGCTGATTAATAAACTCGGATATGGGTGAGCACAGTGCAGTGGCTGCTCTGTATGGGTGATGCAGTGCAAGGTGTAGGACAGTTATGCAATGTGCACAAATAATTTTTTATTAGATCACGTTATTCACTGTGTGACGCAGCCAAGAAATTTGGACAGCATGAAGTGTGCTCAAGCTGCTGAAGGAAGCTGGTAATCGCTCCAGATTCAAGAGCTTTGGTGTGCGTTCCGCACGTGATAGCTGGAGAAATCGGTGGCACTGTAAAAGAGAACTGGCACAGGCAGAGCATCTGTGAGACAAACTAGCGTCAATTGCGAAACCAAAAGATTTTGGCTATACGATTCACTTAATGACAATACACTGACAGCTGCAGCATCTAAACTGTTGGAGACTGACTTTTACTCCCAGCATTGAGCCAAAATAAATCAGAATCTGCGCACCTTTTATTAAAAAGGGAACGTATTTGAAGAGATTATATTGCCTTACCTAACGAGACCAGTAGTCTCGTATAAATGACGGGGAGATTTACATTACCCCAACAGCTGCTGTGTCCAGGAGTCGGTAGACCTAGACCTTGGGCCAAATGGAATTGAATGGGAGCTGAATAAGAGGAAGAGGTTGGGTTTGACCAGAATTAGTTTCCTGTATAGGCATGGTATTATGGTAAATGTATGTAGTTCCTCCAAAATATGATACCTGAACAGAGTATGGGTTTCAAGGGTTTCATCCATTTCATTTCTAGAGGTTTAAGTTCACGTTTGACCCCAGTCCTGAAAACAATGCCTTGGTCATATTTTCTGTTTCCAAAAGTCACAATTTATTGCGGATTTGCCAGCCCTTTTATAACATGTAATGTAATATGTCTGTATTGCAGTTGTGCCAATAAGCAGCAGGTGAAACAAGTGGTGAGTCTGTGAACTCTGAATCTGGGCGTCTGGCCTGGCAGGACTGCAGAGTAACATCAAAAAACATTAGACTGCGGAAATGAGGTGGATACTGGCCAGAGCTCATCTTCCAGAGAGCCAGATGTGAATTCTCTAGGGGGGGAAAAAAATCCACGTTTAAGATGAACACACTGAAAGCAAGTTTCACCGCACATACGTTATTTACATCCAGCTCAGGTCATTGTCGCTGAATCATTTTTCTAGAAATGTATCTTGCTCATCATCCTTGAAAAATCCATAAAGCTGTCAAATTCACATTTTATACGTAGTTCTATTAATAGTTGTATACAAATTGTATAAAGCAATCATTTGACAACCTAATGTCAAAATATTCACCATGCCTTTCAACAGCAGAGAAATCAGAAATGTTATTTTAATAGACAGAAAAGTCAGGTATCATTCCTGTACAAGGAACCATTTCAATGATATATTTTTCTCACAGAAATCAAAATTCAGTTCAAGAAGGGTTAAAATCTAAATACAGCACCGATATTCCCAGCTCCTGTGTCCACTTCACTTCGTCGTTCTTTGTTTCTGCTGTAGCAGTGCTCTTCCAGAGTCTTAGAAGGCAGTTCTCTGCCACTGTGGTTATAAATAGCTCCCAGGGCTAAGCCAGTCTGGCTTTGATCTCGCCATTGAAGTCTGAAGAGCCCAGGAGAGCATACACTCAGCAGGCAATCAGCTAAACTTGTTTATTTCTCTCGAGGTGTATGCATTTTCCCAACACACACTTACACTGTGGATTGCAAAATCACAAGATGCAACAGAATGCCTCAGGTTTTAATGGTTTTTAAGTGAGTGCATTTCAATATTCAACTTTTTAGCACCGGGTAGCTTAGGTTGTAGCTGCCATGACTGTGGACAAATAATTCTGTACACTTATGTAGCTCTTTTCTGGACACTCCACTCAAAGTGCTTTCCAGGTAATGGGGATCCCCTCCACCACCACCAATGTGCAGCCCCCCAGCTGGAATGCACTAGTGCGCTCCCCACACATCAGCTGTCAGTGGGGAGGAGAGCAGACTGATGCCAGATCATAGAATTGGAGGCCATGATTGGTTAAAGCCAATGGAAATTGACAGGATTCCAGCATAACACCCCTACTCTTTTCAAGAAATGCCCTGGGATTTGTAATGACCAAAGAGTCAGGACCTTGGTTTTAAGTCTCATCTGAAGGACGTAGCCTTTTTACAGTGTAGCGTCCCCATCACTATACTGGGGCATCAGAACCTGCACAGATTGCAGGGTGAGCGCCCCCTACTGGCCCCACTACCACCTCAGAGGTCTCCCATGCAGGTACTGACCAGGCTCACACCTGCTGAGCTTCAGTGGGTTGCCAGTTGTGACATGCAGGGTGACATGGCTGCTGGCAGCAGATGGTGACTGTGGAGTTTCTATAATGATGTATACAATATACAATACTTATCAGAACCTTATTTGAGTTTTGTAAAAATGTTGAAGACGTGAAGTTCCAGGGGCATGTTTGAGAATGGCACGTCCGGATCCTGACCTGTACTGGTGCTGTGTACACCTCCAGTGCAGCACTGGCTGCACAGGGCTTCTCTCTCTGTTCCTGCTACAGCACAACATGGGGGGTTTTCCTTTCCCTGACTCGTGAGCTGCTGCTTGCATGTGCTCTGAGGAAGGACAAGAAGCAGAGAGAGTTCACTTGTGAAGAGATTAAGCAAGTGTGACAGAATGTTAGAAAATCATTTCTTGGTCAGATGGATAAAATCTTTTAAAGGGACTTTTTAGTCTGTGCACAATTAATAAAGCAGACTCAGAATTAATTATGAATTGCTTTTAGAAACTTGAATTTTGTGTTAACTTCCAGCGTACATATTGTTGATTTATGATGAGTTATTTTTTTGAGAACTTGATAATTATTGGTAAATATGGTGTCCTTGTGAACAAATGGTAATTGTTTTTCCTAAAGGTTTTTTGATATATGTAATAATTTTCAGGTGTTTTCTGGAAAATTAAAATTTTGTTGTAGCAACTTATTTTTAACACCAATGTAAATGTAACAAATTGTTAAGTTAAGGTATCAATTGTATATTAATGTTAAACAAAATATAACTTATTTTAGTCCAGCATATTGTTCTCTCAGAGATATGTACTGATAAATACCGTATGCCCTGCTGCTTTTGTGAAATTCAAGGTTGCTTACATTGGATCTAATAAGGTATCCAAAGTGACAGAAAAGTCTGGAAGGGTTACTTGACCTCTTGCAAAAATCACATTTGCTAAGGCTAGCACTCTAAACCACTGTTTTTTTATTTTTCCCTGAATCATCGGAGAATTCCATCTAATGAGAAGTCTTGAGAATTTATGTTGTCATGGTTATTCCTCCCATCAGTGTTCTGCTTATTATGCAGCTCTTAACACGAGAGGGTTTCAGCTCGGATAACTTGCGTAAGGCAGTGGTTATCAAAAGCAGCCGCCTGGGCTTTTAGAGCCTTAGTTCAGAAAGGGGGGCGGGGGGAGGATGTCGTTTCTCTTGTAGTGGTGAAAAGAGAGCAGTCCCATCTGATTGCTTTGTTTCTAGATTTTATTTTTCAGCAGGCTAATGGATTTGATATTTAGTATTTTTAGCTTTTGGAGTCTTGAAGACCTGTTTTTTTTGGATTTTAGCATCCTTTTAACTCTTGTCTGAGTTTTTTTTTTTCTTTAAAAAAATGCCCAGTATTTATATGTGGCTCTCTGGGATATTAAAGTTAGTGTCCACCTCCTTTCTGCAGTTCAGTATCATTTTTCACTGAAAATCTTTTGAAAACCCGAAAATTCAAAGTTCAAAGACTTCTATCTGCTGATAGAACTCACAACTCCTGACAAGCCATGAAGGAATCAACTGGTCCATATGTACATCTAACTCATTTAATTATTTAAACAGTTTTATTTTTTTTAGTCAGAATGCCTCATTTGACACTTAATTGAACCACCATACAACTGCCATGGGATTTCGTAATAGTCTTAATTTTGTTTCTTTCAGGTTAACATGCATACTCAGCTGTATATTGACTTTTTAAAAGCTCATGCTTTACAGTAATAACATAAACCTTTATTTGTGAAACTTGAAATTTGGGGATTTTTTTATCCCAATGAAATTTAAAATGACCTCCTTTGTTATAAGTATTTGCAATGTTACTTATAACTTACAACCCTTTCCTGTGTGAACAATACTGTATAATGCAAGCTTGCACTGATGGTCATAAAGACAAACTTACCTTGGGACGCTGCACAAAAGGCTTGAAGGAAAGCTGTTGAGTTTTGTGAATGTTTCACGCAGGAGAAGTATTGAAGCCTGTTGCTGTGCTGTCAGGCTTTGCAAGCAGCCCTTTGTGGATCATGAATAAGAGAATTTCCTTGGCTGCAAACACAGGGACCTGTCTGCCTTAGAATGTTCTTTTTATCATGTGTTCTCCATCAGGATATCCCTGCAACAAGGTTCTATTGTTTCTTTGGTTTTATATGAATAGATCTTGGGGTTTAAACTGAACATTGACAAATCACGTGGAACATCTTGATTGCTGTTTAATTTTGAAAACAAAGGGGTGTGTGATTATCAAGAGCCAGCTGTAGCACTAGTCTCTCATTTTAAACTGTCAAAAAATCTCTTGACTCTGATTTTCATTCATCCCCAAGCAGACTACTCTATCCCAGAATTACCCAGTTATCAGACAGGAACTCCCTCATTCACTGCTCTTTTCCCTGCAACAATGAGTCATTTTTATTTGTTGTTAATCCTGTCATTTTGCTAAGTGCTAAATTGGCAAAATACAGCACAGTGGGTCCAGTGTTGCAAAAATTGGATACTCTACTATTGTGCTTTGTACTTGACATCTGTTTTACGCCACAATCTTACAATCACACAGCTGGGGAAAAAGAAAAACGTGCAAGATAGATTTGCTGTCTTATCATCACTTCCTGTTAGTGTTGTCCAATGTTTCACGGAATTAAACATTAAAATGACAGAAATATGCTTAAAATTAACTAGCGACGTTTGAATTCCTTTTTCATAGCAATTGCAGAGGACACTGAAACTGAAGAAATTGTGCAGCAGGAGCAAGTTGCCAATAAGTTTTCACTCAATGAAGAACGGAAAAATGAAGACTGTACACTAGGTAGGTTTTTGTCAGTAACACTTTTCCATTTTTGCTCTATCATAATGCATCATTTATAACATTTCATGGTGGTGACCTTTGTTCTCATTATATCGACAATTATACCTTTTAAGAAGGCGTGGCAAAATATTTATTTTGTTTAAAAATTTCCTATACCTTTTCTATTATTTTTGGGAAAACGTTTTTTACTTTTGTGCAATGATTTTAAGAGTTTGACTTGACAATGACTAAAAGTTTATCTTGCAGCGCCATTTCTTCAAAAACAGCGAAGTTGTTGATAGGTCTTCGGACACTTTCAGCATGGATATTAATGTCGTATTCTCGAGGAAGGTATCTTGGCCAGCTTGGTTTAGTGTTTCGAGCATACCTGGGGTTAACCCCCTATCTTTAAGATGAGTGGACTGAGCTTTAGCAAAAATGATTTTAATGCTTCAGATATTTATAGACGGGGAAACATTTTAGGTGTCTCTTAATGTAGACCGAAGGGATTTTGATGTATTGCTTCGTTTTCTTTCAGTCATTGAACCTGCACAAGAGATTCAAGTCACAGTGACCGTCACAGAGCCGGCCGAGCTGCCCGAGGCGCCTGCGGTTCCTGTAGAGGCACCACCGCTGCCGGTAGCAGTTCTGGCTGCGGGGGAAGTGGAAGAGAGACGGGAAGATATGGAGATAACTGAATCGGAAAAGGTCTTCATGGAGCTCCCGCCTGAAAAGGTGGACGAGAGGCAGCAGTCGGAAGAACTGAAACAGGATGTCAAATCACCCACCAAAGAAACGGTCTATGAGCCAGCGGTCACTGCCCAGACAGAGCCCATGGTGGTCTCTGCTCCAGAACAACGTGTAACGGACGGAACGGTGGAACCCGTTGTCCCAGAGTCGGAGGTACCCGTGGCTGCAGCGGATGAGACCAAACCCGTCCACGATCTGCCAGATGAGAAAGAGGCCTCGCAGGTTTGCGACGTCAGCCCGGTGGTCGAGATGGATACCACGCCCGCCAGCGAAAGGAGCTTCTCCGACATGAACTCGCCCACAGAGGACAAGGCTCTGAAGCAGTCTCCGGAAATGCCCTATTCCGTGTCTTCGGACTCCAGCAAGTTGGCCCAGTCGCCCTTCTCTGTGGGGGCGTCTCCGAAGGAATCGTCCCACGCTCAGAACTTCTCGGTGGCAAGTGGATACAACGGCAGCGCTGCTTCCACGACTTTCATCCCTGTGGCTCCCAAAATTGGCATGGGAAAGCCCGCGATCACCAAGAGGAAGTTCTCTCCTGGAAGACCCCGGGTGAAACAGGTGAGTTGCTGGCTTGGGCTTTTTAAGTGGTGGTGAATCCTTGCCTGAATAATTAACAGCTTGACGAAAAACCTTTGCCAAAATCAGTTTCTCAAGTGATCTAACGGTTAAAGTCCTCTTCAGTACCTTGAAGAGGAAGAGGAAGTTAACACACTGGAATCTAAAAAGAAGTGATGTTCATATCTTGACTGGCCCTCGGTGACTGTTTTTGGGCACCCTGTCCTTAAAAGGGTGATCAGTGTTGTTGACAAGCTAACCCTTTGTGCATGCTTTAATTGGTGGCAGAGGAAATATTAGGTAGTACAATTAGCATTTATAACTTTGTAAACATATATGATTTATAGGTGCAGTTATTTTTATTGCTCATGTATGTTGCATTAGTCTGTAGGTCTTATAATAGGTCTCACTGTATTTTAAGCAAATGGCTTTAGTTTGAAGTGCTCCTAATTGTGTGAAGGAAGGTAGAGAAGACTCATTCGTTGGAATGACTTACTATAAATAGCCAAAGAGAAAAATCGGATGTAGAATACTTACTGTTTTCTTCTTTCTGAAGGCTTGTAAGCAACGTCGATATCAAACCGTCAGCTGTGTTGGGTATCTGTTTTCACTGGTGGTGGTGATTTCACTGTAATCTGAAAGTAGTTCATTTGGCAGAACCTGTAATGAAATTGAGAATTTTAAGAGTGGTGGTTGAATTCAATCTTACTGAACACCTTCAAAATGTTTTTCCTCTGATATCATGTTTAGCATTGGCACAAGCAACCGTGGTTTGAACAGCCTTGTATTCGGCTAGTGTTGTAACATGTAATGGCTTTAAAAATAGTTTGGAAACATTTGGGAAGACCAATGGTGATGGTCACAGTAGCTTTGGCAATTAGCACTAGTATCTCAGTGTCTTTGGCCCTGGTTTCAGTTTTGGCCCAGGTTGCTGTCTGTGATGACTGACTAGTGTCTTAGCAGTCTTGTACTTTTAGTGCCACCTTGCTTCCAGAATAAACTTTCAGGGTTGCTACAGTCCTCAACAGGAAAAGTGGTTTCTGATACTGGATGGAAGGAAGAGCAGTGGGCTGTACTAAAGATGAGCAATTGCTTCCTTCATCAGTAATGTCTGTTTTTCCCTTCCTGTGATTCTGTCCTAATGATTTTCAGCAGATTTTGCAAGCCTAATTACTTCCCCCAGTTTCGTTACCTGGCACTAAATGGAAACTGTGAAATGATCTGCGTTTGCTGTTAATGGTATTTTTTGTAATGTCTGTAGAGAAATTGGGAGCAGTAAGAAAACTGTTAGACCAGATTAAGGCGTTTGGTTGTGGTGAGGCTCATTTGAAAATCATGAAACTTTTATTCAATGGATTGCTCTGTAAATTTTGTCCTGAAAATCCGTTTTACTATTTGAGTTTGTCTTTATGTGCTTAAATGTGCTAGCATAGGCTTCCTCTTGTCTGCTTATCCACTCCCCCAGGAGGGTCTGCTGTGGTTCATGGTCAATAACGTGAGGGGTGGGCTTTCTGAATTCTGGAGCATGGCTTGCGGTTTGTCTCAAGTGCACAATCAGCTTGGCCTTTCGGATCTTGGGGTTCATTTGCAGAAAGGTTTCAGCCCCACCTCTCCTTCGTAAAGGCCTGTGCCTCATTTTGATCGTGTGGATCCTTTGGAAAACCTTATCTGTAACGAGCTGTGCCGCAGATAATCAGCACATGAGGAAGTCTAGGAGGGGACTGCAAATAACTTGCAAAGTCAGGGCAAGTGCAGCGCAAAACGAAAATGACATTCAATTTCTTGTGTAATCCATATATCCCATCAGCCACTGCTCTAATAAATTGACCGCTCTCATCTTTAATTTGTAAATCTTACTTGGTGGAATGGTTTTGATTAGACATTTTCACTTCACTTGGCTAATCCTCTGATCAGCGTTTTGTACATCACCAGTTGGTGGGTAATTGAGGCCTTGTTCACTGTAAAGTAATGTTATAGAGCTGGATTAATATTGCTACTGCACAGTCCCATGATACCAAAATGGGTAGAGGGGGGATATCCGGTTGCAAAAGTCTTTCATTGGTGAGCTTGAGCTGTGTGCCAGCATTCATTGCTTAGCAGACTCCAGAGCTGTAAGACTGCAAGCGCTTGGTGTTGCCTACTGCCAGTCCTGTTAAGGGTGGTCCAGATATAAATGCATAGTTACAAAAATAGTGGTCTATCAGTGTAGCTAGCTAGGCTTTCATTCAGTCTAGGAACAGGTAAAGGTTTATTCAATGCGGGAAAAAAATGTCAAAGTTTTGGCTGTGCAGCTGTCTTGAGGTCCGTGAAGATGGCCCATTTAATTGGGTCTAGTCTGATGCCAGAGGAGTTTAATGATGGATGATCAGTGTGTTCTTACAGGCTCTCCAAACAGGTACCTAGACAGCCCAGACTTAAGTTACTTGTATTTTGTCATCTGGTATCTGCCAGAGTGAGACTCCATTGCAGGGTCATTCTCATAAAATAGATGCTTGTTAATTTGTACTTCAATCTGAATATTTGTTCAGTTTCATCACCAGCTGCTCCACTTAAACACACTTTAAATTTAATTTTGGTAGTTCAGAATTAATAATAAGGTCTGTGAATCGTGATGAAAGTAATTGTTCTGAATCAGTTTTTCAAGACTCCAGTAAATAGATGGTCTAGTGTGATATAAATTGTTTGAAGATTGAGGGGAATGTCTGCCGTATCCAGTGATGAAACCGTCCTGGCTCTGGTTTCACATCTCCACTTCTGTCTTCTAAAATGCTTTCCCCAAATTTACAAAGAAATACATCACCCCCTTTACCGAAAGCCTTGTTTCTGCTCAGCTCTTATGCTTATTTTGCTTTAGTATGTTCTGTGAAATGTTATGTGATGTGTTTTTTTTTTATACTTACATTCATGTGTAGCATATATTCAAAGGCGCATGTTTATGCTGCAGGTAACCATGGTGATCTTTTTTTCTTCTCATGCTCCTCATCCTTGAGACAGTCTGAGTAAACATTTGCCTTCAACTTCAAACCATGTTTTGTGTTTTAACACTTTTAAGTTGCCTGCCTAGGGCCAACTTGTGTTACAATACTTTCATTAACATTAAGTGTTTGACATTAAGAATTATAAGTTTGGGACAAATCTGTGAATGGTAAGCAAAATCATACCCTTGGCTATATTCGATTTTGTAAAGACATTCTTTTAAAGTGATAAATAATATAGTTCTCACTTTGCCCTACAGTAAAAATTCTGACTGTAATTAAATGTAACTGAGTTTATCAAAGAGAACTCTTGAATCAAAAAACAAATTTGATCCTAAATTCCCTTATGTTCTCTAGGCAAGTCTGAAGAGCAACACAGTCTCTGCTGTCATCTAATTATGCCAGGGAATTGCAATTCTGTTGTGATGGCAGGTGCTGGGGTTGGTATTTTGGCTGAAGATAGTTTTTTTCCCAAATGCTAACTAGCCCTGTCTCATCTAAAGATATTCCATAAATAGAAGAAAAAAAACGTGCATGCAAAGTTTTTGTGTTTCTATTACATAGTGAATATTTTACTCCGTAATTGCGAAAATAAATTTGAAATGCCTGGCTTTAAGACCTCCATTTTATTTTTGAGATCTTAGAGTTTGCAACATTTTTCAGTCGACGCAGAGTGTAAACAGCCTTTTATATATGTAACAGCCTTTATGCAGTATAAATGGTTTGTCCCAAACTTTGGAATTTCACTCCTGCTTTCTCTAGCTTTTTTTTTTTCCTTTGCTGGCTTTCGATTTATGTTGCTCCATTTTGTCCCCCTTCTCTCATCCACGACGCCGTAGGGAGCTTGGAGCACCCCTAGCGCTGTGAGCTCGCCTTCATGGTCCCCAGACCGCTCAGAGGGGTGGGAAACCCCAAAGACGAGGCAGCCATCCAGCACTCCCATCTGGACCGTCAAAGTGGTAAATAGTCTGCGCTACATTCCAAACAAAGTGGGCCCAACGCCGTCTTCCATGCAAAACCCCACCGTGCAGCTCCAGCGGCGTTTTCTCCAGGTGCTGCAGTAACAGTGAGAGACACCTGTTGGATGGTGGGCTTCTGTGCGCCGCAGAGCCTGTCTGCTTCCTGTTATCAAACAAAGGTCGTTAATCTCCTGACTCCCGGGCAGAATCCAATACGGGTCAAGAAGCTGGCCTGGGAATTTCCCCCGAGCTGAAGGGTCTGTAGTTCCCGAGCTGCCTTAATCATTTACAGGCCGTTCCTGGAAATGTTTTTATGACGCCTAAGGGCGACCAATCCAAATAACCAGTTGCTTATGTCCTAAAACATCAACCTTATGGAGAATGCCGTCTCCATAGTTGTGGAAGTTATACTTTTTCAAAAGTATCACCCTTCCATAAGCTGTTTTTTAATACATGGTGTTTAGTGCAGGTAAAATGTTTATAGATTGTTTACTTGTGACATTAAAAGATGCAAAAATCTGCATATTTCTTTGTCTGGGTTGTCTGGTACCTTGGAGTACCACCTTAAATGCTTTTCTCGACTTAGTGCAATTAAAGCGGGCCTTTTCTTGGCTTATTCCCATATTTGTTTTTAAGAAGTCACAGCACAAGTCACAGCTTTAGTCTGTGTTTTTCTTTTTGAGAGAGAGAGAGAGTCTTGCTGCCTGCATATGCATGATAAAGCAGCTTTTGGCCACAATTTGTCAGTCTACCTGCTTTTGTCTCGCTAATATAAACGCACTAACCAACTTGCCCACCCTGACTGCTTGTCCTTCAGGAAAAGAGGTTTGATCAATGAAAGAAGCTATTGCGTGGTTCAGTTTAGTAGTAACAGTTTCTCACTTAAATTTAAACATGAGAAATTGTGCTGTGGTTCTGTAATGGTCTCAGGCAGTCATTTGCTGACAGCCTTGACATTTATCTCTTGGCTTATGTGGCCATCTGTGCTAAAGTCAGGAAATCTTTCATTGGATGGAGGTGTTCCAGTTTTTTTTTCTGTAATGCTAAGGTAGATATATTTTCCAGCAGTTTAAAGGTGAGACACACGTTACCATAGCAACAGTTGATAAATGGTACCACTCCCGGTTGTGTTATCAAATGAAACTTTAAGATAAACACGATTTAGAGAATGGAAAGACAAACACTACAATAAAATATATAATCACAACTGAATATTTGAAAATAATTGCCATTATTTCTTCATTTTGGAAGGTCCCTGTAGAACAAATTGCATGGATAATTGAAAACGGTCACCTGGTATGTGTCATGACCTTCCTGGGGCTATATAGAAAAAAACAGGAAATGGAAATGGTCCAGCAAAAGTGTGGAAATGGAAGGGTGGAGTTAACGTTCTTTGCTCAAAGGTTTTAACTTGGGATTGCCCTGAGAAGATCTTTGATAGAGTTTGTTAGCTGCATTATACTGCTCTACCTACTATTAACACATCATGAAGAGCTTTCCCATCTCTGTGATAATGGGACAGAATTCCCATAAAAAGAACCAAACGACGTGCTTCTGGGATTGGCAAGAAAGTGAAAGAGAAGCGGGCATGGAACAGCTTCTGGTGAAACTTTAGGAGGTGGTCATATGAGATTTTCTCCCATGAACTGCAGAAAACCTCTCTCAAAATATCCAGAAATAAGTTTGTATTTGACAGATATGTCCGCAAGCCTGTTAACAGACACTTGTGATGTTTAATTGACTTGCACTTCCGTTCTATCCTCACGATAATTATTTTCTCTTCTCGGCTGCAGTTACTTTTGGAATTGTACGATTCTGTTAGTAGACACTGTGAATCAGTGAGGTATACATAGATAACACTAAAGAAAGAAGAGGATCCTGCAGTAAGGAGCTGTATGGAAGGAGATAAATATTTCAGATTCATTTTTTTGTTCCAAGATGACTTGGAACATTCAGGGCAGTTTCCTCATTTAAAATCCATTATTACACAATGGTAATGGTTTGAATTATGAAGCCTGTGATAGACAAGAATGACCGAAAATGTGATTGACATAGGACTTTATATTTTAGCCTTGCTATGCATACATTGTGTCAATGCCAAGCCAAGTCAAATTGGCAGTAGTAAATAGTGGACGTTGAAGGTGGTCATTTCACATTCGTATCTGTAACTGAGAAGAAATGATCAGATTAAAGTTTAACTTACGAGCAGCAGAGCTGTTTGCTATGAAGAAGTTATAGTTAAGACTGTAAGCCACTGTTCCATGCTTTTTTGTGAAAGATAAATGTCTAAATCATAACTTAAAAAAATATAGTTTTGCCTGTCAGTCAAACATTTGGTTGTTTCCAAACACATCAACACCTTCCTAGCTAAGCGTACGTCAAAGTTTGAAAATTGTCAGTGATCACAGTCTTTGTTTTCAGTGAGATTGCTGTACAGAACGTTTCAGAGAGCTTCATCGTGTTAAAAGCATCTCGGAAATAAGTGGGTCAGTAACAATTGGAGCATTTCTTAATCAATTAGCAAGCATGAGAGTGTGAGTTAAGTGCTCAGTAGACTTCCTGAAAAATGTTAAAACATTTAATGTAATTGCTAAACATCCGTATAACATTTATTTTCTAGCCAGGCTATAGTTTTGCAGAAACGCTTATAACATTTTTCCTTTAGAATTTTTCTATGGCTTTGACCATTTTTCTCTCTTTCATGCTCATTTGACCCCCAGTAGACTCTGGTAATTGCTTCCTCCCTCATTTATTCAGTGGCTAAAACACTGACAATATAGTATTGAACCTCCAAACCAGTTTAGAAGGCTGTTCAGAAAAATACAACCCTGTTCTGATAAGCCTGTCTTTACCACAAGGGAGCTTTCCAGGGCCTTTTATTAAACAATTATTTTTTTTAACTCTGTAGTATTTTGTTGTAGAGTTCTTGGATTAGCTTAGATCCCTCATAAGGGAGTTAAGAAGATAGTACATTGTGAGACGCGTTTCTCTCTGAAGAGTGTTCAATAAAACAAAGATTAAAATATTGCATATTCAAGCAGGGACTATTTTAGGTTCTGGCGTTTTATCTCATAAGCATCTGTAAACATGTACAGGAGGGCTGTACTTTTGGGTATTAGCAAACAGCCTGGGGAGCGTTCAGACTGGGTGGAACGTGATGGTGAAGAGACAGATGGGCATCGGACAATAATTTAGATGGTTGGGGAGGGGCAGAGAGGTTGTGGAGATTACTGCTGCATCAGAACAGTCACCCTGCTGGGAGGAGGCCTCGCTGTTTACCAGACCTAATGTTTTGTTTTCTTTTTTTTTGCTTTGGTTACATTGTAGGGTCTAACTCTAGGCAGGCTGACTAGGCCAAAGTCCTAAAGTGCTGAACTCTGGTCTTTTCAACAGGGCCGTGGATCAGGCTTTCCAGGGAAGAGGAGGCCAAGGGGTGCTAGCCTTTCAGGGCGAGGAGGAAGAGGCCGTTCAAAGATGAAGAATGGAATTGGCCCAGTTATAACACCTGGAGTATGTTTCTCACCCCAGTTTTAATGCTTTTTTTTTGTTGTTGTTGTTTCAGTCCACATTAAACGGGTTTCCTGGCTTTTTGAAGCAGCTGGATCCTAAAAGTTGTGCCCCCACGCCCCTCCCAGAGTAATGTTCTTGTACACCTTAAAAACGAGGGGAACAGGCTCCCATGATCAATGACAGTGCAGGCCAGAGCTGTATTTGCACTTTGTACCTATTATCTTTGCCTGTAATGGATCACTTGCTTCCCTGGTGGACACTGGTGCAAGAGCCCTTTGGGTTTGCAGTGTTATTGCCAGTAAGGTTGTAGCTTTATACACAGTTTTCACAATACAAAATTCAAACAGGACAACTCCCAGTAGATACTACAGTAGATCTGTCTAACTCATTGGCTTTGATTTTCAGACTCTTGACCATTTACAAATTAGTCCTTTTGTTTGACCAAAGTTTCGTCAGTTGTTTCTCTTTAATTCAGATTTATTATTAAGTCCAGGCTTTAATCATTAAATGTGAGTTTACAGTATATTGATCATGAAACCATTAACTTTGTGTACATGTACAGTAACTGCTGTTCTGTCCTCCTGGATCCTGTCTAGAAAACTCAAGTAGGGAATCGAGCCTGTTGTGGTACCATATGCTGACCTACAACCTGGGAGCCCACTTCATGTTCCTCCTTTTGCTTCTTTTTAGGTGAGCCTCACAGAAACGTATTCTGTAAAGGATGAGGAAGAAAACTCGATGCACAACACAGTCGTTCTGTTCTCCAGCAGCGACAGGTTCACTTTGAAACAGGTGAGGTCTCTTTCCTCATTTGTCTAATGCTAACAAGCTGCAATTATTTGCTTGTGTGATAGCAGCAACAAAAGGCAGAGCTGGGCACTGTCTTGGGTATCTGTGTGCAGTTAATTGGAGAAACCTAATTATAATTTTTAAGCTTTTTTCCGCTTGAAATTTTGGTTTCTTTTATGGAAACTCACGTTCCCTTGTGCCAAGGGAGCTGAACCCCTGAGAGTATTATTACTTTTGTCATGAGTAATTTAATCACTGACACTGGAAGATGTTTGCCATCGTGTTGTAGTTGGAGAGAAGCTTATTAAGGGCTGTGAAACCCTTGCTAGCGATGCATGCGGTATCTTTGTGAGCAGTAGTCTTGCTGTAGGAAGACTTAAGCACTTAATTACATTTTAGTTTTATATTGTTTCCCTTTTTAGGTTTTCTAATATCATAGCTATTGTTTACCATAATAATTAATAATTAGTGCCTCGCTAATGTTTATGTATTTTACTGTATGAAACGTGTCTAATCTTACTCATTTTCTATTTACAGGCTTTCATTACACATTGCGTTTTCATTTTTATGGTACAATTTTATGCTCCACTTCTTTTGGCATTGTTATACTGACCGCGGCAGCGTGCGCAAGGCGCAAGAGAGTAGACCTGATGGCCATGTTTCACAAAGAGGTCTCAGCGAATGAAAAGGAAGATTACTCGGCCGCGTGTTAATGCACATCTTTATTTCAGGACATGTGTGTCGTCTGTGGAAGTTTCGGGCAGGGAGCAGAGGGGAGGCTCCTGGCTTGTTCCCAATGTGGCCAGTGTTACCATCCGTATTGCGTCAGTATTAAGGTAAGACAGCTGCCCCAGGACTGTTTGTGGTTGTATAAAAAGCTAATGTTTTTTTTAAATCCAAATGAAAAATCTTTTTTAGCTCTTAACCAAAAAATTCTCTACTGAACAAAGGTGAGCACCTTTCAGCAAGAGTTTGTAATCCCACATTTACTGTATATTTGGGATGGCAAATCTTCAAACCCTGTTTATCAAAATCGCAGCTCAGCGTTAAATATATGTGCATACAGGAAGTATTTCAATTATCTTTAAAGAGCTCTCCAACATTTTAAATAACTCATAACTTCTAATATTATGACTTATATTGCTAATTACTTTTTATGAATTTTGCCATTTTATTAAATTGCTTTTTAGCGATTAAGTTTGAAATAAGAAAAACATCAAAGAATTGGAAGCCGTGCCTAATTATACCTATGCCAGTTGTTATTGCCAATTAATTTCAATCGATTGTTATTAATTAAACTCACTCAATTTGGCTCAGCCATTTGTTTTTTTTCACATCTTGGCTCCCAGCTGTGTACCCTGCTGCTGCCCGCAGGGGCTAATGGCGACTTTCAGGCCGATTCTTCCGAGCGGCCCGCGTCAAGCCACTCGTCTCGTAGCGCGCCGCGGGCTACACTGTACCTGCCGGGGCCGCCGAGCGTTGAGAGCCCCCTGGATAATCATCCCTCCACGCCTTGTTCCCATGATCCCAGTGACAGTTGGCAGGTTGGCATGACCCAGCCTGGGACCCGTGACGCAGGGTCATAGGCATCAGCCTCTCCACAGGCAGGAGCCTTCACTGATTGAGCCAGAATCTCAAGACAAATTCAGTTAATTTTTTTTTGAAGAAGCAGTTACCCGCTGCAATGTTTTCTGATGGTGTCTGTTTTTTTACAAGACGTTAGCATTCATTTGAACTGTACTGCAACTCGGCCTACAGTGTGGAATACTATACTGTTTGCTGTTGGAAATGTGAGTAATAGTTATAAAGGGGTTCAGCACCTTAAGTGTTGCGGCACACAAACTGTTTCACAAATAAAAACCTGTTCCCATCGATACTTCAAAAGTGGGGAACCTTATCTAGCTTGATATGCTGAAGACTTCATTTTATTTTAATCATGCCATCCAATCGCTTGTCAAACATAATTGACAGTAAATAGTGCAGTTAATTTTTAAGACATTTTAATGTGCAGTGATAGAAGCTAATAGTTGTGGAAGATTAAATTCTGTAAGAGATGACTTAGTTTTGCAAGCTCATAAAACACCAATTAAGCATTAGCAGTCAGCACTTTGAATATAAAAGGAACTGGAAGAATACCACAAAGGGAGTGATCGACACTTAATGCTTTCATGTCATCCAGTTGGCACGTACAGTATCCATAAGTTAAGCGTTATTTACTGGAAAAACAACACTTCTGTGTTTGCTAATTAGTTGAATGCTTTGTTGTAAAAATAAGATGTACCGAATTCAGGGGTAATGTTGTGTGACATTTGAACGTTGTTTGTCAAGGTCATAGAGTGCACAAGTGTGCATTTGCAAGGCCCAGACATGAATATCGAGGTTTATGCAAATAAAAGTGACATGTTTAGTCACACTTTAATTTTATTGCCAGAATTGTTCTTGTTTTATTTACTTTTAGGAAAAAAAGGAGCGTTCTTTTCTTGCAGCAGAAAAGCTGACTGTTGGCATTTCTGACTGTTGGCGTCTCGAACGTTAATTTTAGAAAGATATCCATAATACCTTTCGGTTTTTGTGCGGAATATAGTTGTAACGTCAGGCATAGAAGTTTAAAATGCTTTTGTGCCGCACTTTAGAGGAACGTAGGATACCGTAATACAACTAAACCGCTCTACCTCGAATTTCTGTGTACAGCTTGAGATTTAAAACACTGTTATCATTCCAAGTAATCTTAAATCAAGGCCCCGGCGAAATAATACCGCTGGGTTCCTGTGAGCGGGCGAGGCGCTCACCCTTCTGCGCTCGCGGCCTTTCAGATCACGAGGGTGGTGCTGAGCAAGGGCTGGCGCTGCCTGGAGTGCACGGTGTGCGAGGCCTGCGGGAAGGCCTCCGACCCCGGGCGGCTGCTGCTGTGCGACGACTGCGACATCAGCTACCACACCTACTGCCTGGAGCCGCCCCTGCAGACGGTGCCCAAGGGCAGCTGGAAGTGCAAGTGGTGAGAGCTGGCGCGAGCGGCCACGCCCGCCCTCCGTCTGATCCCTCGCTCGGATTTAGCCGCCGTTTCCAAACGAGATGTATATAAAAGGGATTTCCCCGGGTTTTTTTTTTCTTCTTCTTTTTTTGAAATCCCAGATATAATCCTTATTTATCTTCTGAACGATTTAATGTTTCCGAGGAATGTTTGGCAGTTTTACAGTACGAGTAAATCCAATTTGGGGAGAAATTTGATCTTCAGCAAACAGTGTAGGTTTTTAGGGGGGATATCATTTATATTTCTTTTTTTGCCAGTTTCTCACATTGTTTTGCTTTTAACTGCTCATGAGAATTTGATTTTGGATATTGAGTTATAATGCTGAAAGTAGTGATGTAACCTTAGCTCATTTTCACTGTCAGCCTTAAAAGACATCCAAAAGTAAAAACTGTAGATAACACTTCAGAATTGTGTTCACTCCTTGCAGTTTCATTCTACCTGAAATGAAGTTCAGAAGTCTTAGAATGCAAACTGACGTAGTCTTCCTCCGGGTGTGACCGTTACATGTTTATCTTGATTTTCAAGCTGGTAGCTTGGCCTCTTGCACCGTGCAGGGCCTGACACAGATGCTTATCACAGACATGTAGGTGTTGCAGGAAGAAGCTGGACATTTTCACAGTTTGGCAGTGCTCATTTTAATCTAGCAGAGCACTATGAGGAAATTAATGCAGCCGTACACAAACATTGAAAATGAGAGAGCCTCTTTGTAATGAACATAATGGATGGTGTTCAAGAGTTGTTTATCTTGAGAGCTAGCTAGACCATAGCGCATGACTGGAGGATGTTTTATTCTTTTTTCGACATTGTGTTTGTTTTCAGCTGATTGAATATTAACGCTGCCTCCTTTTGTTTTTGCAGGTGTGTTTCCTGCACGAACTGCGGTGCCACGTCTCCAGGCCTGAGGTGTGAGTGGCAGAATAATTACACGCAGTGTGCTCCCTGCGCCAGCCTGGCTGTCTGCCCAGTCTGCTGCCGGAATTATCGGGAGGACGAACTCATTGTGCAGTGCCGTCAGTGCGACAGGTGGGGCCGCAGTGAACAGAGCCCCTCAACCTCTTAAAGCTGAAGACCGCCAGCGTCACAGGCAGTTTTCAGACTGCGTCCCCCCCTTACTGCTTCCTTCTCTCCCTCCATTGAGCTCCGCGGCCGAAACGCAGACACGCAGTCTCTGGTTTCGTTTTTATTTTTCTTTTCCTGCAGGAGTGCTTTTGTTTTGGGTTGAAATTTAAAACTAAGGTTTAGTTATACAGCTGTAAATCTGGGGGGGGGGGGGAAAGGGCTTGCCTTTAAATCAAACTTGTGGTTGTTGTTTTGAAATGAGCTTTTTCCCAGATGGCATACAACAGGGCTTAAGCTGAACCACGGTGCTGCCTCTTTTGTGAAAAGTGAACAGCTGCAAACGTCCAAAAATGCATTTCAGGTTATGTTTTCGTTTGGATCAATTGATTGTGTGCTGCCCTGAAGTCATTTGTAAAGTCATTAGACAATCGATAAATTGTTGGCAGTTTACAGGTTTCACTGGCCTATGTTTCATACAGTCCTTTCTGCACACTCAGTATGACATGTTAACACATTCCTTCACTGTTGTAGTGACACAGAGAAAAGCTACATATTTATCCGCTTTCAGAAATGACCTGCAGCGGCATCAATGAGTCTCCACTGCACAGGTACCTAGAGTGCGTTTCACAGTCTGATGGAAACGCTGCTTCAGGTGTGTGTTTGGCCCAGCTCATTTTTAAAGGGGCACCAGTGTCTTATCCGTTGATGAGCTGCTCTTTCTGATTCTGGTTTCTTTCTGCCCCCTCAGGTGGATTCACGCCACATGCCAAAACCTGAACACTGAGGAGGAAGTGGAAAACGCAGCAGATAACAGCTTTGATTGTACCATGTGCAGAGCACGAATGACACCATGCCAGGGTAAGGGCCAGAAATCTAGATTATTCTTTATTTTAGAACTTTTTATTTTAGAAAGCATAGCTGATTATGCTTTTATTGTATTGACATTGGTTTTTGTTGCAGTTATACCCCCCTTTCATAACCTTGCATTTTGTGGGCGAACAGATTGAAAAAGGACTTCTGTTTGTAGCCTGAATCTTAGTGGGGGATTGGTGTACAAAATCCAGTGAACAATTTGTCATTAAATTGGGATTAATACTATTAAAAAGCTCTTTTGTTCTAATGCTTTATAACTTATTAGGCATCAAAGAACCAATTGTTATTTAGCTTTATGCAAAAGCAATGCTGGAGTTACAATTCGGTACAACTGGACATTACATTAACAAATGCGTATTTTTGGCCACAGGCATGGAAGGCAGCGAATCCCCGATCTTGGCACAGATTGTGACAAAAATGAAGGAACAGGGTGAGAACACACCTGGACTCTCAGAGCCTAGGTTTGATTTTCTCTGGGTTGCCTTGAGCTTTTTTTTTTTTGTTCTAACTTGTTTGCTGTCATTTTGTTGTTCCAGACCCACCTAAGACATACACCCAAGATGGGGTGTGTCTGACGGAGTTGGGACTGTCCCAACTGCAGAGCCTTTCCGTGATGACCCCGCGGCGGAAAAGGCCCAAACCCAAACTGAAACTGAAGATCATAAACCAGAACAGCGTGGCGGTGCTGCAGACACCCCCAGACCCCCAATCTGAGCACTCCAGGGATGGGGACATGGATGACAGCCGAGGTACTGTTTTTTTTTTTTAAAAACAAAACGGTGGTCTTTTGGATCCGGACAGGTTCCTTTATGGCGGTAGGAAGCCCATCGTTTCATCTTGCTCAGAGGTTTATCTGGGGCTGGGATTTCAAAGGTTTATCTGGGGCTGGGATTTCAAGTCTTTAAAGATGCAAAGATGTGCCTCTGCTAAACTAAACCAGCGTTGCAAAGGAGACCTTGTTCTTCCTGCTAGTTGGCTGAATGCTTAGTGCCCTGTGTGGTATTGCCTGTGGTGACTGAGTATTTGAGGATGGATGCCATATCCAATGGAAAACACCCTGTGATGCTGCAAGCAGATCCCATCGTTGATGCAGGCCATAGCTGGCCATAGTTTTTTAGATCTGTAGAATGGGAAATTTTTAAAAATCCCCCCCCCCCCTTCCAAAAAAGCAAAACTACATTAGAACCCATGAAAATATACTTGAAATATTTTTTTTATCATGTATGAAGTTATTTTCTTTATCCATTTTATTATATTGACTGTCGTTAACTATTATGATGGTCTGAATAAGGGGGTCCACAAAAAAAGCTTCGTGTTTTTCTATATCTTTGACCTTGTGGTATCA
This sequence comes from Lepisosteus platostomus, assembly GCF_059453375.1. NCBI lineage: Eukaryota > Metazoa > Chordata > Actinopteri > Semionotiformes > Lepisosteidae > Lepisosteus > Lepisosteus platostomus. The sequence goes on from NC_142618.1 coordinate 52,317,807, forward strand.
ATTTAAAATATCACCTTTCAAACCCTGTCTTCAGTGCAGAATTTCTGTTTGCCTCTCTTCTCGTTGTAACTTATTGATTTTCAGACTCGACAAAATAGCATTCAACGTTTAATATCTGTTGCAGACTTTGGATACTGGTCTGTTTGTTAGACTTCAATTATTTATATTGTTTTATTCATGAAGCATCTTTTTTGTTTTGAAATGGAACATTCATTAGATGCCAATCGCTTATGTACAGATATCTATTATTGCAGTGTCCAGTACTTTCCTTCCAAAAGCTTTTCTTGGGGGTATACAATTTAAATATATTCAAAATATATGAAAGAAAATAGAAGAGTTGTCGGACTGTAACAGAGCTGTCTGACTGAAGGAAAAAACATCCGTGGGAAATAACCATTTAGTAATGTGATTGGTATGGGAAGGAAGATGAGTTGCTGCTTTGAAAACAGTTTGCAGTCAGCAAATTATACCTGCTTTGACATTTCTATGATGATAGACTAGCAGCACACAGCTGAATTAATGTCTACCACATCCATCAATCCAGGGCCCTGGTAGGTAAGGCAGGAGTTGGGCTGAATTTTACACAGTGAGCTGTTCCTTAAGCCTTTCACTAGCCAGACGTTCATCGGGTACCATTATAGTTTTTTGGCGGGAATTGTTTTCCAAGATAAGATATGGAAAAAAAAAGGTTAAAAAAAAGTCATTGAGTTATTATTCAAAGTAGCCGGTGGGTGTTTTAGTCCCAACCTTGAGTCGCACGTCTAGATTTTCTTTCAATTTTTTTTTTCTAATGGTACCTGTCTCTAGCTTTTTTTTTTTAAGGTGTAAAGAGGTATTTCTGTGATGGTTTTTAAATGAGGCTTCGTTGTTAAATTTTTAATACTCTTCAGCGAGTTAATCCTGGGTAATGCTAGCTTTTAAGGATCTTTTTTTTTTTCTCCCAGCTCAGAATGGCTGATGGCACCTGATTTGTATTTATGAGAATAAAAAGGTCTGGGTCGCTTACGCAACACTTCTTTTCCATTTGCAGAAGGAGACCTTTTAGACTGTGATGGAAAGTCTGATTCCAGCCCTGAGCGGGAGCCTGCAGATGACGACTCCAAGGGAGCCGAAGGAGCTGATGGAATCAAGAAGAGAAAGAGGAAACCGTACCGACCCGGTAGGGGATCTGATTGGAGAAGACAGCTCCGCTGGGCTGTGAAATAGTGCAGTGCGCACTTCAGATCCTAAATGCTGTCTGCAGTGCTGCACTTTTTTAGCCGGAGCTTCTGTGCCTCAAAATAGCTGGTCCTGGCTTCGCCCAAAAATGCGGTTAGGCGGCGCTTGGCCATTTTGTTAAATCGAGCAACCCTCGTCGCAGGGGGGGACACAATTGCGACGAAGAAAAACAATCTGAGCACAGTGCGTCAGTTTGTGGTGGTTGCTGTTTCATCTGCAGACCCTGATGCTAAACTGGCCATGCGGGCGATTTTGATATACCGAGGGGTTGGAAGCACTGAGGAATAAGGAAACCCCACTGCCTTTTAGAGTTCCGATTCTTGGGGGGTCTTTAATATGGTAGAGCTCTGGGTTTAGCAGTGTATGTTTTAAAACTTTTTTATTTAATGTTGAAAGAATTAACAAATACAATATATAAAATTGTAGTTCAAGTAGGTAGGTGTACCTATAGTTTGATCAGATGAGAGAGATGACTTATCCATCATTCATTTTTTTAACATGCCTTTAAAGAGTTCTGCTTTGTCCTTGCTTGTATTAGTTTGGATTAAAGTTGGGAGTAATGGTGAATTCCATGCTGGAAAATAGAATAGTGTTTCAGCTGTAGGGCTGTCTTCAGACTTGAAGGCTCATGAGCTGAAACGTTTCTTCTTTGCTTGTGCCTTTGTAACCAGCGCGCATTGACACAGCTACCCTCTCAAACATCTTTAATTTGTTTGGGTCACTCTGTAATGGTTATTTTCATATCCAGTTCGGTTTAAGTATTGCTGGAATGCTAAAATAGAAAAAGGAGAGCCTTGACGATGAAAATTTGAGGAAGCAGTGCCTTCATTTCTTACAGCTAGAGGTTTCAAGCACTTGGACAGTGGTCAGTTGAAATTATCATAGGCTTTCTGTTGCATTACATTTGATCAGAAACCACTTCTGCAGTTTTATGCCAGTTTAAGAAGTGTTGTTCATGTAAGACAGCCACTAAAGTGCATCGTTCAAATTCCATCATTGCTTATGAGTAAATTGCTGGTGTATCTACATTATTTATATGCATTCATCCAACAGGCTCATCTTAAGAAGGTAATGTGTAGAGAACAGTTAAGATCTTAAAAGAGTGAATTTACAGTAAGTAGGCTGACATCTCACTTGGGTTGACAATAATGATTCAACATCTCACACTTCTTACCTGAGTGAGTCATTTGGAAAATGTCAGTCCAGAAGGCATTACCAGTAAGCACTAATAGATGACGATGGAGATATAAATTGCTCCTTTTAATACAACAGGAAATAGTCTTGAGGGTTGCTCTTTCTCCACATTTGCGTGTAAGTTGTTACATAGCTTTGACGCAAGGCTTTCTTTAAACTTTTTTTTTTCTCTCTCTCTCTGGGTCATAGGGAAAGAATGGCATTTAAATTTCAATTTTTCTGTTTTGTCCATTGGGCTTTATTCTCTGAACCTGGGCTACATCAGTGATCATTTCCACATAGCAGCATTTTAGATAAATTATCGTGATAACATGGAACAAAAGCATATACCTTTTAAGTTTGATTATAGGCAAAACTAGTTTTTATTTTGAGCACGTTGTGATCATATAAAGTTGAATGTTAACTGTCCTGCGTAATGACTCAGAAATTGTGTATTAGCCTAACTAACACAAGTTTGAAACTACACCTTGTTCTGATTCAAGAAGCTTTTCAGAAAAATGCCAAAAATGGGCATATAGAGCCTCAATTTTAATATTTTTGTTTACCACCTTGGACTTAAACCGGAATGCTCATGGCCTGCAATATCCTACTTTTTTTTTCTTTAATGACCTCACATGAAAATGACACTGATACTACAAAACCAATGTGATTTGTCTGTTGTCTGTAATAGTAAGTAGTTTGATATAGGAAATCAGTCTAGCTTAAAAGCTCCTACAACTGAAAGTGTGGACATGGATTTATGAACTTTTCTTAAGACAAACTGAATTTAATGAATGTGAACAGAAGTTTTTTCTTTGTTTATGGACATGTCAAAGTACTGACGCAGCCTTAAAAGGAGAATTTAAGCGCTTTAAATTGCTGTGCAGTTAAAAAGACAAGCAGGGTTCAGGGGGATTTGTCCTATGGATTTTAGATCATAAGCTTGCTCTCTTCCAGTTAGAGAGAATGCACTGGGATTTTCCCTGCTTGATCTTGAAGTAATTTCAAAGAGAGCTTAGGAGTGGTGTCTTTTGGGACAGCTGTTTCAAAGATAATGCAATACTGGTGAACTGTCCATCTTTTTTTCTTTATCTATAACCTTCCTCCTCGCTGTGCAGGGGCTTTTCCCTTGTCAGTGCATCTCAGCTTGTGGTTAGGGTAATGGAAAAGAGCTGTCAGTTTTGTGGGATTTCTTTCAAGTTGTAGACATGCCCTGAGCTGCCAGAGTTTGTTTGAATTATCAAGGTGGTTTTGAAAACAGTCGAAAAGTTGCTTTTTTAGTTCACTTTTTTTCATTATTTTAGATATCTTTTTTATTTTTATAGTGTAATATATTTGTGAAAGGAGAATGTTGGTGAAACCATAATGTTTCTTAAATTAAGTAATACACACCTCTTTTTTGTTTTGTTTTTGAAGTCCTGCCTGTGACACAACCTTAGAACACCTCTTTCATGTCTGTATTTTGTATATGGTTAGAAGGTGTGGGGCCTGGACTTGACCTGTCTATTAAATTGTACGTGGATATGCTCTTTTTTCGTGATTCAGTAGGTAAAGGTCCCCTCTTTTTGTAGTCTGAATAAGCATATTAATTTTTAAACGATTTCATGAGTAGCTTGATTTGTAAAAGTAGCCCGTGCCCCATGGGCAGTCTAACAGTCTGGTTCAGAGACTTCAGAGTTATCCTGAGACCTGTACTGTAGGTTTTGTTGACGCATGAAGGCCACCAAGCGGACTTTACTTGAATGGTTAAAGGATGGAGAGCAAAAGTCTGAAGATTTGGTATTGTATCAGCGATTTGAAAATGAGACTCGTTTTTTCTCTCCCACACAATTTATTTTTATTTTGCTTTTATTAAATTCAGACCGTCCGACACACTCCATTAATTTGACAGTTCCCTCCATTTCCACGCCAACCATGGGAAACATTGCCTCCACAGGTATTGGTGGGTTTATGGTACGCCAGAGGAGCCGAACAGGTCAGGGCAAAACCAAACGCTCCCTCTCCAGGAAAGACTCTACGGGCTCTGTGTCTGAAAACCTCGCTGGGAAGGAGGAAGGTAGATGTGCAGGAAGATCTTTCTGTTCGGGGATCATAATTACGTGGAGTAGGGATGATGGGGACAGTCATTGACTCTCCACTCTCAGAATAGCAATATGTATTGGCATTTTTATGTTTTGAATTTTGGGGGATTAATTTGCTAGCATAGTTTACTAATTAAATCTATAACAATAGTGCCATATTAGCACCTCGGATATCTGTAAGCAGAAGTAACATTTGTTGCTGGATTCGAATGAGTTTCCTACAGGTTTAACAGTTTCTGTATCACACATATAGTTAATGAACAAAAAAGCTGGTTTTATTAAAATACTGTAAAATCCACAAAAGTTGTCATTTGCAATACATTTGCAGTCTTGCAAAGTGGGGGGAAAACGTTGGAATGCAAATTTTCACTTTATTGAATTTGTTCAGTTTAGTGTTTTATTAAAATGTTAAATACATCAGTAGAGTTAAAAGATATTTTTACTAGAAGATTTTTATAGTACCTTTAAAAATTCTCATGAAAGAAAATGATAAATTAAATTCAGAGAAATTACAAGAATAAAGTAAAACCTATATAACAGAAATAGCAATTGCTATAAAACTTTTCCAAAAAAAGTAGTAATTTTTGGGCCTAGTTTTAAAGTGTTTGTAGGACATACCTTTTCAGCAAGACCTTCTTCCTTGTCAGGCTGGAATGAGCAATTGCCTGACACTCCAGTTGAAGAGACAGTCCCTGGGTCAGAGTGCCTGGAGAAAGCAAAGAAACGATACAGGAAAAAGAAAAACAAATTGGAGGAGACATTTCCCACATACTTGCAGGTGTGTAATCTATCCATCCGTGCTGTTTTACTATTTGTGCATTTTCCCATTTTTTCATCCTTTTGAGAGTTGTCCACTTGAGAGTAATTATGACCTTGAATACAACAAATATGGGAATTTATTCTTTTTATCAATTTTGCTGTTGCAAAAACTGTGGTGAAAAGAATATTGTTGTTAAGTATATATTGTTACAAATGGGGGGTTACAAAACTAGTGAAAATCAGGATTTGACTGACTGGTTTAGTCAATTATTTATAACCTCCAACTTGTAAGTGGATTTCTAGCAAAATATCTGAGAGGCTGGTATAATTAGATGCACGTTAATTCTTTAACCTCTGGCACAGCTTTGTTGAGAGGAGTAAAAATCCAGGCACACTTGGTTAAACAAATATTTATTACAATGATACAACAAATTACATACAACACAGAATTTACTTTATGTACAGTATGTACAAACAAGGCATTTCAGAGGCCTAACATTTTGGTCACCCAGAAAACCAGACTGCTACTAAGAATGAAACTCGTAATGCCTACAGAATTGCCTTCTAACTTAAATATAAAACAACCTGCAGTTAAATCTCTCTCTCTCTGCACCCTGGATGCCACAGAATAGATGGGAGCCTACTGTATATTCCTATTCATTAAAATGCACCCTAAGCAGGAAAGACATTTCTAATTGAGGTATCTTTTACCCAGGAAATCCAAATTCCCTAAAAACACAGAATAGCAAGCTCTCTCTAACAAGGTTCAGATACTGAGCTCCAGTCAGGTTTGATTTGGATGATCATGAAGTAGGGGCTCTTGCCTGGCGCAAGCTTCAAGTCCCCAACTCCTCTGGACTCCTCTGTTCTCTTTGTTGCCTGCTTCTTGTTGCTCCTCTCCTTTTACTCCAAATGTAATCTTATATTGTCTGTTGCTGTCCTGCTCCTTGGCAATCATTAACCCACAATGTACCTAGGTATACAAGATAAACTTTACAATCCTCTCTGCTCAAGGGACCCCCCAGACCTCAGCAAACATCCTCTCTCCTTTGAAGTTAGAAGTGTTTACCCTTCCAAGTGTAACAAACATTTATCTAAAATCTAAGATACTTCTCAGTCACCTAAAGCTGTAACAGTATATACATTTTTAAAGTGTTTTTTGCAAGTCAGTTCAAGTTTTTAGTTGATCTGCTGTAGTTTAAGGTGGCTAAACAGCACTGCATTGCTACCCAACCCTAAGGAAGTAGAAGCTGTTATGTGCTTTTTGAGAGATGAGTGGAAACTCCAGCTCTGGCTTTGCCTGTCCTTTTTTTGTTTGTCTGTGAAGTGCATTAATCTTTTTAAGTCTTGCGGTAATTTGTTTTTTGTAAGATCATTACATTCTTCTTTACAGGCCCATTAAATTGTATATGTTGACACCAGCAGAGGTTTGAATTCTCCATCTTATTTCCAATTGCTTCTGAGCCACCAGCTGGAAACCCTTAATCATATTTTAATTTTTCTTGTTCTAGATTGAGAGAAAAAATCAGTTGGTTTTCTTTGTATTTACAGAATGGCTTATACCAGAATAAAGAACTCAAATATCACACAACAGCACATTAATAGGATTAAGAAGTCTTGTTCATTGTATTTAATAACAGATATTTTAAGTGTCTCTGCTGTCACCATGGGTTTCCTTGTACTGCAAGCTTCAAATTAAACTTAAAGTTCCTCACTAGAGGAATGACTTTAATCAATTATTTAAATCCCTACGCATTAGGCTTTTAATGTTTTAGCACAGTGGGGAGTAGTCACGTTGATAGTTGAAGTTGTAAGATTGAACTGGTACCAACTTACTTAACCAAGATATTCCCTGCCAGCAACAGGAGTGTGTTTTATGCCAGGCTCATTACTGTCATGTCTAAGTATCCTCATAGGATGTGCTTACTGTGTGTCTTAATAAATGCATGGGCTCTAATAATATTCTGAAAAAAAATAAAGAAACATTAGAAACCACAGTCTCCCCTTAGTTACAAATGTTTTAGTATGATAGCCAGTATGCTTTCACAAGAAACCCATGCATCTTCATGCTATAGAGTGCTCTTTATTTATACTTCTGTTTCTTTGTCACTCATTCCTGTTATATTGTTTCCTTTCCTTTCCTGGCTCAAACTCAGAGACTATGATTTGATTTAAATTGGTTTACGTTTTGCAGCAGCCAGACCCATCATGTAAACTGTGAACATGACAGGTTGTACTGTGGTTTTCTATGGTGCCACCGTATCACGTGTACCTCTGTTTAGAGTGCTAATCCATTCTGTCCTGTTCACTCTTCTGCTTTAGGAAGCCTTCTTTGGCAAAGACCTTTTGGACACGAGTCGACAGAACCGGTTGAACTTAGAAAGCAATCTCTCCGACGAAGACCCCACACAGGCCGAGAGCAAGCCTCCTAGCGCCAACACAAGTTTTCTGGACCCTTCCTCGGATCCGCTACTAAGTGCAGCCACCACAACTTTTTCCTCCAAAGGAGCAACCCAACGTATGTTTCAGCAGACCAAGTTATCAGATCATGGAAGTACAAAAACAAAGCAGCTGCCCTGCCTTCCTCATATCGCTACAGATATTCCTTCTGGGATGTCCCCTCAGCTTTAATTACATCTCATTTCTTTTAGTGAATCCATAGGGAAGAGCAATACTGTAATGTAGCATCTTTTTTCACTGTGAAAACCACATAGTATATTAATGTAAATTTTTGTTCTTCCATTTAGTAACTGAACTATCTGTAGGGTTTCAAGGCAAGTGCTTTCATATTGGAATTTTTTGGGGAAGTGTTTTGTGAAATGAGGTCAAAAGAAACCCAATAGTGTATGTTTATAGCAAGTGTATAATTTGGACTTTCTGTATTGGCTAAACAGTTTTGTTCCCAGCAGCTGGGGAGTTTGTCCGTGTGTTCAGGCTTAGTGTAAAGTGGCATGCTTAGGTTTGCATTTTTATACTCTTGGGTTTTGCAGGTTGCATTTATGATACCCACCTCCTTAAAACTAAGGTCCAAAGAGAACTGTGTGAGCAATACTGCTCTCCAGGCTAGAATTCTTACATCAAGATATTACACAAATCCGCGGCTGTTTTTTATTTATGGTATTGCATGGTGGCTGACTTCACTGATAGAAAATAGTTGGATAGCAGGTTTTGCCCTGCCCTCTACGGATAAGTCTGTGGTTAACCCCTACTGTCAAGGCAAATGGTGTATCTTATTATAATCAATAGATGTTTTTGAGAAAGTAGGCCTTAAAACTGAAATATTTAGACATTCATATGCCAAGGCAACAAATTCTTCTTGCATATCCCACACCCATTTGTGACCATATGAATATATTAAACAGGTGTTCATATCGGAATAAAATAACCTGGTTATATATCTGCACAGTGAAATACGAAACAAAGGACACTAGTTGAAAGTACAGAGAAGCATATTTAAAACTGAGAACAGGAGACACCTTTTCATATAAACGGAGGTGAACGTGTGAAACATGCTACCCAGCTGATACCCTGGCTTATTTTCAAGAAACGTCTGGATGCGACCCTGCGATCAATAAGCTTCTAACTTCTAAACTGGCATGAAGGGCTAAATGGCTCCCTCTTTTTTTTAGCTGTTCTTATGAAAGAAGTATCTGTATAGTACACAAAATGTTTATTGTATTCACCCACAGACTTAGAACTGATCTGTGGTTATATTAGAATGATCCATTTTATTTGCCATAATTTTTTAATTCCAGCCAATTCTGAGGATCCTTTGGCTGTCCTTTCGGAAGTGCTGAGCAATGATGATGATATCCTGGGAATTCTGTCCGATGACTTGGTGAAACCTGGGGATGATTCAGGTATACAGGGGGCATCTGTGGGTAGTTTCAGTAAAAAAACACCTTTCCCCACAGGCCTGTGCAGCTTCATGTGGTTTCTCGTGAGAGTCTTAATCTGTGATAAGCATCTTCTGTTTTAGTCACATCTTTTAAATTCTTTTGCCCATTTAATTGTATTTTGTTCTTGCTTGGGCATCTTATTTTTGTGTTGCAGTTTTACACAGTATACTGCATTTGTGCTTTATCTGAATGTTCTTTGCTTTATCTGTCATTTTTTTGACCGATTCACTCGTTCCCTTTTGGCGTTTTTTTTTGTTTTCCAGTTTTGTTCAGTTTGCTTTTTCTTTGTTATATTCACCCATTTTATCTGGTTTGGGTTCCTGTAGGTCTTGATTTATGCACTTTCCAGGTCGAGAACTCTCCCTCTCCATTTGGTAAGAGATTACACCATGGCCTATCCATGGCTAGAAGTAGTGTCGACCCTCTCTTGGGCTCTCCCAGCTCTACGCAAAATCTTGCCGTGTGTGTGTTGTGCTCAGTGTTTGCATGGTTCCTTTCCTTCTTTCACTTCTTCTCAGTAGCCCTCTTGATCTTATTTTAATTTCTGTTTCGCTGTACAAGATAAACTGCACGATATGCATTATATAGCACTCCATGATCTTGAGTTTTACCAACGTTTCTGGAAAATGTGTTCTGTACTGTATCTAGTCAGTTGAGATGCTGTATATAATTTATGTTGACATAATTTAGTATGTACATTCTTGACACTATAAAAATTCTATACTTTTTTTCCCAGATACTTAAGTGTTAAATCTAAATAAAGAGGATAACATAACGGTTCTTAAGCTTGCATTAGATGTAATTTGGAACCATTTTAATTGCAAATTCAAATCGAGTATAATCAGTTATTAAGGCCTTATGTCCTATGGTTTGTCATTGTTTTAATCTAGTGGAATAGAGATGTAAACAGTATAACTGATGGACAGGAATAAAGAACCACAGATTGCGAGATGTGCTTTCTACAACTTCTTATAAAATATGCCGATAGCTTGTTCTCCATCTTACTAATTATAAACCAAGACTTTGGAAACTGATTAGCTGGGGAGGTTGCATAAGGCAGGTGCAGAAGCTAGCCCTTTGTGTAGCACACAGTGAAATGTATTTTCCTTTTAGTCCTAACCTGTAATATGTTACCTTGTTCATCAGATCAAACTGGAATACAGAAACAAAATTAAGGCTTGTGCATAAGCAGTCATTTCAGCAGATGAGGCGTATACATTTCTATTGCATAATCCTAAATGTAGAATATCAACTTCAGTTTCTCTTTAGATTTTCTGCAAGATAGGGATGGAAATAAGGCTATGAATACATGTCAGCGTGATGCTTTTCAGGTTTTAGGAGCTCTTATCCACACTGTGCTGGATATGCTGAAAAGTGCTCTCGGTGTTCTTCTTTTTTGCTGCACATTGCTATCTGCTTAGATTCACACAAAATACAGTAACGCGCTGGAAATGTCCATTTCCTGGTGCCTGCAGCTCTTGAAACCTAATTCCCACACTTGGAAGAGGTGCCAGAACTCAATACGTTTTCACTCCAAAGCTTGGATTAGGCGAAAGAGATGAAGGACCAGCTCCCCCTGTGCAGTGTGGTTTTCACTAGCATGTCAAGACATGTGGAGAACACATGCATTAGCTATCCCTTTGACTGGTCTGTCACTCCAAGAATAATAGCATTTTGGTGTTTTGGTTGTTTGTCTTGTCCTGGGGGCTGCAGCTGAGGTTAAACCTGGGCTTCCTTTGCTCTCTTTAGCTGGACTGGATATAGTTCCCATTGCGGATGATCCGTCTGCTGCCCCACAGCAGACTCTGGGCCGGAGTGTGCGCTCCCTGCCCGAGGAACCACTGGATGGGATTCTCAGTCCCGAACTGGATAAAATGGTCACTGATGGTAAGGCAGAGGAGCTTTTTTTGGTCCCCTACCTGGTTTTATTAACAGGTACTTTCTTTATCTTAAAAGTCTTTTCTCTTGCAAGACTCCAGAATGCTGTTAAACGTTCCAGCATATTTAACTTGAAGCCGAATTGTTCTCAGTAGCGAGATTTCTATTCCAAAGGGCCCCAGCTTATCGGTTGCCGTGACTCAAGATATAAGTGCTGATCATTTTAGTACAATAGAAAACAGTTTGGTGAATCACACTTGCATATTTGTTCAAAAGTGCATGCGTCTTCCAATGTGTCAGCGGTGGGACCATGGCTCAACCTAATTAATGGTGCGAGTTGACAGGAAACTTGAAAGGGACAGGGGTCGCACCTGGATGGGAAGCTTGGCTGATTCAAACCTGCCTAGCCTTGACTGAACTCATCTAATAACGGCTCCGAGCACTTGTTGAGGCATTTGGAAGTGCCTGGGAGTTGTCCTGTAAGGAGTAGGAGCTTAGTTTTTGTTGGCATCATTACTTCTTTTGAGGCTACAAATCCACAAGGACTGTACCATAAAACTAGGTTTGGACAAACCCTGAATTCAGTTTCAACGTATGTTTTAAATGTCAGTTTAAAACATCTCCTTTTTTTAAAGATGTTTAAGATGAAAGGTACTGTTTCCGATCTCCGATAGTTCTTTTTTCAATAGCGTGTGTAGAAATAGCTCTTAAATTGCTCACATGTAATGTAGCTTTTTTCTAAAAAACGGTTACCTTCGGGACATAAGAGTTTAGAATAGCAATACTGGCTCCCAGCATGGATTGAGCTCGGTGATCCAGGTGCTGCAAGGTTAGGTCTGGTTTGTGTCACTGTGTAATTGGGAATCCCCAAACAGCAAAGTGGGCCAGTTCCACTAAGAGCGATGGGACAAGTCAGCCAGGCCTCTCTGGGGTGCTGGTAAAATGGTATCCCTTGTGTCTTCCTGACCTGCCTGTAAGCTTGTAGTCAGTGAGGGACATGCTGTTTCTACATTTGAACTTGCTGTAGATCTCTGCATTTTCTGTGGTCCGCCAAGAGATTAGTGGCTCAGTGGCCCGATGCGATTTGGAGAAAACTGTCAGCACTTTCTCATTCTGCCCGTGTGGCCAGTGTGAACCATGTCATAAAGATGCAGGTGGCAGTTTCAAACTGGTCTGGTATGTAATAGAAAAGGTGGAGAATAAATCAGTTTTGATTGCTTTTCAGTTGAAACTTACAGCTCAGGTGTCAGTCAGCTTAAAGTGCCCCCTTGTTTCTGTTCTTTACAATGGAGGTGACCTGACACTATTGAGAAAGCATTTAGTTTCTGTGGATTTGGCCTATCCTTAAAAAGCACTCTGATTTTACTCAATACGCTTTTCTTTATCAATTCATAATTCTTCTTCTTTGTGAGCCACTGCCTCTTAACCATGAACTTTTTGCATAAGACTTGTTTTGCTACTGCTCACACTCCAAATATGACAGCTTCAGACAGGCAAAAACAGCAATGCAAGAAAAGCAACTTTACCCCTAAATGTCTCATCATTGATCATAGGCTTTATCCTTAAAGCTGACGTTTTAAAATTTGATTCATTTTACTTTATTTTTACAGTTTGCCTAAAGCTGCTGTTGATTCCTGACATCTTTTTTTTGTTGTTTCAGGTGCGATTCTCAGCAAGCTTTACAAAATCCCAGGTGGGTTTTGATCTCTCCCGTGCTGATGTTTGTAGACGCAGCCTTTTCTTGGGGGGGGGGTTGGTTTCTGATGCGAGATAGCGGCTAACTTTGCTGTTGATCTCCACCCGCACAGAGCTTGAAGGGAAGGATGTGGAGGACCTGTTTACTGCTGTTCTGAGTCCCAGCACCAGCCAGCCGCCACAGCTGTCGCACCCCGCGCCCCCGCCGCCGCCTGCCGTACCCGCCGCGCCAGTGCCACCCCTCCCCCTGCCGAACCCAGGTGAGTCGAGACTTCCCAGACAGAACTACTTCAGCACACTGATGTCAGGTGCACCTGTGGCCAGTCTGTCCTGTTATTAACTCTCTAGGAGTGCATACAGATCCTGTGTGTTTTTCGAGACCTTCTCAATTCTCCATTTATTTTTTAAGCAGCTTGGGGGTTTTCTGCACCGAGACAGACAGTGCAGTCAGTGGAAAAAGGGTGCTTCTGAGTAACCGACACAAGGTCAAAGGACACTCCTGTGGGGGGGGGGAGGTTATCAAAGTATCAATAAGACTCAATAAGAATCTGATTTTCATGCAGATAGTAAAACTTAGCGGAGAAGGGAATTGCTTTTTGCATTGCCTTTTTCGCCGTGCCGAGTCTTCTGGGTCTTGTGGCTGTCGATCAGACGATGCCAACTTCTTGCCGCCAAAGCAGTTCTTGAGTGAAAACCGGAACCCTGGTTCTGCAGTGCCTGTAGGGTTGTACGCCGAGCCTAGTTTATGTGCGCTTCTCGTGCAGTGTGTTCGGCGCTCTGAAAGCCCGTTTTCAATTGCAGGAGATGGCATGTTTCCAAGAATGCCAGTAATGAATGGCCTGATGGGTCCAGCCCCCCATTTTCCTACAGCCCCCATGAACCCTGCGGGCGGACCCTGCATTCCTGGCACCTTCTCGCCCATCCATCGCATGCCGTTCCCGGATGCTGCCAGGTAGGCTCCTGACCTCCTCGCTTCCGCAGTCCTGCCCAAATCAAGGACTTGCTACGTCCTACATCAGATGTCTGGCGATTTCGATCGGTTTGGGAAAACGCTGAAATCTGTCTTCGGTGGATGTGTGCCTCTTCATCATTACGGATTTCGACTGTGTAACCGTTTCTTTGGAGCCGGTTTTGTATCTTTGGACAAGTGATGTATTTCTGTAGTCCAATGGGGGAAAAAAAAACCGTGCACTGAACTTGCCTTTCCTAGAGTGGTTAATTTGTCATTTGAAAGATTACAAAATGGTCATTTTAAATCCTCAGAGAAAAACAATCCTGTACAGATGTGAATATCATGCCATCTGTTTACTTCAATTTATATGCTGTCTTCCAGTATGTAAATGAAGAGAGTCAAACTTCATCTGAATGCATAGTAATACCTTGTCACGTAAATTCAGTGCATAAAGTATAGACGTGATAACTGCAGAGTTTTGTCGAATTAATGTTTTGAAAACAGCCATGTGATTAAATAGATCCTGTAATCAAGGCAAATTCGTCTCGGACACTTCCAGTAGCGCTAATAGTGAACTTCTAACGGTAATGGTGCTCGACAGGGACAAGAAGCATCAGTTCACTCAGGTGGTCAGCGACCCCGTGGGCTCATGGCCGCCGCCGGTCCCAGCGGCCGAGGGGGAAGCCGACACCATGTCCAGCGCCCAGAGGAGCACCCTGAAGTGGGAGAAGGAGGAAACACTCGGGGACATGGCCACTGTCGCCCCCGTCCTCTACACCAACGTGAACTTCCCGAACCTCAAGGAGGAGTTCCCTGGTGAGTCGAGAGGGCGAGACCAGCCCGGGTCCCCTTTGCGCAGTGAAAAGGCTTGATGTACAGAAGTGATAGTTAAATAGTTTGGCAGAGACTCCGTCTGTGGGAAAACGTTCGATAAAAATGACGATTAATAACTTGATGAACAGTTGGGTCATACTCAAGGCATCCCTGGGCTGTTTTTAACAGCACGTACAAGGAGTTTAGATGGTCTTTTAAATCCGGGTTTTTTTTTTTGGGATAACAATGCATCTTTTAGATTATTTTTTTTAAGGTTTTCATTGTTTCTTCTGGCAAAGCAGCCCTTTGTTGAAACGCGATCCTAGCTGTTCTCTGGTTCCTCCGCAGACTGGTCTACAAGAGTAAAGCAAATTGCAAAACTGTGGAGAAAAGCCAGTTCCCAAGAACGAGCACCATATGTGGTAAGAGGATCATTTGTACATTGTTAGTCAAAAATAAATGCACAACTCTTTACATTTAACAAGAACATAGCAAAATGTGATTTGTAAGAGCGTATTTGGAAATATTGAGCCCCTATAACTGAGTCAAAATGCCCTTGGTAGTGCATTTAATCAAATATGATGGGATAAAATGCAATATGGCATTTGGTTTTAATATTGCTTGTGCTTTTGCGTAGTTTTTTAATTGTAATCTTGACATTTTTGATGCAGTTCAGCTCGAAACATCAGCCAGAAATTTTGAATGTTCAGATTTTTCATTCATGTCACAGTTTCCATTCTAATTCTAGCTGATAATTCGTTGCTTGTCCAGTTATGAAGAAGTGGCACAGGTTTGTGTTTGATGTACATTTAGTGGTTTTGTAACTAAGTGATTATAAGCTTGCACAGTGACTTCTGACTCTTTTGCTGTTCTGGCAAACATTTTAGTGTAATTTACTCTATTCTGTCACCGTGATTTCAGATATATTTTGATACTAATGCATTGTGCCAGTATCCCACAGCAAGTTGACAGCAGCTGTTCCTCCTTTTTTCTTTTTTTAAGAAGTGTATCGTACTGTTTTAATAGATTCATCTCAGTATAGTTTACTTTTGAAATGGCACAGGGGAGTAAGATCATGAGTGAATGTTTGTATATCTTTCTTGTAGTTCGCTTTTCTGAAGGGTTTTTAGGACCTCTTGGGTTTAGTCTTGTATTTCTGTATCTTCTTTGAAATGTTTTGGGGGATTTCTTTTCCCAGAATTCTGTTTCAGACTTGGCTTAAGTTTTAGCTTTCGTTTCTGTTTCAGACCTTGAATCCAGTAAAAAGTTTGTATTTACTTACTTTCTAAAAGGATGTATTGTATCTCCGATTACAGTTCGGCATTGTCAACATTTTCAGGCAGATTGCTTTTTTTGTTCCAATGTGCTCCCATAGGTGTCTTCCTCAGCCACTGTAAAAGGTTTTGCAAGAAAGGGTCTCGTTTATAGCCCCAGGCTAATTTGTGTAGTTTCTCGCTAGATGAGTATTTAGCACACAGTTTGATATTTGGGCATTCACAGATTAAGCAATTAGCAAAGACATCTTATTAAGAGAATTACTGCTCACACTGGCTGCTGTAATTAAGTAAATTAAGCATTTATCTAGTGGGTGCTATTGGGTCAGGAGACTTCGGCTGAATATGTAAAAACCTCTTTTTTTCGACTGTGTGCTGTACACCAAGCTGTATGGACCTTCAGTAATCACAGACTCGTATGATATCAAGCTTGAGGTTTGTGTGATGTGCATTAGAACTGTGATCCACTCAGCATTTCCTCTGTTCTCCTTGTATAAACCCCTCTTCACTCTCCATAGTGGCTGCTTCTGTGCAGTTTGCCCTTACTTGCTGATCTCTTCACCACTCGTCTCCAGTCCGTCACTCCTCTGTCTGTTCCCCATCATCCTTGCTGCCCCTTATAACAACAATAATAATTCCTTCCATTTGAATAGGTTTTCACCCTAAAGACACCCATTTTCTGCCCATCAACTAGCAGATTCCAACCTTGGCTATCATTCTCCTCCCCTTGTGCTTCAGTGGTGAAGCCCAATAACTAGAGGCAGCAGCATTGCCTAGCAGAAGGAGTTCTCAGGCTGCCTGTCCAGATTGTAGCTGTAAACAATTCATTCCTGTAAATGCCAGATCTGTCCTTCCATGTTCTGCGTATGCAATTCTATTGATGATATTAGATCAATTACTCTTTAAAGTTGACAATTTTTTATTATTTTTTTACATGTATTGTTTGGAATATCAGTGGCCATGGATGAAAGTGTTAGCTAAATGATATTCAAATGTATACAGTATGTGTGCTGGTGTGACAAAAGCCAGGCCATTGCAGTAGGTCTCGTTGAGTTTTGAAATGGCAGTTCTTGCTTTGTTCTGGTGGCGTTTGGCTGCTGTTTGGATAAATTTGTGACTTCTAACAATCTTTTTAGCTTTGCAAATGTAAGCCCTGTAAAAGTCGTGGATGTTTTTGTACTGGAACTTCACAAAGACCTAAAACTACTTTTACGTAATGTATTTTTTTCCAGCAAAAAGCAAGAGATAACAGGGCTGCCCTGCGTATTAATAAGGTCCAAATGTCCAATGATTCCATGAAAAGACAGCCTCATCCTCCAGACATTTATGATCTTGTTGAGCCAGAGCCATATAAGGAAACACTGAAGCACAAGGAATCTGAACATGAACAGGAGTGGAAATTCAGACAGGTAAGAAGTGCATTGGTATTCCATAGATAAGGTATTACTGCCTTTTTATCAATCAAACTTATGCTGCACCTCTGACATTCTCAGTATTACACAAATAGAACATAAAATCTGAATTCAGATTTTAACCTTTTCCTATGTGGAAACAGTCACACCTTTAAATGCATGGATGAAAATAATTGTATAGTTTGCATTATTCAGACTCTAATTCTTTAATTTGCATTAATTGAAAAGGAAGTGTTATGTCAGATGTGTGGACCCCTTAAGAAGCAACAGGAAAAGATTCCAAAAAGCAAAGCCATAACTTCAAATAAAGAAGTCCTTTTTGGACATTCCAACCAGGCATCTAAAGCTGCAGGATGTGGAAAATATACTCTGGTAAGATCTTGGGCAGGCCCTCCTCTGGATTAGTCTGCCAAGAACTAATAATAAAAATTTACAAGGTGGAAATAAAGAGATTGGATGTTGCAGAGAGAAAGTGGTTAGTTGTGTTTGGCCTATACACATCTGTAATTACTGTTTCGAGGAGCAGTGTCACAACACTTCTCACTTATATTTTATGTACTTTATATGTATGCTGTCACATTAAGATGTCTTACTTCCTGCATACTATAGCACTTGGAGGCTGTTTCTGTTGTAATAAAGCGCTTTACAACAGCGCTTCAAAACCCTTAATGTTCTTAGTCCTCTGTCAATGAAAAGTCAATTGGCAGGTTTTTACAACAGGCTAAGTAATCAATTCATAGTCAGCAAGCATACAAAACAACATATAAATTAAAGGGCTAAAATGTTAAAACGATTTTTGTCTCCGTAACAGCAAATGAGACAGAAAAGCAAGCAGCAAGCCAAAATTGAAGCTACTCAGAAACTGGAGCAAGTAAAAAGCGAACAGCAGCAGCAGCAGCAGCAACAGCTACAACAGCAGCAGCAGCAGCAGCAGTTCACTGGACAGTCAGGGAGTGATACACCTACCAGTGGGAATCAGAGCCCCCTTACTCCCCAGCCTAGCAATGGAAGTATGTCCCCTGCACAGCAGATGACGTCCAAAGATGCCTTTGCAAGACCTCAGCTGCCTAGCACGCCCACATCGGGGGCTTCGGATGATGTCTTTCTTCGACCGCAGCCCCCCCCACCTGCTGCCACGCGGATGCCGGCGCAAGATTCCTGTTCACAGGCCCAGTCCACCCAGCCTCAGTCCCCGCAGGTGTTCTCTCCTGGCTCCTCTAGTTCAAGACCCTCTTCTCCATGGGATCCATATGCGAAGATGGTGGGAACCCCTAGACCCCCTCCGATAGGGTCAGGTGCAGCCAGGAGGAACTCTGTAGAGACCTGCAACCCTCCACCAGTCAGGCCAACGGCAGAGCAGCAAGAAAGGGGTAATCCTTCTCCTGCCCACGAGTCCTTTGGGTCTCCAACGTCCATGAGCAATGATCCCTATGCAAAACCACCAGACACACCCAGGCCTGTGATGTCCACAGAACACTTTGTAAAGCCCATGGTCCCCCCAAGGTCAATGCCTGCTCCAGAGTCACCTGGAAAGCACCCAGCAGGACCAGGGCACCGTGCCGAAGTTTACCAGAGGATGTCACATAACAGGATGATCCTTTCTGATCCATACACCAGGCCTTTGCTGACTCCTGTTCCTGGAAGCAATGAGTCAGGCTCCGTCCCCCTCTTTAAAACCCCAATGCCTCCTCCTTCACAAGACCCATACAACTCTGTGCCTTCAACACAGAGGCGCCTGCCTGTTGACCCATACGAAAGACAGGTGCTGACGCCAAGGCCTCCAGATAGCTTTAACCAAAACCAGCTGAATGACCCTTATGCCCACCCGCCACTTACTCCCCGCCCAGCAGTGAGTGACAGTTTTCCAGCCCCTCCCAGGATGATGCGCCATCCACAAGGTGACCCCTTCTCACAGCTTGGGCCTGCAGCACGACTTCCTTCCAGGGATCCGTATGCCCAGGCCCCATCCACCCCAAGGCCAGTGTCGGATTCCTACTCGCAGGTTCTTGGCGCTTCTCGACCCCCACCGGACCCCTACGCACAACCGCCTGGCACCCCTCGCCCGTCCTCGGACCCTTATTCACAGCCTCCTTCAACGCCTCGGCAAATTTCGGACCCCTATGCTCAGTCGCCTTCGACCCCTCGGCCCTCTGCGGTGGACCAGTACCCTCAGCAGCAGCAGCCGCCTCACGCTTCAAGGCCGTCTCCCTCACACTCAGCGGACCCTTATGCTCAGCCGCCAGGAACTCCCCGACCTGTGATGGGGGAGAGGTATTCAAAATCTCCTGTCAGCCAGAGAAATTCTGATCCCTACGCTCATCCTCCAGGGACGCCAAGGCCTGTAAAGAATGACCCATACTCTCAGCCACCTGGAACCCCCAGACCAGTGCTGAATGACCCTTATGCCCAGCCTCCAGGTACACCAAGGCCTGGCGCCTCAGAGGTGTTTAACAGACCTGTCGTCTGCAGGCCTGGACAAATGCCAAACCCAGACCCCTTCTCATCGCCACCACAGAACAGAGGTGTTGGTGGGCAAGAGACATTTTTGCGCCCTGCGGCACCTGGCCCTCAAACCTCAAAACACTCGGTTATACCAGAGGATGGTTTCGCACCGCCTCAGCCCAACCAGACACCGATTCACGATCCCTTTGAACAGGCATCTTTGAACCCTCGGCCGCAGTCTGGGGAAAGGCTTGCGCTTGATGTGAACGAACAGCAGGGCACAGGACATGAGGGCAACTATGGAGTTTCTCCAGAGCACAAATTGAACCCCCAGGCCATGGGGCAGTTTTGTAATATCCCACAAACAACAGGAGCAGCAAATGAGCCAAACAGTGTGCAGCAACCCCAGGGAGATACTGAAGAAAAGCTCAGACAGGTAAAGGTTGTTCTGATTTTATTTTAAACAGCCCGGGAGGTACTGAGAGTCACAGGAAAACCTGCATGTCACTTGCGTCAATTATATAGCTACTGTTGAGGGTTCAGTTATTAAATAAAGGTATTAATACCATGTTTACATGAATGACCAGTTAAAACATGGTGACTATTAAAGCAGCCCCTTGGAAGATCTCCAAGAGTAAACTTGGTGTTTAAGGAAACGGACTGGAGGCTTCCTCCTTCTTAGCCAAAGAGTGTGCTGTAGCCTTACATGTGTTTCAGTAATTCAGGTATTAGAAATACTGCTTAATTTAATCATTAGTATTTTTTCAGCAGAGAGTACTGTAAAATGACTAAGGAAAAAACATCTGATGTATTATCATAAAACCCCGTTTTGCCAAAAGGTCGACAACCACATGGGTGAAGAGCCAAAAGAGAGCTTGGGATTGTGGTGCTTTTACTCTAAGCACTATTGTTGTAGTGTTTCTAACAGCAAAATGGTGCTTAATCCCAAAACAGTTTTGTAATACCTGGCAGCAAAAGTAAATATTACATAAACACTAATCCAATTAAGATGTGAAACCTATATTTAATGAAAAATAATTTGCCACATTAAGGAGAAAACAAATCTAAATGTTTCAAGCACTATTTAAAGAAAATACCTGTAATTTGGCTGTTGCCTGGCGTTCATTGCACTTTCAACAGAAAGCTGAAAATAGTCCAAGGAAATATGTTTCTGCATGCATTCATAACCTCCAATGCTCCAGTTCAGTCTGGTATTTTCTATGTTGTTATTCTCCTTATGCAAGCTTTTCATGCATAAAATTGAAGCCCAGAAATAACTGTTGGGGGGGGAAAACAAAAGGTTTCTTTCTGTTCTCCATTCAGTTGCTTAAATGCAGGTAATCTTGCCTTGTCAAGTTAGACCACCTAATGATGTAATTGCATGGTTTTAGGTATAAATACAGGTTGTTTCAGTAATACTGGCAAAATAAATATAACATTTAGTATGGGGTGATGTATTAAATCCCATCTGTACTGCTATTTGTTTTTTTCTCTGCATTTAAATCTGAATATTTACAGTAAATGTGGCTCTGTGCTCAAAGCTGGGGGGTAGGCAGTTGTCCGATCGCCGGTATTGACAGAATTCAGTACTTTCATCTGTGGGGTATTTTTCTCCCTAGTCCAGTATTAGTTGTGTATTTCATTCGTTCTCAGGTTTACGGCAGCAATGTTAAAATACATATAGTTTCTTTAAACTGTGGACCCCAGTGTGAAGGCATAGAGGTTCCACCCTGTTCCTTGAGTTGATCGACACGCGTGCGCCCCGGCGGTTTTCATGAAGCGATCGTGCGCCTGAAGTCTGAACGGTTGTTCATGTGCTGCAGCGCCAGCGCCTGAGGGAGCTGATCCTGAGGCAGCAGCAGCAGAAGAGTGCCATCCGCCAGGAGAAGGGCCTGCAGGAGCCCGCCATCCCGGCGGCCGCAGGAGCGGCTCGGCCCTGGTCACAGGACGAGGCCGTCCAGCAGAGCGAGCTGTTCAACAGGCCTCCTCCCCCGTACCCAGGGACGGCGCGGGGTCCCCTCATGCCGGGAGCGCCGAGGTTTCCCGGCCCTTTTGCGGGTGAACCCCGAGGACCCTTTGCTGGGGAGGTCCAGTTCAACAGACCCCAGTTTCCCGGAGATGTCGGTGGCATGGGCATGAGGCCACATGGGCCCAGGTGGGTCTCGGTGAAATAGCGTTTTAAAACAAACATGGTTTTTTTGTTCGGCGCGTGAGAATCTGTGTACCAGAGTGAGGAATGTCACCGTTTCATTAATATCATTAATCGGTCCCACAGGAATTTGTGAAATGCGTAATTATTTTATTTGGTAGGGACCTGTAACTTAATCCCTTTATGGGATATATTTAATTGATATGCTGTTAGTTTCGAAACTGGTGCTAAAGCACTACAGGGTACAGGAGGGAAAAAGTCTTGCCGTCAAAGTCCTGGGGTTTTCTCTTTTGGTCACAGATTGCTACTGTATTGGCTTCTGACCCTTTAGCTTCGGGGTAGAGCCATTAGTTTCATCAGCCTCACAGCATCATACTGCACACATCTAAAGAAGCCTGATCTGGACTGTTGGCAGGAGAAATAATGGATAAATCAACTGAAGTGGTGGTGTGAGTGGTGCATTAAAATAACTAATCACAAAAAGATTAAATAGCTAGAGTTGGAGAACCCAAACACAGGTTAAAGGCTTACCTGTATTCTTCAGCAGATAAAACAAACACACATGGTTCCTTGTGTTTCCAAATTGAGCATCATAGTTTTGGTACCAGTTTATGGACCAGAACATATGCTGTTACATGTAGCTTAGAACTTGTAGGAAGGTTTTTTAATGCGTTTTTCTTATTTTATTTGGTTCTGCAGATTTGGTTTTCCAACTGGTGGGCAAGGACCACTTGCAGTGCAAGAGCATTTTATGCGACCTCCGCATCAGATGCAAGGTCAAATACTTGACGTTCCACCACAGATGAGAAGGTCCTTGTCTGTTGATCTCGTGCGACCGATGGGAAATAATCCAATGGGACTTCCCCAGCATTTTCCTCCTCGTGGCATGCCAATGCAACAGCACAACATAATGGGGCAGCCTTTTATAGAACTCAGACACAGGGCTCCTGAGAGCAGACTTAGGCTTCCCTTCAACCCTTCTGTAATGACAGGGAATGTTATGGATCCATCCCTTCAGCCTCAAAGACCAGTGGGATTTATGAGTGGGCAAGAAATGGGGTTCCCTGCCCATCTGGGCCCAAGAATGATGGAACCAATCCCAGGCCAACCACCGGGAATGGCTCATATTCAGATGTCATCTAGTCTAGAGAATATAGCCCAGAATCCTGTTCAGATGAATGCTGGACAGCCCCATGCTCCACTGATGAGATCTTTGAGCCATCCTTCTACAAATGATACTTTCAGCGTAGCTCCATCCATGCTTCTGCCTCCAGCACCCGCTGAACCAGCAGAAGAGATTCCAATTGCCAGCTCAGAAGGAATTGAAGAAAAGCTAGATACAGATGACTCTGCTGTGAAAGATTTAGATGATGTGGAAGTCAAAGACTTGGACGATGAAGATCTTGAAAATCTCAATCTTGAGGATGGTAAAGCTGATGATCTGGACCTTGAAACTAATGACTTACATCTGGATGACTTCTTAAGATCAGGAAAGTTTGATATTATTGCATACACAGATCCCGAACTTGATTTGGGGGACAAGAAAGACATGTTCAATGAAGAGCTTGATCTAAGTGATCCTATTGATGACCAAGCAGAGACTGCAGAAGAACACAAAGCGTCTGGAGGTGTGGCCGAAAATAAGAATGCTGCCTCTGTCAGTGCTGTACCCTGTCAGACAAAGACTGAAACTGTTGTAGAGGGAAAAACTGAGAAAACACCTGAAAAGCCTCAGGATAATGATAACCTGAAAATCAGCAGCCCTAATAAGGAAGCTAATCTTCCATGCACAGTGAGTATAGTTAAAGCTGAAGTGAAAGAATGTTTAATACACACACAGGAATGTTGTAGCAGCAGTGATCAAACAGACAGGTTAGGATGTAACCAAGAAAACACTGGAGATAACCCAAGCATTTCTGAAGCATCTGCTCAGCTGTCAGCCCAACCTAGTGGTGGCAGCCTCTCTGGTTCAACTCCAGTGCTTTCTAGTTTGTTGATCAAAGACAAGCCGGATGACACAGGGCTTATAGGTTCTCCAAATCAAAGTGACCTGACATCCCAGTCAAGCCAAGTTACAGGAACGCAGCAGAACCCTGCTGTGATAATGACACCAGGGCAAGTACAAGACCATGTGATGAATCCTAGTCTGCCTTTGGGTCAAAGGATAAACCCTGGTTTCTCTCAGGGAGCACCGCTAGTTAATCCAAACTTTGTTCAGGGCCAACATCCCTGTCAGAATTTCGGAGCTGGGCAACCTGTAGACCAGACCATCCCCAACAACATGCCAGCAGCAGGGGCTCCGCAGGCAATGTTCCCCCACAGCTTGAATCAGCAGAACCGGGAGAGGCCTCTGCTGCTTGATGAGCAGCCACTTCTTTTGCAAGACCTGCTGGACCAGGAGAGACAGGAACAGCAGCAGCAGAGACAGATGCAAGCAATGATCCGCCAGCGGTCCAATGACTCGTTCTTTCCCAACATCGGTAAGACGTCACCGTAGCGGTGCTTCTTTCAGGTTATTAAATCCCAATCATTCGAAGTCTAATTTTGGGCGTCCACCTACATGAAATGAAGATGAAAGCAAAAGCACATTTTTTATTTTTGTATTTTTAAAATGGAGTATTCCCCAGAATAAGAAGAAACGCAAATCAGTTTTTCCTGATTTTGATCTTTTCCTATACTCTATACGATTGGATATTCAAACAAACCTTATAATTGTACTAAACCAAATGGAGCTGGTACCTTAGGCTGTTAGTGCAGCTACACGTTCTTACCTAGTCCTTTAATTTTTCTGCAACCCGCACGTAGTGTTTATGAAACACAGGAAAATGACCTCTGTTGCCTCAAGTCAGAATTTCTAGATTAATTCTTCATAGATGTCAACAATTTCTTTATTTCATACTTTTTAACTATGTAACTCCCAATGTATTCCTTTTAGATCATAACATATTTAGTGTAATTCATATAGTATGTGCTAGCCTTACTGTCATTTAATTAAAATTAGTTCACCTTGTCGTACCATCACATGTAATGATCATTTTCTGTAGTGTTAAGTCAGGATAAGGGTACCTGTTACAAGGTAACAATATTAGACATTGATTTAATCTCTTTATTTTTCCAAATTATTATCTATAATATATACAGCACAGTAGACTTAATATGGGGGCTGCTTGTTTTCTAAGCAATACAAGTTGAACTCAATACAAAGCGGAAAAGACATTTTAATATATTTTTGCTTGCAGTGAGCATGGCTTATTTGTTTGATAACTTTCTGAAACTTTGCAGACTTTGATGCCATTACTGATCCTATAATGAAAGCGAAGATGGTTGCTCTCAAAGGCATCAACAAAGTAATGTCCCAAAACAACCTGGGGATGCCTCCCATGGTCATGAACAGGTATGACATGCAGATTGAAATATCTGATTCACTTCTTCTTGTTCGTAAACCTTGTTTTGTAATCGGGTAAATCTGTTCATTAAAATCTGCTAAATTTATTTTCTTTATTTTCTAAATTTTCTTTTTCTTTATTGACATCGTTATAAAATTATGTTATGTTTCTCCAAAGTGTAGTTAGGCCTTTGTATTAACAAAGCAAATATTAATCTGGAGTAGGGCAAACTCATTTTGTTAATCCAGTATCTGAGATTTAAGAAAATGTTTTCTTTTTCTGACAGATTTCCTTTTGTGGGTCAGCAAATGCCTAGTGCGCAGTCTGGGGATGGCTCCTCTCTCCCGCAGCAAGCGGTCGGCCAGGTAATTTAAGGTTATCGGTGTCGCAACAATGATACAATGTGGCATTTGGCTTCTCCGTACACATTAACACCTTAGCCTATATCTTTGTTTTTTTTTAGGATGGCAAGTTAGCACCACAGATGGCGAGACCTAATCCTCCCAATTTTGGACCAGGTTTTGTTAGTAAGTAAATCTATAATGTAAATGCATAATTGCTCTTTTTATTATTTTGTAACTAAAATGCTTTGAGGAACTTACGTTTTTGAGGGAAAGTCCTGTGCTACTTATACTGAAAAGTGAAAAGTGTACTGATGCATAGAAGAAAAGGCACTTGGGTCGAATGATTGGAATCGAATTTTCAAAATTGGTATAAAACGTGACAGAAAACTCTTAATCAAGCGGGACTCTCCACTCTCCACTGGGTTCTTGGATTTGTCGATGTTCTTGGAGTCACTATGGGGAAAAAAAGTTGGACACCCCAACATTGTTGTCATGACTGAGTAGTAAGGCTCCCCTCAATCTGCAGATCGGCATCAAAGGAAATCATGTGTTCAGGGAAATTCCTCCTCAGGCCATGACACTTTTGCCAACCCTTCTGGTTGCCTTGAACACTGCGACTATCATCAGCCCAACCACCATGATGCATCCACCCTTTTTTAAAGCCTGCCAAAGAGCAATATGGTATATTTCTGGCAATGAAATGCTCCACCGGTCCACTTGTCGCTGCTTTGGATATTCTGCGAGTTTGTTCTCCAGGCATGCAGATCATCTTCATAGGTTATCCCGCAGATAAGTAGATTATTCCTGCATAGACTTTAAACTGGGACAGGAAGTTGATGGTCCACAACCAGTGTGGTGAATACCTGCCTTCAGGGTCATGGCCTGCCACCCACTGAGCCAGTTTCCTGGTTTCTCTGGACTGGTCTATTGAATTAAACATTTTTTCAAAGACAGGCCCACTTCAACATTTCAGTCATGGTTTTAGTAACGGGCAATCTCACTATTTTTAATGAAATCATAGTTTATTATCCTGATGAACAATATATTTAAAAAATCAGCAAACCAGAGTGCTGTTTGCAACATAGGTATCGTGTATATACAGTTACCCACTGTAAAATTAGGGTTCTTAGTTTTCTTTGTTCATTTTCCATCTGCCTTCCTCCCTTCAAAATGTAATTAGCTATCATTGAGTCTTTACTAGCTTCTAATGTGCTGAAAAAGTTCAGGATGATGTTTTATTAACCATAATGATTTTAAACATTACACTTGTGATTGTTGTACACTAAAATAGTTTGGCTAAAAGACTAGACACCTCATTTAACTCCTGGTGGAAAAAAATAAACCTGCAGCCATTTAAAAATATTTAGATTTTAAGAAGTTCAGTTGTGAAATTGAGCTGAACATTTGCAGGGATCAGTGCTCAACATCACCAAAACTGCCCCTGAGGGATTGATGAGGGAAAAACACTCCTGCTTGTGACATTTTTGTTTCGTAATGCGCAGAGCTTGTGTTTTTAACTTGGGTTCCCTAATTGTAAAATTAATAAAAATAGAGTGTGCCATATATACTAAAGACTGTCATTTTCATTGTGACTTAGAGAATATGGTATATGCAGTTAATGGATTTCTTATTCTTGTGCTTTGGAACCTGATCAGTTCAGACCTGCTTATTTTTATTTCTACTTTTAGATGATGCCCAAAAGAAACAGTATGAAGAGTGGCTGCAAAAGACTCAGCAGCTACTGCAAATACAGCAGAAGTTCCTCGAGGAGGAGATCGGAGCCCACAGGAAATCCAAGAAGGCACTTTCAGCAAAGCAGCGCACTGCCAAAAAGGCCGGCAGAGAATTCCCTGAAGAAGACGCCGAGCAGCTGAAGCATGTTACAGAGCAACAGAGCGTGGTGCAGAAACAACTGGAGCAGGTAACTCTTGCCTTCCTCACTCTGTCAAACGAAGACCAGGGTTGCCCATCTGCTGGCTTCTGAATGCAGATGGCATTCAGATTCTTTAGTCTACAGGGCAATTTTTGTTGACTTCTTTGCCTTTGAACGGATTTTGTCTCAATGCAGATTCTTAAGTAAAGCTTGCATCAAAGCTACTGATTTTCTCTGTAATAACTTACGAGCCTTATTTGTGATGTGTATGTGCAGAGTAAAGGCATTATTCTACTCATTTTAAATTAACCCTGATATTATTGCATAGGTTGAGGCATAACTTATTGATCTAGGTCTCTAATGGGGATCTTCCCCACTTTTTAGGATAGACACTATGTAAAAGGCAGAATCCATCTTTAGATGTCAAAAATCAATGTGGACTCCTTTCTTAGTAAAGGAACAACGGGGGAAGTCAACAGTAAGACCTCTCCTACTGCTTCCTTTGTAATGTCAGAACTCGATGTTTCCATAGACTTTGGACAACTCGTTTCATGTAGTCTTCTCTGCCTGTAACTGAAATGAGACCGTGGGCAGCTGCTCTCCACCACCACAACACAGGGCCTCAGCAGAACTTGCCAAAATACATGAAACAAAATTCTTGCAATTTACAAACAGGGGCGATGGTTTGATAGTTTTATTGAAGAAACATCAGTGCTCTAATTGCTATTTAGCAAGGGGCTCAATACATCAAACTGTTTCTAAACACATTCTCACTGCAAAGAATTTGTCATGTCCCTTCTTTGAGATCTATTTTATTGGTATAACTTCTGATGTAAAGCTTAAATTGCGAGTAGATGATGTAAGGAGCCAAGTCTTTGACCAATGAAGCTGTACAGACGATTGTCTTTCTCCTTGATGATTTCAGGGGTCACCTCTGCAGGCGGTGTTTTGTCATTGCAGTGCGTCTAGTCTTTTGGACACTCTGCACCGTGCCTGGTGGAGGTCTTGGCACCTAACTTAGCACCCGATACAGTTCAGCAGAAATGTCAAGTGGTTTATCGCCTCATGTCAAGAAGCTCGATGCATGATTTGTTCATTGTTTTACTAAAATTCTTCAAGAATTCCAATAATGCTAATGAGAAGAACTGCTACTATAGAATAGTGCTACTAAACAGTAGCATGCGTTCCAGAAAGAAACAAGGGATTTGTTAATGCAGCTTTGAATAATATAACAAATAAAACAATTTATTTTTTGAAATGGTCCCTACTGTTCCTTATAATGTGGGAGAATGCTGAATTAATTTTCAAATATTGTATAATACGTATCGTAATATAATAATAGTATAATCTCAATTCTCCTGCATTTCTTCTTTTGATGCCACATTGCCTTTCCCTAGGCCATTTAATCTAGAATGATGTGCTTTTCAAAAACATCTGTTGAATTCTGTCTTGGGCAGCTGTTGAGTATTTAGGGGATTACAGTATTGTGGTGGAGTTGCATTCATTACTTTTTTATATTTTACTTTTGGAGTACTTTGTGCTCTTTTGCTTTTTTTAATCTTGTTACATTGAGGTGAAACTGCTTTTCTTTTTGTTGCATTTATAAAGGTTCTTCAGCACCCTCCCTTAATCATTGCTTAAGTGGCAAATCGTTCACAAGGTCTATTTGCACACGGCTATCCATTTCAAATATCCATGAAAAACAACGATAGCTTTTTTGTGATTGATGTTCATCATTTCTAAACTGTTTTTATTCCATTTTAATTATATGGCCCCCCAAAACTATTGAGTCTATTTGTCCTTGAAAAGGTTTACATCTGATTTTAGCTTTTTTTTTGGGGGGGGGGGGGATAATTCTCTTCACAGGCCTTTAAACCTCAAGGCTTAGCCTTTCGTGTTGTTTTCCAGAGGGTTTGCAAACACTTTAAGCGTCTCTGCCGCTCCGCTCATGACTGAACCTTTTCTCCACGTTCAGATTCGGAAGCAGCAGAAGGAGCACGCCGAGCTGATCGAAGAGTATCGCATCAAGCAGCAGCAGCAGCAGCAGCAACAGCAGTGCACCATGCAGCCTGCTCTGATGCAAGGAATCCAGGCCCAGGCGCCAATGGTACCAGGGGGACCGGCTATGGGCCAGCAGAACTTCCCCATGATGCCCCAGCAGATGCCACCGCACCCGGGGCAGCCGAGCCCAGCTCGCATGCCCAATGCGCAGAATTGGCACCCCGGGGCCCCCGTCCCGCTGGCCGGGGCCAGGATGCCGGCTCACATCCCTCCACAGATTCCAGCAAACCCGGCCCCGCCTGCCCAGGCGCCGCTTCCGGGGAGCAAACCGGTGCAGGCTGGTGCCGCTGCGGGCAACGGCGCTCCCCACGTCAAGTTTGACGACAACAACCCGTTCAGCGAGGGTTTCCAAGAGAGGGAGAGGAAGGAACGCTTGAGGGAGCAGCAGGAGAGGCAGAGGATCCAGCTGATGCAGGAGGTGGAGCGCCAGCGAGCTTTGAAGCAGCGGCTGGAGATGGAGCAGCAGGGGATGGTGGGTCCAGATCTGAACAGAGCACCGCTTTCCCAGCTGCCCTACTTTAATCCAGATATGTCCCCCGACTTCATGCAGCCCCAGAGGCCGCCACAGCCAACCCCTCAGCAGCAGCTGGGGCAGATGTTCCCCCAACAACAGAATATGCAGCAAGGCTTCGTGGGCTCCCCTCCTGGTACACCTTTCATGCAGGGTGGTGAGCGTAGGCCAGTGATGGGCAATGGACCATTTGGCCCAGACATGACAGTTGGAGGCCCAGGTTTCCGAGCCAAGAACCCAGCCCTGCAGGGGGCTAACTTTACGCAGGGCCCGCCCAGACCGCCAGGATTTGGTGGTCCTGGCATAATGCCACAAGGCGCTGCCGAAGGACCACCATTTGGTATGGAGCCTGCCACACCCCTTCCTCCAAATTATCCCGGTTCTGGCCCATCACTGATCCAGCTGTATTCCAACATCATCCCTGAGGAGAAGGGGAAAAAGAAAAGAAGCCGGAAAAAGAAGAAAGATGATGACGCGGACTCGGTGAAGACTCCCTCCACTCCGCACTCTGACCTTACTGCCCCACTGACACCCTGTGTTTCAGACACAGCTTCCACACCCACACAGAACGCCCCTGCTGACTCCCTGCTGCAGCACCAGGGCGACCAGGACACAGCTGAACTCCTTCCTGGTTCCTCTACTCCTGGATCCCTGGGAAGTCAGCCTCCTTCTGAGCTGGAGCGGCAGCTATCGGGAAGCAGCAGCAGCAGCAGCGGTGGTGGGGGAGGAGGAGGAAGAGGCAGCGGTCTCTCACAAACAACGGGGCGTCCGTCCAATGGCAGTTCAGAAGCAGACAGGGGTCAGCAAGACGAGCCACACAAAGGTGTCCACGAGATCAAAGTGGAAAGGGTGGAGTCCTCCGAGTGTCACACACCCAAAGATTCCAAGGTGGAACAGGTCCAAGGAATCGTAAAGCTAGAAGATGGTAAGGAGGGGACCCCACCTCACGTGGCTGGCCAGAGCCCAGCTCACAGCACTGATGGAACGGGAACGAAACTGGAGTCTGGAAATGAGCTGCTGAAGC
The DNA here is from genome assembly GCF_059453375.1 of Lepisosteus platostomus. Classification (NCBI taxonomy): domain Eukaryota; kingdom Metazoa; phylum Chordata; class Actinopteri; order Semionotiformes; family Lepisosteidae; genus Lepisosteus; species Lepisosteus platostomus. The sequence continues at coordinate 52,348,751 of NC_142618.1, forward strand.
ACCTGCTGAAAAACAAGAACGCGCCGTCCTTGCTTTCTCATCAGAAATCGGATGAGAGCCTGCGATCTGAGGACGAGGGGTCGGCAGAGCACAGACAGTTGCAGAAACAGGGTTCTGCTGATGGCGCGATAGTAAGTACTAGGGTTAAGAGATTCATTACGATGGCGCTAAACTTTGTGATAACTCTCGTTTGAGTCAGAGTTTTGGATGCCCACGGTTGAATCTTTTTTTTTTCCCAGTTCCTGGCTCATTGTGAGAATAGCTTCAGTCGACGAGCTGGAAAATTAAAAAAGTGAAATGATCCCTAAGATAAAATAAAAGGCATTAAAATTAAACATGTGAAATGCTTCCTATGAAGTGGGTCATCTAGCATCCACCTTATAAAGAAAATCCGAAGCGATATTTCTAAAATTAGAAAATACACAAGTCCTTTTTGGAATAAAAGGATAAGCATTTAAACACTGACATTCTAATTTAAACTTATACGCTGCAGTATTCTTTTCTTAATGATCTTTCTAAATGTCTTGAAGTTCTCGTAGCTTTAAAGAGTGGTTTTATTAAAATGACGTCATTTTTAGAAACGTAACTAAGTCTTCTTTGGGACAGTGTTTGAACAGTTTGATGGGGTCTTTGAAAATGGTAGAAATAAGCTTTTTCGTACTACATTTATCTGAGCTCAAGCATTACTTAATAGTACCCCCTGTCAATAAGGAGTTGGCAATGTCTGAAGTTAGTGTAGAACAGCAGTCTGTAACAGTATGTTTTTTTTGCAGCTTTACAATATGGTTGGTATCCTTGATATCCTTTTAGAAATAAAATGCTTTTAACAGCACCCTCATGTTTTTTTATTTCGTTTTGCAGTAGAGGAGCTCAGGCTTGGTATTGTGCACCTGCAACGTTTCTGTTCCAGCTCTTTTGCTCAATTGAATGGCTGGGGTCCTTAATTAGATTAGTTTTGCATTGCAAAGAAAAAGCAAAATCCAGCATGTAAAAAAAGTGGAAATTCTACATTTAAGCTGGAAACTCCTAAAAAAAAGTCTAATCAAAAGTATTAGGTCAACATCAGAACACTCATCACCACGTTTCCCTGTGCTGCCATTGTGCTTAGTGCTACAGTTTGTCAGGTAATCTCTCTTACTACAGGCAAGTGACCTCTTAACTTCCCAGACTCTTATATTTCCATGTATCATAATAAACGCACTGCTCAGAAAAAACATCTTAAATGAGCTGTTGGTGCTTTTGCAAGTGTGACACCTAACACAGCATCCTCTCTGGTTTTTATCGGCCCGACTAGCATCATTCCCCAGTGGCAGCTGGTGTTGGGGTTTTTCGAATTTCCTGGTTTAGCCCCGCTGACCCTCCCACTCTTTTCAGCAGCGGCCCACTGCCAACCAAATGCCCAGGAGCCTGGGCCTCCAGGGTCCTCAGCTGCAGAGAGCCGAGCAGGACCCGGACAAGAAGAAGCAGCGGAACAAGAGGGCCCCCAAGGGCAGCGAGAAACCAGCCTCTCGCTCCAAAAAGAGAAAGAAGGAGGAGGAGGAGAGGCCATTGGTGTACTCCAACACCGATACCTTAATGACTCAACTGAAACAGGTGCGTCTTTGGCTGCCTTCTTGCGGAGGTTCTGCAACATGTTTTTTTGCGGGGAAATGTGCGACTTTGGTTTTGTCAAGAGTTGAAATGGAAGGAGACCTGTAAGATGGTCATGTGGATGCGTGAGTTTCATGATGTTGCTTTGAAGGAGGCTTGCCCAGATGTTTTAGATGCTTGTTTTAGATGCACAGCAATGAGTAGTAAAATCCTTCAGTTTAATTGGGTCTAATCTCAGTTTAATCTCTTAAATCTTAAATAACTATTTAGCAACACTAGATAGTTAAATGCTCCCTTTGTAACAGTCATTTAAACCAACAGTTCAGTACATTAAAGGGCTGAGTTAAGCAACTCTAAAAACAAGCTGTAAAGCGTATACTTAAATGTTTGCATTGGTTACAATCAACGTTTGTCATAAATATTTTAATTTATCACAAAATGTAGACTTGTTTCTCCTTGTGTACAAACAAATGTTCAGAAAGCTGGAGCGGACTTACGTTTGTACCTCACAACTGAGTGCAAGTGTCCCAGTTCTCCGATTCCTCAAAGCATGTTTTGGACACTTCAACCCTGTTTCTTTTCCTGCCAAACTTTCCATTTCAATACATTATAGGCTTTTTTTCACCACCACATCGACTCAGCAGTTAGTCGGTAAGCCGGTTTTGGCAAAATCACTGAAAGGAATTGATCAGAAGGGTCTATATATTTGATAATCAGATGAGCAGATGGATTAGACCTGTTAGTTCAATTGATAAATATTACGTACAGTATGCATTGTGGAGGAGTTGGTGACAATCTGTACTGCACCATCTCCACAGGTAATCCACGAGTTCATGAGATATATTCAAAATGTTTTTGGGGGAGCTGCGAGAGTTACATAAAACCAAATATTTCTTCACTCAAGTGAGAGGGGCTCTTGTTTTTTTTATAAAGCATCAAAACTGTGCAAGATGCAGAAAGTATGGAAGAATGCTGAATTTGCGCATACAGTTGAATTTGAACACAATGACCCAGGACACACATCGCTTTGCTTCCTTTTCCACTTGAGCACATTATTTAAATGATTGTTCTCCAGTCTGACCAATGTAAACCCTTTTTTGTTTAGCTGCCTTAAAGATTTGGAGCCAGCATTTTTAAATTAAGAGAAGTATTTTGTTTACTTTTTCCATTAAATGGTTGCTATGCCATGATTGCTATGATCCTGATAATCAAGTACGCAGTTAATGTTTTAATTGCAGTGTTAAGAATTAGCAGGGAGCTGGTAGTTAGTATAAGATCTCGAAGCGTGAGGCAGAATAATTGATCTTAATTTAAATTCCATTAAAAAACAACAAATGAAGCAGTTACAGCAGTTAATTTGTTTAAGTCTTAACCCACTAAAGATAGTGGTTAAGTGCAAAAAAACACTTTTCATTACTCTTTCTGTATTTTTAAACATGTGCCGTGACCTTTGACAATGAGAAATTTTGCTTTGTGGCAAAAGGGTTCAAAAACTGTTCCCAAAAGATTTAAGTTCCATTTATTCTTTTATCTACTCTTGGCTTCTGCTGCCTCCCTTGAAATGCCAACACTTGCTGAACAGCACAGATTAACTCAAAAACATAGTTCAAGCCAAGTGATAAAACCTAGAAATTGAAAGCTGGAATCCACATAGCTACCAGAAATAACAATCGGCAGCAGACACTAAGACACAAAGCTGGTCGCCAGAATATGACTGGTTCCTCAGTTTGTCATGCTAATGTTTATCCTCAGAGTATTCAGGCTTAGGTGCTTTCAGTTGGAGGTGCATCTCTCCTTCTCTCCATGGTAAAGATTCACCGCCTCTGTTGTGAATCTCCTCGGGCTTATGTCTGGCCTTGTGTTCACATCCGTGTACACATTGAGGTAGACGTGCCATGTTTGTATAAACTTGAACCAGGAAACCCGTGAACCATAGTTTCTCTGGTTTTTGGTGCTCTTTGGATATGAATCCTCAGTTGAATGTACAGTATTGTTTAGGTAACCCGTTTTGTAGATCAGATCTCAATCAGTTGCAAATCAGCTGTAAAAATTGCAGAGCTCCGGATGCTCGAGGGGTGGAATGCCTGTGCCGGGTGTAACTGTTGTAGTGTGAAATAAATTCACCATATCGCCATTATTCATTTCTATTCATATTCCTTTTCCACCCTTCAGCAACTCTCTCTACTACCGTTGATGGAGCCCTTGATAGGTGTGAACTTTGCACACTTCCCTCCCTACGGCAGTGGGCAGCTGAATGGGGAAAACCGACTGTCCGGCACCTTTGGAAGTGCATCCCTGGATGGGGTATCGGACTACTACTCCCAGTTGATTTACAAGGCAAGTTTCCTTTCTAAGTGGGTTCCTTCAAGTGTCGTCTTCAGCTGGCACTGCCTCAGTCAGGTATTTCTAGAATTCCCCCTGTGGCTGTGATTTTTTTTTTGTTGGCTCGATATAATTTTTTATATTGCGCCGGGTTGGCGTTCCATCCAGGGTGTACCCTGCCTTGCACCCGTTGCCTGCTGGGATAGGCTCTGTCTCCCCCGCAACCCTTTGTGGAGGGGAAAAGCAGTTAGAAAGTGGATGGAGTATTTTTTGTATTGTCGAGTCAAATTACATCTGATGTAATGATGTAAGAGATACATAAGCATCTTCTAATTGGGTTGTTAGAATATTGCCACAGAGTGATTTTCTGCAGGTGAAAACAGTGATGTAAAAACATTTATTTTTTTTTAAGGTTAGGTTTGGAATTAGTATTGGAACTAGTTTTGTTCTGGGAGTGCAGCTTGAACTGGTGACATTTCATTTCATCCTTATTCCCGATTAGTCCTTCAAGATGATTCTGTGGATTTTTGACAAGTTCTCCGTAGTCATTTTATTGAGCGGTGTAGTTCAGGAAGTTGTCAGTATTGTGAGAGGGAGATTTTAATTCCTATTTGTATGTGAGACTGCTGTCATCAGGCTCATGTTTTTTAGCTCAACAGTGAAAAGGAAAGAACTGCTGTACACATTCTAAAGGAAAAGCATATGTCTGTGGCAATGTAGTCATTTTTGTAATATTTACTTAATAAAATCCTTAGTGTGATAGTCTGTCTTCTTGCCGAGACTATCCAAGCCAAAACTGCTACTGAGAGACTGCTACCTGAATTGCTTCTAGGAGAGAGAGATCACTTTATTGGACATATACAGTTTCTTGCATTAGGAATTTGTCTTTTCACATAGCCCAACCTGCTCTCCATGAGACGCACAGGCACACAGACAGGGAGAGAGAAGCTTGGGGTCAGATCGCAGGGTCAGCCTTTTATACAGTGCCCCTGGAGCAGTTGGGGTTAAGGGCCTTGCTCAGGAGCCCAATGGAGTAGGATTCCTCTGCCGACCTCTGCCGGATTTGAACCGGCAACCTTCCAGCCACAGGCGCAGATCCTTAGCCACAGAGCCAGAGGTGCTTGGCTTGTTCTACATGTAGAGATTCAAACAGCTCCGATCTGTCATGTGCTTATACGCACGGTCAAAATGAGCTGCATGTGCTATTTTGCCGAGTTGTAGAAAATTCTCTTAAATGATGTCCTCAGATTTTGATGTTGCTGCGTCTTCTCTTATACACCAGTAACAAAAACTGTTGTTTTGCAGCAGAACAACTTAAGCAACCCCCCTACCCCACCAGCTTCGTTGCCTCCAACCCCACCCCCAGTTTCTCGGCAGAAGATGGTGAATGGCTTCGCCACAGCAGAAGAGCTGACCAGTAAAGCTGCTGTGATGGGGGGTCATGATGGTAGGTAGTTACCCCCTTTTCCCACAGATGACATCTGAACTGTAAACACTGTGCAGTAATGAAAAAAACCCTTACCTAGAAACATGCGGTTGTGTTGTTAACTTATTGTTAACCTAAATGTTGAATTTCTTGTTCCCCAGGCAGCATTTTTAAAGAAAGGTAATGGAAGTTACTTTTGACCTATGTGAAAGGATTCAGTGTATAAAGTTAAAATGCTTCAGGGTCCTTCTTGTGTACTTTGCATGTTACCCCCTCGTTCACATGGTTTTTTAATCAGGTGCTTCAGCTCCCAACAACTTCCAAAAGCCGTGCTGACTAGGTTTGATTGGCTGTTCTCTGTGTCCCTGTAATAGACTGACAGTCCTCCCTTGCACGCTGCTTACAAGACTGTTACCTAAACCAGGAAAGGCAGCTTGCTGCTAATGGATCATTGATCAAAGAAGTCATTAAGTTGTTTTTTGTAAATGTAACGTTTCTGTATGTGTGTAATGATGATGTGAGTTTTCTGAGGGTTCAGCAGGATGCCACGCAATTTAGGGATATGACGAATGCTAGATAATGGCACCTTCATTCATTTTTACTTTGCCTTAGTTACCAAAAGCCTTGGACCCAAGCAGTTCCAGATGCCCTTTAGGCCTGAAGAGGATTTGCTCGCCCGAGCAATTGCTCAGGGCCCTAAAACAGTGGATGTGCCAGCCTCCCTACCCACACCTCCTCATAACAACCAGGAGGAGCTCCGGTGAGTATCCTGCATTCGTAAATTACATTAATGCCTTACATGTTAACTGACCGTTTTTTTTTGGTCGCCATTTTGAATGGTTTTCAGAGATGCCCATGCTTGTGTCTTTAGAACAGCATTCATCCAGGGTTTCTGCAACAACCATTGCAACACTGGAAGGATCACTTGGGCTCAGGCTCAGGCTTTTCACTTTTCTTCAGTAGCATTTGTGACCACTTGTGAACCAGGAGACGTGCAGCCCTCTTTGTACCTTGTACTCACTTGCAGAGAAATTGATCTCCTGCAATACGTCAGTACAGAGTACAGCGTCCCAAAGGTTTTTGGAGACACGTTTTTGTGTTCATGGTTAGAAAACTGAATATTTTTGGAAATTAAATGTCTTGCCATTGTTAATCATCTACATGCTTCAGAATTAAAATGAAGGCTCCTGCCTAATGCCACTCATGTTTGTCTCTTGGTACCCACAGAGGACAGGAGCACTGTGAAGACCGGGATACCCCCGACAGCTTCGTCCCCTCCTCTTCGCCTGAAAGTGTGGTGGGGATGGAGGTCAGTCGTTACCCGGACCTCTCCTTGGTGAAGGAGGAACCCCCTGACCCTGCCCCCTCCCCAATTATCCCCATGCTGCCCAGCTCCAGTGGAAAAGGTAATGAAACAGACGGGATGCTTCCCAGTCAGGGGATAGGAGGCCCACTCCTCACATCAGCCTCAGGGCTAACTACTTTCGTTTTTGGCAGAGACACATCATTTTTACTTTTTATACTAGCATGACACTTGAGAAAAAGACAAGAAGGGATGTGGCCATGCCAGTGTGGACTTAATTTTTTGTATATAAAGAAAGTCAGAAGAACCAAAGATTCAAATAACCTCAAATCTGGTTCATCTAGTAGAAGACTGTTGATGTAAGAACCGTCTTTACAGAAGAACCAACGGTTTTCCATGTAGTCACCTTAAAAAGCATGGCTTTGTGGTTTGTTCTTGCTCTGCTTTGGAAACCAAAAGAGTAAAAGCCACTTGATAGTTGAGAGTTGTTGAATAATCTTGGCACTGACCATGAAACTATCCAGGTGTAGTTGTTTTTCCTTTTAGGGACAAAATACAAAAGCATCAGGTTGAAATGGAGAAATCAGTCTCAGATTGTTAAATGTAATCCATTGCAGGAAACAGAAATTTTGAAGTTGTCACACACGAGTTGACCTGGCTCGCTTATAATTGCTGCACTATGAAACAATGATTAGAAATGCTCTTTTACTCATAAATTTAACCAGCTATGAGGAGCTGACGTGGCGTGCGTGCTGCTTTGATGAGGTTTATGGTTTATGTTTTTTAACAAGTACACTTGTGGCCAAGTTTAGATTGCTTCTGTTCCATCCATTGATTTGTCAAGTGAACAGTGCTGATGTATCTGTTCTTTATATGTCATCGCTCCACCGTGGCTGTCTGCTCATTGTTTGATGGTGGTGTTGATGGATCGCTGTGAAATAATGTTTGAAAATGCGTTAGGTCTACTGCATGCTTATATAGGTTTATAAATATTTAGTATTTCTTCTAACATGTCGACAATCCCAAAAAATCTCATTTTCCACACCATTTCGGTTTATGCCAGGTGCCAGGAACCTAACCCAACTTTATAAAAATGGAAATTAAAACTCTAAATATAGGGGGAGATGCCCTTCATTAATTTCCCATTGTGTACCTAATTTACTCTCTTTAGATATCCAGATTTGTCTGCTTCAAAATGAACCTTTTTAAAGTTATATTGTGCTAAAACGAAAGACTTCCACCACTGTCTTTTAGTGTATGTTTGCTTGTGTGTTGCCAATCAGGGTCAGAAGCCAGGCAGAATAATGTGAAGATGGAGCCATCTGGCGTGTTCTTTGGATCTCAGTTCGGGCCGTCGCAGAATTGTTCAAAAACAGGGCTCGTATCCATAGCAATTACACTGAACCCAGCTGCAGCAGAGGTGAGTAATTTCGTTTTTTTTCTTAAGAAAAAATACTTGGCTTCGTTTGTGTTCATTTGTCTGAGAATGGGAGAGGTTCTGCGCCTCTTGAGGTTTATCTTTGCTTGAATTGTAATGTGCAATAACTATCATTTGAATTAAAGTTGGCCATATGCTTTTGCAATTTCCAACTGTTCGAACCATTTTACAGCAAATTAATCCAAACAGTATTAATACCTTTCCCCAATTACAAGCTGGATAGTTCTAGGTGACGACTAGTTGTTTCCACTGATTCTTAGTCGTACCTTACTTACAACTCCTCTCCAGCTTTAGATACAGCAGTTTTGTATGCTCATAGCCTGCAAAGACTAGCTGGTGTGGTACATCATCAAGGCAGTGTTATGGGAAATGGAGAAAAATTAAAACTGGTACTGATAAAGGTTAAAATATTGATAGTATGGGGGGGGGGAAAGTAGCTATTGTGAACAGGCCTAATTTTACAAATGTTTGACTATACTAATTTAGAGGCTGCACATATTCTGAAACACACTGCTGTGTTTTTCCCCAAAGTTTGTTTTCCACCACGTTTCTGTGTAGTGGAATGGATGGGTAGTAAGCCGTCATAAAATTTGGAAGTGAAAAGAATTAACTTTAGTTACCAATCTTAAATTCAGCTCAATTCCATTTTTATTTAATAATCACACAAAACACGGGGAGCTTTTGCAGCTGCGCAGTCACTAATGGACAAAACTGAATATTGGAATATCTGAAGTTTGCCTATGTCCAGGATGTATGAATAAACTGTCTTGAGAAACATGTCATGTGACACACGTGTCCAGGATGTCCGCGTCACCTCAGATACAGATGGTTCATCTTGTGGCAGCAAGAGAACTGCAGTTTTGTCAATACCCAGACCAGAAACAATTTTTCCTATATATATATCTTTATCCCTACGGAAATTGTCCCTAGTTTTTCCAGCATAGAGACAGTTGATCGGTGACAGTGTTTTTGTTTCCTCTTTGATTTTGATTAGAATTTGCTCTGGGCAATCAACATTTGCACAGACAATTGAAGTGGAAAATTGAATAAGATTATTCTTTATCGGTTCAAGTCTGTTATACTTTCGTATCCTTCTTGAATGGAATGAAGCCAGCTGATTGCCTTAGGTTTTTACCCATTCTTGTGCTGCTTGTTTCTAGAACATCCATGGTGTGGTAGCAGCGGTGGCCGATCTCTTGTGTGTGAAAATCCCCAACAGCTATGAGGTTAGCAATGCTCCAGACAGGGGCTCGCTGGCCTTCCTCAACAGCCTCAAAGTACACCAGCAGAACTTTGAGCCTCGACCCCAGTTGCTGTTCCAAGGGCCTGGCCCAAACCATTCAGCAGTCATGAGGTTCATGAGACCCTCAGGACCTGTGGGAATGCTGCAGCCTCAGCTTCAGTTCCACCCCAGCAGTACCGGTGAGAATATTCTTCACTCCCTTTTCCTTGCACAGCTGCGAATTTACCAACTACCCGTCTGGCAGCAGTTTTGTTTAGTTGCTGTCATGGCACATCAGGGTCCTTGAGCAAAAGTTTTTTTTTAAACTCTTCTCGTGCTAAGGAGTTCACCCTCCATCTTGAAATTCAATTTCTATGTCGTACAAAAAACATCTAAAAAACAAATTCCTTGGGATGACACCGAAAGTATTTTACTATCAGGACTTGCGGACTTCGAGGGGTCAGTGATGCAAAAAAACAAACTAAAACTCTTGGACTGCTCCTCTCTGTTCAGGGCTGTTCTGCACCATTGCTAGAATCCTCATCCTCATCACTTCACTTGGGGAAACTCTGCTTTCCAGTTGTAGGCGTCTTGCTTCCTCTCCTGTTTGAGCCACCCGGGAGCTCCAAATGAGGAGGTCTTTGACACGATGGAAGCCAATTAGAATTTCAATGCAGGACACCAGGGCAAACAATCAGCAATTGCCTTAAGAAATATTCCAAGCCTTTCTAATTTGTATTTAGTCATAAATCATAACTGTGCTTAATTTGCAGATAGATAAAGAAAATCTGGAAATGTACTGAACAATTTTAGGAGTGTAGTAATTTGTGGTTGAGACCACCACTGTTTTTTCTGCCAGCACTGTTCCATAGCAAGTACTTTAACAGCAGTAGTTATATGCCATGAAGGTCTACACTTGCTTATGCAGTAATTTCTTAAAAGGAGCCCAAGGTTTCTGGATTTACTACATAGCTATTGTACAGTAGTTTGTTCCGGATATCCAATCACAGAGGAAAATAGAGGAATAAGTTCTAGAGTAAGATGTGTTTGTAACCATTTTTACTAGTTTTGTGTGTGTTAATAACTGAAGGCACAGAATATTACACAGATATGATTGAATAATTTTAGTGAATTGATCTGATGAAATAAGTATTTTATTAATATAAAATAAAAACTGTTGTTACAAATATTTTATTATAGATAATGAGAAAGTAGTCCTAAGTATTATATCCAACCCCTTTCACAAATATATAAATGTCTCTTACGTAAAAGCCTTACAATTGTATTGACAAACAGGCTCTGTGTTTCCAAGTGTTGTTGTGCATCAGTATTGATTTTGCCAATGTTCTGAGAAGTTAACAGATGAGCTAATGGTTTTGGTAAGGCTTGTTAGTGTGAAACCTCTTAAGGTTTAAGTGTTTTAATCTCAGATTGTGTCTAATGAAGGTGTTAAATCAACCTTGTTGATTTTGAAGCCCTAAATGAAGAATACGTTATTTTAAAATTCACTACATTTTGTTTACTTGTTTACTTCTGCTCATGTGGATGTTTAACTGTGCTGTATGGTGTCCAGTGATTTTATTGTTGTGGTCTTAGAATAGGATACATTTATTTTTGTTAATTTTTTCAATGCAGCTATTTTAACAATTTTGATTTCTGGTAAAAACAGACTTATTGAGGACTAAATTCTGTGGAAAAGTTATAATCCTGAGTCAGTTGAAAAAAGTTTATTCCAAATACAAGGTTCATGATTTTGTAGCTCTTTGAATGCTTTTTTTAGTGGTTTGAACCTGTCAAAATCTTTGAAACAGCTTAAGAAACCTCCTTACCACACAAAAGAAATCTTTTAGGTGTATTTTTAGCCCTTGCCAGCCACTAACGCCAAAAATAAAAATGGTCTGATTGCAAGTGTACTGGAGTCTGTCACTGCATCCTGTTTGAAACGTGGGAATGTGTTTTAGGTTCGGCTGTGGTGAAAGGAGACCCTGGACTGAAACCACAGTGGTGCTGTCACTGCAAGGTTGTGGTTCTTGGAAATGGAGTAAGGAAATCCACCAAAGACTTGCCTTCTGCTGGACAGGTAATACTCCAGAATACACAAGCTCCAGTTGCTGTGGCTTGAAGTCATGTTGTCCAAGTCTTTCAGGAAACTATTCATTGTTAAGGATTAATTGTTCTGTAATTAGAAATTTCTGCTCCCAGTGCTTCCAGAAGTTTGCATAAAATTCTATACACTCATTCCCCAGAGTCAGAAACGTTTCACTTCAGGTCCTGATCTCAGGCAGCTGCTGAGACTCACATCAAAGTGGAGATTTGTCAAGTTCTGGCTCAGGGGCACACAAAAGCATAATTACGAGACATACAGATTCATTTTTTATCAAGGGCAGTGCACTGTTGCAGAGCAGTTAGGAGGTTAACTGATAGGAGCTGAAAGGTAGAAAAAATCATGACAGAAATGTAAATGTTCAGAGGCCCAAAGTTCGCAAATGGTTAATCTTTTGAAATGCAGGTTATTCAAATCTGTGATACCTTTGATGTTCTTACAATATGCAAATTTAATAACTCCTTTTGGCATCAACAAAGGTTGATGCAAGAAGATTCTTTGATCTTTGATTCCCACTGTGTCACTTGGTCTGCATTTGAATGATAATTTATAATGATTTGAAGGCAGATGAGAGCAGCGCTCTTTGGAGAGAAGAATGGTTATCCTTGACTTCTATTTCCCAGGACTCGCGGGACGGACCAGGGAGAACAGAGGGGAACATGGTCTTCTGCAGCCACAACTGCTTTGTTCTGTACTGCACAGCCATTCAGTCCAAAACCACGGAGGCCAAGGTATGAATGGCAGGAATTCTGTATGCCCGACTCATTCTGGCAGATCAACAAATGCAAATTTTATTTTTAGCAACCTCATGTAAGGCAAAGAAAGGGTGGAATGAAAGTATATTTACTGTATGGCAAAAGGATTACAGGTTATTGTATGAACAAGCACATGTGTAACTATGTTATGTGGGCAGTGAACCGTGCTCCCAGTAATGTCATAATTTAAAGTCTAGTTGAGCTCTGCATGCAGTATACCTCTGTGGGATAATATACAGGTGACACTAACAGATGAAAAAAATATACAGGGATAATGGTGTGAGTTTCTGCTGTCACCTGATTTTTGACTGTCCTTGGGGACAAATTGAAACCACTTTGAATTATTTTTTGTTCATTAAGACTTCATTCCTGTGAGTTTTCATCATAATAAGGTCTGGAATAAATGCCATTGCATCACAAGACTTTTAACGGTTCTCTTAAATGCAGACACAGATGCAGATCCTTGATTGCTTACAGAGATGAATGAAATTATCCTTTGTAAACCTGCCTTCAGTTGGGTACAGGTACCCACCCAGCTTGGAGTCGACAGTTGTTTCCATTTCGGCTCACAGCTGCAAACCTACAGCTGCATGTGGGAGAGAATGAGGACATTTGTGGCCTGCCTAACTTTGAGCCACCCCTGGGAAATCCTGGTTAAAGTCAACTAGTGGCACGACCCAGGCTCAAACCTGCCATAACTAGTTTCATAGAGATCAACTCCATTCAGGAGGCCTAAGCAGTTTGCTTCATTTCTGCACAGCTTCTGATAATGACCCTTATAAATATGCCCTGAGGTTTCTGTACAAGATCATGTCAGAAAAATGAGCAATAAAAATCTCAAATGTCTTACTTTTCACCACAACCTAGGAAAAACCTTATGTTTTTTTTCCACCATTTCCATTGAACTCTGCTTTTCGTTTCAATAGTCAATGAAATAAGACAAAGGTAATTTTTTTCCAGTGCTTTTTTTTTTTTACGTGTATAGTTTAAGGTTTTAAAGCTATGACGAGCAGAGTGAACGAAAGGAAAACATTGACCACGTTTTGCACAGAGGGATTAGCATTGGCGCACGGACTTGATGTTTACCAAAAGCGATTAAGGGTTTTTGGCCTTGTCGCTTTTAAAGAGCCATGGAAGGTAATGGAGAATGGAGCTAATTCTCAGTATCCTGCAGCAAACAATTTGAAAGGTTGTTAGCATCCCAGTATTCTTTTGTATCTTCAACAAGTTAAAGATTTGTATTATGAAATACAGAATCTGAATAAAGCGGAGCGGTGGCTCTGTGGCTAAGGATCTGCGCCTGTGACTGGAAGGTTGCCGGTTCAAATCCTGCGGCCAACGGAGGAATCCTACTCCGTTGGGCCCCTGAGCAAGGCCCTTAACCCTAACTGCTCCAGGGGCCGTACAATGGCCGACCCTGCTCTCTGATCCCAAGCTTCTTTCCCTGTCTGTGTCTCCATGGAGAAAAGCTGGGGTATGTGAAAAAGATGAATTCCTAATGCAAGAAATTGTATAGGGCTAATAAAGAAACATTATTATTATTATTATTATTATTATTATTATTATTATTATTATTAATGAGGGTTTGCTTTTTTTGCAATAGCCACATGGCTTGAGGATGTATTTGTGGTGACCATACCAAACAGTTCATTTGTTTTTCAACAGTTCACCAGTTAATATCTGTGATTTATGCATGTTCTTTTAAGTTGGCGTGGTTGAGCGCTCATCTCTGGTGTTATCCAGGACCTTGATCTTTATCATTTTTTACAATGGTTGAAGTATCGCCCTGGATATCAAAACAGGTTGCAGTTGCCTTTTCGGTATTGTATATTTTTCTGACTTGATTTTTTTTTTTTTAATCTTGACCTTTCTTAAAACTGAAAATTGATTGAAAGCCCTAAAGCCCTTTTTAACCAAAGGTTTCTCATTTTCAACCTGAAATGTCCTGCAGCAGTTGTGAGCTTTTATAAATTCCGTTCTTAATACCGTCCTTGTCCTTTTTTTTCTGTGTGGTTAAGTGCCATAAAAGTCCTCAGGAGGTTTTACATCTGAACTTTCATCCAACTCCTTTGCAACTCTTCTTTTCACAGGAAGCTATTACTGTCCTGTCCGATTCCAAAGCCAAAGAGGCGACTTCCAAAACCCTTCACCAGTACAGCAACAACACCTCCATGCTAGATGTCCACTGCTTGCCACAGCTGCAGCCGAAGGAGTCTCCTCCCCTGACTCCTCCCATCACCTTCCCCACTGCTGCCTTGGAAGCCGCCAAGATCGACGCCAAGCCCGATGTGCTGAAGGTCACGGTGAAGCTGAAGCCCCGACCCAGGGCTGTCCACAACGCTTTCGAGGACTCCCGGCACGCGGGGAAGAGGTGGAAAGGCATGCGGTGGAGGAAGTGGAGCGTCCAGATTGTGCTCCCGAAAGGCAACTTCAAGCTGCCTTGCGAGGACGAGATCGACGAGCTCCTGCAGAAGCTTGGGACCTCCCTGAGGCCAGAACTGCTCCCTAAAGACCACCGGAAATGCTGCTTCTGCCATGAGGAAGGCGACGGTATGACAGATGGGCCTGCCAGGCTCCTTAACCTTGACCTTGACCTCTGGGTGCACCTGAACTGCGCGCTGTGGTCCACAGAGGTCTACGAGACGCAGGCGGGGGCGCTGATCAACGTGGAGCTGGCACTGAGGCGCGGGCTGTCCATGAAATGCGTATACTGTCAGAAAATGGGCGCCACCAGCGGGTGCCACCGGCTGCGCTGCACCAACATCTACCACTTCACCTGTGCCCTCAAGGCCCAGTGCATGTTCTTCAAGGATAAGACCATGCTCTGCCACATGCACCGGCCCCGGGCGGGCACCCACGAGCACGAGCTCAGGTACTTCGCCGTGTTCCGCAGAGTGTACGTGCAGCGGGACGAGGTGAGGCAGATCGCCAGCATCGTGCAGCGGGGCGAGAGGGACCACACTTTCCGTGTCGGCAGCCTCATTTTCCACGCCATTGGCCAGCTGCTGCCTCACCAGATGCAGGCTTTCCATGGTCCCACTGCCATCTACCCCGTGGGCTATGAAGCCAGCCGACTCTACTGGAGCATGCGCTATAGCAACCGGCGCTGCCGCTACCTCTGCTCCATCGACGAAAAGGACAGCAAGCCCGAGTTCACCATCAGAGTCGTGGAGCAGGGCTACGAGGATCTGGTTCTCACCGATAGTACTCCGAAAGGTAAAGACTGTCAAAGACTCCTCTTTTTAACACAGCTAAGCACCGATTCTTGGTAAAACGGAAAGTCAAACAGATGCGTGTTTTTCTAATACTCGTGATATTGGAGCTCGGGTTGAGCAGGTGTTGGTCCTGAAACAGGCTCTCCTAATTTTCTGGGGCACGTCTTCCACAATGCCCCAGTGTTCATTGTGTTTTTTAATGCTGTTTGTGGTTTCTTGCAGGGGTCTGGGATAAGGTTTTGGAGCCGGTAGCAGAACGGCGCAATGAGTCTGGTACATTGAAACTATTCCCAGTGTACCTGAAAGGAGAAGACCTCTTCGGCCTCACGGTCTCTGCTGTGACTAGGATAGCTGAATCTGTAAGGGTTTATCTATATATATAATACAGCCCAAACACCTGTAACACCTGCTATTTATTATTCAGTCTGTGGCCTGACATGATGCCCACATATTGTTAATAGTATAAGGATGGATCAGTTTTCTTTTCTAGATTTGGGATGGGTGAAGACTCTGCCAAGTCTTGAGTCTAACGCTTCTGATGTCTCTCATGGAGACTTCACTGACTTTTAGTCTGAATAATGTACCTCTTGTAGAACAGTCTTTAATCATATTTTCTCCTAAAGTGAACTCATTAAATGCTGTTTATCTAATAAGTGCTTATGGTGCTTATATAGATATTTTTTGTAGTTTATACTGCACGTGCAAATCGTTTTCAAGTCTCATAGCTGTAGAATGATTATACACACACCTGGCCATACTTTAAATGCTTTTTAACCAGTTTTTATTTTCAAAACTAGAAAAAACCTAATTAGTACTTGATGGTATACAGCTGATCTGGAAACAGTGACCCTCACCTGAATGAGGCCTGTGGATTAAACAAGTTGTGTGTGCAGCACAGACATGAGAGCACACATGCCTTTTTGTTTTGCTCTTGTCTAAAAACTGCATGTTCTCTGGTATTTTGTGTGAATGAGTTTTGTCACCCTTAAATTTGTTCATGAAGGAATGGGAAGTTTTGCAGATGTAAGATCTCTGTCTAAATGGTGTTCTGGTAGGAAATGTCAAACTGCACAGTTTGCACAAGACCAAGCTCATATTTGACCTACAGAGTTTTGTCACTGCCTTTGTGTTATATCACATTTAAATACAGTTCCCCAACTTTACAACAAAAAAACACTTACTAACAGTACATATTTGTCATTTTACTAGATATATTTGTGTATGGTGTGTGTATTTTTACATTATTTGCTCACTGAGAAGCATTATGCTCTAACTTTTTTCTAATATTCAATTTTATCTTGAAATATTTCTGTGGTTTACCCTCTTAGATGTGCAGTTATGGAAATATTGCTTACTGTAAACCTAATTTTATGGATATAAATGTTATACACAAAAGTAGCTGGTAGACCAAAGCTGTAACGTTTCATAAGGTTTCACCCTCAGATTGTTAACATAAGGTTTCACCTTATGAAACCTGAGGCCATCATTTTTAAATCACAGGCAACTTTAATCAGTCTGGTTGAAAGAAAAAGTTTAAAAGAAACAAGTTTCATGCTCAGTGAAGCCATTGTTAAATGTATGTGTGACTGTCTTCTAGAAATGCATTATTCTTTTGAGGAAGAGTAAACTTCCTCAGACTTTTGCAACTGTGGACAAGAAGGCTAAAGTGACAACTTAAAACACGACTTGAAATATTTTATTGAAATTTGTCATCCTGTCATGCAATTTTTAACTAGATTGTGTTTTCAAACTTGCTATACACAAACAGAGATGTTTTAAGCTATGGATGATTAGGAAAATTTCAATTTAAAATAGAAATCCAGTATTTCTAGCAGTTTCTGGCCGTTTTGTTGAACAGGCTGTGCAGGTTCAACGTTAGTGATGATAGACTTCATTACAGAAGTAGGTACTGAAAGTTTTAGCTTTCTCATCTTAACACAAAAAAAACTCACATTTTTGTGTTTTTATTTTTTCCAGCTCCCTGGGGTTGAGGCCTGTGAAAACTACACATTCCGCTATGGCCGAAATCCTTTAATGGAATTGCCTCTGGCCATCAACCCCACAGGCTGTGCGCGCTCTGAGCCCAAAATGAGTTCCCATGTCAAGAGGTTTGTGTTAAGGTATTTTGTCTGATTTCAACTTCAAATACAATCGTTGGTGTTCTGGGTCTTGTGCCTTGCATTCTTCCTGCTGTGGGAACGTCCCACAGTCCTGAGCTCTGTGTCGCAAGCTGGCATCTGGGGAATGGCTTCATCTCCGAGCACATAAGATCTGCCTGCATTTCTTCCTTTTGCTGAGTGTTTTAAGGTTGTTCAAAGGGGTTTTGGCTCAGTCTCCATTTCTGGTGTCCGTGAAATCGTCCACTTGAATCAAAATGTTTCTTTCTCAGTAATGCTTCTTGAAGGAAATGCTCCTGGTAAAGCAGCTGATGTGTTAGTTCTGTGTTTGCAATTTCTGGCCTCTTTTAGCATTGTGATTCTCTCAACTCTAGTCTTTCCTAGAGTGATTTCTTAGTGTGACTAAGTATCAGCAAAGTTTTATTTTATAAACCTGTCTCTGACATCTAACATTTTTTCCCCCCTTTTCAAACTCTTGGATGTTTTTTCTTGGCCCTCTTAAGTGGTTGTTGCCGTCATTCTCATCTTAAGCCTTTGCGTTTTGTCGTCTTGTCTCTTGTTGCGTATTTTTCTAAGGGTGAAAAGACTTCAGTCTTTTTTTTTTTGTTTCTTGTGGCCCCCTAAATCTTGCAGGCCTCACACACTGAACAGCACCAGCACATCGAAGTCCTTTCAGAGTACAGTGACTGGGGAGCTCAATGCACCATACAGCAAACAGTTTGTTCATTCCAAGTCCTCTCAGTACCGCAAAATGAAAACCGAGTGGAAGAGCAATGTTTATCTGGCCCGGTCTCGCATCCAGGTCAGTAAAACTCAGAATTCAGAATCGGCATCACCACTCAACTGCACTTGTGAGACTAATGTGGCTAAGCTGCTCTGGTACTGAGGTGTGAAGTGAAAAACATCTCACTTTGTTTCATAATTAGCTAAATTTTAATGTCCCGTTTAAAAACAAAGTGTAAATCAGCCAAAGACAAGTTTATAGGAGGTGTTGTGACAAAAAATGAACATCGAAACAGAACACTAGTGCTTTAGGAGCAGTACATCATGGAACTCTTACAAAAAGACTATTACACTAGTTTTTCTGGCTCTGATCGTTTTTTTGTTCAGTAGTACTAGGACCTATGGAATAATCTGTATTCCACACACTCCTTAGGACAGTTGTCAGGGGACCAGTTTTAGAGACTTGCAAGTTATGTTTGGCATGATCTTAACTGCACTTAATTTCAAAATGATTGTATTAGACTTTCTCTGTATCCTTTTATTTGATTAAAATGGTTTCTCGACCACTGTGTAATCTGTGATTGCATTGATTAATTTTAATTTAAAGTACTTTTGTTTCTCAAAAAATAGAAATGATTGAGAGTATAAGGTGTATACAAGGCTTTTATTTTATTCGATTGTGTTAACTTGCACATTGTTGACAGGGTTTGGGACTATACGCTGCCAGAGACATTGAAAAATACACCATGGTCATTGAGTACATTGGAACCATCATACGTAATGAAGTTGCAAACAGGAAAGAAAAGCTTTATGAATCTCAGGTATGGCAATTACACCCCGATGTTCAGGAACCTATTAGGCCATTTGTCTATCTAAAGCGAAAGTATATGTCATTGTCATTGTACAATAACAATCCATAGTGCAGAAATGAAAGACATAGCTGTGCTTGTTGAACAGTCTATTTTAAAGTCACTGTGACCACCGATTAATAATGGTAGATTGTTCACCAAAGCATGCTCTAAACGAGAAAAATTATGGGGAAAAAATCTGACTTAAGATAAGTCTTTCTGAGCAAAACTATCCTTAGATTATTCTGTGGCAGTCCTGAATGCTAGCTATTATATTGTTGAAACTCAGCTTTGTATATGTTTCAAACAATAATGGTTGAATGGCTAATGTAGTAGCTGTTATTAAGTTGTGCCATAATCTAGGTATGACAAATGCTTTTTTTTCATTGCAAGTCAGCCTTTTCTGAGTATCCAAGTACTTTCGTTCCAATCAGTATTCTGGTGCTGGTGTGTTTTGCAGAACCGTGGAGTCTACATGTTTCGAATTGACAGTGAACATGTCATTGATGCAACACTGACAGGAGGTCCAGCCAGGTAGGACCATTGACAGGATGCCTGGTTGTTCTGCAAATAGCACATTTAGATGCTGTCTTGAGAATTTGTCCCATTCCTCTCATAGTGTTACAAATGTTAAGTAAATTCACATCTATCAAGTAGGCTGTCCACACTATAACTCACATGATCATCTAGCAAGAAAGCCACTGTTGCAAAAGTAGCAGGAGTGGTGTGTAGGATCCTGTTGGAATGTTAGTGTGTCAGAAGGTCAAGTGAGGTCTCAGGACGGGATCAATACAGCACCATGCACTCAGATTGCTATTGATCAGTGCAAGTGAAGCAGAGACAAATGTCACCACACCGTCCCACTTATACCTCCCAATTAATTGGTCTTGTGTACGCTAATACTATGTATCGTTCTGCCACGCTTGCTTATGACTGTCAGGGCAGTCTACACAAAAACATTCATCGATAACGGGGAGTGGGCTTCACCATGAACAAATCTACTTGTAGGAACTTGGTCCGTTCTCCCCATACTGGTGACACAAAGGCATTTTTTCCTCTTGATAATCGGATCATGTTCGCTCTTGTGTTTTTCTTACTAGATTTTCACCATGACATTCAGTAGATTAAGTCCCCTGTCCTATACCCAGTCGGCTTTGTCACTAATGATGTGGTTTTGCACTAATAAACAATCGCTCAGGTGCGTCCGTCATGAATAGTCAATGACAGTGACGCCAAGAGCATTTAATCGATATCCAAAGTCTCTTAAAAGTTATTTTTTTCATCTGATGTTTAATATATAGGTTTGCATTGTATTTAATGTTCAGTGATTGATAGCACATGCACTGTATCAGTTTTGGTCACAGACGTTTGATGGAGCCACCAAGCAGCTTCAAGTATTACATTGCTGTTTTGTACTGAGCATTTAATGTTCATTATTTAATAGTACACTCCGTGACCTTTCGTAATACATTGAACAGTGTGGTATGCTGCCCCAGCCTGTTCTTAAGTGGCAAGAAAATGGAAGCTCATTAATAATTTGTCATTCCTTTTTTTTTGCACTAAGCTAGCATTTGACACTGCCAGCCCCCTAGCAGACCTTATTAAAGAGCTGTTCTTCTTACAGATTCAACTGAAAGCCTGGAATCTCAGATATGTTACTGTTGCTTAGCCTAGGCCAGGTGCTCACCTGCTTTTTAAAAGACACCTCTGACTTTGTAGTCAGAGAGCGTTAGTAATCAATTAGCATAGGGCTCTCTGTGCAGGAGATGTTCAGAGAAGGAGTATATAAGTCAGATATATATACAAGTAGTTTTTTGCTATCCACTCTAGTATTTTTGTTTTAAAGATAATACAACGTTTCAGAAAGTTGTTTTCTTTCTTCTCTTCAGGATGGAAAAAAGCCTATTACTTGTTCCTTTGCAGCCTAAACATGCTGATCCAGCTACCCACCTGAACTGTTTGTTTTAAAATTGCACTGTGTGTGTATAATTAATGCAAGCGTTGGGCAAGTTTTGAGAAACGTTTTGTTTTCCCAACAGGTATATCAACCATTCTTGTGCACCAAACTGTATAGCTGAGGTAGTGACCTTTGAAAGAGGACATAAAATCATCATCAGCTCTAACAGGAGGATTCAAAAAGGAGAAGAGGTTGGAAATCTTCTGCTTTGGTTCTTTGTTTGAAACCCTATGTTGTGTGCTTACCAGCTTTAATGATAATTTCAATTCAAATTCAGTTCAATTTGAGAGTTTGATATCCTGTGTTCTCCAATTTCCTTGTTTGAAGAATCCCATCCTTATGCCGGACATGTTGAGTAGTTTGTGTGCATCGTTGCACATGATAATCAAGAGTATTATTACGCTAGTGTGCGGGGGTGTTTTGTTTGACATATACCATGTTTTGTTGGTGGAAGGTATTCACAGGATGCCTAAAATGACACCAGGAGAATGACGACATGATATTTAATGGTGAATGATGTTTAATATTTAGGTTTGCATTATATTTAATTTCAGTGATTGATAGTACATGTACTGTATCAGTTTTGGTCAGGCGTTTCGTTTGGAGCCACCAAGGAAGGAAAATATTGTTCTTATTATTTCTTTCCCGCGATAAATCATCACAGGCTGTCCTTTATCTTTTTCCGTTCTCTTTGAAAGCTGTTTACGCATTAGTCAGTTGTAAAAAAAAAAATGAAACCTTTACGAGCTATTCCCTTTTTTGTTTTCAGCTGTGTTATGACTACAAGTTTGACTTTGAAGACGACCAGCATAAGATTCCTTGTCACTGTGGAGCTGTAAACTGCCGAAAGTGGATGAACTGAAAATCGCATTCCTTGGCCATCTTTTTTTTTACAGATGCACTTGTTCCTTTGGAAGAAGTGTTTGAAACTAAAGATCTTTCAATACTGGGGGGGGGGAGGGAAGGGCTGTGCTTGGGGTGGGGTGGGTTTAGCAGCGGGAATATGAGTAGGGTTGGAGTCCAATGTTTTGTGATAATATTGATTTCTTGGAGATGACTTGTAAAAAGGCACAATGCCAATTGGGTTCTTCATGACAGAAGACAAATTGGCGACACACTGGCACTTCAGTACTGAGTTGAGTGACAAAACATTTTAGGATTTTGGACAAGAAACCGGAGGGCTGAGCTGCTAGCTCATGTTGCGGTGAGTGATTATGAATGTAGGAGAGAATTCACCAGCGGATCCAGAGCGTACATAGTGCTGGCCACAGCCTTATTTGTTTAAAAAGGGGCAGGCCCTCTAGTTTAAAAAGATATATATAGAAAAATATATTAAAAAACGTAGACACCACTGAACAAGGAATGTACTGAGATGACTTCCTTAGGGATACAGCTAAGGGAAATTAACTTGCACTAAAATACATTTAAAATACTTGATTCCATGAGTCAGTTTATCGTAGTTTGTTTTTTTTTTGGATTTCTGTAAAATAAGAGAAACATTTTTGTATTTATTATTGGATAAGTGAATGAAGCTATTTTTAAAAATTAAAAAAAGAAGAAAGCAAACTGCTGCTGTTGCCTGCAGATTTAACAGATCTTGTTACTTTGTACAAAGTGTATATAGTTTGAAAAAATTGTTTAAAGATATAGAAATTATTGACCAAATGCTACCTTAACTTTGCGGCTGTTTGGGTTGTTTTCTTTGTTTTTTGTTTTGACAAAATAATTTAATAAGGATGTCATAATTTCATTCAGAGTATATATAGTGTATAGATGTGGTGTACAGAATGTGTAAAAAAAACATTCACATGAAAATATTTTGTTGTACTTAGAATATTGTAACCGTCGTAATTAATGTCTTCTGACCACTTGAATTTTTTTTCTTTTTTCTAGTTTCCATAATCATTACTTTCCTTTTGCTTTTGTTTGGGTTGTATGTTGACTTTTGTGATCAAGGCATCGATCTGAGGATCGCAAGGAAAAATTGTGACATCCTTATTCTGTAAATCAGGTTGGAGATTATAACTAGTGAGAACTGTGAATTTTTAGGTCTAAAACCACGCAAGCCGAATCTGGAAGCTTCTTTTTAACATGAACAGACCCATCTTTCGTACTCCGATCATGCAGGCTTAAGAGTAGAAGACACTGCTTAGGGCTTCAGTCGTGCAGATGTGTTTTCAGAAATTTTACATTTGCCTTTTGCTTACAAATTGTAGGAGCCTGGCAGTTGGGTTTGAAATACAGAAAAAACAAGGAAAAGTTTGTATGGATTGTTTTTGTTTACATTTCTTTAAGGAAAAATAAAACCAACACTGTCTGTGTGTTGACTGGTGGAGAAGTGATTACATTTTCAGCCAGTTTAGCGTTTCATTTTCAAGTAAAAAAAATCTGGTACTGACACTTCACAAACCATTTAAGTTTGAAATGAAGTTTTCTTTTGTGTGCACAATTTCAGTGGACTGTAAAACTGTTGGTATATTCAAAGACAGTCTTGTAATGTATATGGCATGATGTATTTTTTAACTTTCAGATAAATCAATTGTATATATTTTTTTCTTGATAAATAGCTGTAATGAAATTGTTTCTTGGATATTTTTCTCCTCCTTGTACAATATTCCAACATCCTTACCAGTATTTGTCCTACAATTTTTTTTCTTTGTCCTGTATAGTAGTACCTAATGTCAACAAAATGAAGCCTTTTTGAAGTATAAAGAGTGTTATGGGTTTTGGAGTTTGTGGAACCAGATTTAGGAGCATTTACAAAAAAAATAAAATATTTTACATCTAAAATTGTTGCCTGTCCTTTTATCTGGTTTTACTGGAATATACAGTTGTTAGGGTAGCGTTCATCAATTAAAAGAGGCATAATAAAGATATCATGCCACTATAAATAATTCAGTATTATTGTAATTTATTATATCATAATAAAGCCCTCTTGTGGAAGATAATGGGAACAAACAAATACTGTGCCTTCTTCCTGACTGCAGGCAAACTGACTTTCTTGATACTTGTGGAATACTAGAAAAAGCAAACTTTGACATTACAGAATGGTCTTATTCAATGGGGAAAAAATCACAAATACTATAGCTGTTAAGTAAAGATTAGACTCCAAGCAATAGCTCTGTTAAGAGTACTGAAGGCAAAAATGGCACTTCATTGATAAAAGGTGGATATTGTACAATTCTGCAGAATGATGCCAAAATAACCTGGTGTCTCCTAGTTGCAGAAATGACCCCAACAAGTCTTGCTTCCACCTCTGCATTTCACTTTCAATATAAATTGCATTGTTACGCACACCCCAGATTAAAGTGGGAGCTACACATGCAAATCCAACTGAAAACCACTCGATCAGATCCCAACAATTCATCAAATTTCCACCATATTGGCACTGATGTGCCCGCATCTGGGACAAATATACTGGATTTCACAGTAAGTACATTCATCTTGAAAACGGTAAAAACAATCAGACAAACAGAATAAAACCAAACATGTTCATATTTTAATTTTTTCCAGTAGGCATTTAAGTTGTCTCACTGTGCTGTTCAGAATTATATTTTTTTTTCTAGTTCATTTCCAGGAAAAGGCCACTATGAGTAAGCTTGCAATATTTTTCTTCAATAAAAATGTGAAGGAACTTTGTAGAAGATGGACTGAAGGACCAGTTCTGTGAACTTGCTGATCACAGTGAAAACATTGGGCTTGTGCTGGAAGTTTGAACACTTGTGATCGGCTGTTTCTTCAGTCCTAGTTTTAACACAGCAGTCCAGCCAGGTGTACACTAGAGATGACTGGGTGGAGGGGTACAAACTAATAAGTGTTGAACATATCAGTGCTAAATATTCCATTGCTGTAAATTTTAAGTGCCTGCTAAAATACAAGTTACAAGGAGTATGAAAATGTCTTATAGCAATTTTTAAAATTTGTGAGAAGAAAATTACAAGTACACAAAAGTTACACTAGTTGAAATGCATACTATTTTAGAATAAAGGAGTTTTGGTCTCCAGATCCACAAATGTGTAAAATAATTGTTTAGCCTTTCCCAAATCTACTACGACATATCTGACAAAGGCTAAAATCAAATTTTGAATATCATGTTAAAGGTACTATCTGTATCCAAACAGTACACAAACGAAACACTGAAGAACCAACTGAATAATTGAGGGGACATTTTAACTATTTTTAACTAATTTTCTTTAAAAGTGCCAACTTTGAAGTGGAGTAGTGCTCATAAGTAGATGGTGTAAAAAGTGTTGGAATGGAGCACAAGATTCAACGGCTGTCCACTTGCAATCACCACAAAGCTGCACGCTCAAGTTGTGGCTACCATCAAGCAAGGGTCAGACTTCTGAATCGTGATGTGGATCTTTCTCTCAACAAGGCTACTTCAGTGGAGGGAGAAATTCCAACTACAGTATTGCAATCGTAACTCAAAAGCTTTGCCGCATACTTTCTTGTATTCGGCAGTTTAGCAACTCCTCTGTACATTTACTTGGGAGAGCTGTATTACTTTTGAAATTGCCATGCACACATCAACTAAAAAAATAGCAGGAATATATCTGGTATAAATTGGGATGATTACAGCATTTTGCTTTCAGGTCTTTGAAGTGGACGGCCCGTATCATCTGGATGAGACTGAATGTACTTAAAAAAAAATATCGCCTTATATCCCCAGATGGGCAGTTGTGTGTTTTTCCACATCTGGGCTCCCAACTCTTCAGCCAAACACAGGCAAGAAGAAGGAGTGTAGACAGGCCCTTCCAATCCACCAGCTTTTTTTTGGAGCCACTATTTTCACAAGCTTCAGCCACCAATGGGCCCGTACCATGAGGTTGAGTGCTGGTAGGAGGCACAGGCGCCACCTAACGCCCAAGGCACCGCTGTGCCAGAGAGAGCCATGGCAGCTCCTGACGACTAAGCTCATGCCACCCTTGACGGCGCTCATTCAGTTGTGCGCTGCCTCTTGGGGAATCCCAGTCCCCGTGGGCTGGCTCGTGATCACAGAGCCCCCCCACCGAAAACAAATTAATCTGGTCTCTTAACACTAATCTCAAAGTGATTCCGATCTTGTGGGTTTTATAGGTCACTTAAAAATCACCCCGGGAGGCTTGGAAGTTATTGATCCATTTAATACGCAATGTGCTCAGTTGAGGATATTGAGGACTGTGCTTCTGTTCCAAAATCATTCCTATATTCATTTAACAAAGCCCCTGCTCTTCCTCACAATTCAATTGTACCAAGCACCTGGAAACTGATCCAATGTTCAACGATTAACAACTACGTGGCCGGGGTTGACCTGAAGCGGGGCTGGAGATTCCTGCCCCAGACAGTGACGTGTGACTTTGGGGAGAAAGACATGAAAGATGACATCTATCCAGCTATTCGATTTTTTTTTAAAAAAAAAAAAACATCGACGCCCATTGTTGGGATTAATTCATACCTTTATTATTTGCATCATTTACAAAAGAAAACAAAAATAAACTGAAATTCTTGACATTCACAAAAAATGACGAAATGCATCAGTTTGTGCATCCTTTGGAAAGCGTAACATTTGTACAGTTTATTGTATTGTGACGTTGCCATGTTTGTCTGTCGTCGTTTCATTTCAGTCTCTTTATTCCTGTTTTGCCACAATATTACGTTTTCTCACTGTTTTAAATAGATTTTGCCCGTGACTAGTATTAGGTTTAATTTTAACACAAATCCTCACATATTACTGACATCAGCTGCTTTAGTAGAAGAACCATAATAATAATAATTATATTCCAACAGTACTAAACTGTTTAAAAAAGAACTTCTATAATAATTACAATCAGCATTTGCCAAGCAATGACATCATAAAATAGATTACTTTTAACGACAGGTGACCACAATTCTGGACTCCAATTTCAATTTTGAAATACTTTAAGCAATATGTTCTTATTTATACAGGATATACTTTTTATATTCTAATTACTTCTCATACATTGTAACACACTGCATTAATCTGTGTATTAAGAAAAATTATGCTTTTGGGTAGTACTGTAGAATCATAGAAAGATGGCAGGCACAACTGAAACATTCTGTACCTCTGGAAAATTCAGTAAACAGCTGTCATACATGTTGCTGAAATTCACATTTGCTCCTGTGTAATCTTTTTGAAACAATTCATGATTGCAGTGCCAGTTACAGAGTTCTGCTGAGAGGGTTCAAACAACACCGGTTAAAATTATAAATAATGCTTTATGTAGTTCAGCTATGCTTTAAAGAGTTCCCAGAAATAAAAATAAAACTGCAATTCTATCGTTTTAAAATGTTTTAAAAACAGTTAAAAAAGTAATTCACAAGAACAGTTTGGTCTAAGGCTAATACTGTGGCTATATCCTACCTGCTCAATCCCCCCCGCAAAAAACACAAAATAATGCTTCATTAACATGGCCCTTTTAGAAAGTGTGCTTTTGTCTCCTGACAGAAACACCATGTAACTACCGTGTCCAGGATCAAATCCAGAGACTTAACACAATGGCATTTCTCCCCCTGGCAGACTGCCATCACAGAGCCTTCAGGCCCAAGTTGAGTGTTTCTCAGTCCCAGTAAGTGTTTATGAATTATGTAGGCCCTTCTTTCTCTTGGCAGTATCAGTCCTCGAGCTGCCATTGCTGGGATTGAGAACCATCACATATTGCCATGGCAACATACCCTTTAAGGCTGAGTGGGTCAACAACAGCCAAGCACTGCCCAACAGACACTTGGTAAAGACGGTTACTCTTCTGGAAGACAAAACGAAAAACAACAACAAAAATAAAGTCACATAAAAACAAGGTTTCTTAGGAGAAAAAAAACCCTTGTGTTGGGCTACAGAAATAACACATGGACGTCCCTGCAAAAACCATCACTCAGTGATGTGATCTGTGAATCTCAGTTGGCCAAGGTGCAAAGTGGTAATTCACCATCCTCTCATTTCTGGGTCAGGGGATTTCAACCAGTGCAGTCTAAAGAAATCATCCAGTCCAACAGCTGAAAATAGAATCACTCAAACAGCCCAAGGCTAGCACCTGCAGAGCTCTGTTCCCCTAACTTTCCCACACACTGTCCTACAAAAATAACCGCTTGTGTATGAGCCTAAACAGACAATATTACCAGCAATAATTAAAGCATGTATTATAAAAATGTAGCAGATTATAAATACTTCATTAAGCAGCATGAAAAGCAGAATGTAAATTTAGAGGACTTGAACTGACATGCATATGTATTTTATAAATTTCTATGTCCTATAAGAAAATGATATAAAAATGTAATCCAGACCTACCTAACTTAAACTCACCCAAAAAGTCCCTAAATATTCTCAGTATTATTAGCAAATAATGTGGTAATATTTTTTTCTTAGTTATATATAATATTTTCATTCAATTACAAAATTATGTAGGCAAATGTATGTTCTAAAAAACTAAGTTATTTGACAAGACAAAAAATAATGGAAGTTTCCTTTAAGTGCCACCAACGTTTGCCACCTTTACTTTAAAAGACAATTATTTATCATTTCCATGCCACCAACATCTACACGGTACTTGAGGACCATTTCAGACATTAAGCTAAAGACAAGTGTCTACTGAACCACCAGTTTTTCTAAAGAGTAGTAAGTTAACTGAGCAAGTAATTTGTCCCATGAAGGGAACTCTGATCCTTGAGAGCTGAAGAGTCTTCAGATTTGGATCTCGAATGAGGTTTCAGGTCTTTAGAAATACACGTTTTAATTGCTACCTACTGATTCCTTCTCTAGGGGCAGCTCAGTTCTAGGGTGGCTCACAATCAGCTGGTTTCCTTTCCCTGGTAACAAATGACCGAAGGAGAGCCGTCACACGTGAAGCCAGTGGAACCAGATCTTACCCCCAGTGTCCACTGCTGAGATCCCCCCGAACCATGACATTTCATGAGACGAGGGGGATCGGAGGAGCGGATCTCAGACATGTCCAGGCATAGCAGGCCAGCGAGGATCAGCTCATGGTCTTCGTCATACGTCCACTCCTGGAGACCCCGAGACAAAAACACATCTGAGTGGACACGCCCGCTTTCAGTTAGCGTAAGCACCCGCGTTTCCGGGCTCAGCGTTCCCTCGGGTTATACAGTGCATTCAAAATCTGAAATGAGGAACCATGCAATGTAACAAGGCATCTGCTTTAATTAAGTCTTCCAGGTCTCAGTCTTCCAATTCATTTCCTTAAAGTCCATTTCTACAGAAGCTTTCCAAGGTCAGGTAGGAAGACAGCAAAGAAGTACATAGTTTATTGTATAAAAACTATTTAGGATTAAATACTAAAAATTTTAAATATAAAAATTATAAAACAAGTACAAAGTAATAAGAAAAGTACTTGTAAGAAGCTGAAATAAAATTGTTGTATCTTAGAATTCTAGTTAAAGTTATGTAATATATTACAAATATTATGTTGTTTTTCCCTCCTATTAATATTGCAAAACAATTACAATGGATGACAACTGTCACATTTCTATCCTTGTCACTTATTATGGACTTAACAGAACTGTTTAAAAACACATTATTTGCCTAATAAATCATTTTGACTTCATCTGTTAGGAATAATCCATGCAATAATGGGAATGTTTCTTTTCCTTGTGTGAACGTTTTCCATTCACCTTCGGCATTCACATTCAACTAATGATCTACAATGACCGGGCAGCCTTATTTTCTGAAAATAAAACGTAAAAATTAAAATACTCCTCATATGAGATACTGTATATTGTTGCCAAACATTACATTAGTAAGACACAGCTCGACTGAAGCATAGGTTTAGTTGAATGTGTCTAATGTATTTTTAGGTATTCATTGCCTATTGATTAAAAGAGTCATGGTTGATGTGCTCCTGTTGTTGTTGAAAGGTTAACTGATTCACATTCTCATGTGGCTGTTCTCTTTGAACTCCTAAATTGTCTTACTGCCACATCTTACAGTCTGTCTTACCTTTGTTTGTGTCTTAGAAAGGAATTAACTTACCAGAAAGATAAGCATTATCTAGCTCAAACTTTGGAATAAAAAAAAAAGACACCATAAGAATTAAATGAAACTATAAAGTGGAGGCATTTGATCTGAGCAGAACACGTCTGGTCTTCTTTATCTACGAATCAGAGGTGGAACAAGGGCAGACTGAGTAGGATTCCTGAGGCAATACGTTCATCCCAGTACCTGCTCTGAATCACTGGAGTCGCAGTCTCTCACCACCACTATCCCTCCTTTTTGACTGGGACGGCCTTGGGCCACCAGACACTTATCTACCAGCAGATTGCGGAGCTGAAAAGGAGAGAAAGCGGGTACAAGGGCACTGTCAGCAATCCAGGCTAATCTTTCATACACAGTGCTGCTAAGCCTTAAAAGATTAGGTACAGATCCAGCTGATATAGCCGATACATTAAATACCTCCTTCGAGCAAACAGATCCTTTTACAGAATTACCTTAACCCTAGGGCAAGGCACTTCAAAGTTATTAAGGAGACACCTACAGGCAGAAAGTTTAATTGCAACTGTTAGGTTCATAAGTGTCAGTATCTCCAATAAAACATTTGACTCTTTCTGATATTTGCATTCCAGTACTCTACAGGGAAAAGACATAATATAAGGAATTATTATCATTTTCAGAACTTTTATTTGAAATACTGAAGAATGGAAAATGGAAAATTAGTTATTTTTCAGTCGAAGAGAAATTACACAGGATACTGCTTAAGATGTAGGCATCCGCATAAATTCAGGATAAGTTGATCCTGATGTGAAGTGAAGAATCTGTTATTCAAAACCCCATGTCCCTTTCTGCTATGTGAAAAAGATTGTATTTTACAGAAAATCTGCAGGGCAGGAAAAACAAACTGGCTGAGAAACTAAATAAATAGGTTGGAACATTTTTGAATTTTGCTCTTTGGAAGGACCTAGAATGCGTTTTCTGGGCACAGAAAGTGCTATAAAGAATTTCATTTCCCAATCGGCCTCAGTCACACAAAAGTCAGCCATTGCACTGGGCTGTAGAAAGCAAGAAATAATGACAAGGCGGACAAAAATCCTAACGATCAGTTTCAAAGGCCTGTCCTCTGATACGTATAGTATACATCAGTTTCTGTTGTTACAATTGTTTACAGCAAAGGTTTCAATTCTGATTACAAGTGTGAGTTAATTACAAGTGGTTTAATATGTTTCACTGTTCACAGGAATCTATGTATGTATATTTTCTGTTGCTATGTTAAGCAAAAAGGCTTTGTGAAAGCAGCTCATAACATGAGGTACTACTAATCTGCACCATTAGATGATCTGTATTCACATGCAGCCCCTTTCAGGCAGTGCCTTAAAATCATAAGTGATCCTTAGACAACCTCTTATTGTTTCTTTAAGATTCTCACACTGGATTCTCACGCATGAGAATTGATTCCTATTGACTAATACAGTATTCAGTAAAGCTGAGGTCATTACACACAACCATCTGTTCTGTCACTGTTCTCCAAAGTCATACAGTGGATATACAAAGTCTACACACCCTTAATGAAATGGCAGGTTTTTGTGATCAAGATACATTGTGTCAGACATTTTTCCATCTTTAATGTGACTTTGCCACCAACCAAATTCAAGAGAAAAACAAATCGATCATCATTAGGAAAAATAATTGAAATGAAAAAACCTACAACACCCTGGTTGCAATTAGTGGGCACAACTAATACTTTGTGGAAGCACGGTTTGCATTTCTTACAGCAGTAGGTCTTTGTGAATAGAAGTCTCTATCGACCTTATACTGAATACTAATGCTTTGTGGATTTTATTCCATTTGTCACAAAGGCATATCTGAATTGCCTGTCCTGCAACACACAGGTTTGCACCTGATATATTCCTTTCACATCGTCTTCATCGAAACTGCTTCGAATCGCTAGGAAGCAACATTTTTTAAAAAACCATTTGGAAAGCGCACGTCCCTTACTGTACCTTGCCAGGTTTTAAGTTGGCAGATGTTTCTGATGAGCTGAATATTAAATCTTAGTTTTGTTCCTTTTTGACTTCATTTTCCCTTCAGTTCAACTATGATCATCTTCACAACAGTGCCACCTGCTGTTGCATCCGGCAGGTTTATTCTTTTCATTTAAAGATCTCCAGGACTGTGACATGTTTATTTACCAATGTGTATATTCTGCCAACCAGACTGTCAGTGTGCATTTGATCATAACCAACAGTTATGATTTGCTGACACTCTGCAGGAAGATCGCCATTTATCAATGTTTCAATAATGTTATATTTAAGATAACATTTGGAACATTTCTGATGGGATATGACTTAACATCTGAGATACAAGTCTCTTTATTTTTATATAAAAATCTCTTTTTTGTGACCAGCACTAGGTGCTAGATGTTTCAGGCAAATTATTTTACTTGATTATGCAAGGCATATGCAATGATAAAACAATACAAAAATACATATTGGGTTTTCTTCTCTTCCGGAACATGCTATACCATATCTCACAGTTCAAAAGCATATAATGTACCCAACTAATATTCAACAGAAGTCTAATCCTCATCCATGACGTCCAGTGTATTGACAAATCAAACTTCAGCCAACAGCTGGGATCTTAGACATCATGGTTTTTATCAACTGATGGTTTCTTTGATGGTTTATTCAGTAAATGACACTCATCGCAGTGAATTTACAAAATAGTTTCTGTGCATAATACACTACTGTTGGCATCTCTGAAGTGTTTATAATGTTTACTTTTTTAATGTTTTAGTTAATTATATTATTTCCTAAGTATACTGTAGAAATCACGTTCCTTTCTAACAGTCAGACTGACGTCACAGCAGTGACTAAGAAAAAACACAAAACTAAAATGACAAAGTTTTGAGAAATCTGAAAATATTTTGGCCCATACCTAACTTGCCTTTTCTATCAAAAGCATTAGTACTTTACTATTGTAGTATAACTACTCTCACTGTGTTAAGCACGTATGGTATTTTGTTTTATGGCTGGTAAAGTTGTTTTAGATGCCTGCTTTTAAAGGACCACACATAAAATATAATATTGTTTCAGTAAATGGGTGAGCTTAGTTTCACCTGGGATTAGCTTGTTTAGAGTTCACAGACTGATTGCCTTATTTTGAAGGTTCAAAATTGGGCCTTGATACAAGTAAACAGTGCAAAACGTACATATGATAGGTCCTACTAAATTAGTCAGTCAATTAACTTCATTATTTAATTATATGTTACATTAATATAGCCATGTATTAACTATAGACATATAGCCATAATATAACTATTATATAGTTAAAGAATACATATTCAACAATATTGACTAAGCCATTTGTGAGCTTATTAGTCCAGCCTACACAGGAATCGACCGTAGCATAAATACAAGAACAGACATACAGGAGGGAAAGACATGAGAAGTTTTCCAATCAGACTTGAAATTGGATGTTATCCTGGTAATCCGAACACTGAAAGAGCACTGAAAGAGTACCAGACTCCGAGCTTCAGAACTTTCTGTGGGATTTATCTAGAAATTCTGATTTTCTTTATCGTGGAATCCATAGGCTAAAAACATCTCCCATATCTTAACGGTGCCGTTGTTCAAAGAGGGATATTGGTTCCTATTCATCTGTGAGCATCCTCTTAAAGAGGGAAACTAAGTCCTGTTTCAGTTCCATTTTGTTTATTAGAACACAGGTTCTCTCTCTCTCTGGCCTGTTAAAGTGTTTTGTTGTATTTGGATGATAAGGACTGAATTCTGGGATATTCTATTTGAATGGAAGGTAGGGCTCTGGAACTCTGGAACAGATCTGTCAATGTCTGACCTTTGTATCGCGTAACATTTTGTTAGTGTTGTTTATAATAAATGCTCGTCTAAGTTTGTGCCTCATTATTATTCTATTCCCAAGCTGTGATGGAGGACGAAGAGCAACAGCCGCCCTTGTAAGAGTCAGTATTCTCTGCCCTTACTTATGCAACAATATAATAACAAAGACCGCAGAGTGCAAGGACTATAATGTCACGACTTCGAAGAAAATGTTAAGGTTTTGCAACAGTCAACCTGGGGCCTACAGAACACATGCAAGGTCATCTCTCCATTGCTGTCAAAAGGAGAAAACTACAACTGGCAGAACTTCACCAGCCTGCTGCAGCTGCACAGAACAGCTCCCAGCAGGCGGTCTGGAGACAGATCATTTCAAAGTGCCAGTGCCACCAGGATTGTGTTAATGCTCAGGGAGCTCATACCCAAACCTAGCTGTGCAGCGTTTTCATATGGTTATTATTTCATGTCATACAGAAAACTTAATACGATTGTATAGTCTGTTATAGAACAGTTTTCTGTTCACATTTTCTGTGAGTTTGATATCTATATTTAAAATATTTGATTAAATCCATCAGATCTGAATGATGTGTTACTCTGAGAATCAGTGTAGTTATAAAAGCTTACAAATTTGAAATACCATACAACTGGCAGAATAATGTACCCAACAGATGACATTTTCAATGTCTGTTTTCCTGACATTTTTGCGTCTAATCTTTTATAATTTCATCAGTCATGCAGTTATGAAAAAATATATTCCATTTTATTTCTGGAGCTATAGACAACACTTCACATCTGCATGTAGTTCAGTGATTTATTGATGGATATGCAAAGAGATTACAGGCATTCTTTGGCTCAAACCTTAACAGATGCCAGAGGTCACAGGTCAGGATAGCTGACATCACCATTAAGCAAGCTTAAGCAAGGAGGTCCCCCCTCCTCAGGGACAGTGGGCAAAGGCAGAGGGATGCAAGACAAAGACTGGTAAGGACTGGATAATCACCAGTATTTATACCTGGGCAGGAAAGAAGAACGGAGGTATGAATTTCAGCTTGTCTTCCCTCTTGCCGTTTTGTTTCTAAACGTCTTTCATGTCTTCATGCGTTCAGCACCATTGTACAATGACCCCAGAAACCTGGCTCCAAAAGTGATGCTCATGCACAGAAAGCTTCCAGCTCTGTCCTAACCTGGCAGTATTTGGTAGCTGCCTGTTATTACTATTCATAGCAATATTAATTAAAACAGAGGACAAAGTACAGGTAAATATGGAACCACTCACTGCGAAACATCCCCAAGGCTGAGTCACCGACAGTGGCTGGGTGGACAACTTACCCGACCCCTCTGCACGACCTTTGGCCTCTTCACGCCCTTGTTGACAAACAGGGGCTGCTGTGGTTTGGGGTGGGCGGCCGACACCTGCATTTCCGGGTAGATGTTGTCCAGGTACCACTTGAAGGACTTGCAGTTGAGCCGTTTCCTGATAGCAAGGCGCTCGCTGATGTCGCCATAGCTACGGGTCCTCAGCTCAGGTCGCAAGGCAAAGTACTGCTCCTGACAATTCGAAAAGCAGGATTTACTAGTACAGGGAACACATATAAAACAAAAAAAAGGACAGTGATGAAAGCTGTTATCTTTCATTGTCAACCCCGTAGGATAGCAAAACAAGTGTTTTGCTTGTATTTGTCAATTGTACATGTCAATTTTCTTCCTGCTAACCGCAGTTCTGGTCACCCGGTAGCCACTGCCCCTGAAGTGTAAATACTTTCCCTCAGCTGCTGTTTTTTTTCTCTCTCTCTCTCTGGAGGTCCCTTCCTCTATGAAACAATACAAAACTTTGATTACATGATTCCTATGTCACAGGCCTTATTTACACAGGCCTCACACTTGCAATTTACACTGCACTCTTCATCCAAAAGAACCACTTCCTTCACCTGGGTGATGCACGGTGTCACGATCGTAAGTCCCCCCTCTTAAGGGCGCTCCGGCATCTTCCTTGTTCGTGTTGATTTTCCACCTGCCTCCTGTTGTAGCCCCTCCCTATAAAAGCCAGACGCTCCTACCAGTCTGGGCTCAGCTTTGGAAGATGGAAGGCCCGGAAGTCCAGGAGGGGCCCGACGGCTTAGGCTTCGGAATGGCGCCCTGACCATCTGGGTGCAGGGCTTGGAGCGTCTGGCCCCGTTACCCGTTTTTATTCCCCCCAACACCTTCCATTCGAGCTTTCAACTTTTTGTCTCGGCAGTCATGGATGGATTACCCGGCTCTGGACCTTTCGCTCCTCCTGGATTTCCCTATGGACTCCCTTTGGACTTGTCTGCCTTGACCACGCCCCCCCCCCCCTCCCCCCGAGCACCAGCCCACCTGTCGACAACCAGCCCCGCTCCTAGTCTTCTTCCCCCACTCCCTCCCGGATTCTACAGTCTGCATAGGGTCCAGAAAAACGCTTCGTGACACATGGCAGCCATCGTGTGCCAGATGTCCCACTGCACAGTGATGGAGAAGTGAAATATGTCTTCAACTGAATTAAGTGGGACATTCAGGTAGTTAGACATGACATGGGAAATGTAATGACAAATAAGTCAGTATTCCCCGTCACCATACTGCGATGTTAGATTGGAAATTTACTAGTTCACCAGCACCATCCACAACCCACTTTTCTATAGAGGTCTATGAGGCCCTGCCTTGCTTAGATACAGAGATCTAAAAATATCAAGGTATGAGCTGTTAACACTCTTATCTCTGTAAAGATTCTGTGAGGTTTGTGTTCATATTAAGCTTTAGAAGTATTTTCTATTCCATACTCTTGTACAATACTTTTAACAGTACAATTTCCTAAACTGTGTGCAATGTATAGCTATCATTGGAAAATGAGTGTCGTGCTTACAACTGACTTGAGTTGGAAAAGTTGTCGTCTAAGCGTAGGTGTATTTCAAAATAGCTGAATTCTACACTAGGAAAACAGAAGGCAAGAAAAATTTCTCTGTTCACATACACAAAAGCAGCTGAATCTCCTGCTATTCACCACAAAATTCACTACACTTACTGTACATGACCTTGATCTCTGTATAGTGGAAAGTATTATCATTATACAGCAATAATTAGTATTATCATGTATTTGTTACTCAAGGCTAAAGTAATCTGATGTGTAAAAAACTACATGAATCATGAGTTCTAGTCAGAGGTTTGCAAATAAAACATGAACCCTTTAATAATTTTAAGAAATCCTACCATGTTTTTTTTTACAACCAGAACACAAACCGATTTCATTCTAACTAGATTTTTCCCTACATACTGTAGCCTCAACTCTTGTTCAACATACTGTACATTTCCAAAATAACTTGCTGCATTTCAAGTTCAAATAGTTCTTTAATACGATAAGGTGTCTGACAAAACTCTGTAAAATGGCAGGCCACAAATAACATGTCTTTGTTATTACTATTAATTTTATTCGGACAGAATGTTCCATTTCAAAACGGTTTGCATTTGTCTTTTACCCATTTATACAGCTGGAGAGTTCACTGGAGTAATCTGAGTGAAATATCTTGCTCAAGGGTGCAAAACCAGTAAGCTGTTCTGAGCCTCAACCACTACTCAACTGTCGCCACTCATCTGTCAATCTGTCTGCGACTGGATCTCAGCCCTCTGACTCATGCAGGTCATGGAAGGATAGACTTCATTAAACTAACATCCTGCAGATGTCAAAGGGTTTATTGCAGGATATTATCTGGGCCACATGCCGAGCAAAAGCTCCAGAGGTTGACATTTCCATATTTAACTCAATTATCCATAATGGAACTTCTGATTATGATAATGGTAACTTGAACTCAATAATAAATCAGCTGAGGTTATCTCATACATGATGTATAATGATATACAGCATAAGGTTTCTTGAAAAAGGGTTACTAAGGCCAGAAAGCAAAACTTTGCAACATATTTAAAAGACTGAAAAGCATCACCGTGTATCAGTTGCACAGATCTCCAGAGGCATCTTTTGTGGTTCGATACATGGGTAAAAAACAAACGGACCTTAAGACTGTGCAAAGCAGAATTACTGATCCCAAAGTTTAAGCTTTTAAGCATTTACAATGCCTTTGATTTTATGGAGGCAAAGATCCACAGAGTATTAAGTCAAATAAATTCAGAAGATGGATCACAGTGGTTTAACAGACTGGACTAACAATGGGCTTTGTTTTTATATGCTGCAGTTATAACGAGCTACAGCTCATATTGTGTGGTAATTATTCCTGACATTGATGCATAATTTCAATTTCAACAGCAAGTAAACACACAAGTACAGAATTTCAAATAATACCACAGAACACAGAACATCTCCTTCCATTTGAAACTGTTTCTTATTCGACACACAACTGTCAAATGTAAAGACTGAAGTGTCACTTCTGTTAAGAGCAAAAGTCATCAACACATTTTTTTTTTTTCTGTCTCGCTAATTCAAATCACATGCACTTGTCATTTAAGACTAACTTTATTTAATGCTGGGAAACTACATCTCCAGTCAATTTTTAACTGTTCACTAAATGAATCATGTTTTTTTAACAGCAAAACAGACTTTAACCATCAGAGAAGTCTCGTGAAAGTCACTTGATGAACTTGTTATAGTTATATACACATTTCACACCATCAGCAAGTTATGTGTGGCTTAAAGTTGAATTTCTAAGCTGTTGAGCATTATTATGTCTTAAAAGGTTAATGAATACAGGCTACTGTTCCTTATTTGTGAAACAGATTTGTAAATTGTTTTCTTTCTGTTGGGAAGGTCAATATCACCAAATAAATTATGTCTTGATTTCAACTTACTCAGTTTCCTCAAACTTCAAAACTTGTGAAAACGTGTACTGTAAGTTTCCTCACCCTATGAATGACCATTTACAGTTGTATCCAGCTGTACATCTTTGGTTTAGCTATTTTTATTTTATATTTTATTACTATAGCACATAACAGGCCAAATCCTATATATCACTGAAACAATACCACAGAATGGGCTGTCCAAGGACACATTATTATAAAACACTTGCTCACTCATAGGCACATGAGGTACTATATCAACTGTGCTAAAGCATTTTAACAAATCTACTGTCACCTTTCCTGTGTCTTAGGCAATCATCCTACTTCTGGAAAAAAAAATGAAGTGAGATGAGAACTGTTCACTTGTTGATGGAGACTAAGCAATCCTGTAATTTATCACTGCTTCTATTTCCAAGCGCCATCTGTTACATTATAAGGAACGTCAATACCAATTACTGTCAACTCAGGCTGTAACATCAACTGAAGCTGAAGTATGACTGACACTGTGCAAGGAATTTCTATATGTTTTTGGAGCCAGAAAAAACATTCATTTGCCAGCATTTATCGACTGAAGTCAATAAGTTCTACTCTACCTCGAAAAACAAAATTGATCTATTAGCTGAAGGAACCAAGAAAAAAAAAACATGACTTCCATAATGGGCAAAAATCGAATGGTTTTCACTGTTCCTCATTCTTGTCAGTCACTAAGACATACATGTTAATGGCTAATATCTGTCGGTAAAGTGAAACATTATCTTACTTTTTCTACAAACACGGACACAGTTCTTGCCACCTGACACTTTTTTTTACTTCATTTAGAAACTGGTTCAGTACTTCACTATCACAACTGCAACCACATTAACGACTGCAAGTCACCCATATGCTACTCACTGATCTGCAGCTCACAACAGACATAGGCTGCGGGCCTATCAATATCATAGAACTATAAATATATATACAAACATAAATATCCAAGAACTAAAACTTCTACATGGATTTCAGTGCAGGATGGCTCAGCAACGCCCAATTGTACTAAAGCCAACCCTAACTCAGTAACCCAGAGTGACTGGCATGCCAGGTTCACAGAGATCACACTAGAGAGGCTCTAGAGGAAGCACCCTACCTTGTAATCATCCATCCACACGTGAGCTAGCCGCAGAGAGTTATGTGCCATGGTGTCCTGTCCTCCTGGCGATCCGTAGGGACGTCTTTTACGGAATATATGTCCGACTCGGGAGCAAGGGATTATTAAAAGCCTGCCTCCACACATCCAGATCTGTGGAAGCCGAAAACAATGTCTTCATGTTAATCAAGGCCTGGTCTTTTTGTTGCATCTTGGACTGAAAAACTGCAAGCAGACAAAATACACACGCCTCCATAAGACTTTTTCGTGTTGGTAATTTTATTTAGGATTTCCCATATCTGACCCAACCCTTCAGCACCACTAAGGCTAATTTCTCGAGAAATATCTCATAACATCCAAACGCAGCTTAGTTTTCTAACTTTCCACCAATTTTAATTGAACATGTGAGTTTCTGTAATGAGTCAAGAAAGTTAAGGTCAAGTCAGGATATTTGGAAAATGTCTCCACAAACATTTTGCAAAAATACTGGGTGGGTATTTTTTTTTCTCCGTCCTGCAGATTAGTTTCAGTTCCCACACAGTCCTGTGTTAAAATTCACGACTTATTGACATCACCTGGCCATAACAGTTGTGCTAATCTGTTTGCAAATAATGTCCAACTTGTATTTCTATGGAAAAATGAAATAACTGCACTAGGATGTGTAATGTTAACAATCCTTACTTGTGAAACTGCAAATTCATTTAATAATTATTCTTATTTGTATAATTATCTGCAGTAGAGATAGCAGCACAGACAGTGACAATAGCACCAGGCAACATGTAGCACTTTCTCGCAAGTTATTAACATGCAGCATTACTGCAGTAGTAAAAAAATAGTGAAATTGCACCTTTTCAAGAATGTGATCACCATTGATTATTAAACCAACACAATCTAACAACCCTTCTTCCTCAAACATCAGCTACCTTAAAATCAACAATGACAAGGTAGCTACACAGACCAAGCTTAAAGAGGTTGTTTTCTGAAAGCACAGTGAAATTACTTTCATTGACTGCACACAGTTACTTGACAGCTCATCCAGCATGCAATCTCAATCACTGTGGCTTGAATTCCTTGTAATACAAAAGTCAAAAGGCTCATGGATTTAGTTCTGCTACTGGTTGTTTGGTAAGAGCACATGAGGAACTGTCTGGTATACCTGTGGAGGCAGGCAAGAAGAGGTAATTTTGCCTGCAGGGAGCACTGTGGATTTCTTCACCACCTACATTTCAGAGAGAGGTGCCAGCTTCAGATCACAGTAATGGGACAGGGAAATTGTTTTTAATCCAGCAGCTATATTTATAAATGACATCTTGGCTCACTACATTACACATAGTAGTATTAGCAGTAATAGTAATAATGGTTTAT
This sequence comes from Lepisosteus platostomus, assembly GCF_059453375.1. Taxonomy (NCBI): domain Eukaryota; kingdom Metazoa; phylum Chordata; class Actinopteri; order Semionotiformes; family Lepisosteidae; genus Lepisosteus; species Lepisosteus platostomus. Next base: position 52,389,851 of record NC_142618.1, read on the forward strand.
ACAGATCTTTAACTTTTTTCTTGCGTTTCAGGCTCCTGGATAATATCTTTACAAGAAAGACTTCTTGAAATTGATCGCAGCAATATTTTTACCGTTACTTTTGCATTACAATCTGCTATATTGTACGTGTATGCAGAACACAACCTGATGCATAAACGGGTACACTGAGGTTTTGATGAGCAGCTCAGTGTTTCTCACTGATGTTTTCTGCTTTCTCAGTAACAATAGCAGATTTCTTGGTAACAAAGAAATGCAAAAGAAAATCTACCACAACCCAACACTCATTATCCCTAGAAATGGAGCCAAAAATGAAATCAGAAACTGTAAAAAACAGATTATTAAGTTGAATCCCTGAAGTAAGTCAGGCTATGAATAGGCGTCTTACATTTTTCCAGGGAAGGTTCTGTCTTAATTGTCACGTACGGTCTGTGGTATTAAAATCCTAAAAATAATCTTTGTCAAACAATTCTCAGAGTGATCAGAGTTTGATGAAAATGGTACTGTAATTCACATCACACATGGTAAAGTAAAATATATTTTAGAGTAAGAGAGAGTTGATGTCAAACAGACAATTTAGACCACATTTGTCATTTCTTTTATGGTCTGCAGAGAAAAAAAAAACAAATTTAAGACGGGAACTTCAGACTTCAACATCAAGAAATACCGTGCAAATGACTGTGTAATTTAACAACTCTCTGTCTGGAAACAGTCACTTAGTTTCATAATAAGACAAACTGAATAGCAGAAGTTGGAAAAATAATCTTAGAGCACGTCTTTTAATTTTGAATTGGAAATTACTTTTAGTTTGTTTAACCACCCAATGCAGAATCCCCAACTGTGCCTTTATGTCTCGCCTCTCTGCAATGATCCCCATACAATACGCTGGCAGAAAAGGGAAATGTAGATAGCCTCTTCCGATCTGCACGCCATTCATCTTTTAACTTTGACAATACAAACTCTGCAGCAGCTTATAGTTACTGTAAGATACACAGCTGTTGCAGTTTGCTCACTGTTCCAGCAGTGAGAGGAGGAGCGGTGTGTCTCTCACTGCAATCTAACTTTCAGGGTCACAAGGATAGCCATCGCACTACGAATGGAGACAAATGTGCCCTACTGCAGGGGAGTGCTATTCACAGTCAGTGACATTACTGAGGCTTTAAGCCAACGAGTTTGGATCACTGACCTCAGCCAGAGCTCAAAGTGAGTTTTATCATTTGAGCCACCCAGGGGCCACCCCCCTTATGACACCTGTCACCACAGCACCGTCAGTCCCGCCCACTGGAGCTTTCATTTTTACCCACGAACGGACAAGTGGTCATTTTAATGCCGAATGTGTTACTGCACAAGAAATAATGACTGAGAGCATTGTCACGGTTGGAAAGTCTCCCTTACCCTGAAAGAAATCTCCAGGTTCTCTCCTCCCCAGATATCCATGCCACTGTCATACTGGCCCAGCTCGTTAAAGTACTTCCTTTCCATGGCAAAAAGGCCTCCTGCCATCGTTGGAGACCTGAAAACCCACCATACTATACAATTAGTCAGACCATAAGAATATATGAAGCATTACAAATGGTAACATTTGGCCCTCCCAGCTTATTTGATGGCTGGTAGCTATGTTGTCCAAGAATCTCATCCACATGGTTCTTGAATGAAATCAGGGTATGGGCTTTGACAATACCTATTCCAGCTTATTCCAGTCTCACACAACATCTTGCGCAAAAAGAGCCACCTGTTCTCCGATTTCTATTTCCATGTTGTTCTCAGATTTTTGTCACACAGCTCGTTCGGAAAGGTCTAAAGCAAAACATAGTCAATTAGCTTTTGAGGACTGTGAATAATTGAATTGGGTAGTCCTCTCTATCATGGACTAAAAATGTTCAGTTCTTTTATCCCATCAAATTCCTTAAAGCCTAGGAATGTATCTGTCTGTTCTTCTCTGGACTTATTCAGATAAGCAATATCCATTTTGTAGCATGGTTACCAAAATTATACACAATCTTTTAAATGATTTGAATGATATTAACATCCTTTGATTTATATTCTACACTTCTAACTATACAAACGTTAGCTTATTGTTTACCACCTTAGATTTAGAGTTTGCTTTTGCTACCTGCACGCAAGACTTTCGAGCAGTGAGATTTAACATTATTGCGAAAATGGGGACTATTACCATCCAAACTGTGCTTTTTGAATTCAAAATATTTAGAAAGGCAGACATCCCTCGAATTGGCTCAGGTTAAAAGGAAAACTAATTATGGGAGTCACGAATGAAGAAAGCATGGAAATCTAATATTGAAAAGCACTTTAAAAATTAAGACTATAATATATTGCTTTTTCGCCGACTTGCAGCTGCTTGTCTAAACAAATTCCAACTGGAGCACTTGCAGAAAGTTATTCGCTCTCCAGGGTGGAATGAAGCGTTATTAGAAGACAGGCAGCAGAAAATGAATCAGCCTGAACCACAGAATAGCTCATTTCACCCCCAACAGAAAACGAACTAGGTTGTAATGAGAGGATAATCCTCCAGGGACTGCGTGCTGGAGGTTTAATCACTGCGTGACACCCGCAAGTTATTTTTATATCTCAGATCGATTCACTTGATCAACGGCATGAACAGCAGCCCAGACAAGACGCACATGGAGTATAAACCGGGCTGTTTGTTTTGATGGTTCTAGTGGGAGAAGTGTGTGTGTTTGTGGGAAGGAATCTCAGGTTGTCCGGGACCCCCACCGTTCTCACACATACCGGATAGGGGCAACAGGTCCCTCGGGGCTGTTCATCTCCGAGAGGGGCACCGGGTCCCATTTGAAGTGTAGGCCCCAGTTGAACCCCCCCCTCACGATGGGGGAGGAGCTGTAGACCAGCGTGTCTGCACTGATGATGTCGATCACAGGACACACCACCGTCCGGCGGTCCTCTTTGATGGGAGACAGCAGGGGCTGCAGCCAGAGCTCGTTCACCTCACAGTGGCTGTCCAGGAACACCAGGACTTCTCCTGCCGGCAACAATATCCGAGTCGCCATGGGCAGAAAGTGAAGGTTAACCGTTGTCCACATCCGGCAAAACACCCTTCTTATCTGCATCTTGTACAACCTCACTGTGCAAAAATCTACTGCTCTTGTCTTGCACACAAACAGTAAGATATTCAGGTATTTTTCAGAGAAGTTAAATTAAAAAGGTCACCATCACAATGGCTACAATGTTGTTGCTGCACAACCTGGATAAGAAAAGACTGGTTATTAAATCTTGGTAACAGAAATAATTCATTGACGTTATAGAACAATTTTATGAATTTCGAATTAAGCACAAAATTGTGAACTTTGTGAAAGTACTGCGAGTCGCCACGTTGTTGCAAGCCCCTGTTTGCGCAAATTGTGACGTGATGATGCAGCCCTTCCTGCTCACTAGTCACTGTGATGACTAATGTCATGTGATGTACGAACTATTAGTACACGTTGTGCAGTAGACATTTCACCACAGAAAGTTTCCAACACAATCTACAAGCAGAGTTAACAGGTAATTAGTATTTGTCGGCAAAACCATCTCGAAATAAAGAGCAATTTTTCTATGAGATTAAAAGAGATGTATTCACAAGCGTGGTTGTTTACAATGTAATAGGGCTGCTTTACGTTACTGGACGTTTTGTTGCCTCGTTCTGAATCGCAGAATATAGCAAGGGTGACACCTGGAAAGTTTGTGACATAAATTGGAGGTTTTACAAGTTACTGCGTACGTTTTATTTTTTATTGCAGTGTTGAAATGAACTCATCAGTGCCCATTCCTCCTAGGCCCTAAATATAAAAATAGCCTTGCGGTTCCCCTTGAACCACTCTCACCTGTTGCGTGAGAAGCCCCGATCATCCTCCCCCTGATCAGGCCTTCCCGTTTCTCATTGCGGACCACCTTCACTTTCCCGCGCAGGTTCTTCAGGACGTAGGCGTCGAGATCCTCCTTCAGGTCAGCTGGATCAAATCAAACACAGTTCTGGTTAAGAGGAACTTCAAAGCTCCTCACTCCCTGGTACAGGGCTTATTTCACATTCTGGAAAAACACTGCTCACCGCACTTCCTCTGTTCCTCCGTCAGCCAGAGGAGGTCTGTCCATAGAACTGATATGAATTCACAAATTTATTAGGGAGCAAAAGTTTGTGTAGTTGGCACACATTTTATTGAACGCGTGTAACAGGTGTATTCATTGTGCTGATTAATAGCATAATATATAATGTGAGTACTAATGTAGTAGTGAGAGTGTCCACTGTTGGACGTAACATCTGACACATGCTTTGTGCCAGGTTGCAGATGCTGTCTAGCAGTTTTCTCCTCCTTTCCTGTCGTAGAGCCTGAACAAGCATGCATCTGTTCCCTGGTCTCTGAGCCCTATGTGCCACACCACATAGCTCATCTGGCAAGTGTCCAATGGGACTCATATCTCGTGAGTAGGCATACACAGCACAACTGGCACAACTTTGTCTCCCAGTAAGGCCTGTGTTACACCAGCAGCACGAGGGAGTGCAGTGTCCTGCTTGGACTGTTGTCAAGTCAGGACACGGCTGCAGGGAGGGCAGTCAATGATGTCCCAAGACTTGGGCAGTGCAGTGCAGTGCAGAGGAGTCAGCCTGCTCAGTGGAGCTCTGTAGCAGCTAGACACTCCTCCCCAGGTCACCCCACTTGGACCTCAGTATTGATCTCGCTGCTCGAGGATGTACTGTCTGGCCAGGTTAAAGTTGTCCACTGAGAATATCCCAGAAGGCAGGTGAAAATGATCAGGCTTACTACAGCTTTCAACATACCATGGGTGCAAAGGTGTTGCTTCTTAATAAACAGGCTATACAGACTCTTTTCTCTGTTTCACATCTAACAGCTGAAATCACCTCACTACCTGAGCCCACTCCACTTTCACTAATGAGGTGATTTAGGGCTTATGCAACAAAGTCACTTGAGTCGAGAATCATCAATGAATCAAAATGATGCCCATAACATTTTTGTTATTTACCAAACGTTTTACACTGTATTGTTCTCAATATACACATAAAATGTTGTTTGTATTGGTGCTTTTATAAGAAACCCAGCTTGACCATGGCCGCTTTTACAAGGACGTGCTTTGCAAAGGAAGCAGGAATTTCACAACTTTAAAAGCACCACAGAAAACACAAGAGCAAATTCACTTTAATATAGTGGTGTGAAAAGGTGTTTGCCCCCTTCCTGATTTCTTATTTTTTTGCATGTTTGTCACACTGAAATGTTTCAGATCATCAAACAAATTGAAATATTAGACAAAGATAACACAAGTAAACGCAAAATGCAGTTTTTAAATGAAGGTTTTTATTATTAAGGGGAAAAAAAATCCAAACCTACAGTACATGGCCCTGTGTGAAAAAGTTATTGCCCCCTAAACCTAATAACTGGTTGGGCCACCCTTAGCAGCAACAACTGCAATCAAGCGTTTTCGATAACTGGCGATGAGTCTTTTACAGCGCTGTGGAGGAATTTTGGCCCACTCATCTTTGTGGAATTGTTGTAATTCAATCACATTGGAGGGTTTTTGAGCCTTAACCGCTTTTTAAGGGTCATGCCACAACATCTCAATCGGATTCAGGTCAGGACTTTGACTAGGCCACTCCAAAGTCTTCATTTTGTTTTTCTTAAGCCATTCAGAGGTGGACTTGCTGGTGTGTTTTGGATCATTGTCCTGCTGCAGAACCCAAGCGCGCTTCAGCTTGAGGTCACGAACAGATGGCCAGACATTCTCCTTCAGGATTTTTTGGTAGACAGCAGAATTCATGGTTCCATTTACCACAGCAAGTCTTCCAGTTCCTGAAGCAGCAAAACAGCCCCAGACCATCACACTACCGCCACCATATTTAATGTTGGTATGATGTTCCTGTTCTGAAATGCTGTGTTACTTTTACGTCAGATGTAATGGGACACACACCTTCCGAAAAGTTCAACTTTTGTCTCGTCAGTCCACAGAGTATTTTCCCAAAAGTCTTGGCAAAACTGAGACGAGCCTTTATGTTCTTTTTGCTCAGCAGTGGTTTTCGTCTTGGAACTCTGCCATGCAGGCCATTTTTGCCCAGTCTCTTTCTTATGGTGGAGTCATGAACACTGACCTTAACTGAGGCAAGTGAAGCCTGCAGTTCTTTGGATGTTGTTGTGGGGTTTTTTGTGACCTCTTGGATGAGTCGCCGCTGCGCTCTTGGGGTAATTTTGGTCGGCCGGCCACTCCTGGGAAGGTTAACCACTGTTCCATGTTTTCGCCATTTGTGGATAATGGCTCTCACTGTGGTTCGCTGGAGTCCCAAAGCTTTAGAAATGGCTTTATAACCTTTTCACACAGGGCCATGTAGGTTTGGATTTTTTTTTCCCTTCATAATAAAAACCTTCATTTAAAAACTGCATTTTGTGTTTACTTGTGTTATCTTTGTCTAATATTTCAATTTGTTTGATGATCTGAAACATTTCAGTGTGACAAACATGCAAAAAAATAAGAAATCAGGAAGGGGGCAAACACTTTTTCACACCACTGTACCTGACTTTTGACTAGATACCAAAAGACAATGTTGTGCTAATTCCAGAAATTTTCTTTAAAACATTTTATTTTAGAATAACAATTTATTTTGTTTAGTTAATATAAAGATTTTTATCCGATTCATAATGATGGAAATGAATTGGCTATAACACGTAGCTCTGTGACTGATCGTTGATTGACCAACACTGAAGGGCATGTGATTATTATAAACATAGCATTTGAACCTAGATATTCTGCTAACAAAGCTATTCCTGTTTTACTTACAAGTGAAAAAAAGTGAAGTTGCTTGCTTCAATTCACTAATTTTCAACCTGCAGAGTGTGGTAACTGACAGTAATTGTTATTGAGAGTAATTTTAATCAGGTTACTGAATTCATTACTGTTAACTGTTCAACAGAAGAGTGTATAAGTATCAAAAACCGAAAGTAATACAACTTTTGATAACACTTTCCACTTTGTAGTGTCAAGATTTTTTTTCTATCTGTAAAGAAAACCATTTTTTTAACTATGTTCTTTGAAGTTTTTTGAAATATGGAAATTACTTTTCAACAATGAATCCTACCAAATCCCAGGATAACTATCCATCATTTCAATAGTCCCTCAATATTAATTCAATTTGTAGAGGGATTTCCATTAAATTCTTAATTTAAACTGGCTTGAAGTGACAGAGTAAAAGCACTTGGAACTACTGTATACTAGTTTTCCATTCTTTATAGTACTTAGCTTTTACTAAAATGCCAAAAGCACTTTTTACCTTGAGTTTAAATGCTATGTAAACACATTCAGTAGTTTGAGCAAATGTAAATATAAGGAGATTTACAAAAGAAAACGTATTTTAAAATATTTTAACATATGAAAATGTGAAACTTGAAAAAATATAACGAATACATAAACAGAATAATTCCATGTTTTTACAGACACGATGTTCATATATATTCATACTCTCCAAACATGTTAAGAATAGATCATTTCATCCTCTAATAATTTTTATTTAATACTTACACTTTCACAAAGCCTGAAACTTTATAAAAAAATCATATAAAGTCAGAAATGTCAAAAGATCTAAGGTAAAAGATTATTTATCTTAAAAACTCTAATGGTGACTATAATAAAACTCCATTACACATTCAAGTTTTACATATGGTGACAAGTTTCAAGGCTTATGGGTTGGTTGCTACTTTTCCAGGTATAGGATGTACAGTAAAAAGGTTTTACCCAAATACTTGATTCGGGAGAAAAATGTACATCTAATGGAAACAAATGGGAATCTTCAAATAAAGTCTGGCATCACTGAGATACGATATCTCAGAGGCAGACTATGGAAATCTGGAGACTGTGGCAGAGTTTCATGGTATCATAAAAAGAAGGCAAGATTCATATAGCAAGTATTTGACTCCCAAGTCAAACGTGATCAGTTGAAACGCAAATAGAGTTGATGGATACGTGGACAGTGTGACAGGGTGCCTGTTTATTTTTCTTTCCCAAATGAATGTTAAATACTCCAACACCTTTCCAGTACCCTTTCATGTATGTTTGTGAGTGTGTATGTGATACGTAAGAAGTGTGAATGATACTTACCCCTTTTTCCCAAAAAAACTCACTCCAGTGTTCCCTGTTGGAGTATGGTATTGTGTTGGGCAAGATTGGCTGTCGGTCACCTTTCTGTTTGTAGTTTCCCACACTGTCACATCAGCAGTTTTAAATAAAAACTGCTGATCTTAGGAAAGGTTACTGGTAGGCCATCCATAAATAACTGATGTATGTTTATATATATTTTTTTTTTTAATGTAAAAAAACCCTCCCATGACTTTGTTAAAGTTTGTAAGTTATTCTGGATTTGTATTAAGTTACTTTATTAGTTTAATAACAGTCCACCTCTATAAAAGATATGAGCCAGTCCCTTTAAGGAAGGATGGTGCAGGGAAAGCAGGAGCTATATAAGGGGCTGGGAGAGCTCAGCAGAGAGATGGTGCTTTGGAAGGAAGGTGGGCTGAGAGGAGCTTCTGTGAGGTTTATTTTGGTTATCGCTGTTTGAAGGCGATAAATCCAGTTTTGTTTGCATTGGAAGACTACTGTTTTGGGAGTGTTTTTTTTTTTTCATGAAGCCAAACCTAGTTGCTTGGCCGGTGACAGACAGACTCACAAGGGATGACTGTCATCACGTCTGCTTTAGGGTTGGTTTGCCGTCCTAGTTAGAATTGAGGAGCATATGAATGACAAGATGTTGTAGTCTAAAGCTTGGTTGCAAACGGTAAGGGTAACAATACAAAGCATGCTGTTAACCTAAAGGACCGGCCATCGTAGTCTACAGAAGTTGTGTAAGTTGTCTAAATAAAAATAAATAAATAAATAAATGTGTAGCTTTAGTTACAGTTCACAGAGGGGATGGATCGATTTGGAGGTTATGGTAAATTACGTGAGCACCAGCTAGCGAGATCACCTAGCAATGTACAATAGGTCATGCAAGCAAACGCAGAGATGTTTCTTCCATCTCAAATGTGATCGGAGTCTTTAACAGTGTAACACTTGCCTAGTTCACTGTTGTCGTCCACCAGTATGATCTCGTGCAGCAGATAGGCGGGGGTGCGATCTAACACGCTGTGTACTGTCCGCAGGAGAGCAGAAAAGGCCTCGTTGAAGAAGCAGATCACAACGCTGGCAGTCGGAAGAGCCAAAGGATAAACTTTTTCTTTGCACCTGCAGGCGGTGAACACAGCGTGCAATCATAAACCCACACTACATAATTATACTGCATTAACACATTCCAGAAGGATTTTCTTTTACTCTCATCTGAAAATCACATACCTCGGTGATCAAACAGTAAGGGTGAGGGACAAGAGACAAAAAGGGTGCCAGTCTCCCGCGCACTTAGCCACCCATTCTTAACAGGAACTTTAATGCTTTAGTGTGGTTACCTGGAGCAATTACATGCAAGTACCTCAATTACAGTGAATAAAACTGGCTTCCTAGCAGCTCATAAAAGGCTCTGCTTGGAGGGCCAGGAGGGCTAGATAGACTTGAGACAGCCACCTTAAAATCAGGCTCGTCCACTCACAGGCCACCCCAAGACAGCTCTATAGTCAAAGTACTGTTCGCACTTGATCAGTTACAGATCATCAGGTATATCTATATTTTTCAATACAAAGAGGACCTTGTGTAGGTGAATGGATACTTTCAGCTCTGTTACGTTATAGGAGCAAACCATGCCAGTCATCCCATTGCATTTTAAATTTTCCTGTTTCCCTTCAGCTTCACAGCACTCAGTTTTCCAACATACAGATCATATGTTTGTTAAATGTTCACTGTCCTGCACCACAGAAACACATGGGACAACTTTCAAAGCTTTTGACTTCAGTGCAGATTTGCTTTACTTTCCCTACCTCTAAGTAAACCCCAGCTATTTAAGCAAAGCCGTGAAAATTAGGTTTTGAGAACTGCTGAGGCAGACAAAATGACAGAATTGCATTCCCCAGAAAACTGTGGGGAATGTCGTGCCATCCTCAGTCATGTGACTTGTTACTCGACGGTGATTGGTCGGGTGATGTTTTAAAACCAGGAAGTGGAGGTGTCCTAACACAGGAGAAGGTACATGAGGAAAGAAAAGAGAAAAGGATCCCAAAAGGAAAAAGATCCTAAGAGACTGTAAGTGAATCCTGTGTTTAGCTGTAATCTAGACTCTGCTGTCCTCATAAAATATTTAACTTTTCCATATCTAATGTCATACATGAATTTACCTTAATATTTTCTGAATTACATGAAGATTTTGAAATTTTTCAAACTGCACTGAAAATTTCCATCATTCTTTGGTGTGTCAACTAAGATAAATCTCGGTACCAGTCAAAAATGAGACTGCATGTCTTCCACTCACTTAGAAACAGGCACTGTTTTTAGTAGCGCTTGACAAAATTGAAGACCCTTTTGTGTGTGGTAAATACTGTCCCATTTTACTTTTAAATGCAGATATCACAATTTTATCAGAAGCTCTTGCATAAGGACTAGAAATTATCCTTCCTACAATTTAATCAGAACATACAGGCAGAATCCATAACTGGTATTTCATTCAACACAATCTCTTGAGTTGAAGGGAATCTATTATTTAGAATAGCCATACCCTTTTCCCGTTTCCTAATATTTTTTTTTTACCAATCCCCAGTTGACTCAAACACAAAAAGCCTGTTGGAGATCACTGTTTCAGTAATTTGGTATATAACGACCACACATGATTTCTGCTTCAAAGGCACTTACTTTGCATTTCTGGTGTCAGGAAGATCCCTGTGGAATCCTAGGCGGTTACTGATGAGCACATTGAAAGCATGCTTGTGGTAACCTGTGTCTCGAATTTCCTGATCCTGTTCATTAAAAATCATACCTGAGGAAACAATAACATTTTATTTAGCCACTGTAGTTAGAAGTTGGAAAAAGGACTCTATATTGCTTACTTGCAAAAATGGTTCAAAGAGACCTAAAAACTGTAGTTAAAATGAAGCCATACTATCTTTCTGTCTATAACTAAGGCTGGAGCCTCTCTGTTATTATGACTACATTGTGACAAAGTGGATTAGGAGAAAGCTTAAGATGGTAGAGCAACATAACTGGTATTTTATGCTCACAGGCACAAAATCAGCTGCTCTGGCCTTAAACACAGAATATGAAGATTAACAGTGACGCACCACAGCGGCAACTTGCTTTCAATTTTTGGGATCCCTTTAAAAGCCTCAACATAACTTATAATGTTATAATGTTATATATCTGTTGATGTATAGTATACCTTCTTTAATACAGCCAGCATCATATAGCCAGCAGCACTGCGGCACATGAAAGGTTAATAATTCACCAAAGCAAACAGACAAGTTTTCATGTAAGCAGGGTGGGGGGTAGTGTCCCGGAGGGCCACTGTGTATGTATGTTATCCTTCCAACTCAGCTCTTAACAAACTTCATCAGTCGTTCACGGGCATCGCTGGACCAGTTTGGCAGCTCTTCCCAGCTCTCCAGCCACTGGTGCTTTTAAGAAACGCGTCGACCCACCAAGAGCAGGACAAGAGACCCTGCTAGTAAGATGAGAGGTCCGTCTGTAAACGGTTGTCGTACCCATTTCCGGCGAGAGGTCAGCTCCCCTGCGGCCCTCGGCGCCTCTGCGCAGCTGCTCCTTGGCCCAAGCGTTCTGCTGGCTCTGCCGGCCGGGTCCCCGGGTGAACCGGGGCTGGAACTTCCTGGGGAAGTTCCTGAAGGACAGGTCCCCCTTGACGGGCACATTTTTGAAGGGCTGGCTTTCCTGGGTAAAGTTGAAGTAGATGAAGAGCAGAAGTGTCCAGGTCACTGACGTGAAGAGACACCCATAGCAGAAGTAGCGCAGTGTGACGCTGCCCATGGTAGCCCTAGCATCGTTGGCGGTCCATTCTCAGTCCCCTGCGTAAACAAATGTAACCGGGATGCATAAAAAATTAAAAATCGAGTACAGGGAATATGGGTATCAAGGTGCTGAAAATCACACATAAGATCACGAGAGAGGCCACAAAACAGAGCAGGCCACTTGGCCCATCTAGTCATTTTTGTAGTTAGCATTTAACCGATACAAGGATCTCATTCAGTTGTCTCTTGAAAGAAACCAGAATATTAACCTCAACAATATGGCTGTATAGCTCGTTCCATATTCCCACAACCCTTTTGTTAAACACCTGCCCCCTGTTCTTGGTTTTGAATTCACTTCCACACAGTTTCGACTTGTACCCTGTGGTTCCCGTTTCACAGACAAATCATGCAAGACAGGAAGTGACATCATTCAAGGATGCTCGTTTTTACCGTGAAAGAAAATTGACAAGCAGCGAATAGATCTGCTAGCAAAAGATTTGCTCTTACTCTCAAATACTGCTTTTCTTCTTTGGAAAACTCGCCTGACTTGACATTTGTTCTTTCAGAGTACGTTTCATAGCGCAACAGCAGGTAATTGCTATTGAAATCCAGATCTGGAACTTATCATAGATGACAGACAGCAAGCCGACTTAACTGGGGCTGGCATGCACTCTTGTGCTTGTGCTTAGCTGTCAGGACAGTCTTACTCAGGGGAACTGCAACACACTATATAAACTGCCAAGGCTCTGCACTTAGCAGATGTGCTCATTTTCACACCATGACAATATACATTGCTTATCAAACCCATTATAAGGGCAAAAAGAGAATTATTCAGGTTTCAAGCTGACTTCTCGCACGCCTTTTTAAGGTTGAAGGATTTGACAATTGCAATTTATTTTCACACTTTTTACAAGGATTTTACAGCGGTACAATGTATTACGTGCATACAAACAACAACCGACAGAGCTGAACAGAATGCTGCTTTTTCTTTTCTTTTATGACACAAGAACACAAAAACAGATTCTCTGGAGGCTTAAAAACAGTAAATAACCCGTCCACAGTAGATCGACAAGGAAGGATCGTTCCTTTCCAACCCTACTACCACCATCATCTCCAGAAGGTCATGTGAGGCAGATTCTGAGTCTCTCTTCTCACCCTAATTCCCAGATTAAGGCACAGGGCAACACCAATCACAGTGACAATAGAGCATTTCAACAGTGAACAAAGGGAATGCACTTCAGTGTAATGAACCACAGAGTCTCATTTACTATAGTTTAGACTGCCTCTTTTAGTGTTAGACATTAAGCTACCCTGTAATTTCTAATACTAACTCCACAACCACTTTGTTTTCTTACACCACTCCACTTTTGTATATTCTAAACTGAATTTTTTTAGCTTTTTCACTGTAAATGGCGCACACTTTTTTAAAAGAATATCAGTGATTATGGATTTAGTCATCACTCACCTTCTCAATTTTGTTTTAAAACAACTCGTGCTCTGAATTGGCTGCGATGCAGTTCTCTCACTCTGCGGTGTCCTTCACAATCATAAGCCTCAAGATAGTTTCACATTTCTTGATTTTACGGCGATAAGAAAATTGAAGCACAAGAAAAGCAGTATGCTAGTTAATTTCAGCAGTGTTTCAGCAGTAAATTACTAAAGCAGAAAATGTGGAGCAGTGGAAAGAAGAGGCTTATGTGGTTAAAGCTTAAGTCGAGACACAGATCTTGCTTTCAAATCCAATTTTCCAGCACTGACATTCAGTCCAGTAATATATTAGCCAACCGTGCAGCTGTCCCCAAAGCAAGAGACCTATAGTCTTTTTATGTAGCTATACTGTAGGAAAGAAATCCCAAAACAGCGATATTAACAATGCAACACTTACTATATCAACTAGTCTTTATTAATAGCTGGGCGTAAAATTGAAACCTTCAATATCCCTAAGATTCACCCGTAACAGGAAAGCATTCACAAAATGTACTGTCATGTACATTTATTTTTACTTTAGAGATGAAAATATTATTCTTAAATACCTTAAAGTATTCCGATAACATTTCAAACCGTTCTCCTGAGCAGTTGCTCCAGCAGGAGTTCCAACAATTTAAAAGAAAACAACACTGTGATATTATCCATTTTTTCTTGAAACTTTAACAATAAGACCCCACTTACCACACTATCTAGATGTTTGGAAGCATTTGAGAAAAGATAGCAAAAAAAAGTTTAAAAATGTCTGAAAACATTTAAAAATTAGTTTATTATGTTCGTGTGACTGGTTTTTCAGATTTCTGATGATAAAATCTTTATGTGCAGGTCACGCTAAGTGTTAAGGGACAAAGGCCTCTCTGGAGGATCACAAGAAAAATGGGTGAAATATTAACAGAATAAAGACTAAAAATTTACAGAGTTTTCTGAGAAAAAGCTTAGTTAAGTACTCCTGCTTTAAGCTGAACACCATTATTGAGAGGAAAATGTAATAGAAAGCTGCTGGGAAAAACTAGGAAATATTTTCTGGCATTCTGCTAGTGAATGTGCTGCCTTTCATCATTCTTTTGTAGCTTCTAAACTTCGGTGTATTTACACAGCTAACTTTTTGTTTGGTTCACACTCCATCTATGTAATTATTCAACCAAAGAAATAGGAAAGCAACATGGAAAATGTTACTAATACTTCCAAGTTCCAAGTTTCAAACTTGCAATGGACCACAAAATGTTTCAAACTCATTTAATAGATCACGCAGTACATAATACATAACAACTGACATGACAATAATTTACATTGCATAATGTTGCAGGGCATCATTTTGATTTTCTTACTGTAACTCCTTAGTAGTTTAACTGCCAAACAAAAATCAGAATCTGCTAAAATTATACAGTATACTGAACATCGAAAGAGACTTTTCATTTATTTACGTACATCTCTTTTTAGAAAAAGAAATTATTAGATTCATTAATATACAAAAATATTTTGGGGTGTCATTTTGATTAATTGATCATTCATGCTTGACCGTGATGCAGATAAGTGCCTAATCACTAAATCACCTCATTAGGGAGAGAGTTGATTGGGAAGAGGTGATAATGTGACCTTTTGAACCTCACTGGGAAGATCCAGAAAGAAAAGCACAGACAGGAACTATTTGTCAAGAAAGGAATGCCTTTTGGGCCATCTTTATGTTGGAGGCTAGATTAACTCAGCACACTGTTGGTCACCATCTGGGGTTTTAACAGCCAGCAATTTTTAACCTGGCAAGACATTAAAGTCAAACATAGTCCATGAACTGGGAGACCACAAGACCAATTAATCTGCATTTTATTTCTTATGTCTTGTGCCATATCTGCACTATAGTTTACTGTGAGCTGCGATTTATAACTGACTGCAAATTAACACGTAACCATCCCTGTAATCTGAGCACATTTGAAGGATTTCAACTAAGCCTAAAGAAGGAATGAAAACCATTCCTATACCAAATTATTACCTTATTACCCAATTATAAAGTTAACAATCAACTCAATCCTGCTACAATCATCAATTGGGCACAACAGCGAATCAAAGTGCTGAATCAGTAAGCAAATATGCTACGCTGTCTCGTACTGGATATACTCTAAATGGGAGATCATTTTTAGACATTCTGCACTGCTCTTGGTTTAATCTGTATGCACTCAGCTGCAGCCTGTTTTTATATTCCAAGTAACAAGAATTGTTTCACAACTGTAACTGACTTCTTCTCTTTCTGTTTTAAAAGAAAAGTTCTGCCAAGTTCTTAAAGAACCCAGAGTTTGCAGGTCTATGCTTATGCAAGCGAACAGCTGTAAAAACTACCCCATCGGCCAGCAATGGGCAAATGCTGTAAGAGTAAAATGACTGGAGTCACAGTTAACAGTGCAGTGCCAGACAACACATTTAGGCGCTTGCAGAAGGAGTATAATCAATTTGTCTCAGGTGTTCCATGACATATGTGCTACTCTGAACCTGTTACCACTGCAGGCAGTTTCAGCAACAGCCATTAGCATTCAAAACTCACGCTTCTAAATTTGACTGTACAAAATATATTATTCAAATCAATAAAAATACAGGCTAATACTACACCGGTCCTAAAAATATGTTCACAGAAATAGTTTAGCAATGCTCTATTAACAAGCCAACGTATTCTGCAACCAAACAGTTTCTCTTTCTTGGTTTTAGAACAGATTCCTTATGTCAAAAAAAACAACAAAACAACTAAACATAAATAGTTTTCAGTGAAGTACATATTCACAAGAGTTGTAAGCTTTTGTCATGACAAGATGTGAACGGCACCCAGGTACTGGGAATCTTCAATTTCCCGCTATAAGACTGAAAAAGTTTGTGATCTTGTGGCCAATATGCAAGTGCTGCATTTATAGCTTATTAAACATCATTACTGACAGGGATGACAGAGCCCAAGGCGGATGCATCTACATCTAGGTGCTAAGATGTTTATTGTCTTTAAGACTGGTTTATGGCTGTACACCAACCGCAATAAGACATAAAAACTGTGCAGCACAGCAATTTTAAATACTTCGATCTCTAGCTGGCTTATTGCTTTTGTAGAAAGATTTACAGACTACAGCTGCCTTTATAAATAAAAGCAGTTTATGACGTCATAAAATTCACAGCATATTTATGTAATGCATTACAACGCTGACACTGAACACAACTTTGCCTGACATTAGTGTTAGTCACTATCACCTGTATTTTCACCAAACAACAAAATTCTTAGAATTTAATCTGTTACAGTTCTTGGATTATAGAACACATTTTATCATTTCTACTCTTAAGAGTGTCAAATGTCTGAAATGTTCAAATTTGATACTGTCTGAAAAAGACAACTGTATTTGCAAAGTATAGTTTATTATAGCATATATTTTTTTCCCCGATCCATTACTGAATCTACAATACAAAAGAAAATTGTACTCATCTTGAAATTAGAATATGGCAATATTTTAGAATGCCAAGTTAGGCAGCAGTCAAAGCAGCTGAAATCTCTCCTCATTTTAGAAGAAAGCAGCCTAATCTCAGAGCACAATGACAGTGGGATGATGATGTTGTCATAAAGTGTCCTAATTTCATTACACAGGCTGATAATGATCAGCATAAAGTTAGGAAGACAAAGCAGTACTCAATATGAAAATATCCATCTGCAAAGAATCCACCCTCACTATACTGTACATCTGGAAAGTCTGCTGTCAAGAGACTGGAAGGGCAAATTAATCACCTAAGTGCTCTCATTTATAAGACACATTCCAGGAGGCATATGGAAAGAAACAGATTATATATATATTTTTAGATTTTTCAAAACAAGGCTTCAAACACACACACAGTCACCCACACTATACAAACATAAGATAAGTACTGTATGTTAACAAGGAAACTGAAACATAAGTAATGAGCTTTTTGTGGTAGTCACAAGACCTCTAAAACAAATATTAAACTAGAAGAGGTTTGGGGAAAAGGGGACCTAATTCTGGGGAAAACAAAAATATTACACACAAACACAGAAGTATTCACACAACAGGCCCTAGTTATCCCTTTAATTGAATTCACTGAACTAATAGTGCATGAACTTTTTCACACAGGGACATTAGATGTTGGATGACTTGGTTTATGAAATAAATTAAACAAGTACCAGACTTTGGTGTTATTTATTCACTCATACTCCCTTCATCACTGTCACTAGGACCCACATTCAGTGGCGAAGATTTGCAAAATTCAGAATGGCAAATGTTCTTTCACAGAAATTTGCTAAACTCAGGGCAAATGTTTTTTTCACAGAACTCGATGTTTGTGCAACACTTCTCTCGCCAAGGCGTTCCTCGGGCAAGGCAAGTAGAGGCAACCTCCTTTCATAGTTTGATTTTGCTGAAATCTGAACACCAAAGACACCGCAGAACCACTTATTAGGAGACAGCCCCGAAAAGAAACAAGATTCTCATTGCAAACGTTAAGCCTTACAGGTTTCACCAGCTTCGGTCTCTTCTACAAACACTTATAAAGCACAACAGCAAATGCACAGTTTCAATTACATTTCTGAACACCACATCTATGCAGATTCGTGCAAAATAACGTGGCAGGCGTGAAATATCCAGCACCAGCTGTTGCCCCATACCAAAAAGGCTGTTGAATGTGTAACTGGTAACTTTGCTGACACTTATTTTCCCCACATTGGGACAAGAGGAGTGAATCTGGACTCGGTTCATGCGTCACATTGTAAGAACAAAACTGTAACAGACGTTTAAAATCAGATTCTTTATCACTGAAATGTAAAGTGGGCAGAAAGCAACCCCACATTTCTTCGTATACATGTAGTAAGAGGCGTTCTCATTTCATAGAAAGTTATGAATCATTTTTAACAGTATGAAATAAACTCTGCACCTCAGATTGTTTTAGCACAGCTGTTTTAAACCTGGGGTACCCAGGGACTGTGCAGGCCGCCCTGGAACACATATTTTCACCATGCAAACGAACACTCCTGCTCTGCAGTCAGTTTTGATTCGTGAATGAATATGCTCTGAAAAATCACCTGTTCTTTTAATCACAAAAAAATTACAGTTTTTGTTCGCTTTTAGTTTTAGCTTGAGAGAGGAACGAAAGATTTTTCTAAAGAGGAACAAAAAAAAACAGGCCATCATAGTGATCTTAGTTTTACACACGCAAGAGAGCTTGGAATTAACTTCACAAGAATAAAGATACAATGTGATCAAAATTCACCTTCGCTCTCTCTTACAGGTTGTTGAAATCCCAAATATACAGTACACAGTACGATTTTTCATAGCCGTATTATTTTTTCGGTCTGTATGCATATTTTGGAATAACATATGTTTAAATTTTAGAAATCAATAAACTTGAAATAGACATTTCTACCCTGTGTAACGACTGTTCTTTGAGCAGGTGCTGCACAAATACTTTGGCTAAACGTTAGTGCATCTGTATAGATCTGGCATTTCATACGAGTCTGACAAATTTAGGTCAGTTGCCTGATTACGAAAGATCAGCTTAACGTAGAATCAGAGTTTAACCTAGAAAAACATCTACCCATCAAACTTAACATTTCAATATCTCCATTCCAAGGATATAAATAATGCAGTCCAAAGTTTTGGTCTTCAAACCCATTACGCTCTCTTCGTCGCTGAAGAAACGTGAGTTTGAGAAATACAGTATCTGCATCGATCAAAGTGTGAAATAAGATCCCGAATTTTACTTGCGCAGAATTTACAGACTAATTTTGGGTTGCCTGGATGTAAAATGATCTGAAAACAAGTACAGTATACATCCATGAATGAAATAACATGTACCGATAACACTCACCTAATGAAAGAAAATAGGAATAGGATAAAAAAAATACATACATAATACAAGCTTCTTAAATTGCAATTGCCGTTCAACAAATACCTATCTTGTTTCAAGACAGAAGAAACAGGCATTTTATGAAATGCAAGCTAATATATACTGTATGCAAGCGAAGGGAACCGAGCAATAGCAAAACAACTTTGCAACTAAGCTCGTAACTTACGCACTTTCATGTCACTTACTCGTTGATGAGCATTTCCAGACTACACGACTTAGATCTGTTTACCGAACTGACATAAAATACATCTGACACCTCTGTTTGGCTGGCTAAGCAATCCCTTACTGTACGGGTTCAGACAGAGCACAGCACACAAACCTCGTGACCGAATCCTACAGCAAATCCAAATCACTCACTGTGCTTACATCTCTCAACCCCGGGTATACTAACAGTTGGACTTGGAAACCATCGTCCAATCAAATGCCAGTATCAGACGCATCCCTCTAATCATAGAGCAGAAGGTCCCAGAGCTAAATCGCCTGGCCAATCGCACCCTCACTCCTGGAAAAAAAAAGTGAAGAAAGTTATTTTGTGACATAGCGACACCAAGCCTTATCACTGCAGTGTTACAGCACTTACGAAAAATCAAACTTGGTGAGCTGAGAAATCTTTCAATCTAAATTAAAATCTACAGTTGTAAAAAATAGTAAAAAATAACGTCGATAAATATTCGTATACACACCCTTTTATACTATTAGTAGATACAGCTTAGGTTGCTTATATTGTTCTTATATGTTTATTATCTAAATTATAATTACTTCTCTCGCAAAACAAGAATTTATATCACTACAGGTATGAGTCTGGTGGGTTTTGAGCTTTCTTGTCTCATACTTTTCTAAGTGAAACTTCAGATAGGAAATAATACTGAGCCACTTTATTTCTTGTGGTAATTAACAATTGAACAATATCCAGTTAGTTATCATTTGAATTATATGCTTGCACATAATTTAATACAGTATTAAATTAAAAAATGTGTGATACTAAGAAACTAAGTGACTGAAACCATTTAGTTTTCCTTCAGAAACTATCTGCAAAACCTTGCTTTCTAGTTTTCAGTTGCTTCAAGGGAATGACTTGGACAGGATATGCCACAGACAGTAGTGTTTTACATGTCATATTATTTTTAGTACATCATGTAAAAATAAACAGTAATGCACAAAGTAAATACAAATAAACCATTTCAAAGCAGTAGAAAGAAATTAATAAAAATATAGAAAAAAATAGGTAGATACTGTACATGTAACATGTTAGAAGTATGCATAGCAGAGTAAAACTACTGCTCCACAATGCATGTTTTCATAAACATGCATATTTTGGTTACCACTTGTATGTGTATAGAGTATAATATGCAAAGGAACAAGTAATAGGTTTGTTCCATGCTGAAAAGAGAAGAAAGAAAACAGAACATTTCGGCCTTCTTCTCTTTTCAGCATGGAATAGGCCTTTACTTGTTCCTTTGCAGCCTATGCATGCTGAAGCAGCTCCCCACCTGAACTAGAGTAGAATATAATTTCTGATCGTGATTCCTTTAAACAGCAATTTTACATATTATTAATGTATAGTGTAAGCATTATTTTGGTCTTTGTATCTGATGAAATGTACATTTTCTTATGTTAAAATGATAAATCAACAATCGATAATTATAATGCATATAATCAACAATTGGTTATATTTTAGGAATTACATGATATTTATATAAGACGCAAAATTAGTTCTCTCCTGATGCAAGAGTTCTTTTTCTTTACATGATCAGTACAAGGCTCAAACTACAGAACCAAAACACTTGACCACTTTGACCTTTAATAGCTCCCACTTAAGTTAAGCTGATTAATGAACTGTGGCTATTAATAATCTGGTAAAAGAGATAACATATGTACATTCTCAAGAAGATGTTGAATTAGTCCTGAATTTGCTCTTGTTTCGAGTGAAAATGATCTAATACTGTCTGTAAATTGCTGTGTTAAACAAAAGACTTTTGGAAGTTTGAAAGTGTATTGCTTTAATATGATATTAACATGATTTCTTATCTAAAAAGATACCTTTCTCAGGACTGATGGGACTACTAAAATTATTGTTACTGTAGGTTTAGCAGTGGCTGTTCTACAGTAGCGAGCAGGACAGAATTATTCTTAGGCGATGGCTAATTAAATATATGCTTATACTGTACAGTATTTGTGAAAAAACACTTTTAGGGGTAAACACAGAAACATCAGTCACATGCATGTCTTAAGCAAATAGACTGATTAACAGGGACAGAGGTTTCTAAAACTGAAGTCATTTTGACCTAAAAATGACCACGCAGAAGATAAAACCATTAATAAATAAACAGACAGTGGGTTTACTTTTCTGACATCTGAGCTGGAATTAAAAAAAAAATCTGAGGCTGCTCAAAGGCAATTTATGAGATACTAGATACTGTATGGTACAAGAATCCATATATT
Source organism: Lepisosteus platostomus (assembly GCF_059453375.1). Lineage (NCBI taxonomy): Eukaryota > Metazoa > Chordata > Actinopteri > Semionotiformes > Lepisosteidae > Lepisosteus > Lepisosteus platostomus. The sequence continues at coordinate 52,411,531 of NC_142618.1, forward strand.
CGGGGGGGAAATTCCTAAGGAATTATTGACTTTTCAAGCTTTTATCTAATTTTCTGTCACATGTATATGGCTTTCTCTGTGAGAAAAACTTATCTCAACATCCCGGTAAAGGCAGATACTATTACATTTACTACAACACCACTGTGTGGAACCTCTTTTCACACTAGAAAACTGAATAATTTGCAATTATGGCAAATTGTAATATGCAATACAATTCCATTAATATTTATTTTAAAATATAAGAATTAATGTCCATAACAGAAATTAACAGAAATTTAGTGTCCATTATACTTTGGTGTGGTGGTAGTCGGGGTTGTCCTTGGTTGTTGTATTATTGTAAGAGTACAATTATTTTATGCCAATCTAAAATACTACTACAGTACATGGCCTCTTTAATCAGGCAGATCATGTGATTTCTACATTTCCTAAGGCACAGTGTGAGGACAAAGCATTGAGGAGGTTTGCACAAACATAAAAAATATACTAAAAAGTACTGTATGTACATTATTTAATAACACATTGGCTTCAATTTTAATTTGATTTAAATTTGTTACTACTTACTTTCAAAAACTCTGAGTCTAGGCCTTCTACAGTTCAAAACTACCCTTACTTACAGTACTTCCTCAGACAGAGACAGTATAGCCTCACTACAAATCAACAGAGACGCAGCTGTTCAGTCAGGTCATGCTTGTTTCTATACAATAAATGACCCTCCTGTATAATCTGCTCTCTTAAACCAATGCAAAATTATGAGAAATGCTTTTCTAACTAGATAGATCATAAAATATACCTGGTTCATGCTCAGGGGAAATAAATCTCCCCACAAACATAAAATGGATAGTCTTTTTCCCTTTGCTTCCGAAGAGGTTCAGTATTTGTATTTGGTGCTTCTGAACTTGGCCATTCCAATGCTACTGTATCTGCGTCAGTGACAGAATTCTTGTTGGTGAAAAGTCACAGAGAATTCACTAAATCACCCCAAATCCTGACTTGGGCCTTGCTAACTGCATAACTCTCTGGACATAGTGGAGCCACTCAGCTTCTGGTCTGAGTGAGCCATCTGTGACCATTCATCTTCTGATGTTCTGCGTTAGCTAAACGGTACAGAATATCAAATGACTGTTATAATCCTTCTTGGTATAACAAATAGACCTCTCCAACACACAACAATACTTGCCATTCCTTTGCTATACAGTATATCGCAGGATTGAGGACGATAAATAAAACTGTCTACTGCATTCCTGAATTGTGGAGAATATACAAAACCATGTCTATTACATTCCACATCAGCCAATCTTGTGGACATCAATTTGGGAAGCACAGGTCCCAAAGGAAATGACTTGTGTACTGGTGTACACTGTAAGAGGAGGTGTCCAATGCAGCAAATACTGTGCTTGGCTTGCCTTGTCAGAAATTCTTCTTTGACATTTTACTGTAGTTTTCTATACGTAATGCCTTTTAGTAGATTTTGAGACTATTTAATTAAAAAATGTAGGCAAATCTCAATGTATTTTGGGTAATTATCTCAAATAAGACTTTTTAAATAAAGGTAATGGTGATATACTGAAAAGAAATTTATTCAGATGTTTATAAAATAGATATTGCCTAAATTACTTGGCTATTTGGATCACATTAATGAAAAGAAAATAGAGCACAGAGGGGGGGTGGATGCTCAAATAGAGCAATGTAATTAGAGGAGTGTAACAGAAATATGTATTAGCATCACTGGTCTTTTAAATTTATTTATTATTATTATGTAAAACAGAACTTAAAGTTAAAAACACTGAGCCTGAATAATATTTGGGAACCACTATCCATGAAAATGTTTTTGGTATTCATTTTGGTGTCATTTTGTAACATATAAACAAAATGTAAAACCAACTTCACAAAGGAAGCAAACTAGATAGTCAAAAAGTGTACAATTTAAGGCAAAACATATTTTCATAAAATCATACAATGCATTTTTTAAGACCTTATTTAGAATTTGGTGTACAGATTTAGTTACCGTGTTGCAGAAATGCATAGCTGCTCGGGAATTGATCCAATGATCAGGGAAACTCAAAACAGATGATAAAAGTGAAAACAAGGGAAAATGTATTTAAAACTGGATGGATGTTTTTACATGGGGAATATCTATATTTATAAAAGTTGATCAAGGAGAAATATCAGATATGTAGATAAAACGTTGGAGAAGTACAAATGAAACAACAAGGCTATGTTTGAGAAATCTGATCTCCTGGATCTTCAAGAAGTGGATTAATGAGTCTCTTGAATTCGTTTTGTATTGATGTCTTTGACGAAGGAGTTGTCAATAAAAGTCCAAAAAATCTGACAGCACACAAATTTTCAGTTGTCACAATTTTCACTTTGTAATCCATGCCTTATAATGACAATTCTGCTCTCTATTAATATCGATGTGAATTGGAAAATTTGGACATGGAAAGAAAAATAAATGCAAATATACAGAGTTATTTCACATTACATACAGTTGTGAGAAAACGTTTGTGAACCCTTTGGAATTATCTGGATTTCTGCATGAATGGCTCCTAAAATGTGATCTGATCTTCATCTACAGTAAGTCATAATAATAAATGAAGTCAGTCTTATTTAACAAACAACACACACACATTGTCATATCTTTATTGAACAAATGGTTTAAACAATCAAGGTCATTGATGAAAAAAGTTTGTGAACCCTTATATTTAGTAACTAGTGGAACCTAAGGGTTTATAAACATTTTCTCAACTGTATTACTACAAAATTGAATCAAGAATAACAATTTTGCAGACTCCGCAAAACAATGTTATCAGCATTATCCAGTACAACACAGCTTTGGAACGGAGAGGAAAAACTCATCTTTGCCATTTAACACAGCATTTTGTGTTTTTTTGTTTTGGTAAAGTGAATCATATTCTACTGGCTGGTTTGCTGGAATCTGGGCACAGTGTTTCTGCCAAGAGACTCCACTTGTCTGCCCTCTGCTCCCACAGCAATCTGAATTCCTCTGTTATGAAGGGGAAACGCATCCTCACAGCTAAAGATTTAGATTTTGGTCACCAGTTTTCAACCCTGATCCCAGAGGACACCTCTGTCTTCTAGATTTTGCTCTGAGCTCATGCATAGAATACTATCCGATTAGACCTTTGTATCACGTTTATGAATTCAGTCTTTGGTTTCACAAATACCTACAGTAGTCACATGGATATAGTCGGTAAGAAACAATAAGGAGACCCCTTTAATTCTGTCCACAACCTTTCTGTTAAGTGGTCACTCCCTTATTCCTGTCTATTCATTAAGCAATTATTAAGAGGTGATAAATTCATAGGATTCCGAGCCAAATGTATCAAAAAAGAATAACACTACATCAGAAACCAAGCACTGGCTCTGCAGAGGCTCAGTGGAGCTACTGTGAAGACACACACCTTTATGAGGGCATTTATGAAATCCCAAACTCTGATGTACAACACTGATGCCCATTCCTAACCAAACTCCAACATTTGAAGAGATGAAAACTGTTTTAAAATGTCTAAAAGAAGTGAAGGTTATTTATTCTAAGTGACCAAGAGCTCACCCGCAAAGCAAGACAGAATTCACAAGCATTCCTCTGGACTGGAGTTGAGAACCGCTGATGTCGATGTCTTTTAAGCAATTTATTATCAATTCATTTACTTAACTGATGCTTGCATCTGGAAAAAATGGACATTTGTGCTCATTCAAAGACGGCTGGGTGTTCTAATGAAGTTCTTCGGGTGAAATGGAGTTTGTATGTTCTCTCTTTGTTCGAATGGATTTCCTCAGAGTGCTCCAGTTTCTTCCCATACTCCAAAAACACACGGGGAGGTTAATTGACTTCTGGGAAAACTGGCCCTGGGTGTGAGTGTGTGCATGTCAGTGGCTCTGTGTGCCTTGTGATTGGCTGGTCCCCCACCCATAGTGTACCGGGAAGTAGTTCAAGTAGGGAGCTGCGTCAGCATGCGCAGGCTGCAGAGGAACAAGTAAGAGTTTATCCCATGCTGAGACCCAAAGAAGGCTCCACAGCCGAAACGTTGTCTCTTTTCTTCTCTTTTCAGCATAGTGTACCCTGCCTTGCTGGGATAGGCCCTGGCTAACACAATTTTGCATTTTGTTAACCATGGAGGTAGTAATGTGACTATCTGGAGATACAGATGCATGAATAAGAGGTAGAGTAAATATAGAAGATGCATTTACAAAGGAACAGGATCAGTCCATTATTCATTGACAAACCAGTAGTCAACATGATAATGACCCTGGAAACAAAACTATGCTCAAACTAAATTCCACTCACATCAAAGAATGTCAGGTTTTGAAGCTGATGCCCTGGCCTCTCCCTTTCCTCGACTTTCACAGTCAAGAAATATTATGGAATCAGTTTGAAAAGGCAAGTGAAAAAAATCTACGAAGGCTCTGGAAGGTGATTCATAATGAAATTAGAAATATAGTCATAAACTGCTTAGGTTGTGCGACAGAGTGCTTAGGGCATGTTCTGCTCTGATTGCTGACAAGGAGAAAAGCTTTTGTATGAACGACTAGAAAGACAATATTTTCTATTGAGAATATTACTAAATCTAAGAAACTGAATAGTTTTTGAATTTTCGTTTTTATAAGATGTTTGTGATACAATTGCCAGTGTAGGCACAAAGCCGTATGCTATACTCACTTTATTGCTGTAAGTAAAGATGTACCATTCCTACATTTGTAAACTTTTCTTTGACTGCTATATAGCTAGAAAGGTAGCTACAGTTCCATACCTACAGGTATTTAATGTTTGGTACTATATACAGTATGTTTTGTTTTCCTCAGCGAGTGGTGCAGTTCAATGATCTGCCCACAAGGTGGCGAAAATCAAGTAAACTTGCAGAATAAAACGTTGTCATCATTACCTGTCCCTCCACGATTCCGCCACCTTAATCTCGTGTCTCCATCTTAACCAACATCAAATCATATTCTGTCTGCTCCAGCAAAGACATACCGGGTTTTTTCCTGATATAGCTGGGTGTATTAAAACACGGGCCTGAAGATGATTCCATAACACCGTACTGTGTGGACAGGACTGTTACCATTGAAACAGAGACTATTGTGTGAATAGATTGATTTGTTTCAGCACCTTCATGAAATACTGTTATATAATTAATTATAGGCAGGGGTACTTTTATTAACAAGTATCTTTTCAATTGGCACACGCCCCCTTTATAAAATCGATGATTTGCTCGTACACAACAGCTTTTTCTCAGGCTACCCATTATTTCAGAAGCTTGCCTTTTGTTTAAAGATGCAAAGCGACCCAGAACAACTCCTTTAAAGACAAAACCTACGCCTACCTTCGAACCTATATCTGTGTGGTTAAACTTGCTTTCCGCACCGTCAGCGAATAAATTGCATAACATTAAGGAATAATTTGAGGTGTCGACATAACCCGCCTTAGGCAAGAAGGCAGAGCGAGTTACAATTTTTTTTTTTACTTTCTCTGGTTTTGCTGCCTTGCACTGGGAAGAGGAAGTGCTGTATAGAGGCATTTCGGAACATAAACACAGACATGTGATTTGAGTTGAGCACTGTATGTATATATAGCCCGATCCACGCTTGCCCCGTTGGCACGTTCTCCAGCTCCAGATTCGGTCACGTTGCGCGATTCTTGCCTCAAACCTGTAGCTATGGAATCGCATTCCCTTCCGTGGGCTGGGTTAAACCAGCCAGCTTTCTGAAAGTTGTCGAGTGTGAAAGTGTGGTTCGCTAAAATATACGCTGAACGGAATTCAGTTGTACTACAGCAGCTTGTTTTCGTTTTAAGCCCCATGTGGAAGCGCTGGGCTTGCTCTCTGAGAGCAGCAGCGTGCTATGCATAGCTGAAGCGCACACACACACACACCTCCCCTTTTTTTTCCCCACATGCAATGTACACCAGGTATATTGCAAGGGATTCGGGGTACGGACAGGCTCTCTGATCTTGTGATTGCAGGAGTGGTGCGTAGTGCTGTGTGCGCCACGTTGGTAATCAATGCAACAACAATGACAGCGCATTTGCGAAGAGCTTTTGCGTATTAGTTTTGCCGAAGCGGAATTCAACAGCGACTAACAAAATAAACCCTTTTGGACCAGAGTGGATGAATGTGCCGATTGCAATTGTTGCGTTTCAACTCCTCACATCTTGATAACAGTCAACATACTTGTTTCTACCAGGACTGAGTTTTACACTGTGTGACTCCTTAGTGCTTGCCGGGAGGGGAGAAAAAAACCCAACTTAAAACAGTAAAAAAAAAAACGATGGGGAGCACAGCGATGGACACTAAGAAGAAGAAAGATGTAAAGAAGAATTCAAAGCAGAAAAAGAGAACACTTCGGCTTAACATGCCGGTAAGTTTACGATGCTTAAATTGTGTGTCCAGATATCAATTGTAATAATGTGAACCTATTATTATTATTATCATATTTGATCATCGTAGCTCTCATCTAATGTTTTGTTGCTGTTACGTTTTAAAGTTAAGTTGAGCAAAGAAATGTGGGCGGGGCTGTGGCTGGAAGGATGTTGCAATATATTGTTTGTGAAGAGATTTTCACCGCATTTAGTTGATTTTGACAGGATTCCTTCCTTTTCGCTAGCGTAATACCTTTCAGCTTAATCTAATGGCGCATATAAGATACCCATAATAAAATAAAAAACATGCATCTTATTGATCATAATTTGCTGCTAATTACGGCATTTTCTGTGGCATTTTGTATTTTGAAAACATTGAACGCCTGCAAATGCCGCCAGTCTATTGGTAAATAACTCCGCTCAGTTGACTTGGTTTGTTTTCCACTCAGAATATCATGCAATACTGTTGATTTAAACTATGTGGATGTAAATATTCGTTTCTTACTACTATTCATTTTGGTTTCTGGTTATTCGGCAAACAAATCTCGCTAAGTAAATGTTGTTTGCGAGTGCCTGTATTCTGGAGAAAAGGAGTGAAAAATATTTGCCCAGCTTTGACGATTTTGTGATGGACAAGCGGTGACGACGGTGATGGGTTTTAAAATGTCCTGTTTCGTTATAAATCTTCACACTCGCACACAGTATCCACTTTTGTGTTAGAAATGTTGTCCGAGGTAATATTGATGGGCTTCTTGGCTTTGCTGAACAGTTTAATTAAAACTGTATTCAAGTGCGAGCACGGATTGGCGAGTCAGTGTTTTACGATTCGTGTATTTGGAGGATGGCGTTGAAGAATTGCGTATGTGTATGTTCGGTCAGTTTTCAAAAGAGCCTTGGTAAGTGCAAATGTATCTAAGGAAAACACAAAACTTGTACAACCCCCCCGAGAAGCCTTTTTGTAAGAGAATTTGGGCTTGTCATTGATGCTGACAACACAAATTCGGACCGCTCAAGGCCAGCATAGCCGTTTGCAGTGAAGTGCACTTAAAACGCATTCTCCACCTGACTAGCATCCAAATGTCTTTTCCTAGGCAAAATAGAACAAGGTACAGTAATCATATATGAAATACCAATGACTTATTAATATAATATAGCAAAAATTATTAATTGGTGGCGTTATTTTTGATTTTATCAGACCAATTATTCACAGACACTTCCCCCCTTTTTTTCTTTATACAAAACATCATGTGCCTTTTTTGTTCTTCAATCAAGTTAACTTAGAGTGAATTGTCCCTCCCCAAATAAGTCCATTCCTCCTAAGTCTGTGCTTTGTTGAGTGTTCAGTACAGACCAACACATACAGTATAATGAATATGAAGTTTATTAGTTTTTTCCATTGGTGAGTGGCAGGTTGGATTGATGTTTTGGTTTGGTCCAGGTCACAGTGGGATATCAGTTGATCTTATTTACTATACAGTTGGAATTAAAGAATTTGGTTTATAGATGTCAAAAAAAAGGAATGACAGGGCCTGTGGTTGGCATTGCAGCCTTGCAGCTCTGCGTTCAATTCTTGGGATGCTACTGTATCTGCCTGGAGTTTATTTGGATAGGATTCCTTCCCGGTGCTCCGGTTTCCTCCCACAGTCTAAAGACATAATGGTATGTTAATCGGCTTTTCTGATATTTGGCCCTGGTGCTAGTGTGCGCGTATCTCTATCTGTATGTGCCTTGCGATGGAGTGGTGTCCTGTCCAGAGTGTATCCTGCCTTGTGCCTGTCCCTGGCCAGGATAGTCTCGGGCTCTCCCTCAACCCTGAATTGGATGAAGAGGTTCGAAGACGAATGAATGGATATCAAGAAAACATTTATTTGACAGTTTTATTTATTTATTAGGTCTGAATATTACAAGTTATTATTGGGAGATAATGACCACACATCATCAAAATAAGAAAAAATTGCTTGCCACCGAGACTTTCACGGAGACTTTGCTGTATCACTGTAGATAACGGTTCTTACTGCTGTCCGCCAGCAATGTCTGTCCTTACAATGTGCATTCCTACGTTTATATTATGTTAACTAACACTAAAAAGATATTTTAGCAGCTTGATTGTTTGGATAGAAGTAGGGATTTAGTCTTTGCTTTTGTTAATTGAGGCATGAAAGTGCATCACACAGCTAGACACATTTCTGCATTGGAAACAAGAGATCAATCTCGTTCAGAAATTTAAAATCTATTAAACATGTTGTGTTAAAAAGCCCCATGATCTTTTCATTAAAAGTTGCTGTATTTGTTATCTAGAATTTTGGCAGAATACACAGGGAAAATATATACATATAAAGATGGTGCTTAACTTTAATTTGATCATTCTCTTGCATAAACAAATTTGTTAGACTCAGCGCCACCATACAGTAAGTATTCAGGCCTCCTGACTGATTTCACAGAACCGTTCCTTTAGGATTAAACTTCTGAGAGAAGAAGCAGCCCCAGCAGCAAATCAGAAATTCTGTTTCACATTCTGCTCTGCAAAATAAGGAATGTTGTAGTATAGCAGTCTAAATCAGGATTGGACAAATCTAGGTACTGAGAAACAAAGGTTCTCTTATCTTAATTACTCAATTGACTAATTATCTAGAAAAGTCAAATCACCTACCTTTTTAAAGTCTTAATCAGTAACTAATTGCAAACTTCCTGGAAAAGCTCAAGGACTGGAGTTGCCTACCTCCTGGTCTAAATCATGTCCTTTTTATTACTCTTGCAATGAGCAAAAGTCAGTGTTTGTCCAGTGAAAGATTGTTGGGTTTATTCCAAATTTTGTTTGGTTGGATAGTAGCAGTGTTCTGCTCAGCATTTTGACAATTTCTCTCTGTACAAGTTCTGTGGTTGGTTCCATTACGGGTTTTGTTTTGCGGTTTTTGCCGATATACCGTATGAAGTTACGGTTTTCTATAGTGTGACCGCTGTGTATCATTCCAGTCTGCATTATTTCTCGGTGCTTACTGCGCTAACTTTCCTTCAGCTGTGCAAAGCATCCAAATACCCGAAGAGTTAAAGAAGGCCTAAAAGGTGATAGAAGCTCATCCATGCTTAGCCCTAGCTATAAATGCACTATTTCTGTAGCCCCCAGCGTTCATCGCCATGTGACCTTGGAACGCTTTGGAATCTGCATGGTTTCTATCTCGTGAGACCGCAGGGAGTGTTTTGAAGACTTTATAAGAGATGGCTGTGTACACTTGATCTGTGTAGGAACCTTCTCAATAACCTTTGTGGATTTGCACACACATCACATGTTTGTCAGATGTGTACTGTATAGATATACAGTCGTTAAAATTTTATATTGAGCTGCACATTGTGGAGCTGGATGAAAAGGGAGGACCTTCTTTTCTCTGCGGGGACTTTCTGTTAACTCCTATTCTCTTTTTGTTTATTGATTTTACTCGGCCAGAAGCAAAACTCCATATGGGGTGGATGGAAACCCAAATCAAAGATTTGTGGTACTTCAGATGAAAAAAAAAAAATGCACAGAGAAGATGTTCCCACAATGTCTGTTACGTTGTCAGCATTTGCTGTGTCTGTGGGAGTATTTCCTCAAATTTGTACCCACACAATGTTCTGGCACAGCCAGTTTTCAAATCCCAGTAGAGCGGAGCAAAAGAAAGCAAAAAGTGATCAGAACACAAAATTGTGGAGAAGGTCAGTGTGGCATTTGTGTGTTCTGCAGAGAAGACACATTTCTTACAAACTAAGCTGAAATTGGTGATGTTTAGCCATTTTTCCCTTGTTTCATATATTATAGACTCATTTTTGTACACCAATGTATATAACAATATAAGTACCATCTTTGTGGATGCAATGTATGCTCAAGTATCCATAATATTTTTGATGATATTGTTGCTGGGGTGAATGCACTTTACTTTATGTGTTCGGATTAGGACTGCAGTTACACAGTGCTAAGTGTATTTCATAGTCATCAGTTTGGTTTACAATTATCATGATTCAGTTTGGTTTATACAGTAGTTCAACACATTGTGAGGGAACCAAAATCTCATAAAAAGTGTCAGCTTAGCATGGCCTCTCCTAACAAAGGATACATTTAGAAATCTGGAAACCGGCCCAACCCCCCCCCCCCCAATGAAACACAAAGACCAGTTTCTGCCATTAATTTTACTTCAGATAGTTACTATCTTCCAGTGAGCTTAACGGTGGTTAAAAAGCTAGCACCGGAACAAAACTTAAAAAAAAGACTGAGCGTTTTGGCAAAAGTGAACATTCGTTTCATTTCGAGACTGAATTTTCATTTCAGTTGTTCACGTTGCTCCCTTTTACTGATGAGAAAAGAACTTCGTGCAGATGCAAAAGGTAGCGGCCTAATGATTTTTTTTTTACAAAGGCAGACCCAGCAATGGTTTGGATTGATTTCATCATGTGGTGAAAAGGAAGGGAAGGGTTCCAAAGCTTGAACGATCTGACTCTCATCGACACGTTTCTGGCAAGAAAATGTTTGTTGACATGCAACACCTCTGTGTAACGATAAGTGCTGTTGAGAAAAACACAATGCGTTTCAGTGTGTCATGCCATATTCATGTGGATTCTGTTGGACTGGACATTGAAGATACTGTCAATAACTTCATTAGCAGGGGTGCAACACAAAATAACTTTTTCTTCTTAATATGTTCTTATTATTAATGAAGCTTTATTTTTTAATCAAATGTATGAGTGGGAAAGGGTAAATGCTTTATGAAAAGTGAATGTATTGCAAGACAAGCATTCCCAGTAACTTTGTCAAGTAGGTGCCTATGTGACAGTACTATGCGTTGCGGTAGCCAGTAAAATCCTGCACAAGTACTGTACCATTAAGGTAATCTTTTTTTCCTGTCTTGTTTAATCTAAACTGTTGTGCAAGATGTAAATGTTTGTTTTTGTCTTAAAATGATATTTTCTTCCATTCAGTTTGAAAAAGGCATTTTGTTTGCTCGGTATACTTTTTACGTGGGATTGGAACGGAACAAGTACCTGCTTGATATAGGAGTGGTATTTTGACCTGCCTGGCATGGCTCCTTGTGTTGATACAGGGGGTTTATGATAAAACGCACAACCAGTGTATTTTTCAAAATACAGTGCTGCATATCCATCCCTTCTTACAAAACATGTAATTCTCCAAAATACCAAACTTTGCACATCACAGACAAGCCTCAAGTACGGATTTATATAATCACCAGGTGGAGTTTGGAAGTGCCTATGACACACTGTCATCGTCGATTATTTACACAGCTGGCACTGACTATATTATTGAAGGTAAAATCATTTTAGTACAATGGATTTGTAAACTTGTCGCTGTTATTCCTTTTCTTCAGTTTTGCTTAGGCCCCATGTGTTGCCACTTACTGGCTTCACTTGAGGAACTGCTAGAGTTCAGTTTTCATTTCCACCTTTGGGAGGTCCTGGTCTCGGAGCTATAGGAGCAGGAATTGTTTGCATTCTGATTATACGACGTGTCAAAAAAGCTTATATTAGTAGCTCTCTGGTGTAATTGTGACCTGGTGTAATGTAACCTGCAATGGTGCTTGATAAGAGCATGGCATGAGCTCTGTGGTCCAGCTGTTGCTGGGTCGAGCCTGGGCTGTACCTGTTGCTCCTGGCTGCCGAAGGGTTTCATTATCTTACCATGCAACTGCAGCCTCTGAGATTTTCTAGAGGCCTGTGACCTTGCGCGACAGATGTGCTGCTCCTCCATTCAGGACCAGCTCAGCTGTAAAGCACTGTGAAGAGCGCAGTGTGTCAAACCCCAGTGCGAGTGTGGGCTACAATACAGGCAAGATCTTGGGGCCTCTGTGAAGGTCAGGTAGTGATCTGGTCTACTGTATTACTGCTACATCCAAGATGCACGGGTAATCCCATTTGGGGGGAAAAAACAACAAAGAAAAGAATTTGGTTTTTCCAGTTTAAGAAGGAAAAAAACACCTGAAATGGAAACACTGTGAAAATACACAGGGAAGTACAAGAACAATAACTGCCAATCAGATCCTGAGCATTTGTGATACATAAACAAGTCGGCTCCCTTCATGAGTTTTTTTTTTTTCCATTGGACTCAATGGGCACCTCATTTTACTAGATTTGTTTCTTCATCTCAGATTAGCAGGAAACCATTTTACGTACATGATTTTCACACATACCCCTCCTCTAAATTCAGATGCACTAAAACCATTGGGAATGGAGGAGATGGAAATTCCAGTTTCGGTGACATTATTGTCAGCAGCCATATCACCCTGCAACTCACAACTGGCAGCCCACTGAAGCTCAGCAGGTGTGAGCCTGGTCAGTACCTGGATGGGAGACCCCTTGGGAAAAACTAAGGTTGCTGCTGGAAGAGGTGTTAGTGAGGCCAGCAGGGGGCGTTCACCCTGCGGTCCATGTGGGTCCTAATGCCCCAGTATAGTAACGGGGACACTATACTGTAAACAGGCGCCGTCCTTCGGATGAGACGTAAAACCGAGGTCCTGACTCTCTGTGGTCATTAAAAATCCCAGGGCGTTTCTCGAAAAGAGTAGGGGTGTAACTTCGGCGTCCTGGCCAAATTTCCCATTGGCCCTTACCAATCATGGCCTCCTAATAATCCCCCTCTATGAATTGGCTACATCACTCTGCTCTCTTCCCCACTGATAACTGATGTGTGCTGAGTGTTCTGGCGCACTATGGCTGCCGTCGCATCATCCAGGTGGGGCTGCACATTGGTGGTGGTGGAGGGGAGTCCCCATTACCTGTAAAGCGCTTTGAGTGGAGTGTCCAGAAAAGCGCTATATAAGTATAAGCAATTATTATATTATTATTATTATCCTTACTCGGCACACCTGAGGTAACACCCTCAACTCTTTCCGCAGCAGGTATTCGGACCTCACTTTCATGTCCCACCTGAAGGACGTTACCTTCTAGTCCAGAAAGTTTTTGCTATCTGCTGGGTCTCCAGCAAGTCTTTGCTGCCTTGGAGGTCTCCCATCCCAGTACTAATTCCAAGATCGGACAAGATCAGACTACAAATTATACAAGACTTCTCCAGCTGACAGTGCTTTCAACATTAACTAGCATCCAGCATTCCACAGATTCCAGTCATTTACTGCTCCAACCGATGAGTGTTTGTGATGGTCTCAGTGGTGACCTGTAATGTCAACCCTGTTGTCATTGTAATGCTGAGTAGACTCAATCTGGGTGATCCATCAGAGAGGGGGTGTTTGAAAATGAGCTTTTTCAGCCAGTGAAGTCTGAAGACCCCTGCTCTAGACCTGGATAAGGTCTGGATTGGTAACTTTTGCTGAGGCCCATGTGGTGTTTCTGGAATCAGCTCATGAAGCTATACTTTCAATAGACCTCAAATAAAGGATACAAAATTAAATTGAACGTGAGATTTTAGATATATGCAAAACGTACTACATGCTCTAGCTCAGTGGTTCTCAAACTTTTTGGACCAAGTACCACCCCTGATCAAACCAAAGCATCCAAGTACAACCTACAAGTCACCTTCTCATAGGAGCCCCAGAAATTCTCAATGACCAACAAGAGCAACACACACTCACATACACATATAATAAATATTATAATAATAAACTCAATTAATGAGAGAACTGTCCAGTCTTTCTGTTATTTTACCTTACTTTCTGCATGAAGCCCTGCTAGATGCACGTGGACAACGTACCAGATATGAACATGTTTTGTATCTGCTTCTTTTCATGTTGAGTTTTTATGTCAGAACAGTGTTTGTCTAAATCAAGGCTGTGCATTTCATTATAGCTCTGTAAAAAGAATTAAACTAAAGAGCCTTTCTGACACTGAATACAGACACACATCAATATATGAACAAAACTATACAAGCTCATCTCCTTCACCTATTCAATGCCTGGAAGAATGTTCTCAGCAATTTATTAGAGTATCTGTCCATTGTATTGTATGGCTAGTTTATAGCATTTGCTTGCCAAAATTGTTTTGAATTGTAGAATCTAGGTAAACATACCATGGGAAAACATGTCTGTAGTCCCAGCTATGTGGATGCACTTTAAAATGTCTGAACTGTAAAAAAATATTTTTAAAATTGAGGAAGAACCTGAGAAAAACCTGTTGATGTCCAAGACGGTATCTCCTGTCCTGTACTTCATTGTCTGTCTTCGCCAGTGTTGGACAGCTTTGGCACCTGGACTCCAGGTGATGGCAAGTCTTTGCTCTGGCTAATGTTTAATTATCCAAAGTATCTGCTCCACCTGGGACACCTAAACAATGAAAGATCAGTTCATTAGTGAACCTTTAGTTGATTTTCGGAGTCCTGTAATGTCCTGTATACCAGGTGCCAAGAAAAACTACTGCTGTTCTACACATTGTTTTCAGTACAACTATTTAATACCTGGAAAGGTGTTGGCTGACAATCTGAAATGTTTGCTAAACCTGTTCATGCATTTGACAGACTGATATTTTTGTTTGTTTGTTTTTGTGTGTATTCAATGTCATGACATCAGAAAGCTAATTGCAGGTTTCCGTGACATTCCCAGTTTTTATTTTCAGTTACCAGTGAAGTTTTACTGTAACCAACCCTGTGACACCATTGCATGTGATCAGAAGATGAACAGGATAAAACCTCTTCTTTGTCATAATCTTAATCCATGTCTGTCACACTGCAGCCCTGCTCACAGGGCAGTGTCCTTAGAGAAGCTTTAAAATGTTTCCAATAGCCACTGGAAAGTTTCTTCCCTTCCATAGGAAAAGGAAAACATGTGCAAAATGGAAATATTCACAAATCCCATCCTAACTGCCATCAGCTCCCCTATTACAGTACATATGGTGTTTCCCCTTCTCTTGGGTTTGTTTCTAAAAGGGGTTTAAGATCAGGGTAGGTGTTCTTGGTAAAATACTTTATGGAAACATGGTTTTCAATTGTGAATGACTAGTGGTGAGGGGGAGCAAGTTATTCCATAAAGCAATTAGATCCAGCAAATATCCAGGATTTGTATGTAAACAAGGTGCAGAAAGATTAGAAAAGGAGGAAACATCTGTGAGGGTGGAAATGATGTCGAGTTGGGATTAATTGCTTTAAGCATGCCAAAAGGCCCCTGTTTCCTAAGAGGTGGCTTTAAAAAGTTAATAATTTTAACACTTCCTCTCAGAATATTTGACCCATGTAGTAGGATTTCCCTTCAATGACTCTTAAAAGCTTCCCTTGAAATGACAAGATGAATCTAATCCCATCTGGAGGGATGAATAGTTTGATCTTTGAGACCACAGTCATTCTGTTCTTATGTCCCTTGGAAAGGCTGGAAACTCTGGAACTTTTCATTGATTGAAAGTGCATAAATCTGAAGAAAGTGCTCTTCGAAATTAAGCGACATAAGCAACATTCATCTTGTTGTTTTTTGAAAAGCTGTCGTTTTTTTCTGTCATTTTTCCCTTTTAATGTTTCGAGTCGTTGGTTGCACACTTACACGTAGATCGAGTCTGTGTTTCTTTGAGCCTAAATATGCATTCCCTAAGTTGCTGCTTAATACTGCAAGTACTCTCTTAAGCTTTTTACGTGTGTAGGAATAAGAAATATCGCAAATGAGGACATGGAGCCCAATTTACTTATTTGGTAGTAGCTAATTGTCGGGCAGATTTCATCCAGCTGTCTGTAAATGTTTTCCATCTTCTAGACTGTGGGGAAAACATCATAATGGCTGTCGGCTACAACAGTCACCTTCGATGTCAACATCCACAACATGGTTGGGTAGCTTATTTCAGGCATGCATAACCCTTTGTGTAAAAAGTGCCTCCTTTCCTCAGTTTTAAATGCACTGCCCCATAGTTTCAGTCTGTCCCCTGACCCTCATGTCGGAGTTGGTCCTGACGAAGTTCATGGGGTTGACCTTGTCATGGCCTTTGAGAATTTTTATTGCTTGAGCCAGGTCCCCTGTAGGGTTGTCTGATCAAACCTATAAAGAAAACTAGAATGAGTTATTTTAGACTGGAGCGTAGTTCATTCCTTTAAGCCTGGCAATGTATCTGGCAACTCTTCGCTGGACAGATTCCAAAGCTGCAAGATATTCTTTGAAATCTGGTATACGTCCTACAATTCTGTCATCCAGTTTCATGCTTTCCCACATAGTGTAGAAGATGACAAAGGTGTCAACAGAGGTATCTAAATCTTTCCTGCCTAGCTTTTTTAATTTTAGTGTTTCCTCGCTTTTAATCTGCAGTTTTATATCTGCTTCCTACAGTATATGTACTACTCTGGTTCAGTCTTAATTTTTTAAGTGTTTCTGGATTTCCATTTGAGTTTCTACAGTGCTGGCTAATCCTCCTATTTTGTTAACATCTGCAAATTGAACTGATTTACTAACTGTACCAAGATCTAGAACCTTCATATAACTTAAGAACGTTGGTACCAAACAGTGGCAAAGGGGTTCTTTCAGGGATATAAAATTAGAGATGCTTACGAGGGGCAGTACAGACTACTGCCAACGTCGGGAGCATGATTTGCTTGTTTATTGAAGCTGCACTCAGAACCGGAGGCTGTATTTATGTGTTGTGTAATGCAGCACATTGTGGCAACAAGCTGATTACTTCAGGGTGCCCACAATCTAAGGGGGTGCACTTTGCATACAGAGTCGAATAACAGTTTTATCGAAGAATTCTCTCCTTGCAGGTAGGTTTAAGCACTGACTGAGTTTAAGAAAAGTTCATAGTGCTTAGAAAATCAATTTAAACACTTTGGCCTGGTTAATACAAGTACAAAACTGTCGACCTATGCTTTGTGCCTTAGAAATGTACTGTTCTGCTATTGCTCTGAGTGCAGTCCCTTGACCGACTCTAGCTACAGTATGTACTGTCACACAGTGGATAAGATCCGTGTTGGGACCAGAGAAAAGCTGAGAGGCATCTTCAGTATTAATCAGTAAATCGATTAAGTGCCAAATTTGGGGTCTAACTGGATATTAGATTTCTGTGTGAAGAGAACAGTTATGTTTAGAAATCTGTTTCTTAAAAAATATTTGGCAGATGTTGCTTGCTGGCACATTGAGCAAACCTACTGTATGAGCTGCTCAAGTGACCACAAAATATCAAGTGCAAAGCAATCGCTGTTATCTTACAATGATAGATTTATCTTAAAGGACATGTTCTGATATGGACGGAGACCATTGCATTCACAGTATGACTATGATAAGGCTGTTTTGCTTTCTAGTGCTATAGGCCTCCAGTTACTGATACTGGTACACTCGTAATTCTGATCATTTACATTTAGCTTTGTAGTTGACTGTTCATCTCTTAATCGTGTCATGTTACATTCAAGAGAAAAAAAGGACATTTTGGCATGTTATTTTATAAATACGTGGTAGTGCAAGTGGTACTTGCATACTGTATGCTTCTATATTGTACCTCAATTGATTGAGTGCTATGAACTATGGACTTTGATTGTATTCTGTTAAGATAATGTGTCAGCCTAGTATTTATACCTTTCTTTGTATTCATCAATTATTTGACACAATCTCTCGCTGGCATTGACCTTTGTATTATCATTCACAGAAAGTGTGCAAAGTGCCATAGATGGTGGGCCAAAACTTTTCATGTAATGTGATTCTTTATCGTTGTATTTATAGAGCAATAAAGTGAAGAAAAGTGTAAATTTTATAGGAGTATTTTTTAAAACTGTTTGGACATTGTGTTTCTCCAGTTAGTATTAGTTCTGTGCCTTCTTGTGTAACTGTCATGTTTGAACGTTTTAACGTGGAGTTAAGGGTTGTTGTATGTTTGCCAGTACTGTCTGTATTGTGATAATGAGAATTTAATAGTGCCGCCAGCAGAGGAACAGATTGTACTGTAGGTCGTTACCTCCATGGGCTTTGTTTTTCTTGAAGGATTGAATGCTCTTTCACTTTATGAGGACGTTTTTCATGAAGTGTCAGGACCCCCACCCCTGGTGAGGATACTTTGGTGTTTGATCCGATTATGATTGTTTTCTAAATTACAGTACAGGTTCACAGTTTCTTAATTAAATAGACATTTTGCTTTGTTGTTGTTTTTTTTTGTGTGTCGTGAAGATGAAAAGGTCATGTTGATGGAACAGCTGTGTATGTATTAGCCATGCTAAGGAATTACTGTAATAACGCTGAAAGTGGCAAGGTATTTATATTTTGTGATCGCAAGGAATTTGATGACGGGTGTCTAGAGAACACCTGCCCATCGTAAAACAAACTTGTAAAAGGAGAGCTTTGAAATCTTAGCGCCCAAGTAAAAGTAAAATTTTCTTTGCCTTGAAATAAATTCAAGCTCACATAAAAGGTAAAGTAATTCATTTCTTTTTTTTTTAGTATTGTCTCCCTTTTAGATCTCCACTCTTTAAAATGTTAAGGGTTGGCTTAAGAAGATAAGGAGCATTTTTGTTCTGAGGCAAAATATCTAGGAATCTTCATAAAATGTAAAAGATTATTTCACTTGTTTTTTGACTCTGAAAGGGATATTACGCATAACAGCTGTGTGACGGTTTTGCACATATCTGAGCCCATGAAGGTATCAGACCTTTTCAGAGCTTCTAACTGTTCCACTGAGGCAGATTGCAATGCTTTAATCACAGAGTGAAATATTAGATGTGAAAACTGGCCGGTAACTTTTCCTAGTTATTCATACAGTTCACAGAGAGAGAAATCGATGTTAAAGAGAGTAACAAGGTGCGTGGTGTGCAGTCTTTGCTCAGACAACAGAAACCACTTTGATGTGGCTTCGGTAAAAAGAGTTGTGACATCCGTTCCAATATGGTAAGTTCTGATGCGGTAATTTAGTATTTTTCAGCTTTTGTCTCTCAGCACTGCCAGTGGGTGTATTCTGTATCCAATATTAGGAGCGGCAGATACTGTACAATATCAGATAACCAAACAGTTATACTGTTAAAAGCTTGCCTGAAATGATATTCCTGATCACTAAATCAAGTTTTGAGATTTATTGTTTCCGAGAACTTTTTCCCATCGTTTTCCCTGTGTTACGAAAGCAACATACAGTATAGCTTCTTAAAACTGCAAAGGTTAAGCATGTAGTGTCTTGTGATTATAGCAGTTTTATCAAATGCTGAAAGCAATCAGATAAGCTCAGCACCTTCAGAGAGAACAGGAATGTACTGTAGCATTTCCATTTGGTGGACTAGATGTTCATTTTTCAGTATTCTGAGAACATTTCTAGTGATAAAACCTGGATGTGAATGTTTTTGTACGTGTCTTGCTTTCTTAGGCAAATTTTATTTTGCTGAAACTGGGATAATCCTGGGTGTACTGTGGATACAGTACAGTAAAAGCACTTTAACTTGAAGTGTCTTTGCCCATATTTCTAATTTTATTGAATCTGAAATCCTAATTTATTTCATTTTTATAGTCCTCCGATTTGGAATGGCCAGATGTGGTTATCAGATTGGGGTTTGCCCCTGCAGGTCTCTGGGGAGGTGAGGACCAGACAGCCCCTTCACTGAAACACGCGCCTGTCAGGTCCCACTGTCTTTTTTCCACAGCGCGCGTCCTAGTGTACCTACAGACATGTTAACATTCATTAAAGGAAGGCCGCTTCCCTCCCTGTCGGTTCAGCGAACTCGCGGGTGGATGTGTGGTAGGCCGATATCGCCCTGGGCATCTCAAGCCCGGCCAGGCCCAGTAGCACTGAGGTCATTTTGTGTCGCTGCTTGAGAAAATCCCACCCACAGCTGGTTAACGATCCAGCCCAGATCTGAACTTGGAAAAAGCTTAAAAAATCTTTGTAACAAGGAAATCCCAGTTAGAACCCCTACAGTCCGGCATGGTTGAGGGATTCCCCTTAGGTTCTAGTTGCACCTCTTGGGGGGTGGAGGGAAAAAAGCAAACAAGGCCCTGTAACAAGAGCGAGAGACCTGCGCGCAAATTTGTTTCTCCATGTTCTTTTTTTTTTAGCATGAGCTACAGCCATGACTTTCTATGAGGTTCTGTCTGCTGTGATTTATGCAGGAGTAAATAATGGTAACAGCCATCGCTGTCATGAGTCTGCATTTCTGCCTTCTGTTGCTCAGCTTGTCCTCGAACCTCTTGGGGCGGGGGAAAAAATGCTGATTTTCATTTAATGATCATTTAACCTTTCCCTAGTTTAGGCTATTCATATTAAAATTATAGATTAAATATACATTCTCATTTGCCTGTGCTGCTGAAATTAGTTGTTGATTTTTGAGGAGTTCATGTTATTGTTATTCATGTTATGCGTTTGGGATCCCTATGAAATCGTCCTAAATCCGTGTTCCTTCCCGATGAAAGCACATGTTGGGTTAGAACACCGTAGAACTCATACTATTCTATGGTTCCCCTTATTTTGTGAACAACAGTTGTTTAGAAAATCTCATTCATTTCTGCCCGTGAATCCCTTTCATATTGTAGTAATATATAAAAGCTTTTTAAAATCATGCAGAAAGGTACAGCATAATCATTGCCTCCTTTTGACAGTTCTCCAGGGTTTTCTGCCACAGCAGTTAGAATCAAATCAAAAACCGCAGAAGCACATAGCTAATAAAATGGCACCCTGCTGTCCGCATGTGGAAATGAGTGACATTAAATAAAGATGCAAGCAAGCAGAATTGACAGCAAAAGCTTTGTGAAAAGAATGGCAGCCTGGTGTTTGAAAAGAAGCTTTGGCACCTTCTAGTTCTTCCAAATTCGAGGGCGGGACTGATGTCTCGCATCTAATGACTCAGGCTCTGAATTGTTATATTCATCCAGACAATGCAAGCAAAGGTCCAGCCACGTAGACTAGATCTGACTTAGTCAGTCTCCGAGTATCAGTGTTCAGTGGCTGAGATGGGAGAAAATGTGTGTCAACAATATCGCTGTCACCCACGCAAAGCTTGCTTGTATGGCAAAGTGGAAAACCTATCTCAAATCCTAAATGTAGTTTTGCAACAAACATTTAAGTGAAAGCATGTAGAAAATGGTTTAATCGAATTTCAGTTTTTCTCTTTAGTTTTTTATGCTTATTGTAACTTGTCGTACCCTTAGAAGTCTTCACTTGGGGCATTCAGATTTTGAATAAAATATAAACACACTTTATTCAACTTTAATATCATTTTGCAATTTCTCACAATGGGTCTCCTTAGGATGGGCCACTGTGCCAACGTGCCACCCTACACTACGAGTAACTTTGATGGAAACGATAAAAGAGAAAAGTTATTTACATATTTGAAAAACCCACGAAAGTGTTGTGATCCATTATGTTGTGACTCTTTTTTTTAAATACATGCAAAATGGAGAAGTCCAGGAGCATATCCAAAAGGAGAATAGCTGCACTGCATTTTTTTTAATCTCTTTTAAAGGGTAAAGCTAAGAGGCTACAGTATTTTTTGCATTCCAGTGATCCTAGATAACGGTTCACTCCCTTATACGGTACATGCCTTATTCCACAAAACAAAATAGGAAGGTGTGTTTTGGAAACAGTCTTCACTGCAGTAATCCTTCATTGCAATAATGCAAAAAGTAAAGGTGTAAAACATTCCTATTGTTCCATAATGGTACTGTATAAAGGCTTTCTAATGCTGTGCCTTTTTCAGTTGTACTAATTAAGTCTATAGGTCTGTCTCCGATTTGCTCTGAATGATTCTTCTGTAAAAGGAACAGAATCCCATCTTGCAGCTCTCGGTTGTCTTTGGACGCTGGCCATTTAGAGAAGGAGGTTGCACTTCTTTCGAAGGTGAATCCTTAGGAACATCAGAATGCTCGTGAAGTGGCAATGTGCAGACATGCAGTACCGCTTTGGATTATGCAATATCCACAGTCCAGATTGAATTTCTGTGGAACTCGCTTTCTGTTTCCAAAAGTACATGTCGAACTCCTCCCTGCAGCGGACTGTAACTCCCGACTGCTGCTTTGTGATTTGACAAGCAGTTACCCCATGCTTGGCAACATGGCTGGTTGAAATACCCTCATCATGTTACAGCAGAAAACAACGATTGCTTTTAGCTCGTAGCTGGCAGGGGCTGGCAGCCACATCCGACATGTTGTTTTGGTCTGTGGTTGCCTTCATTCAAAGTGATTTCGGCGGCAATTTATAACCTTCATCAGTACATATTCCCTCCGATTGTGAAGCTCAGTCCTGGCTTTGCAGTAAATGACTGGTATCACATTCATAGACATGCATGAAAAAACAGCTCTCAGTATTATGTTGTGACCACTGGGAAGCACAAAAGTCTGGTGCTGTGTTTCTCTTGGGAAACAAAGTAATTTTATGGCGGTTTTCTGTCTTCTTTTCTTGTTTTTATCAATTAAGCATATCTGCAAGCTCCCAGCTAATAAAGTTCATCTTTGGGATTACAAATACTGCACTTAAATGTAACATAAAATAATGATAGACACATTTAGGAAGTAGTCTGCCTTTGTTGTTAGGATGGTTAGGGATCAGGTTAGACAATAATAATCATAATAATAATAATCATAATAATCATTATTATTATTGTTGTAATGTAATGGTAATGCATGCATTTGGATGGCAAACTTGTAAATTGACAGGAAACATACAGCACAGATAAGTGCTAAAGACGTAGTGTAGTGGAGTACCACAGGGATATATGTTAGATCTATAGATCCTCCTTTTCTTCTTAAAATGCTGCTAAGGTCACGGATAAAAGGGAAGAGGAGGACTATTAAAGAAAATTCTAAAAACCTTAGACACAATTCAAGAGACTGTAATGTTTTTCAAAGTACAGTAGGTAATGTTCTTGTTTTGTTATATTTGTCTTACCTGTAGTAAATTCTGGGATAGGTGCCTTGAGTTGTCTATAAACGGGGGGAAAAAAAGCACTGACACTGTGGACTTCAGTGGTACTTGGATGGAAAAACACACGCTTCCTGAAAAAATACATCATTGCCAAATCCAAACTAACCATATGTTAAGATAAACAATTTTATAAAGTAATTCCATTTGAATTGAAAGAGTATTTGAGTAGGTTTCCAAACAGACCTATGATCTTGTGTGATGGGCAGGTGGACATATGTTACACAGTCTCTTTTGGAAGTTCATTACAGTTACAGTAGGTAAATAAGTCCACAAGTATTTGGAAATTATTTATCCCTTTCAAAAGCCATAGGTTTAATAGTAGTGCCTATCCAACTACAGTCGACATTCAAAGACCTGACCTCTGCTTTAAACCTATTTTGTAACTGGTAGAAGTTAAAATGTAAATGTTTTGGTTATGAGGGCAACTCATAATTATAAAAGGATCCACCGATCTGTGAACTGCTGAATGAAGAATGAAGACAGGCCAC
Source organism: Lepisosteus platostomus (assembly GCF_059453375.1). Classification (NCBI taxonomy): domain Eukaryota; kingdom Metazoa; phylum Chordata; class Actinopteri; order Semionotiformes; family Lepisosteidae; genus Lepisosteus; species Lepisosteus platostomus. The sequence continues at coordinate 52,435,165 of NC_142618.1, forward strand.
ACAGATGTTCCACATGAAGAATGTCAGGAAAGTGCAAAGCAGGCACTTGGCAGGTGACTATTAATGTACTGTAGACAAGTGCAGAGTGTAACATGGAGCTTCTAGACTAGTCAATCCCACCCCTTGTCCTGGGAGACCCCTCTGTCTGCTGGTTTGTGTTCCAGTTGTTGCCTTCACTACAGGACTATGGATCTCAGGTTTCTATTTCAGATGCCCCTTTCCGAATTGCTTTCAGCTCTTGAAGGGTTTAACGGGAATGTTAATTCGAACCACCCCTGTCCCATTCCTGGGTTTCAGCACTGCCGTCATTTGAGGGGCATTAGCTGAGGAGTAACTAATTGGAACTTGGTGGAAGGAAACGAAACACTGATGACGGGAGAATTTGATACCTTGCTGTGTCTGTTCATCAGAAATTGCCTGTTGAGAGATGGGGATGTTTAAGAAACAGGTTGTGGGGGTTTTACCCAGTTCCGCATGCAAACTATTTTAGAAAAAAAACAACTTGGAGGTATAGTATTGTGAGGGTGGCTCTGTGGCTCAGGATCTGCGCCTGTGGCTGGAAGGTTGCTGGTTCAAATTCCGCAGCCGGCAGAGGAATCCTTCTCCGTTGGGTCCCTGAGCAAGACCCTGAACCCTAACTGCTCCAGGGGCGCCGTACAATGGCTGACCCTGTGCTCTGATCCCATGCTCTCTCCCTATCTGTGTGTCTGTGTGTCTCATGGAGAGCAAGATGGGGTCTGCAAAAAGATAATTCCTAATGCAAGAAATTGTAAAGGGTTAATAAAGTGATGTTGTTGTTATTATTATTATTATTATTATTATTATTATTATTATTATTATTAGATCAGTGAAAGGCATCAGTTATCACCACTGATTACCAGCTTAGCTGGAGCAAAGTCACTCAACACCAGACTTGGTAACCAGTGTTTAGCTTTTAAACCCAAAGATATTATGTTAAAAAACGTATAATACATCAGGCCTCAATGTAAGCCCTCATGTAGAATATTAAATACTGTTTTGGTGAATGTGTTTCACAAAAAACATATAGCTGCTCTGGAATCCAGAGAAAAGCAAGGAGACTCAATACAAGTATTGAAAATCCTCAAAAGACATAACTAAATGGAATTATTCAACAGTTGCATTAAGGAGAGGACACAAGATGAAATGATGTGGTACGCATACACATATGGGAAAGTGCATTGCAATATTAGAACGAGAGACTCCGTTTTACATAACGGTTTGTATGGGGTCTGGAACATGTTAATCAGCCATGATGGGAAAAAAATTGGTATTATGATTGTCATGAAATGGCTGGGGAGACTCTAGGTCAATTATTCAATAGCAGCCAACTAAACAAGCTGGATAGGCCAAATGGTCTCTCCTTGTTTTAGAGCTTATGTTCATGCTTGATTTATGTGTATTTTCTATAGTTTTATTTTGACTGTTCCTTGGTGCATTCCCTTTAAATCTCTGGTACAGTTTGGACTCAATTCCAACAGCATCAGAAAATGTATAATTATACCACAAGGGTTAAAGCGTTTTAAGACTTATGATATGCATATTGCCTTACTGCTTCTGTCTTTTTAATTTAAATTTGACCTTCGGGCATGTACTGCAAAAATCCATTTGTAATTTTGAAAAGAACAGAGAACGGTAGTACTAATTTTTAAATGTAACTTCTTGAAGCAGCTTTTGGACATGCTGTACTCGCCTGAGGTATTCATGCCCTTGATGAACTGTAGCAAAAAATGTAGTAAGAAAAGTACAAGTGTGTATCAAATGTTGATTTTTTTCCCCCAACATTTATTAATTAAAAAAGTGAAAGATTATATTAATCATATCACTTAATAATTATGTATTTTCTAAATGCCTTGTTCCGATTTATTCATACCTTCTAATTATATTGAAAATTAATGATGTAAATGTAATCCTTTAATGTTTCGTAGTCACTCCCTATAATTATCTCAGAAGAAGTGGCAAAGCAAGAAGGAACATACAGTAGATGTACAAAGGGCACGCTTTCTAGAATCCTGGATTATTCTGCTTGTTGCTGTGAAACGTTTGATACAGAGAACATTCATTCTCTGTTATGATGCATCAAAAGGAAGTCTTCTCCTCAAGGGCGAGTCACTTGAGTTGTCCTCAAACTTTGAGATGTGTTTTATTAAATAAATAGTGCTAGATAAAAAAAAATAGTAGGGTGGCAGTGGTTAGTATTAATGCCTTGCAAGCACTGGGGCCATCGGTTCACTTTCTGGGTTGCTTCATGGAGTTTGTATATTCTTCCCAAGTTTGCGTGGTTTTTCTCCAGGTGCTCCGGTTTCCTCCCACAGTCCGAAGACGTGGTACTGGTAGGCTACCTGGCTTCTTGGGGAAAATTGGCCCTGGTGTGAGTGTGTCCATCTGTCTGTGTGTGCCCTATAGTGGACTGGTGTCCTGTCCAGGGTGTATCCTGCTTTGCGCCCGTTGCTAGCCAGGATAGGCTCCATCTCCCCTGCTTCCCTGAATTGGATGAAGTGGTTAGATGATGGATGACTGGATGGAAATAAATAGTGCTAGCTACAGCAATGGTGTCATCTTTCTGGCAGTCATCATTTAAGGTATCGTCCTCGCCTCACAGCACTTAGCCGTATGAGCTGGAACCTGACAGAAATTCAGTCGAGAAGATGGGGTTCTTTCATTTTAAGATGTGAGATTATTTGTGTTTTTAAAGGTAAAAGTTTAAGACGAACAAATTGACTCATCCAGGCGGTCATGTTGTGATCCATTTTGGAGTTTAATCACTACTAAGGAGAACAACAGGAGGACATATCTACTTATTACGGCTTTCTATCACCACTGGATCACTGTGATGATGGCTGTTTCATGTTTAAGGTAGCCTAATAAAATAATACAGCACCCCAATAAAATCTTTTCCCATGGAGATCAGTGTTGGTCTTGGTTGCGGTCCAGAGCCGCGTTTTGCTCAGTCGGTCTTCTTACAGGTAGTACTAACCTAATTCGAAGTAGCAACGTACTGTACCTTTTGTTTGTGGGAAAAAAAAATCTATTCTAAGAAAAACCAGAAACTGCAAATCCCACGCGTTGTGCAGGTACTAAACACAGTGATCTTTCCCGCTGTGTCTGGGAAAGTGTCAGCCCGCATCTGAAGAGTTAATGCAACAGGTTGCGGCTTCCCTGTAATCGGATCTCTGGCACGTTGCCTATCAGCTGAGAGCCAGGAGTGTAATATGTGGAAGCATCAAGCGGAGCTCAACAGAAACGCACTGACCCAAGAGCTGGGCTGCTGTTTAACCTTCAGTCCTACCGGGAGAAACTCGCCCAGCCTTTACCAGCAGCCCCCACCTCCCCACTCTGTCCCCATGTGTCGCAGCAGTGCAGTCAGTCTTCAGGCAAACCGGGAGATGAGTTTCCCCAGTCAGCCGGGCTTTCTTTCTGTGTAGCTCTATGGAGCCACCAAGGGGACCTGGAGTATTTCTGGACTGATAGAGCACACAGCAGTAAGTCCACTTTCTTATCACCTCAGAGCGTTCCCAAGTTTTTCTTAGTCTGCTTTTTTTGAGACATTTGGCATAGTAACAGAAAACCATGTAAATTTTATGCATTCAATACATTTACTGAGATATCTTCTCTTTTGCGTGTGTTCATTATTAGTTAACAATGCAGAGAAAATCGTGATGCCCTACACACCTGATTTGAATTACTTCACTAGGTTCCTTATATAACCTGGACAAGGGACACTCACAGACACATGGGTGTTTGAGAAATTGAGCCAGCTTCATCCCTGCACAGTGTTTATCATCATGCTTGAGTAAGCTTGCGGTAGTTATTTTTAATATTTTATTTAACAAATGCTTTAAAGAAGCTCAAGTAGCACAGGTGCAACAGAATTTCATTTGGAGGATTGTTTACTTGGTAACATTACTCATTTAGAGCTGGAAATAGTACAGTACAGTATGTCAGAAATAAAAGCTTTTCTAGTTAATTTGTAGGGTTTTTTTTTTGCTTTAACTGTTTATAGCCCCCATTTTGCTTGTGTAATAACCACAGGATTGTACCCTTTCAGAACTTGAGTCTTGAGTGATTCTTGAATTATGAGAATGCTGCAGGAGGAGATGTCTCAACAGGATTAACAGGCATTAAGCACTGTAATCAATACTGTTAATGCTGCAGCATCCTGCTCCAAGTGCATGATTTCATTATCACTGTTCAGAAACAAATGCTCATGTGATCATTGGGTAGTTTTGAACTGCTTTTGGCTACATGGCTGTTTTGCCCCTGCGAGCTGAAACCTTAGAAGAAATGTGCTGTACAGTATACAAGTTTCTGAGGCAATTTAGCAAAAGTTGCACCACTGCAAGAGTTGTACACAAGTGTTTCCATATGGCTGTTAAAATGTGCCAGTACAAAGACTTTTTTTGGCTGGTCCACAAATCCACAAGAGAGCTTACTTTTCCTTAAACAGGGTTACATTTCGCATATTCACATTTGTTTAGTCCCATCTTGCCATTTCAGTGCTTCTGCCAGTCTGTGCTTCATTGACCACTACTGACCTTTTCCGAAGATGCATGGTTATAATTTTAAAGACGTTAGTGGTCCTTTTCTTACAGCATGAAGTCAAAGCTTGACTGAATACAAAAATGCACAAATGGCACAAAACTGTTTAATACTTAACTTAAAAGATTGTTTTGAAGGTCCTGCCAGTATTTTGACTTTCCCTGTGTGTTCTTGGAGCAAATTTAGTTTTTATTCTTGTAAAACTTTGGCTTGTGGTCAGGTAAGGTAGGGTTATCTGTGGAACAGTCTTTTATACAGAATTTATGCCAAAATTAGACAAATGCTGGATTTTTGTTTCATTTAGCTGAAGGTTTTTGGCACAATCTGGTCTTTATTTTTTGCCTGAGTGATAATTAATTTAGCTGCACATAATGTGCAGTGTTCTACTGCCCCTGTCTATGTCTAAAATGCCATGTCAGGAGCAGCCTTTGCAAGCGAATATTACTGGTACAGAAGAAATCATTTTAACTCAGAATGTGGTTTTGATATGTGGACTCGTTGATATTCTTTAACCCCCAATCTAGGGAAAAATAATAAGATCTGTATTTGGTGCACGTGGTGCCAGTGTACCCTAGCTCCACTTTGTGAAAAAATATTTTAAAAAAATGAATTAAGAAGGAGGCTAGAGAATTCCTGCGGAGCAGAGGTGGAGATTTGTGAAGCGCAGGGGATAACGTACATGTTGTGAAAGCATGCCTTGCAAAACAGTGTTTCAAGATTTATGACCAAGGTCAGGGAACGAAAGAAAGAAATGCAAGGCCAAACACCGCATAACTCACCGGGAACAGCTTGTTGTGACCATGACTGCAGCAACATTTCGATGAAATTGAGGTTGAAAGGTATGGGTGTTTTGTAATGTGCTGAACACTGCCTACAGTTTATGGTGCTCTTCTCTGAACGGAATAGTTATGAGGTCTGCTGTCCTTGGTGACAATTCGTAGAATCTTGAGGGATGCTTATCTTGATAAACCTGACTGAATTCCACAAAATTCTTATGGAGATATGCAAGTAAAAACATTGCAAGACTTAGGAGGTTTTTTGTTAAATGGTCCTTTTTCTTGACTGCTTGACCTGTGTGATTTTAAAGGCTTTAAAGACATTGAAAGAAACCGCAGTAACGGTGCATCTGGCTGAAATTCCTGGACCAGAAGCCGGTTTTGCATGACGAGTACCTCTCCTTCATGCTGATCCAAAAATAGTTCCAGAGATTTCCCTTCAGTCAGGGTTTTGTTTTCAAGGGAAATCCTTGATCATTTTTCCCCCATTTTTTAAAAGGAAAGAAATAGAACACGAAGTGGCAAAATATAAAACGTGATTTGCCCAATATGATACTGCTTTATCAAAACCTTTTCAGTGGGTTGTTTTGTGGTAACATGAAATTGTCTTGAACAGTTAGCATAGGAAATGGAACAGCAGCAGTTTTACTAGTGTACAGCCTCATCTTGTCAGATCTCCCATATTAAGCCTGGCTGGTCCAGGTCAGAATTGTGATGGGAGGAAAAACAGGTGGCTGCTGTAAATGGTGCTGGTGATCCAGAAGATGGTACTTTTCCCTCTGGATCAAAGTAAAAAAAAAAACATTGTGCCACAGGAGATTGTAAGAAGCTCCATCCTTTGGATGAGAGTTAAACCAAGGTCTTGAGATCTTACGTGATGATTGAAGATTTGAAACAGTAGGATCCAGTAAATGTCAGGGATGCAAGCCAAGAATGAAGCTTCTTCTTAATGCAAATGGTGAAACATTTTCTCACTTGAATTACTGAGCTGCTGTGTAGTGGAAGTGTTGGCAGATAGTGGCTGCTGCATGTTACCCACATCAGTGGTGGATGAATTGGATCCCCTCCTACATGGGAAGCACTTTGAAATCCTATGGAATGGCGGTGCTTTAGAAGTTAAGGAGTTACTAATTAAGCAATTGAGGCTAAACGTAAAATGATTTTCCTTTGGTCAGATTGAGATGTTTATTTCAATGCACCAATACAGTATGTACAGTATGTGGATAAAACTGTGAGACGTAAAACCGAGGTCCTGACTCTCTGTGGTCATTAAAAATCCCAGGGCATTTCTCAAAAAGAGTAGGGGTGTAACCCCGGCGTCCTGGCCAAATTTCCCAATGCCCTTTACCAGTCTTGGCCTCGTAATAATCTCCATGTATGAAATGGCTTCATCACTCTTCTCTCCTCCCCGCCGATAGCTGGTGTGTGGTGAGTGTACTGGCGCACTATGGCTGCCGTCGCATCATCCAGGTGGGGCTGCACATTGGTGGTGGTGGAGGGGATCCCCATTACCTGTAAAGCGCTTTGAGTGGAGTGCCCAGAAAAACACTATAAAAGTGTAAGCAATTATTATTTACTAAGAGCTAAGATTGATTGAGAAAAGCAAAGCTATCCATCATCCTCCCATCTTTCTCTACAGGCATATCATGTCTGGAGCCACAACATTTTCTCTTGCAACTTTTTATGTTTGAAAGTGAGCCGTTATCTTTCAGATGTCTGAAGACGTGGGTTACATTGGGCACAAATATGATTTAGCAGATGGCTCTGCCTTAATTCTCTTTGTGCTTTGCAGGGCACTCATTAACACTCAATTTGCAGTTTTCTTGATGGAAGTAAAAAAAAAATCAAAATGCATTGCATGTAAATTATCGTACTTAAAGCAGGAGAAATATCCGGAAGCACCATTTTTAATGGTGTTCTGATGCTGAATGTTTCAAACAGCTGCAGTTGGGTTTATTAACTTATTCAACTAGAACATTAAGGTGTTCTAATAGCAAATTAATCAGCTGGTAATAAGTCTTCGAAACACTCACTAAAGAGCTTTTTAAGAGGGAGGGCTTTTAAATAGAACTTCCTTCTACAGACTCTTTTTGCACAAGCCTTGTCCTGTGTCCCTCTTTAAGTTTTGTGGAATTTCAGATGGGTAGGATGTGTAGGTCATTGTGATATTGGCTGTCAAGCTGGACAGTATGTCTGTTAGAGGTCTGCCATTTACCTCTGGAAATCCCTTACATATCATGGACTGCTGTTTGCTTCAACTGCAACGTGAACTGGAGAGATGACTTGTAGGACAGCAGCATGATGGAGTGTTTTATGTGAAGCATTCAAGCCAGATTAAGAAAAGCCTTTGTCTATTCTTAAATACAAATGACTGAATAGGGCCTTAATCTGTGAATTCCCTTCTGCAAGAAGGCACTGAGAAGACATATTTACCGCAGCAAACCTTTGGACAGTGCATTCATTTGCTTGAATGAATGCTGAGTTTTATAGAGGAATGCCTTTTGTTACTGCTGTACATCTGTGAAAAGAAGCATTAAATACAAAAATACTGTTGTTTTTTTTCCAGGACTTGAGCTCATTTGCAATGCCTTTCTTGGATGGGGATTCGGAGAGCACGGAGAAGGATGGGACGCGTAAGGTAAGTTGGGGCATAGTTTTTTCCAGTTCTGGTCTGGAGGAAAGAATCCCATCAGCTACTGTGCTTTTGAAGACGTCTTCTGGTTTTCTTCTGAAAAGCTGAAGTGAAACTCATTATTCATCTTCCTTTTGGAACTGTTAGTGTGAACTGCCCATCTGCCAGAGATGATTAAAAACATGTCAGTGTGCATTTGGCTTGTATGTGTTGTTAAAGGGAAATGACGAAGGATCTATTTTAAAGTTGGGAAGGTATACGCTAAATTGGTAAAACTAAAAAAAAAAATAAAGCCTGCAATAACAAAATGACAAACTATTTTAGCGGAAGTGAAAATAATCTCCAATTAATTCTTTAGTTGATTAATTAGCTTGATTCATCTCTTAATCTCATCAGAACAGTCCTATTAAACACTTATAAAATATATGCTTTTATAAAACAGTACAGTGCATAGGAAAGTTTTGTACTTTACTTCTGAAGTCTTTTTTGGACATACATCTGCCTTCTCTGTTATAGGATAGATTTATGTTGGACATGGACAGGGTGGTTATATTGCACATGGTTTCTTAGTCTGTTTTTTCTCTCTCCTCACCAGGTTATATCATCATAATTATTATACCACAGATACTCCCAATACCCATTAAATAAGGTGGTGTGCTATCCAAATAGTTGTCCTGATGTGTTCCAAAGGTAATCACTTACAGTAACTTCACAATGAAGAGATTTATAACCTTTATTTGCATTTTTTTTTGCTTCGTACATCAGAAAAATCAGTTTGTTGTTTTTTGTCTCAATTAGACTAAACAACCCAAGCTGGCACATGGAATATGATTATAGCACTCCATTTGAGGTTAATAACTGTACTGTTTTAGTTTACACTGGCAGGGACAAAAGTTGAATAGTTAATATCCACTGTGCCCCGCATGCAGCAATCGCAAGTACTGGCTGCTGTTCAGATCGAAATCTTCCCAGATGCCTGCAGTTCTCAGTGTACAGTATCCTCTGCCCTCTCTTCCTCAAGCCATCTCTCAGGATCGTTTAAGCAGCCTGTCCCCTTGGGCCTGACGCAATTCTCCATGGATCCATATTCTGTCCAGCTTTCCAATTTCCAGAACATTCCAACTGGGGCCATTCTCAATAACTAGTAATGACTATCTGAACCCAATCAAATGTCCCTTTTTCGGTCCAAAGCAGCCAGACTGTTTTTTGGGCGAATTATTTACTTTTTATTGCTCACTTTGCCTTTGAGTGTCATCGTGTTAGTTTTTATAACTAAGTAATTTTTCACTGTCTCTTCTGGTCTCAGTGTTAATTGTACTGTATCTCCTGAAGGTTTTTCCCATTATAGAGAGGGTTCATGAGAGCACCCCCAGAGGTGTCCACTGTAGAGGTACTTTAACCAGCAGAACCCACAGCTTTCTGTAGTACACTACTTTATAAATGCATAATATCTTATTAGCATGTGCATAATTATTAACACAGGGCAGCATTAGCATTAAAAACACCTTTGTTAGTAAAATATAATCACTTGCTAGAGCATCTCGGATTCTACTGGGTTAAAAGTACCATTAATATAGTTCTGAATCAAACAAGCAGATGAGAAAAACCAGAGCAAAAACATCAAAGGACCAGGTAATTAATTGCCAGTTACCTAAATGCCAAGAGTCTTAGGAACGAAATGGAACAACAGAAGCGAGAACACAAGTATTGTCATGTAAATAGAATCCCAGGGACATGACGAGCAGAGACTGTTGTGGAAGAACACAGCATTGGTAGAAACAGCGATCCAGGGCGGTCAGATCAGACCAGTTCAGTTCTGTGCAATGAAATGCTTATTTGCCTGCATGCTCCAATACAAAGACATTAAAGGAACCACCGAGAACATAAACACAGAGCAGCAGCAGCAACAACAACCAGTTAAGTAACATACAGTAAAACTTAAAAAAAAACATCGGTGTGAGCCCGTGGTAAGGGTAGAGTTCAGTAATCTGACATCCTGTGGGAAGAAACTGTCTCTGAATCTGGCAGTTCGTTCCTTTATGCTCCTGTAGTGCTTATAAGAGGGAAAGGGAGAGAAAAGCGAAAAACCAGGATGACTGGTATCCTTAGCGATGCCTCCCTGAGACAAAGTTGTGAAAATGTCCGAAATAGAGGGGAGCTCCAGTGATGGACTGGGCTGACCTGATCACCCCCTCTAACGCCTTCCGGTCAGACAACAAGCTTCTGCCAAACCACACTGTACCACCCCATGTGAGCACACTCTCAATAGCGCACCTGTAAAATGTGGTAAGGGCAGTTGAAGATAGACCATAGTTTTTCAACTGTCTGAGGACTTAAAGGCAGTGTTGTGTCTTCTTTTGTAGCTCCAGTTATATGCTGGGGCCACATTACTTCATTAGTGATGAAGGTACTCCGGAACTTGAAGCTGTAAACCATTTCTATAGCCATTCCACTGATGCGAAAAGGGGTGTGGTCCCCACTCTGCTTTCTAAAATCGATGGCCAGCTCTTTGGTTGTGCTTGCATTGACGGAGAGATTGTCAATACACTACTCCACCAGGTTCCTGACCTCATCCCTGTAGTCTCATCATTAGTAGTGATTTGGCCAATGATGGTAGTGTCATCAGCATATTTGTAGATGGAGTTGGAGTTGTGTCTGGCCATGTAATCATGGGTAAACAAGTAAAACAGCATGGGGCTAAGCACACAGCCCTGAGAGGCACCTATATTGATGGTCATCCTGGAAGAAAGCTTTCCATTGCATCACAGTCTGTGGTCTGTCAGCCAGTAAATCCATAATCCAGCTGCATGGAGAGGTGTTGATGCCCAGGGCTTTAAGCTTCCTGACCAGGAAAGATGGGAGAGGAGGTGTTGCACTGTAGAGCAAAAAGGTCATTGAGGGACAGAAATGTCTTCCGAGAACCTTCATTCATCAGACTTCTAAAATTGTATTCAAACAGCAGAATGTTTGAAATACAGTATGCTTCAGACTACCATATTGAAATAGCAATTATAGTGCCGTCACCTAATGAAATAAGGAGCATATGCATACAGGAGGAAGTGATTTTCATGGAATATTTTAATTGTTATCACACAGATTGGGAACAGCCATTAAAGGTATCGGCAGGAGCTGAAATGATTGTTGTGGTGTGCAGCTTCTAGAGCAGGAGTGTCAGACGTAGCCTTTATCCAATCACAGAGCGATTTTGCATAATTAATATGAAATTCTCCTTATGAGGTCTAGAAAAATGCCCAATATTATTGCTAAAAAAGTACTGAACTGTCAAAATCACCCTCTTGCCTGTTGTACACAAACGGTTCATTTAACTTACGGTACAGTTGTTAAGACAAAATATGCAAAAACATCTGCACAGCACACTTAAGTTGAAAGCAATGCAGGGGATTTTTTTTTCAATCCTTTTAATCGCTTCAGGTTTTACGGCCAGAAGGAATGCTTCTCTTGTTTTCTTTTCTTTTGTAACACCTGAATCGCTGTGTCCTCAAGAACCCTGTAAAACTGGCATCCTAAGAGAGTTTATCAAAGCTCCCAAACAAATTTTGATAATCCTTTTGTCACTGGGAGGTTCAGTGAGGAGCTGCTGTTATTTTTTTCTGCTTTTACATGTTTCTCAGTTTACTTCAAGTTCAAGTTTGTCATTATACTCATATACAGGTATATGGTATAACGAAATGCTATTTAGCTAGCTCTCGGACATACTGTAAGTAGTACAAAGAAAAAAAAAACAACAATACAATTGTATAACAAAAGAAAGACAGAGACAACAGGCAGTGTGCAAAACGGCAAAAAGACTTAATACCAACAGTATTTTTTTAAAACCCATACATCATACTTTCATACAGTACATCATCAGTATTAAGCAACTTCACTGTAGGGTATTGTACCATATCGGTTGCACCTCAGTCACTTTGTTGTTTTTTTTGTCCTGTATGTCCACACATCTCTTGGCGTCGCCAGACAAAATAAAAAAGCCTGCGCACTGTATGAACCCAGCTGACCCCTTTAATCCAGCACTGAGTTGCAGTACTGTCTGCTGCTGAGTACGAGTGACAGTGGGGAGTTTAGGATTTAGGTGTCTGAAGCGGAGGGATTTGTAGACCTTGAGAGTCCGAGACAAGGACGTTCTCTGGAGGATAAGACCAAGGTGAAGTTCACAATTCAAATAGCGCAGAGGGGCCTTGGGAAAGACACTCTGTCTCGGTTTTGTAGAGATGACCGAAGAGGGGGCACAGTTTATCACAGAGACAGAGGGTGAACTCTTCCCTTTTCAAGCCTTTTTTTTTGGCAACCAAAGCAGACTCCATGCTGTGTAACACTGTTTTCACACGTGAAAAATAACCCTTCTAATTTACCACGTCCATGTCCTTAATAATCCACACACAATTTATATTGTTCACAGCGTCACAGAATGTCTTATTTCAGTTCTAAAGATTCTTGTTCCACCACCGATTATCCCTTGATGAAGTTAATGAAGTTAATTAGCAAATCTTAGTTTTCATTAGAAGCAGAAAATATGATGATGTCAAGTAGCCAGAAGAAACAAGGAAGGGGTGGACCCTAGCTGTTCTCGGAGGCTTTGATGTGTAGGTCTTCATTTCTTCAGAAACCTGTCTGAGGCAGTTGAAAGATGTTGCTTTTTCTTCATGGAAAAGTGTCCAGCTCCGGGAAATTGAATTGTTTTATTAACTTAAAAAGGCTTGTGTCGGTGCTGACTTTCTCAAAATGCAGCTCCTGGCGTTTTGCCAGAGCCCCTGCCCCTCCCTGGGGAAAGCAAGTCGCAGAAAACAAGTTTTCTGAAAGGAGTAACCATGATTTGTTCACATGACAGTGCAGCATGTTGATGGAGTGAGCTGGTTGATCGTGCTCCTCAGTGACAAAGCACAGTTCTTTTTCTCAGGGCTCTGAATAATCACAGGAGAAATAAAGCTCGAGTTTGAGCATATAAAAAATTATCAACTTACTATTTTTAATTTTTAACATTACAGTCACAGTGAGTTCAGAACATGTCCTGATCCAAACATTGATAACACAAGCTGGAAATAAATTTTTCCTATCCATGAATCCATTTTTTTACAGCGTCTCCCAAATCAGGGCTGTGGGGGAGTTGGAGGCTATCCTGTCAAGCTTTGGTTGCAAGGCAGGATACACCCTGGATGGGACGAGCACATCCAGATAAGCACACACTCACACCAGGACCCGTTTTTGTTACAGAAGCCAGTTGACCTACTGGCATGTCTTTGGTCTGTGAGTGGAAACCAGAGCACCCAGACAAAACCCATGTGATCAGGAGGAGAACAAGCTAACGCCATATACTGTAGCTATCAGCCTGGGAATTGAACCCAGAGCCTCAGCACTGTGACCTAGCAATGCTAACAACTTTTTTATAGTGATGAAATGTACAGAGACACTGTGGTGTGGTTAGATTTAGACATAGAAGAATTTTCATGCGACATTAGACTAGTTTGCCAGTGCCAGTTTAGAAGACATGGGAAAGTTTCAGATCCGATCTGGTATATGGTCAAAGTAGTAGTGAAACGTCTAGGATCTGGTATATGAAAAATGTCATTATTCAAAGAATGAAGAGATGAATGATATTCTGAAATAGGAAAGAGATGCACTGTCGATATCTAAGATTTATTAAAGCAAACAAAAGATGCCATAAGGTTTGAGCAATTTCCCAATGATTTGCACAGGAAAGAATTTAAAATGGCAAATTATCAGCTATTTAACTTTTATTTCCAGTTGTCAAAAGGATGTTGCGAAATTGCTCAAACAGGCTACTTTACATAGAGCACTGGAGTTTATCCAACCTGAACAACAAGGAGAACCTGGAAGTGGGTTAAATACCACAGACTGGCTGCAAATATTAGGGGAAGTTGCTCAAGCTTATGAAGTATGAAATGTCTCTGTAAATGAGATTAATTGATTCTAAGGAAGCATTTGACTCCGTATTCTATCTCAGCTCCAAAAAGCAGTCTTCAGTTCCTTGATGAATTCAGAAATTGAAATGAACAAATTGGTATAATCAGCATCTTGTGAAGAAGATGTCGTCTATATACAGTATAATGCCCAACTATAGGATATGGTACCTTCAAAGCTTTTTAGTACCCCACTAGAAAATATTTTCTTGGATACTCTGAGTAAAAGGCTTGATGTTCAACAGAGACGCCTGTGTGTTGCTATAGCAATCGTATAGCTAGGTGTTTAGGAAATAACTATGAAAAGGGGAGTCTTTCTTTTTTGGAGATCTGCAGGAATTTGTTTTGTGTGAAGCTGGTATTTTGGCGATTGTGAAGGACACATTCAAAAGAAAAGGAAATGCTGCATTGCGATTCTCCGTTACCTGGACTACAAGTTTAATGTAAAGAAACTTTAGCTGAAAGCAATTTTCCTCTGTTTTTGGGGGGTTGTGGTGGTGTTGTCTCCTATGGCATTTGTTGTTTGAAAAAGGAGCTGTTTACCTCATGTAGCACACCCACTAATTGAAGATACACTGACTACTGCTTACATTTCTGCATTATGTGCTCAAATTGCACCCTCAGTGATGACTAATGCAGTCAAAAACCAGAGATAATTGTGCAGAGTGCAGTTGTTCCAACTATCTACAGAGTTGTTAATTTAATGGGCCTTTTTCTGGATCAGCACCAGATAGACCAATAACATGTTGTGAACTCTGACTTCTATAAATCTACATTTGCATTGTACAGCAGGGCCCCTGACCCTGTGACTCTTCCAGTCTACTCCATTTGAGCATTTTAATCTAACCAGCTCCTGAACTGATGTATCTATCCTGTTGATTATTAGTCAAAAATAATGAATGGTGTGGTTTTAGCAAAATCTTCTAATGGAATCTGAAGAGCTGTAAACTCTGCTGTACACTGTATGATTGTTTTTTTCTTATTATGTTGAGGTCAGAAAGAGATATTGACTGTGTTCACAGTCTTTTGACTCAAGCTCCAAATTAAATCAGTGCACTACCCAGTGCAAATTCCATACTGTAACTTGCAGATGATTGCAGTTTTCCATCAGGACAGAGCAAGAGACCAGGACCATCTAAACTGTACGTCTGTCAGTAGTTTTGATTTAATCCAGGCCTGAAACAGCATGAAAAAATAGGTCTGGACCTTTTGTGAAGACCGGTTTGAATGTGTTTTTTTACTAGTTCAGGCGGGTAGCTACGTCAGCATGCGTAGGCTGCAAAGGAACAAGTAATAGGTTTATTCCATGCTGAAAAAAGAAAAACTGTTTAGTTTGTAAATATTTTCCTGTCATCCCAAAGCATGGATTTATAGCCTGGTTAGTTTATACAACATATAAACCCTTTACTTTGTTTTGTGTTGTACATGTACCTGTATCAGGCTTGAACTTTGTACACTGATTGTTGATATACAGTACCTATGCCTTTTTTTTTTATCAAAACCATCCTGCACGTGTTCAGTGGTAGTATGCAGTCTGCTTCACACACTGGTGGTGGAGGGAGCCATTTCAGCCGAAACAAAACAGAATTATCGTACGCTGATCAGCAAGGCAAACACTTTTAATATTTCTCCTAATGTTTACATACTGAATTCCTTTCTAAGAATAGTGTTGATACTGAAGGCCAGTGTGAGACGCATTCAGCTCGTTTGAAATTGATTTGTCTTTGCAGTGCAGTGCCTGTCAACGGGATATGAAGTATTCTCCTTTGTTTATCGCTTTTCAAATGGAGCAGTGAATTTAGTTTAGTTCTAATCTAGCATAGGGAAGTGAAAATTGATGATAACCTGATGTCTGTGGTAAGGCGAGACTAGATTTTTGTAGATTTTGTTTATATATATAAAATTGTATATTGTAAATTGTAAATTGTATATAGTATATAGATATAGGGAAATCTTGTGACCTATACAGTACATTGAAAATAATTACATGGCCACAAATTTATCAGTTGAAGCAAGCAGTATGTACACCCTTTTTGGAGGGCTAGTGTCATTGTTTTGCAAAAAAACTAAAAACGAGCCCGAGTCAACAAAATCCAGCCCAAGTGTGGCAGCGCTCCGCCAGTTTCCTGTCACCGTTCAGGGAATCCAAACCGCAGCTGCCACCTGTGCTATGCCTCTGTTGTTTGAGCAGCTTGGGAGCCCAGATATTAAGTTTGATCTTCATGTTTATTTCTGAAGAAGACAGGCAGGCAAAAGGGCATTGAGTGTAATATATCTCGGTTCTTGTTGGATATGGCTCGTCCAGCGTTAATGGTGAGCAGGAGTGGAAAAGCTTCATTTGAAGTCTGAGGGTAACAATCCCTTGCATGAATCCATTTTCTTTCTGTTACTGAAATGCACACCTGTCAACAAACTAAACCGATGCAGTGTTATATCAACTAGATACTTTCAAACTAAAATGTAACTACATTAATGTGAATCAATATTTGTTTCTCTTCCAACGGCTTTATGCAAAATTTTTGTGCTTCTAGCCTTTAAAATATGTTGTAAATAAAAAAAATGAATTGGAGGTTTTTAAAGGGTATCGGTAGTGTATATTGCTGGAAATGCCATGCTCATACAGTATGTGCGTTTCATTTAAAATTTTGATGACACCAGGGGCCCGATTTCTTGTGGAGTACTTGTGTACAGAAGGATTAGCATCGTTTCTCAATTACAACTGATGTGCAGTTCCACTAAAATATTTGTGTACATCATGATGATATAAGAGTGTTCACCAGTCCATTTCTTCACCACTGACGATCCCTTGACTTATTTTGTTAATGCAGGACAAACATACAGGTGCAATAAACAAACTGATGTGGAGTTCTGTTCCATTTCACATAGGTTTGTGGATGAGTCATGTGCATCAACTGTCCTCTCTGTTTAAGCTACAAATAAAACCGAACAATCCATCTGAGAACAAGCAATCCAGGAGGACGTTAGCAGCTAGCCTTACAGTATGTGTTTCAAAAAGTTCTTCAAATGATCACTGGTAAACAGGATTGTGTGAGTCAGCAACCATCCTTCCATTTTCTAGCTGTTTCTTCCTATTCAGGGTCACAGGGGAGCCTGTAAGAAATGGGCACACAGCCTGGAAGGAGGGGACAGTCCATCACAGCACAGGCACGCAGCCCCAAACACAAACATGCACCCACTCACACTAGGGACAGTTCCCAAGAGCCCATTCATCTACGGTAAGTCTTCTGTGGAAGGAATAGAAGGCTAAAGTGCAGAAGACGGAGTCTTTCTATGGAAGGAAACCCATGTGAACTCGGAAAGAACATGTAAACTCCATGCCAAAGCACCCCAGCTCCAGAATTGAACTTGGGGCCCCAGCAAAGCTTACCACTGGGCCCCCATGCTGCCCATCGACAACCACAGCCCCCCAAAATAATGCAGTGTTAGATTTCCTACGTCTTGGTTGGATACGTTTTTGCAGATTCTTACAAAGCTTTATTATAATATTATTTAAATAATTATAGTATTGTGTATACAGAGTATGAATATTCCCATACAGTATATTGTTCACACTCGCCCTACCTAGAGGAAGCTAATTTCAAGTAGTAAGAGATTTCATTCTTGATCCTTATAACTTTGCATTACATTGCTGTTTTGCATTTTCTGTTTCGGTTGCAGAAATGCATACCTTTCACGGTCTTGCTTGAGGGTTGCAGTAGAAAACAGAATTTTCCCTGAGTTTCTCGATGCATTTCCTTTCTTTCAGTGCATTAAATGATGTGATAGTTCCCTTTGAGTCTAGCTGTGCGCTGCAAATTGTGCAATGATTTCATTATCTCAGAAGGAAGTCTGTGTCAGCAGAGCAGATTATCATCACAAATTCGTTTTTTTTGTATCGGTCATACAGTAAGTCAGTAGATTTGAAATTGATTTAACCAACATTATTTGCGTTGGTGGTAGAATATTAATTTTGCTATTCAAAAATAGAGTGAGGTAAGCTGCAGATTCTTTTAAACTGATTCTGATACTATAATTTTGGTAGATGCAACAATGATTTAGAAGAAAGTAAATCTCACCTTTGTACTTTTAGGCAGTCAGTTCCCAAATTTATCATTTTTCTAATTGCGGAATGAAATTATGCCATTTTTAGGTCCAGTGCCATTGCTCTCTATGGTATAAACTTTGCCAGTTTTCTGTTTAGCCATTAAACGTGTACAGTACATTTGAGGAACTAGTTAATATTGGGGTTAACTATTGCTCGATGAGAGAGAAACATTTTACAGTATATTCTGTATGCAAATGCACAAAAAAAACTTAACTGCCCTGTAATGCTTGTAATAAAGTATGATTCATCTTTTCTAGTTAAAGGAGGATACAGTATCTTTTCTTGTAACATGAAGAAAGCATCTCATTTACATTCTTTCAAGGGATATAATTTAAGCATCCAATATGCTATTGCATTCTAAATTCTTAATGCTTCATTGCCTCACTGAAGTTCTTTGTAATCTGTGGAGGTTTTTGGTGGCAAGTCAGTCTTATGACCAGTAAGATCATAAGGACAATGAAGTTGGTTAGGTAACCTTGGATGAAGCAGCCTGGCATTATTCATTAAAAGGCTGCAAATACTGTAGGTTGATGCAGCTAAAGAGAAAACACCCCCTCTTGTTGATGAGGTGCCATTGGAGGAAAGGCATGCCAAAAAAAGGAGAAGGAATGGTGAAATGCAAAAGTGGACCTAAGATTTTTACACCTACATCATATATTCACTAGGATACTCCCAAAATCAAGTTTCAGCAAGGCGCGGGAACTGCAGACACAATCTAGACTTGCATTTGATAAATCATGGCTGGTAAAGCAGCAGTACACTATTATAAAAACGAAGAGGCCAGTACCACAGTTATCTCTTGCGTGATGGTAAAATTCACATTCAGAATTTTTATTACATAAGCACTAACACCATTATCACACACGTGTTCTGTGTTATAACACAGAATCAAGTATGTCAAGTATTTGACTACTAGTTCTTTTGGCTCAAGACGAGTATGGAGAAGACTGTTACGGATACCATGGACAGCAAGGGTCACCAATAAAGAGGTTCTGGAGCGCCAGAAATTTCGCTTGAGGGAAAGTTCACCAGACTATGGCTCACTTATTTTGGTCACGTGATGCGATCAGATTCATTAGAGGAAGCAATGATGCTTGGAATGGTCAGTGGGACAAGAAGACGAGGCCGCCAAAGAACGTGGTGGCTCGACGCCATCAAAACGGACACTGGCTTAGGCATAGAACAGCTGAAAGGGAAAGTCCAAGACCGGAAAGCGTGGCGAGAGATGGCCTATAGAATCGCCGAGAGTTGGATCCGACTGACCGGATAACATCATCATCATCTTTTGGTTCAAAACCATTTTAAAGGAGCATTGATTTTGTTTAAGAGCCGTTCAGGTGGTGATGAGGTTTCGTTGTTTTGGGGAATCCACAAGACTGACTCTTAAGCACTGATGGGGTCTCCTGTCCCTTGTGATGAGAACTTCTGCCTCAGGAGTGTTTCTCCCATGTGCTGTACTGGCAGATCTCTCTAGTCGTGCCATTGCTTAAAGTCTCTTTAATACCGCATCTACATTGGTGTTACAAGAAATATGCAGAATCAAGAAAGGAGCCCTCTTGGGGAAAAACAAATGGTAATCTGGAAAGAGCAAGTAACGGTGAGATTTGTTTTTGTTTTACTTTTGCAGCAGATTTGTGGTCTTCTGTTAAACATTCTGATATGGCTTTGCTGTGGATGTTTATTTTTTTTGTCATTGTGTGATTCACATTTTTGTCAGCACCTACAGTACGTGAAGGACCCCAGCTGTGCTACTTCACATTTCAAACAGCCTCAATCGATTTTTGTTTTGTTTGTGTGTCAGTCTCCATCGAAAGCTGAGGGGTTTTGCCACTTAAAGAGCACACAGAGCTGTTTACTGTGATGTTAATGTTTTAACCTTTTGGTTATCTACCGAGGCTATATTCAAACAAATGCACCAGCCAACTGGGCTATGTGGTTCAGAACTGACACGGGCAGAAAGCAGCTGGAAGAAACGCTGTCCATTTTCATATGGAGAAAAAATATAGTGCTAAAATGGAAAACGTTCAGTGAAAAATTGTAAAGTTCCACATCTGTGATTTTCCATTTCAAGTCAGATTATATTTAGAATTTTATGGCACGTTTCATTTTTATTTTTGAGGAGTCAACAGTGAAAGATGTGGGTTTATAAAGCACCTTTACTGCTTAAAGGCAGCTCAAAGCACCTTTCTTTCTCCGCGGAGTAGCTCTTTTGATGATTCCTTGCTATCAGCTATAAATGTCTGTAGAGGATCCGAACTGAAAGATGAAAGACGTCAGCCTGTCCGATATCTTTAGGCAAAGCTGTTTTCAGAGAGATGCTGCTCGGTTGGCGAGCGAGGAGCCTTGAGTCACTCGCGGTGAACAGTGAAAAGAGTTTTTTTCCTCTTTTGGTGCCTCTGTATGGGCAAAACTTGCAAACTCCAAACTAAAGGCTAATTCTCCTTCTTACTTGATAGCTCCTCAGAGGCTTTAAAAAAATTTTTTTTGAAGCATTTTTATTTTTATGGAGGCTTTTGTCACCTGCGATGAGGTTATGGTATGAGGTCTTTTCTTTAGTAGTTAATGCAATCTGTATTCCTTATTGATTCTTTTTAATCAGATTAAGTGGACATAACAAAGCATTATTGGTTCCTTTTCCTGTTTGGTTTCCATTTATGTATTCTTTTACCCTTCAAGATAAGTTAAAAAAAACTCAGATAATGGTGACGATAAGCCCCCCAAAAAAAGTAATCGTGAACTCAAGGCAGCACAGTGGAGCAGTTGTTAGCCCTGCTGCCTCAGTGCTGGGGCTCTGAGTTCAGTTTCCCGAGTTGGGTTGCTATGTTGGTACAGTATGTTCTCCCCGTGTTTCTGTGGGTTTCCTCCTGGTGTGTTAGCTTTCCTCCCACAGTCATGGAAAACATACAGGAGGCTAAAAAATAGTCTGTGATGTGACAGTGTGATCGTTTGTATCTGTATGCCCTGCAACGTACTGGCGTCCTGTCCAGGGCGTATCCTGCCTCTGTGCGCCCATTGTTTGCTGAGATACTGTGCGCTTTGTCTCCCCCATGACCCCGAACTGGAAGAAGCAGTTCAAATATGGATCGAATAGTTCATTCTTAGGAATTGGTACATTATACAGTGTAACCAGGTCCTTAGAAAAGGTATGGTAAGAGTAGTGTCAGATATCCGATTATGTACTTTGTGAGTCATGGAAAACCCATGAGTGAGATGACAGAATTGTTGTAAATTGTTATTAACTTAGAGTATTCATTTGTGTACATCATTTCCTGTGTATTGAAAATCTGGAAGTTACATCAGGGCAAAGTTAATCGAATCTTAGTCTTTGTTGTTAGAATGCTCAGGTGCATAGATCTATAACTTTTGACAAGGCTTTTGAGTCTGCATTCTATGAATTTCTTGTGAAGTTGAGATGGCCTTCTGTTACTCACTTTGTTCCCCCTTTGTGTTGTAATATAAATACTGTAGTAAAACAATAAACATGTTTCTAAATACCAATCAAAGTGAAAGATTAATCAGACTTCAAAGCATGTGCTACAGTAGTGCAGCTGTGTCAAATGTGTTTTCTCCAAGACTGTTAATAGGCCCTTGTTTCAGGTATACCAAAAATATCTACAGCCACTTCTGCAGTTCCTTATTTTTTTTCTGTGTTGTTTAGCTTTAAAGGTAGACGGTTACTGTTCTGCAATTTATATCTCGGAATCTACTGAATTTGTGCTCTAGGGCTGTTTCAAACTTACGCCTACTGTATGTGAGCCTGAGTGTGGGTGTTTGCTTATTGGACCTGTGCTGCATGTAATCACTGAGAGGTATGGTACAGGAGTGTGTCTCTCGCATATGTTCAGGCAATCATGTGTATCAACATCAAACCTTGACTTATGTCTTATAATTTCTTATACTTGTATAGGAATTATAATAGACATTTTTATGGACACGTCACTCAAAGCGTTTACAGACAATGGGGACTCCCCTCCACCACCACCAATATGTAGCCCCACCTGGATGATGCGACGGCAGCCATAGTGCGCCAGTACACTCATCACACACCAGCTCTCAGTGGGGAGGAGAGCAGAGTGATGAAGCCAGTTCATAGATGGAGATTATTAGGAGGCCATGAGAAAGGTTAGGGGGAAGTTTGGCGAGGACCTGGGGGTTAACATCCCTATTCTTTCCAAGAGATCCTCTGGGATTTTTAATGGCCATGGACTTCGGTTTTACATCTCATCTGAAGGATGGTGACTTTTTTTTTAACAATATAGTGTCCCCATCATTATACTGGGGCATTAGCACCCACACACTGCAGCATGAGTGCCCCCTGCTGGTCCCACTAGCAGCAACCTTAGGTTTCCCAGAATGTCTACCATCTAGGTGCTGGCCAGGCTCACACCTGCTTAGCTTGAATGGGTCACCAAGATTAAATTCGTTAGAATACGATGGCTGCTAGTTGTTCTATTTGATAGATGACGAATTCTCCATTTCCAAAAAAATATGGAAATAAAAGGGGCTCATAATCATCAGCTTTTCTTTTCAATGCATTTGCTGAGTTCCCGACTGCTCACAAGCTTGTATCTTCCGCATTAGGAGAACAGTTTTGTCAGTGAAGGGCTCAATAGATCTACTAAACCCCATCTATCAAGCAAGACATGAACAGTTGCTTTTTGATGATCAATCAGCACAAATATACAGGTGGACAGGTGTGTTCTTCTAAGGACCCCCAGTGGAAAGGGCTGAACAGTTATAAGAAGTAGTATCTTCATTTGATGCTTTAGACTCTTGAGCAGTGTCTGGAAGTTGAATCAGTATTTCTCATTTTCTTTACTATATTTTTCTATATGCAGAGTCTTTTTTCCTAAACCCAACCAAGAATCTAAAACTTACTACTTGTTCATACGTAAAGGTTTGTGGTGACCGAACAGTGACACCTTTGCTGGAAAGACTACCCTGAGCCCCAGTAATGAGGCTTTGTGTTTCCTTCACAGGGAGATGGCAGCTGTCACTCGGCCAGCCCCACCAAGAGCTTCTTCATGAGAGGTCCCCAGAGCCGGCCCTCGAGCCCGATGTCTGCCCCCGTCAGGTCCAAACACAGCCCCAGTTCCCCCAAAACCCTCTTCCCGTACTCCTATCAGGACTCCCCGCCCAAGTCCCCACGCCGCATGAGCTTCAGTGGGATTTTCCGCTCTTCCTCGAAGGACTCCTCCTCGAACTCCACCACGTCCACCTCCCCCGTCAGCATCAAGTTCTTCACCCGAGCCAGGAAAGGTAAGAACGGGCCTGCTGCAGAGGCCGTCACTGCTCTCCCTCTCATACAGAGAGATTAATTTGGGCCTTTGCGTCACGTCGTTCTTTTTTAAAAAAAGAACACCTTTTTGAAACCGCTCCAAAGCAAAGCGATTTTTTGGGGTGTGATGATGATTCGGCTCAACAGGACAGTTTTTCAGTATTTTAGAACAGAGGTGACTTACTCTGTTCTCTGTCATACTCTGTATGACAACGCTGGGAAGGTATTTTTGTTCGACATATTTTCTCCCGATTCCAAACAATAAAACTTGCTCAAGAAGTGACTTGCGCTTATCCGTCTCTGTTGTATAGTTATTTGCAAGTGTTGCTATTTAGTTATTTCATATAGAAGTCTGTTTGCATGGATGACCATAAATATACAGTTACACTCTACTGAGACGTTAATGGGAATGTGTATGAAACTTCTTTTAAAAAATTCCAGTGAACCAAAGAGGGGACGTTCTACTTGTCATATACAGTGCTATCTGTCCTGTACTGTCTACAGCAATCGCCTCTTTTCAGTCAGATTGGAGAATATTTAGCAAACCCGTATAAAGTGAGAAAAGAAGTGGTTTTATGTATAAATTGTAATTTATCAAATTGGGAAGCTCTTGTGTGGAAAGAGGATTTCCTTTTTTTTCTAAAGTGTAAAACCAGCCCAAAACCTATGATGCCAGGTAAAACAAATCATTACATTTTGCAGAAGGTACAGTACATAGGACATTTTGACCCATTCTTGTTTGGTGAAAAAGATCCTAACAAAGAGTCAGAAAATAAAACGCATGACCGTTCCATCCATCTAGTTTGTTTGGTTTCTGTTGGCTAAGTGAGCCGAGTCTCACCCTGACAGTTTCATGAAGGGACCCAGGCAGCTTCGACAGTGTGGATAAGAAGCTCAGTCCAGACTCCCACAGCTCATCATCTAAAAAGGTGCCTCCTGATCTCAGTGCCAATGCAATTCACTGCTCTTTCCCCTTGTGTCCATAGTGTGTGTTGCATTGATCTGAAGACGCTCAGTGGGTTGGCTTTTTTAATGCACTTGGACTGTGGATGCCTGAAGGAGGTCTCCTTTGGTCTTCTCTGTTCACACATAAAAAGCTTTAGTTTCAGCCTGAAAGAGCTGAAAGGCTTTCCTTTAAATCTTGGAATTTATTTGGTTCTTCTTCTCTGAATTTATTCCAGAGCAACAATGTCTTTTTTTTTTTAACTTGGTAACTAAATTGTACATAATGTTCTTAATGAGCTCTTAATTACGGTATTGTTCAATTTGTATACTGTATGATATCTCCTGATTTTAATTTAGCACTTCAAACTGCATATCTTAACATTGCATCCATAATGTAGTATTTTATTTGTCTTTTTTATTGCTTTTCACAGCAATAAAAAGCTTCTTGCTCTTAGTTTTCAATCCACTCGCAGACAATTTAATAATGTCATTATGAGTCTGATTACCACTGTTGCCTTTAAATACCCTGCATGTCTTTACTCACTGGGGATTATGTTAGCTGCAAAACTTTGTGGATTATGGCCCTCCAGGCTCAGGAATGCTAATTTAGATAACCCCATCTATGGATTGGCTTCATCACTCTGTTCTCCTCCTGTAAAGTTGTTTGAGAGGAGTGTTCAGAAAAGTGCTATACAAGATGAAGCCAATTCACACAAAGGGATTATTAGGAGGCCATGATTGGTAAAGGCCAATGGGAAATTTGGCTAGGACAACGCCCTGGGATTTTTGAAGACGGCATAGACAGGACTTTGGTTTTACATCTCATCTGAAGGACGGAGTCTTTTTACAGTATAGTATCCCCGTCACAATACTGGGGCATTAGGACCCACTCAGTATGCAGGGTGAGAGACCCCTACTGGCCCCCCTAATACCTCCTCCAGCAGCAAGCTCAGGTTTTCCCAGGAGGTCTCTCATCCAGGTACTGACCAGGCTCACACCTGCTGAGCTTCAGTGGGCTGCCAGGTGTGAGTTGCAGGGTGATATGGCTAATGGCTACTTCACTGGGTAGCTGCATTATAGTACTGTAATTGCTTTCCATGGTAGAGACGTTGTCACATTTGATTTGGTTAGCTGACCTTTTTTCCAGTTTTGTTTTAACAATTTGATTTTTGAGGAGTGAAAGGTAAGACACTGGAAAAGACCATGAAATATTCAAGAGTGTTGGTTAATTTCAACCAAGTGATATTTAATTCCTCTCTCAGCATTCCTTGCAGCTGTTCATTGCTGGGCTTATCTCATTGTGATTTTAGTTTTCAAAGACTGGTTACCAGGTTACAGTTTCTACAGCCTGATTTGAAGTTGTACTGTATATACTGGGAGAAAATACAACAGAAGCTGTTGTTTCCCATATTCGTTTGTCGTGTTTTTAGTTCATCTCATTGTATTTTCCTGCTCCTTCATAGCTCTTCCTTTTTACAGGTATTTAATGAAATTAGAGCTTCAAGTTCAGAAAGATGAGCTAATATAATTTGAGTATGAAATCAAACAACTAAATTTTGTTCCATAAAGTTTTTACTGGTGTTTATTTTACATTTAGCAAAGTATGTATGGCCTATCTGACAACATTGGTCTGGCTGCTTGATATTGATGTTAAAACAGTGTACGTACAGTACAGATATATCAGCACTTTTATTAGGTAGGTTCAGCTGTAACATTAATATTAAACAGTTAACTAGATGAAGTTTAAGTTTCATAGAGGCAGTGCTCCTCCATAATTTTACAACTCTCCTTTATGCTTTTTAAAGTACTTTCTGCTTGTTTTTAATGAGTCACAATCAAGTCACAAGGTCAGGTACGTACATGTATATAACACATAAAAGTGTATATAAATATGATATATTTTCATGTTTTTAACAGCTACAGTGCTACAACTATAGTAGAAAATGCACGCATCCCCTTCCACTGTACTGTATGTTTTAAAAATGGAAAAAACAGCTGCTTATCCAAAAGCAGTCATCTAGCTGACTCTTATCTCGTGGCTTGTGGATACCATTATTGTTTTAGCTATGTGCTGGGACGTTAGGAATGTTTGCAGACATGATTTAATTCACCATAATTCAATACTACACAGACCGGTTTTTTGCTTTACCATTTTAATTAATGTCTCAAGGGTGTAATTCACGTATGGCCTCTTCATGTGCTGAGCATTGGGTATTAGTGGCAAGCAGCCTTGGCTTTGAAGAAAAATTACCCCTCTTTCCATCACCTCATGGGCAACATGAACATGCTGATTAACCTGCTCTGCTTGGCTATTTGGTTATGTGGTAATGGGCTGTTGATTGTGTTTTGGCTTGCTTTGTGTAGTCCTGAAAATGGGCTAAACAGGATTCATCATTCCTACAAGTGTCTGTAAATTAATTATTGGGCCTCAGAAAAACTAAACTCCAACTCCACAATGAGCAATGCCATGCTTTTTAGCTGAATAATCTGGTCAGTCTCTGATGATCTTTTTTACTTTTTCTAACAGTTCAGAACAAAAGTTAGCTTCAAAATACAACCTATTTAAAATGCAACCACTGTGTCTTGTAGAGTATTCAAGAGATGACACACCCTGGCTCTTTTGATAATGGACGTCTGTAGGGAGATGTGTATTGGCATAAAACGTAATTGTTCTTGCTTGAATATATGTATTGTAATGATACGATATTTACAGTCATCGCTTTCTTTTGGTACTGTATTCCAGAAGGCAAATGGAAATATTGAAAGAACCTAGAATGTGGGAACTTTCGCAATGTTCACTTTAGCTGTCAATTTGGGGCTCGTCTAATACCTTGCTCACACAGTTAGCCGTGTTCAGAAAATGGCTGTGTGCGTGGCTCCTGGATGACGCCGTTCCTTTTGAAGAGCTTGTGGCAGACCCTGCCCTCAGCCAGGGTTGTCGCAGGGAACTGCACGCATGAAAACTCAAGATACCCGAGCAAGTGAGATACTGTACAGGACGTTTTGTTGCAGGCCTTCTTAGGATACACAATAGAGAACAGCACCCATAAATCGGCTACAGAAGGTGCACTCCCTTTATACACCAAACACAAAGTCTGGTTAACGCCCGTGTGACAGTGTGCCTGGACAGCCTTCAGCGCTTATCAATGACATAATTCTAACCTACACAATGTCATTGAGAGTCATGTTTCTCTTCAAATCAATGATAACTCGCTAACAGTGCAACAGATAATGTGATGATAAAATAATAATGTTAGAATTTTGTTCATTTGTGTCCCTTTTGTGAATAATGGTTAAAGGTCCTTTATATATAATAATGGTCAAGACAAAGATCAGTATAGACTGTTTTAGCTGCTTACAGTATATAGAAAATATAGATCTCTCAGCTACACTATCGTGTGTGTTTCACAACTGCGATGTAAAAATTAGAAGGGTATAAAAAAGGAATAGATAGTAACACACAATGGTAGAATACCTTTCCATCCCAAAGGATCACAAAACACTTCACTTGGGTGATGCAAGGCAGCCATTATGCACCAGCTCCCTAACTACACGTCAGACTGGTGGAGAAGACAGAAGCTGCTTCGCCCCTTCAATTAAAGGGAGAATGTTGGGAATCCAGAGTAGTGTTCAGCCAGAGGATTGGCGTTAAAGCTGTGTGTTCTTACAGTGATGACTCACCTCTACTGTTGACGCTGAACATAGCATAAAAATGTCCAGTTTGTACCTGCAGCATACCACTGTATCCGCAGTTAGTAGCGGCATTGTCTGGTGTTCTAAGTGAGAATTCTTACTCAAAGCTGCACACTGCTGTTAAACTCAACTTCCAACAGCTGAATTCAACTTCCAAGTGCTGAACACTAAGGATATCTACTCTATACTGTATATTTAATTAGTTTAAATGTCTAAAGGTCAGTTTCTTGCTTGAAATTGCAGTTCAAAGCAAAGCCATGGTAGATAGAATTTATTAAGGAACAAGTAATAGGTTTATTCCATGCTGAAAAAAAGAAGAAAGAGAACACAACGTTTTGGCCGTGGAGCCTTCTTCAGGTGTGAGCTCACACCTGAAGAAGGCTCCACGGCCGAAACGTTGTGTTCTCTTTCTTCTTTTTTTCAGCATGGAATAAACCTATTACTTGTTCCTTTGCAGCCTACGCATGCTGACGCAGCTACCCACCTGAGATAGAATTTATTGTTCATCTTATTTCTTACTTTAAAGAATGGAATGATAAACCAGTCATTACCCGTGAATTTCCCTGTTATACAAGACTGATCAGTAAAGTTGATTGTAGTCTCTGTAGTAGTCGTCCTGTAGGTGTCACTATCACAATAGATAAGAGAGTACATCAAGTGAAACAGTGCTCAGCTTTCATGTCTCTTGTACATTAATCATGTCATGTTGTGGAAGGTGGATTTTCAGGCTTATTCTGTCAGATTTTGTAAAAGATCTTTAGTAGCTGCACTTTTGCGCTCTACAAATAGGATTTGGATTAAGAAAAAAGTATTATTCAGTGTGCCGTCCTGTCTCTGTTCATCAAGATAATACTGCGCAGTTGTTGTGTGTTCACCTTTGCTGTTGAAAAGCCCCTAATGCTGTGTGCAATTTATGCTTGTAAGAGGAAAAACGTTGAGCACTTAGTTTTATTATTAATTACTTTTCTTACTTGCTGCTTTCATTATTGTGACATGAAAGGATGTGGAGCTAAAAATGTAGAAAATTATTTAAAAAGGTTTTACCTCCGATATAGATTGATAGAAAAATATGCTTTTAAAGGACAAGGAAAAGCAATCTAGAGACTGAAATGTAATAAAATGGAAAATGAAGTCAAGGCTTAATTTTCTTTCAGACAGGAAATATATATATATATAACACATAGAAAATAATATGTGGTATTGCAATGTTTTTTTTTTATTTTGGCCTTCTCTAACATGTGGGTTATGCAGCCTAAAACCTAAATTCAACTGTTATTGTTTTACTTCAATATTGAAACTGAGACAAGACAAATAAGGAAATGGTTATCTCAGTGGCTCAGAAACAGTGCTGCAAGAAAGGAAAACGTTTAGATCAATCTTGCATGATTTAATTAATTTGCTACTTGTTCTTTTTTTAATCTCTTTTATAACAAGAGCAAGGTAGTTACCTTCAGTCCCATGCAAAAGGTATTCACTCCCATCTAATGACGTCACATGTTGTTGAAATACAAATGATGTAGACACATGTAATTAAATCAAAATACCACAAATGCTCAGATGGAGACAGTAAATTAATTGAATTGGACATCATTTGAAAGGTGTGTATTCCTCTTTAAGTGAATGCATATAATATAATTTTAATGTTCAAAAGTAATGTTAAAAGCCTCAAATATTTCTGTGCAAATAAACTAATCAGTATATTTTAAAATACTGTTTTTTAGGTACTTTTAGTAGACCATCCAGTTTTTATTTTTAGGGTGACGTGCAGCTTTATACTTAAACTCTCCTCAGCATATCCTTGTTTTTCAGGCAAGAATGAAGACTGTCGCCAAGGTTCTTCAGGAGCATTGTTCTGAGGAAAACAGCAAAAGTTTTTAAGGCTTTTTTTTGCATAAAATCAGTGTCAGGCTAAAGTGCAAGACCCTAGTAACAGCAGATTCAGAAAGCAACACTGTGGTGCTTGCTACATAACTAGCCACACAGGAAGCAGAAGGCCAGAAAAGTCATTTTTGACAGTATGATTTTGGACTAAGTTACCAAATTGGGTTCTCCCCCAGAGAGTTATTAGAGAGCATCATGTTGGAACAGATTAGGTTTCCCATAAAATGGTTTGTATAGGGATTTTTTGAGGAGTACACGGGAACAGATCTAACCACAAAGACATACTGTCTTTTCCAAAAACATAAACAAATGGAAGAAACATAAAGAAGACCTACCCCCAACACCATCAAATAAAAACAAATTGTAATCAGTTCAAGGGACCCTTTAGAAAGAGATAACCCTTCCTTCCAATTTAGATCTCATTTTAACCGGCTGTGTTTTTGCTACAGAGTATGTAGCAAAAGAGGGGGAAAAAAAAGAGAACTGAAATTAGAATACTGGTTTGGACAGCTTCCAGCACAGAACTTCTCTTTTACTCTGCTGCATGAGTTTTTTTGGGTTCAGAGGCCTTTAAAAAAAACTCTTCAGGCTTGTGGGTGTTTAAAGGACAAGACCAGGAACTAAACAAACTAAACTGCTCTCACAGGAAGCGAGTTCTCTTCAGGCAGAGTCATGCCCACTGCAATCTGCTTTTATTCTACCTGATCTGCATGCAAATAGTAAACCCCTGTAGTATTGACAGCCCTGAAGTTATTTAACATCTCTTTAGGGGTGGGGAAGCATTACTTTATCATTATGATGTATATGTAAAAGATTTAAGCCTTCAAATGCAGTATGTTGTTAGAAAGATCCCATACAGTAGCAGTAGAGGCGTTAATCCCAGTGTTCTGGCTACATTCCACCCTGGCCCTACATAATCTGGCCTGCTGGCACCTCCTCTTGAATTAAATCGGCGAAGCAGTTGCTTAGTTGCTTACCTGATGTGTGATGTGTAGTGGGGCACCTATTGTATAATAGCTGTTTCACCAAGTTGGAGGCTGTATGCTGATGTAAGTAGTTGGTGCATGTTAGGAATTACTGCTGTCCTTAATAATATTATTACTTATCTGTAAAACAGATTACAGCGAAGGCTTACTTTCCCCATTGTTTGAAATGTTTGTTAGATGTCAAATTAATGTAAATATTAACATATTTCATTCTCTATCCCTATACCGTATATATGTATTAAAATGACAACAAATGTTAGTGGTTCCAGGATTCGCTTATGTTTCTAGTGTTTGGAAGTACAGTACACGAACTGTGCAGTATATGGGTGTGTTTGTGTGAATATTAACACAGAAAAGGGCTTTAACACTTTAAATTCCTTTTGTACCTTGCCAGAAAACAAATCTGCATAATAACATGAAAATTCAGTTAAGGTCAGTGAACCACGTCCCCTCCACTATTCAGAGCTAGAATGCACATGATGTTGGATTGTAAAGACAACAGAAATGTAAAACACATTAGCCTATCTAATCATCTATAATAATTCATCTCAAAACCACCCTGTCCTCTGCATACATCCAGTGTGGTAGACGAGCAAAACATAGTCAAATTTCCTTTCTTATGACATTGGAAGATTCTTTTCATTTAATATTTAAAGTCCTGTATTATTTTGGCTTCCAAATATGCCTTTAATATGTGATATTTAAAAAAGAAATATTGCGGTATTGTTTTAGCATTCTCTATCTTTCAAAAATCCAGTCTAGCCACATTTGAACTACAGTACATCATAGCAACATCCTGCTCAGACTGCTAGTTGATGAAGTAGCAGGAAATAAGAGTATCTTTAAGTCTTAAATACAAATATAGAAATTTATATCTACAGTAGCCTGCAGTTCTTAATTGCTTGCAAAACAATTCCTGAATGTAAATGAATAAATAACATGTTTAGATTCAGAATTCATGTCTGTTTTGTTGATTTAACTGGGCAGCAGTGAAAATACAGTATACTGTACATTTAGCCCATATTCCAGTAACGAAAAGTTTTTTTCCTTATTTGATGCCTTCCAGTTAAATATTAATATACTTTTTTTTAATGAAATTCATAATGCACAATAGTAGGACTGCTTACAATAACAAGGACACAAACCACAAGCCAGTGCAAACCACAACATTGACTAGAAGGAAATATACACAAACCTGATTAGCTAATTACATTTCAAGCTCTTGTTATTTTATATATTTTAATTTTTATATTTAAAAAAATCTTCAAATTTCAAGTTGTCAGCATTTCTGGTTCTCCTGTAACAGTCACTGGATATAAGATGCAGAATAGCTTAATGCACCTAAAATAGGTTAAAGATACCTAAAGCAGTACAAAGTTCGACAACAGGTGAGCGTGGGTTGGGGGAGAACATAACTAATTCAGAAAGACAGACAG
Source organism: Lepisosteus platostomus (assembly GCF_059453375.1). NCBI lineage: Eukaryota > Metazoa > Chordata > Actinopteri > Semionotiformes > Lepisosteidae > Lepisosteus > Lepisosteus platostomus. Next base: position 52,467,390 of record NC_142618.1, read on the forward strand.
CTTGGCTCAAAACCCTGAAACACCATTAAATGTTAAAAGAAGAACTTTGTAGTCAGTTTCCTGTTCAACAGGAAGTCACTGTAAATGAGCTGAACAGGTTTTGTGTGGTCTGATTTCTTAGTACCACTCCGACATCTAGCAGAAGCAGCCCGAACTACTGTAGCTCTATCCCATTACTAACTGAGCAGTATTTCTTGCCAGAAGAGCATTAGAATAATCAATACCAAATTTTCTAAATTCGCAAATGCTTGAAATAGAAGCTGGGATTTCATAACTCCAGTTGCTAAAAATTCTTTGACTACTGATGGGAACAGCTATTCACTCACTTCCTATTTTATGAACAGTCCTAACACTGTAAACACTGATAATGTTTTTTTAAACCATTTTGGGATGTCTTGGATCCTCCTTTTTCATCCTTGTAATGCAGCCTGACTTTATGCAAGAATTTCAAGACCTTGGAGAATACAACTGCAGGTACTGCAGATAGCAAATAATTCTACTCCATCCTGACTGTTCTGTACCAGTACACCTCCCAAGAACTGGCTCACAGGGTTATGGTAACAACGAGATCTAAGTGCCTAGAAGAACATCTCTTTGGGGTTAGGATGTTTGTCAAGGATGATGGTATGGTACAAGCACTGGAGGGTGATGACTCTTTTGCTTAGTATTCTGTATTCTGTGGTCCAAGGAGAATTCCATTGCCCTTTAAAAGATCAGCGAGATGCTTATAGTCTTATTTGTTTGTTTCAATAATGATCTTTAGGTGTTATGGGACCAGTATGCAGGATGTTTACTTAAGCTGTAAACAACATGTATGCTTGGTATGCAGGCATTTTGTTTTCTGCCAGTATTGTGGGTGTATGTGCTAATCGCATCTCTCGGCTTTTTCACTGTCCATAAGCACATTTATATAACTCTGTTGTCAAGTACGCTCTCTTTGAGCTACCAGCAGCTTTAGAAAAGCAAATTGGCACGAACAGTTTTTTTTTTTTAAATGGAAATGCCATGTGGAGTGTGGATCTGCAGCAGCTTTTCTTTCAGAAGACAGCAGTTCGTTTAAAGTGAAAAGGATATCTATATGTGGAAAATGTGTTCTGAATCTTATTGTGTTGAAGGAGTTAGGTGTTAAGGTTCAATCCTAAGAGTAAAATTCTCGGACTAAATTATTTTATTTTATTTATTATTTAAGAAGATTCAAATTTTTAATTATTTTCTTAAAACCTGAAGAATGTCACCTTTTAAAGCAGCTACACAAAATGCCTGTTTGGATATCAAGGAATTAGGCTTAGCTGTTTTGCTCTCTTGTTTTTTTTTTCCCTCCCCTTTTTGCTCCAGCTTTTATCTGTTGATTAGATTGCTGCCTTGTATCACTGGAGCTCTGAGCTCACTTTCTGGACTTCTATCCGCAATAAGTTTGTGTGTTCTCCCCATGTTTGTGTTGAGACTGCTCGGGTTTCCTCCCACTGTCCAAAGACATACTGGTAAATCAATTGTCTTCTGGTCTTCTGGGGAAAATTAGTGTGAATGTGTGTCTGTGTGTGCAAGGGCATCACACCCAGGGTTTCTGCCTGGGATGGGCTCCGCCTGGCCCATGACCCTTTAATGGATCAAGCAGTTTAGAAAATGGGGGGATGGATGGTAAGCTTTCCATTTGGAGGAAATGGGATGTGTGTACAATGCATCGCCACACTGAATTATTATACAAGAGTAAACACGTCTGAGTGTGACAAAGTGAGCGTGGCAATAATTGTACACAATGTTAAGACCTCATTTCCCTTTTTTGGGGTATAAATTAACAGAAATATACTTAACTTCCTGGGTATGTTTGCTGGTGACTTCATACATGTTAAAGTCATGCTTTTTTGCATATAAGCCCCAGAGGATTGTGGATTTGAACCACACACGATGGCAGCTGTGAAATTTTTGTCAGAAATGTCTAAACAACCCAAACCTGTGGTATAAACCTGATTTTGACCCCATCTAATGCCCATTTTCAATATCGGTTGTATATCTTGTGTACATGCATGTGGATTTCTAGAGATGAATACAGTATATGATCTTGAGCATCTAAAGTCTTTTTTTTGGTCCTAGTTACACGATCGTTTTATTGAACAAACATGGCATAAGTAAATTCATTATATTGATGAGCGGTTGTCATCAACAAGGGGTGAAAGTTCTGGGCCAATGTCAAACACATGAGATCATAATGGGTGCGGCCTTTGTTTGAAGACATCCAGGCTGTACTTGGGTGGAACATGCTTTGCACCAAGTGACAGGTAGTGCAATCGTGTCCTGTTTCCCTTAGAAAGCCTGGGCAAGCATCTGCCTGTATACTAGTCTCCTTGCCCTAATCATCACATCTCATCCCACGCATGTTTATGGAGTCGCATGTCCATGGCATAACTATCGCGTTCTCATCTAACAAGAAAGCTGTTGTTACAGGAGGGGAACAAAGATGTTCGTTATCCTGTAAGAATGTTGTCACACTAGTTCGTGCCTGCAAGAATGGCAGTAAGATCACAGGACTTGATCAATGCAGAGCAGTGTAAAAGCTCAGTACATTGATTGTATAAGATTTACTGTATAGCGTTGCCACCAATCGCTATCCATGGGGTTACACAGCAGCTTGACCGTCCTGCCCAAACTGTCCTACTTGCTCCTCCCCATGGATTGGTCCGTTGTACGCAACAGTTAGTGTGTGTTTCTGCACATCACGCTCGCTGATGCCCATCGGAGCGATCCACGCAGGACCTTGATTCATAACTAGAGAGGACCCAGCTCGACTGAAGCCAAGTCCATCTGAGGTACCGCTGAAACAAAAGCTTTGTTCTTTTGCTTGATGGGACCTGTTGGTTCCTGTCCGTGGTTCTTTTTCGCTAGACTGAACACTCAACAGCTGAAATCGCCTCTTTGCCTGTCTGAAATCCACTTTGCCATTGATTCATGATGTACTGTAGTGTTTATCCAACCGTCAGAAACGCTTGAGTGTCGTGGTCAGTCCTGAATGACCAATAAATCAAGCCTATGCTGAAGACCTTCAGTTAGTATCCAAAAACCGTCTCATTTATTCTTCTAAAAACATACAGTTCATGCATGGATACAGTGACGTTTTGGGATGTACAGTCGAGGGTATAGGAATGACAGTCACCTCCTTCAGGCTTTGGAGTGTAGCTGGCTTGCAGACAAGCTGCTGTTATTTTCTCTGGCAGGCTAACTTGTTTTGGTGAAACGAGCAGTGGGCGTAGCTACAGCCATAGAGGAAGCTGTGTCCACACAGGCTGTGTTATGGGGAGTTATGTAACCAAGCCTCTGTGCTCCAGACAGCTATTTTTTTCACTATTGGAGAGGCAGGCCTGCCCAGCAAGCTGGCAACAGGATCAAATTAAAAATCCTTTCCTCTCCGGTGGCCTCATTGAATGCCAATCTGGGCTAGTTTGTTTTGAGGCCTGTTATTTTTTATCTTACTTCTAGTGTAATAAATGTGACCTTAACAACTGGTATCCAGTAGTAACCAAATACTGCCACACAACTGCAATTCCATCACAGAAATGCTCCATCATAGACTCATTGTGTTAAACGGCTGAAATTCGAGTTGAATGTTTAGATTTATAATGGAGACGATTTGGCGCATCTGAAATTTCAGTGCTGTTGGGTGTGTCTGATGCTTTCTTGTTTTACATTTCCTGCTTCTTGTAATACCGACACATCGAGCATTTGTAAATATGTAAGAAAATGCTCCCTCTACCATCAGTATAATGTAACTTTGAGAAAATACAAGTCATTAAAGGGGTTGTTTGCACGACATTGTAAAATGCTAACTATGGTCACTTACCTCTACATTTAACCATGTTGAATTGTGAGCAGGATCACTACAGTACTCCCTAGCATCTGGTTTACAATATAAGCAGTCCTCTAATGGCCTAATAATGATTTCCATAACCTTACTGGGTTCAGTTTTCTTGCCCCTTTTGCAATTGGGTGCTGCATTAGCAATGCTCCAGTCCTAGGGTGCCACCCCTGTCTTGAATGACGTAAGAAGAGTTGTTTCAGAGGCTTCTGAATAACCTCTCTTGTTTCCTTAAGTGCAATTGGTAAGATAGCACTGGGCAATAGAGATTTATGAGTCTTCAGTGCTTCAAGTACCCAAAACATTTCTGTTTATTCTCTGGTGGTATTGATACAATCTTTGTCTCTTTCACTGCCTGATGTCTGTTGTTGACTTCTTCCTTAATGAATACCCGAGTGAAATACTCATCTAGCCCTGGACATCAGCCAATCACTTTTCATTGTCTAGAAGTTCCCCCATCATTGTCCTGGTTCTGTTTTACTTCTTCTTTAATGGTTATCTTGCTTTTGCAGCAGTGAAACAGCCTACGGTATTTTAGCCTCCGTTGCGATATTCCTTTAAATTTCTCTCTTGGATATTTTTTTGGTAGGAAGAGACTCGTGAGCTAAAAGGGCAGTGCTCCTCTTTACTTGCAGCATCTGATTTTTGACAGGTTGCAATTATGCGCTGCTTTGCACTTGATGTAGCAGCAGCACAAAAGAAAAACTGAGTCATCTGAGGTGGCAGTGTGAGTCACAGGCTCACCACTGTGCGAGCTGGCAAAGCACGAAGAGCCATGCTGCCACCTACAGTTAAAAATCTCTCCCTGCTTCATTATCAGCATTTCATACAGTATATACTGCACCGTGCCATGCGAAAGCAGTTGAAGTTACAAAACGATGCGTACACATTGTGTTCAAATATTTTATTGCAAATCCCGATGCTCAAACTGAAGACTTCCAAGGATAATACAAATTATAGTAAATATCAGCTGAAAATAAAGAGGAAAACATGGGAATGTGTCAACAGCATAAATATTCAGAACCGTATTTGGGGGGGACACCTTTCGCCGCAGTTACAATTACAAAGACGTTCACTTTCTTATTCCAGTGTAGCTCTGGTCCTGTATTTTAGCCAATGCAATTGGTTGTAGGTGACTTTTTGGCCCTGTTTTAGCTGTGAGGGATGTTTTATTTTAAGTTATGCCAGTACTTTGCTCCCTGTATGTTCCCATCACTGTGGACAAGCTTCCCACTCCCTGCTGAGGAGAAGAAATATATCGTCATGCCTCCTTTTTGTGAAATTTATAGAAGCACGTGTATAGGATCTTTCAGATTATTTTCTCGCTTGTCTCCAGTGTATTCTTCACAGATTTGCGTGGTTTTTGTTTTTCTGACTTCTAACACACCTGATAATGCTCTGCCCCTTCTCTTCCTGTTTTCAAAGTCTGGTTTAGGCTGTGACCCAGATACACACAATGTTTTGCTTCTTCGTTTTTTTCTGAGCAATGAAAGGCACCAATGAATGCACTTTAATTCGCCATAAATCTTGAGATTAATCCGTTTAGTCACATCATTCCCTGCATCGGTGTTTCTTCTCTTTTGCTGTATTACTCATTCTTTTGTGAGGTACAGTGACTGCTAATGACTGTTTCTTCTTGACATGTAACAAATTAATACTGTATGTATTACCACAGGCAATGTGTGGGCAATTGTTTTCTTTGTTTACATTGATATTTAACATCAAGACTCAGTATCTTTGACAGCTGGCACAAAGTCAACACTGTAACAATGTCCTTGGAAAACTGACATGAATGAAATTTGCAATTCTGCCAGTAGGTGGTATCTAGCATTTTTAATACTGAGATCTTAAACGCAGGAGACTGTAGTATTAACTGTGCAAACTCATTTTCCATGTTGTAATACCTGTTTGCCTGCAAAAATATTTAGAAACAAATGAGCCCTTAAATTTGTACCAAAAATTCAAAATCTAATAATTAGTTCAGTTTTATTTATTATGATTTTCAGGAATATTACAATGCTGACAAAAGGAATGTCTTTGTTAAGAATTTTCTTCACTTAATGTATGCTTTAGACCTAATCACGTTTAAAAAAAAAAAGGAAAAGGAGCATTTCTTTAAAATTATTACTTTAATCTTTGACAGTCTTCAAAGTTCAGTGGTCAAGGTGAGCTTTTTCATCGTGTAATATATATTTACTGAACCTTAAAAAAACTTTAAAGCTCTTATACAGTACCGGGGAAATCACGTTTATTATCAAGTAAATGACATTTCACAAGGCATGTGCACTGACATTTTATTGAAAAGACGTGAAAAAAGCAAATTCATTATTGTAATTAATGCTGGAAATAAACAAGGTTAATCAAGAGGGTGTCTTCTTTGAAAGTCACTGGCTTGTAATGTGTGGCCACAGGTGGAAGTAATACAAGCTATACATCTGTGATGCATGCTTTGCATTCGTTTATAGATTCTATCAGTCTGTTAGTTTCAGATTCATTCTATGCCCAACATTTGGAATACTGTACAGCTATATCACGGTAGGCCTTGACGCACAAACAGCTGGGTTTCGTCTTTATCTAACAAGTACATCTGACTCACGAGGAGCTGTTGTAGCCTAGTGTGCCTAGATGGATCCCGCATAGAAAGTTATTGTGAACCACATAGTTCATAAAATGTGTCCTCTTTTGTTTTGGAAACTTAATATATATACTGTTGCTGTCACGGACGTCCAAAGGGACTACCCGTGGGGAGTAGGAGAGCGGAAAAAGACCCATATGCGTAGTGGCGAGACGGGAAAAAGGCCCGGACTCATTAGTGCAAAGAGTTCAGGAATGCCGTATAGAAACCTATGCCCTCAGGGAGCGGACGTGGGGCCCTGGTGCTAGGCGGGTCTCAGGACATCCGAACGTCAATGCTGAGCGAGGACAGAGTGCAAGACCCGGAAATATATAGCCCAAGGGAAAGAGAGGGACAGGAAGGACAGCAGACCGGAAACTAAGGACAGGACAGAGAAGGAGCGCCCTCTGGCTGCAGAGGGCGTGACAGTTGCTAGAAATATTCAGACAGTGTCATCACTTTTGGATAACCCCGAAGTGTGAATTTCTCACTTATCTCAAGCCCTACTGTACAGTACAATTTAGCAGCCAGTACGGCAGCCATAAATAGTGAATATGAATGAATTGCATTCCTCTAGCCCAGCTAGTGTCAATGGGTCAGTTAAGTACATTTCATCCTTTCCAAAGAGCCCACAAAGAAATATTTATCTTCCGAATGCCAGGACCTTAAAGAAGGTCATTGGTAATCTATGAACTGTTCATGCCAGCTACCCTTTTGATGAAGCATTTAATACTAATGATTCGAATTCACAGTTTATTACTTTCTTAATCTTTTTCAACTCTGTACCTTATTTTATTGTTTTATAATGGCCCTTCACCAAAGCTTTTATGAGCCAACATAACAGACAGTAGCTATACAGTATATGAGCTAAATCATTGAACTTGGATTTAAAATCTTAATCTCATCAATATGGAGCACTCTTGTCAAATCATGTTATTTGATATGTTATGACAGTTCAAGCCAATGGAAGCTTTTAATGAACAGTTTGTCCATGAAATTGATTAATAAATATTGTACCTGCACATCTCTAAAGGATGTACATTGTGACAGTTGCACTGTAAGCCCTGGAGAGCATTTTCTGTTTAACATACTTCAAAAATCACCTAACGCCTAACCCCATTTCTTTTCTTCACTGCTTTTAATAATTTCACAAAAAACTCTTTGTATATTTAATATGTTTTATATATTTTTTATTATAATCAGCAACTATTTCATCAACATTTATTTCCCTTAATGAACCAGGGTGATGGGAGCACAAAATATAAACTCATTTTGAAATAAAAACATCACTTGTATTTTCAGTATACCATATCAACCCCTTTTTTTGCTTGTAGCTTGCATTTAAACATATTGTATTTCTTTTTTACAAAGAAAGCTCATGTCACCTGCAGTAACATCTTTGATTATGGAACGTTACAGAGGAAGGATAAATGGACTTATCACTTGATAAATGGACATTAAATGAGCAAATGGATTTTTTATGACCATATAGATGTAACTGTCAACCAAATGTTCACAAATATGGGCCAAGTGTGAAACTGTGCTCAACAGACTGGATTAAAACACTCAATCCTAGTCACCTTTTGACTTTTTTTTTAAAATGTACAATTGCCTTCATTGAGTAGAACTGTCTCATTAGTATAATGCACTGTATATTCATCATACCCTTGCAGACAGGTGTGCAGATAGTGAAGTAAATAGTGTTTGTGTTTCACATCGCCACAATACCGCATTTTACACAGGAGCAAGTATAGGTTAATTCCATACGGAAAAGTAAAAAGAAGAAACGCGTTGTTTTGGGTGTTAAGATAGGTGACCAGAGCACTCGAAGACTTAACTGCAGGAACAGCATATGTCTCCTTTCTAATTTTCACACTGGAATTCATCTTTATTTGTTGCTTTCCAGCCAACAGACACTGATGCAGCTCTGCCACTCAAACTACAATGTACACAGGTCTGCATCAGCTATAAACGTCTCTCCTCTATTGCTCCTATAAGTCAAAGTAGCAGGAGCTAGTAATAGGTGTAGCACAGTGATGTTAAGTTGTTTGTGGCTTGAAGCATCCTTCAATTGCAAAAGCCACACTGACCGTGGTTGAAATCAGTTTACAGTTTGTACCCAGCTTGTTGCGTATAACTGTGTTAGGAATTTGCAACGGGTAGGTGGACTGACATTTCAATTAAATCTGATTTTCTTTTTTTTTTTTATCTGAAATACTTGGCCCCTTCTGTTTTCGTCTGTGGCAGGATTAAATGTGTCCAAATGCCTCTCGTTCACTGAAGCGTATGCCCCCGCCTGAGAGCACGTCCTTTTTCCTGGCACTTGTTACAACTTAAAACTTTCCCCCGCTTGCCAGGTGTTCCGTGAAGAATAGGTTCTTTAATTTTCTTTTGTAAATCGCATGGGAGTTCTTTTAAGGCACGCTTTGTTTTGCCATCTTGTCATCTTCCCTTTAGTGTTACAGCGAAGTCCTCTGCCAGGAACCACCAAGATAAGCCGTGTCTTAAGATTCACGTACTGTAGTGACAAAAAGAAGGGAAGGTGATTGGGTGACAGGCAAATCCGTTCCTGGTTTCTCAGTTCTACCAGCTCTCCTTAAAGTGAGGTTTTTGTGCGCGTGATTAATGGCCTAACCCATTTTTAAAAAAATACAATTTCTTCAGGACTGACAAGTGCAACTTGGGTTGCATCAGTTGTCAAGAGACCTTCACACATCTCCCCAGCTTGCCTCTTGCAGTTTATAAGATCACGTTTATTTTATACCGGACCATTGGCATGAAAACATTTGGAGAGACTCCAGAGCCAAGGTGACCTGATCATAATCAGAATTCAACTATAAAGCTCCAAACTGTTTTAAACTTTTTAGGCTTAACCACTCAGCTTTTACACTGCTCACAACGGTGACTTTACACTTTACATCTGTGTATTCATTCTTTACAACTACATCCTGGATGCAAGAAGTGCAAATGTTTACTAGGCTTAAAACTTGAAGGGACTGATGGAACTCCTAGGGTAGAGAGAAACCTGTAGAAACAGGAATTTCACAGGGCTGGAGGAACGGCAGCCACAGTAGGCCTTCAGCTGAAAATTGTGGTCAGCTGATATTGTCATCACAGTGCCAGTCTGGCGCTGCCAGCCTCCTTGCAGCCCTGTAAAAGGTCATTTTCTCCAGCTCCTTGGCACCTCAGTAAGCACCTTGGTGAATGTGAGAGGCCCCTGTCAGCTTACGAGAAGAAAACCCCTGCCTTTACAGTGCTTTTGTTTCAGTTTGAGTGAGGTCCAGAGCCCTGCTTTCAGGGTAGGGGAGAGGGAGAGTTCACCCACATTTTAGATTCATCTGTAGTAAACCCCTCAAATGTTAAGAAAAGCATGCAACATGAACCCCCCCTCCCCAAAAACTAATAACGCGGTGTTCAAAGGCCAATACCTCAGTTTGTTTTGTTAGAATATCAATATAACACAAAGTACTTTGCTAAAGTACTCATAAGTTGCATTACATGGAGATCTTTGTAATAATACCACGTCTTTTGGCTGTCCACCCCAGGAACCCTAAAGTGCCTCACAGACAAGAGAGGACTCTTGCATCCAGCATCTCATGGCAAAGCAGATATGCCAATTAAATCTGCATCTGATAGCTTTACAGTGGTTTGAAGTGGTTGCTGAAATCTTGTACCAGATCAATAACATTTTCAGACTGTTGTGGTGTATTTGTACGTATTGTGAATGCCAAGCGTTCTTTAGTTAAATAATACATACAAATATAAACATATAAGAAAAATAAAACGAGAACAACTCGGGTCACCCTGTCACCACGGGTGATATGGGGACAGTTCATCTTACAAAAGTGAGCTGGGTCAGATTTTGATTTTCTCTTATGATAAAATATACGTTCAAAGTCTAAGTGTACACTGTTACTTTATAGTATCCATTCATCAACTATTCTTACGTCCTTCCTTAATAGTTCTATTAATATGTAAAAGAAAGTTAAGACCTTGGTCTTTGGAATCTAAGAGTATGAAAGGTCAATCTTTCTAATGTTTAAAGCCTTATTGCGGAATATGAAGACATATTCTTCTACTGTATGAAGGACAGGGTGTCTTAAATACCCTGCTAAGGTTATATAAGCTTCAAGTAACAGAACTCTCCTTCAATTAAGTTACCTTGCTTCTTTAATGTGGCAGTTTGCCATTCATCCGTGATATTTCTTTCTTTCATACAGTTCTTAAAATAACTAAAGAGTGCACAAAATAAAGTAACTGTTTATGTATATAAAAACAAAATAACTTAAAAGGTTTTCAAGAATCTAAAATCATTAGAGTTGACCATGTTGATAGGTTAAGTCAAGGACATTTCTCACGCAGTTCTGTGCTGACTGACATTATGTTATTTTAATTGCTTTTTGGTTCCAAGCTTCTTAATTTGTTTCCTGTTTCTAACCTTGTTGCTTTGAAGAAGTTGGGGGGTTGAGGGTTTTAGAGAAGATTATCTTGTTCGTTTTGCACGATAATTTTTAAGGCTTAGCTAAACTTGTTTAAAAGCTTAGTTGGCAGATAATTGCCAATTCTTTACTATTGGTGCAGATTTCTATTAATTATTTTTAATTCTGTAAATTAAGATTTTATTAATCATAAAGTAAAAGTAGCGTTTTATACTGTATACAGTGCTGCTTGAAACTTCTTTAAATCTAACATTTTTATTATAAAATCCTTGTTTAACCAAAACTAGCCCTTGTATTTCTAAAATAAAGGGTTTATATCCACAAATTATTATTATTATTATTATTATTATTATTATTATTATTATTATTTAGAGGAACACATACTGTACATTTCATAGAAAAATAGGTAAATAAGAATGAAGAATTGTGTAAGTGAACCAAAAGGTTAATTAGCTCAGTCAATGAGGTAAATGTAACCGGGTTCTAAAATAATTAGCTGTCAAGTTAACCAATCAAAGAGCCATTCATGAGGAAAACATTTGGTACAGGTAGGCCCTGTACTACAGTATATAAAGGTAAGTGCCAATTAGTCTGGAGAGGGTTATAAATACAAAGGAAAACATTTATGAAAGCATCAGTCTACTGCGAGACAAATAGTTAACAAATGGAGAAAATTTAAGACCACACTGACTTTAAATGTGGATGCCCTTCAAAATGATCCCACAGAGCAGCACGAAAACTCATACAGGTCATCCAAAAGGACCCCAGAACAACACCCAGGAATCTGCAAGCCTCTCTTGCTGCAGCCTTGTTCATCCTCAACAAAACAACAGAGGTTGAATAGGCATTTCTCTCAAAAAAGAACAGTGCTGCTTGTCTTAGGTTTGTAAAAGACCTTCTGGATGATCCTATAGATTTTTGCAAAGAATGTTCTCTGGGTGGATGAGCCTAAACTTGATCTTTTTGGCCACAACGAAAAATGCCATGTTTGGTGAAAACCTGCCACCGAAATAACCCCATCCCCACTGTCGAGCATGGTGGTGGGAGTGTCAAGGTTTGGGGCTGCTTTTCTGCCCCCGGACCTGGATGATTTCCCATCATTGAGGGGACTATGAATTATGAGGCATACCAAAATATTGTGGAGGAGAAGGTCGGGCCCTCTGTCCACGAGTTGAAATTCAGCCCAAAAAAATGGTCGTCCAGCATGACAGTGACCTAAATCTAGCAAATATACCAAAGAAATGGATTGAGAGGAAGGAATGTTTGGTATTGGTGTTTTTAGAATGGCCAGGTACAGATCTTAACCCAATAGAAATGTTGTGGCAACACCTGAAGTGGCTTGTTCATGCAAGATAGCCAACAAACTTGCAGCAGCTGAGGCAGTTTCTCAAGGACAAATAGGCAAAACATCCTCGAAGCAGATGTGAGACACTGATTAGTAACCATAGGAAATGTTGGGTTGCTGTTGTACCCACTAAAGTATTTGCCCCCGCTTATTGAATTAATAGGCAGACAGGGATCTATAGTTTGTGTTATACATGTATAAACATGTTTTTTAAATAAAAAACATGTTTTTGTACGATATGTATGTCCATTATCTGTATTGTTGAGTTCAGAGAAAAGATTTTTCAGATTAATTCGTCCAATGAAAAATGAAGGATTTGCATACTGTCAAGTAGCACTGTATGATATATAGTCTTGTTAAAAATTAATTAAGAATGGATTTTCTTTCTTCTTGTCTATTTAAATGTGAAAAAAGCATCAGGTACAGTGCACTAAAATGATTTAATCATTAGTTATCTGCAGAGGTAATAGCACTGTTGAGCTATTGCATTATTCATGAAATAAAGTTAATATTTAGATTGCAAACAAAGATCAATGTGCAGTATGGCACCCCAAGGTTGAATGAAGACACAGGTGTTGATCAAGCTGTTTCATTGCTGGGTACGCATGGGAAAAAACATGGATTTGAAGATATTATAAAACCTGCCATTCCAGGAAAGGTTGTCCATTGGAATAGGTTTTTTTGTAGAAAAGCCCTATTTTATATTGAACTTAATTAATATCTGCAGGACGCTACCTTTGGGTTTAGCAGAATTATAATTACACAGTGGCTTGCGAAAATGTTCTGATCCTTGCGCAGTTTTACATTTTATCGCTTTAAATGTTGCCGCCATAATTAAAAAAAAAAACACCCGTCTCTGTGATCTTCCTCGGTGAGGTCGGGATTTTCAAGCAAAGATTCAATCATGGATGCTAAAAAGTGTTAAAAGTAAGGGATAATGTCATTAAAAACCACAGATCCGGTTTTAGTGTACCAGAAACTGGTGAGGGATGCCACTGTGAGGCAGATAACTTTCAGAGAGGTACAGAGTTCAGTGGCTGAATAAGGAGAAAATATGCATCAGTAATCTCCTAATTACTCCACAAAGAGGACTTCTATGGAACTAAAAAAGGACGTCTCAGATCCTGAATTTAGATTGTTACAAAACATCTGAGGGATCCTGCAAAAATATGTAGATGTGGTGGTGGTCAGGTTAGATCAAATTGGAACTTTTTTTTTTAAGTACAAACTGTTACATCTGGCACAGACGCAGCACAGCTAGAATCTCCCAGTCCACACCATCCCTATAGTCAAACGTGCTGGTGGCAGCGTCATGCTGTGGGGATGCATCAGCACATGAGGGACTGGAAAGCTTGTAATGGAGAGGAGGTCAGGAAATCGAGTTTTAGTTCCACATTGTGGAAGCACTGACAATATCAGAAGAAGTGATTCAATGTGTCATACGATTTCCCCCCTTTTCTGGGGCATGAAAAAAATTAGAGGCCAATGCCTTGTTAAGCTCCCTAAGGGCTGTAGTTTTATTTAGTTTCGGGTTTTGCCAACCTCCACATGCAGCACTGATAAATAATGAAGCGCAGATGACTAAAATGGCATTCGCAGACCTTGCCTCATAATCAAGGTTACAAGTAGTGCAGAGTGAAAATGTACCCCATGGTCACTGTGTTTCTGCTTTGTGTTCCTCTGTGGTTAGTTACAGTACCTGCTAGTGGTCCTGTACAAGGAGGTAGTGCGCGCAGGAGCCTCTTCAGAGTATCTGTGTGTGAAGATGTGCTTGTGTGGAGGCATTTCCCACTCACATAGCTCCCTAGAGCTCCATACCCACAAGGGCACCACAACCTGTTCACTCTTGCTCATTCAGCCTTAGATGCTTAAGGCTGAATCAAAGCATTAGACCCGGAGAGAAATTAATCACAGGAAGCATGTGATATTCCAAGTCACTATGAAAAAAAAAAAGAAGAAGAAGAAGAAGGTGATGATTGTTGGGGGAGCAAAGGAGGGGGTGCACTAGCTAGCCAATCCCTGGCAAGGACTGCCTGTGCGCACTGTGGTTTCCTTTTACAGCCTCTTGCCCTGCAGGCTATTTTAAAGAGACATCATGCACAGCTGCACTTGACAATTTGCACCAGCAGCTCTGGCAGGGGGAGTTCCCAGTGTATTGGAAGAGAGACGTAGCTGGCGCTTGTGCAGCGCCGCGCTTGGGAGAGTGTCTGTGTGGGGCAGCAGCTTTTTTGAAGGGCGTGTGACTTTTTTTTTTTTTTAGTCGTCTTGAGCGCATTCTTGTGTCCACCCCCAAAAAAAGCTGACTAGCAAAACTTCAGAGCATTGCCAAAGAGGTGAGAGGGACTCCTGAAGGCAAGAAGCTGTGAATCGATCTCCAGAAGACCCTCCTTGGAAACTTAGTATTTCTGTGGGCTTGCGGTGGCCTTTCGTGTGCGGGTGTTGGCAGGAAAAGGAAAGCTTATTCCATCCCTTTGGAAAATGGTTCTGTTTGGCTGATGTTTTTTTTTTTTGGGCTCCAGAGGACACCAGACCCAAGGTGTAGAATACTTCTGCTCTCAAAAACCCCCAGAGCGGGCATGATTAGCCCTGACTGGTGTTTCATTGCCTGCTGCGACCCATGAAGCGATTTGGCAGCCTCAGAGGGAGCAAGAAACGCAAGGACCAGGGCAGAGGCACTGGGAGACGGCAGTCAGAACCCCATGGCCTGACCGGTACAGTAAACTCAATGGTCCCGTCACTTGTGCAGACAGTGCTAACGACTGCTTAGCGTGACCTCGACTGTATGACGGCAACACTGAAAAGCAGGGGAAAGAGAGAGCGTGACACAATACTTTTAATGACGTTTTAATATTTTTGGATTACCCCAGAAAAAAACCCAGAATAGTGAGGAATTTTTATAACAATTCTACATGAGACCTAAACGGATTTGATTAAAAACCAAAGCTTTTGAAAGGCTAAGTGTGTATTAGTTCAGAATGACATTAATGTTATAGTCCTGGAAGCCAGCTTTAACTTGCTCACTTATTTAGTTAGGCACTGAACAATTAGTACTGTATAGATTTTTTTACAAATGCATCATATGTCAATATTTCACGTTTCAAAATAAGAATTTATTTTGTGGACTGCAAAGGATTAATATCTTACCTGTTGTTTAACTAGTGGAAACTGGTCCTGACTTATAGCACTTGATTGATTTTTTTTTGCCAAACCGTCAACCTGAAATACTGTATCAATAATGTTTTTGGTTGGAAATATTATATTCCAGGTAAAAGGAGGTACAAGTTCAAAGATCAGAGCATCTTCATGAACCTAGGTGAATGAGGAGTTTCCTGTTGGAGTAGGGCATCTCAGATGTTTTGGTACTGGGGTGTATACTGCAGTTGTCCTCATAGAACGCCCCTTCTCTTTTTCACTGTATATTGCTGGTTGTTTCAGCTACTGTAGATTTAATCTCTCTGTGGATTCACTGTACTATTTTTAATTCTGCATTTCTTTAAAATAGCAGCTAGGCAGAGGGCTTCACGGAGCGAACTGTACTCAGTGGATTACTCTGCTCTTCACTAAACGTTGATACGTCTTTGTGTCGGTCTAGTTCTGTGCTCTAACCTTTGTTCGGTCACACTTCGAATGTAATGAAGAGAAAGCCGAGAGCAACAAGCCTGTACTGAATAGTGATTTCATGAGTTGAAGCATGTGTTCATGCGTGCAGCTCTTTAAATGGAGAGTGTGTGAGACAGTCACAGTGCAAGGCAAGATGAAAACCATTTCCCAACAATCAGCGTGCCATGCCAGGGGCATTGTGTTTTGGTGTTTTGTGTTTCGGGGACACCGTGGCCCCCTGGCTAGTGGTAGTTATGTATAAAACAGGTTAATAAAATCACATTTTAAAACATCACCCACTTTCTTCAGGCAAGATTCTGCTAATTAAACTAGGCCCGTACACAAACTCGAAAGGTGACGCAGCTCGGGCTTCTGTGGACTAAAGGTGTGATGGGACGATTGACGTGGTTGTGTTGTTTGTGTGTTTGTTGGCAAGGACGTGGTGATATGAGAAGTGATATACTGTAGTATATTCATGGCTTCTTTCCACTGCAGTCAAATAAAAGTGGACACTCTGCAGTAGCTGCCAGCAGATCCCCTCATCTGTGCATTTCCATAAGTTAATTGTGACGATGCTACCTCCGGTGCTGTAGTGCGCCCAGCTCGGGACTTTAATAGCCAGTGTGTGGCACTTATTGAGACCTGCCATTGTTTTGTCAGAAAAGCACAGGAGATCATCAGCAAATCTTATGAGGCCTGCAGTATAGTCTGGTGATAAATTGCACAGCCTAGGTTATAAAACATTCTTTGTTTAGGTGTTGAGAAAAGAGCAGATGACTCAGATACAAATGGACCTCTACTATCTCATTACTGCCTGGATCTTAAACCTCCCTTTGAGTAAATTGTGTCACGGTGGCTTCCCAGTGTTGTCTGTATGTAGACCTGGGTTAGTTTGATTTCACTGTGATTCGTATTTCTGTGTCTAGCCATGTGAACACAGGTGTCATCACTGTGAACTGAAATGTAGTGACACAGTATGGTGATTACAAATGAGGTGTGTATATAATTGAAACAATCTAATGGAACTCGCAAACTCAGTAACGTATAACATGCCATGCCTAGAGAATGTGGTTAAAACGTTCTCTTCTTATTGCAGTTTTAACATCCCTGGTATTGCAGTAGCATGAAGAGTTAACCTACAGTAAATACTGTATTAAGAGGACACATGTTTTAGTAGCACACTCCTGATGATGTGATATAATCCCCCAATTCCTAAACGTCTACAGAAATAGTCTCTGATTCATGCGCCTCTCCGTTCGGAATTAATTAAAATATCCAAACAATCACAGGCAATGTGGGACTTTTTCCCAGGGTGCCCTGGTTAATGCTTTTTTGGCACATGTGAGCTACACACCTTTATAAATCACTCTCCAGTATAAATCATTACACTACTACAGTGTTACACCACTCTACCACTTTGCTTTTTTTAAGGGCTGGACTGTGCAGAGGGCAGATTGCCTGTGGGCAAAGAACTTGAGATGCCTGACACTTCTTATGCTTGCAGTCGCTCTCACAGTCATTTAATGGTTACATTAAGATGGTGGAAATAAGACGCCATTTTCCAGGAATCAGGTTAACATTTGGCTGCCTTAATTAAGTGGTGTTTTCCTTTCCATCTGAAAAGACAAGAGTGGTTATTCTCCTGCTTCTAGTCTCAAATTGCATAAAAAAAAACGTTTCATAATTTTTAAATGGCAGGGCTTTCATTAAATCTTATGATTTACAGTATATGCGATCACTAACATTTTTTAAGTGAGATTGCCAAAAAGAATAGCTATTGTATTGTTGTTTACGCTTTTTTTTAGCCGGCAGAGGAATCCTACTCCGTTGGGCCCCTGAGCAAGGGCCTTAACCCCAGCTCCTCCAGGGGCGCCTTATAAATGGCTGACCCTGCGCTCTGACCCCAAGCTTCTCTCCCCGTCTGTGTGTCTCATGGAGAGCAAGTTGGGGTATGAGAAAAGACAAATTCCTAATGCAAGAAATTGTATATGGCCAATAAAGTGATCTGACCTGTTGTTCTGCTGTTCAGAACTGTTTTTTTTTAGAGCACAATTCTAACCTTTTAATGTGCCTTTAAACGTTGAATGCACATGTTGTATGCCTTGTGTCGCTGAAGAAGACAGTAACACATCCACTGGCACGGCTCCTTGCTTCTCTAAAGATGTGTTTCTGGATGAGTTAGGGTTCCAGTCCCTTTCTGTTGATCAGTCAAGGTCATATTATCTCAAGGCAAGTATAGAACCTTGTGAAAGCTAGAGATGTTACATTTAAAGAGAGCTAAAAGGAGACTTCTAGCCTACTATAGCAGTTGGGGTTTTTACTTTCCCTTTTTGTTTTGAAATATTTTTCCCTTTTACATTGGTAATTTAAGGCTTTTCTGACACAACAGGGCTATGAAGGAAATAACTACTGTAATTTTGTGAGCATTATGTGCAGAAGTTTGTAAGGAAGTGAAAACCAACTAATATTTTCTCTAAGAACACTATCAGCAAAACAAAAAACAACAAAAAGGTTGTGTAGTTCTCTGAACCATTGTTTGGTGAGGAATAGCCAAATACATTTCACAAATTTCAAAGAAACATAGAAGCATAGATGGTAGGAGCATAGATGACACTGGTTAAAGGATTTTGCCAACTTGGAACCCATGTGTGAATGACATTCTTTAGGTAAATTTGAGCTGAATACAGAAGTGTTGCCTCACAAGTCTCACAGAGCTGTTTTCTGCCTTCAGCTCAAGTAGTTTTAATAAATTGAAGCAAAACCTTTTTGTTAGTGAATTGAGTACTCTGAATTATTCCTATTCCTTGGGCATGTTACATTATTATTATTATTATTGTTATTATTGTTATTATTTATTTAAACCATACTTGGGATTGTATTGCTTAGTACACAGACAGCACCACTTGTAGTATAACTTTTTAAATATACTGTATTAAGTTAACCACATACTATCATTCAGGGTTCTTTTTACATATGTGAAAGAACCCTCACAGGAGCAATGTTTCTCAGAGTGCCTGCAGTTCAGGTTGCATGTTTGATATAATGAACTGTAGTTCATTGTGTAGTGTTGCTTTCCATGCATGTTAAAGGAACTTCTACTTCATTTCAGGACTTTATCTTTTGAAATGTGGTGTTGGTAGAATTGCAACACCCAGCATGAAGAGTGCTTTCTCAAGACCTGATGGTATTATTAGAACACAGCTCTATGAGTTGTGTATAGTCCTGTTTTGAGCAGGTTTCTATTACAGTACTTGAAAATGGTGTATCCAGATGCACAGGGATTACTAGTAGTCAAGTATTCATGTGCTTATTCATATTTTTTATTTCATGTTTAAATATGTTCTTCAATAATGATGTTGAGAAAAAAAAAATGTTTCTTGTAACTGTGAGCTATTGGTTCTGAGCCTTAATGCTTAAACCAAGTTTTGTATCTAATGTTTGTATCTAAGACATTGTATCTAATATCTGGACTTATACTGATATACTGCACTTACTCTTTTGTCTTGTTATCGTTGTTTTTTAGAACTTGTTTTAACAAAAAAGGAAACCTTTATTGTTTATTGCTACGATGAGCTGCTGAGAAACATTTGGTGGTGATCATAACTGCTGAAATGTCAAAGAAACCTCTTTTGCAGTTAATAATTGGAAAACATCACTGCTACAAATACTGCACCAACATTTTCACATTAATCATCTTTATTGTACCTTCTGTCTAATTCCAGAGCCTTCTGTGCCCTGCAATGATAGATAAGGCTTACACTGGTCCTGCACTTTATTTTGTGGTCATAAAATCTCCTGAAATATAGTAGGTGTTATCTACTCTTAAAACAAATTGCAACCCTATGCAATTTGAAGACAAATTGACTATACTGAGAAGAGAGAAGATGGTTTTAAAATTTCCAGAACGTACCCAAAATGTGAATTATTAAAAAGCAAAGGAAAAAAATGCGTACTTAGGAATCTATCATTTATTTTTGAGTTGGCACTGAATAAATAATAGTTTCACTGGGGCCGACTATAGCTCTTTTCATCCCGAAGTGCTTCACAAATTGGACAGGGCTCTCACCATTACCCTACAGATTGCTCCGCCTGGGTGCAGAAACTCAGTGTTACAGTACTGCACAGTACTTGCATGATACATGTCAGAAAAGACAGATCAATAGGTTTTAATTCAGCTTCAATCCCATGCTGTCTGGTGAAACTCACACATCAGAATAGATTACATTTCGGTGTTTATAACACCTTGGATCGATATCACTGCCGTTGTTAATGCTTAGCTCTGTTCCACTGCTTTAGTGGTTTTGTTTTTCATCTGTCTGGCTTGTGTGTCTCCTTTTTGTAAAGTCCCTTTAAAGTTTTTTTTTTAAGCATATTCTTGCTTATGCCACAGAAATTTGTCAGGGCTGAGTCACAGGATTTTTATTTCAGACAAAAAACTACTTATTTAAATCTCTCTTAATTAGTTGTTCTGATCCTTTTCAATCTAATGGTGGAAGGACGCCCAACACCCAAACACTAACCTCTTTAATGTCTTTCCAAAAAGTCAAAAACAATGGGGTACTTTTTAAACCCCTGGGTACGAATAAAAGATAGGAAAATCTCGTTGTGATTCCAGCGTGCAATTGGAAATGAATGATCTAGCATTTATAATCTTTACTGCTCGATACTGATGAAATTTCAGAACATACATTTGTCCTTTTTCTTATCATCCCAGGTTATGTGCCTGACTAAAAACAAGCGCTCAAGTTTTTATGTGAGTGCACTCCAAGCAAAATAAGGGAAACCCAATGCCTTTGAAGAGCCATCATTTCTCTACATAGTTTGAAGTGTTAGCTGCTGACTCCTCAATCAACACGCCAGGCTGACATTCTTCTTTCCCCTGACATTAAACTGGATATCTCTCCGCCTGGCTTTGCTGACAGGGTTATATAATGCTGTTTATTCCGGATCACTTTGAACCTCTTGGAAAAGAAACTTCTAAAAATTGTGTTTTTCAGATATCCAAGAGATGGATACTGCAACATCACTGATCCAGTAGCGAGTTTATACTTTTGTTTTCTTTTTATTAAATCAAGATTGGATCCAATCTCGAGTTGTAGCTGTAGTAATGTAGTAGTTGCTTACAATAGAGAAAAACATACCATAATCTGCACAATATTAACTGTGAGAGTTAAATACCGTAGATGACTTCTAACTGTTGTTTTTATTATATCATATTAGCTGTTCTCCTTCAAGGTTGAAAATGTAAGCTTTTAGTTAATTACATTTATTTTGCCAAGGTCACTCCTTAAGAAACATCTGGCGCTAAAGACCAGTTTGAATAACCAAGCGATTTACGTACAGTACCATCCTAAAACCCTCTGTGATGAGTCTCAGACTTCTTCATTCTCTGTGGTCAGATGTAGAATTTTGTCATTAGGGATGCTTTAAAGATCCAGGAAGAGCAAGTTGTATCTTGTGTAACTCCAATATGGCTAAATATCATTTGTGGATAGAACCTTCAGTTGCAAATGGAATCCATGGAGGCCACATTTTTCTATCTTATCTGTAATACATGTCAGCACCAGGGCTATAATAAGACATTGCCATGACTGAAATGAACTAGAAAGAGAGCTGAGATAGTGGGCTGAAATACCAAGAGATAATGGAAATACCAGCTTAAGCCATGGCTGTAGAAGGCAAATGTCAATAATTTGGAAACACTGTAGATGACAGAATTTACTGTAATGTACAGTATGTGCTTGCAATGCACTCCACTTCACTAGGCTGGAAGATCACTAGATAACTAGTGTTTCTTCCTGTAGAAGCTGTGATTTTGTTAGGGAAGGTAATGTAGTTCTCTGTGGTATAATGTGTACAGTAATGTTTTGGAAATGTCCTGCATGTATGGAGACAAATGTTTTCATGAAGGCAATTGTGTTAGGAAATAGGACTAGTTTCTGCTTGCAATCGAAAAGACTGAGGCCCCTTTCTGCCCTCTGCGGACTCATGATCTCGACATATTTGCTGTGATTGTAAAAGCTAGCAGCTGCTTTACTCCAGCGCTCAGCCTCGCCAAGAAGGTTTCGAGGAACATCAGTTTGTCCGCCGTTTGCTGCTGCTTTAAAGGCCTTTTATCCTCCTTTGTTTCTTTTCATGAGCCCCACTATGACGTCCCTGTATAAAGGCAAACTGGCAGAACATCAGGGTGAAGTGCCCTGTGTACCGACCAAAAGCCCCAAGATATACGTGACTTCAGAGGGCTTTAGCTGTACAAACCTCCTCTGGAGGCCTGACATGAAATCCAGCCTGCTGGAGGATGAAAGCTGAAAGGAGCATGGAGATCTTTTATTACAGTAGATCAAATTTCTTGTTAATCTGCCTGGTTATTAATTTGCACTGTTTTGTGTGTGCCTTTTGATTAAGTTTAAGCTTTAACCATTGCATCTTTTTTACCATTACTTTTAAAAAGTTTAAGCTTTTAACCATTACAGTACTTTTTACTGTAATGTATAAAGTCTTCATTAGTCATTAGTTAATAACAGCTTCGTCTTATTAGAACTGGCTGTGAATCTACAGTGTAAAGTTATATTATAACATTTAAAATGCTCTTCTTTATTTTGTTCCTTGAACAGTATTGCATTTGACTGGGTGACTCATATCACATTGTTTAAAACATGCACTAAGTCTTTTTGATGTCCTTTATAACTTTGTTGTGAATGGTGGCGAACTTTTGTGGTTGCAGCCTCCTGGGATAGCCATAGTCCACAAGGAGCTGACAAAACATCTACAGGATCTTGTTGTTGAAAGGTATCGATCAGGAGAAGGGTATAAAAGAATAGCAAAGGCATTGGATGTACCATGGATGTACCACTGTGAAGACTATTATTAATAAGTGGAGAAAATGTGGCAGCGCAGGGACATTGATCCAAGATCAGGACGACCCTCCAAAGTCGATGACAGGACAAGGAGAAAACTTCTCAGGGAGGCTACCAAGAGGCCTACAGCAACATTAAAGGAGCTGCAGGAATTTCTGGCAGGTTCTGGTCACTCCTTGCATGTAACCACAAACTCCTGTATTCTGCACATGTCGGCTATGGGGTAGGGTGACAAGATGGAAGCCATTTCTCACAAAAACGAACATCCAGGCCCATCTTAACTTTCCACAAAAAAAATAAATTCAGTCACCGCACACCATGTGGGAAAATGTCTTATGGTCTGATGTGACATAGGTTGAACTTTTTGGCCTTAATTCTAAAAGATATATTTGGCACAAAGACAACACCATCATCATCCAAAGAACACCATACCTACTGTGAATCATGGTGGTGGCAGCATCATGCTTTGGGGCTGCTTCTCTTTAGCTGGGACAGGTGCTTTTGGTACATATTTTGGCACAAAACCTGCTGGCCTTTGTCAGAAAGCTGCAGATGAATAGGAATTTCACCTTCCAATATGATAACGACCCAAAGCACACATTCAAGTCAACCAAGGGATGGCTTCAGAAAAGGAAGATCAAAGTCTGGGAATGGCCCCATCAGAGCCCAGACCTCAATCCCAAAGAAACCCTGTGGAATGACCTAAAGAGGGCTCTGCAGAGGAGTTCCCCTGGCAATTTGAAGGAGCTTGAGCTTTTTTTGCAAGGAAGAGTGGGATAAAATTGCAAAGTCCAGTTGTGCAAAGTTCACAACTCATTCACAAAGACTTACTGCTGTAATAAATGCAAAAGGTGCTTCCACAAACTATTAGTTGGGGGAGGTGCACACTTATGCAACCAGTGTGTTGTAGGTTTTTTAATTTCAATTATTTTTCCTAATAATTATCTATTTGTTTTTCTCTTGAATGTTGTTGGTTGCACAGTCACATTAAAGATGATATGATTTATCTTGATTTCTGGCTTTACATCACAAAAACCTGCAATTTCCTTAAGGGTGTGTAGACTTTTTATGTCCACTGTAAATGGAAATAAGAGCAGTGGATTTCCATAGCTAGCTGAAATAATTCAGAACTATTTTACAGACCGCTTATATAGTAAGCTTTTCCTTCAGTATAATTGTAATAAGTATTTTTCAGCCTAGGTGGCACTCTAACCTTTTTGCATATACAGTTGAAGAAACAAGGGCGCCTGATTCCAGGTGTTTACAATCCTGATTTAATAAATTCTTACTACAGTATTTAATGTTCTGTACTTTTAAAAGTTTAAAGGAGCTTTTACTGAAAATCAGAAAATGCTTTTAGAAATAGTATTTCTGTAAAATCATGTAAATCTTGTACAGTGTCAAGCATAGATCGTCTAATACAGACCTATGGTGCTATTGTTTTCATTAGGTTGAAAGGACACATGTTTCTTTCATACCTTTGCCAGGAAAACTTCCTGGTTCCGGAGTACATGACACTGATCTTTGTATTGCAACTAAAATTTACTAGAATTCCCAAACGTACTGTATCTTCAGTTATGATTTGTTCTGTAAATGAGGTCTAGGCAGTTCATTTAAAATATTCAAAGGAAGTGTGTACAAAGCCCCAATTGGTAAAAAGTTTCAGTTAAAGTGGCAAAAAAGTTAAAGTTAGATTGTGAAAAATACTGTACATGGAATTTGGCATGAATCGAAATTATAAACGTTCTGTATTTCATTTCATCCCATTATAACTCCTGTTCAGTTGGATTGTTGAAATGATTAAAACTGAGGAATATAAGAATTAGAAATGCACTGTGTACAAATATGTATGGTGTTTTTAAATAATGGAGAAAACAACATAGTCCGAAATGTAATGTTTCTTATTAATTTCAACTATAGAACTCATGTCAAAAACACATTACAGTTAGGAGAAAAGTACTGTATGTCATACTGTATACTTTGAAACCTGTTGCCAAAACAAGCAGCTCGTGCCCTTGACCTCATACAAGGAGCAAAGTTTACATTATAGATCTTTTACACAGGCTGTTAAGTTCAAAGAAGTCAGTTAAGCCTATGATAATAAGCTTAGAGTTACAAAACAGAAAGTCTTGCTTTTTTGATCATTAAAATCCACAGTGGAAGTGAAGTTTAAACTCCTTAAAGATGTTTAACTTAGTGTTCCTGCATTTCATGTTCATCCAAACATGCATTTTCAGATACCCCTTGGTCTTCCTCACCAAACAAAACTGCTCTAGAATGAATGTGTTTGGGAAATTTGTGGGTTCTATGTTGAGCTATAAAGTATATGAGGGACTTTCCCCCCCTGTTAATCAGTTGTCTCAGTTAACACTATCAATGCTCAACAGATGTGTTTCCTCAGCAGAGCTGACTGCAGGGAAGAAGAGTATTCTATGGGTTTGGATAGAGTCTGCTGTTTCTTCATCTTGTTTTCAGTAAGGATATTTTGCTTCTAGAAAGGTCCGAATCTCCGCTGCACTAACGTTACTTTGGTTCCTTGGGATATTGCAGATGATAAACTAGCTCCAAAGGTGTGATGTTTCGTCCTGTTCTGTAATTGCTTCTGTGTTTCCTGTCCCATAGGCTTAAGGTTTAAATAAATAAGAATGATTGTTGCAACAAATAAATGGGCATCCTGTTGGGTCTAATTATATTCTGTACTTGCATAGGGAGAATTAATGCTCAACCTGCAGTCCTGGAGAACAACACAGATTGTGATTTTATTTACTTCTGAAATTCTGTTTGCTCACTTTAATTTGTAACTTGTCACTTTTTGCAAATCTTAACAGATATTAAGCATAACCAATGAAATTGCAAACTTGGGATTTTCAAGCAGCAGTCGTGTACCTTTTACATATCATCCCAACAGGCCTTCGTCTGTTTGCATTGCTCTGAAGATGACCTTCCTGCATTGCTTCCTTTCTGATAGCCTCGTCTCCAGCAGAGCCAATTAAAAGGTGTCGCTGAGTTATTAGGAGCAACATCTGCTCATTAATTATGTTCACTGGTGGCTTTCGGGTTAATCTGTTCAGAGGAGGTACCCGACAACACAACAGATGAAAAGCTTGTGTTAAGAATGTTTTACTTTTCCCTGACATCTTTTCGGTTTAGCAGTTACCATCTCCCGATTGCAACTCAAAATTCAACAAGGATGAAGGATGATGAATTGCAATCTAATTTACCAGTTCCATTATCTGCATTAAACATTGCATGGTACACATTATCTACATTATCTCCCTGAATCTCACAACTGGCAACCCACTGAAGCTCAGCAGGTGTGAGCCTGGTCAGTACCTGAATGGGAGACCTCATGGGGGAAAAACTAAGGTTGCTATTGGAAGTGGCGTTAGTGGGGCCAGTAAGAGGCACTCACCCTGCGCTTTGTCTGGGTCCTAATGCCCCAGGTTTGATGGGGGACACTTACTGTAAAAAGGCGCTGTCCTTCAGATGAGACGTCCTGACTCTCTGTGGTAATTAAAAATCCCAGGGTGTTTATTAAAAAGAGTAGGTGATTGGCCTTCACCAGTGATGGCCTCCTAATAGTCCCCACCTATGAACTGGCTTCATCACTCTGTTCTCCACCCCACTGATAGCGGGTGTGTGGGGAGTGAACTGGTGCACTATGGCTGCTGTCGTATCATCCAGGTGCATGCTGCACACTGGTGGTGGTGGAGTGGAGTCCCCACTACCTGTAAAGTCCTTTGAGTGGAGTGTCCAGAAAAGCGCTATTTAAGTGTAAGCAGTTATTAATCTGGCTTATCTTTTTCCCAACCACCATTGATTTTTATGACCCCTTTGATCATCTAATGCAACCCTATCATTCTGCAGTACCTGAAACATTTTCTTTTTTGCAAATCCTGTATGTTGCACGATGTGGTACTGTAGATCTTTTAGGAACGTTCCTTCCTGTAGTTCTATCTGCAGGTTGCTTTCGCATAACCGCCTGAGCTTCTACTTTGAAAAACACCCATGAGAGAGAGAATGGAAAAGCAAATCAAAGGTTAAAAATGTCACATCCAGATGATATGGGTCATGACAATTGGATCGGAAAGTCTTTGAGTTTACATAATGGAGAGAGCAGTGAAATAAGTATGCTCAGGGCCAAGTTTCCATTGTTAACCAGCTATGACTAGTACCGTGCAGGAAAGCATGTGAAGTCCACGATGTGACAGTGTGCTCAGTCGAGTTGCAGCACAATGAGGAGTTTTGAGGCTGTGGAGATGTGACTAGTAAACTCTGAGGGCCTGTTCAGTGTCAGAGGGCTCGTCTCAGAGGGTCTCAGAGGGTCTGCTCAGTTTTGATTTCTAGGAAAATACTGAAGGCCACAAGAGCACATTGTGAGGATAAACACAAGAACGGATTTATTGTACAGCTTTGTATAGAAATATAATCGAAATTTTGAAATATAAACAGCAAGTACTAAAAAAATACAGCACTGTACAACACCAAGTGTTAAGTTGTAGTATCCATTTGTGCGTCTTCTTTGCTGCTTCTGTAGTCTTTGCCACTCCCATCTTTGTGTCATTGCGTGTTTACTAAAGACACTAGAGTCAATGTCAATGATATAAATTAGGAACTGTGGCATGTCTCACAGATCCCAGTGTTAAGCCACTAATTACATCACTCTGATTAGAAGCTTCTCCACTTCCAGCTACACTCTACCACCACACACTTATTTTCTGTTTCTGTTTACTAGTTCTCCGTCCCATGTTACCTTTTGATTCCTTGATCTTGTGAGTTTTGGAATCAATCTTTTATGTGGATATTTCAATCTTGCTAAATACCTTCCACAATGTCATGACGTAATGTGACAACGTCTCTACTGTGGGGCAGCAATTACTAAAATGCAGCTAACCTAAGTAGCCATTAGCCATATCACCCTGCAACTCACAACTGACAACCCACTGAAGCTCAGCAGGTGTGAGCTTGGTCAGTACCTGGATGGGAGACCTCCTGGGAAAGGTTACTGCTGGAAGAGGTGTTAGTGGGGGCAGCAGGGGGCGCTCACCCTGCAGTCCGTGTGGGTCCTAATGCCCCTAAATGCTTTGAGTGCAGTGTGCAGAAAAGCACTATATAAGTGTAAGGAATTTATTATTATTATTATTATTATTATTATTATTATTAAAATACATACTGTAATAGAAACATACTGTTTGAAAATGTAGTTTTCTGCAGTATACCTGCAGTGTTTCTTCTGCAGGTGCCATTACATACTGTAGCTCCAGATGTGAAGCTGTGTTCCTTTTTGAAGTTGGTGAAATTCTTTTTTACCGTTATGTGCATAGCTTTTAAAATGCTGTTATTAAATTCAGGTTAGAAAGAATCATGGTTTCTGTACATGTTAATCAGTATACATGGAGCTACAGTACCTTGGAATGACCTGCTTTCCTTGACCAGATCTGGCAGAGTAGATTTTATGCTTTCATTTGCGTCTGTACATTTCTAGGAGGACCTGATTAAAATTCTGGAGACATAGAATGACAACATCGGCCAAAGAAAAGAGAGATGGGTAATGAAATTTGCTGCAGATGAAAGAGTTGTTAAGATGTACGATACAGTTCAGGAAACTGTGCTTTCTCTCCATTTGCTGGGGAAAAAAGTGATAAGTTGTGGATGCTTGGCAGCTGTGTACATGTTGCTTGTTCGTTTTTAAAAGGAGGGAATTCTGTCATTTAAAAATAGCTTGTTCCTGGGCTTGTGTATAGAGTACAGCAATGTCTTGCTGGGTATTTCAATTGGAAAACTTTGAATAATGTTGTATAGTATATTAAGATGAGAATTATTATAATGAAATCCGTGCTGAAATTTAATAAAAATACTGTAGTAAATGTAACAGTGTGCTGTATGTCTGCTTCTATGACATAATTTACATCAGTACATGAATCATGTTCAATAACTTTATTATTCTCTAATATACTGTTTTAGATTATATTATAAATAGATTTGCGTCCTATTTTTCCAGCTGTTTGATAATTTGTGGTTTGCAGCTTGAATATAAGAAAGGTTAGAAATGAAGGCTGTTGCTTTTCCCATATTGTTTTTTTTTATCAATAGTAGCTTTTTGATCCAGCAATCACATTTGTGTGTTACTTGAGAGATCCTTTTGAGCATCTGCAGTATCAACTCAGCTATTGTAAAATTGTTTTTAAATTGGTTTACCTCATAGGCAGCTTTTTCAGCTAAGAGCAGACAACCAAGGAATCCTCTTAATACTTGAGTGCTGTGTACTGTATACCTTCTCTATAATGAATGGATGGCCATGTAAGATAAAAGAGGAGAAAGTTTTTACACGGACTCGGCATCAAGTGAGAAGGAAGGTTAATTTTAAACAGCAGCTACTGATATGGATGGCAGTGCTTGATAGAATTGGCATATTATAGCATAATGTAATCCGAGTTAGCAGAGACCCTTTGATACACAATTGACAAACTGACATAATGTTAGAAATGGTTGCCCTGGTGATACAACATTTTCATTGGGGGGGGGAGATGCATTCTTGTTGTAACAGCATGTGTTCTACCATGGTGACCTGAGACAACCTAAAAGATCAGCTAAAGATTTGTTTCTTCTTTCCCCAGAGGAGAAAGTTCCTAATGCACTGGAATCCTAACAGCTGAGCATCCCGTGATAAATTGCTCACAGGCTTTGTGCTTTTGCAATTCCTTAATTTTCCCTGCCATGCTCGGATTGAATGTACTGTACGGTCTCAGCGAGACTGTTATCAGGGCCTATGTGCATTTCGAGAAACTAATTCAGGCTGAGGACTGGTAGATAAAAAGGGTTTTGTCACTGCAGTCGGATATATTTTAAAACTATAAATCATTTTTAAAACTCCTGAAATCTTAGACCAAAAACTCATTGGAACACAGTAACTGATTCGAAATGTGCTCAGGAGACCACTGAGAGACTTGACTGCAGTCCATCCTTTGGGATTACTGGACGGTACTGCCACCTGTGGCAGCCGCAAAAGACCAAGTAAAGTGAGCTCAAGTAAACTCTAACCGCCTGTTTTGTTTTCTTCCACAGCCTCAGGGCTCTCCTCACCCCCTACTACTCCGACTCAGGTGACCAAACAGCCCTCTTTCCCCTTGGAAGCCTACAAGAATGAGCCAGAGCGCCTGGAGTCTCGCATGCGCTCCTATTCCTCGCCCCCCGACACCGGCCAGCGCTTCACCCTCCCTACGCACCAGGGAGGGGTCTCAGCCAAGCCTCCCACCCCCTCCTCGATTCCGATCGCTACCTCACGACCTGTGAGTATCGCACCTGCACCTCTCCTTTTCCAGTATACAAAGTTGCTTGGGCTTATCCCAGAGAACTGGATCTCGACTACCGAGCAGTGGAATTCCGGGCATGTACAAACTGCACCTACTGTAAGGCAATCGAAGGGCGCCACGAATCCAGGTGTGCTGGTGATTTGGTTCCTTAGGAACATTCTGCACACCCTGTGAGGGACACCAGTGCTTTCAATGCTTTCTGGTCATTCTCCATGGCAACACGTTCCCCATAGTTCAGTCTGTACGTGTGTGGAATTAAGACCATAGGAAGGTCTACACATGAGACAAGGTCTTTCAGCCCATCTAGTAGGTAAGTGATCCAAGGATCGGATCCAGCCTTTTCTTGAAATGAAGGAGGGATATCGGCTTCAACAGTATGGCTGCATCGCTTGTCCCAGACTCCCACTGCCCTTTGTGTAAAACAAATTGCCTTCTGTTGTCAGTTTTATATGTTCTTTCCCATTGTTTGCCTTGGCATTTGGTCACTCCTCTCGGGGCTGATTCGTTAGTAGCAATGTATTTTGTGTAGCATGGTGTCAAAGCTTTTGACAAGATTCTCTTTTACAGTTTAACTCATCTTGATCCTGCCTGCTGGTCTTTGATAACTCAACAAAGTTTAAACAGAGAATTTTTTTTGTCTATCAGGAAGCTACTCTCAGTTCAGTTAAACATTACATTCCATGTCCCCTTTCCATTCACATAAATGATATATTGTCCTGTGGGAATGAAACAGTAAATATTATCAGGTCCTTCCAGTGTTGTTGTGGCTACACAGTTCTAAGTCCTCCTGTAAATCTCCTTACAAGAACTGTGTTTAAAGGTATGAAAAGTGGTGCAAAAAACAACTGCCTCCTGTTATTTCTGACTTGTTTGTGCTGTTCTGGTGGTGGCCACAAGTTCAATGCGTTAAAACATGACAGGACAAACACTCTTAGGTGGCCTCGAACATCATCAAGGTGGATGGTAGAAGCACTTCAGTTACATTGAAAACCTTGTATATGACAAGCCAGGGTTGGCAGGACATGTTTGTCTGTTAAAGGCTTTTTAAGATTCAGGAATTTTCCATTTGCAAGTCATATTTCTGTTGAAATGTATGCTGAAGCACCCCCAGGCTAAGATTCCTGAAGGCAAATGATACCTGCAGAAAGCTACCTCGTACAACTAAAAATAATTTGGGCTTGAAAACGGCTTTAATTATCAAAAGTACAGGTAAAGGTTTATTCCATGCTGAAAGGACAAGAAGAGACGTAATGTTTCAGCTGTGGAGTCTTTGCCCGACACCTGAAGACTTAACAGCCGAAAGAGAGTTATGTCTTTTTTCTTTTCCTTTCAGCATGGAATAAACCTTTACCTGTTCCTTTGCAACCTACGCATGCTGACGCAGCTGCCTACTTGAACATTATCCAAAGTAGTTGTCTTCTAGCCAAACATCCTATGAATAATTATTAATTGATGTTATGTACACACACAGGAGTGGTATGATCCATCAGAGTATCCCAAACTGTCTAAAGCATTGAGAACGGTTCAGCATGTATTTTTTTTCCCCATAATTCCTAAGGACTGTGAAGTACAGTACGTTGTTCTGTGGGAATGAAATGGTAAACAGTATCCAGTCCTTCCAATGTTGTTGTGGCTATGCAGAAGACCATGGATTATCCTGAGTCTGCTGATGATGGGAAAGAAAGCCGATCATGAAGATAATTATTATTTTTCGTGTATTTCTGTAGCACTTTTCATCCCAAAGAATCCCAAGAGATTTACGTGTAAAAGGGGACCCACTTCATCCACACTGAAGTGATGTGCTGCAGCCATTATGCACCAACAGCTAGTGGATATGGCTCCATAACTTGAATTAAGGTGGAAGTTCAGGGAGGCTGGATTATGTAAGCCCAAAAAGGAATTTAAGCAGGTCCCTGGGGTAAGCACTCCTGGATTTACAAACAGTGCCATTGGATCTTAAATATCAACTGGTCTAAATTATTTTAACGCCTGAAGATGAACAGGATGTGAGGTACTGTATAGCACCTCCTATGGCATAATGTTCTCAGTCTGTGTAAATCAGTATCAAGTAGTTTGAGAAGTGTGTTCGGAGGTTCGGCTAGAATCTTTTTAGCTTTCCGTGAGTGGAGCATCTTTTCTGTTTTTGCTGATACTGTATAACTTATCTTCTGATTATGTTTTTAAAGGTGTGCCTATTGGCACATTTCATGCCACTTGGACCATATTCCCACGACAGCTGTGAACACGCAGTAAAAACAACAGTACAACATGTTGTAGGTTCTATTGAGAGTATCTGATGCTATTTTGTTATGACCGCATGTCCTACAGTATATGTCTTTATATGAGAATAACAAAACGCTTCTTCCCCTCATTCAAAAATTCTGGTCAGTCAAGTGAAAAGCAAGCTAAATCTAATGGCAGTATGTTAGTAGGAACAACATTATTTATTTTTTTTGCTCACTGGGTACAGACAGGGTGGTATTTCTGAAGAATTGTAGACAATATTTTTGGGCTTTTCAGAAGGTGGGTAGAACTGAAGAAATATTATTTGTGCCAGGTTCTGGCATCCAAGATGTGTGAAACTGACTTCTGTTTTACACACTTAGTCGTACATAATGTGGTGAGACTGTATGTAAACAACCATAAAAGCCAGATAATAAAAATGATCAATCTGAGTGAGTTCCCATGGTCTGGCTATTTTAAGGGCTTTGAAAAAACCCGGCCCAGGAGTGTCAGAGTTGGGGACTGCATTTTTTTCCTGGGTTATTATTTCACTCCAGATCTCTGCTAAATATGGCTGGGTGATGCAGAGCAACAAAAGTAAAATACAGTATGTTGCTTATAGACATACCAGCAGTATCCGTGGTGGGAACTAGAACCCACACCCCTTAGATGGGACAACAGAGCCTCTTCCCCTGCTCAATGCCGCACAATTTTAAAAAAGGCCGTTTTATAATTCTGTTTATTTGAAGAATTATTTCTGACAGCCAAAGGAATGTGAACTTGAAATGTACAAAAAAATAAAGTGCAGGGAGAACAAAATGAATCTCTCTGAAAGGTTTTTGGAATTTAAGATAGTTGAACAGATTGTATACACGTTTAGGAGGCTGTGGTATGAATGAAAAAAAGATTGGTCTTCTGACACTGAATAACGTGCACACGCATCTTCTTTATATACAGAAAGAGCCCCGACATATTAAAATGAGCAGGCTTCCTTCCCTACCCCTCCTTGTGTGTTTGTCGTTTTTCGTTGCAGACGCTTTAAAGCTCTGTTAAAGCTGCTCTTTATAATCTGGTAATACTACCTCGAAAACATTGAATGAGGAAAGAATCAGAATGGGGCCTAATCCTACAGTTAAGAGTTTAAAGGATCTGGAGAAAATCTGTTAATGGCTGAAATCTCTTATGTAAATAATAAGATGGTTTAACAGCCAAAGGATTAACAACTAGACATGCATTGCATAAGTAGTGTACATGTTCTCCAGAAAACAATAACAAAGCATGAGGAGCTTGGTAATGAAGAATTTCAAACCTGATTAATATGACCTCGAAATGACTGTGGCAAGATATCCGAAGAAGATGGGTTAAATTAAACTCGGCATGTTTGGAGCAAGATCTGTTTTGTGCTGCAGCACTTTTCCTATGCTGTAATGTTAGCAAAGGGTAGATACTGACATTAAGAGCAATTTGTATCTCATCATGAGCTACAGTATAATAGAAGGTTTGCCGTAGACAAGTGTGAGTAAGAGCCTGGCAATATACTGAAGACTAATGTTTCCTCACTGAAAATAAATCCAGTCATAGAGTGAGATGAAAATCGAGCTCCTTGGCTTCTTTCTGTAGTTAAGCAACAGAACAGCCATTAAACCTGAGGAGCAATGAAGCAGAAATCTGGAAATGATACTTAGAGCTTACTTACAGTAAAGTTGTCACATTTCCTCAGGATTCTCATTCAGTTTGTAAGCACAGTCATTTCACCCATGCTGTGAAGTATCGTACTTACATTGTAGAGTGTTTTGGAGAAGTGGTGTTTTGCCATCAAGGTTTTTTTTTTTTACCTTTTACCCCTTCTGTGTCAGATTTATTCTTGTTATCTAGTAAATAGGACAAAATAGAGAAAAGATCATTTTGGGATACAATAGCATAAGTAATGTTGGAAATGCAGCAGACTGAGGCTTTCAGAATCAAAAAGGGAAAGGGAATTCTAGGGAGAAGGTCCTCAAAAACTCCCTTCCCAGTAAACAGCAGCTTGGCACTAATCTTGTTCCTAATTTGCCTCATAAATCTCTCTTCCAGGCAGAACCCAGCCTGACGCAGCCAAACTCAACCTGCTTTTCTGAAGTCTTCTCAGATCAGGTTTCGGGGTGGTTATAAGATAAATAAAATTCCCTCTGGGGTCGATAAAAATCATACAGACACACAGCACTCCGGTACATTTAAAAAGAATGCCAAAAAAAGAAGAGAAGAAAAACATTGCAAATTGTACTATTATAAAAAAAAAACATTGCACATCATTCTATTGCACATGTACAGTATAACATATAACAACATATAACATTTATAACACATCACAAAACATATTGCACTCAAGTGGGTTGTAAGAGTTAAAATTGTGTTCATCCTTGACATTTGCATTGACGGGTTTAATGGATGGTGGAACAAAGGAATGTTTGTATCTGTCTGACTTACATTTGGGAACCCTGAAACGTTTGCCAGAAGGAAGAAGTTGATATTCAGAGTTGAGGATGTGGGAAGGATCTGATTCCTGCCTGTTTGATTATGGATTTTTCAAAGATTGTCTGCAGGGAGGGGTGCTGTTTCACTCCCATGACCTTCAAAGCTGTCTGGATGAGGAGGGTAATTTGTGATTTAAAATGAACTGATAGATTACCAAACCACACTGAAATACCATATCTGATAATACTCTCGATTTCAGCACGGTTAAATAGTAGCAGTACTTCCTGTCGAACCCCAAACACTCTTAGTCTTCATCTTAGGAAATATAAGCGCTTTGAACTTTGGAGCAAACACTCTCAACATGAGTAGACCAGCACAGGTTACGGTCTATGTGTACACCTAAGTACTTATATGAATCAACCTGAGTGATAAGTTCGTTGTGGATTACTACCTGTGAGTGATCACCAACTGCTCTGGGATCCAAAACTAATTCTTTGGTTTTTATTAACATTCAGCATTAAGGCTATTGTTGTCACACCACTGCAAAACCCTTTGGATTTCTGACAGGTATACAGATGAGCTGCTACCTCTATGCATTAAGCCAAGAACAACTGTATCATCTGAGAATTTGAAAATGAAGTTGATTTGACTACTGCTTGTAGAATCATTTGTATAAAGTGTGGACAGAACTAGAGAGCTCACTCAGCCCTGAGGGGCACCTGTGCTGATAGATCGTGACTCGGAAAGAGTTTTGTTGACCCTGACATACTGTGTGCGATTTGTTAAAAATGAATGGTACCATCCTATAATGTTATGATTAATGGACATTTGCTTCAACTTGTTTATCAATAGATGGGGCTGCAGCATATTAAGTGCAGAACTGAAGTCCACAAACGGCATCCGAGCATAGGCATTGAGGTCCTCCAGGTGTTTTAGAACAAGATGCATAATGCTGTTGATTGCATCATCGGTGCCCCTCCGGTGTTTATATGCAAACTTATGGCCTGGATGGGATAGCTTTTACCTAACAGGAAGTAGGTTACATGCACAGTTGTTGTATAAACAAAAGGTTATTGCTTCATTAAGTTATGTATATACAGTATTCATGATGTTTCCATATATACAGAGAGACTTTCTTCCTTATTTGAAAACCTGTTTTTTTTTAGCTCTTGGCAAAGCTCTTGGTTTCATGTCCATTAAGTAAACTTCAACATTCATTGGAAAATACAAAAAAGGTACTTTAAAAAAAAAAGCTGTTTTAACAAACTGCCCTCTGAAGTCCATATTTTTGTATTTCGATGTGATGCTGCTGTAGTTAAAACAGAATATTCTAAATACTGGTGATAACAAGGCTTTCTACATTTCCCAAGGTTATGAAGCAGGCTCCTTCTTGGTTGTGGTGAAGTAAACTGAACACTCCCATGATAGAAATTGTGATAAGACGGGGAAAAAGTTAAATAACATGAAAAGCAGAACAAAGAACATTAAAAAAGGATTCTAGGGCCGTATACTTCAAAAACCATGCTGGCCAATGTAACATATCATCTTTTTAACGGCACATTTCACAAGAAAACATAACCCTTGTTTGAAATAACAATAATGGCATGATGGTATTCAGCTGGGCAATGTAACAGGTTTGTTGATAATGGTGTTCATGTGCATTTCTGTAATATTCTTTCTGAGGCACAGATCCTCTTTTTAGAACTTGTATAGGCTTGTAATGAAAGAAAACCAAAAAGGCTCATGGTTTATTGTTAAGAATTCAGTGTATTTGAACTGTGGCATGAGGTTAATCCCGTTATTGCATTTGCATGTAATTGTTTTATAGCTCAGCTGCACAGCTTTTAACTCAAGTTGAGTGATTTCCTCTCCTGCTCAATTTAATGTGGGATATAAAGTGGTCACCCTTCCTGAAAATGACAAATTTGGGGGGAATGTTGGAGTAGGACAGCCACTTTAAAAGACATCAGAAGTTTAGATTCCCCAAAGTATGAGTTAAAATACAATCACAAAGAGTTCGTTGTCTGTCAGTGGAGCTTCTTTTATTTTTTCTAAATGACCCCCGAGACTCAGGTAGCATAAATACTGTAATTTATTTCCATGATTTATCATCCCTGCATTATCTTAATCTTAATCATCAATAAAAGGTGAGTGAGCCAATTCCACAGGCAGGTACCACACCCAGATATTACCTTCAACATGGTTCAGAATGTGCTTGGCAGCACAAGATACAGTACCTGTATATCTTTATTGGCGATGGAAAGGTGGAGAAAACTGCAGATTTTCCAAAGAATACCACCTGTGTAGTCTTGGAGTAGTATGATGGAGGAAAAAACATGGCCAAAGCACACATGGTTGCCTTACTCTGGAACTGGCTCACTCGTCGTCATCGATGATGACGGCAGCAGCAGAAACGAATTTTGAATCTTCCGAAAACATTTTATCTGCTTATGAAGAACGTGCTTCTAACTCATTGGGCGGTGCTTCACCATGCAGCATGACAGTGACCCAAAATATAAGGCCATTGTAAACAAAGTCACGGGAAGGAAAAACAGTAAAAAAAAAATCTTAAGACTGGCCAAGTCGATCACGAGAATTAATTTCAACTGAGCATTAATTTTGAATGCTGAAGAAACGCATT
Organism: Lepisosteus platostomus; assembly: GCF_059453375.1. Classification (NCBI taxonomy): domain Eukaryota; kingdom Metazoa; phylum Chordata; class Actinopteri; order Semionotiformes; family Lepisosteidae; genus Lepisosteus; species Lepisosteus platostomus. Next base: position 52,504,723 of record NC_142618.1, read on the forward strand.
TCCTCCCTTAGAGGCAAGAATTCAAAGGGAGTACAGAAAAAGCATGGTAAATGATTAGTTTGGTGAGCTCGACAGTTGGTACTTCAAAGGAATATGCCACCAAATATTTACATTCTAAAGTTTACTCGTGAACTCCTCTGGTTGAACGGAGTATTTCCTCCTCAAATATGAACCAATGTATGCATGGAATTAGCTAAAAATAAAACATTAACATCATATTGTATTTATCAATATGTGTGGATCTCATGGTCATAAATTGCTTGACTGTAAACACGTTTTAACGCTCGTCTCAGTTCTCTTTTGAGCGCACTGTATAATTTAAATATGTTTGTGTGCTGTTCTTGTGTTTACGATGTGTCATGTGAAAACTACCGCTTGGGCACGATAATAAAACAAAGCACAGCTGCCACGGCAGTTGTACGCATGTGAATATAAGCAGTTATGCTTTTCCTGCAGACGGTGGCTGGAAACTGCAGCGGCCGACAGCGGAGGGTTAGACAGGGAAACCCTGAGCTTCGCGCTGCTAGGCAACGCGGAGGCACAGGGGATTTCCTAATATGGTCATATACTGTAGCTGGTGGTAGCGGGCGGGGGGGGTGGACTCTGGGCGGTGTGAGCGTGCTATTTATTTACAACCAAGCCACATCATGCACATTCGCAACCCCCCTGTTTTTTTAAGTTATAAAACGCTTTTTCTGCACAAGTATTTTCCTTCCTACGTTCAGTCGCGAACTCGCCACACACCATCACCCCCACGACGGAGCCGCGCGTCGTTTGCACAGCGCAGACCCTGGTCTGTTTACGTGGCGGGGGGTCTTCTAGGCTACGATGATTCTGACGTTCTGGAATCGCCTTCCAGCGCTGGTACTGGGCAGCGGAGTTCAGAGCGCCGGCATTGTCCATTATGACTGCAGCAAACCGGAATGTTCCACTTTCACCTGGGTGGGGGGGGGTGTGTCAGGCTATTAATACATTACATTGGCGAGCGGCAAGCCTGAGCAGAAATGCGAGCGCATTCCTCATGCTTCAGCTCGGAAAGGGGACGAATGCGCTAGATAGATGAAAGCCATTTGCACCGGCGTTGTGTTTGGGTGGGCAGAGCCGCACGCCGACACTGTTTGGGGTTTTTTTTTCCCCCTTTTTCAGCTGAACTCGAAGGGTGGGGGGCGTCGTCCTGTCAAAGTCGTCCTCTCTGATCTTGCTCCAGCGGCGAAAGCGACGTCACGCACCTCGCCGCTGTTTTGAAATCGTGTGTTGGGCATTACAAACCGAGCTCCTCATTTGCTGCTGGTCCCTGCCGCCGTCGTGCCGTATTTCACGTTGTCAGAACGGCCTTGACTAGTCGCGCAACGCTTCCGACTCGCCCCCGGCGGTGCCTGCTGCAAGGGAGAGGTAGAGAGAGAGCGAAGAAAAGAGTTTGATCGTGCCTCGCCTCTCTCGTCCACAGGTCCACGGTTCGGCTGAAGGCATGCTGGAGAAACTTGAGCTAGAAGATGAAGGTAAGTTCCTGTTCCTCACAAAACAAAACATGGTCTTTTCTTCTGCGTGCCGTTTTGTTTTTTTCTCAGCAGTAGACTATTATGGCTGGGAATTGATTAGTAATGCCGAGGTCTGCTACTATCTTACTGACAGTAATAATTTGGGTTTCAACGCAATAGGAATTCCGGATTGCATTGCTGTAGCAAGCTTAATGTTAATGTTCTGGGAATCTACAGTGCAGCGTGCTTTCGCTGTACTGAGCGTGTAGACGGAAGCCGAACACCTCAAAGGGTTTATGCCCGTTTTGGGTATAATATTGTTGTTTTCCATTGTTTTTATATGTGCTCATAATAGGACTTGCCGGACGTTTTCGAGTATGCTGCGTTCATTTAATACTCGTGTGACGCTTCTTACCTGTGATGCATTGACATAAACGAGCTCTCTTCACCTGGGACACCGATTCGGACAGCACAGTGTCTCTAGTCTTCGCTTGACTGACATTTTCTTTAACGTCGTCTGAACTTGTTTAATCTGATTACATTACAGTTGTTATTATTATAAGACAAATTAGTACTGATTGCGGCTTGTTTGATCAGTGCTCTTTTGGGGGGTACCGTTTCGGTGGAACAGCAGCCAACGTTGGAGAATATCCTGTAATATTCATGAATAGCTTGATTTGAGTTCCTTAAGATCAGGTTGATGAAAAGCTTACTTTATCAAGGATTGTATCAAAAGTAGGGTTCATTTAATGGCAGTGTTAAGCTTTGTTTTTTTTCTGAAACGTAATTATGGTATAATTTACAGTACACGCTTGAAATCGAATAATTTGTTGTTGTTTTTTTTCGCCTTGACAAATGAATTTTCTGTCGCTGTGTATCATCAGGTGCAGATTTAAAACCGTGCTACTCCGGCCGTCTGCTAAATGAAAGCAACTTATATGTGGGTTGATTTTTAATGCGTAAATGTGACTTTGTTAAAGGGATTCCGTCCTCCCTAGGGGAAACGCGCTGCTGTCAGATCTGTGCAAACCTGTGTTGGCGCGGGCACTTTGTGACGTATTATGCGTGTCTAGGCGGCCTGAGTGATGCGTCATAATAGACGTTGAGATTTTTTTCTTAAATCTAGACTCGCATTTAGAGCTTTAGTAGTTTTCAATGTTCAGAATACCCGGTTGCAGCGTTGCTGAAGGTCACTAGTTTGCTGCAATCTGTTTAGTAATGATACTAATTTTAAGTGACTGCGTCTAATAGGTGTGGGTGTGTACGTACTGTACTCCCCACAAAGAAATATCTCACCACTTGTAGCATATTTATCAGTTGTTTATGCAGCTCTGCAGTCTGAGCTTAGTAGACCTGTTTCTTCTGAGATAAGGCAAAACGGAAATTTTATGCTACTACATGTTTTTAATAAAAAGAGCTTAAACATTGGACATTGAGACGTTTAAAGAACAGGCAAAACGCTCGTCTTGTTAATTTTTATTTTGCCTATCAGATCTTTCAGAACTCGGAAACACCTCTGGGATTCTGTGAGTAGACCTATTACTCATCCCAGGGAGTGCAGATGAGATCTAAGTAGAACTACAGAACGAAAAATGTACATCTGGCAGCATCTAGTCTCTTGTTAAAAGTGAATGTTGTCAGAATGCTTTGTGCTGAATTGCTCCAAAAGCCCCCTGCCCCTCCAGAAGACTAACACCATTTTCTAGATATTAGAATGACTAAGTTGAGCTTGCGTCAGTGGTTTTTAGCTCTGCACTCTGACCTGACAGAAACGTTTTTACTTCTCTCAGCCTGTCCTTTGGCCAGGTGGCTGGCCCTCAGCCAAATCGGTTCAGCCTGAATCCTCAGGAAAACACCCCTGGGTGCTTGTGTTTGCTGGGTGGTAGTATGTCCCGTGAAACACTTATTGCGTTCTCAGTTTCCTCTTTCTAGACTGTAGAAATGGGGCATCTTTGTAGGCACGGCAAATGAGTTATTCGTCAAAAGTCCTGGATTCCCAAGGGTTGCTTTCCAGGCCTCTCTTCCCAATGCTTGTGTGTTTCCACAGCGCCGAGTTCCAGGCTGTTAAGGTAACCTCTCCAGGATTCGTTGTAACAACGATTGAATCCATGCTAGATTGGCTGTTTCGACATTTTCCTGGCACTACTGGTGATGCCACTTTTAGCTTCCTGTTGTCCAAGTGCATATTTCTCTTCATTTCATCCAACAAGCTGCCTCCCATTTTACGTGTATCAACTTTAATTTGTCAAGATTTCCCACATCTGAATTGCAGATACCTTGGGAAAGTCAAGCAAACTGTCACAGAACAGAGTCTGAAATAACAGTTCCCCCCTCCATCCCATTTCTGTTGTCCTTTTTAAAAGTTTACTAATTGCGTCTTGATTCAGATCATTTCATTTAAGCGAAGCCCCGTTCCCAACTGTGATCGCTTAGCAGTTTGAAAAGGATGATAGAGTTTTCAAAGCCTCAAGGTTAAATTTTAGTTGGCCCCATCTACTCTGTTCTTTTTAGAGGTATTCAGATAAAGGGAAAAATCGGTAGTCTGCACAATACACAGCATTTACTGTACAAAGAAAGCAATAATAGTTATTTAAAACAAAATAAAATGACTGTATTCTACTTTTGTTTTCTTTGTACAGTAAATGCTTAAAGTCTTTTGTAGGTCTGCAATTTGCTTGTTGTTCAATATAGTAGTACCCTGTGTATTGTGAAGACTACTGATTTCTCCCTTATTCTGACTTTTTGCTTTGGAATACTGTAAGATTACGTTCACAGTGAGACTGCTGTGTTCTTCTGGCCTCTTTTCTTCTATGTTTCTTTCTCTTCTTGTCTTTTTAAGCCCTCAGTAGGCCTCTGAGTGTTTTGTTTGTGTATTGCATTTGTTTGAAAGATAAGAGTTCCCTGTTGTGCGCAACTCCCAGCCAGAGTGGAACCTGCACATCGAGCTGGTTTCCACTCTGCTTTCCTATACAAAATTTGAACATGTAGTGTCTGAAGGACGTGAATCCCTCTGGGAATTAAGTACTGCCTGATTTTATATTGGTAGACTATTGCTAGCGCAATGACTGTGGAATCTATCTATAAATACCAGCTCTATTTATGCCCAGAAAACTTTCTTCTTGAAAGAACACAATGGGTGCTGTTTTCTGCAAGATCTATTTAGGATATTGAGAATAACTGCATTAAAGCAGATAAGACTGTGGCTTAAACCACAAGCATCTTGGTTAGTGGAGTGAAACAATTGGGGAAGTTTATGAAAAGGAATGGATAAGAATACTATGAATAATAGAATACATATTAATTCTATGAATATGTAGAATTAATAGAATAATCAAACAATAAGTAATGTTTGATTAATTTATGAATGGAAATTTGATACAAAGGATACTGCCACTCCAAAAACATATACATATGAAATAATATATAAACATATATATTTACGATTTTCAGATGTATTATGTAACGGAAGCATTAGTGAAGGCTTATCAGTAGAATCAAGTCTGAAATAATTCCCTGCTGACAGTATAGCCAAGGATTGGACTAGTGTGTAGTACGGTACAGTAGATGTCCCTCAAAGTAAGAAAGTAAAAGTCATTTGATTCGCTTGCCTGCAGGTCAGGAACTTCAGTGTCTCCTTGGTGGAAAGTTACTGATTGACAGTGCTGTAGTTTTACTTTAACTTTAAATCCTCATAGCTCAACGTCCTGTGCTAAAGTCAGACAGCCCAGTAACGCAGAAAGGAAATTTCTTGTCGGTGGTGGCTGGGGAGACCACTGCTGTAGGTACAAGACATCCTTATAGTTAAAAAGGGTGCAAAGATTTGCCTTTACATTTATTGTAGTTTTATCAGGCAGATGTGCTTCTCCTCAACCTTTTGCTGTTGCTCTCAGGTTTTCTTACTTTATAGCGGGTCCTGTTCATCTGTCCAGCCTAGTGACATTCATTTGAGGCCCTTGTCCACCAGGACATCCTCACACATCCTTTATAGCCCTGAAGGGGAGACGTCCTGGAAACCATGAAGAAATGGACCAGATACATGAATAAATGATTAAAAATAAAAAGGCTCTGGAAACACGCGTTTTGGATACATCCACTCCAGCAGCTTCTGTTACCTCGGTTGCTTTGTAGGAATGGCGAGGGGTGGGTTATTGTGGACGTGCTGCACCTGGGTGAGTAATTTGTCACTTCAAGACATTCATTTTTTGATTTAATGTAAGGGGTTTCCTGGGATAGTTACCTGGAGTTAGATCTGTTGCCTTCCAGCCAAGGTTTCTCACTTGTGGATATTATCCCCCTCATCTGTTTTTTGTTGTGTGCTTATGATCTATCTCAGAGCCGCCAGAAAGGGCACCTTGTTCTCACCTTATTTCCCCCAGTTCAGGGAAAGTTGAATGAATTCTGTTCTCCAGTCATTGCTCTGGGGGAAAAGACGAGCCCATTTCACTCAACTTTGGGTTTTGTGCCATGTTTTTGCCTGGGTTTTTCAGGAGTGAGGAAACCACTGAGAGGCTGGTGCCATCACATGGCATCAGCGTACCCCAGAGCAGGCAGCAGAGGAGTTCATCAGATCTGAACTTGCTTCGTGACAGTTTTTTTTCCAAGGATACCAGTATTCTTTGCGGCATTCCATTCGTGTAATTGTGCTTGTTGGCGAGAGCCGGACTCGTTTTGTTTCATTAATGCCCTTGTTAAAACTGGCACTTAGTTGCATAGGGAGGAGTCAATGTAGTTTTGGTTTGCGCACGGTTCATGTTTAGTGGAGATTGTGATTTCTCACTCTCTTTCTATATTTATTTTAACCAGAATAATGGTAACAGAGTTGGCACGGAGGCCCTGGGTGTCACACTGACTAAGCTTAATGATGTCTTGTGTCTGAAATGTTTTTCTTAATATTTGGAAAAGTGGAATTTTGTTTTATTTTTATTTTATTTCGGTATTTCCGTCTTTCGGGCTGGGATTTTTGGGTGTGTTTTTGACTAATGTAACAGGGGTTTTATGATATAGAATTGGTGGACTTGGTGGGAGCCACATTAGGATTACTGTCTTTTTTTTTGTGGGGGTGGCAGAAGATGTTCATGATTATGGAGGTGGTGCTGCCTCTTGTTGCTGTGGTCTCTCCATCTCATTAATTTCAATAGAGACCTTGCTTATTTCTCTTTGATGGTGGATTTGGTCTCTTGACAACCCATGATTAATGTCTTTGTTCTTTCTGGACCTTGTGTCCCCGAACAAAGAAGGAAAAAATGGCGTCCGTGATCTAGGAGTCTAACCTGAAACAATAAGATGTTTGTAGATATCCAAAGTCTTGTTGTCTTTATTACTGTTGAAGGGATTTTCAGATCTATTTATTGGTTTCAGATGGCGAGGTAGGAAACATTTAATATTTGAAAACTAATGTTTTGGATAAAAATCCTCATTTTTTTGTCAGAATGTGACTGATATTTGAGGCCAAATTCCTTACTGGAACATGCCGAGTTTGATGCGATTCCTGTTGCACACATGAATGCTTTCATGAATCATCTACTTGCTGGATGTTTGTCTCCTTTAATCCATCATGACATCTACAGCATTGAGTATTTTTATGTCGTATCTGTGTAGTGGATATTTTGCCTGGAGTATTTTTGGTTTAGTCACAAATCAAGCACTGTTTTTTTATTTCTTTTATTTTTTTCTGTTGCGTGTCGGTAAGACTTTTTTTCATCCCTGCAGCATGTAAGGAGTTTAATTAGCATAAAATAAGATATGGAAAGCTTAAAGACTTGCTCCTGTAACATCCTTTTGCTGGTATGTGATAGACAGTTACTATGAATGCATCATTTAACCTAAGCTGACAAGTGCAAATGTGTTGTCCATTTGTGGGAGTGGATGACATCCAAGTAATATGATTGACTTGGTGAACATATCTGTACATTTTGCTGTTTGCAGATCTAAGAGCAGTGCAGAAGCTTGTTGCGAGTACCGTATTTTATCATTGCTGCGGTTACTTAACTTCCTGTTAAATATGAGGAATCTGTACTTTATTACAACAAAGGGTCGTTCCACAGTAATTTAATTCATGGATCCCTGCCAGTCTCTTATCTTTGTAGTCTGAATAATGATACTGTGTGGTGATTGTAGGCTTGTATACGGCCGTTCTCCTTTGGCATTCAGTGTTTGAAATGATGGCACTTCCTGTTCTGTCTGGGGGTACTTCAGAGGTCTTTTAAATTACTGTCCAAAAAAAAGCATTAATTTTTTTTACGGGTGCCAAGCTTTTCGTATGCACATGACAAAATGCCAATTTGATTTGGTCATGGAAGGGTAGATTCCCCTTATTATGAAACCGAGTAAACATATAGTGAAAAATGTTTGGTTTTTCTTTCACGAGTGGACTACAACCAAACTGTTTTTTTTTTCCCCCATGAAAATTGATGTTTGTACAGTAGTTAAGGGCAGCTTTCTAGCAATACCCGTTAGCTGGTATTGTCACCTGTAAGCTCTTTGTCATCTGTTCTTCCATGCTAAAGAGTGATGGAGTCTTCTCTGTGGCTTGGAACATTCATGTGTATTACTTTAGTACTCTGCCCTCTGTGATTTAGACCACTGTCCCAATATGAGTGAGTAACTCTTTGTTGTGGGAAGTACCACCTTTATTTAAGGTCTTTAAACAGGGTAGGCCCGCAGACCCAGTTCTAAATATTTCATTTTAGCATTATACACGAGCTGAGGTGTCACTTTTGGTGTTTTACTCTCACAAAGCTTGTAGTCGACTTTCCGTTGACTTATACTGATACTGAATGATACTTATGTTATTTTTTATTATCTAATACCTGTGATTTATTTTTGTGTAAATGCTAGTGAGAAAGAGAGAGCGATCAGCAATTTAAACATACAGTATCTGAGCAACTACTGTATGTTGCTTTAACAAATATGGGTGTTTGAATAATACTGACAGGGCCAAGTACTCAATCTGGAGCCTAGTCTAAGTGAGTGCAGTAAATAATATGGCTACTCTGTTGAAAAGATTAACACCCCCTTGCATTGTACAATACATTTTACGTACTGTGAAGTTGAAACTGTTATCAGTTCTGTGAACTCTAATAGTAATCATTTCTCATAAGGGAAAGAGAGCGCATGGCTGAAAATACAGTCCTGCCGAATTAATTCAGTGTTTCAGCTGATCTCTTACAGAAAATATGTACCATGAAAGTCTTATTTTTTTTTTGTTAATCCCTCTGATAAAAGATAAACCAATAAATCCCTTTATCCCAATAATCTTCAGATCCAAAACATCAGATGGCATTTTATCATATGCTGTTCATGAGTCATGAAAGCTGGGATGAAATGGGAGGTACTGAATGGAGCTGTAGAAGGAGACCTGTGGGTGCTGGCCTTATTCCTGGTTGATTGCACACGGTTTCTGTTTGCTGGGAATATGCAGTTGAGCAGTGAGCCACCCTTTTCACGATCCGGTCCTTTGGGGCTCGTGGTTAACTTTGTTTTCAGAGGGGTTTCTTTCTTTTCTCATGATGTGGCAAACAGTTGCCCCTTCAATGTTTTTCTCTTTCTTGTACATTTCTAGGAACAAATGACAAACAAGTAGCTGAATTGTACAAGAGTGGGAGAAAGGTATTCAAGTCCTGTATGATCTTTAGGATTGCATCAGTCGATACACTTTTTCCCCCCCGAAAGATCAAATCAGGTATGTCCATCGAGAGGGTGGTGACACACAATTATAATTGCATACAGTTATAATGTACAGTCTATTCTACTTTTATGTGACTTCATTCCCAATTCTCAGCTTGATGGACCCCCCATGCCCCTTGTAGAACATTATGCTTATCTCAGTGCAGGCAGATTTGACCTGGAAGCTGAAAAATGTGCCGTATGGACTCCGTACCATTTAAAAAGAGACACTTCTTTCTATAGACTGTGATTCCAGATATGGTTCAAAATACTTACATGGTTGTCTTGCCAGCAAGGTTAATAATCCTAACTTTTGCAATGTTTGCTGTATATGCCTGCATCTTATTTTTTTTCCCCCAAGCATGCATATTTTTTATTAGTTTTCCATAAATGCTGGTGGAGGAGTGCCTATCATTCCTGCTTTTTGAATTTCTCTTGTGTGCTCCCATCTACTTACAGACCTGGTTTAACCTTGTTTAGGCTGGCTGCATCTGAGTTTAATTACATAAATCATATCCTTCACCCACTAGATCCTCTTTTCAACTGGCAGACTTGTTAATCAGCTTTGCAAAGCTGGTTCACACCATAGAGCTGAGCTCACCCGAGATACTCCCACCAGTTCTTCATATACTCCTGGTCTTTTATACGTTTTATTGAATATCTAAAATCATAACTATCTTTAATATGTTAGAGCTGGGTAACCCATGGATTGGGGTAGACTTTCTCAAGGAAACATATTTTGTTTTACTTTATTCACATCTTATTCAAACAGAAATAGCATCTTGATCTTGGGGTTCATAACTCAACTTTGGGGGGGCTCCTTGTCTGCTTTCACTGTTTCAGAATTGTGCCATTAATTAATCTGCTTGCTTGCTTAGATTTCTCTTGACATATTTCTGCATTCAGGGCCTGTTTTAAAACCTATTTTCAAGCATATTATTCTATCAACTTCAGCCTGCAGATCTTCTGTGCAGTCTCTCTTCAACTGGTTAATGAGGAGTTCACTTATTTCTGACTGAACAGTTCTTATTAGGTCATCACGTTTTGATGTGCAAACACAGATGGGAATGACAATGCATCAAACACTCAGGCAGTATGCATTTGTTATTCCTCTGCGGAGTTCCAGTTGATTACAGCTGATGTACAGTAGCTGCATCAGGGAAGCTCTGAGACTGGGACAAGGTTCACAAGAGGTTGAATGTGATTTCGTAATTAAAGATCTGAAAGCAAATTTGAAAGATATGCTGCAAATGGAGGATTGAAATCCTATACACTGATTAAGATTAAGCTGGATCAGGAACCAGAAGAGACGGGGGGGGCACCAAGGACCAGAGCAGGGAACTGCTGAGCTGTCAGTCTGTCTGATGAGAAAAGGGTTTGAGAGTTTGACCTTCGGGAGGACTCGGTTTGTATTTAGTCCCATGTCCCACTGTACATGAATATGCCTCTTGCATTATGCCAAGTCTGTTTGTCGGCCATGTTGAAGACATTTTGTAAACAGTTTAACGTGCTTGAATGTCAGGATAACATAGGAGAACCTCTCAATACTTTGCACTGTAAGATTCTGAATTTCAGCACCGCAATCATGACAAAGTCACAGCTTTTATAGCATCTTCCATGAACATGCAAAGAACAATTTGTGACTGCCATATCCCGTACAATATTTAAGCCATCATGTTATTGCAAACACAAAATGTGCTGGAACGCATGTCCGAAATAGTGCTAAATGGTGCATTTTAACAAGCAATAGTCAAATCTGTTGTCGGGATGTCTTATTGAACTACATCTGCATTAACAGTAATAATTCGGGTTGAATGTCTTTCCAATCTTTTCAGTTACTGTAACCGGAGGGGGGTGTCAGGAGAGGAATGGGCAAAGAGAAAAGCCTTTTGACCAAGTGCAAGGTCTTCAGATGTTTGTTTAAATGTTTGTCAAAGGTTGCAGAGGCTGTCAGTGAAAAGGGGATTTTTTTAAAATGCATTGTTCCGTCTGACTAAAATTCTAATTTAATTTCTTGAAGAGCTTCCTATGCTATTTTTCCACTTGATGTGTGTTTTATCTCTTAATTGCCACAGCACAGCCACCCAGGGATTGAGGATTAAGAACAGCATAGAGGAGATTGTACCTTGGCCAGAACAAAAAAAAAACAACCCAGTAATATTATTCTTCTATTCTCTGCACTTTCAGAATGTCTCATGAGATTTAAAATTCAAGATGTTAAACAATTAGCACTGGTGAGAATTCAGTCGGACATCGTAGAAAATTGACACGTTGGCTTTGAATGTATGATTAATTTACATAAATGGCAATTATGCTGTGGTTATGAAATATCCACCCTGAGACTGACTGTGCAGGGGGTAACATACTGTAGTTCACTGCCTTGCAGTGTATGGAAATCAGGGAAGCAATTTTCTTTGTTTCATACCCCAAATACTTGTCTCTCTTATGCATGGAAGAGTATTCTTGTGCAGCACTTTATCGTGGTGGGTTAAGGCTGATGAGACAGTTGAATGTGATGTCAACACAAGTTATGAAAGTGTTAATAGGAAATGGGAGCAGTTGCTCAAATGAAGATGGGTTGGTTTTTCTTCCTAGATTACTTTGTTTTTCATTAGAGGAGTATTACAAAAGCAAGCACATCATGATAATTATCCATTAGGAAAAGGAGTAATTTAGTCACTTATTATAATTATGGGGTGTGGATATTTCAAATAGTTATGGGAAAAATGCCTTTACTAATGAATTTCTCATACTTTTACCACTACCCCTGGTTTTCCTCCTGTACCTTCTGTAGTGACATGTTACAGTGAGAAGTATGTAGGGTGTGGTCCCACATCCGTAATTAATAGAAAACAAAGCTGATTGCTTTTATTTTCAGTAAGGTGTCAGCAAAAGACTCAAGTGTTCTCAACAGTTGAACTGTAGATCTCACTTTTGCATGAGCAGCTTGTACTAAAACCCAAATCTAAAATTGTTTGCTCTTATTTTTAGCTAGCCTTTCATTTTAATTAATTGTATGCCCTTTTCTCAACAATTATATAAAATATACAGAACTTTTACTATGTTCAAGGCGTGATATAATGCATTTAAATTTATTTTGAGAAGTATTTTAGAGGTCTCATCTCTGAATTAAGCTGTTTTTTTTTGTTTCTCACTTGGTCATTAAATGTAGTTTGGAAAGTTCAGCTACATTCAGAATGCACCTCCTCTACACATCTTTCACAGCGATGAGTGTGATTTCTTGTTGGCTATCCTTGACCTTATTTGCCTGCTTACCTATCAGATTGGAATTAATTTTCATGTATGTTTAAATTAAGTAGACTTATTAAATTAAGAATTATGGCGTTTTATCCCTGGGATATATGTTTGAGGAAAATACTGTGCAAACTACAAAAATAGTTGTATGAGGTTTGTGTATCCTGAAGGTTTATCAGTAGATTAGGAAGCACTTGGCATCTGAATCTGGCATTAATTCCCAAAGCTTCGAGCAATATGTGTTGATCCAAAAGGTACCCAATTGGATTTTGCCGTGACTGAGTCACTGTGAAGGCCTGGAGCTCTCTATGGCTACCATCTGTGTCACTGAGACTCCCTTCATGCTTAGTGTAACCAGTTCTGTGTAACTACTTTCACAAAAGAGCTTACTGTAGGTCTTTATTATGTTATAATAACACAGTGAATCTTTATTCCAATCAGTGTCTTTTAGTCAAGAGGCCGAAGCTAAGTTCAAATTAAAAATGTGGATAGGCAGCATGTTGCAGTTTGTCAAACTGAAAACCAAGATCTTTAAATATCATGTTTGTATGTTTAACTTGACCGTATATAATCCCAGTTGTGAATTGCCAGTGTTTGCCACATGCCACAATGCAAAGAATGAAGTGTTGCACAGTGCTGGGAGAATGAGGAGGGGCAGACATGCTCTTCTGGTTTGTCTTTTGCAATCTCCCCAGTGCCTCACGGTAGAGCCAGTTGGCAGTTCTCAGTTCTCCTGGCCTGCAGGTGCCCGTGTAGTTTCAGAAGTTGCTCTCTAGAGCTTGATGAGCCGTGATGAACTCATCCCATCCTGGCCCCAACAGCACTGTGGCCAGTTTTGCACTTGACAACTGTCGAATTGAATTTCAATTTCTCTATGACCATAAAACATGGTTCCAGCTGTTATTCAGATTCGGGTTGCCTTTTTTTCCCTCCAGAAGAGGATTATTCCTTGGAACACGGACGTAAATGCCCCATTAATGAGGCATCGTCAAATCGTGACATCTTCTATCCTGAAGATTCAAGTTCTCCATTGATATATTAAGTTATAGATTTCTTTATATCATTATATATATATAGCTGTGAACCACATGCATCACTCCCCTTAGCGGTGAGATATAGCAGGATGTTTTTCCTGGCAGAATTGCCACTGTACCAGTAGCTCTACATTTCTTAACAGCAGACACATCGGTTGTTTTATAGTGTTCCCCCAGACTTGTGAGAGTCATTGACTTTCGACCTGCAGTCTTTGGAAAGGTCCCTGACCTTCATAATGATGATGAGTCTTCAGTTGTTCTCTTGAATGTCTTCCATGTTAGCTCCTTTTACACCCCAGGTAAACGGGGAACCTATGGAGGCATTTGGGTTGTTACCGAGGCTTCTACTGTACTTCTGAAGAGCCAAATGTTCATTTTATTTAATAATACATAAGTATGGGAATAACTGCTTTCTGGTTTCAGCGATGAGAAATAGGGTGTGCAATGTAACTGCAGTATCACATTTTGGATTGTTTTATGCAACACATCATGCAGTCTAACTTTTTGATCCCATTTTAATTGGGACTGTTAACACCTATGGAGAGCACTGCACATTATAGTAAAATTCAAAAGTTAAGACTGTTTAATTTGCATTCTAAGTAGTGACTCGTTTTTGAGTTGAACTCAAATAGCTTTTCAGTATCAACCCTGATTAGAGAAGTAATTTGTGTTTTTAGTGTTTGACAAATGCCTCTGGAAAGTGTTTTTTTTCTGTCGTCTACAGTAAATTGGATCATCAATTGGATGTGGCCAAGGAAGTGAATCTTCGGTTCATTGTAATTATATATATATAATTTTTTTTTGTTTGCTTGCAGCTGTTGAAGAATCGGAAAGCGACATTTACATGAGGTTTATGAAGTCCCACAAGTGCTACGATATTGTTCCAACCAGCTCCAAGCTTGTTGTCTTTGACACTACGTTGCAGGTGAGTGTTATTGAAATCTGGGTTGTATATATACAGCAACACATGAACGTCTTAGGGGGGATAGATTTGTGTTCAGCTTGTAATTGGAAGAAAAAGGATTCATAAATGCCTGGAAACCCATAATAAATAATTTACCATTATGCATCCATGCTTTTATTCTCCGGAATCTGGTGCGTCACTGATAAAGGGAGTTACACATACTCCTTTAGTCTAAATCTTTTTCCTGGGAGGAAGCATTCACACAGGAATGTTGAATTCAAAATCGCTATATGAAGTCACATTGGTGGCTAGATATTTTACTCATCTGGGAAGGGCAGGTGCCTTGTCTGAGGTAGGCCTCGCCTTGTAGCCACTGCTTGCTGCTGTGAGCTGTGGCTCCCCCACTGCCTTGGATTGGAGGAGGTGGTTAGAAAATGGATGGATGGGCACTTGATTCATAAGAGGGATAGCAAAAGAAAGGAGGCCATTTGACCCATCTAGTCCATTTGGTTGCTAGTGAGTGATTTACCTGAGGATATGATCCAGTCATTTCTTGAAGGAAGAAAGGGTGTCTTCAGAAACGTAGCTTGATCCACGATCCCTTGCGGTAAAGTGTTTTTCCGTTTTAAATGCACTTTCCTCTAGTTTAGTTCCCAGAGCCCTCTTGGGGAAAAACCTGAACAGATCTCTGCAGTGGCAGAAGAGCAGTGCTCATCTGGCGTGCATCTGACAGAAGGACTGGAGCATGCTGAAACTGTATTCTCCCCTCTTTGTAGTCACTGCAGACTAACATAGACTTAGCTCATTTTTTACCATTGCATTTATGTTCTTAATTAATGACTATCAACCTTTGAAAAACAGACTGAAGAGATAAGCTTAAATGGCACATAGGGATTTTAGACACCGGAAGTTTAACAGGCTACATAGATTCAGGCTACAACTGATTTCAGTTTTCCTTCCCTCTTTAAAATATTTATGTGGCATTCTTTTACTCAAGTCTTTTTTTGTTTTTAAGGGACAGTTAGTGTTTATTAACAGGTATACTGTAACATGTATTTTACTATGCAGTTCTGTGACCTTAGAACTAGCTTAAACGCATAGCGCATGTGAAATGTGCAGCATGAAGTTTTTACTTCACACTTAGTGGAGAAAGCTGGGGAGGGGGGGAAAAACAAGCAATGAAAATGACCTATTTGTGCCATCTCGATAAAGACCGTATTTAATTCAGTGAATGCTTGCTTAAAGTTGCAGCCATCAAGACATTAGCTGAGCATAACTGAATCCCATTAACTTTATGTTCAATCATTTTAGTTGTTTACTCAAAAGAAATACTATTAAGGACAGGGTGTCACAGTGGCTTGTACTGCTGCTGTCTCCCAGCTGCAGGGTATCTGAGGCTGATCCAGTCTCGACTATCTGTCCCCGAATCCTTCCAAGGTTGTGCTGCTTACTAACAAGGGTTGGATGGCTGAATGTCTCAGGGCCCCATCTTCAAACGTACAATGGAGACATTTCTGCAGAAAATAACTTAACAGTTGGGTTTTTATTTCAGTTTTTCAGCGTCGACATACAGTCGTGGTCTGTGATGCGGAGGCGAACTTTGCGATGGTGCTGAAAAGATGTGTTCACGCTGGTCGCTGGCGAGCCGATTGCAAGTTCCTTTTGAGTTTTCTGCCGTGGAGAAAATGTTGCGAGTACCTGACATCCACACACAGTTTACTGCATTAGTGTGAGACATGTCTCATGTTGCTTGCACTCACCCCAAGTCAAACAACGTATTAAAAGGAGATGCAAAAGCGATAACAGGAAAAAGAGGAAGCTATGGGAACAGAAGTAGTAGTTTACTCTGCCACAACAAGCTTCTTAAAGCTTTTACAAATATTAACAACTGACAGGCTGCTGTAGGGACTTGTCCCTTTCTTAATCAGCATCCAGTTCTGCTCCCTATATGCCTGGCTTAGGTGAGGAGCACCACCACCATGGGTCACCTTCTCCTGTCATTGGAGATTATGTTGAATAGACCTTCCTAACTGTTTCAACGGCGAATGTGGAAAAATTTCTCAGACCCAATATGTCCACACGGGTACTCACAGTACTTGGAATGCGATTGTCCTATCTTCAAGGCACAGTCTTCTGAATGATTTTGAAAGAAATCTTGACACGGTCGTCCTTAGCTGCCGAGGAAATTATGGCAGCAGTGTTTAGAAGGAGAGAAAGGGACCCCTGCAAAGCCACGGTGCCCTCTTGTGGTCTGGAGGGGAAGTGGGCTCCCTGTCCATTTCAATACAGTGGCTTCTACCCATCCATCCTTAATTCACAATATTTGCTTAAACCAATATTTTGAGGGAAACTTTGGTTAATTGGTACAGTATGTCATTGTTGGTTGCACATGTGTACAGAGGAGTAAATGTGCTCCTTAAGTGTCCCTTTTAAAGTCCACCATGTATGGTATCAAGGGGAGGAGCGAGACAGAAATAAATTGCAGACTCCCAGGCCAAGAATGGCAGAGAATGAGGGGAAGCAGCCCATTTTCAAGGGGAGAAATAATTTCTTTATTGAGTCTTTGGCTGGTGTCTGTAGTATCTGTTACATTGGATCCAAGTTTACCTCTTGGCAGGGAGACTCGTGGCATGAGGGACAGGAAAACCCATTCATTCATGCAGAGATGCTGTGTCAATGGCGAGGCACTGCTTTGTGACGTGTTTTGCACGTAAGAGGTTCATCTGAGGATCAGTCTATCCAAATTGGTTCATGTTCATATTGTAACATTAATTCCCATCAGCCATAAATGCTCATTCACAGTCATTTTCAGATGATGTAACATGACATCAAGCCAAAGTCATGTTTAGTACAGTAGGGTCCTGACATTTGGAATGGGTTACTTTCACATAATGTACTGAAGTACAGTATATACTGTAGTAAGTATGGCTAAAAGATATAAGTAACCCACTCTTAAGATTATAGTACTTATGCTTTGACTTTAATTCAAATAACATTGATCAACCAAAAGAAACGAGTAATCACAAACTTATAGTAATCAGCTCACTGAGAGCTGCTGACACAGAACCTGGAGTGTTCGTCACAATATAAAAACAAGATCACATTGAGATGCGAGTGCTGGGTAGTCCATACTTGGGCAGGAGGCAGGGAGAGACTCGCTCACCAGCTAGATTCGTCTCTCGAATCCTAGTCTGTTGAGCGGCCAATTTGAAAGTTGTGCTTAATAATCTTTGGCTCAGCTTCATCCCAGTCTCCTCCTCCTCTTCCACCCGAGACCCTGTCGACCAGAACAAATCACAAAGAAGTGAATTTGTGAAGTCTTTCATTCAAAGTTTGGACAAACTGTTCTGGAGTATGTTTCTGTGCTCAGATTTTCTCAGTTCACCTTTTAACACTAATGGTAAAAACCATTTAAAATCAACAAATCAGGAACAGGAAATGCTGAAATAAGTGTCTGATTTGGTCACATGTATACGTGTCTGCGGTTAGATTTACTAGTTTGATCCAAACTGTTATCTGCTATCCTCTCTTCCTTTAAGCCTTCTAGATCCATTTCCGCTATTCAGCAATTACTTGGCGTGACTCGAGCACCAGCAAAAATTGTCATGAAAGTTGCAACCTAATTATAAAACGCAGTGTGCCACAGACGTTTTGCCTTTATTTAATGTATGTTTTTTTTTTGTATTGAAGCAAATAATTATCCAGTGTTCTGATCGCTTTGCATTCAGGGGGGAATTGATTGTGGTGTGCTGACAAGCCAGCAGATGAAAATATCACAGACCATTACAAGGCACAAAACTGTGTAATGCATTTTTAAATGTGTCAGCCGTCAGGTATAAAGACTTCTTTCACACTTTGAAAAGTATTATTAGGTAATGTCTAAAATGTTAAAAGACTGCACAACTGCTGGAAAGATGTATTTAACTTGCTGTACTGCTGGTTTCTAACTGCCAACAACTGCTTGAATTCACATCTATGCAAATAAGTGGATTTGACTTAAGAGAATGCTTTTATATGTACGAAAAGGGCCTCAGCGTTTTCCCAGTTACCCAGTTAATGTTCAGTGATAAGCGATGCAGTAATTCTGTCTTGAATGTACCGATTATTCTGTTGTGTAAACATGAAGTAGGCTTTTCATACGTTTGCGCAAATCATTTTTCCAGTCAGTATTCTTATTGAATTGGATTGTTTTTGTCTTTCTCCACGGCCCTTAGTCAAACGACGTTTGACATTCAAGACACCTTTTTTTTTTTAGCTGCAAGGCCCGTGTTGTGTAGCTCTTGCTGAATATTTTATAGGTTTGGGTTGAACGCCATTCCTCCTGCTCTTTATCTTTATCTCCCGCCTTCGCTTTCTGGTTGCTTCTCTGTGTTTGAAGGAGCAGGCGGATTGTGTAACTGATCTCTCATTCCTCCCAGTGCTTCATGGCAGCTCAGTGGTGGCCAAGCAAGTGCTTCTTTAAAACTCGCTATTGATCTGTTTCTGGAACAAAAGCCAGTTATCAGCTCGTTCAGTGCCATCGAGGAGAGTTAAACTTTTATAGCGTCTTAAAATGAAGCTTTTAAATCTTCAAAAAATACAGTTCTGCAAATGAAATAGTGTGTTCTCTGGTACATATAGTCGGTTCTCAGTGCTGGGCTTTTTTTAAAGGCCCATAAACTTGCTTCCTTTAACTGATTCAGCAAAAACAGCAGTCTTTGAGCAATGGGAAAGACAATCCTTCAAGACAAATGGACTGTGGACTTTTAGATGAGATCATTCGGGTTCATTCACCACATCGTGACTCAGTCCTCGTCCGGGATGCAGTAACTCAAAGTTTGCTGTTAGCTTCCAAAAAGAGAAAATGGGGCTTAGATGTTTCCGTGGGAGGACAGTTATTTGCATTTCAGTCTCATCTGCAGAGAAGTCATCGCGGTTGATTTTAGGATTCTCGGAATATGAACACAGTTTGTCTATGAAATTTTATCTTCATTATATAATCATAACGTCAGGATTCCAGACTAGAAATATTACCTGGGAGCCACTGGATCCTGCAATGAAACATTTAGGAGCAGATGACTTTTTTTAGTCGCCAAATTACAGCATCAAAATAGTTCGTCTGCAATGCACCCAATAAACTCAGTACATGCGGTGTCGTTATCATACGTCTTTCCGTTCTTTTTCATTAGCAAGATTTGGGAGGCATATTTTGTGAACGGCAATTCCTCGTTTGCAATCATGTTGGCCGCATTAAATTTCATTTTCAGTTCTTTAAAGCCTTTCTCGGCTGTTTTTTCACGGGTTTGAGAGACAGCCCGGGCTGAAGGTGTCTGCCTTGCGACACACTAAGCAATTACACAATCAACGAGCTTCAGTCAGTACGCTTCCGATTCTCTCTCCATGTTTTTTTTTTATGATTCGTCCGTTTGGAAAAACTCGGTTTTCCCTGCAACTTCCCGACAAAAGTCGCAATAAAATGTGTTTTTGCTGAGTAAGGAAGCAAAGAGATGGATCACAGTGGACTCAACAGCAAAGTGATTGTCTAATGAGGCCTCTTTTGTTGGCCAATGGAGGTTGCATATTGTTTTTATTAAAATTAAATATAATTTCATTTGATTAAGCTGAAGGGACCAAACAGGCTGCTTAGCCCCACCTTGTAGGAGGTATTTTATCATTTGCAGCATTGCCAATATAAAAAATCAGTACAACTAGTGTTGTGGGCTTTTTCTCACTGTGTGCATAGTCTATAAAGTAAAAAAAATGCCTGCAGTGCTTTACCCTCTTAATTTGTGTCCACAAAATTTTACTATGGAAACCTGGGGTTGGAAAGTTAAACCAAACTCTCGAGAATTGTTCAAATGGCAGGAAAAATAATTGGGGAAACAAGAAGAACCCCAGCTTAGCGATTTGTATAGCAGTATAGTTCACAGAATGGGAGATCATAGCCAGTTCCACCCATCCTCTCTATTCTCAATTCGTAATGCTCCCATCAGGGACATGGTACAGGGTCCCAGATTCAAATAAAAACATCTGTAAGAAGTCCTTTGTCCCCTGTGCAATAAAGCTGTTCAATGAATGTATGTAAATGTAGTCCTCCTGCTATTTATTTATGTATAATGTACATGAAATCACAAAAGCAGTCCTTAGTGCTTTTATGCGTCTCGTTAAGTTTTGCTTGTGTGTTTTGTACTTTTATGGGAGAAGCCCAAGACAGATTTTCACGGTCATGGACTATAAGATATCAATCAAAAAAGGCTCTTGCTGCAGAGTCTCCTCTGTCTCCGATCGTTGCCAGTTCTGATCCCTGGTGGCCAGCTGCAGCTGTCTGTCGAGTGGCAGGGCCTTTGCCAGGAAGGTAGCTGGGTAATGTGAGACTGTAGATGAGGTGGCAGGGACTGCGTCCCAGCAGATAGTTGGCAATTGGGAGAGAAGGAGCAAAAGCATCAGGTGAAAATTTATGCAACTATGGACGCTTTGAATGGTGTTAGATCAAGACTAGGCCCACAGCCCCTTTAGAGCAGTGTCTATTTAGGAGTGCAGCTGTTTGTTGTAGTAACAGAAGACAAACGAGGATGAAGAGGGAAAACTAGGTAAGAAGTGAAAGAGGATAGATACAGCTGAATTTTCGGCTGCATTTTAAACGCTCCTAGATTCGTTCGTTGGTTTCAATTAAGAAGTATATAGACTCTTAAAAGATGTCACACGTAAGAATGTGACAAGGTCATTTCAGATGAACGTATCAAAGTCAGAAAAATCACCGTGTTGAGTTTTCTGAAACTTACAAGTGGTTAGAAATTGTCCAGAATTATGAACCGTTTGCAATTCATAGAGCTGCAATAGTGAGTTGGCATTTTGTTTCCTCAGGTTAAGAAGGCTTTCTTCGCCTTGGTTGCAAATGGCGTCCGCGCAGCCCCATTGTGGGAAACAAAAAAACAGAGCTTTGTGGGTAAGTAGAGCTGTGCTTCTTCAAGTGCTGGCATTGCTGACCTTTTACTTCAGTATTCCCATTTAAGAAAAAAACATCAAATACACATTTTAAAAGTAAGCAAAAAATCCATACACATTGATTTATGGATCCACTTGCTTTTAAAAGTAATAACTCTGATGGATTGATCTGTTCAGGGTGTAGTTCCTCCTTGTGCCCTTGTGCTTCTAGGATATGGGTCAAGGCAAGCCAGAAACTCTTAGAAATCAACTCTGTTGTACTGTATATGCTTATTTTTCACAGTTAAGGAGAGAGATCTAAAAAAGATGCTTTTAAACATCTCGAACCTTGACATCTTTTCGATCATGTGCACCTGCTTCAAAAGTCTTCCTGATAACTAAATTTAATGTGAATTTGTTGTAGTTCTACCCGCTGAACAAATTGTTCAGTATGCTGCCTTCAGAGCGTTTCTGCTGTATGTAAAAGCTGTTAATTCTATTCAGCAGCACATGAAAATGTTCAGAAAAGCCAGTGATTTCATCAGTCCAAACAGTATCATGTTCCTTCTTTCCATATTCCAGGGTATGTAATATGAGCTCATTAACGTAGTGTGACGTAAATATTTTATACCTCATAAACATCCTGAGAAGCAGTAACCAATGGCTGATGAGCAAAACGAACCTTCAGGCTGCTAATTTGGTCTGTCAGCCCACTTTGTAGTCCAGGCTTGGCAGCCATTTTGAGTTTTTAGCCCTTACATATACACGAGGTATTAAGTTAAGGAAAGATTTTAGTGAAAAATGCTGGATTTGTTTACATCTTCTATGATAAACCCAAAGTGAAGACTTTAAAGAGGTTGGCACATGAAAATAAGCTGAAATCAGAATGCCCCTTATAGACAGGGATAAAATATGATGCCGGCATGCAGTAATAGGATTGGCCATAGCCAAGACTGGTCTGAAATGACAAAAAAAGGAAATAACATTAAAAGAAGGTCAAAGTCATTTCATACATTCGCAAACACACCGCAGTGAGCGAATTCTCATGGGCTGCCGTGACCAAATGGAAAGGTTTCTGAAAATAGCACATTGAGCTGAATCTTTAGCTGTCAAGATACATTAGAAAAGTTTGCTTTGATGGGAAATTCGGTCAGCGCCAGCCTTCATGCATCCTACATAACTAGTTCGACTGCCGCTGCACATCCAGGCTGTGAAGCCCAGAATAGCAGTAATGTAATTAATATACAGTGTGAAAAGAAAAGCACATGGTGTCATCTGCGTAATTCAGGTGGTAGTGTTGATTACAGAAGTGGAGAACAACTTTGTTTTAAATTAATTAATTTCTTTATGCAGTCACTGCATGACACCTAGTTCTTCTCTGGCTGTTTCACATGCCCATGCCCACTGACATTTAGTAAGGAACACAGCCTGAAAACAAACACGCATGCAAGAGATCGTAACTGCTTTTTGTCTTTTCAAACCACTTTTCTTCCTGAAGGTTTGTTATTCAGAACTGAATAAAATGTTAATTTAAATGTAGTGTACAGTACCTCTGCACAGTGCTACCACATCGTCAAAGCCATACAGTTAGCCATTAACAGTATTCACTGTATGGTGCTTTCAGACACTTCCACAAAGGCATATTTTATATAGTGCAGGAGCAGTTTGAGCATCACATGTTTATAGTAGGCTACAACTGTGGTTAAGAAAAACGTTTAAATGCTGGTTGACATTTTCTCGAGAGACTTGTGACAAGGTTTTATTTGGTAGGGAGAAACCAGAAAATAACTTTTTTTTTATTGGCTTTGTGCCTATAATCTACAAAAATAAAACCGCCAAGCACTGTGTGCAAAGATGAGGTCTTTTGGAGAGAACTTCTCCTGTGAAGGCAGCAGTCTCCTCAGTCTATAACACCCTTTCTCATTTTCACTTTCCGGGTTTCAGCCGAATGCATCGAACAGAGAAGAACATAGTTCTGCTTCATCACAAGCTTTCTGTAGCTTTTGTGTAAAATTGCTGCTTATGTGTGTTTGTAGAAGAACGCACATTTCCATGTCTTTCTCAGTGCTACTGCAGGTCTCTGGAAAGTAAACCCATGAGACCACAGAGAGGAATCGAGGCACAGCCCAGTGAAGGTTTGAGATTAGTTTAATTGTAACAAAAAAGGCTCCTTCTGGAGAACACTGACAGAAAACACACACAGGGTCTATTCTCCCAAAACCCCAAATTACAACAGTGTTACAGAGGGTTTCATATTCAGAGTCCAACCCTGTTTAACCTACAGTATGTATTGCCATGAATGGTTGTTCATGAGTGACCATTTCCCTTATGGATAAGTGGCTATTCCTGAGATGTCAAATTTAACAGCGGGTGTCTGTTTAAAATTCCCTCAGTCCAGGTCAGGAGTCCAGGTCCGATTTCTACACTGTGTACATTGATGTTTTGAAAGCCAAAAAAGTATAAGTAAATAGCAGTGAAGATTTAGGTAGTGCAAAAAAATTTTTTGAATCCATCCCATGGTTGTCCTACTGAATTCTCACCTGTAGTTGAAAATGGGAAGATTGTTTTAACAGGTTTGTTTTTTTTCTAGTTAATAAGAAAGAATATTGACCCCCTGTAGATACTGTACACATACCTATCAGCTGATCGTGAGCTGCCTCCTGTCATTTGTTTGGTAATGGAGGAACGTATGTAATTTTATTTTTGCATTTTGTTCTTGCATATTCGGCTAGTTCTTTCAGTATGTCTCAAACTTAAGGGGTCTGTTAGTAAAGCTTAGTAGACTTCCGTGTGAAGGGGTGCGTTGGTGGAGGTCATCCCTGGTCAATTATTAATCGCGGTGCCCGTCAGCATTTTAATGAACATCTGTCAATAAGCAGCCAGCAATTTCACTTGACTTGCTGAAAATAGAAAGCAAAACGATAACAAGCTGTTAGTGAGAAATGTATAAACAGTTTTTTTTTTACTCCTGTAGGTTACAGTTTAAACTCTTAAGATGCTGGGTTAAGGTGATCGTGGTATTGGACTATCACTATAAAGATTCTGGATGTGCCCTGGGATTTACATTGAACAGAAAGAGGATTTCTGATGGGTACTGGGTAGTATCTGGTTTTAGGTATATCTTTCAAAATAAGGCTAGGTCCAGCACATTCTATTTTGCCTACAGAAAGGCAAGTTAAAACTGCTGAGCAGTGCATTGGTATTCTTTTTTATCACATTTTGCAATAACCTTCTCATCAAGCATGTCTGTGATTCCTAGTACGCATTTGTCCACTTTACCTGGATACCATAAAGATGTCTAGTATTTACTCTCTAAACATATGTTAATTCATTTTCTTCCCCCTGTCTGTTTCCTGGGAATGTCATTCCCAGAGCTGAGCTGGCTTTCCATTGCTGTTGGGTATCTAGGGCAGCGTCATGGTGACAGATATAAACACTCCTCCTGTGTGAACTGGAATCCAGAATGGATGGGCTGTTGAAAAAGGCATCATAAAAATAAACATCTAATTGAAAACGTGGTTCAAAAAGTCATGTCTTGTACTCCAATTGTAGGAGAAGCTGGGTGGTTATTTTGTGTTAAACCAGGTGCCCTATTTTTGAAGCAAATTAATCCAGAACTGCAGCTAAACTTGGAAGATGTGTTGGCATCTTTTGCACAAGCCAGTAGTACATTTGCAAAGTCTTTCATCAATGTACTTTTCAGGAATTTATCACTTGTGAGCAAAACCGCGCATCATCATCAGTTTCTTAAAATTCGTATCTGTAGCTTTATGCGTGGTCAGCAAAGCAAGTCTTTTGCTTTCTCGTGATACCTGGGCTTTTAACAAAATCAAACTCAACCAGTGGGAGGCAACATTAATGTCCAGTGATGAAGTACATTGTTTTTGTTGCTGTGAAGGGGTGTGTTTCTTTTGGAATTGACCAGGTTAGTCACTCGGAGCAATTTACGATTTTGTGGTTGACCGCAAGTGCAAAAAAAAAGCTATATTTACTTCAATGATTATACTTTCAAAATATTTCAAAAGTTAGTCACAAGGATGACATTTTCCATAACTGGTAGCATTCTATTTAAAGTAAATAGATGGGCAAGATTTAAGATTTCAGGTTTTATTGATATACTCCCTTTTATGCAGTTTTGTATGACACGTTGTTAGCTTTGGGTAAAACAATTGTTTTACAGACTGTAAATATTAGAAAAGGCATTGTTTACTTTTGCCTCTATACAGTGTGTTTCAGCTGTAGAATTGGAGTGCAGGAGTTGTATTGTAGATGTATGCTAGAGCTTTGTTGTGCCTTGATGAACACCAAATTCTCGGTTTTAATTTGAGAATACCATTTTGCTGTCTTGGCAGTATGTTTTGGTTTATCTAGTGGAAAACATCATGCATAATATTTAAAATGCCCCCAGTATTTTACTTTACTGTATTTTTGCTTTTTCTACATTCATTTTCTGATATCTTCTTTGTTTTAGGAATGTTAACAATCACAGACTTCATCAATATACTGCACCGGTACTACAAATCTCCAATGGTAAGTTTGTGTGGTTTGATCATTTAGGATATTGCTGATTAAAAAAAAAAGTAATGTGCTGCGATATCGAAGGTAAATCACCATTCTGTAGTTGGGACATTATGGCTTATCAATACATGTTTTAAAGAAACTGGTTTAGAAATTGGTGTGGAAAACGTTATCGTGCGGTTTTTCTTTCATTTGATATAATTTAAAAGCTTCCTTAAAGTTCTGTCTAATTTTAACTTCTGAATGCTTTAGATAAGCCATTCTAATTAAAGTTCAATTATGTTGTTTTTTTGGGGGAAATAAACCCAAATTATAGCTTGACATTATAATTTGTGCTGTATAAATGGCACTGCATTGTACAAAACAGGTCTGACTAGATGATGTTTATTGGCCTTTGCTGTATTTAATTTTGTTTTGTGCAGCTCTTCTTCCAATTGATATAGCTTTGACTGTGGCCAGTGACATTGAGGCACGAGGTTTGACTTCCTGTTACTGTCCATTGGCAGTTTATCCATTGAGTCTTTGCACAAAAGTACAAAGCCTGTTTCTCTTAGAGTTTTACTGTGACCTGCAAGTTGGGTGAGCATAGAGTTTGGCTGCAGTTAGTTTGAGAACTGTCCAGGTGCTGAATCAGCACCTCACTCTTATTGGATTGCCTGTTGAAGAGTGCATCACCTGAGTAATGTGTGTTAGAACTGGGAAGGATAATTGAGCACACACAAGGCTGCTCAGTTCAATTTTGGTCCCTCTTATTCTGGCTTGGCTACAGTATGTTCAAGCTTTTGTTGCCTGTCTCCACCCCATCACTGTATTACGTGTTGTCATGTTTTATGATTTAAAAAGCGCTTTAAATATTTCATTGTTGCTGTCTCGAGTAATAAAGATGAGTCCTTTTGTATCAGCTGTACTTGGGCGGCCACTGAAAATTCTTCCCACGTGTGCCTTGAAAACTTTCTCCATTCTGTTTATGACTCACCGTTTTTGCTTGGCTTATTGTAAAAAAGTGTAAGGTTCAAGTTCTTTTTTTGATGCTTTTGTTGGATTCAAGGATACATTTAACTTCTTTTTTTTTTGTTCAGTGCATGCAGATTCTCTTCAGCTCAGTTTAGGAATGTGAGGTGTGCTTTATGGGCAAGCCTGAAAATGGTTAATCTTATTTATTTTTAAGATCAAATTGTGTGTGTTGCTCAAATCCTTTTCCAGATTGCTTCACAGATGGGACAGTTCTGAAGCTCTCAGTTTACATATCGCCACTTATCATCCCACAAACAGTGCCAAAAAAACCCTCAACAGTGTGGCACATAACAGAAGCTAGACCTCTAAAATACATTTTTCCTCCTCCAAAACCTCAGCAACTTATAACTGTGTCCCTTTGTTCTTTATCTGGCAAATTTGTTTTTTTCAGCACTTGTGTGGACCTCCAGTCTTTCTGGGATTAAATATTACTTACTGTACTTTCTCTCATTAACATTCCTTAGTCTTGTTTGGACAGCAGCTTCTATGCTGTTTTTCTCCTTTCCCCAGCCTGTTACTCTGTTCAGTCACGTTGTATGCACCATTTTATCTGTTAGATAGAAAGGCCAAGAAATTTGCCTCTGTAAGTTAATAAAAATCAATACCCTTATTTCAAAAATAGATGTCTAACGTAGTTCATAGTGTCTTCACTTAGGTCTGTGACTGTAAATTTATTTTGAGGTATGAAGGTCTAATTTGCAAAATTAGATTCCATGCCAGTGAGAATTACCATGGCAAGCTGAAAATAGCTGGAAATCCTCTACATTTATGCACAGTTCATGACTGTGAAACCGTTGTTTCTTAGAAATGTATTTGTTCTTAAGGAGGCTCCATTTTCAGCAATCCATTTTATAAATCAGAATTGAAGACTGATGTCTGCTTTTCCTGAACCTCCTTTCTTATAACCACTGTCATATTTGTGTTTGTGATTAGTATTGATTTTTTCCTGATTAGATTTTTTTTCCTGAAACAGTATACTGTACAGTATGTACTGTATACCATTTATCTTAAGTGCTTGGAGCTTTAATGCAGTCATTATTAAAACTCTTTAGCTGTGACATAATAGTCCTATTGTATTGTTTTTAACTGGGTGATCTCTTTTGTGGTTACGTAATAGTCTTCAAGTCTTTTCCTGTACAGTATGTTTCACTTTGTTCCATTCGTATGTAACTTGTGATAGTGTTCACCTAGACTAGGTGCTTTGTTGAAATAAAAATAAATATTGAGACATATGCAAGGAATAAAATAGATATCTGGTTTTTGCTGTGTAAGCTGAAATGTCCAAAATATTTCTGCTTAAAATGAAAACAGAGCACAGTACGTGTTTGTTAGCCACTCTGAGCGAAAATGCTGTTTCTGCATGTTGGGAGCTTTTGAAAAGAGATCTGAATGGAAGCTGGCCTCAGAAGCTCATCCAGCAAGAGGCACAGTAACCTTTTTCTAGAAATCTTTAATTAGCTGCAGGCACCCCCTTCCTTGACTGTAATGAAATTAGATTTAATTTATAGAAGACTATTCCTGAAATAGGAGCTGATTGTGTTGGAGGCCTGGCATACAGTACTAACACTGGTGACAACTATGACTTGTCATAATCTGCTTCCATAGGTCCGCAGGTGACATGACAGATGATGAGAGATTTAAAGTGCCTTCATCACTGTCACCAGAAAAGGCTCTTTCTCTTCCTCAGAATAGGTTTATCTGGGCAGACCTTACAATCCATGAATGCATGTGTCTTGCGTGCACCATTAAGAGGTGCTGTTACGCTTCATAAACCCAACAAAGAATACAGAGTACAGAAGGGGTGAAAGATAATGGCCAAAATAAAGAGGCAAAAGCTGTTGCAGAATGAGTCTAACTTGGATAAACTGGTGTGAATCTTAGGAGAGCCTGACTGTTTTTCATCAAGAGAAAACATGACTGGGCTCTTGTCTGTCTGGTTTCAGGTACAAATCTATGAGCTGGAAGAACACAAGATTGAAACATGGAGAGGTAAGAACGTCTCATGTTGTCTTGGCAGTAGTGTTTTATGTCTTAATAAGAATGCTTTTATATTTTTCCTCTTGACTGGCACTTGGTACCGTTGTTTTTTTCTGTTATATTGCGAACAACTTTGTCTCAAACTACAGATTTTTTATTTTTTAAAATTGATAAAATATTTGCTTTTCAACTCTGTTACAATAGTCTTGTATTTATAGTGTTATGATGTGCTACCCCATGAGTAAGATTATCAATATTCTTCACTCCTTTGTGAAGAATGGTATGAACAGGAAAATGAAAGAAATAAAACGTTAACAGCAGTAAGTAGTTTTACAGAAATGTACTAAAGGTATCAAAATTAATTAAGAGTCTGTCAATATAGTTTTTTATATACTGCAACGGTTAAATTAACCTTATACTGTACATAGCACTGCTGAATTACTTATCAATGTGTACAATGATCAAATGATTAAATGGTTAATGAATTGCACAAATTAAGTGAAAGCTACCATACAACTGTCCTTCGTAATACATCTGATATTTTAGCCAAATTAGGTGGGTGTGTGATGTACAGAAACACTTGGACCGAAATCCTTTGCCACAAGCACAATTTTAAATTGGATACTGAAAGATCACAAAGGATCTGACCCAAAACCAGACAGTCATGAATGTGTGCTGTATACAGTATGACTTTGTCACTTCTTTCTTTTTCAAACTATTTTAATTTTCTCTCCTTAGAACTCTATCTCCAAGAAACATTTAAGCCTTTAGTAAACATATCACCCGATGCGAGGTAAGTTACTCTAGTTAAGTTCAAGTTCAATATTTTATGATCATGAGAACTAGTTGCGTTGAATTTGAATTTGGTTTGGTGAGCTCTTTTACAATTTTACAACTCTTTTACAATTTGGAAGACATGCAACATAAAGCCATAATTAACGGCATCCAACCCGAACATCTTTACTTACATTATCATCCTAAACACACACCAGTTATGAGATAACACTGAGCCCTGCAGAACGTGCAAAATCAAAGTGCTGAGTTCGTGTCTCATTAGTTAACTTAGTGAGAGTGGAAGATGCACCTCTTCATCTACAGATGGTTTCTGTAATTAAAGATTTACTGTTTCACAAGAAACAGTACCTTGACCAAAGCATTGCAGAAAAGACATGAAAATAAGTTTCCAATGGTTGAAAATTTGAGAAAATAAGTGTTGTCTGCATATTTACATTAATAACAATTGCTAAGTGATTTTTCATTTTTAATTATTAATATCTTCTTCTCAAATTTGTAGTTTTAATAATTATTTCCAGATATATTCAGCAATAAACTATGCTTAAAGATCTGTATTTTTCTTCATTATTTCACGTGTTTTGTCATGGCATTATTTTGTTGGGGTACCTTTTAAAGTTATATAATAAACATTTTACTTGGTATATTGTACAGTCTTCCAAATGTTTTTCTGCCAGACAAGGGACGTTTTTAAATCTGCTTCAGTTTTCTGTCTCTGATCCTTTGTAATGTATCAGAACGTGATAGATTGTGGTTTTAGCAGTTTTTTGCCTTATATTTAGGTCTCTCTCCAGACATTCTGTCTCTCCAAAGTCATTTATAAATTTCTCCTCCCGAGAGAATATTTTATGCGAGGAACTTGCAATTTTTTTTAATTGAAGTCAAGCTTGCGTATTGCCCGCGGTCTTTAAGGACTTTGTCATCTAAAGTTAGCAAAAAGTAAAACATTTTTTGTTTTCCTTGTCTCAGTTAATATAAGGAACCCGTTTTCAAATGAATACAGCTTTGGTTTTTACAAAAAATAATAAACTCCAGGTGTAAAGAATCACTGCAGTCTTCTGTCTTGTGGAAGTACAGATTTGAGTCCCCCATGGTGATTGAAGTAATATCTGCTGCAATCCTTGCTTGAAAATGCTGAAGGATGAAAAAGATATTGATCCCAGAGTGACCTCAAGGACTGGACTCTTCTAAATCATGCAGTTACCTTTGCTAGGTCCCATTCTACATGAAGCATTAATCCTAATGCAGGCAGTAATTATTGTGTACTGTGCATGGGCTTCATTAATTCTGATATTAGATGGGAAAGGAAAAGGCTGGTTTTACAGCTGGACCTTGAGCAGGTCTCCCCCTCCAGTCCAGATAGTGTTGGTGAAGAAAATAATTGTTATAGCCAAACACTAAAGCATCTCTTAACTGGAACCAAAAATGTCTGTGTAGAGATCACGAAGTACAGTAAAAATTCTGTTTACTTACTGTTTCTTGAACGGATTTTTTTCCCCCCTCGTTTGCAGCCTATTTGATGCGGTATATTCACTGATCAAAAACAAAATCCATCGGTTACCCGTCATCGACCCCGTCAGCGGGAATGCACTTTATATCCTCACTCACAAGAGGATCCTCAAGTTCTTGCAACTTTTTGTAAGTGACAAATTTTAATCCTTATTAGTGCACAGAAAAGAGAAATCGAAGTGTTGCGTGTGTATCTGTCGATGCAGCTGTGAAAGTTCACATGGCACATTGGCACGTAGTTCCTTTGCAGGTGGATGTGACCAACTCCGATGCAACAAGAGTGTAAGAGACTTGAATTTCTTGAAATAAACCTGACTGCATGCCAGCATTATACAGCATGTAGTATTGCTTTCTTAAATGGTGGATGCTGCACATTGGTGGTGGTGGAGGGGAGTCCCCATTACCTGTAAAGCGCTTTGAGTGGAGTGTCCAGAAAAGTGCTAGCAATTATGATGAATTATTATTAAATGTATTTCATAATTAGTTGGGTAAAATTACTCTCCATCTACATCTATTTTAAATGTTGATCAAAATTGGCAACACTTTGCAAACCTCAGTTTCTTTGCACTTCCTGCTGCAGTTTGTGAGAGGTAATTGGACCAACTTTTAATCACCCGTCAAGGTAAATGAGGAATGACCGCTTCTTCTGCTGCTTGCCTTTGTTAGGATTGGAAACTCGTTTGCGAGAGCAGTGCACACTTGTGCCTGCCTTATGCTTGAATTTGCATGCAGCAGTACACTGTCACACTATATAGCAAATTTAGTGATAGAAAAGAGATCAACGAGATTTTTTTTCCTGAAGCAGAAGAAAAGATAAGAGATTGAGCTTACAGCAGCTCCTTCGTGGTAGTCCTATATTGGAAGAACTGCTAATTAAGAAATGTTTGAGAAAGAGTTTAAAAAAATGATTTTTTTTTAGTCCTACATTTTTAAAATGATAGCTTTATAAGACTTGTAGTCTGAAAAATTAGTATGGTGGTCTCATACTCTTCTCCCCTATCTTTATTTTATTGCCAGTGCACCCAATAAACCTTGTTTATTGTGAATGCTGTGCAATCAGCTGTCAGGAATTCAGAAAGCTGTTTTATGTTTCCCTTGAGACGTCTGTGGATGCTGTGCTGTCATCTAGGAACTCCTTTCAAAAACTACAGCTACAACTGCAAAAACTACAGTAGATGAGAAAGGAAAAAATACCCTTCCTTAGATATTCAAGCAGTTGTATAACTTTACACATGCACGGTTAGTCTTCATAGTATCAAGAGTATTGTTAGATTCCAGTGTGTGTCCTTTTGCCCTCCCCCAAGTACAGCCACACCGAACCATTCAGTGGAATGGGGCTTTTACTGTTTGACAGGGCTGCCATTTTGCTGGGCATCATCTGTTCTTAAGCTTTTCAGTCAGAATTCCATTTCCTTTATTTGCTAACCTGACACTTGTTCTCTGTACTGCCTCCGTGTGGAGAAGAGCTGTATTTGAATAAAAAAAAACAGGGCAGACCTTTTCGGAATTCTGAAGTTGGAAACCTTATCGCATTTCCTGCCTGTAATACAGACACGCCAGGGTTCAGGGTAGAGCCCTGAGGATTTAAGTGCTTTATGACGTCATATTCCGAGGAAAACCTAACTGCATGCAGTCAATCTTGTGTGAATTCCCCTCTTATTTGTTGAGTGACTGAAGTACTCTGGAAACGTGGATGTGCTGTAGGGTTCTCCTCAGCCGAGACCTGTGTTCTCCATCTGGTTGCGCTTTTACTACATTTTCCGTGGGTGTTTGTTACCACGGAAGCCAGTGTAAAGGAGGAGTTAACGGCCTCTCCATTAAATAGGGAGAGTGGGGCTTGACAGGCTGAACTGTCTGAGGACACTGAAAGCGGATTTGTGTAATCTATCTCCGGGCTCTCCACTTTCTCCATCCACTCCCCCCCTTCCCTGCCAGTGATCTGTACAAGCCCTCCCCAGCACGGGATTAACAAGCTGCTGAGGCCACTGCAATTGCAGCCGCCGTCAGATAAGCATCACTGCAGTGCTTGCCAGTACAACCTAATGAAGTCATTAAGACGTTATCGTTATCTGGTACAAATATTGTGGAGCCCTTTGCCATCCATGAAGCTGCTGTGCTCATTAGAATCTTAGAAGCATTTGCAGCAGAGACACCTTCATAAACTAGGATCCTTGCTACAATGCCTTGCATTTTCTTTTGTTCTTTATTTTCTTATCAGAGTAACATTTGCTGTTGTACTGATCATCATAACACATTGACTTACAAAAAATAAATCTTTATATATATATAAAGTGGTTTTAGAGGATGTCATTTATTAGCAATTAGTTTAATATGAGACAGTTGCCCAGATTTCCTTTGCTTTTTTTAGTGGTGAAAGTATTATCTTTTTTTAAATAGGCATACAGATTTGTTTAAGAAGGAGTTTGACAGTATTTAGAGTAACATTGTACGTATAAGTTGGAGGTATAGTATGACATCGGTAGCTGGGGTCTATTTCAGCTTTTCCTTCAGCTGAGTTCTTAGTAATTAGAATAAATACAGTAGCCCAATTAACTGGATTAATTTAATACTTTCCTACACAAAGTATACTTTCAAAGAAGTTCTTTATAAACCATGTCTTGAATTAACAGCATCCTTTTTCTGAAAAGGAAAAACCATCTAAAAAACACTTTTTAAAGAAAATTAGCAATTGAGAGACAACTGCAGGCCTCCTGGAATAGCGTTTGATACCTCTGAGTTAGAATGATGTTGTTGTGAAACTGCAGCTCGTTCTGTCATCTTTTGATAGCGTCATTTAACTCTGCTCATCTATTGTATGTTGCAGAGCAGCCCAGTCATGCTTCTGCTGCACTTATCCCTTGTGGATTTTTAGTGCTGTGAACAACACTTGGCAAAACCTTATCCACCTTATACAATACCCATTATATTGATGGGACACCTGGTAAAATCTAACTTTTTATAATCCATAGAGAATGCATAATTTCATTATTATATAACGTTTAGTAGCATTAATTTAAAATCAAGAGGATTGCTGTAGACTACAAAAATTAATTTGAAGTATTGATTTAGAGCAGCTGTATATTACTCCAGCTATAATTCTTTTGCCATTTAAGCAGTTAGTTTTGTGTAATGTAGTTAAAATAGCTTGCTCCATTGCCTGTAATTGGACGTCCAGTGTACTCTACTCAAAGACTGCCACAGGGACTGGGAGGGGAGCCAGTATCTGCTTGGACACGGGACACAAGGGTCCCAGACACTGCTTGGCTGACTCCCCACCAGCCGGCCTGTCGCCTTTCCACTCCAAATGACTTCCTTTTTCCCCTACCAGGAATTCAAGGGGAATTCAAGTGGTAGAGCAGTTTGTCTTGTCTCGTATGGAGTTTCTGCTCCATATTGTTGAGAACAGCCTACCTAATGCACAACGTTGAATGTTACAAAAAGCAGTCGAACTTTAAAAAATACAAGAGGAGGCTTTCGGTATTAGTAATGAATGGATTCAGAGGCAGTTACCTCATTAGTAGCAAGATTATCGCCTTGCTGCCTGATCTGAATGGATTGGAAGCTCATCAAGGTTCTGATTGGTTCTTGGACAGGACACCTCCCAAAAAAAAAACATGTTGCTGTTGTTGTAAGAGACGTTGTGGACAGTTGATCATCACTCTTTCCTCTGGGCCAGAGTTTCCATACCAGCCCCCCAGAATAGTGACGGGACATTGTGCTGTAAGATGTTTTGCCCTTTGAATGAAAGGTTTTAACCTGTTGACAGGTTCTTAAACTGGTCATTAAAGGTTCTGTGACACCATTGTTGAAAGTAACGGGTGTTAACCCCAATGTCATGGCTGAATTCCACTCACCTGCCTTAAGTTCCCCCATAATTTATTTTGTGAGGTAGTTTCTCACTTCTGTCTGCGCCTCATCCCCTGTGTAGTGAGGCTTCTGGCGCAGAATGACTGCCGCCCATCACCAGGGGGGTGGTGACTGAAGTAGTCACATCCTGAAGGTGAAGCTCTTTGAGATTCTTTCCACTCTAACAAGGCAACAAGTCATATACGGTCATTACATTTCTGTGACTTCTATGTGCTTCCAAAACCCAAATGTGCTTATCAATATGAAAATGGAAAGCAAACCATTTCCGGTCATTTGAACTTGCACGACAGCTAGCCCATATTGTATCCTATTTTAACAGGCAAGAGGTTTTGTACACTGGTTCATATTTTCAGATAGCTGCTGCATATTGCATAGAGTTCTGTTCCACTTTTTATCACTAGACTTTGTTTTTTCCTCTACCTTGTTGTTCGCCCAGGTATCTGAAATGCCAAAGCCAGCCTTCATGAAGCAGACCCTTGAAGAGCTGGGGATTGGAACCTACAACAATATTGCCTTCATTCACCCAGACACTCCGATCATTAAAGCACTGAATATATTTGTTGACAGGAGAGTGTCTGCGTTACCTGTAGTGGATGAATCTGGTATGTGCGATTCCAGTACTAACGGATTGTTAAATCTGGGTTTCTGACAGTAAACATGCAATGGAAATGATGTAATAACCAGCCCTTTAGAGTTGACTATAATGTGCTATCAGGCAGCACCTAGTGCATTTTGTTTTCTGGATCATCTCCTTTGTCTTTCTGTAGTCAAAGAAGTTCTTATTTAATTATCTAACTTAATTATATACATGACAATTGGAAGTAGGAGGTTTTTTGCTGCTTAAATGTTATGCCAATAGTTGATGAATGTGGCATCAATGCATGAAAAACTGTAAGAACGTGTAAATTGTTATTCACAATACTATGCCATCAGTGTTATAAATATTTTTTGGTGAATAATGTTAATTAGGGAAGTGCTCCCTTTGTGTAGTCCTAACACACACACAACACATAGAATTAGTGAAATCTACTGAAATACTGGCAGCGCACCCGGTTCTTAATGGCCAGTTTCAAAGTTCAGCAAGTACCCGTTTTTTTTTTTAATTAAAACCAGCTGGCCTTCTTGAACCCAAAACAACTAGACTAGAAGGTCTTTTAATCCACAAACAAAAAAACACGTTTAAGTCTTGGTTCTCTCCGGTTTGCTTTTATGTCTTGAAAGAGCCAGAGCTCAGCTTTGAATAATTTATGACTGTGCAGTAATCCTGAAATGTACGTCACGTGAAGTAGCACTACGGAGACGCATTAGATGACTCTCAGACATTTCTGCCGTGTTCTGAAAAGTGGCCCTTGAGAGTGGTCAGTGTGACTCTGGCTGTAGCTGCTCTCTCCAGCTAATGTTTTTCTTTATCTTTAGATTTCTAAATAAGCCAACATGTCTGCATTAACATTGTTTACCCAAGTAAGGCAGGTTACACAAACAAAACAGGAGGCCAAGACGTCTGTCCTATTGTTCAGTGATTCCTTCTTCTTGCCTGACGTTTCAGCTAATGCACTATGAAATTACTAGTCCTTTTTGTCTGTGTCATTTTACGAAGACTTTCCAAGCAATGTTTGCTTGACTAATGAACCAGAAGGTGAGAAGATTTGCAGTGTGAATAGGCCCGTCAAGGCTCACTTCAGGCCTGTACAAGAGAACAGTTTCTACGTTAAATATGACAAAAAAACAATCAAATGGAACAAGAAATCTCCCAGAAAATGAATAGTAGGAAACTTCTAAACCAAGTGAAATATGATTTGAAAAAAAAAGTATTCTGTTAATATGTACTATATATACATGATGGATGTGATTGTTTTAGCACTTCCATTCACATTGAATAGATATTAAAATCCTTATGTTCTTTTTTTTATCTGTTTCAGGAAAGGTTGTAGATATTTATTCCAAATTTGATGTCATAGTAAGTGCTTTTCATTGGTTTTCTTCTTTTTGGTTTCTTCTGTAATGTAGCACTCCGGGATATACTGTGCGTTTTCCACATACAGTATTGCTCCTCAGAAAGCACATCATTCAAAAGCACCGAGGACTAGAACAAATTCTGTCGTTTCTTTTAATATTTTCTTTTAGAAAAGATCTAGTACGTTTGTGCTGAAACCCACATAAGCAGACAAAACAAAAACAAAGCATTTCCTTACATTCGAGCCCTCAGCCCCTTAAAAAAGAGCCTGATGAAGTCTTTTACAAAGAACACTTTCCAGTTTTGAGATACTCTTTGAATAATGTTCTAAAGTGTACACCAAAACAGAAATTTGTGTGGAACTAGGATAACATGAGAGGATCGGCTCATTATTCAATTACTTTGAGTTTTATATATAAGCCCAAGACTAATGACTAAAGCCTAATGACCAAGACTAATGCTTTTTTTGCTTTCATTCAACTACTGTAGAACCTTGCTGCTGAAAAGACATATAACAACCTAGATATCACCGTGACCCAAGCCCTGCGGCACCGTTCGCAGTATTTTGAAGGCGTTATGAAATGCAACAGGTTAGAAACACTGGAAACCATAGTGGACAGGATAGTCAAAGCTGAGGTAAGTTCACCTTACAAACTACTGCGCACGAAAACGTCACGCCTGCTTTCCTTTATTCAGTTTATTTTTTTCTTGCGTATTTACTGCAGCACCAGGGGAGGGTGACCTGGTCCCTAGGTCATTAAATAAGCTGCTGGAGATTTAACAAATATTTCTACACAATACCTAATGTGATGTAATAAACAGTATTCTGTGCCTATATGAAAGAGAATGGGTGCTCATATGTCCTTTTGTAGACGTTTACCCTTTTTTTTGTAGAACAAAATGAGTGACTTTTTTTTTTAAATGCTAAAAATTGTGCAGTTTACTGTGTGAGGAAATATCAGTTTCTTTGTACAGTATATACATGGGACAGCCTTACTGTAATATTTCCTCTCTGGTTGTGGTTAAGGTCATCAAATATATCTTTATTTGCTAACCTGACATACTGTAACTTGATAAATTGTCAAGGGTGATTCAGTCTGGGAGAAGTGCAGCTCGTGTTGTTAAGAAATAATTTCCTTGACGTTCTGATGCCTGTTTTACTCTGTTCTCTCTGTAGGTCCATCGGTTAGTGGTGGTTGACGAGAATGCCAGTATTGTGGGCATCGTCTCCCTGTCGGACATTTTGCAGGCCCTGGTGCTCACACCAGCAGGTATAGACGCACAACATTCCTAACTCCCTGGAAACTGACCTCTCACCCCTTCCCACAAGCCCTCAGGTAGGGTGCAGCACAGCACGTTGGACCTGGTGAGCTTGCTGCACTGCTGGTGACTGAGAGCACGACGCCAGGCTGGCCAGAGCGCTGTGCCGTGATTGACTTGTTTTTCACAGGAATGGTTTGCCACTAAAACGTTCTCATCAAAGGGAGAGGGGGGGAAAAAACCGTAGTCATAGCAGGATATGCTGGTGTGAGGAAATATCAGTTTCTTTTCAGGATGGAATTCGAATAGGACCGTGAGAGCACAACCTTGCGCGTTTTTTAGATAAATGTGCCGAAACTGCTTGTTAGGATATGCTGCTCTCAGTTTCACAGAGATCCAGCAGCTCTTCTGAGGTCACTTGGCTCCACATTCAGTAATGTACAAAGACACAAATGTTGTCCTCCCTTTCCATCAGTTGCAGAATGAGGCTTTGAAGCCTCTACATTAGGCACTCCTCCAGCAGCTGTGGAGGTATTACGTGGATGTGGATCTTGATGCAGTCTGTTAGTGCTGAGCCCTGCTCTTCCTTTCTCTCAGTTCTTTGTGCACCGCTGCCCTCTTGAAGTTATTCACTGCCAGTTCCTTTGTTATATAGTAGGTCACCCCCTTGTATCTCAGTTGCAGGAAGCATGCTGTTTGTGCTTGTGTGCAAGAGAAATTAACCGTGAATGACTAAAGCAACTGTCCAGAACCTAATCTTCATTCTGTGTTTTAATACATTGTAATATACATATAAGGAGGTTTATTTTTGTCCTCCACCACAAAAATTGTACTGCATAATGTAGGGTGTTATGCTTCTCTATATAGCTGGAAATACAGTATATGAGAATCATAAAGTTCCACTAAAAAGGCTTAACGTCCTCTTGTAGTTATATTACGAAGGTAGGAGATAAACACACAAAGAGTAAAGAAGTATTTACCATTTACAGACAATAGAAAACGCTAAGCACAGAGAGACGCAAGAGAAACTGCCCTTTTATGCTACTGTTGATTTTGAATCTGAAAAGAACCACTGCAAGGCTTAACGACTGCCATGACAGACAGAAAGTAGCAAATGAGCACAGCCTCTTTTTTTGTTAAGGAAAAGCTCCTTTTCACAAGCACTGCCCAGTGCTGGAGTTCAAATGAAGAAAGCTACCTTTCTTAGCTACCTGCTTTATGGACATCAGCGGTGCTGAAATGATAGCATGGCAAATGCACATTTGTATTTGCTCGTGTAGCATCGCATTTTCATCTCACAAGAAAGCTGACATTGAGGATGTGGGTGCCCTTGACTTGTGCCCCACTGACCACTCTCTTGTGCTCCACTGGTCATTCTCACTGACCACGTTACCCCGCTGTGAGCTGTGAGCTGTGAGCTGGGGTAACGTGGCATCAGAGACCCGTGAACAGGGACATGCGGTCCGAAGTTAGCGAGAGGAATGGGACCGATTCCCACAGTCTGCTGCAAAGCCGAAGCATGAGTCACGGATGTACAGTTTGTGTGGCTTCAAGCAGCGCTTCCAACACTATTAGCCTGTAACTCTCACTGCAGATCTGCTATCGATGGCAAAGGGTAATCAGCAGAAAGTTTGTTTCTTACCTGTTGTGTGCCTTTTCAATCAAATGTCGGCACACCTGCCACAAATTAAGGTAAAGGCTCTCTGAGCCGCTGAGACATCTCGATTTTACTACGGCAAAAAAAAAAGGAGAATAATGTGTTGCTTTGTTTCCAACGCAGGTGCCAAAAGTAAGGAGAGCGAGACGGAATGACTGCTGTATTGTTTCGAAGCTGCTTTTTCGAGAACTTGAATGCTGTCGTTATTTGGTCCTGGCTGTGGCCTGATGAAGAGACAAGTACTGCTGGGCCTGGGGTTCTGTTCTATGGGGATGTCCTGAGAAGTGTGGGGACGGAGGAAGTGATGGGCGACCTGCGAAGGTGTTGATGGGAATGTGCCGCCATGGGGGTGGTTTTTAGGGCAGAACGGCCCCTTGTCATTTTAAAAGGGAATTCTAATGTTCGTAACCTTGCTAATGTAAACTTGAAACTTGACCTCCGGATTTCATTGTTCATATTCCAAATACTTGGGAAGAAATTGACCCTCCTTTCTGATTTTTTTTTTTTTCCACGTTGGCCGACTTAAGAACAATCACCTGGTTTTATTTATGATGAAACATTTTCAGTCTCTCTAGCATGCTTTCTGGTGTATTTGTCACAGCTCTCGTGCTTGTGTTGGGTCATTCACTGCAGCGCTTGAGCTAAATGGCTTTTAGTTAACTAATGGAAGAACTAAAGTTAGTTTATTTTGATTCCCCGCAACGTTATCCCTGTGATGTGAGGCAGGTTTGTTGCATTTTTGTGTCATTAGTGCCTTATGTTTTTGCCCCATTATGTGACAGGTGTCACCCATCACTGGCTGCTATTGAAGAGAATGTTAAAATGATACTAAATTGAATGTGAAAGTCTTTAAAAACCAAAACAAAGCAATTGCTCATCACTAACTTGTCAGAAAAACAATTTTCTAGTTCAATTGAAATCTAAGGTGGTTTTTTTAAAGAATCAAAGTTAATTTCGGTATCTTTGTGAATGTTTTGAACTATGCTGTAAAGATAGTGTTGAAAGCTTTATTTATTTTCCTTTTTAATAGTGATTTTTGATTTTCAAAATAATATGGGTTGTGGACAGCAACTGTCACACCCTATGCATTAAATATGTTGAGTATGACTATTAAAAACAATGCAAAAAGCCTATCAAAACGCCCACAACATTTATGTTCTCCAGTTTCCTAGGAGCATGCAATGGAAAAGAACTTTGTGTATGTATTGTATTGTAAATAATAAAGTCAATATTGAGGAAACTAAGTGCCAGAGAAAGGTATATTTTTCTGTGTATGAAATGTAAAATCTTGTTGTTTGTATGATTGCAGTTTTTCATTTTTTTTGTAACTTTTGTGGCATATATTGTTCATACAGTTGCAAAGGAGGGGGAAGTTTTATTCATGAAAATGCACATTAAAGGCATGAAAATGACACTAATGGTAATACATATTGTAGATTTTTTTTTATTTTGCTGATTGAAAAAATAAACCATGCTACTGAATCTTTTCTCATGTCTCAGTGTATAATTCTCTTTTTTTTATGAATTGCTTTCTATCATGGATGACGAACATCGCCTGGTCCCTTTCTACCTTCTGTATCTTGACAGGTACATGGATGTTTACTGTAGTTCAGTAAGTAAATCATGTTGTATGAAAAGCTTTTATTTAGTAGGCTAACTATTTGAGCTGAGACTAGAAAAGAACTCATGGGGCAGCTTAACTAACTTAACAGCTAAAAAAAGAAAATAAAAAAACAAACGGGCGTAGTGGTGGCTCAGGATCTG
Source organism: Lepisosteus platostomus (assembly GCF_059453375.1). Taxonomy (NCBI): domain Eukaryota; kingdom Metazoa; phylum Chordata; class Actinopteri; order Semionotiformes; family Lepisosteidae; genus Lepisosteus; species Lepisosteus platostomus. Next base: position 52,546,274 of record NC_142618.1, read on the forward strand.
CCCCCGTGGCTGGAAGGTTGCCGGTTCAAATCCCGCAGCCGGCAGAGGAATCCTACTCCGTTGGGCTCCTGAGCAAGGCCCTGAACCCCAACTGCTCCAGGGGTGCTGTACAATGGCAGACCCTGTGCTCTGACCCCAGGCTCTCTCCCCATCTGTGTGTCTGTGTGTCTCATGGAGAGCAAGCTGGGGTCTGCGAAAAGATAATTCCTAATGCAAGAAATTGTAAAGGGTTAATAAAGTGATGTTATTATTAACGGTTCACCCAGAAAAGACACTAATTTGACCTTTCCAGGTGTCATCTGTGCATGCCTGTGCTGTTGTGCTAGCAGAATATGAGTGGGCTCACCTGGCCGTACACATCTGGCTGATCAGAGCCAGTGCCAGATTTCCCTGCAGCTGCAACCCTGGAACCTGCTGTGCATCTGTGAGCTTGAAGTATATTCAGTCATCACTTCTGCAGCGATTCCCCTTCAGCCACTGTAGAGTTTGCATGTCCAGTACTAAATACCTAGCAGCATTACAGAGTAGGAGCAGAGCTCCCCCTCAGCCTCTGTGCCATACTGCAACAATTGGCGAATCCAAATCGGGAGGCTAGAAAAAAAGGAGCTAATGAATATGACTGTGATCTTGGGAAATTGCACCTTCCTCCATCCTTTCTTAGCTTTAATTAGATCTACAGGTACAGGTTGTCATGTCTACATGCTTACAGCCATTTGGCATTCATCCATGGTGATGAACAGTTGCTGGCACACCAACTGAAGGAAAGAGCACAAGGATCAAATATGGGCAGCTTGATGGTGCAGTAGTTTAGCATTGCTGGGGCCCTGGGTTCAGTTCTGCACCTGGGGTGTTTCTTGCGGGGAGTTTGGATGTTCTCCCTGTGTTCACCTGGATTTACTCCTGGTGCTCTGGTTTCCCATACTGGTAGCGTTCATACTGGTAGGTTGACTGGCTTCTGGGAAAATTGGTCCCGGTGCAAGTGTGTGTCTGTGTGTGTGTCCAGGGTGTATCCAGCCTTACTCCTCCTGTTTCTTGTTGGGATGGGCTCTGGCAACCCTGAATTGGACAGGGCAGTTAGAAAAGGAATGAATGAGTTGTATCGTTTGTCAAATGTAGTCCTAATCTGATCAGGTCTTGGAAAACAAGAAATGCTGCATTATCAGAATGGTAGATCTGTGAGTCGAACACACATGCGTCACGACAGCCATCTCCCGTGTCTCTCAAAAGAACAAACTCAGAAAGGGCTTTGAATTCTATAAATTTAGTTTCTCCCTATAATAATTGCAAATAGTAAGAAATAGTATAATAGGAAATTCAACAACATTGATAACACTTTATGAGAACCTTTCTTATACCTTTTTTAAAGGTTAATAAACCTTTAAATTTATCACATATGAAGCAACTTGGAGCAAATATGCTTGAGGTCACAATTAATTTATATGAATTAAACATGGACAACCACTACACCAACACTATATTCGATCTTCATGCCAGGCAGTAATTTCATCTAGCTGTGTAGAATAAAAATAGCTGAACCTCCAAGTCAAGCTTTCCCTACCTTTAGAATAGGTTCTACCTTAATTAAACCCCTAACTGCAAATGTAATCACAGGTGGAACTGCAAATGTAATCACAGGTGGTGTTTACCCAGGCCTCTTGTGTCACATCCGCAGAACATTTTAATAAAACATTTCTGTTTCCAGCTATTTAACCCTGGAAAGATTTCAAGGAAAGGTGACTAGAACAATACCCAGTCTCCTAGGAATGTCTTCCAAAGTCATGTTAATTGTCTGGTTTGGAGCAAAGGAGACTGGGAGAGGATTTGATTAATGTATTTAAAGCTGTTGACAAACGTCATCTTAAGGGCCACACAGGCTCAATAGCAGTGTTCCATACAGAAGGCCAATGGACTGCATTCACAGCCCCTTGCCTGTGGTGCATGTGATTCCTCATTCCCAAGATTTCTGGGGAAACTGGTCTCCATTAGTACCCCTGGGTGCTCAGGCCCGGGCCATCAGTGACTGTTAAATCGTTCTTCCATCTCACAGGACAGCGACTTGTTTAAAGACTTTGTCCCCCGGCTAAGGGTGAAGAGGACATTTTGCTGCAAAGCACACACAGTGTACTGTAATAGCCTGGCAGCAGCTTGCGCATTGACTGCCAACTGCCTGCCCTTGACTTTGAGCGTGTGACCTGAAGCTGGGTGGCACAGGGCCGTTCTGGTATGTAGTACCTGGCTCTGGGCATGGAAAATATTTCCACCTCATGTGGTTTAACCTTGCAATTTTTTTTTTTGCGCCCAGAAGATTGAACTCATTGAGAGGTACTGTACTGCGTGAATAAAGGGGTACGCCAGTTAAAGGCAGAAACAATGTTAACTTTTATGCAACCTGAGCTAATACGGTCGCTGAAATTAATTTATAACCGTGAAAAAAGCCGTAATCTTTCAGCGGCTACAGACAGAGAACAAACTGCAAGGCGGTGTCTTAATACTTAAGAATGGAAACCTACACCAAATAATACAGCTTTCTTTTGAAAATGTCCCAAAGGGTATAAAGCAGATAAACCACGAGTCATCAGAATGTATCTTAACAGCTTTTTTTTACTCCCTGGCGGAAACGGTCTTGCATAGGGCTGTCAGGTACTGCATCTTTTCTCTATAAAACTTATATATTCAAGTGTTTGGCACAAAGACATGGAGCACATTGCTGTAAACTCTGTTGAAACTATTAATTTCAACCTATTAATAGCGTTATAGACACATACTGTAGGTAATTCTGGATTTTAAATATACGTGGAGATTTGAAAAGTTCACTGTTGTTGATTCACCACTTTAAATTCCAAAAATAGTGCTGCACCTGCCGTAATTGTCACTTTAATAACTTTTAAATCAGGAGTCATTACTGAAATAATTTTCCACGCCGTTTTAACATATGGCATGAACAGGATTTCAGTCCGAAAGCGCTGAGCTGACTGTCTTCCAAAACATGCATTTCGATAGCCTTGAACTTAAAACTCACTTGTTGAATTTCTACACCTGAACGCCACTTACTATATATTTATCACATCGTCCAGCCTCATTCAACTTCATTATAAGGCAGCAGCTGTAAAACCGCTTAGCGTTAAAGCCTCCTAGCTTCTCATTGGTTGTTCAGGCAGATGGTGACACCTGTTTTATTTATAATTAACTGGCCGCTACGCAATATTATAATAACTTTCCATAACCCGCTAGTAAAATAGCACGTAGTCAGCGCTCTGACTGCTAGAGCAGTGCTCAAGACCAAAGGTAAAATTATCTTTCTCTGATCATAATTGCAATTAGAAATCAGGCTGATTTAATACTCACTGGAAGGCAAATAGGCTTTATTGTACTAATTTCCACGAAGTCTACAAGAAAAGAAGTGTCGACACAATTAATACTAGAAATCTATATCGATCAAACATTTTATAAGAAAAAGGATTCCTTGAAGCCAAAACATATTATTTTAAAATTAACACTTAAATCTTTTGGTCCAATTACTTACAATACTTCGCATGAATATATCGGGACCAATTTCGGGGCTGTCGTGCAGGAGCAAACTTTTTACCAGTATGAACTCAGAGTATATGCTCAGAGCAGAATGGTTTGTTTATTTGGGATTAAGTGATGATGCAATGACTACTATGCATTTTAAAGGAAGATATGCAGGACATTGAATATTCTCAATGAGCAGTGGCCTGTTTTTACATTTATTTATGTGCTACAATTCTCGCAATTTGCTGCTATCAAAGTCAATTTTCGTGCTCTTTTACATAGTCGTCAGGTATCACCTGGTTCTGATAAACATTTCGGCTTTCTGCCGCACAGTGAATCTGGATATAATACAGGGAAATTCCAGAATTGCCGTTGTTTTTGTCAAACAGCAATCGTCAGTATCTTTGCAGGGCTTTTACTGTATGTTGTTGAATTTTCGGATGAATCACGTCATTATAAAGTGAGGTGTATTTAATTATGTGGCTTAGTTTTCAGGAACGTTGCTGCAGAATCCAAATTGATTTTTGTTGATTTTCAAAAGCAGTTGATTTACACTCCAGGAACTGTACTTAATTAAATAATCATGTGCTGTCTTGGCTGTTTCAGACCTTTCCAGCCAGTCTTATTTTAGTAACAGTTGTAGTATCCTGCTTGCTATGTGATAGCCATCGCGCTGTTTTAAAGAAACAAGTTCTTTAATTTATAATATAGTTATTCGATAGCGTTCTGCTGGAACTAGAATGCTGAGATATACCGTATATAAACATGTACTGACATTGCGAGAGTCTGTTAGGGGGAAAGGTGGTGGTTGTGGGCATGGGATGTTTTTCTTTCTTAGACAGAAGAATGATCATGCTCTAAACGCACATATTTCAGACTCGCAATGTATTATGCAGATCTTCCATTTCGGCCGTCATCAGCAGGACGGCGGTTTCACACAATTGAATGCGATTTGTTTCGTTATTGTTATTGCCTGTTCTATAAATTTTAACATCTCATCATTGCAGATTAGACAGCCTAAAGCAGAGGACAGTTTATTTTTTGTAGGAAACTTTAGATGTCAAGGAGTGGAAGCGCTGAAACTACATTTATCCTCTGGGGGGGAAACATGTGTAGGGTTCAAACTTTTTTGCTTCCTTCCTTGGCTTATAGAGTTCGGAGCTCTTGCATGCTTTTGTGGGTGAAATTGATTCTGGAGATTTGCCACGAACCGGCATGCCTTTTAACTCATGTTAAACTAACTTTTTACAAAGACCGTATGGGTTAGAAAGTGTTCCTGCATCTGGAGTCTGGGCGAGGAGCACTGATCTCAGCAGGCATGCTGTGGACAGGCATGAACACCATGGTTCTAGAATGGAATTGGAATGTGAATGACGTGAGGTGACTGGAGCGTTCTTGCCTGTTTTCCGTCCCTAGATGCTGTGCTCTTGGGCCGCGCTCCGTGGCCTTCAGCGATTTTCCTGGAGAGGTGTGGCCACCTCCAGCTGTGTACAGGCAGCCCATGGGAAAGGTAGGGATTGTCAACTTTCAATAGGCAGTCTTCTCCCAAGAGACGCTGAAAGAAAAAATAAGAAAACAAGGGCGAGATTTGGCACTTGCTCAAAACCCATCTCTGTAAAGATACGAGTCCATCAAGTCCTATACTGTACGGTATATCGCTCTAAATTAATCGGCTTGCAAAGACATTGAACACAGATTTTGATTAATTTAGGAAGTTGTTTAGTTAGGTTGGGCAAACATATGTCCTTTGGAGACGTATGGGTGTTTGGATATTTATTTGGAATTATCTTAAAACTAATTAACTGACCACCTCACTCAAATCATCGCTCAAGTAATTGGTAGTTTCTGAGCGACGTACTGTATCAAACCACCGTGCTTTTTATTATTTTTGACCAAATCTCTTTCACTTTATATGTGGGGGAGCATGGATTTTAAAGAAACAATTGTGGGTCATGAGCATAAAAATGAATCCCAATTTTCTATATCAAGAAGTTTAAAGCTAAGCAGCCATATCGCCCTGTGACTCACAACTGACAACCCACTGAAGCTCAGCAGGCTTGAGCCTGGTCAGTACCTGGATGGGAGACCTCCTGGGACAAAAGATTGCTGTTGGAAGAAGTGGTAGGGGGGTGCTCACCCAGCAGTCTGTGTGGGTCTTAATGCTCCAATATACTGATGGGGACACTGTACTGTAAAAAGGTGCTGTCCTTCAGATGAGACGTGAAACCAAGGTCCTGACTCTCTATGGTCATTAAAATGGTGTTTCTTGAACAGAGCAGGGGTGTTACCCTGGTGTCCTGCCCAAATTTCCCATTGGCCTTTACCAATCATGGCCTCCTAATAATCCCCATCTATAATTGGGCTTCATCACTCTGTTCTCCTTCTCACTGAGAGCTGGTGTGTGGTGAGTGTACTGGCGCACTATGGCTGCCGTCACATCATCCAAGTGGGGCTGCACACCGGTGGTTGAGTGGAGTGTCAAGAATTATTATTAAGATTCACCCAAAACAAATTTGGCAAATAGCAGGTTTAAGTACAATTATTTCGGTTAATTCCTCAGTTACATCAAAAAGATGTTAATGTAAAAATGTATTGATCTTTTAAAACCATGTGAAATAATAATGTGGCAGTTTCCACTGTTGGGTTACAGAATGCCTGTCTTCAATTTAGTATTCTCTAGGATTTAGACAAAGATTTACATATCAAAGGGATATAAGGTAGTTGGTTAATGCTCATAGGGATTCTGGTTAAGTCCTCTGTTTCTCTTTGGGATCAATTCAATAACTTGATGGGGTTTTTTTCTGACAAAGAGCAAAGACGCAATATACACTGTTTAATTTCTGTGAAAAAACATTTAAGTCTTTGAAATGGCAAAGGTGTACCCGGATCAAAGCGATTCAAATGGCAGCATTACGTTGATATTTCTCTTAAACGTATTTATTTTGCAGGCTACCTAAACGAGTGTGACTCGCATAATTGCAGATTTACACAACAGACAACCTAATACGGCAAAGTCAGAAGTAAATCACAAACTTACAGTCTATCGGTATAAATAATCGCATGCAGAAGCAGAAAGGTGGGGGTGGTTGTCCTTGGGCTAATTACAATGCAGGTTTTGAGAGAGGGATAAGTCAACAGTGTAAAGTGCAATACAGATAAGTGTGTATGCAGGGGACATAGTGTGTAGTGCAAAAAATGGAACAAGTACTGTCAGGAAAAAAAGAGGGGCTATTCATTCCAACTGTGGGGTTGCCTTTGTGCAGCTGCTTTATTTAGAAACAATGACTGTGGATGTAGAGGTTAAGTGGGGGGGCGGCTGGCCTTCCAAGAACTGTAGCGGGAGAGGTGGGGTGTATAGAAGGACAGAGTTTAGATGCAGCGGAGCAGGAGAGTGAATAAACATCTGAGTTCTGAATCGGATGCAAGCAGCAATAGAGGAGCCAATGAAGAGAGCAGAACAGTGGGGTCATGATGAGAGATGAGGGAACAGGGTGCGCAGCCGAGCTTTGGATGAGCTGGATTGGACAACTGGCAGAATCCTGGAGTTACACTAATTGAGCGTTGAAGTGTTGTAGGTGGAACAGGATCCCCATCCCCTAATCCCCATGTATGAATTGGCTTCATCACTCTGTTCTCCTCTTGATGTAAAACCCATACCTGTATGGGAAATGCAGACAAACTCTCTTTATCTGAAAGTCATTACAAAATTCATGCTTTTGTTTCCCGTTTTCCGATCCAGATGTCACCACCCCTGTCCTTGACTGTACCCAGCCTCAGTACAACAACCGCCTTGACACTCCCTTGCCGGATGTCCCCTTCGTCCGGACGCTCAACGTGGAGCAGAAGAAACTCAAGGAGAAAGAGAAGGGGCCGTGGACCCAACTCACCAAAGAAGAGAAGCTTGCATGTACAGTAAACAGTCTTCTGCTTTTTTTACTTTTCTACTGGCTCGTCCACATGAGACCTCCTTGAGCTTAGCTCTCGCAATGTCTGTCTTCTCAGTATAGACTGTGATCAGCCTCTGATGGGGAAAGATGGCAAAGGGCCTTTTTGCATTGGTCATCACTAATTGTGCCACTGCGGTGCATGAGATTAATTTGAATTTGGCTTAATATTGGTAACGAATTAAGCATATGTTTCTAAAACATTCTCAGTTTCATTTAATTGAATAAGAGGTGTAGCTACAGTGTAGCTCACCGGAAAATCTGGCAACTTTAGTGAATTGGTCTTGGTTCAGGAAGATGGGATGGACTCAAATGGAGGTGGGGGGTGAGAATCACTGCCTGACCCCACAAAAAAAGTGGAAAGACTGACTATGTAACAGGGTATCTTGGTGAAAGCCCCCATCTTTTGATCTTGAGCAGAACCACGTGTTTTTAAATTTGCTGAACTGGATTATGATGCATTAAGTGGTCTTGGATGTGTACCACTGCTCCTGAAGGCTAAAGACTTTTACTATTTGCACAGAATAAGTCCTTAAATAGCTGTTTGTTGCTCCATATGGGGAAACTGACACATTTTCATTATTAATGGAGGAGAGATGGACATGTTTTCGTTGCTTACTAGGTAACATGCTTTATTTCTGAAACCTCAGACTGGCGTTTCTGGGCCATTGTAAGTTTCTTAGCTTGCAGAATCCTTTGAAGGATTGGAATCTTCATAACAAATACTTTATACTCCACATCTAAAAATGCTGTACAATGCACAACAAATTGTACATAGTACAACTTTTAGTGAAATATGTAACTTTACAATCCCTTTACCACAGAAGTTTAGTGAGATAGGGTGGGGAAAAAAAAGGGATACTCTGAAAGATAGATTAAATGCTCCCAAACAGAAAAATGTCTACAGTTATTAAATTTACAAGGCTAGTGTATTCAAAAAGTGATGATCGTAATTCATACGGAAACAATCTTAATTCTTAATTTTTTTCTGTCGTAACTTTTCATGGTGCAATGGTCCAATTCATAGATTGCCGGAAAAAGATACCCAGTGTAGATGCACCAACTTGCCACAAGGTGGCAATATTATACCGCTAGACTAAAATAAAGGAAACATTAACTTCATGAAGACTTCTAGTTTTTGCAATTTCTGTCAAAGGTAAATTTAAATAAATTGCTAAGAATTAGTCATTTTTACAAGTAAATGTTTTATACTTACATGAGTGTCTAAAATGTGGGTTGGAATATGTTTTATTAATAAGAAAATTACATAAGCCTCTGTCGAGTGACATTTCCACTTAGCAAAAGTGCGACGGATTAAAATCCTTAGCAACATGTTCCATTCTGTACAGCTGCAGTGTGGGTTTTGTCTTACTAATTGCAATATGTTTTTTGACTCAAGTTTGTTTTTTCAGTACTGGCAAAAAATCTCCTTGCCTTTCCAAGGTGTACTACAACCTCTAACAATTTTCAGATAAGGTTTGTCAGTTGAAATTACACTAGTGACCTCAAAACAATTTTTCCAGCTCCCCTCTCTGGATTTCTGCCCATAATTAACATCCAGAAGGTATTCTATTACCGTACTATCACAACAGTTTATTATGAGCTGCCTATTGCTCATCCTCTGGAATCTCTCTGTGTATGAACACTGAGCAAAAAGTGTCTGTACCTTCTGATGGTGATAATTCTCCAAGGCGATTCCATAAACGAAGGGAAAAATTGTATTTTCTTACACCTAAACCATCCTTTGTAATGTCATATGTGTATGTAGTTAATGTAGCATCTTAACAAAGGGACACAATTCCAGCAGGAATTCATTTGATGTATTAAATACCTAATTGTGTTTCTCATTGTCATCTTGAAATACCGCTGCTTTCCAGCACTGAACACGGTGTCCTTTCTTTGTATTCTGATTCTTCTGCATCATTACCACATGTCTGGAGCCCAAATAGAAATAATTAGAATCGGCATCTTGTCAGGTATGTGATGTCATACTCAGTGTGCATTTAAGCCAAACCAAGACTGACTCCAGGTACTGCAGGCTTCTGTACATCGCCATTAAAAACAATAAATTGAATTTGATTTATGAAAATAAAATTGGAGCAACTTAAATATTTTCCAAATTTATTTAAAAAGGAGCCAAATTCTTATCCCATAAATATCTGTAATATTTTACATTTGGAGGAACAAAATGGAGGGAGGGGGGGGGAAGTCTTCTCAAAGTGAAGTCTTTTCAAAAGGAATTTTCTGCTCGGCCGACAGGGAGATGGATATGGCCAATACATTTTAAATTTACTAAGCTGGGAGCTTGAAGCCTTTTCATTTGAAAGACAGACTGCGTTAAGAACCTGTTGCTCATAAATATTGTATCGTGCGGAACAAAGCCAAAACAGAGCGAACAGTGGAAGAGGTAGAAGCACAATCGGTGGAAAAAGAAGCTGTCCAAACAAACATCACTCTCCTCTCGTTACTTCCTGTGCAGCAGTCCTCTTCAGCATGGTCTATTTTTACTCTTTCAATGGACTTCTGTCAGTGCCTCACCTGCCCACTACTGCAAACATTATAATGCACAGTCTTGTGCAGATTTCTCCGTTAAGAACTCCTAAGACACTTCATTTAAGAGAAAAATCTTAAAACACTAATATACTGTACAGCATAAACCAATAATGCTCTCAACTCAAAAAGTCCCAAATTGGCATGCTGGATTTCAGTCCTGTATATTCCATTCTTCTTTGTGGTAAGAAGATAGTCATTTTTTCAGGCTTATAATGGGAAATGAAAGAAATATCTGATGTACTCTATGCTTGGATATACTGTAATGCAATACAATTGTAAAATATAAGAGGGGAAAAAATGTTTTACCATAATTTCATTATTGTGCTCGGAGCAGTATACTGAATCATTAGATCTGGGTGTGTAATTTTCTTTAATGGATATAATAGTATCTTAGTTGGATATAATAGCTTCTTTAATTAATGTAAAAGTAATTTTAAAAATGGGCATACTGTTTTTTATACCTTCTTGAGGTACACGTGGCTATATGTTTTGCATTTGCAATGAAAACATTCCCATTCTCCAAATTCGCCAAATTCGTATACCAATTTAGCTTTTAAGATTTCCCTTTGGTTCTCAAATTGTTTTGAGCCTGCACCCCTTATCAAAACAATGTTGAATTGCTATAATTGGGGTATTTGATGATTTACCTTCTAAAATAAAATGGCAGATTTGACAAAACCAAAAAGGAACATATCCAATCTGAGCCAGAGGTTAAAAGCCGTTACGAATCACAATTAAAAAAAAATCTGTCAGTTTTAGTAAAAAAAGCTTGCTTTTTTTTTTTACTAATTTGTTACATTCCCATCCAGTTTAGCCCAACTACTGTAATTGTTACAAGACCGCTGTCTGTCAGTGGCTCCTGAGCCTTTTTGGAATAGAAAGAGACAGACCTCCTTCTCTGACATGTCCACCTGTGGTGTCATTTATCGTTGCACGCCTGCAGGCACCCGGACAGTCACGGGAGCTATGACCCAGGCTGGAACTCGTACTGTCCAGAAATAGTCTCGGGCTCCAGGCAGATCTCCTTCACCGGTCAGGTTACCGAGGAGCCCCTCAAGATACTTGCAGACTTAACAAAGTCTCGGGGTCTCCTGGGGTATCCCCTCCGGTTCTTGGCCATCCTGTCTTCCTTCTTTTTCTGTCACTCCACAATGGGTTGAGTCAGAAACTTGGCCATTCAGCTTCTAGATTAGGGTGTTCTTCCCATTTCCAACATGGCATTTTTACCATTCAGAGTGAGTTTTACAATTCCCTGCGATTTCCACAGTGTATCGGCTGACCCACGAGCTGACCTTTGCCGAGATGAAGAGGAGCTCGAATGAGTGGAAGACGGTGGTTGGTGGAATTTTCTTCTTCGTTGGAATAACCGGGATCATTATCTGGTGGCAACGTCATCATGGTTTGTTTCTCTCTCCTTCTGCTCTTCCGGTGTTGTTCATTGTGCCTCTGTGACTGCTGTTCTTGAGCTCATTAGCTTCATTTTTTTAGTTTCATTACTTAGTTCATTATAAAAAGGATGCCCGTTAAAAAAAAAAGTGATTTCCAATCATATGCTTCTAATTCTTCCCAGAAACTACTTTTTATCGTCAAAGATAAAATGAGAAATTCAGTTATTTTTACCATTCAAACTCTTAGCATAGAAGGTTTATCAGGTGTTTCCAGGAGATGGCCTCACTTTTGATGTGTTTATGTATAATTAACACATGTATATAGTTATTGTTTATGCTGGTGAATCAGCAGGGACTCTGTTAAGGTTGATAAATCAGTGCATTTTTCCCCACCCACAGCATAAACCAATATCAGCTTTAACTCTCTCTCAACCTTTGTTACTAAAGGTTTTGCAAACTAGATCCATACCATAATAATTGGACACATTGAGATAAAAGATAAGAGGCTTACATTAAGGCTGAGATTTAGCATGACTCAGCTGTTAATTTGATCATTTTAATTACCACATGGTAATGGTGTAATATAATACCTCTATATGACTTGAATCCAAAGTCGTCTTCATTTATTATAGCCTTTATTGTTAACAGTTTCCCAGATCTTAAATACCTTGTTCTGTGATTTGTACAAAATTCCTAAAATGTGAATCATTGGTGGAACAACTCCCATCCGCTCCCTTCATCAGGAAATCAAGTGATGTAATCAGGTGTGTGCCAGTAATGAACGCATTGTATACCTTTAAAGGCTTTCACTGAGTTTGCAGTTAATATCCCAGTTTAGAAAGTGCTTTTTAATGCATTTTGACAGAACCCAGAAGCAGCCTTAACTATACTGCCTTTTAATGTTACCACTGGGAACAGAAAATCAGCTAAAATCAAAATGCTTATTTTACATGTTCATTCAGTCCAAATTGATGGCCTCTTCAGAAGTGTTGCATCGCAAAAGATGTCTTTTTAGAACTGGTTCATTTTACGTGAGGTGACAATGTGCAGATAACTTTTAGAGAACCCTGTTTGGAAAAACCTAAATGCTACAGTGTAACAGCGATCATCACTGCCTGCTGTTTCCTTGCCACCCAGTGTCATTCAGGCAGCACTGGTATATGTCAGTGTGGCACTATTTTGAAATCATCTCTTGGTTACCCCTGATCACTGGATATGGCCCATGGCGATACTGTATGATGACATGGACAGTCCTTTAACACAAATGCAGAATATCTCCTTTTGCCAGTCAGGTCAGCAGTAGGAGCAAACTTAGGACTAAAGGTGCCAAAGACCTCTAACAGTCCTACAGTATCTCCTAGTTTCTAGTCTTAGGCATACCTGTATGCCAAACTACGGTTCCACAGTTTCATTAGAAATTTTGCACACAAGATCGTTTTTGCTTTCTTTTGAGTAAATAATGAAACAAATTAGCTAACACGCCATTCACTTCGAACAAAGAGTTACCTCACTAGTTAATTTGGCAATCAGTTTGGGGAAGAGGACTGTGTGGGATTACTAAACAGCCAGCGTCAAGATGATTACACAGCTTTGTTAACTGCTGCGCTTTGAACAGCGTGACTGCTTTTCAGATCCTCTTGTATCGAAGATAGAAGAAACCTAATTTTCATAATGCCTTTTTTTTCTTCCTTGAAACATCCTTGAGAGCCTGTGTTGGGCCTCGGCTGATTTGTATATAAAAAAAATAAGCTTGCTATAGAAACATACAGACAAACAGGATTAATTTTCAAGTGAAATATCTCAAACAATGTTGGAATATACACAGAAACTAATCCAAAGATTCCATCTATTTGGAATATTTAAAAGTCAGCTGGACACTTTAATATTGTGGTATATTATATATTAGACTGTAATGTAGAATTTTGAACACTAAAACTGTTCTCACTCTGGTTAGTATCAACACAACAACAAACAGCCATTCCAATTGGACACATTTGGAGGATAAAGATGTTCTTGAGCTACTCTGCATTATAGGCTTACCGGTATAACAGTGTGTTGTCACCAATTATTTTTCTGCCTCAGTTGGCAGTGCACATCCCTGCCCTGTCATAAGAGAACTGAGCAACAGGTACTGTAAATATGCTTCTTCTGTGAGACATGTAGACGTGTGCCGTCAGGCCCTTTGCTTCTGTGCTCTCTGAGGCTACAGGCTGGAACAAAAGGAGCTCTCTGTCAAGTCCGTGAAACCTCACTTGCTTAAACAGGGGTGCAGATTGCAGAATGAGGCTGCACATCATGATGAACTCTCTTTGCTCCCATTTCAATTATTTTTGGTTTCTTGTTATCCAATAACTCATGAATGTGCAGCAACGTTTGGTCTAGCTCGGTAAAAAAAAAAAAGTTTCTGTTTTCTTGATTCGCTCACTGTTTTTGATCACATACTGTAGGAAGCATAACGCTTTGTGAAGAGGTGGACTGGAAGTGAAAACTGTTATTTGCAAAGACGAAAAACTCCCTTCAATCTTCTGTAATCGGGGAATTTCCCATAATATCAAACTCATGTCTGGACCTGAAAAGGGAAAAAAAAATGTTGTGTAGCTTTGGGCTACATTAGCTCCAGATCCATCTCATTACAGTAACAAAAGCTGGCTTTTTTTAACTTAGTTAGACTTTCAGTATGACTTGAGCGTTCACACTGCTGGAAGTAAAACTTTAACCTCTGAGTGGCTGCCTTAAAAGCAACAGGTTCCATTTTAAGTTTCTACTCTGCATCTAATTACCCCCAAAACAAAATGGAGAGAATAAAGTGTTCAGCATCTGAATGCTGTCTCATTATTTCAGCAGTCCAGGCCTGCAATGTTTGAAATGTAAAGCACTTTTGGAGGAATTTGTTGTGGTGTAACAATACAATGTTGTGGTAGGCCTGAGTTGGTTAAAAAGCCTTCTTTTTCATAGTACATTCACATAAAGTATTACACGTTTTGTAAGTTATGCTTAAATTCTTTTGTCACCTGACATAGGTGTGTTTCACATGGCTGAGCTGCTGTTCCCGGTATGATTGACATCATTAACATGCTAACACCTGGTCTGCTTAACAATAACAACTGCATATAAAGTAATCAATCAAGATGGAATAAAGGTTATAAACCATGGTCAGCACCCCCTTAGTCCTATAGCACTGTATGTGGCGTATACTTGACAGAATGTCTGAAATAAAGATTGAACATTTCCATATATTCAATAGAAATGAAGACACACTGTATGTGTACAGTATAGTGCTGGGATATTTGCTGAACTTGTCATTTCCTTTCCCACTATTAACACACAAATCATAGGCTAACGTGAAGTTATTGTTACCAGGGTTTTTAGTAGTGGCACAAGCTATTCTTTCCCTCCATTTTGAACACACTTTATCAAGTATAGGGTAGCAGGGGAGCCAGAGCCTATCCTGGCAAGCAATGGGCACAAAGCAGGGTATATCCTGGGCAGGACAACAGTCCATTACAGGGCACACACAGACACACACTCATACCAGGGCTAATTTTCTTTGAAGCCAGTTAACCTACCAGTACCAGTCTTTGAACTGTGGGAGGAAACTGGAGCACCTGGAGGAAACCCACACAAACATGGGGAGAGCACAATGTTCATGTTGTAACCTCTGCACAAACCCGCACAGCGATCAGGTTTACTGTCCGTTTTTGTTTCTAACTCGGGTGTGAGTGGAATTCAGAAAATTCGTCGCTCCGTTTCTTTGTGTCTGTTAGCGTGGCAGTTATGATAACAGAAGCTGGTTTGCTGGGAACAGTTGCACAATTAACCGCCTTTAGAGGATGCAGGACAGCAGTTAACTATTTCACAGCAACCAGCAAGCGAGAGGCACCAGATGGGAGGAGAACTGTGGGGAATTATCGGTAGAAAGATCAGTTTATCAAAGCAGGAAGAAATGCTGGTAGGTGATACGATTTACAGTTGCAGATTAGCTGCAGCAGGGTTATTAACGATGTGCAGTATCAGTTTTTTTTTAATATACTAAATATCTGCAGTACCCAAGTTAGTTTAAAGACATGCTCATCCTAGCAAATGGCATTTAAAGTCTTTTAATGACTCTTATCTGTGTCTCTACTGTGAATTAACCTTTATGTGTAATAGAGGATTACAGGATACAGTACATAGTATGCTGGATATTTGAGCCCCAAAGCATTACTAAAGGGTAACTTTGTTTTATTGTCAAGTAGTGGCACCAAAAAACAGCTGATTGGTTCAGCTGTTTTGTATGTGAGGCGTGTACAGGCCAACTCTCTCTCGCAATGTAAAATAGTCTTCAGTTCACTCCAACTCCAAAACAGGAGGTATTTTAGCCTGAGCAGAACAAGTCAAATCAGATTGCCTAGGCAGAACTAAAGAGCTTTCTTGTTTTCTTTAAGCATCTTTAAGAGTCTGGAGTTATTCTTTTGAAGCAAGCAGCTTTTAGCATTGTGGACACAACAGGCCCTTTTGTCTGTAGAAAATCGACTTGCGAATCCATGCTTTGCAAGAAAAAAAATAAAAATGCAGGTGATGTGACATTGCCTGTACATGTGACGTCGCGCATCTAATGACTGTTGATAAACTGTACAGAGAGCTTTGTTTTTTCATTTCTTGCAGTGTTTGGCGATGCCCCGCATACTCTGTCAGAAGAATGGATGGCCATGCAGTCCAAACGAATGATTGACATGAGAGTGAATCCGGTCTCTGGTTTCTCTTCTCACTGGGATTATGAGAAAAAACAATGGAAATAATGAGCATCCCAGGCCCAGCTTTATTCAGGTAAAAGCTGGATAAGGAAGTATCATTTTTATAGCACAGTGCATTAAAACTATCTTCCCAGTCTCGATTGGCCATGTTCCTGGCATTCACACAATAAAATAAAAACTTTCAAACCGGTGTTATATTTTAAAAGTATGAATGATACCACTGAGATATGTGCAAATACCCGTGCTATCTGAATGAATGACGAGTTAACACAAATGTATTTCTTTTTTTAATTTACTTATCAGTTTATTTAGTAAAACGAAGAGATACAAGATGGAAACAAACCTGTGGAATATCGACAAAGCACTGCAAGTCTATCAGTTACTGTAGCATCAGCTATTCCACTTCTCAAAATGCCATTCTTCATCTGAATTCTACGCTTTAAATACTTACAGTTCACCACATTCAGATTAAACAGTAAAAATAAAATATATATATATATAACACTTACTCAAATGCTATGAAGTGCTGTTTGGGTCTTTATTATAATCCCTGGAAACAGAATTCAGTCCACCCCAAGGTGTGATCAAATATTTACAAATCTTGTTTTAACAAACACAAACAGGATCTTTACAGGAAATACATCTCTCTTAAAGCTGAGCAAAAAGTGTCTCGTACGTTACAAAATCAACAATTGCTTCATTTTTTTGTTGCTGTTTTCTAAATGATTTTGGTAACAACATATACAGAGCCACTTGTTTTGTGTGTATAAATCCATGCTGTACCAATTTCGTTTTTTTCAAAGTAGAACTGACCACAAAATAATCCATTGTAATGACTGCAGCCAAAACAGTTAAAGCTATACGGGCAGATTTGCTCAGATTCTGTATATTGTTAAATACACTGAAGCCTTTGTACAAAATAATATTCATATGGATAAGAATTAAAATTGAAAAGAGTTGTGTTTTTAATACTAAGAAGCTATTACTTTTATTGGCTGTGGTGGCCAATATCTGAAAAAAAAATCAATCATTTTTTTAGTCCAACATTTTCATTTTAGTCTTATAGAATGGGGGGAGCCTGGTCAGTACCTGGATGGGAGACCTCCTGGGAAAAACTAAGGTTGCCGCTGGAAGAGGTGTTAGTGGGGCCAGTAGGGGGTGCTCACCCTGCAGTCTGTGTGGGTCCTAATTCCCCAGTATAGTGACGGGGACACTATACTATAAAAAGGCTCCGTCCTTCGGATGGGATCTAAAACTCATTAAAAATCCCAGGGCATTTCTCGAAAAGAGTAGGGGTGTTACCCTGGTGCCCTGGCCAAATTTCCCATTGGCCTTTACCAATCATAATAAACTCCTAATAAACCCCATCTGTGAACTGGCTTCATCACTCTTCTCTCCTCCCCACTCAGAACTGATGTGTAGGGAGTGTGCTTTGGCTG
Organism: Lepisosteus platostomus; assembly: GCF_059453375.1. Classification (NCBI taxonomy): domain Eukaryota; kingdom Metazoa; phylum Chordata; class Actinopteri; order Semionotiformes; family Lepisosteidae; genus Lepisosteus; species Lepisosteus platostomus. The sequence continues at coordinate 52,563,844 of NC_142618.1, forward strand.
CCATCACATCATCCAGGTAGGTGCTGCACATTGGTGGGGGTGGAGGAGTGTCCAGAAAAGCACTATATAAGTGTAAGAATTTCTTTCTTATAAAAAGCTTGTGTCCAACTAAAAAAAAGTAACTGAACTTCTCACCCACTGACTTACAATTTCTTTTAGTTGTTAAAAGCAGGGTTTGGTATAATTGTGAAAGTATCTTTCCCTCTGTAAATGGCTGTTAACATAGTTAATCCTCAAAATTTGACACTACCTAGTCAAACAGCTGAACAGATGTCATTTGGGAATTTGGGAACAAGAATACCCATGTATAGACAGGTCAAAATGGCTCAGGTGAGAATTCTCTGTTAAACTTTGTATTACAATGTATCAAAGCATATAACACTTCATAGGATAGCAGTGGATCTTGGGTACAAATGTTATTTTGGATTATCAAAACTGTACAAGATAGCTACATAACTCTATTACTTCAAACTTGAAAAGCTTTAATGAGTTGTTTATAGTAACATTTGTAACAGTCCCAGTAGGATTGCTTTAGTATCAGTGTAAAATGACTGGTTAGAATACATCTTTTTGATACCCTAATTAGGAATAACCATTCATACACAATAACGAGTGTGTTTCTACAGTCTGACGTCACACATTTGAGAAGTTATCCTTCTTCTGTGCTTCCAAGCAGGAACATCAGAGTCCATCTTTCACTGGATAACAGGAAGTGTGCCCAGTGATACCACCCAGTCACGTGGGCTCCTGGCCAATGAGAGGAGGTGTTGTGCTGTGCCACCATGCCACCATGCCAAATAAACTCTCCGGGTTCTGGAGGGTCCTAGTGCCACTTGAGCTAGATACAGCCCCCGCTGGGCACTTTCAAAGTTGTCTTAAATGCTGATGCTTAAAGGGCATTTTACGTTAGTGGTCTTACTGGTTGTTGTATTTTCCTGGTAGCCACCTGTGTTTTGGAGGTACTGCCATAATCGTCTAATTATCTAGTGTAATCATTTTTTTTTTTCTTGAACATGGAATGTTCATAATACACATTCTAAAATCTCTGTCCATTGACGTTAACTTGGTCATTATTCATATTGGCCCTTGTAATGGGGCATGCAGATATTTAATAAGTAGTCTTCAATAAGTGTTTGGCTGCAGACTGCAGCAAATCGTCACTGCTATTGCCCTCTCATAAAATGGACATCAGAACAAGAGAGGGATTGATTTCTCATGCAAATCTTGGACATTCTCTTTTTCCTACGCATCATTATAGCAAACCAGGGCTCTTTTGGGGGAAAAAAAAGAAAACCGTCCCTCACTTTCAGTCCTCTCATTCATCATTTGTGGTTTCGAAACCTAAAAAGTAAGCATGTGCTCTAAAGGAAGGGTATAAACAAATGTGTGAGAATCTGGAGAGCTTCCCAAAAGGAAAGGAAGTAATGAATTACTGACTGAAGTCTATAATTTTACATTGTTCCACCAGTATACAACAAGGGAGCCAAAGTGACTAAAATGTAAATCACATTGAAGATTGTTCTTAATCCACACTGGCAGTGCTCCCATTGTATGAATGTCACAAGATCTTTTATTTTTGCTCAGATTGCGAAACATCATTGCAGCATTTAAAACTGCAATTACATGACAATACAGATGGGGCGAGCCAGCATAGTGAATCACATGTGGGTTTAAGACTTGGGGAGCTTTGGGAACAGGAGTCTTCTGGTGAAGTGAAGCGACCCTTATGAATACATCTCTTAATCCAACAGATTTTTTTTTTAATTCAGTATTTGTAAAATTTTGCGATACCATCAATAAATTTGTCACTGAAATTTAAGAATCAGTCTGAGAAACTGGGACTGCAGTTCCCTTTAAAATGTAATGTTCTACTTCATTTCTGAAAGAGCTGAGCAGAATCAGTGTTTTTAATCCTCGGTTTAGTGTAATTATAAAGACAAAGGAAAAAAAATCAATGTTATCTGTAAAGGACTTTTTAAGGGATACAGAAAAAAAATAATTCACAACTGTAGATCCTTGTCGATAGACATTTTGATTACAAAAAAGAGGCACAGGCTGCATACGTTTTCAATGTGTGGATTTTGTACAAAACATAAAAACAAAACCTTTATCTAAAGCAAAGTGAAAAGATCTGACAGACTGAATATGGATAACTGAAAGGCAATTAGATAATTTGTTAGTGGGAGGGTCTTGATTTTATGTGACTAGGAGACAAGTTGCTTAGATGCTACCTTAACTGATCACAGGTGATAACATTTTCTCTTCTCCTACCACTATTCTAGTAAATATAAAGACATTAATAGGTTCCATTTCCAAAAACATACAGTAATTGCATATTTGAATTGCTAGATTTACATACTGAAACACAGCCATTTTATGTTTTAAATATGTTTCAAAACAAAGATTTGAAAGACACTTTTTCCAGTTTGGAGAGATTGTTTTCCCTGGATCATAATGATTTTTCATTCATCGCCGTCAATGAGATTTTATATAGTTTTTCATAACACCAATTTCACATTGTTTGGAAGAATAGGTTTTGTTTCACCAAAATACACAAAGCTATTAGCTTATAAAAGTGGATAAATAAAGGAAAATATAACAACAACAACAACAACAACAACAGTAACAACAACTCCAATAGTTTTCAACTGGTAAGTGCTATAATTAGAAGGACAAGACAAAGGAACAGCGAAATGAGAAGGCAGGGTTCTTTAGTTTGTAACCAAGAGGCAACACGATAAAAATAATTGTAATTTTATACAGAGGATAAAAATGGGACATGTACAATGATGATCGAAAGATTGAAAAACTAATATTTTGAAATTAAGTCTACTGTACAGTAAAAAAAAATAAAATACAGGAATATGAATATAATACATGTTAATTACTCCATGAAACTGATTACAATGATCTATATTAGTTGCGAAAGGAATCACTTGTGCCATAAAACCAACCCTTTTGGTATTACATTTTTTACTCCTCTTTTTTTCCATCGGTCTAGGCTGAAGTGTAAAACAGAGGATTTGTAACGCTTGCAAATATTTTCCCAATGAGAAAGCTTGCCCTAGCAATGTGGCCAGGTTCCCTGGATTTTTGGAAATTAAAACCTTATATAGGGAATCTTTTTTTATTGGCCTATCATTTTATTGGCTTTAGAGGAAACGGGTGTGTATTTGTCAAGATCTTCTTATTGGATACCATGAGTTTCCAACCCCTCTCCCCAACAGCCACAGATTTTAGGGGTAGCCATTACATTCCTAATTTCTAAACACTGGGGACAATTTAATTGTCACCAAGTCAGCAGGTGATCTAGTACAAAGTCCAAATACCTTTCAGCCCTAAAGAAGCCTTAAGGGAGTAATATATTCAATTAATTAATAACGTACACATCTCCTCCATTTCTTACACATAGCGGATTTATGGCAGCGTAAGGTACTGGATATGGCCTTTCCAGAGCCAAGGCTAGAAACCATTTTCTAATTGGCGCATACTCGCCCTCCCTCAATTCGACGTCGTAATATGGTGACAGCGATCCCCCAAACAGACAGAATGGCATGGAAGTGATGAATGCAGAGAAACGAGATTTATACACTGAAAGAAAAGGCAAGTTTCGACAGTGAAAGAACACATTTAAGTGCTGGCATCACTGGCTGCCAGGTTGGACTTGCTAGGAAAGAGGTGAAAGAACCATAATGGGCAGAAGTATAAAATCGACAAAACCCATTTTACACACAACCGGCGAGAGCAAGAAATCGCCACATCAGCCTTGTTCCTCTGAAACATGCTTCCACACTGAAAGCACTCATGGGGAGGAGGGGCCTCTGTGTTTGGGCACTTCTCCTCCTTTCTTACCTGTTTCTCACAGCGGCTCCCCATTATTATTTTAACAGGTGCTTCTTAATGAAAAACTGTGGCCACAATGCCAAAAAAAAAGAAGAAAAAAGTAAAAGGTGTGTACCCTAACGACCCCCAAAAAAAGCATTTCAACATACTGTATCCCCACATTGAGCCTCCAAAACCATCCTTCCTCTTATCAAACCTGATGAGTTAACTTGTTTATGAAGTTTTATGAAGCGTCGTTAAAAGGTTTTCAGAACAACTTCATCAATGTGTCTTTCTTCCTTTCTCTGAAAGACTGCTCAAACCCTTGTGGTCCAGCGAAGCAGCTTACAGGTTTGCATTTGTGAAAAGGCAACAGTCTGCTGTATTGTTGTGAAGGACTCGGCCCTGGAGTCCTCTGTTCAACGTTTCGTTTCCAGCCCTTTCCCTTGTCCGATACAACAACCGTGCTCTTCGTACGCGTTCCTCGTCCTTGCGTCAAAGATCGGTGTTCCAAAAATTACAGAAGCATTATAATTCCTCCACGATCTCTAAGGTGCAAAGTGACATCGATGTGAGATGACGGGATATTGCAAAGGTCAGGTGGTCTTGTTCATTGACGACTACTTCACGAAGAAAAAAAAAAACGTGTTAACTTGAAGTCTGTGCTTCCGTAATGTTTCATTTAATTTTCTTGGCATTTCCAAGAAAAATGCAGCAAAATGTGTGAAAGAAATCACAAGCTGTCAGTCATTGTAGGATCTTTCTTACCTCTATGCAACTCAAGACGTGTAGAAAGATTGACAAGTGCATCAGTACATATTTTTCAAACATGGCAGTATTTGCTGTAATTCTGTTTTATAAGCAGCTTTAAATAGTATGCAACCTTTTTATGCCCATTAACCTGTTTGTTGTTTTTTCCACCATTAAGCATGACCATTATACTGGTAGTAAATAGCAGCCGCAAAACTGTTATAGTGCGATTCTGGAGAGAAAAGAGTATGTAGGAGAGATTTTTGTCTTGCTGTATTTAAGCCTCCTTTATAGTTTTAAACTGGAGTTAACAGCTCCAAGTACGATGCTGGATGGTATAAGAATATAATTATTTGACACATTTGGTACCATACAATAAATAAAGAACAAAAATTATCAAAATAAGCAGTTTTTAAAAATTCTTAATTAAAACCTTTTTTTTTCCATTTTCTATCAAAGAGCTGTAAACGTAAAAAGACAAAAATAGGCAGTCATGATTTTAGTTTACGTCTTCAACTGGAAATACTCTGTATTTACACAAAATACATACATCATGAAGCTCTCAGCAAAGAAACCAAAAATCATGGCAATAATCGTGATACCCTCTTTTGGAGACTGAAGAATGCAGAAGTTAAGATTTGTTTCCCTCTCTATTAAATATTCACATCACAGGCACACTGACACATTCATACGAATAAGGAAAAGCAAGAAATCACAGTGGTAAACTGGTTATAATAGAAGCAGCAGTGCAGCATCTCAGCCTTTTTTTAGCATGTTCTGAACAATACTACATCTTGAGCACTCAATAATGAACCACCACTGGATTTCTCACTTTTCACTCCAAAATATGAAGCTATACCATATAAGAAACATAGCTTTGCTGATCTATGACAGGGGTCTACAATTCTTGTACCAGAGGGAGTGTGTCTGTTTTCTTAGCCTCTTTAAAAGCACCAACACCTGAAAGTTTGAGATAAGTTTTTTAATTGTCCCAATTAAGGCAACAATGAGCTGGGTTGTGACATTAAAAGCAGAGTTAGAATGAATAACTGCAGACACAATCATACAAGCCTAGGATTGAAGACCCCTGATCTATGGGATATTAAAGCACATCTCCTTAAAAATAATTCTAACACGGCATGTACAGTATATACATACAGTATATGCAGACACAAACTCACTGGTGGTGCTTGGAAATCATGAATATTGTGCATCATGGTAAAATGAAACTTGGTACACATCCAAATTGGACCATGGGGACCATGAGCTCAATTTATACAACAGTGGGAGCTATATCAGCTGTATAAATGTGATAACAATCTGATCACTTGGGAAAATGTCCACTGTGATGTTATTTGTGTGTGAACCAAATATCACGCTACAATTTTCACAATACAGTTGTTCGAGCAGGCCAAAAGCACCCTGTGCATATATAAGTATGTATACATAAACTAAACATTAAAGAAATTATAAATAGTGCACTTCAGATGAGACACTGAAGCTGCTATAAAATACTATTTCCCCTTTTTTAAAATGAAAACATTTAAACCTACAACCAAACAGTGCCAACAGTGTCCAATTCAGACAGGACGTGCTACCTGCAGTGAAGTGAAATGACTGGCTCTTGCACTCATTCTTTATATGCTAAAGCTCTTCAAATACAGTATTTCAATAGTGCTGTCACAAGATCTTCTGTAATACTGAACGAGTTGCCTCAGTTCCACAGGCAGCTGCTGGGTTGGCAGCACCAATGCCACTTCGTAGCTCTATCTCGTCAGCTGTCAGGAGCTAAGACTGGTTGGACATGGTCAGTTTGATTGGGAGACTAAGGAAAAGCAGGTTGCTGCTATAAGTACAGTGGCAGACGGACAAGCAGCTCCCACTGTTCTCTCTGGAGCAGAAGCCGATGTCTCAGTACAGCGACAGGGAACAATGTGCTATCAGAGCTGCCATCTTTTGGATAAGACCTTAACCTAAGGTCCCGACTTCGTGGTTCCATAAGAGTAGGGGTTCATAAACTGCTCATGAGAGAGGAGTGTCACTCTTTGTGTCCTGTTGTCCTAAACGTGCACCTCAATATAAAGAAATTAATTTCTCACTTTCTCCATCTGCTCTGCCTAGTAATAGACCTACTGGAGGTTAACAGCTGCTGTGTCCAAGCGAGACAGGTGCTACGCCTCAGTAGCAGTCTTCTACACATCAGTTTTTTTTTCTTTACCTAGCTATTCAATTTGGAGCCGGAAATAGTGAGGTTAAGCCGCTTTAACTGCGACAAACTTCGTACCACATGGGTGACTGCGCAAAGATTGCTTACGAAGAGTCACCAGGCTGGGCCATGCGTCATGTCATGTGCTGCGAGCTCCAAAGGAGACCTCCTGATTGGCATCTCTTGCTAGCAACACTGCAAGCTGGAGGGAGCCTCAAAACTCCCCAGGCTCTCCATTCATCAGAGAGGACACCCCGACTGCTGAATGGGCAGCACTCAGCCAGGTGTTGCACTGCACTGTGGGAAGTCCTCTTCATGGCCATTTTAATGGCTCAGTCCAGACTTCAACCAGCGATGACCAAACTTAATCTGCTCTCCGGACAAGCCTGTTTAGCTTCTTGAGCCACCTGGAATAATTTAATTTAATTTAATAGAGGAAAAAACGAAGAGAATTTGTTTTTTAATGCAGAGTTAGTACGTCTTTTGGAAGCACTCTAAGCGAAGGCTTAGGTAGATTTTTTTTTTACTGTGTGCGCCGCAAAGGTGCAGTGTTAAAATGAAAAGAACTTTTCCTTGCAAGCAATCAGTTTCTGAAAAGCAATGAATTTAGGCTGAAACATAAGGATAGCACTACCAAAAGCCTAGTGAAGCAGCAGCAGCAAAGAAGCTTGGTTTCCACAGACAGAGGGCACCTAGGTCTGAAATAACCAATGATCAGCACAACATTTTGTTTTGTAAACTGAAATTAAATTCCTATTGGTGACAGCGACCTGTTTCAACAATCAAATTCAGAACTAGAAAATGAAAAAAACAAAGGAGAAAAAACAAATTACAATAATAATAAGTTTATTTAAGAGCACTTTTCTAACAATGCAAAATTATAATACAATCTGGTTTTGGATAAATCCCAGAACTAATTATTTTACTGCACACTCAGCTGTTAAGGAATGGAGGTACAGACGTGTTGCAACAATGAACTGGGCTGTCAGGCTAGCCTGCATTCTTTTATAAAAACATTTAATATTACACTTCTAAATGAGTTCTAAATTCTAAATTAAACTTTCAAATCGATGTCTGTAACCAGGGATGTTCATTCTAGTCTGAAAACCAAGCTGGTCTTCAAATGCTAAAAGCCAAATAGACACTGGAACACATTAACCAGCTACCCACTTCACCTGCACACATGAATGGAAAGCAATTTCAAGCCAGACAGGTCTGTCAAGTAACAAGGCAGTTAATTAAAAGTGAGAGAGGGCAAGAGAACAACTGTGCACCTGTGGAATGTGGATAAAAAATCTCCCTTCATGGGGTGGTATGGCCTAAATTAACAAGAATCCTGTCTAAATCTTAACCAGAACGCACACACTCATATTTGTGTTCAGCTGAGCTTAATAAAGGCTTCTGCTCAATAATGAACACAGCTTTCCTCTCTGGGAGATGAGACTTTATACATGCCTCTTTAATCAGAAGCCTGCCCTCTTATTGTTAACATGCCTCGACATCCCTGCTTTCTTAACGAGCTGACAGTTCAGACAAGAAGCTGCGCTGTAAATGGAGAAGACCTTGTGCCAATTTCTCTGGAGCCAACGGGGCTCCTTGTGTTCCAGAATGCCCTTTAACCCCAGGCGTGCGAAATACTGACATCTGGGGTGAGTGCAGGTGTATCAGCTTTTTGAAAGCACTTCTTTTCATCAGCATTCGACAGGACTCTCTCAAAACCCTTCCTTGACCTCACTCTGCCTCTCTCGTCTTACTTTCGCCTTTTCTCCTGAACTGCTGAACAAGGTTGTTTTAACTAGAATTCCACATACAGTAAATTATCAAGGTGCCCTTTCTCCTGAATGGCGTCTTTTCAAATTTCATTTTTTTAAACGGCTAAAACGAGGTAATACTAAGTGAGACGCAAATTAATGGAGGCAAATCTGCGATTTGACATCACCGTTTTTCTTGTTTATTATTTTTCTCGGGATATGTGATGAAAGCAATTTTCAGTCCTAGATCCCTCTGGCCATGTGATTTGTAGCCCAAACTAATTATTAGGCTGCGTGAAAACAAGCAATTTGTATTGCCAATTCTGGATGACGATGACAACAACAACAACAACAACAACAACAAATAACTGCCGTTATGAACATCGCCACATGCACTTTTTCATTTTTCCCAGCTGGAACAGAAATAAAATAAAGGAATCACGGGGAGGATAGCTGGGATACAGGAGCATAACGGTTACAGGAAAAACAGCAGAGAAGCAAAGCAGGATGACTTTCTATCTACCAGCTATTCAGAAATTCTCCACTTGGGAAGTGAAGTAAACCTTGGGACCAGAGTCTCTGGCTGTTAATAAAACACCTGCTGTAGTTCTTTCAGCGGTTTTTTGTACGTATAATTCTGGCATCAGCTGGGATGCTCTAGGTGGCCCTATGAATTCTCAGTTTTTTGTACAGCATTTTCCATACCTGCCAAAAGTCAGACTGAAACCCTTCTGGGTCATGAGGCATGAGCAGTGTATGCGTCATTGTCACAACTTGAGACGTGTTTTGAGGCAAAACCCTTGAGAAACACCTACTGTAGGTTGGTTGGTCACTTTACATACACATTGCTCTTTACTGGCTTTGACAGAAATTCGGCAAAGAGGGATTCAAGGCAGAAGACAAACCCTGTGGAAAGCAAACAGTTTTAACTGTGAAAAGTTTAGTAGCGCTCTTTGCCTTATACAATTTGGGGTGGTGCAGAGCTGCGCGTTTATGATGTATCTTTTCTAAATCTAAGAATACGAGAACATGAGACATAACGATAACATCTACTATGCTACTCTGCAATCCTCTGGGACCGAACCCATTGATCATATAAGGGCCCTGGGCTTAAAAAATCGTATTTTTACAACTCGGAAAACTGCAATATCTGCCTTGAGTCACCAACACTGAGACTGCACTGAATAATTCATGCAACTCAGCTAAGCAGCCCACAGTAGGAGTTGTGCATATGCATCTGACAGTGGTCCAATCATTTTCTTAAATATACATCACTAATTTCCAATATACACATGAAAATGGCCAAATCACAGTCAGAGATATAAATACATACAACTCCCACAGCAAATTCCAACTGTGTAGTTTATATATAATAAAATGATTGGACCACTGTTAGATAAATACATACATATTCTGATACATACAAATATATATATACGGTACACACACACTTGCACACTCAAACAAACACACATACATGCAATATGGAAAGAATCTGAAAAGGACCACAGTTTTCTTTAAAATAGAAAAGTAAAGAATTCACTTGCTCTAATTCTCACCTACAATTCTTAATCTACAAGGAACAAGTATTCCGTGTATCTCTGAAATAACTCTCTTACTCATTTGCTTGCCTAAAACGTGAGGACACAATTTGTTTAGAAGAGCAAACTGTAACGAGGGGCACTTTCCAGGCAGTGCAGTGGAGCCTGCACATAGCATTCTGGGATACCAGTACCTCCGGGACACTTCCTCTGGCGCACTTTGACTGGTGTTGTAGGGGAGCAGTGCTAGTCGAAAACAAAAAGGTGCTTGGCTTCTTCATTTTTGTGTAAAGTAGGCTCCAACGGTCAGGCCTGCTGCGCCCAGAGCAGCTAGACCAAAGAAAGTCTTCAAAGATGGCCATGAACAGCTGAACATGGAGCCTCTCTGTCTCCCATAGAGCTCCACAAAGGCGTCCTGAAAGAGAAACCAAAAACCAGTAAGTGAGGGTGGCCATAGAAAGGCTATCTGCTATCCTATTTAAAATTCAGATAGATACTATAGTTCTATAAGACTTAATTTACCACTTCTGTTTTCAACTGGTTAGCAAATATAGTGTGACAGTTGAATGGAAAACAGAAATGAGGTTAGTAGTGGTCAGACACTGTAAGTCAGATTCTTTGACGAGTCATTTATTCCAATGTTCAACATAAAGAGGTTCAGCATATCAAATTGATTAACTAGTCCAAGAACTGAGGAAATGCATTGACTTTACTAAAAATAAACACTTATGAGCTTTACTTATCAATCATATTCATCGAGTTCATAATGAAAATCCCAGTTTAGATATCAATGTCCCATTACTTTTGAAGGAAATCTGTCCAATTCACTACTGTAGATTGTTCAAGATAGATCAGAAGATTAGGAAATACAACAACAGGAAAAAAAACATAAAAAAGGTTCATTAAAAGGTTCTGAAGATTACTGTATTTAAATCTCTTAAATGTAACAGACCATCATTCTTCATACGTTAGTTAAGTAAAACAGTGTACGTTACAAGGAAAAACAAAATATTAGTCCCACCAAAACAAAATTCCTCTTGAGAGCACATAAATGGTTTAGTTTCAAAGCCACACCAATCTAATACAACAGAGAACTGTGGGAAACCACAGGATTGCAATGTGGATATACTGTATGTCCTAGTTTTCTGTGTAAGTCACACTTGGAAAAATTTAACAACTTTTTCAGGAAGTGGATACCAGCCAAAGTTAGGGAAAAACACTATGCAAATCTAACTCCTGAACCATTTAATACAAGCCCACTTTAAGGAACTGAGCCTTCAGCTCAGTACCTTTGTAATGCTCCTGCATTACCAGAAATGGGCTTTCTGGTTCTGCCAGTCTGGGATTAGTCTACCGACTGCCTTGTGGCAATGAGACTGTAATTCTGAAGAGGTTTAGATGTGGTCAGACGGATTCAAAAAGCCTTTCTACGCTTTGAAGTAGGCGTACTTGGTTAAGTCAGACATATTTTGGAGGTCTTTTGTAGATGTACTGTATATGTCTGCAAGATTTGACCAGATCTTTAAAGATACGTTTATGAGTATAAATCCTTTAGCTACAGTCCAGTCCAGCACTCACTGAAGGAAGATAAAAAGGCAGAGCCATTTAAACGGGTTAAACTTTCGATCGCCAAGACAGAAACGGGTAAGAAAAGGGTCCAAGAATTAAACGGGGAGATGTCTGAGGTCTCTTCCAAGTTCTCCCACTTCTAAAAGGGATGTTCCACACACAACACATGGAACCCATGCATCACTAAAGCATTATTCTGTTTTTACTTTTCCTTCCAGTTCTTTTCTTCTGACCATAAGAAAGAGACAGATCTTCTGAAGCTTCAAATTTAAGTTAAAGTGTTTTTATATGATGTTCTTCAGGAGGAAGGATGTGCTTCGTTTTTAACTTCCAAGAACAATATTAAATTAAAAGTTTATTTGTAAGCGTTCTGTAAACAAATAATCGAGACAAATCACCTTTTTATGGGATGCCTTGCAACAGCAAATGGAGATTCCCCTGTTGTTTCACTACAAGCCTACAGACAAACCATGAAGACTTGCTCAGCATTGCACATCACAAATTTGCTTTGAAATGAAATGATTTAGTTGTTTTTGCTCACAAAGTCTCCAGCTCCCAACACCACAACTTATCACTATACTCCCCTATCAGCAGTGCCACGTGCACCTGGTGCCACAGAACTAAAATTGATTTGATCATGAATGGCACTGGCATGTACTGTAGGCCCATGAACCCTGAAGGCTATCTTCACCCTAGCAGCAGAAATACACGGTGAAGGCATTATCTGCTGTTAAGGGCAGAGGAAAAACAAGAGGTGTGAATGGGAAAATTAACATTTCTACAGTTAATTGAAATGGGAATGTACCTAATAGCAGTGATTGTCAAATTTGGCTACTGGGGAGCCCATATCTAGCTGACACGATACATAATTAAACTGTCGTGTTTTTAATTACTGCAGTACTTGCATGTGAGAGAAATCACTGAATTTACTGACGCACACAGGGACATATACAGGTGAAGTCCACACACTAATGCAAAGCCACAGCTGGTTCAATACCAAGAATCTTTTACCAATGTTTTGACTGGTAAAAGTTGAAGAAGGCAGGTCACGCTTAAGAAAGCAGAAGAGAATAAAGCGGACAACAATATTGCCTTACTCAAGTCAAATCCTAAAATATTCCTCCCGATTCAAAGCAGTCACACAACTTTGACTCGCTCAAATTTCAGATTTTTCCGTAAAAAATAGTTTTCTGAACATGGTACTGATTTTTCATCTGGGGGATATGGTGACATTTTTACAAACCTCTGCTTAATGTGAAGTGAATGCCCCGCTCGTGATTCATTTAATAGATTATATGCCGTTCCGTGAATATCTGAGGCCATCTACGTAGTTTAGTGTAGTCCCTACAAAGGCACACAATCACATGACTGTGCCTGAATAGAGACATATATTTACAATAGAAATATGGCCTGTTGATTCCTCATCACCATTCTGGCTTATCAGGAATATCACAGGATGATTTACACACATGCCACCTGGCTGCTCCAAACACAGACAGCTCTCTGACTGGAGGAAGGAAAATAAACATCAGGTCTGCTTTCCTCAGGAGACTTCTGGTTAATGTATGATTAAAGTGGAAATGACAGGGCTGTTTAAAGTGTTGATAAGTTAGTATCTAATGCATGTTTTCTTTTCACCTTTGCAAACATCCTGATTAGAGCCACTTCCGCACTACAGTATGTTTAAACAGACTGTAACTATTTGCAGAGGCCTACAGTAATGGCTCCAATAAACACAAGAGTGGGGAGAGAGGAAGGGCACTGTTTCACACTGTTGGCCAGTTTAATAAACATGTCCAGGATTATCTTCCATTACATCAATTAAAAGAAAAGGAAGACCTTGGATTTAAGCAGTCATTTAGCAGATGCCAGCTATGATTCAGCAGGTCTAATTGGTCATTTTTTAGTCATCTGTTTACAGCTGGGAACAATGTTTACACGTTGATCAATTAATTGGGTCAACTATTATAAGTAAGGCTGAACCACTTTTTTGGATAAATCACTCATTCCCTGTGTTTAGAAGACTCGCTCTTGTGTTTAGAAGTAGTGAGTTAAAGATGATCTATAAAACCTGCTTTTAAATTTACAAAGATGCATTACTGTTCTGTTTATGCTGCTCTAAAGTACCTTACAAGGGGATATTGGCTTAACATCTCAGCTGAAAGACACATTCTGAGACGTTTAAGGAACTTTTAAGGGAAACATTCACTGAAAAGGTAGAAAAGCAGGATTTTAAACCAGAAACCTCAGGGTAAAAAGACATTTTCCATAACCAGAGGACAACAGTCTCCTATACAATGTGGTGTGCCAAAATGTATATAAAAACTAAACAAATATTTTACACACCTCTCATTTGCATTGTTGTCTTTTTCATTTTTTCCTGGTAGCTGAACAGAGGCTGAAGAGGTTGGAGCAGAGAGGTTTAGTATTACTGTGTTTCTTTAGAAACAGTACTTATGACAACTAAGGGAAAGGGGACTACTAAGTATATTGGTTAGTTTTGCTCACTGTTACTACAGTATATCAGACCTATAAAATAGATCTAGCCTTTGCAATGCCTCATAATTATTTTTACTGAAACAAAACCGATATGGGTAAAATTGGACAAATTTACAGTGCCTTCAGATAGTATTCTTTTTCTACACTTTGTTGTGTTGTAGACTTAGTATTTTAAAATGGATTGAATCGATTCCTTTTTGGGCCATCAATGAACACACCATTCCCCATAATGACAAAGTGAAACCCCGTTTTTAGGACATTTTGCAAATGTATTAAAAATAAAAAACTGAAATCTCCCACAATCCCTATTTCTGGGCAGACTAACAACGTTTACAAATGGACAGAGTTCACAGAAAAACACAAGTCCAGTAATACACTGATAAACTAATTGGAGACCACTGACCACACTAGAGCACGAAGAAACGAAGACGCCTTCTGCAGGTTTGAAAGCACCGGCTTAATAAACAGTAGCTTCAGCATCCATTTTTCAGAGTTATTGAAACAGTCCACGCCAGCCTGTTATGTGAACTATTGGCTGCAATGATGCAATGGAACTAAATGATGGCAATGTGGGGAACATGATCTCCACAGCCCTTTCCTCTCCTCTGGAAATGAAGACGCCTGACAACAGAAAGCGATGTTGAGACGAACCACTCACATAGCCCAACACAATCCTACATCCTCTTTTTCTGATGTGTTCATTCAACACGCAGCCTGTTCTAAAGTTAACCCAGCAAAGCACTGAGGGCTTCCCTTTTTTTCTCTCTCAAACAGTCCTATCTATAGCTCGTCTGTGAGCTTGAGCTGGCTACTACTGTGAAAAAAAATTGACCTATGAATGGTGATCTCAGCTGCAGTAACAGCATCAAATGATTTCTCTGTTTCTTGTCTAATACGCCACACTCTCTGCAATGGCATCTCTAACCACAAACTCTTTCCTGTGCCAATGGGCCTTGGGCCAGGAGATGACTTAAGAACCAGAATTAATGAAGTTCCTCTTCCTACTGCTCTGCCATTCAACCGAGATTCCAGTGCTGCCGTTGAAGGTAAACTCTAAGCTGACTGAAACGATCAAGCCATGCAGATGACGTCACGGGTCCAAATGCAGTCTATGATTTTCATGATGCGGTATCTGAAATGTAACGTCAAAACTCTGCTTATACATGGTGTTGCATTGTTTACAGAACGTTATTATTTGAATTGGTGCTGCAGGAAAATCATGTTATCCCAATAGAAGCGGTAATGGAATAACTGTGTCGCATTCTCCAGGAAAGCAAATCATTTTCCATCTTTTGCTCCCCATGTCAGGGCGGTATACCCAAATTGCCTGTATACTGGTCTCTCTGTTGCCTTTTCTCACCTCTATCTTTAAGTCAGATTTATTTTGTAACGTTATGCATCCAAGCGCACGGAGCTGCACAGAGCAGAAGCTTTCAGTGCTGAGCGTGAGAGAAATGCAACAACAGACAGTTGCTGTTACTGGTTGCATGAGAGACCTGGCATCATCTGAAGAGTCTAATCCACTGCTTTGATGACTTGGTGTAAAGGTCAGGCAGTACGAAGAGAAAATTAACTGCAGCAAAGGCACATGACTGGCACATGACTCTGGTATTGCTGCCGTGTGTGCTTTGGTGGATTTAAGATAAATAAAAGGCACAGCACAACAGGACAAGCCTTAAAACACTCTTCAAATAATATATGCTCACACCCTTCCTTTATGCTTGGTGACCTTCCTTTTTTAGGACCAGCGCAGTCATTGAGAAAAAAAATAACAAAAGGCAGTTAACTATTTTATTAACCACTCATTCACACAGAGCCAGCCGCATTACTGTTGCCGGGGATCGGCTCTTAACTTGAAATTTATGCCGAGCTAAAGCAAGAGGAAACCAGGACTTCCTCTTCTTGGTCTTGGGGGGGAACAGCTGGGCAGGAAGTGACTATTTTTCCCAGTTCCTTGTGATTGGCTGAGCAGGATATCCTTTGTCAGTGTGTGTCAAATGAAGCAGAATGTGTGCGCGGCACAAGCAAACAGGGAATACCCTATTGTTCATTAGTCTTTAAGCCTAACTGAAGCAGTGGCTTTTCTCATCACGGTAGCTATCTAACACCTCATTTAGAAACGTGTTCTATACTAGGCCACATAGAAGAAACTTTCACTCTTGCACCAGCATGTAAAAAAGAGGACAAAACTGATCTAATTAACTTTTTCACTCACGTAGACAAGAGCACACTGCTGATACGTTTACGTGCCAGCATTTCAACTGTTGTGAAGTTATAACCAGCATTCCACTTATGTTTTATACAAAGAAAAAAGTTTAGCCTCTCAAACATTAGATTCTGTACTAAATGGGTAATGGAAAATAAGAGATCACTTTATTAGCCATATACAATTTCTTGCATTAGGAATTCGTGTTTTCACATACCCCAACTTGCTCTCCATGTGACACACCGACAGGGAGAAAAGCTTGGGGTCAGAGCGCAGGGTCAGCCATTTTACAGAGCCCCTGAAATGGTAGGCTGTCTCATATTAAACACTTTTAAGGTAATTATTCTACTTTGGAGCCTACCTTCCTTAACAGCATTTTCTTTTGGAAATTGCTAATTTTGCAGGTGTAAAAATGACTCCAGCAAATTCAGTATAATGGAGCTAACCAATGGTAGAGATGATGGCACAGTTTATTTCTATTGTTATTGTCGGTGTCCTGTAGCAAGAGCCCCATCATTCATCAGCGCTAGTGGCTCACAAAACAGGACAAAAAATTAGAAAAGAGGCTCTCACAGCAGGTTTTCGCAATTAAAATAATTTGAATTTAAAGGCACCTAAAGTAGCCTTTAGGAAGTTGCCTCTAATGGTGAACAGACAACATTGCCAAATGGTTTTGTCATATCTGTCCAGTAAAATATTGACCCTTTGGAATGCCCTTTTCAGAAACGTTCAGAAACAAATTCCACGTATTCTTTGATTAGTAAAACAAATATGCTTTTTAATAGGGTGTGTCTCTGATGGCCTGGCAGGCTGTTTGATGTAAATTGCTTTCCACATGCACAGCATTGTGCACCAGCCTCAAACCTGCCAAAAACAAACTGATCTTTCAATGGCTAAGTCCAGTTTGTTCTTTCCAGTCTGTTCAGAATTGTGTGGCAAACTAACTCTTTAACAGACAGCAAGGCAAACCTTTTAGGATCTTTTGCACAGCACAAGGGCACACATATACCACACACACACACATATATATATAAAGGGCATTTTAACAGTTTAAGAGCAGGTGACCTCTAAACACTAGAGGTTCATCTCCAGGACAATGTGTTTTGTACGGGGGCACCTCTTGAAATATTTCACATGGTACAGGTATGTACTGTATTCCCCCACCACCACCACTGATATCACACTAAACAAACCTATTGAATGGTAAAACAATTTGCTTACTTCATCAACAAAACACATAACTGTTTTTGAAATACAGATTTAAACAACTGAGCCAACTCTCTCCCAAGTCATACCAAGTTAAATAGCTAATACTAGACCTAGAGCTTTGCGGATGAATATGGAACAAAAGATTGTTGGGATGGAAACTGGTAGAGCAAAATGTATATACTGTATGGAGGTTACAACAAGCACATCAAATACTTGCAAGTGTTGTTAAAAGTTCAGCTGTCGAAGGTAAGAAAAGCTCTACTGCACAAATGCGGAACAGAGCACGGCAGCCATGCGTTTTTGGAATTAATAGTGAGATTGAAATAAAGAGAAATTGACTTATAAACCCTGTGGTTTCTTTGAATGTCAGCAGCGAAACAGTGGGAAGCCTATCCAAACGACAATTTAATACAATTTTTAATCGTCTGAGACACTGGTCCTTGATTACAATGTTTAATTTGATGAGATCGTTCACATTTTGTTGAGAGCAGCACTACACTTTCATTGCAATCACCACCACCAATGCAGGGCGTCTATAAAACCTGGTGACCAATTGCCATTAGGGGACTGACAGACCAAAGCAGACTAACAGTTTCTTTCCTGCCTCCCTCTTCTGGCCAGCAGTGTACTGTATGTCAGCAGTGGTTAATAAATCACTCAGAAGGTAAAGAAACAATGCGTGACATTCCCCAATAGGTGATGCACAAACAGCAGCAAGTTTCCATGTCAGTGGTGCTGTCTCATATACATTTACTGTTTGCACGTCGCCGAAAATGACTGAAGTAATATTTCAAACCAATGATACGCACAGCGCGTGACCTGCGCATGACTATGGGTGCCCTTGATTAGCAACGTGTCTCAGGCAGGCTGAAATGAAAGAGCCATTCAAAAGATTGAAACAAAATTCAAAAGTCAGAAAACACCAGTCAGATGACATTTAATGTATACAAGAGCAGAACGGTCCATGCAGGTAGCAAAAACAAACGATAAATATACGATGGCAAATAATGAGTTAGAAAAAGCTACCTCTGGAAAAGATGTAGGTTCTTATGTTGTCAAATAAAAAGGCTAACTGAATGGTAGGATATATAGTGTAAAATGCAGAACTTTAATTAATGGACGTTCTGTTGAACAGTGAAGACCTTATTTAGAATATTTTGTAAGATTACAAAAAACTAAGAAGGTGCATTTCATGAAGAACGAAAGGCTCATCTTTAAACAATGAGCTGTGGGAGTATGGAACAAGCTCCTCAGCTACTGTACATTGTCAAAGCTGATACCCGGGCTTCTTTCAATAAATGCCTAGACGAGAGTGTGGGATCAATTCGCTAATGCCAACCAAACATGCTGAGTTGAACCACCTTCTCGTTTATGTTATGTTTTGAGCTTTCAAAATGACCTGAAGCTTTTGTTATTTTAATATTGCCTGCAATGCAATATTTAACATTTTTTAATTAAGTGTTATAGAGCTATATCTTACAAAGCTGTGCTGAACAATAGCAAACCAACAAAAATCACTAGTTCACTATGATTTCATATACTGTATTTTTAAAATTCTAAGTATGGAAAGTTTTCTGTATACCACATTTTAAAGCACCTCTTGTAGGAAGTTGGACTGAATTCAGGCTTTAGACTCCATTCTGAAACCTACTGTAGATCTTAATATTCTTTTAAACCCTTTGCCTGGTATTTGCAATGACCTTTCATTCACTTTAAGGACAATGGGAACGGCAGGCTTTAAGAAAGTGATGGACCTTCACTAGCAACAGAAAAACACAAAAGACATATTGTCTGTCATACTCCAAGGTCGATCCTGTATGTGGTTACAATGGAGAACAAACAAGCTTTCCTGTGGGGTTACCTTAGGATAAAAACTTGGGTTTCATTTACAGAAATACTAATAAGTCACACTGTTCCAGTGTATTCCTGCACGAGATTTCAATCAGCCTCTCTGTGCACCTGCATGGATTTGAGCTCATTCTGCGTCAGACTGCATGAGAGATACTCAGCGCTGGATGGACCAAAACTTCCTGCCTCCAACTGATCGAGAAAGCACATGTGTAGCTGGCCCCCCAGACTAACTGCCTCAACACCTTGTTAGCTAATTTTCCAGTTCTCAGTGGCTTTTCAGTTTACCAGCGATACCTATGGAGAAAACACAGCACCTTGTTTCATCCAGTACAACTTTTGAATTTGAAGAGTGTGCTGTAATGCAGCTGGTATACTGTAGTTCTGAATTGACAAAAATCAAAGGGTATATCTTATAGGATAGTCAGAACAACCCAAACATCAGGGAAAACTAATGAAACAACAAAAGTGTTATATACTGTACACTTCACATGGGCAGTTCTTCTCACATTTCACTGTAAAGTAAGAGGTTTTGTCAACACAAACTGCAGCGTGCCATAATCTACCTCAACCAACTTCAGAAAATGCCTCTACATATTAGCCTGTTTGATAACTACTGTACAGTATATTGGCCCATTCCCTGCTAAGAATAAACTAGATATGAAAAGAACCGCAATGACAATCTGTATGGAAATATTTCATGGATTCCAAACTCTTACGGCTAGAGAAAAATACTTCCTGCATCCCTCCCATTCCTGTTGCTTCCTAAACCTCTAGAAATTACGGTCAGAGACACACTTGCAGAAGTGTCCTCTGGCACAGACATCAAAGCATCAGGGCGCTCATCTCCACTGTGTTGCTGCGAATCATTTCCAAACAAAAAACAGACCCCAGAGGGCATTTTTTGTGATTTGTAACCATTTAAGGCATCCCCTTAGGACAAAGTAAGGCACTTACTTTCCTTGAAACAAACTAAAGGATGTAGGTCAATATCTGCCCTGAGGAGAAAAATGCCTGCCTTTTCTTCTCCCTAATGACTAAACTATCTTCGTACTCAGTTACTCAAGTGCTAATTAGCGATTTTGTAAGTAATAACTTACAAAATCGCTAATTAGCGATTGAAAAACTGTGAATGTGTATTGCCAAATAATGCATTATGTAGGAGTGTAAATGGCAGGAATCTTCCACAAATACTATTCCTTCAATTTGGTTTCTGAGGAACAAACATCAAAGAAACGGCCCTTTAGTTGCCTTGTAAGAACTGTATCATGTTATCAAATGTGAAAAAAATGCTGCTGTGCTCTGTTCTATCTGCTGTAGGTCTTTTTATTCTCTACTTCAGTGCTGGCCCATGCTATAGTGTAATAGGGATTTCAAGGAAACATTACAAAGTCCTATTGCCATGTGCCCAAAAGTGCTTTCAACCACATCCCTCAACTCTAAATGAAAGCTTTGAGTTCTGTTTGCAATATGCTCCTTATGTTCACCCTTTTGATTCCAAGACCCTTCACTTCCATGTTGAGGAAGGGTTGAATATGCACAGACGTCTCTCATCTTATGTGCTATGTCGTGCCACTCAAGGTCAAGTGAGGATGAAGAAGATGTAGAGCTTCTCTTGAAAGGACACTAACCACAGACTAAAGTTTGAAAAGTTACAGTAGCAAACAATCCCCCAAAAACATTCGCAAAAATATTTTATTAAACAAATGCATATAGGAATTGGTGGTTCAGCTACTGTACATGCTGTTTACACTGATACAGAATCAGTGATGCTCCTAACCTGCATCTTCACCCCTGAGACAGCTTCAATAAGGACCTAAACACACTATTTCTGGACACTTAAATGTTGCCTACGTTAAGGTCCATAAGGTTGTCTATGACAAGACATTGTTTTTGCTAGTTTACACGCACACAACTAACCGACTGGTAGTGCCTCTGGAAAACCTGACGATGACACAGATGACAAAATCCACAGCAGAGCTCAGGCCCCATGCACAAATACTCCAATTTGACTCTTAAATCACAATTGTCGGGCTTTTGTTCCTGGTTCCAGAATGACCATCTAATAAGTGCCATTTGGGGTCTGATATGATGGATTTTTCTGTTGTGCTCGAATAAACCTGGGACTGCAGAAGGCGGGTGAGGAATACTAGAGTTTCCCAGTCAGCTGAGTACCATGAGGCCCCACACAATCCTCACAGATCATCCTACTGTTCCAGTTCACTTCTTCACATGACCAAGGTTCAGCACAATCTCATCTAGGCCCGGGGCATGAAAAGGATATGACCTATAAGGACTTCAAAATCCTTGCTTCTTGTTTTGCTTCTCACAAGTACTTGGAATGATCTGGTCCCCCACCTGATTACTTTGTTGCAGCAACAACATGAAGGCAAGATCAAGCACGAGACTGATGTGTACGCATCTCATGCTGGTCATGGGATAAACTGTAAGTGAAGGCATCATGCTTTAACATTTACTTCAGCCCATTAGTTCTAAATAAGTCAGTCATTACTTTGGCCTTTTGCCCCTAACAGGCCTTAACTTTTACCACGTTCAAGGTAAATGAGCCACCATTCTTCTGTCCTTCTGTCCACTGAGAAATTGAAGTGTCATGCAGACCTTGTGCCGTGACCCTCACCAGGAGAAGCATAAAACCTGCAGGTCTTCAGCCCCCACGGCCAGGGATTAAACGCACTGCTCTAGATTTTGCAACACAGATCGTGACGCAGCTTAAAGTACAGACTGTTTTGAGGAGGGTAACTTTAAGAAAGGTGTCAGGATAGCAGTGTGACAAAGTGTTCAGTTTGACTTGAGTCTGGGTCTTGAGAAGACACCCTGCGCCACAGAAGATGCAGTCCCTTTTTGATGAGATACATTCATATTCCACAATTAAACTTGGTTGAGCCGTGGCACGGTCTGCAGTGTGTGAGCTAATTCCCATTCAGGTTTCACTCAAGTTCCTCCTTAGTTCGGGTGGTGAAGCACCTCTACCTGATCTGCTGCACGTTGGGGATGCAACGTCCGCTACTGTACATATCATCCAAGTGTGGCTGATGAAATAGGTCTCTTCTTATATGGAAAGTGTTTTGGGATCCGTCATGCTAAATACTGTACAGGGTACATGCAAAATATTATCAATTTAGTGCTTCCAAGGAAACGTTGTTACAATATATTGGGTTATCGTGCTTCTCCCAGTAGCAGTCACTGTGCTTTATTCCAAACCCTTTAATACACTAGAAGGAAAAAAAGCTACTTTCAAAAAAACATTTAGACTATTAATAGAGAGAAAAGAGCTCATCAGAAAGCAGACACAAGGTTAAGATTTGATCTCAATGGGTGTCTAACATTGGATATCGCTATTTGCTAAAAACCCCGCTGATTCACTTGGGTGTTCAGTTCAATCAAGACCACTCAAAAACTGGGGATTTCCGTAAGTGAATTAAATAATCCAAAATTAAAGAGATCTTCCAGTTTCAAGATGACTGGGTCTTTGAGCTTATCAGTTCCAACACCAGCAACTGCAATTCTGACCTAATGCTGAACTGTGGAATTTCCCCAACTTCATTTACTGTCTGTTGCTATAATACAAGACTCATGAAAACTTATTAATCAAAGGATTTTGCATAAAGTCACTGGATTAATTATCTAATCAATAACTTGTTCTTTTGTCCCTGTAAATCACATCAGGCAGTCATCTCAGTTACTTTGGAATTAGGAGCCCTGAAATCGCTCCTAAATACTATAAAGTCCCTCTCCCCAACATAAAGATTATGTTAACATGATTGTTTGTAAAAACAGGCTTCAGCAAAGATGTTTTCAGTTCCAATCTTTGTTCAGTTAATTCAACCTTTTAAACGAAAGTGCCAAAAGTTAATTGTGCCGTTTTTGCAAATTACATCAGCACACATCCAATTATAAAATGCTAGATTTGAAAGATGCTTTAGTAAACAAAAACAAAGTCAGTTAAAACAAATTACCAAGCTCTTTTACAGTAGGTCCAAAGGATAAAAACCATCAGGTTAGTGAAGAAGAAATAAACAAGGAGAATTTGAAGGATTCTTAGTGTTGGTGGGCTTCTGATTTTAACTTGAAATAGCCAGTCTTCCTATAAATTTAACAGAACACTATGAATTAATGTGTTTGGAAACAGAGAACAATGCAACTGAATGCAGAACGTCTAGTAGCTGTAGTTGTCTGCTGGAGAAAAAAAAACGAAATCCTACATACCCTTTTGCAGGTCAGTCACGTTCACGGTATAACACTTAAGATTACAGTAGCAAAAGGTTTGTTTGGGAAAAAAACAAGGGCTGCATTATCATTTTAAACCAACAAAGCAGAGGCATGGGATGTGCACATTTCAACAAACCGTAAAGCACAGGGCCTTGCAGGGTGGCCAGAGACATCTTAGAAATTGGCAAGGTTCTGTCAAAGAACAGAAGCACATCTGGCCCATTTGGTAGTTAGCACAGTAGTTAATTGATCAAGGCTCTCATCCAGCCTTTTCCTGAAAGAAGTCAGGGTATCAGCTTCAACAACATGCCTGAGTAGCTTGTTTCATACTCCCATAACCCTTTGGGGAAGACGAGAGCCTCCAGTTCTTGGTTTCAAACACGCAACCACGTTGCGTTTCACTGTTAACTTTGAAGAAGTCCTCTGGGTTGACTCACAGCCTTTGAAGATTTTGAATACAACAGGGCTTCAACATCCCTTATTCTTGAGTTGGTCTGGCTGACGGGGTCTTGCATGAAAGAAGAGAAGGGGGGAGGCCAAGCTGGAGGTTGTTAACCACAACTTTCACATTGGTGGCACAACAGGCTAGGATCGGAAGACAGATCTGTCCAGTGAGTGAGCCTCCGCTTGCCCCCTGCCCAAGTACCCTCTGTCAGGCATCCACAGCTCAGCGCGGTCTTGTTTTTATATTGTCACGAACGCTCCAGGTTCTGTGTCAGCGGTGTGGGGAAAGACAGGCCGGAGATGACAGCTTTACTGGCAGTTTCATTACAGAGAGGCTTGACAACCATGGAGGCAGAGAAAGAATGTGCAGGCTGCAGGGATTCATGTTTATTTCAGCTGATTACTATAACTTTGTGATTGCTTCTTTCACCTGATAAAAGTTATTTTAATGAATTTAAAGCCGATGCATCAGTACTTCAATTATCAGTAAGGGGAAGGTTACCCATGTCTTTTTTTAATCACACATATTTATACTTTAGTACATTACGTGACAATAAAGGAGTGGACTGGGTTACATGTGAATTTGACTATTTGCAACTGCTCTCTGCGCTGAACCCTTGAGAATGTCAAGACCCTGCTGTACTTGTATCAGGTTCCCTCACAGTCTTCTCTGTTCAGAACTAAAAAGTTTCAGGTCCTTTAGCCTGTCAGTGCAGGGTATTATTAAAGTCCTGAGATGTATCTGGTTACTCTTCTTCTTAGGATGGATACCAGTTCAGTATATTGATATTGTATTTTCTATAATGTAGTGTATATAGTATTCTAAATAAGGCCTAACTAGGGTATTACACAGTTTTTATATCCCTTAATTTATATTTCACACTCAACTATATTTCCTATCATTTTGTTTGCCTTTTTAATTACTTTCCCACACTGTAACGAAGATGTCTAGAACACGTCAACATAAACGACGTTTGCATTCGTGGGTTTTATCTAAAAAAGCTCACAGACAAAAATAGAGAAACATTCTTGAGGGAATGCGCATGTACCATGGAGGGGAGCTGTGACTCCGATCTTCTCAGCTCAACTTTGTTTTGTTTTTTCGCTGCTAGCCGTTCTAAAACAAAGCACCATGAACAGGCTCATGTCTCGCGGGGAAAGTCAAAGGTCAATAAGTGTGAAGTGTCACAGTTGAACAGAGAAGCTGAGGAGGGGGGGCTGGTGGAGCAGTGGAGATACTGACTCATACAAGTCGCTCATTATTCATTTGCATTTGGTGAAATCCCTGCGAAGGGACCCAGTTATAGATAGACTGACAGCCTAACCTTGAGTTCTCTTGGCAACACTCCTGGGCCTCCAAACGCAGAAGAGCACAACCATTTCCCATAGCTTTGAAACAAGCCTGAGATTACTGATCTTCCCCCAACCAAGAAGAGCTCAGGGCTTGGCATCCAACTCACAGGTGTATACACAGAAACCCCCCCTCCCCTTCAGCAACAGCAGATTAAATTCAAGACTGGTCAAAATCCTGAGTGACACAGCAGCTCAGTCCGAGACATTTGCAAATTGCTTTTGATCTCATTTCTTGAGGCCCTGATGTTTGTCAGGCTACAGTACAAGCAGGCCAAAAAGAAGAAAAAACAGTAATGTAGTTCTAACACTGAATGCCTCTCTTATACAGTTTTAAGAAGTGGAGCCAAATATTTGCCATTAAAATTCCTTTTCTCTGGCCACAATCACTGAATACAGTAAAGAAAAGACCAATAGAAAATGTCTCATTAGATGTTTTTTTGCTGAAAGTGGTTATTGAAACACTTTTCATTTTCTTTCAACATACAACGCTAAATATTTTAGAACCAAACTGAAGTTAATCAATTAATCTTTTTTTTCAGAACTGGTATTAATGCATTCACCTGTAGGAGTTACCATATTAATTGCCAAAAGAACAGACATCTTCTTCCCTTTTTGTCTTCATCTCATTGAAACGATCAGCTTTGTTTTGATAAGGGCAAGTGAACTGTACTGGTTTAACTGCCAGGCTGGTGGGAGACCCTGCCATGTCAGAAGAACTGTGGTCGTTTGAAGTCTTATCCAGGAATCAGACAACGGTTACCACGTCATCTTCTTCCCCACAACCTCCTGGGGTGTCATGTAAAGGCAGCTGCCATTTTAACATCTGCAGGTTTAAGGCAACCCATGTAAAAAGTCTGTGTACCACAACCACAGGAGCCGCCAGCGATGCTGTACCTCATTACAGCACAGACCCTGGTCGGTTCTGCCATTACGACACTAATGATCCCAAGCCTTTCAAAAAGATCCAACTCCACCACTGGCTTCAAGAGATCACTGGGGTAGCAATTCACATCTGACAACTGTCATCAATCATCCACGGTTTACAGGCTGATAGCTTCTAAAAGGCTCTGGTGATTATTAAAAAGGCAGCAATCAAAGAGGTTTTTCCCCTTTTTCAAAATACTTTTTTGCTTTTATAAGTGAAAGATCAGGGGGAATGGTAATGCTAGCAATTTCTTTGAAGGGCACACCCAGAAAGGACTTTAGCTAAATGAGCCTCATCCTGTCAGTTGTGTACTTTTAGTCAGTTTTTTTTTGCCTCATATCCAGAGTGCCCCCCATTTTTCTGCATAGCTAAATGTTTTACTCAAGAAGGCGCCAGTCATTTAAACAGAGGATTTGTGAATTGGCCATTTTCTTGTTAACTTAGGTGTTCATCTTTCTTCATTATCTTTGTTCATGGTGCCTGCCATTCTATGTTGTGTATTCATGGTTAGTTCAATGAACAAACACACCCCTATGTGCAATTTCCAATGTCTGATATTAGATGGTTTAGCATTTCTGAGATTTGCCATCTTTAGTTTGGTGTAGCATTAGTCACTGCTTACAAAACAGACAATTTGCTGGAAGGCTTTTCACTAAGACAGTACAAAGTGGTTTTGGTATGCAACACCACCATTTATTAAGGCATGTTCCATCTTACTAGAGTTGCTTTTTGGCTTAGCAGTCAATAGATCCTAGGGATGTACAGTATGTATTCATGCACAATGACTACACTAAACCCATCTTCACAAAAATCCTACCACCATTACAGCATTACAGCTGAAGAGGAAGAACAGTACAGATACAGCACCATGGATTTTAAAACTATGAGGTTGTGCCCATGATCACAAGGATTTAATGGTGGAAAATGTAAGTAAAGCACAGGTAGATCGTATTGTGTGCATAACGTCATGCAACTATTAGCTGGTGTTTCATTAAATTCTAAACTAGAAAATAAAACTATAATAAAAATGGAAGCACTTCTTAAATCACGCACTCACTCGCACTGGTAAGAACACATAGACTGAGTAGACAATCTTGGACAAAAGACCAAAGTTACAAAATGTTGAGAGGATGCAGGAGAAAAAGAAAGTCCCCACAGAGATTTACAGAAACAGCAAAATTGAGACTTTCCTTCAAGTCAAAGCCCTAAACCTCAAATTAGAAGCTGCTGTGTCTTCACATTAAGCCTTTCCGCAGGGCATCGGCTGGTATGCTTCCACTCACTTTAAGATCAGACAGGACTTATTATTTTCTGCAAAAATGACTTGTACTTCTAACTCTAACAGAAATATTGTCCAGGCATCTAACCATATCGTACCTTAAAAAAAGTTAAAACCATCTCAATGATCCCTACTTTACCTGAAAACAAAATCCACAACGTGAACAACATTACATTAGAAGCCCTTACTTCTAAGGAGGAAGCTGGAGGAGATGCAAGTCGATGCCTCCATGACCTCGTGGATCACTGACTACCTGACGGGCAGACCACAGTCTGTGAGACTTCAGAACTGCGTGTCTGAACTGGTAGTGAGTAACACAGGGGCACCTCAAGGGACAGTTCTTTCTCCATTCCTCTTCACCCTCTATACTTCGGACTTTAAGTACAACTCAAAGTCATGCCACCTGCAAAAGTTCTCAGATGACTCTGCGATTGTGGGATGTATCAAGGGTGAGCAGGAGGAGGAGTACAGAGGACTGGTCAGCAGCTTTGTGGAGTGGTGTGGGGTGAACCACTTGGAACTGAATGTTACAAAGACAAAGGAACTGGTGGTAGATTTCAGGAGGAAAAAGGTCAAACCTACTCCTGTCTACATCCATGGGAGTGGCGTGGAGATGGTGGACTCGTACAAGTACCTGGGAGTGCACATCGACGATAGACTGGAATGGTCTAAGAACATCGAGGCCATCTATAAGAACGGACAGAGCCGACTTTACTTCTTGAGGAGGCTCAGGTCCTTCAATGTGTGTAGTAAGATGCTACACATGTTTTATCAGTCGGTGGTAGCGAGTGCCATTTTCTACGCAGTGGTGTGCTGGGGCTCTGGGATTAGAGCAGTAGATTCCAAAAGGCTGAACAAGCTCATCAGGAGAGCGAGCTCTGTCATTGGGTCTGACCTGGACCCCTTGGAGGTAGTGGCTGAGAGGAGAATGATGTCCAAACTGGAGGCCATCATGGACAACTTCTCCCATCCCCTCTATGACAGGCTTGCAGGAATGAAGAGCACGTTCAGCAATAGACTGATTCACCCACGGTGCGACAGGGAGCGCTACAGGAGGTCATTCTTGCCGTCTGCCATAAGACTGTACAACGCATCCACCTTGCGTCTTGGCAGAGGCAACAGCGACAGTGACCTGTTTCTGGACTAAACGCATATACACATATACTGCTACATCTGTTCTCTTTCTTTTTCTTTTTCTTTTTCTTTTTCCAGTTTACAACCACTTTTGTGCAATATATGCCAGGGACCTGTGCAATACATTTATATTTATATTTATATCTATGGTTACATCTATATTTATATTCATACGTGTGATACGATTTTCTGTGTACTGTTCTGTTCTAGTTTCCTCTTGTGTGTCCGGACTGTGAGTAACTCTTGTATTGTATTGTATGTATTGTACTATTAGTATATAATTCGTTACACTGTGGCTGTGTTGTGTGTGTTAAGCTGCTGTTGCACTGCAATTTCCCTCACGGGATCAATAAAGTATCTATCTATCTATCTAACATTGTTTGATGTTTGTTCACAACAGAAGAAATTCTTGAAACCATCCCTGCTGTGAGCAATAGAGAACACTGAAAAGCTTTCCTCAGCACCGAATAATTACAGCTTTTGTTTTAATCATTGGTTTCTGGAGGTTTCAGCTCTACTTTCTGGAAGACCACAGAACATTCTAGTGTTCTTTCCAAAAGTGTTCTTGAACAGCTAATCAACATTTAATTGATTGAAGAAATACTGTGTTTATCCAGATAATATGGACAGGTGAAACCTATCACATGCTCGGTTACTTCAGGGTTGAAAAGAGCTGTCTTTAATCTTGAAAGCACTTTGTACAAAACTCTTTCAGTAAGAGGGACTTCTCTTTTCATCTTAGACTTCCAAAAATATTCCGCAGTGTTTTGTGACACACACTGTACAATATGTGCTGATGCAATTACCCACTTTCACTCTGTAGTAGACTATTTCAAGAGCACATTCTAGAACTTCAGTAACACTGTCTAGGCCTATCTGGCCATCTTTGCTTCTCACAAAGTACTCTAACATTATACTGCATTGGTCCTGTATAGACAATGCAGGCTAAAGTTTGGCATTCTGCAAGATATCATAGGGACCACACAAGTGTTCTTTGATGTTAAACAATACCCTTTTTTTGACAGATTTGCTCATAATAAAAGTTGGTCTTAAAACATAAACAGCACACCTTAAAATGTCTTCAGCACTGGTGGTTCTGAGAATCAGGGCTCCCATTAATATCCTGCACATGTGAATGTAAGCACATGCCATAATGTACCTCAAACACCTACTGTAAGTAATTAAAATCTGGTTACATGTCTTAAAGAGGCTCTGCCTCCTTCCTTCAAAACAAATACAATTGCTCATTATGTTTGATTTTATATCGCTGAAGAGCTGTGAACACCAATTCTCTATCCTTTAGAACAATTTTATGAACAAATTATTTAATATCCTGCTTTATGTATTGATTTTGAGCTCTGTGTCCCCTTACAAAATGGTTTAAGCTTCAATAATCTGCAGCATGTTGAATTTGAGATTTTAAATTTCAACAGAAACCTCTCCAATATTACTCCTGTGGGTAATATATTTCATGCTATCTCAATTGCCCTGTGGAGGTTTCCTACAGGATTATAGTTGTAGGTTTAGTGATCAACTATTAGATGTGTTACTGATCCGCAGGCAAAACTCAAATTTAAAACACAAAGTGAGTACAGTAAGTCATCTTTGAGTCTCACCATACAGAATATCTGCTTTACAGTTCAACAATGTGCAAACCTGGTTAAGCTGTATTATTTAAAGAGGTTGAAATTGTTGTTTGAAGGGTTACTACTTATGTATCCAAAACCCCAAATTCTTTAAATTGTTTTATTTTTCTTTAGCTTGAAAATAAGTGTATAATACATGCATTATAATCTAGCTTTACATATAAACTGATAAACATTCTAAACTCCCCACTTTAATACAGTGCACTGTTGATGAATTAACTACAAATTTATTTTCCTGCAATTCTATTGAATGTTATTAACATTAGTAACACTAGTGACTAGTAAATGAAAATTATATGCCAATAAAGTGATTTGAAATCCATGAACCCTTGTTTCCACAATTCATGCATTCAATTGTCAATCAGGATTGTCCCAGCAGGCATAGCAACAGGTATTTCCTTCCAAGGAAATGTCTACGAGATAGACAATTGAAATTCGTGACAGACATTCATCAACAGTATACTATATTAAAGTGGGGGGTTAGTGAGATTTACTCAAAATGTAACCATTTCGGCTTTTATGAACATCAATTTTGAACTGATGACGCTTCCTCCACCTGCCTTCTTAAGATCTCGGGAATTTGTAAAACTAAGAAAGTTGCTCCCTGCTGTTTTGCAAAAGGCTTTTACGCAGCAAACATTTTTTACAAGGGCAGTGGTCTCCCAGATATAATGATTTCCTTACAGAAGAAGAATGGTCAATAGCGCAGCAAACCAGTTCACACACAAAAGCATGGCTTAAGGGTGTATAGATGCACCTCTCATCTATATAAAAAAGAACAACTCACGGTGATGCAAGATGCATCTGCTCTGTACCAGTTAGCTTTTCGTTTTTGTTAATCGTACTAAGAAAGAATCGCTTGCAGACAGGAGTGCCACCAGCAGAAAGCAGCTTAAAAAGCCAGCGCAGAAGGTCAAAGCCAACATGCGCTCCATTATGTTTGAGATGTCATGTAACTCGGGAAATTGGAAAATAGCCCCGGCTGCTTTCTGCTATTAATAACGCCGAGCGCAAGCAGGATTCAATAAAGCATTTTATCTCGGGAGGAGAGTCCATTAAAGGCCGAGAGTGACGTGCGTGGTTGCAATGTGAATGGAATCGACTGAGTCATCACTTAAGCCTGAGCACAGCTACTGTGCAGGGGGCCAGCAAACCTGCATTTGTTCTCTGCTTTACAAAACAATCAGGTTCACAGTCAACACCTCTGCTTAATTCCGTAAAACTGACGTCTGCGCTGAGATTAAGGACCTGAACTGTACTACCATACCATTTAATTAATAATGGCAGATAAAAATAGCCTGCCTTGAATATTCTTGACTTTCTCTGGGGGAGAGTCAGTTCACGAAACAGCAAACAGCACTAATTCAATTGAAAATAATTAAAATCGCAGGTCATGTTTTAACCTGGGACAAAATGTCCTTCTTATTGCAATAATGATTGATAATTTGATTGATCTCCCAGCTTGGAAGCGGTAATGTACGGAAATGGCACTCAGCAGTGCACATCGGATTCCTAGCTCCAAACTATAGAAGCTCTCTTCAAACACATTTGCAGTGAAAGTGGGTGTTTACATCAGCAAAATATACAGTACAGTATGTGTCACAAAACACTGCTCTGCGGAGACCAGGTTTTCCCCGAAGAACTAGGTGAATGTAATTTATTGCTCAAACTAATCTGACTAATACAATAAAACTGCCAAAAACAGCACTGACCCCTTTCTGCACACTTCCTAAAAATATGGACTAAAATTGAGGCTACTGTAATGGAGTAGGTAGTGATCATGACCAAACAGCAGGAACAGAGAATCAAACAGAATATCCAGTTAGAAAGCAATGAAATAAAAGGAAAGTACAGTGCATTTACTGTATAAATAACAGTCAATGTTTACAGCACTAGCACAATGCTTCTTCTTTTTTAATATAAAAAAACAATTACTAGTGTTTTTATTAAACAGAAAAAAATGAAGAATCTTTACATTTTTTCTGTAACACATCTATTTTGTTTATATAAAATAAAACCGAGTACAGTAAATACTTTGTAAATGTATTCAAAAGCCTTCAAGCAATGAGGTGATCCGGTGTGTGCTACACCACAAAGTCAGAAACTCACAAGGAAGGAGTCCCAGACAAAATGGTTTCAATGCTGTGCACTGCCAAGTCAGTAGCAGTTTAGGTGATCATTTCTACTTTGCTTAGAAAATAAAATGATTCATTTTCAGCCCACATCTATCCGCATTTTCAAATCATTTCAGAATGAGCAGTTTGATACAGAACATGACCCAGTAGTGACAATACCAGAACATTGAAGAGGACTGTTGAACCTAATATTTGTACCATTTGGGAAAACTCCAAGACAAATCAATGCTTACTAAGAGACACTTTTATTTTACACCTGGTTAGGTATAATGAAAATGATTTGATCAATGAGGTACTTGCTCACACGAGCAAGGCTTTCTGGTTTTTGGTTACCAGGCACAAACAGAAGATGGCCTTCCAACAAGCAAAGGTAAATTTAAAAGTTAAGTCAAAATCTTGCATATATATATATAACATCCATGGCCACAAGGACTATATGCATACTGTAGTACCCAAGGACCAGTCCTTCTGAGACTTCAACAGAGTAAAAACCTGGTCAAGGAGAGGGATATAGTCAATACCTGTTGAAAGGAGTATTTATAAGATCGATTGATTCTAGAATCACTGCCAGCAATACTACAGTATGTTTCTATACTGTAGATTCAATTCCATCCAGGAACTCCCAAACTGCAATGGATGTGGAAGTCCACAAAAACGTAGAGGTGATGTGACCCATCACAACAAAACAGTCGGAATCCCCACTGAAATTTTTAAGCAAAGCAGACAAGAACTTATTCTACACCTCCACCTCCATCAGACGGATCTGGAAATAAAGAAAAAATCCGAAACGATTTCAAGGATTCTCTGACTGTGACAATCGTTAAAGAAACGTGACTGGAAGTTAAAGAGGAATCTTATCGCTGTCCAGCAGGTTTATTGCTAGAATTCTCCTCCTGAACCATCTTATTCCTCTTCCTCTTGCTGTAGAGCCTCCCTCAGAATCCCAGTGTGGATTTCGACTCTCAGGAAACACAGACAATGATTTCCACAGCCGAAAATATTACAAGGAAAAACGTTAGGAGCAACACTAACCTCTCTACTAACTATTCTTTAAATTGGCAAAGGGCTCTGACTTTGTGAGGAACTTGGGAAGGTCTTCTTCAGTATGGATGTTCTCTAAAATTCATCAGTGATATGGCCTACTGAATGGACAGTAATTTATTCATCTCCTAACTCTAGCCCAAAATTTAAAACCTGACTGCAGTTAGACACCGGTACACTAATTATACTCAGGTACTGTATATGCCTTAATAGAAATGGGCTTGTAGACAACTGTGAAAACGATTCATATGAGAAGATGGGATTTGCACTGAACATTCAGAAGACCAAAACTCCCCAGCCGCAAGCCCCAGACACACACAAACCTGGAGCCACCACTTCACATTAACAAGTATCTGAAGAGAGTAGAACACCCATACCTTGAGAGTTATTCTTCCTGGACGTCTGATATTAATGAAGAAATCCTGCATCGCCGGAAATGTACAAACGGTGGCTTATGCCCTCTGACTAAACAGTGGGGCAATTCTCAAAAGTGATGGCCTACTGTGGCCAGGAATAATGGACTTTTTCCTACTTGACTGTACAGTAAGGGGCAGAAATGTGAACAACATAAGGAGACACTTTAAAGGAATGGAGCTATATCATTAACACTCTTTGTAGAAGATTTTTTTGTATCAAGTGGGAGGACAGGTTCTAACAACAGTTTTTTTTTTCTCTGCTAACTAACACTGTAGCTATGATTATTCACCATCAGAGTTGTTTGGTTAGTTAACCAAAGATTCCAGTTGCTTCTGTGTGGCATTTATGAAACTTAAGAATCTCGAAACAAAGCTGCAAAGTATATTTGGTTCAGTTAGGTAATTGTATAATATCACTTATTAATATATTATTTCCTATTAACGGCAAGAGATAAACGGAGCTGCACAGATAACACGACACTTCCCTGCAGAATACTTTTAGAGAAGGCAAATGTTTGGGAAGTTCTGGTAGACACTGGTGCTAAATACACAGACGTGTCTGAAGCCTGGAGCAGAACACAGGAACACCCTATTTCACTTTGTGTGAGAACTCAGGCACAGAAGATGATAGCACTTGAGGGGAAAAGCTGCAGTTGTTACTTGGCTAACATTCTACTATGAACTGGCATGCCAACAACGTTTTCCACTGTGGGAAAAAATGAACACAGCCTTTCTTGGTTTCCTTGTGCTAGGATGTGCCCTGTCAATATTTACATACTCTCAAGTTTTTTTTTGGGTGGGGGGGTTGTTTTTGGAACTACATTATTGAAAATCTCTCTCTGCTGCTTCACAAAACATCTCACAAATGTTTTGTAGTGGATATCTGTGTGCATGCAGAAGCTATTCAATCTTCTGAACATTACAAGCTCAAAACCAAACCAAACATCTGGGGGGATATGTGACCCTTAACACAGATTCAGGTTAATAAGAGGTGTAGCCTGTAAATGGTTCGATGTATAACTGTTGAAGCAGTTCAGGTGGGTACTGTAGCTGCATCAGCATGCGTAGTCTGCAAAGGAACGAGTAAAAGGTTTCTTCCATGGTGAAAAGAGAAAAAAGAAAACAACTTTTCAGCTGTGGAGACTTCATCGGGATTAAGGCTTCTTCAGCTTACACCCGATGAAGGCTCCACAGCCGAAACATTGTGTTTTTTTTCTTCTCTTTTCAGCATGGAAGAAACCTATTACTTGGTCCTATGTAGAACTGTTGTTAACAGCTGTTTTCTGAATTTATTTCTTGGATTTCTTTAGCAGTTAGGTTGCACCCTGACTGTAAATTTAAGGAGACTTAACTTTATAATGTTAAACACTAAAATTATAGTTGTTTCACTAATATATTAGCTTCCTTAAGTTATTCCTTGCTTACCGGGTGAAAATGTGTTTCTAAAGAGAGGCATAAAACATTTCATCTGTGATGCAGCATATACTAATGTGTAAGGGTTTCATGGCCCATTTATGTCAGAAAGCAACTTTAAAAAAGGGAACAGCTTTCAAATCGTGGCAGTGAGAATTATATTGCACAATCTGTGGATCTACTTTTACGTTGCAAGCATGCAAACGTTAGGAAGGAAGCCGAAGAGCGCAAATGAAGACGGCTAAGAGGGAAAAAAAAAGAAAACAGCTGTTAGCTGTGAGCACGTTCAGGGTCAGGAGTGAGTTCTGACCATGAACATTTCCAGTTTTGACTATAAACCTCCCCCTCTCAAACAATTGGCTTTGAGAGGTCACTGGCAGGCACCTCACCTGGCTAAAATCTGGGTCTCTCTCCAAATTTTCTGTGAGTGATTAGGGCTGTTGAAAACACCAGTCATGTGCATGGAGGGAGCTGCTGCCTAGAGAACCACTCCATACTCACTGAGATTATGTTTCTACAGCGAAAGCGTGATCACACTATGCTTCTGAGCTAGGTTAGTGATTGCCATCTATTTCAGGCAACAGGTCACGTGCCCCAGTGCCGTATCCCAAGCCTTTTAAATCATTTAAAAGCCCTGCAGCCATCAATTCCAGTAACATTTGGTTCAGTTTCCCAGGCTCAGCTATGGAGTTCTGAACCCACTCCTAGCACTGGCAGGCAGTTTTCGCTCAGTTGTTTCCAATTAAAATCTGCTGAAGTCATCAAAATGGGCGGCGGCGCTGAGCCCTTGCGATATGAGGGTTTGAATTTACATGCATTTCGCATGACTCCCCACAGGCTTAAGTATATTGACGTTTAGAAGTTAAGCTCTTGCATGTATTGTTAGCAATTTTATTATGCCCATTGTTCCCAATTTAAATGTGACTGCAGATCTTTTACTTGGCAAGGCTATAATGCAAAATCACGCCCACAGCAGCCATACAAAGAGCTTCATAAATACTTAATTTTCAAACAGTTTTCCTCTCCGTTTACTTGAAGTTACACCTTACTACTTAACCTTAAACTAAAGGTGAAATTCTGTCCGGAGATCATTTAGGTACAGTATATAAACAGTTTTTTTCCCCTGTATTTTGTCCCACTTTCTCATTTCTATACACCTTGCTGGGACGCATTTGAAGTCAGAAAAACTGGAGAAAAAAATCCGCTTGATGTGGTCTCAAGCTGGGTTTTCAAAACATGGAACAAAGCTGTGTTCTAATTTTCCAGCAAATAAATCTGATGACATTCCTAAAGTTCTGCGCAATTTCAACGTTACAGATCCCATGCAACAGAATGGAAACGCAAGAAAACGGAAGAAAGAAATCTTAAATCGTAAGATGCCAAACTGACCAGGTTTAAGAAAATGACACTATGGATTCATTCAATAGGCAGCTGGATGTTGTCTTTGGATCACATAGCAGCAAACATCCAAATGAACTGGATGGCAGAATAGCTTCTTCTCGTTTCTCATTAGACTTGGTGCTCTTATGTCAGGCATACAATACCTCCCCCTCCCACTGTCATACTGTATATAGCAATAAACATTTATGTTAGTTTTGCAGAAAAAACAGATTCATTTCACAGCACAAAGGGCTGGTTATTTCAGATATATGTATTCGGATTTAGATTGTTTAAAATCTAAATATCTCCTGCCTTGCGCCCATTGCTTGCTGGGATAGGACTGGCTCCTCCTCGGTCCTGTATTGGATAATGCAGGTAGAAAACAGTTGGAAGGAAAAAGCCTATCGCATAAAGTATGTAGAATAAGGTAGAAGGTATTATCTACTTTCCTACTTTAAGAATACTATTTTTAAAAAAGAATGAAGCGCAAAAATATGTATAAAAAAATCTAACATGGATCGCAACCATTTACTATAAAAAATCCAACAGGCAGTGCAACTATCTGTCTAACTCTGACATAATACTAGCAGTGAAACAATGAGGGCCTCAGTGAAGGAAGCTATAATTGCTTAAGAAAT
Organism: Lepisosteus platostomus; assembly: GCF_059453375.1. Classification (NCBI taxonomy): domain Eukaryota; kingdom Metazoa; phylum Chordata; class Actinopteri; order Semionotiformes; family Lepisosteidae; genus Lepisosteus; species Lepisosteus platostomus. Next base: position 52,601,279 of record NC_142618.1, read on the forward strand.
GACAACTCACTTCATTACCTTTTCCGATTTTCATTGTGCATTCTGCTATTCTGGGGATAAGTGGTGTTATTTGGCAGCATTTGCACACTTTATGTAAATGACAATGGCAATTTCAGAGCTCAACATACAAAGCCATACACAATCTCCCTAGTATGATACTACAGTGGCACACAGGACAAAACTGGAACTATGATTTGCACAGCCATAGTTCCTTAAATATATGCATAAAATCTTGCTAGTTTAGAATACGATTGCTCTAAGTAGGAAAAGTCTCGGTAATGCTGGCTTTTATTAAATTAATTATAAATCTATCTTAGGCTGGTCATGCTTCTTTTAAGGTCAGAAAACATTAAACATTCATCACAGGGTAACTAGAGATCACACTGACTACAGATTAACTATGCAGGAAAAAAGCACACTCAGAGCTCAGATACAATACGAAACAAGGATTTGCTGAGCAGTACAATCTCACTATCATTTAAACAAAAGGAATCCAGTGAAAAAGGGAAGTGCTTATCTTCGTCAGCACACAGTGAAGATGACATATGGCATAGAGAACAATTATGTAACATACAAACAAGCCTGAATAAACTCTGCAAGATGCCGTCTGTAATAGGAGCTCCAGAACAGATGTTCTGGGCTTAACAACACAGTAACAGGGTGCATGAAGCGTCTCTCCTCACCCCCACAAAAAAAACAAAGACCACTGTGCAGCTTGCCAAATGTATAGTACAGCATTTCTATACTACAGAATGATCACCATCAACCACGTTTCATAAACCCCGTCTTTACAGGACTATTCTCAGTTTTACACTGCCTGTCTAGTGCCATTTTATTCAAATTGGCTTCTGGTTAGGCAGTATGAAAAAAAACAAAGCACCTAGAAATCTATCTGCATTCAAATGGTCACAGATGCAAAAACCCTCGATTTTTTTGTTCTCCTCTGAAATTCAAACACGGGCTGTAACCAAACAATTATGCAATACATCCTCTTCTCCTTTCTGTCGAAAGCTGTACCTGTGAATTAGTGAATGGGCCACACAATCGCTGATTTGGCAATATGCATGGGAGGGAAACCTGTAGTGCCACCCAAAATGTTCCTTCTCCATTCAGAAAACAGACAATTCCCAGAAAACTCTTCAGTTTAAACTCTAGGAATTCGTCTTCCAGGAAATCAGTGTGCACTTCCAGCAAGACTATCATATAAACTCAGCAAAATAGTAATGTCATCTTCAGAAAAAAGCCCCAGTCCACACTAGCACAAGCAAGTTTGTAAACTGGGTTTAAAGCCTGATTATCAGTACCCTAACTCTACACAATTAGAGCACCCAGTCTACTGTCAAGAGACTGTGTTACATTAATTTGGTTAGTGCTTCGGAACTGTTGGACTACTGTTCTATTAAAACGCTGCAAGATTTTACTTGAAAACATGAAAGCAGGAGAATGACCATAACAGCAGTGTTGTACAGCTCAAACAGAAGAAAAAAAATTGACCATGATTGACCATGATGCACTTAGGTGTGTACTGCATAAGAGCTTAATTAACTCATTAGTTAAAGGACTGAATGGGCATTAAGTTGGTGAAGATTAAGCAAGAAAAACAGAAAGTAGTCAACATGCTTGGTTTTTTAAGAGAACAATACCCTCATGTTATCATGAGTTGGAGGTTGCAACCAGTCAGTGCAATGTCGTTCACCATCTGATGCATTTATTGCCAGCAACCTAACCTGGCAATACATTAGAGTCCAATTCTTTTGGGCCATGATGTGGGTGACCCCAAGTTATGACACCTTGCCAAGATCAGTGGGGAAGTCCAAGTGTGATAGTCTGACATGCCAACTTTCCAGAAAGACGTTTTAAATTGTTGAATACAGAAATTCTTATTTTTAGGCAGCACGATTACCCCAGGAGAAATACTTAGTAAAAAATCAGTTTTCTCTTGTTAATATTTTCGGCTGTTGTTTCATCCATCCTGTTTCTAACCTCTTTATGCATTACAGGGTTGTGAGGGGAGCCGGAGCTTATCTCAGCAAGCAAGGGGAGTAAGGCGGCATAAACTTTAGATGGGACACCAATTTAGCTACCCGTACGTCTTTTGACCGTGGAAGGATACCGGAGCACCCAGGGGAAATCCACATGAACATGAGTACAAACACCATGTTAATAGCACCCCAGGAATTTAACCCAGGGTCTCAGCACTGCAAGACAGCAATGCTAACCACTATGCCACTATGCCTCCCTGGTGTTGTTAAATATAAAGTACAATTATTTCATGATTTGATCAGAATTTTGTCTATATAATCAGAAGGCAGTCAGTGATCCATCACAAAATATTTTTTGGAGGGGCCTAATGATAACCCACTGTGAATTAAAGCATATGAGTCACTGGACAAGGGCTTCAATTCAACGAGTCCATTCTATTAAATTAACTTAATAATTAACAATATCCATTTCCAATAAAGAAACTGGGTCAATGAAACAATGATTATCCACTCTTTTAATCACTTAATCATGATTATTTAATATGCTATATATTTAACATAATTTCTAAACACAGGTGCTTCAGAGACTTAAACACTAATTTTCAAATAAAAACCACCCTCCTAAATCAGCAGATACATTTAAAACTGGATATCCCCTTTTTAAAAGCCTACAGATAATTCTGTTGATAATACACTAGGTTTTCCAGTCATTGAACGGTCAATGGCTTAATGGTATTAGAATAAAAAAACTTTCAGTATATAGTAATAGCCCATGTTTAACTCAGATACCAGTAATAATCAATTTATAATAAGCAACAGAGTTCCAGCCTCACTTTTTGAAGCAGAGAAGTCTTCTGTTCTATTTTTTAACCAAATTCTCATTTTCTCAAAATATTTGATCAGGCCCATTTAATTTGCCTAGATAAATTTCACACTTCAGATATTGTGTTTCACAGACATTATATCTAGTGCCGCGTGCTTCTTTCAAATCATCATCTCTTGATTAAAAAATGTAAATATTACTGAACATATAAAGAGATCAAAGAATGGTAACCACAAATGGTAACGTTTTAGGTGTAGCAAAAATGAGAATCAAAACAGAGCTTCAATAAAGACCTGGTAAAAACTTTTGTGTGCCTTTATGAAAAATGGCAAAGAGCCTGCTGATCCTTCAATTAACCTCTCCTTCATTATATCAAAATGCAAAATACAGTTAAGAGGTCATTCCTCTGTTTCTGGTTGGAATTAAGTTTTCTTATACCAATTTGTTCTGCTATATCATAACAAAATTCTTTGTTGACTCCAACAAAGCATTTTCTCACAAATCCCAACCACATCAAATATCTCAATGGATGTCTTCTAAGATATTTCTGAAGGGTTATGTTATAACCCTTATCTTATGGGAACAATGATCAGAACACATATGGTACAGTTCAGTCCAGAATGGTAGTCCTTAACAATAAAAGCCTCTTTCTTAAAAGACAGGTGCTGTGCCAGAGATGATGATAGACAAAAGAACAAGATTAAAACTAAATGATATTCTAACACAAATGAAGACCTGTTCTCACTTACCTGGTATGACCCTGCCTCTAGCACCATCAACCAAAACAACAGTACAAGCAGGGTTCAGATAAGGAACTCTGAAAGAAGGTCACAAGAAAGCCACATTTACTCCATGCCATACCGACAGAGCAAGGCAGCGATGTTTTTTCAAATGTCAGGCTGGCGAATGAAGCCTTCATCACACAGTGTGGTTCCAAGCTCCAGCCGATAAACAAGAGTGAGAAAAAAAAATCTGGGGCTGATAGTGGGCGTTCACCTCCACCGCGATGCATCGGTGTTGGCGAGGAGAGTCATTTGGGCTTCTCTAGTCACGACGCTGGGAAGCACATGTTGACATGTGCAAAACATAAACAAAACTCCCACAGGCCCTCTTGAAAAATAAAGCCATCGGAGAAAGTGGGTGTGTTCGTCGTGTGCTTTCAAACCCACACACCAGAGTGAGCATGACTGTTTTTTCCAGGCACAGGACTTTCTGTAGAGTTCTTCAAGAAAACGCCAGCCGAAGAAATGCATCGAACACCGAACATCGGACGCAAAAAAAAAAGGAAAAAAAATTAGGGTTTTCCAGTGTGCAAACTGAAAAGAGTAGATGTCACTGAGGTCCCAAGGCTCATCACCACCTTTCGACTAAATAAAGGTCTTTCTCCAGAGTCCTAAACACTCCGTATAGGTAGTACTACTGCATAGGTAGAAACATTCAGTCAAATGTTTCCTGCTGCTGTTCTCTCAGAGACCAATCTGAGACTTCAAAGATTTGTTACACTAAATTTACCACATCTTTTACTCTATAACTCAAAATGACCTATATTTTACATAAATATATTTAGAAACGACTTCAAAGCATCGGGGAAACTTTAACTATGGCTTTTTCGAGCTTTGCGCTAGACTAGTCTGAAGCTAGTTTATTAGTTCTAATGTCAACAGCAGAATCAAACTGAGGTTCAATTTTTCCAAAATGGAAACCAAAATAATACTTTCATACTGTAAATAAGAGACCTGGGAACATGCATTTTTTAAAACATGCACTCATAAAAGGAGTGTGGTCCCAATCATTGTGGTTTAAAGTCACTTTCTATGATGACTCAAAACTTTTGTTTTTATCTTAACTATGAGTAAAAGAAAAAACAATGTTATATTTATGGTCTGGAACAAAAATCGACTCATTTCTACAAAACGATATGTTTCTCAGAATTAAATCTTGCTTTTTATTTACTATAAATGCTACATACTGATAGCACCTCTTGCTAGGATGTACGTTTTCCCTTTAATCTACTTAAATGTCATTCTTTTATTCTCTGGAAGCCTCACCCCAGTTCTTAGAATGTAGCTATTTACCACAACCGGTATTCTTAGAGTTAGGGCAGCATGGAATCTGTCTATAGCTCAACCTAAATATAGATGTTTTATAAACACTCACTTTGATACCAAAAGCCACTGTAAGTGTTGTTATTTATATGCCTATAAAGAAGCAAGCTTTAGTTCTAAAATTATATAAAACACTTTCTGAAAAGTTTAAATGAATCTCAGTTAAGACATTTAGGTTCTGCATTATATAATATGTACCCCAGCCTAGTCAGTTTCTGTTATTTTAGGCTGATGGTCATGCTTTTACAGTAGGTCATGGTCAGTAAACTAAATATTTGGAAGGTAAATTTAAATTTCCAAAAAAAGTATCCATCCCACTGCTAAATACATTCTCTAAAAACTGTAGATTGCTTTATACAACAATCATTCTGGCAATAAGTTTTGCTTTAAACTTAAAATTACTCTTAAGATTACTTTTTTAATGTTTTACATTATCCATACACTGTCAATGTTAAAAACAAAATGTTATTTGTCTCCATGAGGCATATATTTGATCAATTAATATAACAAAATCACATACAATATTACCTTCTCCCATTACATAAAGTTCAGTACAATGTTCCAGATATGCTTAATAATTCTGGCAGAAAAAACAAGATGAATAGCGACCTGGGTTCTAGCTGAAACACAACCTTTCTTACAATTCAATTCAAACTCGGAGACTTCAGACTGAGCAAACCCTAAGAATGCATCTTCCATATTTTATTATAATGTTTCTCCGCATCATTTCCTGTCATAACATAGCCAAACACAAAATATACAGGGGCTCATCTGACCAAAAGAAAATAAGAATGCAGCACTGACATATACTGTAGCCACTACATTCAAAGGTAAAAGCTCAGGTACAAGAAGTCTGCCTGTTGTCGGTTGTCTAAATCCATATTCAAGCCTGTGCGTGATTTTCAGCAATGTGTTTTTATTTAAAATACAGCTTTAATTATATTTGAGAATGTGGATTCCTTGTGATCTCTGATCTTAACCCTATTTCAAGGCTCCTCAAGAAGAAAACAAGCTGGAATTAGTTTTTGGAGACAGTTTTCCCAAAACACAAGCAGAAGGGGAAAGTGAGGAATGGACCAAGCTATTATTTTAACAATTACTTAAGAGCTAAATACAAAAATAAAAAAAGTATAATATGTCAAATATATAAAATTGTAGAATACTGTAAGGTCTGAACAATCCTTATTCCTCAAATACTCCTTACTTTATAAATTAAAAGAAGGCTCATATTTCCCCAAATTGTAACCTAAGGGATGCGCCATGTAAATATTTCTAGGACATGAGATCTATAATATATGCACTCCCACAGAAGGTACAGAAAACCAAACGTTCTGTACAATATATTAAAATTCCTTCAGTAAGATTTTGCCGGAAGAACCTTTCTAAGCACTGAAACACTGCATGGGCTGTCGAAGTCGGCACATTTGCTCTTCAGGTCTAGCGTGTGAAAAAAAAAAAAGCGAGCATGTCGTAATCATTTCTGAAGAAACACTTGACAGGCAGCGCTCGCTATAAAGGGAAAGTGCATTTTTATGCGTCTGCATCACGACTGCCGCTGAAGACACTTCCCCTCTGGCGTCCCGGACTCGTTCTTCCCCTGAAAGGCCAAAGGGGGCAGTTGATGTAATCACTTGGCTCAGCCCTGCTTTTCCACGATACGACAAATAACGAAGCCAGGAAGCGGCCAAGAAAACAGACAGCAGGGCAGAAACGTCTGCCTGCTAAGAGCTTCCAGTACAGCGCGACCGACTACCAGCTGGAGAAGACCGAAACAAGCCAAGCAGATGCAGATGAAACAAGACGTGGTTGCCTAGACTGTTAGTGCACTGTTGCACCAACCAGCAACCAACAGCGTAACAGTCACTTTAGTTCCAGTCCTGAGCTGAATGGCCACTAATGTTCTGTTACCAGCCTACAAGTGCGTCCAATGACAAGCAGCAACATACCGTACCTTTCTTAACAATGCTAATACTATGATATCTGAAAGTACTAAATGAGTAATTGGAAATATTTACATTTGCAACAGCTATGACTTGAGTACTATTTGACTAACAACCACCCAAATACAGATCGTTACTCTTTCTGCAACCCGATGCATAGTTTCCAGTGACTTGTAATATGTAAGTCAATCTTCCAATATCAGACAGTATCTTGCACAGCACAGACATCTGAAGTGGGACCATGCATCTCACCTTCTCTGAAATGTAAGAGTTTCTTGAAAAGGGGGTACCTTTCACAGCTCCTACAGATAAATTCAGTGCAGAAAATATTTTAGCAGCACTTCTTGACCGTTACTAAAGCAGCTTCTTTGAGACTCTACTCCCCATTTCACAAGTGAAGTGAAAACGTGCTATGACACTTAAACAGAAGATACTGCAGCCCTTTGCCGATGAAGTCAGGTTATTTATAACCACGCCTGAAGCCCTGCCCATGCAAAATTAAATTTGAATAATTGGACAAAAATATTGGCGCTACACAGTAGTTACAACTTGGGCAGTTAAATAAAAAAAAACCCTGACAGGGTTTGGCACTCAGTTCCTTTTTGTCTGAATGACCTTTTGCTGTATCTTCCATTACAAAAATGACACTTGTTAAGTAAATACAAGCTTGTTAAGTTCATTTAGCATGGTTAACTTTTGTTTCCAAAGTTGACCTTTGATGGAAATGACCTTATCTAGAGAGTAAAGAGGAGTTAGCCATCAGCGGCATGAGCAATCTTTCTTTTTGAGTAATCTTTTATTCTAAAATAGATGAATCAGATGAAACATTAGCAGTGCCATCCAGTTCCAGTAAGAGTGTGACTGAAACATCTCAGCAATGATGCTAGTTGAAATGATGCTCTTGAGACGAACACATTTGCATATTTAGATATTTGACAACTGTGTCCTGTAAAACCATTTTGCAAGATGTAATAAGAAAGGTGCAAGAATATGAGATGCAAACAGTAAATTTTATTGATTCTTTATGCAAGTGTAGTCACACAACCTTAAAACTCAATCTAATAATTCAGAAACACAGTCTCCTACAAAGCCTCCTAATTACTGTACAAGTGTTCATGCATCACATTCTACATTACATTCTCCATGGGTTTACAACACCTTTAGTATGAAAAGGCTATGTATATGATAGAAGACCAATTATTTCAATGCATCATTAATTTTTCCATTATTAATTCAGGATTTATCTACTCTTTTAATGATTTTGAATTGCTGTTGGCCTGGGACAGAACAGGCTTTAATGTGGGATCCATTATCCTAATAACTTAAACATTACTTATCAATGAACCTGAAAATAAAGTTTCATTATGTTACTGCTCTCTGCCAATACTGAACTCCTTTGTGGGGGAAAAAAAAATGAGCACATTTTCACATTTGGAATTTTCTGTTAGCACTGCTTTTTTTGCGTGCGATATATCCATCGAAAAAGCAATACACATTAAATAATTATTCTCACCAGTTTCCTATAACTTATCATTTGCTTTTAAAGAAAAATGCCGGTTCTCTGTCAGCCAGATTATGAATGGTGTAGTACCTTATTGCCGCACCAGTGTCACAAGGAGAGGGGTGCTCAAGCTGATCTGTCTTTGCTATCAGCTGAGTAGAAACTCAGCTGTAAAAGGGAGGTACTTTATTAAGCAAGCTCAGCTGATCAAATGGCAAACAAAACCAACCTGGTAATTACTTGGAAGGGGTTTCTTAGTAACTAAAAGCACATGTGTGATTCTAATTAAGTGTTTGATAAACTCTGTGCTCAACCACAAAACCAAAAGAGAAAAAACCCTGCTTTAAGCGACAGCTTCCGGCTTCTGCGATAGGGCAAACCTGATGAACTATCTGCATTGCATTCAATTGCATTTTCTTTACCCTCAGGATCAGAAACAGGAGCGACTCCATCCAAATGTGTACAATATTCCTAATCATAACTGGGAGAGCAATTAAAACTCTAAAATTGAACACTTTTCCCATTTTGTCTTCCCTAAGAAGAAGAATGGATACATGGGGCTGGAAAAACGAACTTTTTATCACCTTTTATGGTGAATGCAAGATGTCACAGACCTAGAGTTTCAGCATCTCCACCGAGCATATTATTAACTTCTTACTTTATTACAGCGAATACTACTTAACACCAATATATTACACCATGAAACAATGTTTTATTTCACTAATCAATTTAATCGGAAATTCTCATTCATCTGGACGCGACGTGCCTCCCCTATGCAAGCAAGTGCTTATACAGTTATCATACCAGCCACAAGTCTAGGTAATGAAAATCATTTTGTGAGAAATACGAAAAGAGAAAGTGATACAGAATGGATAAACAAAACATTCTGTATTTGCAGTATAACAAAGGAGAGAAGCTAAATTAAGACAGTTTAATAGGTAATTTGTAATAATAATATTAGTATTACATATTATTATTTTGGTCTACTAGGACACAAGACAATGAACATTTTAAACACGATTAGGGTATTTGACCCATCTATCCCATTTGGTAATTAGTAGCTAATTGATTCAAGGATCTCTTAGAGACATTTGTAGAAGGAAGCCAGGCTCCATCGCTTGTTCCATACTACCTCAACCCTTCAATTAAATAATCATTTGAATGTATTCTCTTTTCTAGAAACCAATTCTCAATCTAAACACACACTTCCCCAGATGCTACTGTCTGTCATTTCTTCCTAGGTAAGACTAGGAACTTTTCACAGAACATTGCGTCTAATGTCCAATATTTCACTGAAGTGAACACTATACTGTAAGTGTGGCTATTTTAATACAGCATTATGTGATACCCTATATGACATCAGATTTGACTGGATAAAAAATCCTTGAACATCAACTACAGTAGTGTAAATTTGTGTGATATTCAAGGCCAGAACAAAAACCTGTGCAGTACATAAAAAAACAACACTGTCCTACTTAACAGAGGTAAACATTGAGTTGTAAAGCATTTAGCACCCCCTGTTTCCCCCTTGAAGTTCTACCTGTAGAAATTCTTGAGAAATCGATTCCAAACATTGCATGTAAGGGGAAACAAATCTGACCACAGAAGAGCATAATTAAAAGTGATGTGCATGCCCCTTTCCCCACATGTTTAGATTTATAGATTTAGAAAGCTTAGGAAATACCAGAATCTTCTAAACCGGGGAGGGAGGAAGCAGGAGGCAGTTGAAAGTACAGTAGTTTCAGTAATGTCAGTAGTAGTGGGACAGTTCTCACAGACCCTGGGTGGTCACTCATAACACTTCTTGCTTATTACCGCTATTTGGAAAGTAGGGCTTTCACCGATTTGGTCATCAAGAAAGGCACGATGAATAAATGCCTTAGAGTGGTTTATCTCTATATAGGACTGTGGAAAGACCTGAGTAACTTACTGACAATGTTCTCATAAGAAGAAATGAAGTCACTCCTGGTACCTTTGTAAACAGCTGAATAGCTAACAATTAATATATCACTCCCAAACGGGCATCTAGGACTATTCAGGTCATCTTTCACAGGGAGTCTGCCTGAAAACAAGAGTTTTACAAGAAACTGATCATCTTAATATCCATGAGGTTCACGAAAGTGATGGTAATAAACTAGGAAAAAACGTTAAAAGTTTTAGAAAAAAGAACTCGTGTTCTCACTTACCACAAAAAGTAACATGTCATCTTTATTTTTTTTTAAATGGCAGTCCCAGCCAGCCTGTTGTTTTTACTCTGTACTCCATGTGTATTTGAGTCAGCCGTTATGAATAAGGGGAATGTCCCTTGAGCTTATAAAGGCTGAACTACGTATAGGAGGGTCGTGTTTATTTTGGTACCACAAAATCAAATCAGTAGTAGTAGGACTATCTGTACAGTGTTAACCCTTTCCTTTCCAGCCTTCCACAAATAAAATACAACTACATCACTATCTTTCACACTCTTACACACGTTAGATGGGCATTGTATGACAGTGAGTGTACAGCACAACTGCAGTGCTCTTGAGTCTTCTACAGCATGACAGCTGATGGCACATACTGCTGTCGATCACCAAATGGCACCATGTAGCAGTTCATAAGAATCTGAGGTAAAATAATAATAAGAATAATAACAATTCCTCACTGACTGTACAGTATATAGCGTTTTTCTGGACATTCCACTTAAAGCGCTTTACAGGTAATGGGGACTCTCCTCCACCACCAGCATTGTGCAGCCCCACCTGGATGATGCGACGGCAGCCATAGTGCGCCAGTACACTCACTACACACCAGCTATCGGCAGGGAGCAGAGAAGAGTAATGAAGCCAATTCACAGATGGGGATTATTAGGAGGTCATGATTGGTAAAGAACAGGGGAAATTTGGCCAGGACGCCAGGGTAAAATCCCTACTTAATGTACTAACTACTGGACACCTCTTATTTATCACTGCCCATCATGATGCATTAGGACCCACACAGACCACAGGGTAAGCTCTACATACTAGTCCCACTAATACCTCTTCCAACAGCAACCTTAGCTTTTCCCAGGAGGTCTCCCATCCAGGCACTGACCAGGCTCACACCTGCGTAGCTTCAGTTGGCTGCCAGTTGTGAGTTGCAGGGCGATAATACAGGCACATAAATAATAATACAGAACTAAATTTGTATTCAATTAACTCAAATCTGAATAAAGCAACTGTAATGAAATCTGAATAAAGTAAAAAAAAAAGGAGGAATCTTTTATATTGAATTAGTTTTATTATAAATCCAGTACACTGCCCTCATTCAGCAGCAACACTTTTTTTAATGAGACCGAGTTCTCGGGTATATTTATTTGGAACTTTATGGGTGGCGATGCAACACTAGCATGACTGAAATGAACCTCACAATGACTAGCTGGAAGGGCATAACACATCTGGACAAACTTCCATTCATAACAGACTACAATACCTCTGGGCCTCATCATGCCTGAATCTAAATGTTGCCATCTTGAAAAAAAAGCTACTGTTTTGTCTTCTTCAGTCAGAGTTTTCTCTTAACTAGCTCGATGAAAGACACTTCAGACCTTCAGAACTGCCAGCTTGTCAAGTGTTAGTCTTCCTGTGTAAACAAGTATATATATAAATTGAATGTTCACGATGACACATCTTCACATCGTTTCAGATAAAAAGCCTGCACAGGCCCATTTATACAGGCTACACTATGTGGGAACAGTGAAAATTCGATAAGCATCTGCTTCAAATACCATAAAAAACTTTTATTGTATACTGCAATTTGTATACTACAAATTATTTCTATCAATGTATTTCATAAAAGTACATTACCTACTTCATTGTCAATTAATACTTACAGGATACAGTATACATCCAGAAAAATCAATAGCAAGAAAGATTCTCTTATTTTTGGAAAAAATATTTTTTTGTGCTATGAACATTGGAGACCAATTTTGTTTTAGATTTAGATATTGTAAAGAAAACAAGTTCAAAATCAACACAAAATGCAGCCAAAGCCTTCTGCAAATCCGCAAAAATCCAGCAATCAGATGTGGTAATCGCTTTAAATGCGGATGTGAAATTTAAGACAAAAATAATAAATATCCTAAATTCAACCGGAATTGTTGGATCTGTTGGTCTCTGGAAAGGAGGGAAAAGAGGAGACAACAAAAATGTCCTAAATGTCTACTGATAGGAAGCAGATGCTGCACACCAACAGTGACCATTCAATTAAAAATATACCAAATGATTAGTTTATTTGTTTTAAAAAATGTGAAGTAATGAACCTAATAACAAAATTCAGACTAAAGACATGTAGAAGCGATCCTCTCTCATGATTATAACACAAAACCAACAATTTTATAGATCAAAAGGGATTCAAAGATACACTTAGATGTAAGGATAACCAACAATATCTCCACAGAGGAAAACTGACATTCTGTATGAAACAACATCATTGTAAATTATTCTAATAATTCTCAGACACCGGGAAGTTTTAATATGTGATCCACAGTTATGATCATTCATTCCCATTTCTCCTAGATTTGGTTTTAAACAAGACAGAAGCTGAAAAGATTCTTTGCTTTTATCCATGTACTGTACAAATGGCCAGGTTCAATTCAAAACTGATAATGAGAGAATCACAAGGTCACCATTGTGGCAGATGTAGACAATAACACAAGAAATATTACGGTAAATTTAACCAGGCACTTGTGTTCAATATTTTATTCATTGCAATTCATCTCACATGCTGTACAGTACTTGCCTCAAAGCTTGTGAGGGATGACCTATATTGGACAAACTAAAAGACAGCTGAAAGTTCTAAAAGCATCAAGCTGCAATCACAAATACTAGTATATTATGCAACAGAAAGACATTACAAACCCATGAAACAAGGTTCTGCTCCAAGTTTAAAACTCATTGTGATAAAAAAGCAATAACAAAGACAATCACTTAGGATATTCCCTAACGGGTTTAAAGGAAAAAATCAGAGTTTAGTCCACCTCCAATTCACAATAACACCACCATTTCATCATATTATAGGATAATGGATTATGGTCTTTTGTCTGTAGATAAGTTAGCAGGTCTATTGTTTCTACTGTTGTACTGTAATGTATACTTCATCCCTGCAAGCGAACTATTTAGCATACTATATATAAACTCACATCAGAATATGTTTAAAACATTCTAGAAGTTGAAAAATGTATTTAGAAATGAGAAAAGTGATAGTGCATTCTAACTCAGTGACGTCACATTTAAAAATTTTCGGGGGGGCGGTTTCATTCATTCAAATGGATGAACGTTCGCTTAAAAATGTTAATTTCTGGAGATCCCTGGACCTCTGCCTTTTTTTTTTAATATAAAAGACAACTACTTTCAAAAATCTTTAAACTACGTAAAGACCTTAAGACTATATAATTAAGAAATGCCAATATTTGTACAGAGTCTTTCATTCTGAAGGATCTCAAAGCACTTCCCATACAGTTTGAGGCCCATGTCATCCACCACTTAACCACAGCTCCCTACCGAGTTACACACAGCTGCCCCTCTGCACCAGCAGCCTCAAGACACAGCATGATCAGCGCGGGGAAATTACTTCACAAGTTGAATGAAGAGGGAGATACAAGGAGAACAGATTATGCAAGACCAGAGAGGATTTTAGCCAAAACACTAGAGTTAATACCCCTACTCTTAGAAACAGTATCGCAGCGTTAATGACGAAGTACTCAGGATTGCAGTTTGAGATCTCATCCAAAGTATAGGGCCAATAACAGCATGGTGTGCCTATTAACTACACTGGGCGATTGGTTTAAAGGGAACAGTGCTATGTATTAGTCTATTAAGACCACTTACAAAAGCAACATGGTTTATTTTAGAAAACTGTTGTCACAGTAATGAGCAGGCCCAGTCTTTTCAAGTTTCTGAGGCTACAAGGAAGGTGATAACATGCCTATACAATTGAACACCCGTCTTCCAACTGCATTATCCAATATGGGGTTGCGGGGAAGCCAGAGTCTAACCTGGCAAGCAACGGGCGCAAGGCAGGATACACCCTGGAAGGGGCAGCAGTCCGTCACAGGACACGCACACTTCCAACAGTATGTCTATGGACTGTGGGAAGACACTGGAGCACCTGGAGGAAACCCACACACTGCAAGGCAGCAATGCTAAACACTGCACCATCGTGACACTGCTTTAAGTGAATTTAGAAATGGTTAAACATGAGAAAAGTCGGTTTGACCCCTTATGCTAATTTTCCATCTTCTTTAGTCACATAATCAATACAGGTCTTTTATCTGTTTGCAAAGCGAATTTCCCATCAGGGACAATGAAGGAAGTAAGCACAGGTCATACTAAGAACAACCCCTACTGACTGGAAAAGGACAATCAAGAATAGTCGAGCCAAAATTGATGGTGGAAAAAAGCAGTTAATCTGATATTTTTAAATAGGTTACTAGAGATACTAGGTAGCAGCCCATAACTGCACTGTGCACCCCTCACCCCAGTCTCCTCCCCATAAAAACATTTTAGAATCCTAAAGGGAATTCTTCTTGAAGGGAATTTAGTTCCTGCAGGAATGTTGTGCAGTATATCATGATTTTAAGATCTCCCTCAGCTGGCAAGAGAAAAAACAATGCCTCCTTCTCTCACTTAGCAATAATTAATGAGGATGGCTGTATGACATATAAAAATGGCACTAAAATAATGTTCATCTCAGAGTCACTGGCCCAAAACGCTCAACCTTCCCTTTCTTTCACAAGCAGTGCACACGTGAAGTCTCGCATGACAACCTGAATTTTTTCTCCCTTCCAAAGATAAACTCATTAAAAAGCTCATTTTAAAATGTAAGGGATAAAGGCAGAACAGAACTGCTTGAGTTTGTAAACCGGCAAAAGGCAATGAGAAATGTATATTTTGAAATAAATGACTGGGCTTCATTTCGATTTAGTAAATGTGGATGAGCTGTGCGTTTCGGGCATCTGAGAAAACAAGGGGCTTGAAAAGATCTGCAGATTTTGTTTTGCAATGTAAAGGATAAAAGACTCAAGCATGTTTTGCTGCAGGAAAAAAAACACAAATGTTCTAACTCTGAACCTCAGCCCAATTTGGAATGTTAAGGGGGATGCAAAAAAAAAAAAACTTGTGATTATCTGAATTTTACAATGCCAACAAGAAGTACTCTCAGTCTTTCCACTGCCTCCAGAATCTCTACAATCCCCTGTCTAGAGAAGGAACTGTACCTTTGAACAGCACAAGGCAGGAATGCAATGAGCCCGACTAAATATCTGCCTGGCTATATTCCCAGTCTACATAAACAGTGTGGGTGGTGACCACACTGTGAGGCCCAGCTGAAAGGAATGGAATTACTTGCCCAAAACATTTTTCCACCATTAGCTAACTCAACAGCAGCTAAGGCCTGTAACATACTGTACATAATAGGCCCGTTTCTGCCCAGAATGCTCCACCACAAGTTCCTCTCCACTCCCCCTCCCTGCTGCAAAGCTGGCTGGCTCTGAATCTGGAAAGGAGGGAAAAGTTCAATAACCTATCTTAATATCAGCTGATTTCACCAAGGCCTGGGGAAGGCACGACAGGAATGCATTGATGTGGGCACGAACAATTCCACTTTGTTCTGCATGGCAATACTAGCCACCAAGCTGAGGAGGAGAAGAAAAGAAAAATAACTAGACGCTGAGGAATTTTCACCTCCTGGCCTCTCTCACCTTTGGTACAGGCTTTGTAAAGCCTTGCTACATTAATGTTTTATCAGGCCACAGTAGTGACACCCACAGGTCACTCCCAGATGGAAACGCAACCAGGATACCACCAGGTCTCCCAGTTCCTCAAAACATCCTTTTTCCCCCTCAACGGGACGTTTGGCACAAACTGTTCTCAAGCCATTTTAGATGGCTCTGTATGCATGTTTTATAATCATGGAGATGAAAGGTGTTGTGCATTATGTAGGAGCATATTGCCAGTTACAACACATTCAAAACCAATTAGAGCTCAAAACACAAAAGTACAGTAAAGGGACCAACACTAAAAAATCGGAAAATTAACCAATATTTTTTCAAGTCTCAAACAGCAGTACCACAGCATTCTAACCCGTAGCAAAAAAAAAAACTATCTTTGCCTTCACATTTTTTCATTGTCACATATGTAAAAAGTGAACTTTGATTTGCTTTAAAGAAAAATGAAAAGTTACCATTTAACTAGCTAAACATTTAACACAAAACATTAAGAAGATGGCAAAATGCTAGAACATAGATCACCTCAAATTCTGAAAACCCTCTTTCCATGTTGTAGGAATGAAGATATAGCTCTATTCAAGATCCAGTTATTAGGATACAGGTTTTTATTTCTGTTTTTGGCCTGTACTAGATTTTCCAGTACTGTAGAATTCTAGACTCTGGAACTCATTGATTTGTACATCTGTGGTACCATTTTGTGTTGACTAGACCCCAACCTGAGGAGTGGACTGTTGTTACAGACAATGAGAATAATGTAGCACTGAGAAGGAGGGATAGAAATTGCTGAATAATAAACAAAAGAGGTTTAGTACCGAAACACAATGCAAGCTTTTTACACTTGCAGTGGCTTTACTGCACTCTAGCCTCATGAATGTCTGCAACAGTTTTTCGAAAAAGCAAAAGCCAGCTGCCAATTAGAGTACAAAGGGCTGCTTTTCCCAGCATTATCAGCTTACCCAAAATGACAACAAATACCATGGGGATAGTACAAAGATAACCCCCCCTGCAATACCTACGCTTCAATTACACTCCAAGATGAAAGATTTAAACTCTGAGGCTCCGTTTCTGTGGGTCAGAACTTAAATCGTCAATAAAGTATAGCTTTAGCAAGTGACTTCATCTCTTGACAAAGTAGGAAATAAACAGTTTCTCTCTGAATTCCACTTTTCATTAAACATTGTTTATAAGGCTTTTTTTATGTCACTTTGATAGATGTTCAAGTTTATTGCTTTACTGCAAGCTTTACTGAAGTTTCAATGAGTGAGGTACAGTATGAGCATTAATAAAGATCTTAGTGGTTTTAAAACCAGAAAATGAAAACCATACACAAACTGTGAAGATCTGTGCTGCGTCCTTGCCGTGTAAAACACAGTATAAAACACATTGGGGCTTTTTTTTTCAGCATGCCATGTTATTAAATTCAAAATCTGAATTTCACTGGAAATTTCAATGTCAAATATAGCTTGTTATAGTTCCCTATAAAGGCACTTGGAATCTAATATCACAGTATATCAGGCTACAAGCATGGTGAAGCATACAGATGTATGATAAAACATGATACAAACAAAAGAAACCATCACTGTGCAAAGCAAACCCAGAGCAGAACTATGGTTAGCTTGGAAATGAACCACCAGATAAAAGACTTGTATTTTTACCCCATGTGATGGCTAACCCAGCACTCTACACTGTGAAGTTAATTGGCCCACACCTCAACATAGTGGACTGAAATCAAAATATTTACAGAACAGTCTGATCCATAAATATGAAATTAGGCAGTGACTTAAAACATCATTTAAACAAGTGTAAAACTACATGGAAATTTGACAGACAAAACTGATGGTCTCTTCATCTTCATAGCTTCTTCAATTATATTATCTTATTGTATACATCAACAAGAATTTCCTGGAACATGGTGATGCGCAGGGGGTATTTCCCCCCTAAAAAAGGGACTTAAAAAGTGTACATTTGTTATGTTGTTATTTTCACTTCAATTTATTCAACTTTATCTTTTTTCTCTAGCCTTCCAAAAACTTTTTTAAAACAAAAAAAATAATCTTTCGAAGTGCGCTCATTCGCTACCAAGCCAAGCCCTAATCTTTTTTGCTCGCAGGGGGAATACCATAAAAAGGGGACTTTCGATTTCTGTGTCACGGAGATGATGGTAAACAAGGTTTAATAGCCATCTTTTAGTAAATGGGGATTTTTTTTTTGTTCTTTATCATTTGCATTAGCGTCAAAACAGGTTGGTTTTCAGCTGAAACCGAGTTTTGGATCTTAAAATAAATGACGCAAAATAACCAAAAAAATAACCTTACTTTCAAAATGAGTTTCTCTCATCTGCTGAATCTGATGAACCAAGTTTAAAAATACAAAATCCACAAATCAATCAGTGATTTGTCAATTCTGACTAATGCCTTCAGAACGAAATGATCCATATATTGTTTTATGACTTGTATTTATCATGTAAAAAAGGGCCGAGTTTATTGCAGTTGGTATCTTAACACAACAATAATTATTAAGTAGTAAATTATTAAGTATACACAAATCTGTTGTAAACACATCCGTTATTGGTATCTGACAGGAGGTTATAAAAGTTTTCTCCTAATTCGTGGCACATAAAAACGCCTCATAGCTGATCTCCTTATGGATCCAATACCTGGAATTGTGTTCTACCTGGTTCTTCTGTTCATTTGAACATGCCTGTGCGTCTGCACAATGCTCTGCACAGCCAAAGGATGTACAAGCTCCTACATTCTCTCCAAAGTGAAGTGCACACCTTGTGTCTTCTTTGGCAAGATATGTTCCTGAGGTGGCAACACCTCATTGGCCAAAATAAAACTCATGACATGCCAAACTCTTTGAGATGCATTAACAAAGCAAACATTCGATGTTCCTTCGAAATGGTTGAAAAGACAACATTAATCAGAGCCACTTTTTCTTTTGAAAAGGCACAGCAATTTCGAGCTGCCTTATTCCTCTAGAAAGAAGCAGACAGGCTTGATGATATCGCCCAGTAAAATGTGTTAAAGAGAATGAGTGATGAAAACAGAGGATTGCCCATCGCCTTCCGTGAGCAGAATCTCACATCCTAACCCACTAAAAAAAGTATACAACTCAAATGCTTGACGCTCAAATTACAAGAAATTGAAGACAAAGGACTTAAACCTTCTTCTTGTTTTCTAGTACAAGGTGACAAATCTCTAGTGAAGCATACTAGAGCATCTAGAACAGATTTAGCCCTCCTGTCTCCTGTGTCATTTCACCTCTGCACACCATCACATTCACGTACACCGGAGAAATTCCATTAAGTTCGCCACCAGAGTGAATAGCTGCATTTTTCCATCCAGAATTTTCCATGGCTGAGGCTCACCAACTGCATAGTTCTGTCTGGACACACAGCTTGCTCTACAGACAAATTTAAATGCCCAGTTGCTGGAAAAACCTGCAGCATCAAGGGACTGGAAGGCCAGAACAAATGTTTTGGTTTAAGAAAACACAGTCGAGAGAAATCTTCGCCTTCCAACAGAAAAATATCATTCCAACCATCAAGCATTGTATCATGGATTGAGGCTGCTTTGCTGCCTCAGGACCTAGGCAGATTGTTATTGACAGAAACACGAACTTGGAGTTGTATCAGGAAATCCTGGAGCCAAATGTCAGGCCATCCATTCGACAGCTGAAGCTGGGCTGAAAGCTGAACAAGACACTGATCCTAGACAGTACAAGGAGGTCTACGACAGAATAGCTGAAGAAGACATTTTGAATTTTGGATTAGCCAAGTCAAAGGCTGGATCTAAACCCCATAGAAATGCGATGGCAGAACCTTAAGCTAGCACTCAAATAACCACCTGAAGCAGTGCTGTACGGAAGAATTGGACACAATTCCCTTAATGTTTTTAAGAAGAGAAACTACAGGCCACCTTGCAAAAAAAAAAAAAAGTTCTCACAGTTGCCCGAACACAACACAATGGCATGTGACAAGGATATTAAAGCTTTCATCGCTCCGCATCAAGAACGTATCGCCTTTCCTCACTTTAAACCTTATCAAGTATCATCAAAAGGTGGCTGTTGGAAAAAGAAATTCAAGCTCAGCTCCCACCAGTGCCAGCATCTACTGTACCTATTTGCACATTTAAAAAAAAACTGAGATGTTTATCAATCACTACGTTTTCACAGAACTACAGATCTTACCCTGTTAATGCATGCTAAAAAAAGTCATTGTCTCGCTAGACTATCACTGGTGGAATCTGATCGTGGTGGTGAATAAGTGATAACTTTCAGTAATCCCTTTTTTGCCACAATGGATACTGTGTAGTTCCTCAGCTCCGAAACAGTTTAATCTACTTTAGTAATTTGTCAGTCTACACAGCGCATGTACTGTATATACCTTCCAATCTTTGTTATTGTACGCGTCTTTATTTTTAAGTCCCACAGGGAGCTATTTCTGATTTCCTGGGACGGGATCAGGTGGACTGCAGGTGAGAGTACACCTGTGGGGAGTCCCACGTGGCCCAAACTTTAAAGGACCTCACCTGAGTGCAGTTTAAGCTCTACGGTGGTAGGTTCAAACCAGGATCATGTTACTAGTCCACTGTGAGCAGGATTCCCCATTTGGGGAATCACACAAGTTTTACCAAAGGTAGATCAGTTGACCAGAGCTCTCTCAACTCCTGGTGATGCAGTGAAGGACTTACTTCTCCTCCAATTAGCACGAAACCTCCGGTATGTAACTGTATAGCTCGTGTCATTTTAAAGATGAATGACACCAAGATGGACAGGCCCGAGGAATCGGCCTGCGCTTTCTCATTGTGCTCAAGTGTGGTTACAGAGTTCATAACCAAGAGCCAACATGTGAAACAGATACTCTAATGGTGCCAAATCAAGCGATTCCAAATAGGATAGGCAACAAAAGATAACTGGCAATTTGGCTATTGAAAAAAATATGTATACTTTTTTAGAGACACACAGCAGAATTGTCAGGAAACTGCTTCCTATAGTCTGATCAAAGTGGAGAGAATTTAATTTAACCAACAGCAGTGTCAAACGGACAAGGCTTTAACTGTTTGAACATCATGCATGACTGCGATTGATAATATTTCATGTAGGCGAGGAGAAGTACAGTAAAGAACAACACATTTTATTTTTATATTGTACCATAACATCTTTCACGTGAAATAATAGGAAACATGGATCACACTTGATTTATTACTTTTAAATTTTATGCCAACTTTAATTCAGAGTTTTATGTGGAAGGATACTGAAATGAAACAGAACACGAGAGGAAGCAGAAGTTCTAAACTGGATAGCACTCAGTGTTTGGAACTTCTTTTTTAATCTGTGCTTGTTTTTCAGTTTCAGGTTAAACTGAACGCTTATTCTCTTTATGACACAATTAAGATACTAAATTAGCCGTGGCCACACCATGAACTGCTTCAATTTAGTTGCTGTCCTGCCGTAACACACACCACATGAGATTTTCTTTCAGGAATACGAGAACCCTGAATCCAGCATAAATATTGTAACCTTTTTCAAGACTAGATAAAACAGAACTCAAAGAATAGACTGTCAAGCTAAAATGATGAAACCTATTTTTCCACAAACCCGTTTTTTTTTTAGCTGTTGGAAGGACACAAAGCCAGCGTCACGTGCACCTAGCATAGGCAAGAAAATTATCTGAAAATCAGCATAGCCCTGAAATTCCCTCAATCCCACCACATGACACAAGGCGTTTCTGCATCAGCTCTTGGGAGAGAGGCATCATTCAAGCTGGTCAGCTTCTTGAAAAACACATGCTCCCATTTGGAAGGGACAGAACACGTAAAAAAAGATGTAATCTTTTACAACCAACAGATCAACAGAAAGACAAAGGGGAATCTCAGCATCTGAAATACTTTTCTTCCACATGCATCTATAGAACGCTGACCTTAGGGGAAGTTACTGAATTTACATTTTAATAGGTAATGAGCATTTTGCAGTGCACAATTCTTCGAATATACCCCATGCCACCGTTAAAAAAGACTGATGGCTGCAGTGGGTACTTCCAAGTTCTGCCACGTTTGCAGTCAGTTGTCAGAGTTTAGAGAAAATCAGGAAAGTTACTAATAGCAGGAGAACATTTGGTCCGTCTAGCTCATTGGGTTGCTAGTGTACAACTGCTCAGTTACTTCTAGAAAGAGGCCAGGGTAACCCCCACAATCTTTTCTTTTATCAGTTCCAGGTCCTTCTTCACAGAATAGTGTCCTTTTTACCTTACTGGATGTCCTAGATACACAAAAAATGGATGGTTTTATGTTTCAAGCCAACTTGATGATCACTTTATGAACAGATGAAGGCAAAACATTCAGTGTCGTTTTTTTTAAAGGACCCAAACAGTCGAGTCTTTTATCTCCTACCGATTATTTTATTCAAAAGGACTGACAGATTACAATTCCGTTTTACTGCAATATTTGGTACTATTCATACAGCTGTTTTTGTTTGTGGTAACTCTGCAACTCTGTATGTTGCTCAAGTGTACAGCGACAGTGATCTCGCTTGTGATATGAACTCATAGCCCTTTTTTTTCAGCACTCTGAAAACCCGAACCTGAACACGAAAGAGGCTTTCAGGTAATACTGCGCGCAAGGGGCTCCTAAACCCACCAGCTAGTTACAGGTTTAACAGGACCGGCTTCTCTTCAGGAGCTGCTGCTTCTTCAAATTGAAAAGCTTAAAAGCTCCAGACATATAAGTCCTCCAGGTCCAGGATAGGACAGCCCTGCTGTAGATAAAGTTGGATTTCAGGCTCTGTCACATCACTACCAATCTGTAAAAGGATTCCCCAAAGGAAGAGCGCACAATTAACTGACTGCCACCCAACCAAAGTCAGAGTTGGGCTTAGTTAGTCATAGCTCTTCCCCGCAACCTCTCGAACTCCTGCTGGCTTGTAGTGTGGTCAGTGAAGGACGCGCTATTCCTCCAATCTACACTGAGCCTAGTAAAGGCAAGCACATATCCTGCATCATGTAAAAAGAGACTTCAAGGAGAGCAGGTTGGAGACTTGGCCTACAATTCCTCATCCTCCCCCTGTGTGGTTCCTGGAGAGGATGTACATAATGAAACATAACTGGTGACTGTCAATCAATTTGGCAAATTCTGCTTCTTTTTAAATTAACCTTTGCACAGAACAGGTTTTTAAAAAATACAAATCCAATACTGAATAGCTTTGTCTCCACCTGTCCATGTTTACCTACATTTACATGAAATTATAAAATGTTTCAGAAAGGACTGTAAAGATATTGTAAACAACGAGATTGAAATCCCGTGTCCCACAGCCACATCTGGGAGAAGGAAGAGGCCATGCACTGTTAAAATGAGGAGGACTCTAAATCCACTGCTTGCCCAGATGACTGCGCTGTTATCAGGACAACCACGACTATACTGTATTTGTGAAGCATCAACTGCTTCGCCTGTTCTTACTTTGTCCTCGTACCAGGTCTAAGACACTTCTGTAGCTTCCCAAGCTAGTCACTGTTCTTGTCAGAGCACACCGGTTTTATGGCAGGATGGGTACAGCTGTTTCTTGTAAAGCCAAGCCACACGAAAGCAATAGGACCTCACAGAAGAGTCAAATGGAATTCAGCTTTACTGTATATGCTGGTCATTTGATCTTCTTGCATATATTTTAAAAATTAAGATGTTATAAAGGGTGCCTGTGATATTTTAGAATAACTGTAAAGATTTACATTTATTCTAAATTCTACCTCCACCGGTCCCAGTTGTAATTTCATGTTATTCTGGTAAACCCAATATAGAGACTAAAATTGATAGTATGTTCAATTGCTATAGACTACATGTTTCAAAAGGCTAGAGTTTGTTACAGTCAAGGGCCTGCTACTGTAACATCAGAGCCCTTTGTGTTGTGTGTACCACACCATACATTCATTTATTAATAACATAATGGATTCAATGGAACATTTTGACCTCTATATTTAGCAACAACTCAAATTCCCCTGCATATTTCATGGAGATCACCCAACACTGTACAGAACTTCATGTCCTAAATGTGATGCTGCATTCTCTACACCTCACTGACTGTAAAGGCACTGGAGAACATCAGGTGGTTTCAACCTGTTCTGAAAAAAAGCCCATTTAGTGTTCAAAATTACACTTTACATCAATAATTAATACATTCAGCGTGTCAGGTGTTGCCTTGCTAGCGCCACCTGAGAACGCTTGCGGTATATTTAGGATATACACAGGGTCTATAGGGCAGGCTGACTTTCAAACACAAACGTCTGTATGCCCTGCCAAGCTCATCTGGGGAAAGCTTCTATTAAAACACTGCAGTGTGATTACAGCATTCACATTCATTACTCTTTCATTGCGTGTAATTAGTCATGCTTTAAAGACAGATGTAGCTGAATACACTGGACCTACTGCTAAACCTCAATTGTATGTTTACATGTCAAACCTCAGGGTCGGATCACCTCTTCATCTATTCTACTTCAACCTTTTAAGATGGCCAAGTGACATAAAAAACAGTAGGAACAACCACTTTCATATCCATTACAGTCATTCAGTGAAGAAGCCAAAACACTTACAGTATGACCAGTAACTATTCACTTTTTATCAATGTTTATCGCACTCACCAGCTGTTTAAATTAATAAAGTATCCCTTAAACCTAACTTCAATTGGTTTCACACCCACCTGTATCATTCTGGTTTACACGGTACATCAGGCATAGCCTTAACCAATATCTATTGAAAATGTGTCCGTGAAATTGTGTCATAGGCTTGGATGAGTTCCACATCTATTCACATCATTGTTTTGCATTCTTCCCGTTTCATCTTTGCTTAAGCATGCTATTTCTACACTTAAAAGAACTGTAATCCTTAAACAGGGGGGTCACCTAAGTTGAATGACAAGGTTATTTCTCAGCATTCTCAAAGATTAGCTAAGCAAAACAAAATACCAGTAGGCACTGAATAATATATTCAGACTAATTAAGTAGTAACAGCAAAAATTTTGCTTGAGCAGGAAAATACAAAATGTCGGAGGAATACACTTCCAGGACAAAGATTAAATTTAACGGTAAAATTGGAAAACATGGTTTTTGAGCAAAAATATGACCTAATAACCACCATTGACAGGATGCTGCAAAAAAGAAGGGAAAAAGTTCAAAGCCTGTTCCAGAGAACAACACTGACAGCGCACACAGTGGTGAACCATCAGGGATTAAAAGAGATCAAGATCAAAACGCAGAGAAACACACCGACATGAAGATTTATCTAGGAATGTGCATACATTAGACTACTTTGACTTATTGTAGTATTGTAAGTCAATAATTTAAAAAAAAAGCCATGAGTTTTGCATTATATTATGCGCAACAAGTAGGTTAATTTCACAATGCAAAACAGAAGACAAACGTGAAAACGTTTAATAAGACATTGGGTCCAGACTCCATGAGAATTAACGCAAGCAATTTTGAATTTCTTTGTAGTAGTTCCCAAAGGAAAAAATACTGCCTAGCACTTAAGCATGAGAATGACAAAAAACTTTTAAAAAATGCAATAGGATCTAACACTATAACTCTATAGTATTTCCTTTGAATTGAGTGTATTTAGTGCAGCAACATATTAGAGTAAAGTGTAGTGAAGTCATGAAAAGCATGCAGAGGTATGGAAAATGATGGCATACTGTAATGCCCTGGGAAAACTATGAAAACAAAATGAAATGCAAATTTACTTTGGTAAATGATCTTAAGGGTTCAATCTGTCCAGTGCTTCTGATCAAACATGCTTCGTGGGTTGAATGGAACCAAATCACAAAACCAAATTAAACCAAATCAGCCAAATTGTGACCTGCACCTGCTGTATTCCACTTTCATACTTTTTAAGAACTGGAAAAACTAGCAATTTAAATTGTTGAACTCCTGTGCAGTTACTGTGGCCACTGCCATAATAACCCTGTATTCTCATCCACAGATTTTCCCAAATGTGCTTTAAATTAGCAGAAGAAGATGCTTTGTGGTGCTGTTTTGATGACTTACAGTATGTTAATTGGAATTACAACCATGGCAAGATAGGAAAGATGAAAGCCTGATGAGCAACAGATGAGCATAAAGACTAACAGCTGGTTAAATAGTGCCCTCCAAACTTCAGCAAGAGAGCAATCAAATCATTGAGTTTTCAACTAATTCAAAGACAGAACATTTAATCATATTGTATATAGCAATTTGTGTTAAATATACATACTTTTGATTCAATTTATAGCTAAGATTAAAATACTAACCGATGCAGACAGACATATTTTTAAACACAGTCACACTGGGTTCGACGCCCCTTAAGATGTCCTGGTTTTTGACTAACCATGTGAAAGTCATTGTTTAGAACAAAGGTGAACCCTCCACTCGACACAGAACTCATTTCTGGATGAACTCACTTAACCTGACCAAAAAGTCTCCAAGAATAAACCATCCACACCCCAGGCTGGCTGCTCAGGAAAACACCACCCAATTCTCATCCATTTATTTACAATCCATGCACTAGAACAGTCATTTCTCAACCCATCGGGGATTCCTGTAAATGAATCCAGAAATATGTGCCCAGGGTGTGGAAGGTCAATGAACAAAAAAAATCTTGAGTGATTTACAAAGCTTTATACCAATCCTGGAATTTGAAAAGAACATCTGTCAGACATCACCATAATGGTGATTGTTTTGTTGACTTTGCTTAATAACTTCTAGGTTCATTTTCAATTCTTGTAATAGTCTTTATACTATAATACTATTTTGTAATGTGTCTTTATTCTTTTTACCCCCAACACCTCTGAACACTGTGAGGGGGTCCCCAGATGATGTTACAGTATGAAGGTCAACACACAGAAAGTTCCCTTCTAAAGCCACAGACAGTTGTGCCACAGCAGACTGTCTGCTGAAACCTCAAATCAGATTATCGTAGCACTGCCTAATGCCAGTTGTTCAATTTCCTCAGTGTTATTAGCAGTCTAGACAACATTCCGTATTGCTTTGGAAATACATTCCCCACAGATGTGGTCCTAGTTCATCTTTGCACAGATTTGTATCCAACTGTGTGAAAAAATAAGTAAAAATCACTTGCTATGCTGTATTCTAAAGTTTCTGCTTCTAAGACACCCTGTTAATTAAATTTGCTCAGCCTAGCGGATTCTAACAAGCTAAAACCTATCACTAATGCACATTAAACTATTTAATCAATTAATGATTACAATTCTAGCTACAGTTATTCCTTATTTCAGGATGAAGTGAGCATTCTTTTTTTCTCCAATACCCAGCTGTTGTCTTTTCTTCTGTTCCATCAGCACTGTGCTTAATATTCATCACTTTCACAACTACAGTACCTTAGACATTTCAAGCCCAAGTATGAATGCTCTCTCCTATGACACCAGCCTATGGTAATGCAGCCTGTGTGAGTAAACTCTTTGCTCAAAGCATCCCCTTTTCCGTGCTCTGGGCAGGTAAATCACTTCAATAAAGTAATTCTACACCAAGATTCTGATATGTCGATTAGGAAATCACACTTTAGTACATTTCTGCACTCCAAACTATCAAATTGTAATATGTAATAATTATTTACCAATACAGTATTTAACTAATATAATGTATAAATACTATACATCTATTCCCTAGGTACAGGTACAGTAGCTACACAGTACATTGCAAAGAACGAGTAAAAGTTTATTCCCTGCTGAAAAGAGAACACAGCCAAAACCTTGCTTCTTTTCTTCTCTTTTCAGCAGGAAATAAACCTTTACTTGTTCCTTTGCAGCCTACACATGCTGACACAGCTACCTACTTGAAAAAATATAGTAAATAACTGCATTTAATAATCAAGGACAGAGGACCTATGATTAAATGCAAAATATTAAGGGCTATTAATTTACAAGAGCACTTTTGCCCTGTTGCTGAGCCTAAAGTGTTTCTATAGGGATGTTTTCGCGTGAATTTTCCAGTAGGCATTATGCATCAGAATACATCAATACAAGTACCTCTCCTTCTCTGTGGCTCAGGAGGCCAAGCTATTTTGACTGGCTTCTGAGACTGGCAAAGTGGGATTATAGAGAGGTTTCACAGCAAATGATTAAGCGCACAGGTTCTGAAATGCAGCTTGGGATGGTTTGATTTTGGTTTTACATCGGATTTCCCCTTTAAGTATCAGTTTCACAGGAGGGAGTTACAAAGGCAGACGCTCATGCAAATAAGTATTTGTATTAATCATCCTCACAAACTGGTCAACCAAACTGCAACAGTCTACTGGCCTCAGAATTGCTTTTTGAAAACTAAGGTTAGTTGTATGTAATATTACAGATGCGTATAATACAGTAAAAAAAAGGGAAATATCTTTTAAAAAAGCAACACAACTAAAATTCTACAGCTATAACAGATCAAATGGATTTATGTAAAGGAAAAACTCACCCATATGATATATGCCTTAGATCATTTAAGCAACTGGCAATCAAAAGGCAGTAAGTGTGTCATTACAAACCACTTCTTGGGTTCAATATAAAGTGAACATTTAAGAAGTAAATTATCCGGGTTAAATCTGTTGCTTGAATATGGGGCATGTAAAAATGATTATGCTCTCCTAGTTTTTATTAAAAACAGGGTAAAAACATATACAGGAGACACAAAACAAATACTGTAAGGCTATAGTTTGGAACACATTCAGAAATTGAATAATACAATTAGAGAGGTAACAGAAACAGCTACGGTAACAATCATAAATCATTCCTGATTTGGCTGCAACACCTAACCAACTTTCAAGAGATTCTTACACTTTTTTGCTTATAATCATATTCAAATTATATCAGTTCATCATTTGTAAAAAGACACTTGGCTTACAGTCTTTTCGTATTGATTGTCGTGCTACTATAAAAGTTTCATCCTAATGTGATGGTAGGTCCCGTTAACTCGAGAGAACTTTTAAAAGGGTGTGACAAAAGACACTGCATACGTGGACTAATCTTAGCCAGACAAAAGGTATGATGAAGCCAAAGACTGTAAGAAATTAGTCACAAAGTTCAATAAATATGGGTTGGCCTAGAATCTCTATCTGAAAATACCTGTGGTTTCTGCTCTCAGGTCATTTTGAACAGGTCTTACAAGAGGTGGTCCAGAAGACTGAAACATCAGTTTTCACGTGTGAGAGCATCAGTAATGATGTTAAAGAGCAAAGCGACTTCAGACCTGCCATGTCTTACCAACACTGTTCAGGAAACAAACCAGGGTGCCGTGTCAACAGGCAGGTGGAGAAGGAGATCAAAAGAACGTACCACCTTCCCGAGGTATGGGAGGAGAGAAGGGTAGAGCAGATATGTGAAGGAAGAAGTGGGGAGGATAAAAATAATGTTGGGAATGGGTAAGAGGCAGATAACATTGGGAAAAAGTTAAAAATCTGTTAGATAAATTCCCAGTGGGTGCATGGAAGTTACCAGGCTGATTGGAGTGATTATGAAGAGACCATTTTTGACTTCTGATACACAGGTGTCTTTGAATCACTGTAAAAAGACACAGACAGAACAAACATCATAGTTAGGAGAGGCAAAATGGTGGACCTTGGTAATCTCCGTTACAATATGTAATTTAATAATAGCCACACTTATATAGCGCTTTTTCTGGACACCCCACTCAACGCTCACTATCAGCTATCACACATCAGCTATCAGTGGGGAGGAGAGCAGAGTAATGTAGCCAATTCATAGATGGGGATTATTAGGAGGCCATGATTGGTAAAGGCCGATGGGGAAATTTGGCCAGGATGCCGGGGTTACACCCCTACTCTTTTCGAGAAACACCCTGGGATTTTTAATGACCACAGAGAGTCAGGACCTCGGTTTGACGTCTCATCCAAAGGACGGCGCCTGTTTACAGTATAGTGTCCCCGTCACTACACTGGGGCATTAGGACCCACATGAGCCGCAGGGTGAGCGCCCCCTGCTGGCCCCACTAACGCCTCTTCCAGCAGCAACCTTAGTTTTTCCCAGGAGGTCTCCCAGCCAGGTACTGACCAGGCTCACACCTGCTTAGCTTCAGTGGGTTGCCAGGTGTGAGTTGCAGGGTGATATGGCTGCTGGCTAATGTAGCCAGAAATAGTTGGCCAGTCATCTTTCTTTTTTGCCAATGTAAATGACAAAGTGCCCTTTCTGCAAGAAAGAAGAGAAGAGACTTCTGGCCAAACAAGATGACTTGTGGGTGATCTTGTATATGCCTGTTGCTGGAAATGCATTTGCAGGGGACCCAAGATGAGAAACCTCAGTCATCATTCATGTTTTGATGACCTTGTTGATTAATGGCTAAAGGAGAAATGAAGCAGAAGGCTGATCTAGGTGTGAATATTCCACAAAGAGTTGACATTTTGAGGACTGTTTGGGGTTCTGTCAATGATATGCAAAAGCTTTCTCCTGTCAAAGCAAAAAGAATGCATTTTAAGGGCTTGTTTTTTTTGGAAATCAGTGATTATCATCCCAGAATTAATCTACATTGCTTTCTTTCCACACTTCTCTAGAATTTGAATGCTATAAGCCTCTCTCCTCCACACGCTGAAGTGGATCTCCAAAAAGAAACATTGCATTTTAGGGTCTTTTTACGATTCAATACTAACTGACCAGTTCCCACTTGAAGTATGTTTCCTCAACACCTGTTTTCACAGTTGACATCCACACAGTCATTTGTTGATGAAAAGACTTTGATTTGTCATCCAGATGGGGCAAAGCTTGCCTTCATTCTGAAATGCTACAACATCAAAGATAAATCAGAACAAATTAAGCCAAATTATCAAAGAAAATGATGTTTTAGCATGTTAACTAAACCACTGGTATTACTGTGGCAATATGTAGAATATATATTAAATGTTTTATAATGTTTCTTTAGAAAAAGAAGTAACAACCATAAATATGCCAAAAGCTGCAGTAAAGATTGATTATCAGTTTAGACTGGAAACAGAACTTCAACAACTTACAGAAGTCCCAGACACCATTAGTATTTATCTGCAGAACTGGATCAGGAAAGAAATTAAGATAAGAAAACATCAGTGATGGGGAGTATAGGACAACAGTATGTGCAGGCCATGGCTCCAGATGGTTCCTCCTGCTCCTCTAGGAATTAAAAAAAAAAGAACAAAGCTTTAATTTGACTTTGAGGTCAAACTGACATGTAAATAATTTGAATATATTTCAAAGGTAAATTCTTAGGAAAGGGCGAAGATATCAAAACAGCCGTACTAATGAGCTATATAATACATCGGTTTGGAAATGGTATTACTTGCTCAAGATGCCTAGCCTAAAAGAAAGGCCACGTCCATTTTCTGGATTGAATAAGAAGTAAAAACACTGACCTCTGACACCTTTGCCTTTCTCTTCCTTCTTACAGTGGTGTGGAAACAACAACAAAGCCATAAATAAAAAGGGAGCTTCCACAACAAAGTTGATGAATGGAGTTTAGCTGAGCCCCAAGCTAACCAACCCTAAGGAGTCAACTCGTCCTTGAATTCCCCATCTGAAAGGCGCCTAATTGCACAAGCTCTGCGCCCAGTTTCACAGCTGCAACCACTCACTTTGCTGTTTTTCGTCGATACGTTACAACAAAGGTGCACTTTAAGCATACAAAACACGCAAAGCCTTGAGAAGGACTTCAAGAGACAGCCTTGTCTACTTTTTTCGAGCTATGTCTACAGTCCACAAATTCAGTCACTGCTAGACCGGAAAACAGATGGCAGCCAGTATTAAACCAAAACTTCACCTACTGTACCGCTCACCTGTAAATTTTAAAACGCATACCCACTACTCTGATGCCAACTTTCCACTGGACGCAAAAAGCCCAGGTCGACACAGCAGCCATCAAATGACAAATGGGATTTGCATGTGGTGGGCAGGTAAGGGGTTTGCCATCATCTGGGCCCACGCTCAATGACTTTTTGCCAGTGCTCAATCCTTTACCTCTTTCAGCCTTCAGCTGAACTAATAATATGTTGATTCCTTTGCTAGATGTGTGCAAGTAGGCTTATGTCGTCACAGATGTGAACATTTCAAAGCAAAAAACAAAAAAGATTGAACACTGAGAACACCTCTCTATGCCCAAATGGGGCCAGGTAAGACCGTCGAGCAGCTTTATGGAAATTCAGAGGTTTTTTTTATGCATTTATTTCTCATTATTAGCGCGTGATGTAGGACTGCCTGTACCCTGCACAATTAGGCCAGGGGTAAAAAAACTTTGCAATTGTTTTAAGCTAACAGTCGAAGATTACAGGTGTTACAATAAGTCCAAAGCAGGTTAAAATCTTTGATAGCTCAAAACAACTGTTAAGCTCCATTCGATAAGTTTTAATAAAGTCTTACTTGAGCTAATAACTGACTGTGAGCTCAGTTTTAAAAGGAAAGGAGGAGATACAGGTATGTTCCTAGAACAACAAATTGAAAATACAGGCATAAAGTAAAAAAAAAAACATCCTAGACACATAGCAGGGTAGACTGCAATTTATTACAAGAGAAAATGTAGGGAAAAAATGTTTACAATATCCTGTGTTATATGTTTTTAAACAGTTTTGAGGCATTGTTCTCTCTAAAGTTGCAAAGTTGTAAAGACGACAAACCTGGTTAAAATCAGAATCAAAATCACAATGAATATTTGCATTATGGTCAGTCTTTAGATGAAGCAAGTTGGTTGATAAAGTATGTTTTTTTCCATTTTTTTTCCAGTCTTTTACAAATGTAAAAAGGATTTCAATTTATGAGAAGTAAGGTTGCAAACGCAATGAAAACTGTACAGATTTGAATCATAATTTAGTACAAAAAACAGTTTAACAAAGAAGCAGGATACACTACTATACTATTAATTACATAACATTAATCCTATTTTTCCTATATTCCTCTTTTCCGTCTGATGCACAGCAAGTGTTGAAGAGGCACAGAGGAGACGAGAACTTTTTTCACCTTTAGTTCATGCGATGTAATTTGTGCCAATTGGTATTTTAAAAGCTTTAAGTAAAAGTAGCACAATAATTCTATTTCAGCAATGCCATTTACAGGACAAGAGTTCATAAATGCATTAAATCCATTAAAATATTTTTTTAAGATAAAAATAGCTTAATGCTCAAATGCATGTTTTGTTTTTTCTCACTTGTTTTACGAGTACCTTCAACAAACATGCACTTAACATCATGTGAAAAATCTAACATTCAAGCCTGACTGCTTCTGTTAATTTTAGGTTACCTTTATGGCTTATGTTGAGTACCACGGTGTATTGTTTGGAATTTTTTGCCCCATGCCAATAACAGAAAGCTACTACTTGGTTAATGTCACTGAAAACATGAACTACGTAAAGAAGACTTTACTTATGAGCCTTCTGCAAATAAAAAGGAAACAGATGTAAAATATTTACAGTGGTAATAAGTTTAACAGAACTAGTGTTTCTTGTTTATTCTTTTTGCTAGGCAAACTGACAATGTGGTAGTCTTGCAGAAGTCTTTTGCAGGGGTAATTGTGCCTGAAAGGCATGTATCTTAATTTTTATAATATTGGGACAAATTTTTGTGATGGTTTCATGTAATTAAATGCTACTATCTGTAATTTTTCATCATCATTTATTGATCTTTGATACCATCTTTATCTTTATTTTCTTGAAATTAAAGCCTGCATTACTCATTTAGTGCTACATAACCTTTGGCCTTAAAACGTGCCATCTATTCAGACTGTATTTCTATGTGATGATCTGTAAAAAAAAAATGTTAAAGTGAAGACAGAAAACAGAGCTGGCCTGGAAACGGTTTTGTTTTTGAAGTTTTTTTTTTTCTGGAACACCTATCACAGGTACAAAATAGAAGCCCTACCTCTGTGTTGATGATTCATTTAAGCGCTGGCAGACAGCACATGACCTGAAATGGAGATTCGGTTGTGATTGCTGGCATAACATGATAGTTGAGTTCTTTTTTTCAGTTTTTTCACAAAACGATCATCTTCCAAAATGAAATTGTCTACTTGCAAGACAGATGAAGTGGTAAATAACTGAGATCGATGCTATATCTCATCTGCCACCTCCTGTTAATGTAAATGTATCTTTTGTTGGTAAGCACTCAGGGATGCAGCACAACGCACAACGACGCAGTGGTTAGCATTGCTGCCTTGCTGCACTGGGTTCAATTTCTGGGGTGCTATCTGCTTCGAGGTTGTACTGTATGTTCTCCACGGATTCGCACAGGGAGCCTCTAGGTGCTCTGGTTTTCTCCCACAGTCAAAAGACATACAGGTAAGCTAAACAGCTTCTGGGAAAACTGGCCCAACTGTGAGTGCGTGTGTGTGTGTGTGTGTGTGTGTGTGTGTGTGTGTGTGCCCTGCAACAGACTGGCCCTGTGTCCCTTGTTCACTGAGATAGGCTCTCCCTGCAACACTGGATGAATGGAAGTACTTTGCAATTTCTGAGCGCTGCATATCTTCGCTGCATTCAGAAGACCCTTACTGCCTCCCTGACTACAGCCTCACCCCCCGAGAACCGGCAAGAGTCACACACCCAGAATAGAAACCTGAGCATTTTGTATCTTCAGATACATCTGGCGAAACATCAAAATTCATTTCTTGAAAGCTTTCAGAAAACATTTGAATGGCACAGGCAACAGCCTGTCAGTATGCCCGTGAAAGCAGCAGCCTAATATCCACCATTTTTAGGGAATTCTAATTTCAAAGAGCAGCCTCAACCAACAATATTACGGATTTTTCTTTGGATTTGTTCTATGCACCTCTGTAGAACTGCTTAGTTTGTTTGAAGTGTAATTACAAGAGTGTTACAGAACCTCTTACTCCAATTTTCAATTCAATCTAATAAATGACCTGCTACTGTATATGGCAAACAACCTGGTTGATTCCATTTGTTAAGAGCGTGCCAATGGGATCTTCGGAACATGGGAAAACAGTCTCCATGCCCACACGGGGTATTTTTTCCACCCATGTTTCAAAAAGAAAAAAAGGCTCTTGAGCGCATCTGTTGTTTAGGACTGATTTAATCTTCAGTATATATGCTATCTCTGTACTTTCAGAATTTCCTGATTCAATTCAACATTGTGTCCTCTCAAAATAAATAGGAAAATGCACGTGCACAAACAACAGAGTATATTCCAACTGCACAGGAAAAACAAAACACTGGCTAACGAAGGCTTTATGGAAACTGTCTCGCTCCTACTGTTGTGACCACTTATTTAGAAGGTCAAATGCAGAAAGTGGGAGCCTTTAATGCTACACATTTTCTCACAAAGGAGAAAACGGCATGAACTCAATAAAAAAACTGCCTTCACCATGTAGTGACACGATGGTGTGAGTTTACTGGAACAACTAGAAATAAGAACAGTAAATTCCAAAAGTACAGTCATGGTTACCAGGAATTAATCAAACATAAGATAAAGCAAGATATACGCACACATGGATTCCAAGTATAACATGGAATTTACACTCTTACAGATTCTAAGATGGCAAGGCAGTTAAGATGAGGTTTGAAAGTCCCGCGGGGAGGCAGAGGATGCTGCAGCTGTCGTCTTCTTCCGCTGGCGCGGTACCGAGGATGTCCTGTGGCGCAGGGAAAAGGAAAGGATTCCTCGCTAGCATGGAGCTCGGCTCGGCTTTCCTAGAACGCATGCACAAGTTCTGGCCTGGGCCCGGCTGCGAGACGAGACATACACTACAGTAGGTGGCAAGAAACTCAGAAAGGCAGCTTGTCCTTGTTGCAGCTGCTCAACTGAATCTACATCGATATTCAGGCACGTCAACAAAAGTCCAACTGTTACAATTCCGCCAATCCCATGAAATTCACGTGGCTTAGAGCGTTGCAGACAATGTCCAGTGCTGAATTTCGTTTTACACAGCCTTGTGTCTCTTGAACCCAAGTTCATTTCTTTGAAGCCTGGACAACGGTGTTTGCAGTCACACAGTTCATGAACTTGTCAAGCTGCCAGGTGTTGAGGGAGAAAAGAGCAAATTTTCAGTGCAGTGCAGCAACGTTCAAGTCCAGTAGTCATGGCTGGGGACTGGCTGGGATGTCTTCAGGTTTAGTCTTCTTCCCCACCCTGCATGTTTCTCATTGGCTGGTCATTCTGGATTCACCAATGAGCTCAAAAGATAGGCCAGTGTTGCAGCTGGACCCACTTTGGAGATTAGTAAAGAGGATCTAAGCTGCTGGGCCTTTCATCACTGGAGGTTTCAATGATGGACCCAGTTTACAATGTCCTGACCAAATTCCTAAGCTGCATCAGTGTCTTCTGTTCACGGCAGCAGAAAGATTATTAAGAGTCAGAACCCTTAATCCTACAAGAAATTATAAGCCTTGCTGCTACAATTGGTAGTGAAAAATTGTTTTATTTTAAAGAAAAATGTCAGGATCTTCTTTGCCTCATAGGCAGGCTAAAGCCTGCTCGAATAATTTTTCATTTACCATTTTCAAGTTTTTAAATGTTTCTACAGTGGAGCTGTTGGCGTAAGAACAATTGCACTAAGACTACAACTCCAAACAAAAATAAACAGCGTTTCATTTCTTGATTTCTTCTTAATATCAAAGCGATCTGGATTTTTTCATCCAAATGGGAAAACCAGGTAAAATTACTGTTACAACACCAGTAAAATAAAGTCCCTGAATTGGAAGAAGGAGTTAGATGGAAAGTCACATTTATTGTTCTGATTTTGTTAGAAGAAAAGGCAATGATACAGTACATTTTTATTAGCAAAGGTTTTCTTCAGGCCTACATGGGGTTTTTAGGCTGCTTTCTGAAGTTAAAATGTGTGCTGGATCCATGCAGTCTAAAATGCAGGGGAAAGTTATGTATGAAAAGCAGTATTCATTTTTGGACAGATTTGGCACTAGTTTGCCCATTTATAGGAAATGTTTTTGAGATTACAGGCCCTCCAGTGATAAATGTAAATAATAGAGCAGATGGCAAGCGATGAAGCCAGACTTTACCTAGAGGTACCAAAGAGGGGCGAAAACTGGAAAGGGCTGGATGTTTTACTCTGTTGGAGAAGCAGTGCGCTCCAAAAGGTTTCACGTGACTGAAAGCTTTAGACTACGTCTTCCACCAGTGTTTTCGGTCAGTGAAATACCTAGAAACTGACTCACCATTTATTCCCTATTGCTGACGTCCCTAAAAATTTTGGGCTACACATTGACACATTAATGTTCTGCGCAAACCACTGATTCATTACAGAAACTGAAGCTTGCGTGTATGAACACTTTAAGTACAAACAAAAGGCCTACATTTGTTACTGGTATACCAACCGTGCAAAGAAAAACATGAAAAGCAGGAAAATCTGACTACAAAGTTTCTTTTAGTAACTTAAAAAATACCCAAATCTTCACTTGTTAATCAATGCAAAATGGTGACTAACAGATTTCTTTGAATGTCTTGCTAGATAAGTAATTTTGTTTCCATGAACTATGCATGGTTTTCACGGTATTTGTTACACTACCATTTTGAACTAACTGGTGCAGACTGGTTTGAAAAACGATCTTTATTCGGTTATCGGAATTAGTCTCCTAAGCTTCTTTTGGGACAGTCAAACACCAGGCATTTTCATCTTGGTTATCTCGGGCTTTTAGCCAGTTCTTCGTATCTTGATTAGATTAAAATGAAGTGAAGGGCACAATTAAGGCATTTGCTGTAGTTAGGAATTTCAGCAGGAAATGAGAGGAAGACTAGATAATTTGACCGCAAACTCTGATTAATGCACATTAGACAAATAGACATGTAATAAACTCATTGAAAATGCTGAAAGCTGCCAAAACAGTAACGAACACCCCAAGTCTTCCATTGATTAACGTGAATCTAGAGTATTATACTCAACTACTTACCGTTCAAAAATATATATAGTATATTCAACACCAGCTATAAAGAATGGCACCCTGTGTCTCAAAAGTTGATATAAAGTCCCACTGTTCTATTTGTTGTTATTTCATGCAATGAATAAGAAAATAATAAGCACAGGTATGGTACTGTAGTGCATCAATCTTAAATCTCTACAAAATGTACACTTGTGAGGAAGAATGGGTGTTAAATATCACTGTGGAATAAGTACATCTTACACAAATTAGTAGAATAATATGAGAGGGCGAGTATTTGTTTGCACATTTCTAGGAATTTTTAAGATCTTTTATAGATGAACTTTATTTGTTAAACTGTACAGGGGGAACA
The DNA here is from genome assembly GCF_059453375.1 of Lepisosteus platostomus. Classification (NCBI taxonomy): domain Eukaryota; kingdom Metazoa; phylum Chordata; class Actinopteri; order Semionotiformes; family Lepisosteidae; genus Lepisosteus; species Lepisosteus platostomus. Next base: position 52,639,543 of record NC_142618.1, read on the forward strand.
CGTAGGAACTGGAGTTTAGCCATAAAAGCACAGGCAGAATTGACTTTTATGAACAGTGCAATGGGATCTTTAATGAGCTCAAATATTCTAAAAATGGTACCTCCTACAGCACAGTTTCTATGATAATTGACCAGGGCACTGGTTTGGCATTTGCAGCTCAGAGAGAACAGGAAGTATCTGCCTATACTTTTCCACCAACCCTTTTTCTAGCAGCACACTAAGAGGTGACCCGTGCGAGTACTGGCCCAGCCCAGCCTTCCTGAACTTCAGAGATTCGACAATTCAGGCTTCAGTTTGGTTTGGCCACTTTGTTTCAAGGTATGGCAAGATCTACAGTCTACAAAAACGTTTACACGCCTTTTTTCCAGGTACTCAGATGGTAATTAGACCAGACCAATTAGACGTTAGAATAAACAGGATCAACGCTGTAGCCCTCCAAGACCTGCGGTATTGACACCCCACATCTAAAGGGAACCACGCAGCTACTGCCAGCCCCACATATTTCAGAGCCCCAACAGATATTATCATATCAAATTGAATGAAATGATGTAAATGGACAGCAGTTGCACGGGTTCTACCAGGAGAACGCTTACTAATTTAAGAAAAGCATGAAGCACTCTAAGCTTCCAGTGCTATAATGAAACAAACACAAGGCGAGACAAAAGAAACCACAACAGCTGCAGAACACATGAAAGGTAACTCGCTATCCATATCCCCATGCCCAGGAGAATTCCACTATCTTACCTCTAAGCCAGCCTACCCAGCCTCCCACACTCACAGCAATGTTTCTCAAACCACACAGCATTGTGAACACTTTGAGTGATCCCTGCTCCTCTGTCTGTGGAGAAGGGAAATAGACTTCCCATTGAAGAAGAAATGCTGGCAAATTATGTGCGGGATGGAGAATTAACAGTTTTGTGGAAACCTGCAGAGTTTCAACAAGGTTTTTTATGTTATTTTCTAGAAAAAAACAAACAGCTATGGAAATCAAAGGTTCTTTTTTTTTTTACAGTGAAGTGACATTGATCCATTTCATACTACCGTATAACTGCCAATAATCTGCCCCAAATACAGCATTACATTTCTATACCCGATAGTGGGTCAAAGTATTTTGGCACCTGCTTAAGCTATTACACTAAGGGGAAAAATGGATATACATCCATTTGTACTTCAAGAAAATGATGTAAAGCCTGTGGCTACAGGTGCAGTACAACTTTGCGCGTGTGACTGTATTGATCATTCAGGACCACTTTTGCATATCCAAGGGTAGGAGTGTGCAAATCACATTGCACGGGCTTCCTTTTGACCTTTTCCAATGGGTGATAGGATGAGTTATTAAGCTACAAAATAGATAACCACTAACTCTAGATGTCAAATTGAAAAAAGAAACAATTGTTGCCATTTACAAACTTTAATAACACTGATGCCGTTGGTACAATTTTTAATTAATCAAATAGGAATTGTCTCCACACCTGTGATACGTAATCATTCTCCAGTGCTTCTGACTGCAACCAAGCAAATCTGACAACAGTTTTCTGCAGTTTGTGCCTGTATTGGATTGAAAACCCATTCGCGCACAGAGAAAACTTACCTGCAGCGTAAGTGGGGGAATTACACAAAAGAACTTTCACAAGCTGCCTCAGATGACATTATGAAGCTCATCACCACAGAAACACCACGCAAGCTTTGAAATATTTAGGCCCAGGGAAAAAAAAATCTCTACTTTAATCAGATGTTCCACAAAGTGAAGACTAGTTCTGAAAACATTTGGTTGGATGACTAATAGCAAGAAAGTGATTAACCGCAATATTTTTATGCATTCACTTTGTTTGGGTACCTTCTAACATTTTACATTTTAGATTTGTGGGGTTCTGTGTGTGTGTCCTGAGCAACAGCTGAGAAAAACTGTTCAACTCCTGAAATAAAATGAAAATAAAAAATGGGAAAAAAAGGCACAGTTCCAGGAATGCCCACCTTTACTTTCATGCCGTCTTTGCCAGATGTTACTGTCTCACAAGCGTTCCTTGCACCCTCTGTACTGAAAATGAGCTTAACTCTAAAAAATGGGCAATTCCCATCTGGAATGAGCATGGAGGGGAAAAAAAAAGGTTATTCTTTAGCTAGTTCTGCACTCCTGTCTTGAGCACGTCCTGGATTTGTTCCAGGAGCTGTTCTTTCAAAGACTGCCTCCCTTCTCACGTTTCCATACCACAGAGCAGGCGTCCTCCACCCTCAGAATCAAATCCCTAGCCGACTTCTGCTACGGTCACCCTGTGAAGGGCGAAAACAGCACCTACGCGTTTACCTTATCTACAGAAGAAGGAATAATTACCACATTCAAGCAGGCGCACAAAAAAAAACAGTGTAGGTGTTTAACTGTGACAGTGTGTAGGATGATTCTATCCCCTACCCCAACCCCCACATCATTTTCCAGGTGCGCCTTGCCTGCACGCTTTCTTTAAAAAAAGAAAACACCACAACAATGTGATTGAAACGTAGCACCTGCCTGTCCCTTAAAAAGAGCCCCACGCCTCCGTCTCCGCACACAGGCCCACCCACACAACTCCCACCACATCTGTCTGGTGTAAAGGGAAGTCTATCAGCCCCCTCCGCCCACCATCCGAAATGTTTGAGGCTACGCTACAAGATTTCCAGTGGCCTCTCATTTTCGTTCAAACACACAGGCTGTCTCAGGCTGATGCCACCATATTGTTGGAATTGCACATAGATCTCCGTTTCATCAATCAAAATGTTCGATTTGTATTACACAATGTTAGATAAGGTCTTACTTAAATAGATATTGCTGCAGACAGCTTAATCCCCACAAGCATTTTTAGGTACTATTTTATTCTCTTTTAATCTGCTGCTCTTCTCCACATGAGGACCAAACCCTAGAGCAGAAAAAGCCGAAAAGTTGTTGTTGAAAGCATTTGTATCGCCCTTTTTTCAAAATGCTAAATAAAAGCAGTCTCCTTCTGGGGACATTTTGACTTAAAAGCATCTATGTCTTCATTCACAGACCACCACCTGCAGAAGTTAGAAGGTATCGAACCCTATGGTTTTTGAAAATTAAAACCTACAACATGTTTATTTAGATTTTAACATGGGCTTTGTTGTCAGCCTAAACATGTCAGAATCAAACATGTAATTTAATACTGCTCAACACCACTAGCATGTCCAAATCACCATAATTTTCAAAAACAAAAACAGGATAAAATGCAAATAAACACAGGTGCAAGATTTTCAAGTGGAAGATTAAGATATATTACACACACCACCACCCTAACAGAGACAGACATAGACACACACAGATGGACTACCGACAATCACCAAAGCTACAAGTCTAATCATGACAAGACGTTAGTTTTCCCATCTGAAAATAGACTATAACAAACAAAAATACTCAGAAATAAATACGCAAATAACTGCTTGGACAGCTTTGGACTATTATTTAGCAACAACATTCTAAAAGCCATGGGAGAGCTACAGTATGAACCACGTGGGTCACACAGACCCCCTTCTTAGCAAGAAACCTCATGCGAGTTGCTACCTTTAATTAAACTAACAACGCATAATAGATCTCTAAGAACAGCAGCAGCTAAAACTCAAAATAGTTGGAAGGGAACTTGCAGCATTTTTCCAAGAGACTGGCAAAATAAACATTGGATTTTCATCCAAAGCATAACTTGATTTCCATTTTCTCATAGTAGGCTTTTTAAATATTTTAAAGGCCCAAAAGGTTGTCTGAGATACATTTGGACACTAAGAAAACAAAGCAAAAATTAGCAACTAGAGCACAAATCCTTGAAAATCAACCTGTTGCAGTAATCTTTGCTGAATCTTGCTACTCTTTCGTCTGAAACATGTGCACAATCTATACGTTAACAGTATCTCTGCCTACTGACATGACATGCTGTCCACAAAAGGAGGGATTTTTCCCCCATTTCAGGGAAAAACGTAATACTAATAAAAAAAGAACATGACACATTCGTAAGCGATAGATCACATCCATCTAGCACAGCATAGCAATAGAAGCTTGAAGATCATATCTAGCAAATGCAAATAAAAAGGCTTCACCTGGGTTTATTTGCATAAGCTAGTGTCATTCCAACAGGCGGTCTGAAAAAAAAAAAGCTAACCGGAGAAGCAGGGACTCAAAACCTACGCATGTGAACAAAAATGCATCACTCTCATTCCTGTAAGTATAAACTGTCACTTACTGTAATTAATTGCTTTCACAGCACAAAAAAAAAGTTTTCTGGCTGTCATCAAATTCTCCAGTTCATCTTCAAAGAGACAAGAAACTCATATGCCAAGTATTTTACCCAGTTTTAACTGGAAAGTAACTGGAATCTTGGCAATGGACTCCAGACAAAGAGGTTTTTCTGTAGTCAGATCCAGAGCTGATCTGATTCTAAATCTTCCTCCCGAGTATATGACGCAGCTGAGGATAATGCTTTTGACAAGAAAAGGAGACACTTTACCTAAAGTGTTGTGCAAATATGGAACAAACTACCCAATCCTGTTCTGAATAGGATATTTGGATTCCTTCAAGAAACAGTAGCTAAATGATCCAAGGATCTTATCCAACTATATAACGAAACAGGCTAGAATAGCAGAACAGCTTCCACTTGTTTGTACCTATACTTATAATATATAATCTGCTGTCCCTAAAAGACATGTTAAGCCAGCAGACTAAAGCACAAACTGCAGGAAAACAAAAAGAAAATGTAACTTGTTCACCCTATTTAACCAGTTTTCAATGTAGCTTGATAACTTCTCAATTCATGTTTTAAATATATTCAAACAGATTTTTATACAACATAAACCTAGACATCTACTTCTTTGTGTAGACATTCCTGGGAAACAAGGCTAGCTTATTTATGAAGCTCTCTGTTCCCATCTATTAGAACAGAGAGGTCTCTAACCCTGATCCTGAAGAGACCAAAACCAGCAATTTTGTATACTGTAGATCACTCTATATTCCTCATTCTCAAAGAAACACCTGTAAATTGTGGATCAAATAATCAAGTAATTCATTAACAGCCAAAAGATCACTAAACAAGATTTTATTCTCAAACTTCTCTCAAGCTTACTGAATCAAAGCTCTGAAATCAAGCTCTGAATAATAAAAAAAACTTTTTAACTGATCACTGTCTCATTTACTTTAATAGCCACTAATACAGGAACAGGAATATAGATCCCTTGGAAGTGCTTACATTCATCTTGGGGTATATTAGAATACGCAATCTGAAAATGTTCTTTATCAATGTACTACATTGTGCAGGGTCTTCAGTCACTGGGAGGATGAAACTTTACCATATTCCAAGTGTGAATTCTTCTGCCTTGACACTGTATTTCTCCCATAACACTGTGCAAACACACAGCCAAGGAACAGATGCCTTTAGGTCTGCAGCAGATTTTAATTTGTTGACTTCTACAGGAACTATGGAAAAATTCATTATGCATATATGTATAACAATGTGATCTTTAAGTTTTAAGATCTTTAAGAAAAATGGTGAATTCCACTACCCATACTTACAAAAGGCTGTCAAATATTGGCTTTTATAACTGATCAAAATGTTTTACAAAGGCTGTAAATTTTTATTCTCAGTACTGATTAATTAAATGGAACTACTAGTAAGAGTGTATTAGTTATGAGTGAAATACCACAGGATATCATTAAAAGCTGAACAAGAGTCACAATTAATTCTTTCCACGTGCTCACTGAAACCGTTATGTAGAAATATTTGGGGTCATTGGGCATTTGGGGTCTGTAGTCCAGAGACATCCAACTAAAAATAGCATAATTTGTGAATTCTCTTGTTTTAAGATCTCTGGCTAATTTAAGGTAGAATATAAACAAATGTGGGAAAGCGGTAATGAAGCACTTTAAACTTGAGATAAAATTTACGCCTCTCAGAGAAACCAAAAAAAGGTCATCCTGTACCTATATTAAGCCGCACTGCAGTTCAATAACAGGAACACAGAGGTGGGGTAATTGGAAAATGTCCCACTTTTTTAACGTTACCAGCTATTAGGCTAACTACATACCCACGTCTTTCTATTTTGAGTTAGACCAAACAAACATCCAAACTAAGTTACATCAGAACCACAAAGCTTCCAGTGTTTTCCGTATTTGTTTGTGCGAGAAAGGCCCATTGCAAACATTTGGCCCTAACTTTCCTCCTGTTTCATAATGGACTCCAGACCAGCCACAGTCCCAGAATACATTGCAGCTAATAAATAAAAATAACACTCAACATCCTAGGTCTAGACAGGACTTTTTTCCAAAGGTTTGGAGAACAAAGTGTAATGCATACTTTAATTTAGAACACGGAAGAAGAGAGTATGAAAACAACAAAGTTCTGTATACCTGACACTAACAGACAGACACTTTTTTCAGCTAAGTTGATATTACCTATCCGGTGGAAGCTTAATTCACTTTAAAAGTAATAATTTGATAAGGCACAACATTTAATGTATTGTGACAAAGACAGCCGCTGCTACAGAAGTTATTTTGTCAGTGTATGACTACAGTACATGAGGCAGAACATAAAATGTGTCTTTTGTATTTTTTAGTCTATGTTTGACTAAATGATACAAGAGACAGAATGAACAAGGATAACATGCTAACATAGGATCAACAACAAGAGCAACAATAACAGTATTTTCCACACAAGTGCAAAGGTCAACTTCATGAAGTCCATGCAAACATCATAATATAATGTTAGGAGGAATCCATAATAGATCTTGTTTGCATATCGGCATTTAATCTGACCTTTATACTGTGCATATTAATGTACTTTTCCCTTTACTTCACACACTAGAGCCTACAGACAGAGGAGTCATGCAGGAGAAATATCACAATAGCTGGGAGCTTCACAGGGCTTGGAGTCCTTCAGACCCCTACAGTTAACTGCTGCCATCAATTAACTCTTCAGGTTTTATTAAGTGGAGTCAAACGCAATGATCAATGTCAACCATGATTGCTGGACCTTTCTAATAAACAAGACCACTGTATAAAGATGGGAAGGAAAGGGACAATAGTCAATAGCTATAGTCAATAACCAACACAGTGCGTTTATACAGCGTGTTAGAATCGGGGAACACTCATTTTACATATACACATTTCTACACCCTGTTAATTCACTGCCAACTTACAGAACCCACAGGGGTGGCAGACAGCAGAGATTAAGCACCCGATGTCCCACAGCTCTGCAGATCGGGTAGCAAGGTAAGGAATTACTAAACTGGAGTTTTACAGAGGTCAGACTGTGCAGGTTAGTCAGAACAACACAGTTAACACCCCTAATTTTAAGAACAGTACCATGAGATGATGAGGTAGTCAGGACCTTCTTTTAACATTCAAAGGACAGCATCTCCTACAGCATAGTACCTCTAGTCATTATACCCAACACATTTCAACAAACTGCAAATGGAACCAGATGTACAGTAAGACAGAGCAGAAAGTCTTATAATTCTGTACTGGGTGAACTGTAAACTACAAAAGTCAAATGCACCAACCAAGCTTGAGTGATATCAATATCTTCAAGGTGTTTTAACCAAGGCTATCCAAATTACTAGTGAATCTGGTTGTCCCTTCTACACAAAAAGTGACTTACATTTGCCGCTGGGTATTTTAATGGGACATTTCGGGCGAAAATACCCTGCTCAAGGGTACAACAGGAGTCTCACTTGGGTTTTGAAAGCACACGTTTCCGGTTACAGTATCATGACAATTAAATTCGGTGCTCTGCAAAATGAATGAAGAAAACACATGAGGACATTTCAGGACAAAATGTTCTAAACAATCTAGAACATTCTGTATCCTTCAGAACAGCTTAACAGAGACTTCTGAACATGGTTAAAAAATAAAATAGAACGAGGGCAATATCAGTGGGATTATTTAACACCCAAATGCCGGGATTATGCTTTGAAAGTACAGGAACATGCATGTTAGACCTTTTTTTTTTAAATCAAGGAAAGAACTACTGAGGCACATCACAGTCCCTACAAAGTAAGCTTTATCCCAAGTTTTACCAACTGTTAAGTAAGTCAGTTTCCTATGAGGCAAAAGACTTTCCCTGCAACAACATTTTCACCTTCATGACCTTATGTGCTTTCACCATATGAGCCTTGTTTATGACTTACCGTAATAAGTTAATCAGTTATTCCTGATCGACTTATTCATTAAGTTCACAGGCTTTGTCATATTTTCATCAAGGGATTTTTTTTTTCTGCCTCACAAAAAAATTCCAGTCCTGACAATTTTACTAACGAATCGGGCATTTCCAGTTTTCGTGCATCAAGATTAAAGCAGTACGTCTTACGAGCCATGTATGTGGCAGCAGTTTGAAGAGCTTAAAAAAGCAAATATTCTTAATTAGCTTGCGATCTGTGGAACTCGTCAGAAAAATGCGCAAAGACTCGGCGAGTGATTCATTTGTATAATGGTGAACACGTTGAGTTTGCAGCCTCTGGAATTTCAATTTTAAAAAAAAACCCAAAAGAATTGAATTTGTCAGTTCGAACATTCACATACAATACCTCCAGGCAACGTTTCAGAGATGGCAGAAGGTACCAAACATGAGGATAACAAATTGGGATTTCCCCTGCAAAGCTTTAAAATAAACAGGGGAAAACCAGCTTTAGTGTCTGTGTATTAATCATCCCCCTAACTTATGTTGGTGTCGCATTAAATTGCGATGGGAACCTTGTCCTTAAAGCTCCCTTGGTTTCTCCAAAATGAAACCAAGTAGACTCTCCAGCTTAAATGGAATCCCCCTTATTTACCTTCATAAGAAAACTATTAGATCCACAAATGAATTTCAGCAGCTCATTTATCAGCTCAGCAGCTCACCCAAAACTGGGCTACACAAGGTTAATTCTGCCTTTTAGTTTTTACAATTTACCATGTTTTTACAGAGCATGTTTGCAAGCGTAACGCAGATCAAAATATTGATCATGGCTTTTTTCCCAGGTCTCTGGCAGAGGCAAAATGCGAAATGTATGAAGAAAATACATGGGGACATTTCAGGGCAAAATGTTCTAAACAGTCAAGAACATTCTGTATCCTTCAGAGCGGCGGAACAGAGACTTCTGAACATGGTCAAATTCAAACCTCCATTTTAGGAAAGCACGTCAAGATACTTCACATTGTTACTGTAGAAGCTACAGACTTAAGAAGAAAAGGCAAAGCTGTCCCATAAGATGTTTAATGGAGGGCAACAAGCTCAAATGGATTTCTTTTTTTTTTGGTCCATGCATGCACTCAGGTTACTTAAATGCTGCTAAATGGAAAAAGGAGGCATTCTAAGCTGAGGGCAAACTGAAGCACAGTTTGTCATTACCAATCAATTATAAATGAGAAGTTCAAAACAAACCAAGGTAATGTTCTTCTGCTAGGGTCCTGTCACTGCTTGATCCTTTGATGTTCTGCATTACAGCTTATCGCCCAAGACAGCCTAAATGCAAATGTTAAATATTCTTATATAAGAGATGGAGAAAAACTTTGAAAGCCCCAAGACACACTACTAAACTGCTAAATAATGCAAACAGAAATTAAAGCCTCGTTAAACTATCCATGTGCTACATGCTCTCATTCCACTTTCTAGCCACATTTCAGCACCAGCTAGATGGGGAATTCTCTAGTGACCACAGATATACCACACATCATAAAGGTAAAGCAGTACAAAACGGATAATGTACTTCATTTATAAGACACCAAACTACTTAAAACACTGTTGTTGGTGCCCAACTTGTGCTGTACCTATTCCAAAACTGTTGGCTTTGATATTTTCCTCCTCTTTACCTGGATCGCAAATGCACCAGAGCATGAAGCAATCATGGAATTGTGGACATTTTAAGTTTTGACGTTGGGGAGGGGGATAAAACAATGAGCATTAACCATTTTCTTGAGACAGGAATTGTTCCATGCAGCAGCCCTTTGACATAATAGCTGTGGGAAGAGAAAGCCTTCATCTGCATTGTGGTAAGACGTGTTTTCAATGCGTACTCCAGAAGTGAAAAGGTTTGCCCACAGCACAAGTCATTTTTTTTGTTGTTGTTCATTTATTGCCACTTGACATTCCACAAAATGCACGCAATGACTCGCAAACGCAACTACCGTGTTTGGTAGGAAAATTACACCACTCATTAAGCCTTCAATCCCACACGTCTGTAAAAGCAAAACTTGCTTAAGTATTACAAGTATTTTGCAACAGAGCAGCTGTATTTTGTAATAAAGAAGAAGAACTACAACCCAGTAGAATGTGTGTGTGTGTTTTTTTTCCCTCTCGATCCCATGCTGCATTCAAAGATAATGAGGAAACAATACTTTGCTTTGTAAGTCCCTCTGCTCCCTTCTCAGGTCATGGTACAGTAGGAAGGAGTCGACTGTAGCAAAGGTCACTATTTCACTACAGTTGTTATAGTGGCAACAGAACTGAGAACAGCAGTTGACAGTAAGGGGAAATTGAAAGGGAAAGAACCTTTCATTCCTGTGGTGGCTCTGTAGACAAAGAACACCCTATCAGTCCACAAAGGATGCCTCTGGGTGCCCTGTTGCAGTGGCTTGTGTGCTGGCTTTTGGGAACTGAAGCAGGCAGCTGGCAAAGCTGTTTTTTTCTGCCTGCAAGGACTAAGCATTTTCACTCCCGCCATCTGGAGCTCTGAACACTTGCCTTCATGACCATGATGGCAGCAGTCACCAAAACACCAGGACAACTGTACTTGGTCAAGATTTCACAGAAACCTACAGGAGCAACCTAAAACGAACGCCTTAAATGTTACTCCACTATGAAGGAAGACAAATCTGAAGAATGTGCAGTTCATTTATAACGAATGGTATTTGGGACAGACTAGACAATTCGTTGTCAAGAAGTAACATTAATAATATTCTGTGTAGCAATAACAGAAAGCTGCCTTGTATTAAGTAATGGTCAAAGAAGCCTGAAAAAAGGCAATATATAAAGAAGACTGGTAATGTTAACCAGTATGAGGCCTATTTTCCCATGTTAATTTAGACCTCCTTTAAATATTTTTATCTTAAGTTCTTAAGGACCACAGCTCTCTTAATGGAACAAACTACTTTCTTCATTGATAAATAACTTACAAGTGTCTCCAGTCCTTAGAACTATGGCCAAATTCTGAAAGAGATCTGGAAGACCTATAAGACTCGCAGGATGAGGTGTCTCCAAGCTTGTTCGAGAAAACAAAAGTTGCTTCTCTTCAAACGTTCTTATCCTTGATGTTAACATTACTGTATCACTACCGAAAATGCCACACCTTTACAAAAGCCTTTGCCGAGATCACTTAAAATCTAACCTGACAAAACAAAAACCAAAAATCATGTCACTCCAACGAGCTCAACAAAATCAGGAAATAAAAGTGGAAATGTATGTTAAAAGTATATGTCCAATTGCATATATTAGCAAAACATTATAACAGTTTGAGATATGTTAGCATCCATTCATTTTTTTCTTATTCTACTTAGGTGTTAAATTTTCGATAATCTGTTTTATGGATTTTATACCCATTCCAAGGCAATCATAGTCTTAGACCAGTCTCGAACATCAGCAGTATTTCCCTGCAACGAAAATGCACTTATTCACTTTTTGTTAATAATAACATTATATTCACTCAAATTTAATTAATTCCCAGGCACGTCTGATGAATAACTATTTCACACTAGAAATGTTTAAATAAATCATAGTCACCTAGATCTCCAAACAGGATTTGGGTAGTTCCTTAGCAGTCCATACTGTCACATTTATTTAAATGGAGACGTGGTTTACTTAAATAATATTGTGATCAACACAGTGATTTAAGGTTTAGAAACCAGCAAGACTTCATATGGGAGCTATAATCCAGTCATAGTTTAGAGACTAGTAAATATCTGCAGTGACAAAATGTTTTGGGAAATTGCCACTAGTCACCACAGAATCCTGAAAACCAAGGAAAATGTTGCTGGTATCCCCCGTCTTAAAAAAAAACTCCATCATAGCACAACCAGATACGTGTTACTACAGTGAAGCGAGGCTGCCTTTTTTTCGTCATAATATTTTTCTGTACGTTATTTCTAAATATTCACGGTTCCACTTAAAGGGTTTTAGCAAGAGCGTTACCAAATAAGCAGAAATAGGTTATAGTAACTGCTGTAAGTCAGGTGTTATGAAAGTTTCAATGTTTTATACAACATTTTCAAAGGCTTTCTGTAAAACACCTTAGTACGCCCCTTCCTCCCGAGCAAGTTAAGGCGTCAAATTAAACCCTTTTGGACTGGGCGAGCCCTCTTTTCAGAATTATAAACCTTCTTTTTAACGTGTCTTCCGAACCACTCGTGTGACATTAGCCCAGATGTCCTGGAAGTGAAGTACTGTATGTTCCCAGTTTCATCACAGGCTGAAATTGACAGCTCACGACACGGCATCGCTTCGTCATGTCTAGTAGGCGTGAAGGGGGTGTGACAGGGAACGCGCACCTAATTGGTCAGCGCTCCCTTCGGACAGGTGACCTCTTACAGAGCAGGCTTCGCCACACAGATGACAGGAAATGTCTTTCCATGGTGAGGGACAATCAAGGCTTTTATGCACGTTCTTCAATCCATTTAACAAAGACAAGGAAATGTACAGGTTTTAGGCGTGTACCTTGTCATTTCAGCAGGTATGTGCGTGGATTTGAGGTATAACCTGAATACTCAAACCGTGCATTGAATGGTGCGACAAATTAGGCAACACTATCACAAGAGATAATGGGGAGAAATCGATTCTGCGGAGATCATTAAGGAAGGGAGAAATTTGAGGAAAACAGGGAATCTTGCAAAACCTCAATTACACTTTGCATTTATTTATTTTTTTATTGTTTTTTTTTGCACGTTGTGACCAAACTCACCCAGCCTCCGTTCTCCTGGATCCAGTTCTGAAGGGGCCCGTTGAGATACTCCGTCATCCAGTTGGCAATGTTGTCCACCTGGGACGTCATCTCCCGGTTCACGCTCTCCACGCACATCGTCCCGCCGAACTCGAAGAAAGCGACAATCCGCCCCCAGTTGACTCCGTCCCGAAACAGCTCCTCCACCACCGCGGTGAACTTCCTCCGGGCGGTGTTGGGGGTGAAGTGCAACTGATCCGACATCTCCGCGAAGTCCCGGTGGTACATCCTCTCGATCTCGTCCCCAGCCTCCCGCAGCACCTTGTGGAGAGCGGCGTGGGGGTCGGGCGGGGGGGTCCGGCGGGGGACCGGGGCAGCTCCGCGCTCGGCCCCGGCAGCCTGGAGCCGCCGCGCCTGCAGCCCCGGACCCGAGGGGGAGGGGCCCACTAATCCGTTATTGGGGGGATCGGTCTCGCCGGACACGCGGGATTCCCACACGTAGCCCTTCTTCAGGAGTTTGTGATGGATGTATTTTGTCACGATATTCCGAGTATCGTAAGGGGCTTCGTTATTTGCCATTATTTAGGGACTCAAAATGCCGCGACCAAACCCAGCAAGTCCAAGCAGTCCTATGCCACGTGCATTTTCCAACAGAAACTCGTAAACGGCTTGCTATATATTCTGTAATTCAACAATACAGATGATTATTACTACCAGACTCAATGCATACATTATTTCTGGTGTTCCCACCAGTCTTTAAAAATACCAATATCAAAAAGGCGGCTAGGATCAATAACACGCCATGCTGTAAAAACACCGCGGCTGTTCGAAACCCAGACACATTAGAGACATCTTCCAATGCAAACACCCTAATTAAATTAAAAATATTACCCGAGTTAAACACGCACTTTAATATCGGTGCATTTTAGACGTGTACAGTGTAGAAAGAATGAAGTTTGCCCTTTACCGATCATTTCCACACCGGCTTCAGAAGCCCCAATATAGGCATTATCAAACTTTGAAAAACGTACTTTTAATTAATACGACATTCTATATTTTTCAGAAAGCATGTTTATTGTGTGACCCGCAATGTTCTACTATTTACAAAAACCTGCGTTTAAGTGCATCGCAACACGTAAACTGCAGCTACAACATATACTTAACACTTCACCTTTTTTTTCCCGCAGACTTGACAGTCTTCATTACAAACCAAAATGTTCTAAAAGAAATGAATGTCAAACATCAAGAAATCGTGCTATGCGGTGAATGCACTACTCTTCGTAACCAGGAGAGCAATTTTCTAATGCCGGAGAAAACAGTCGGAGCTAATATCGTCTATCTGGATTTAAATATGCATTTTCCTACAACCGAATTTTATCATCTATTTTCTACTTTGCCTATACATCCCGCGCAATCGCTTTATAAACTTTGGGTAACTTACTTCATCGGTTACAGGCGTTTAGACAGCTCCAGAGCCGCAAGCAATCCGCCAGGAATGTTTGATCTATTCTAATTATTACGCCCCTTTTCAGCAATGAGAAAGATCCGTGGGAAAAAAAAAGTACCAACTTTTCGCGTATCCTTTAGAATATATTTTCCACAAATCCAGCAATTTGGGAAGTATCCACTTAGATTCCTAATTCGAGATAATCACTTGAACACATCCAAAACTTGGACGAAACCGCACTGCTGTCCTGCGGCGCTGAATTATCCCAGTGACATTTGAACAGCGCCTTTGAAAGACGGAAGAGACAGCAGTAGCTTTCGAAATGCCTTTTATCCCAGATTAAGTAAATCGACTAGGAGAGTCTCCGCACACACACACACAAAAAAGACGCCGAGGAATGTATTAAAAAGATCTCAAGTTTAGAAAGAAAATAACACTAAGCCTTGCTCCTTGCACCGTCACGGCAAAAACTACGTTAAAGCTGCAGTTACATAGTATGTGAGCAACAAATCTTTGCTACAACTGCACTCGCCGTCACTCCCTCTGCCTCTCATTATATATAACGTTACTCCTTTCGAGTGAGGTATTTCCTCTACGTCACGCCATTCATTTTTTTAGTTACTCTGGCAGCACTTGATGGCGGGGCTACTGTACGACCGGCTGCTTCACCTGTTGTGAGATTTCCGCTCGATTTTTATTATTTAACATCTGTTCCAAGTCCAATATCGTTAATTCCCCGGCGCTGCCATTTGTGTTTCGGAACATATTGTTTGCACCACAATTAGGTTTGTACCACAAAAACGATCATCGATGTCGCCAAAATAATATCAAGCGAGCGATTTCCGAAGACGGATTTAAATGATTTTACAGTAAGTGCAAATGAAATACGTTTTAAATAGGTAAATGTCATATATAATATAAATCTATGCCAAAGCTTGTGTTTCTCTAGAGTGCACTTTAGCAGTTAGAGAACTCGAATTCGCTACAATATTAATCATCCTACAGTATATTGTTAAGCAATTATTCGGGATCGTAAAGTGGGGGCAATTGTTAACCAACACCATTAAAATACCGAACCGTGCATATACTATATATATATACTTTACGTAAAATATTTGATAAATGATGCACTGAAGAGTGGAGGCGGGAATTCTACATGACATATGAAATTATTGAGAAAAATAAAGACGTCTGACATCCTATCGAAGCTGAATTCCCGAAATCAGTCTGGAATCGCTCTGCAGTTACAATGCCTTGTAAAAACATTCACCCCTTCCAGTGATGTTCCATGTTGTTGAATTAGAAATTCTCTCTACACCTTTTTTAACGTGTTTATTTTTAATCGAAAGGTAAATGCTCGAAACTTCATTGTGCGTGAAAGAAGTGAAGTGTCTGCAAAGAAAAATCAAATAAAAAGTTGATTCACACCCTTTATAATGGCACATCTTTAATTTGGGCGCACACAATTACAGTGACAAGTCACACCATTAGTTGTATGGCTTTAGCTGAATGGATTTAAAACTATTCACTTTATAAATCTGTGTACACGATTCATAAATTCACAAAGTGGAAAAGAGTAAATACTTTTGTAATGCATTGCGTTTACATTGTGAGAATCCTTTTCTATTGTGGATTAATGTCTTCAAGGAATTTTAATCTTGTCCTCATTTGAAAATCATTTTCTCGTCCAGATTTTGGAGGCACACATTTGGTAGACGCCAATGCCATCTGGAAAATGGATTTTTAGATTTAATTTTTTAGGAGGCTGTAGTAACAGGCTGTCATCATTCTTCATGCATAAGCAGTTCCAGTTTCCAAGGGTATCAGTCTCATTTACTTTTCTTTGGTAGAAGGCACTGCAAACAAGAAGCTGGATTAACGGTTTCAAGATTTACATTTGGATTTAGAAGATTTTTCTCCTTTGCTTTCAATTCTATTATTTTCAGTGGGGTTTCCTTTCTACGTCATTATGTCCATCTGTCCTGAATTCTATTTGTCTTTTTTTTTACCATCTGTATCTTAATTCCTTCCATCACCAGGAAGAGCCAGCTGGGAAAAGACCTACTGGATGTTAAAATGTGTTCCCTGCTTTTAGAGGACGCCAGTTTCGGGAAGACTTTTTTTCCGGACAAAATAAAATACCGTAAATTGTTCTAACTAATTTTATCACAGAATTCCCGAATTTTAAGTTGTTGTATATCCGTTTTATTCAGCAGTGGTCAGTCTTAGACATGTAAGAAAAACCTCATAAAAACAGTCTTAACGGCGATGGCAGCTCAGTGTAAAACACATTAACAGAGCCACGACGGTAAAATACAGAATACCTGATCTAATCTTGACACGAGTCGTCAAGTCTCTGAGCAGGCTTTAGGAGCGGGATCTATGGGAACTGGGCCCCTGCTTTTCTCACACAATGAACAGAGCAGAGCAGTTCTAATAGGTCACCAACAGTCACGTTTCTCCTTGAAGTGAAACAGAAGTGCCGGGCTGGGAACAATGACGTTCTTGTTAACTGAAATCGCACGCCTGGTGTGAGAAGTCTCCAAGCACATGTCCAACCAGGAACCAGATGAAATCTGCATGTGCTTTTTTTTTTTCAGAACTTGAATCTATGATGAGGTTCAGTTGTGTGACTTGTCAAAGTAGCTTTGTAGCGTCCTGTTCGTGATCTAATATGTTTCCCATAGCAAAGGGGGCAGGCACTGACAAGTGACAGGTTTCTGTTTTTTAAATGGTTCTCTGCAGTTTTTGCTGACATAATGACGTAATTGTTTTCATCCATCAAAGTGTTCCGTTTGAGCATTCAAGTTTGAACTTAAACGTTTGTTAAAAATGGGAATGCATCATTTGTTATTCAGCATAATGGGGTATCCATGGGAGGGGGTTGAATACTTTTGTAAGGCACTGCATAAACAGCGAAACTATTAAACATATCCAACTAAAACCAACAGAGACCTTTTTGGAAGGAATGGCTGCTGATTTTCTTTCTCTTATCTCAGCACAGGCACAAGTTAAGGACAACAACTCATCCTGCAAAGACTCTGACTTAACATGGACTCAGAAGGTTTGTTTTCCACAATATACTGTACAATTTTATCATTAAATAACAAAAACCAGTCTCAATGGCCAGCAGCAGGCATTAGATGTGGTGGCTGACCAAAACAAAAAGCACTTTGCAGACACTGTGACTTGTTCCCTGTTATTCTCATAAGAATTGCTTGCATTTATATAGGACTTTTCATCATGAAAGATTCAAAAGTCCTTCACATCCAGGAGGGGACCCACTTCATCCATGACTAAAATCAATCCCCTGTCAAGGGGATGTACAACAGCCCCAATCCCACTCCCAGAGAAGTGAGAATTTACTCAAATATCTATTGAATTAAGAGGGGAATTGAGGGAAGTCACTCCAGTCACTTTACACACCCAGAGTGGGGATCTTTAATGACCAAGTAGTCACCCCACACCAGTTGAAGTGTTAACTACGGATCCACCGAGATCTCTCCCAATTTTTTGCCTACCTTCTGAGACCTGACAAAATCAGACTACAGAATGAGTCACTTTCCACTGGCTGGAAGAGAGAAGCTGAGGAGGTTATTCCAGACGGCGGCTGTCAATCAGTGGTATCACAGACCTTGGGGATCCTCTTATTTTAAACACTGCTGTAAGGATCTGTACACATTCAAAACACTGATTAGGGACCTTAATCTGGGAAGGATTGTAAGACTAATAACACAAGGTGCTTTTACTAGATTAACGGCGTCTGCATTTAATTAATTATGCCAGAGCAGACAATGAACTTGTCTAGTCAGCACTTTCTCTCTATCGTTTTCAAAATGACACGTGTCAATTGATCTGTGAAAACAGTATACACTGCCTTTCACAATTCACGAGAAGCCACATTATTTTTTTTTAATTTAAAGCACATTAGAATTGTTCAAACGAATTGTTCAAGGTACGACACAACAGACACCCCTTTAAATGATTTTTATATTTTTCTAAAAACTGGAAAACTTGAATATTGTAGTTTTTAGTATTAAAAATCAAGTTAGGAGAATAGACTCAAGTGATTTCAGCAATTTAAGCAAGGATGTGGGAATTATGTTGTAATAGAAACACAGATAACAGAAGCACATTTGTGTTCATCATGTCCACTTTGGAACTCAATGGAGTATAAATCATTTTTTGTTGTCCTTATTATCTATCTTCAGTTATTTCATAATCTTGTTATGTAAAAGTCAGTATCAATCATGGAAGAGGTTAAATCAGTTAAATATCAATCTTTCTGGAGACCATCATACTAGATGTAAAAACAAAACCAAAACGTGTGAATAATTCAAATAGACCCACGGGTCAAGAAATACCAAGCAGGGCCACACTGCTTTTGTAGTTTTGTGTTAACAATTTGATGGTTGAGACATTTAAAGGAAATTACTTAAAAACAGATGCACTGGTTTCTTACAAGGAACAAGTAAAAGGTTTAAGCCATGCTGAAAAGAGAAAAAAAAAGGAACACAACGTTTTGGCTGTGGAGCCTTCTTTGGGATTATGTGCTTTTTCACACACCTGAAGAAGGCTCCACAGCAGAAACATGTTTCTTTTCTTCTCTTTTCAGCATGGAATAAACCTTTACTTGTTCCTTTGCAGCCTACGCATGCTGACACAGCTCCCTACTTGAACTCTTACAAGGAATGTCTGGATACGACCTTCAGATCAAACAGATACCAGTAGTCGAATGGGCTGGATGGGCCACGTCACCTCTTCTCATTTTGTAACCTTTCTTTTGTGCTTACATTAAAAGGCAAATATCGATCAAGCAAAATAGGCAATCCAACCTACAAAACATTCAAATTAATATTTACAAACTACTACTGTACATATAGCTTGAGAGCTTAAAGGTCACACACTTAATTTCTAATCTTGACCAACACTAACACACTACGAGGTAAACGAATGTTATCTGGGGAAGTAAGACTGTTTTCGTGAAGTTAATTATCCCCCACAGATAGACCCGAACTCTCCACTAATGATAAAGGGAGTCAACTATCAGTTGATCCTTATACTGTATATGGTAATCGTGCATCCAAATAGGTTAGACAAATTTTGCCCGGCAAATTTAAAAGGGAAATTAAACTTTTCCACAGATATGGAAAATACAGCTCATGCTCCTAAATTTGATCCAACTCCCTTTGGTTTGCCAATGAGGAATCCAGTCAGTGACGATTGTAGTCCTGAAACTCTCTCACTCCTCTTGATATTGTTCCTTCCTCCCTTGCTTCTCTTCTCACCTCTAAATACATTATTGATCACATAAGATGGCCCTTAATTCCATGTGCAATAATCGATTTAAGCACGTGGTAGTCCTCACTTAACCTTGTATGTGTATGGTTCTTTCATCAGAAAACTCAGAGGTATGAAGGCATACAGTATCATCAGATCTTTAACTCCCTTTATCAAGGCAATCAGATTACACATGTGGTAGAGGTGCATTCCTTTTGCAGATGAGAGGCACTGTCTTGATTACTTGCATCTCACAAACTAGATATCCAAGAGCCCATTACAAAATAACGTTTTCTTTATGATGGTAAGTGATGAATGTCTCCTGATCCAAACACATTCCTTTAAGACATTTTTTGCAGTGCAACAAATGAGGACATGAGATTAGATTACCCTATTCCCCTACCTCCCATGGAAACAGAACTCCTAAATAATCATAATAAAAAAAGAAATATTCATAATTACATTTTCTTTACAATCCAGTTTTGGGTGCTTTGGAAGTTTAGAGTCATTTAAGGTCAATGCAACAGCATTACAACAGCTCTTGTGCTGAGGGAACACACATACTGTACAGAGTGTGTGGAATCATCTTAACCCTGTATGCTGAAGGAGATTTGTGCTAAAGCTGTCACATGTCTGCTTGGAAAGGACCGAGTAGCCAAGCAGATGCCTTCTCAGGAAAGCTCTGTATCTGGCTGATCGAAATGTGTTTTTGGAAATCTGGGGTGGAAAGAGCCATGATGAAACATTGTTGTTGTTGGGGGGGAAAAAAAAACATCACCCATCTTTCAAGTGCAGATGATATCTAATCCTAATGGAAGGTGAAGAAAAGAATGGAACAGAAACAAAAGACTGAGTATAAAAAGACAGAGATTACGGTTGGCTGGACCGTAGAAACAGGACCTAACTTTTGTGGTACAGTATGTAAAGAGACGGCCACATCTCTTCGCTGCATTTGTAACAAAGACAATCAATTCCTTATTGACTCCAATCTTTACAAACAGTACTAGCGTTGAGTGCCAGTGGCCTCAAACAAGCTGTTGTTACACACCTGTTAAATAAGCTTTTTGTAATTGACTTTGTGGGTGTTGGAGCACATGGTGGCTTTAAATGGCCATTTTCTCAAAAACAACCTCTTTTTTCTGCAGACGTGATCCATGTCGTTGGCTCTTGTATCATACAGCTCTTTGAGATCCCTTGTAAACACAGGAACGATATAAAAAAGATAACTGACGTTATGTCTGTGTCCATTGATACTACGCAATCTGTAAGGAGTCATGGTCAGGATTTTTTAGCATTGATAATTTAAACGTCTTAAATTTCAGTGGAGTACAAAACCGAAACATGGAGTTATGTTATCCTGCATATATTAGGAGCAACAGTCGATCCAGGCACAAATTCTTCGAAATCAAGGAAACAGGCTTTGAAATTCAATAGGAAATTAACAAGAAGATTAGACTACCAGATTATTTTACCGTGCATCTGACAAAATCCCTGAAAGGGTAGATGTGAGTGGAAAACAAGATTAAGAGAAGAGATATCTTTATCCTTTGTGGCTGGGTCACTTACACTTTTCCCTTCATGAAACTGTACAGAGAGTAAAGTCATTGAAAGACAAGGGTGAAGGAAGTCTTTTTCCTACTAGTTTGTGTGTTTAGATTATAATAACAAATGAGACTATGGGGGGAGTTTGAAATCTTTCTTCCTCAAAAGGCAATTAATTTCTAATGTGCCTATAGTAATAAAAGCCAGGAAAGCTGGAGACTTTCTTCAGAATGTTTCAACCAAAACTATTCTGGTTGCACAAATAGTACAGGCTGCAAATGGGGTCAAGAGCACATGTCTTTCAATAACTGCTTATCCAATTCTGAGTCACAGAGGCTCGGAGCTTATGCCTGGAACACACAGACACAAATACACACGCTTGCACCAAGGCCAATTTTTTTTTTTGACAGAAGCCAATGAATGCACCAGCATGTCTTTGGACTGTTAACAGGAGCACCCAAAAGAAACTCAGGTGAACATGGGGGAGAACATGCAGACTCCACCCAGATAGGTCTATAATTGAACCTAGGGCTCCAGTGTTGCGGGGCAGTAATTCTAACTACTGCACCAGGCCAGGAGGACCTCAGGAAATACCATTTTCAGGGTACTGTATGTGCAACACTACCACCTAAAAACCAAATGCATTATTTCGATAAAATCAATGGGTGAGCTGATCTTAAATATCAAATATTTTCTTTAATTCCATAATTTGAACTGGAACTTGATTTCAATAGAATGGCAGTCACTATTGAAAACACATTGGTCCGATATTAAATATCACTTTTTACGCCTGAACGTAAATGACGACTTTTCCAATTTAATAATAATTAAATGATTCAGAACTGTACTCCAGAATGTAGACCAACCCCAGCAGAACACGAAGCCATGGAAACCATGGTGTATGAAGTGGTATTTTATTTGAATTATTATTAGTATTTTATGCGTAAGTGATGTTAATTTTAACAAAACAAAAAACAGGAACAATGTTTTCCAAGTGTTTGTAAATCAGATTTCGTTTTACACCATTTGTTCACCATTTTAAGTGAACAGCAGATGAATAACTTTCCATTCTGCATGTAGAACTGCTTTTTAGCATCCATACACAAAGCTCCAGCAACAGTACATGGATGACAAGAGTGTTATGAATACGCTACTGCTGCAATGTAATAAAAAATATAAACTTCACAAAAACGTGTATACATAACTTGTAATTAAACAAAACAGGAAGTAGACGGTAGTGAATGATTTTGAAAGGCGCTGTAGACAAGTAAACTGGCTCTGCTCACTTATTCAAAAGCACACAGGAGGATCTCCTACACAACTCTATCCATTCCAAATTCTACAACATCAGCATTGACTCCAGGGAGCCAGTATTTCACCCTGTGATACTAGATGTAGTATCCAGCTCAGTTTAATTGTAGCACCTGGCTGCCAGAATCAGGACAATACCGCCCCCTTAAGAGAAAGTGAACATTAACTTAAATGTTGGTAGAACAACAAATACACCTAAGCATATTTTATTTTAAAGTCTTGGCATACATGATTCTTGTGAGTTTCTTACTGGTAAGTAAATTGTGTTACAGCTACAACTCATGTACAAGGAGAATTACTGTAGGTTCTGCAGTCTTAAACCCCTGGCATACCAAAGTGTTAGAAAATCTTCTAATACACTAGAAGCTCTATAGTGTCTTACAGGATAATCAGTGCCTTTTGCAGGAGAAACACATCTTTCACTTTCTCTGGCTACAGATTTGCAAGTGGTGAAGTTAGATAGAAAGCACAGATGACACCAGCAGTCTAATGCTCTGACACTACATCAGAGGCACTCCTATTATCACTGCATGTGTCACTACTAGGGGAATCCTGGTAGCAGCTGGCCAGTAACATACCCAGCCAGAAAACTGTTACTTTAATTTATTAAAAGCTGTCACTGCATGAAAAGTGAAAAGCAGAAAGTAATTTCAAGGCAGCAAAATATCCTGTCCATACAGAGGCTTTTACATTGTCTTGGGATTCTTAAATAAACCAATGAGAATAAAACCATAAACAAAGTTGTGATTTTCCCCAAAATTTGTTTTTAATGTAAGAAAATAAGACAGACAATACCTTTTCTTTTCTCCTTAAACAGCACATATAGTGAAATTCTTACACAAGTTTGTGGAAACAGTAGAAGAATAGCACTAAGTAAGTGTATTCTGGTCATGTTCCTTTTGCCTTTCTTACAATTGTTTATTACTCTGGCTAAAATTTAAAAGGAATATGAAACTTTAACAGACTTCTGTAAAGCTGACAACAGTGCTTAGCAGGGTAAGGGCAAGTATCAAACACCTTACATAAGTATATTGGCTTGATTTGCATAGCTGAAAACAGTTTAACAAAAACTGATTTTAATATGCTACATATTAAGAAAGCACTGTAAAACAAACTGCCATTATTTAATCATAGGACATAAGCATGAGAAACATTTGAAAAATACAATAACCACAAATATGACAATTACCTTCACACACCCACAATCTTGAGCTGGACCATGCCTCAAACCAAAGTCAAATGAGAACGTCATTACAAACTTTGTCTGTTCTCATTTTCATTCTCTGGTTGGTTTAAGGCAATTGGTACAAAAAGGAGTAAAAGGGCTTAACAAAGCAGATTAGACAACATAACACTCTTTTGTGGATCAACCCATTCTGTTATAATATTATTTGCAGTTAGTCCTTAAGGCTTGGAACAGGTCAACGAGTCCTTGGCTTAATTACAAACTAATTCTAAATGAACAAAGCAGCAAAATCCAAACTGTATGTGTTGACTGTTTTTTTTTTCCTTCCATTTTGGCATTGAGAAAATCAATTTATAAAAAACCTCCTATGCTTATACAGATTCATGGTTGCTCTTGTAGGATCTTACTGAAAAGCAAGGTTTAATTATGGGTGTACATCTCTAGATCCTGCACAGGCGCGAGTTCCTTCCTTGGCCTTGCAGACAGTCGGCTGTGCAGAACCGAGCTCTATCAGGCAGGAGACCCAGCACGAAGTGATCACGGCAGAATTGTGATGATATCCCGCAGGATCCCTCCTCACTAAGCCATAGGAAGACCTAGGATACTACAGTAGTTCCTGAGTACCCCTACATGATTAGTGCAATCAGAACTCGAACCTGCGAGTCACACTTGGCTCTCACTACATACAATGCAGTGCTTCAACTTTGTGGAACATTTGTAGTTTTACTAATTACAAAAAAAATGAACAGTATTTGTGTCTCCATGGTAAACAACCTTTTTGTATTTTCAGATCTACTAGGCAACCTGGTAGTTTTACAGGAAACATGGCTTCATTAGTCTGCTCCATTAAAGTACATATACAATAGATATAATGTCAGCAATGGGAAAATGCTAGACTGTCAAGCCAGGTTTTTGAACTCTTTGCTTCTGCAAGGGCATTCAAGGTACAAAACCTGAAAGACAAATGCTCAATACACAGGTGCTTTCCCATAATTGCAACTTTTCACACTAATAGAGACACAAATTCAGTATTTGCTGGGATGCTGTTCTGAGTCACAGAAGGCAACGCAGACCTCCTTCAAAAAGTGCAGTTTCCCCTGGTGGCATTATTGGATGACACTTTGCACACAGTAACAATAATTCACAATTCCCGCTGGTTTGATCGTGGGCACAAACGGAGTTAAGGAAATCACTGCACTTACAAATGCACACTAAAAATACTGTTTTTTTTCTTTGTTACCTTCAACACTAAAGCATACCCAGTAAGCCTAATATCTACTTTTACTTAGTTCACCAATATTACAGAAATACAAATGCCATAAAGCGCAGCTTTGATTACCACTTTAAAGCAAATGCAAAATACACACACCATTATACAGGGAAAAAAGATGACTGACCATTGCCAGTAAGTGTGCTACATGCACAAACACAAGGCCTCCTCCCCCTGTATTACAGGCCACTGGTTGGGACATAAAAGCAAAAATCTTTCTACCAAGTCTGCCACATGGTTCTATATCAAATACCTTTCATGTCTTTTGCAAGGAATATCTAGGACTCTGCCTTTCATGTTTTTTTCTTTCAGTGCTACTTATAATAACGAGGCTGTTCAGTATCACTGCAACAGAAACCCATTAACTTTTTCACTGCGTGAGGAAACCGTAAAGCTCAAGTTCACTGCTCCATAACTTTCATTGCTCTGCAGCACTCTAATGCAAATTCACAACAGTTTCTATTTTCTGAATTTAGTATCAAGAATACTTTCATTTTTATAAGATGTGGGTGAAGACAGTTCTGTGTTTAAGGGATGTGAAGTCAGAAGAATGTTTGAAATGAGAGATATGTACATTTTAACTCACTGCCACATACAGTTTTTAACTTGAAGGTTTAGTGTGAAATAGAAACATCAGATGATGCAGTGATGGTTGGGAGTTTGTTTGTATGTGTACCTCAACTACAGCCCACTCGTGTTCTCACTGCAACTATTTCCTAAACTTGTTACTGGGTCCTTTTTTATTTTGGGAAAAAAATGCATAATAAAAGGAGACAGAGAATAATTAAAAGCAAAGCACTGCTTTCTCCTGCAGTGAATGGTTATAACTTTAAATTCATGCATCTTAAAGGGGATGCTTTTATCAGATTTCACCTGGCATTGCAATGGCAAATGTCAAATTGGTATGAAAAACCCAACAAAGCATTTCTCTTACATTTTTTTTCAGGAAATACAGTGCAACTACTTATTTACTTATTCTCCAATAAGAGTCTTTGCTAAAAAGTCTGTGCCACGTGCTTTTTCGTCTTTGTGGTACAGTGGGTGTTTCTCACCACACTTCCTATAAAACGTGGTCATGTGGTCAGGAGCCTGGCGAACTATCATTCACACGTCACCGGTGAAGAAGCCCATCATGCTTCTGTATCTGCTTAACACTAGAAATCGCAGAACCCTGGGATCTTTGGTCTGAATCAACAGTACTCTCATCTGCGAATTTCAAGCATGAAACCCAGTTCTAAAGATATTGTATCCAATTATATCCTATACAAGATTTTTTTTAACGTTGTTTCCATGGATACCGTAATCCATCCATACAAGCAATGAATGACTTACTTAGCGAGTTAAATCTTGTTACTTGTGATGAGATGCCTCTTTCAAAGCGTAGCAAGTTATGCAGTTAAACAAAAGTTAAAACTAAAGCAAATCACTTTCACATTCTCAGTGACCATATGTACACACATTTCAGGGCAGTCGCATTGGTCCCTGAAAACAGCCATATCCCAGTTACCTGGAACAAGCATATTAGCTCAGTGGCTTCTTACCATGGAAAAGAAAAGTCATGCATGAAGAACAATATGTAAGTACAGCAAAAAGCCCCCAAGGGCCACAGCCAGTGAACTAAATAAAGAGCTACATGAGAACTGTCATGTGGGTATAGTGGTTTGAACAGGTAACTGATTAATTAAGGAACACAAGAAAACAGGATTAAAGCTACTACAGCCAGAAATTCACAAAAGGAATCCTTGAGCTGTAAAAAGGGTTGAGGTGCCTGCTAAACAGGACAGCTTAGGATTGAAACCATAAAAGGAAACAACAAAAAGGATACTGAGAACACAATCAAATAAAGGAATGCCTTTGCTCAGCTAATTTTCGGCAATTTTAACTGTGTATGTGGTTATGGCAAGGCTTAGTGTACTAGGTAATATCATTCAATCATCATAATATCACATGAGTATTGTGCTCGTCTTTTAAGCCTGTCTGCTTGAGGCAAAGCAGCAAACTTGGTTATAAAAACTAATGTTTAGCATCAGCCCCAAACCGATTTAAGGGGATGAAAAAGTTTAGTGATAATGTGTGTGTGGTAAAAAGATGGGTCCCGTGAAACAAAATCATTTGGAAAGGAAAGAAAGCATTCTGCCGAACCATAAATTAATGCCAAAACTGAGATTTAATTTCTACAGAGCAAGACTCTGCCTCCAATTGAAAACAACTTCTCCGGCCACTTTCCAAAGTAAAACAAATTCTATACATCTCAACTTGTTTTTCTCCTTCATCAGGTAGAACCTTATAGATTATTTATTCAATACAGCATGGCTTCCCCCTTTA
The DNA here is from genome assembly GCF_059453375.1 of Lepisosteus platostomus. Classification (NCBI taxonomy): domain Eukaryota; kingdom Metazoa; phylum Chordata; class Actinopteri; order Semionotiformes; family Lepisosteidae; genus Lepisosteus; species Lepisosteus platostomus. The sequence continues at coordinate 52,666,777 of NC_142618.1, forward strand.
AATTTGAAACATACTAGATATAAAATGTTAACTCACAAAAATGATAATTTACCAAATGTCTGCTGTAGGGAAAAGTAGTGAAAATACTGTACTTTAGACCAGTTTATGGCGTTGAGTCAGGCAAAAAAGAGGTTGACAAGGTGCTAAATTTAATTTATGAATAAACATAAAAATTAAGCACACAAGAGTGACATTAAAACAACTGCCATAACTACCTTGCAAAATTCAGAGAACAAACTGCTTTATTCTCCACGTGAATAAACTGATTGCAATCCATCACATGGGGAATAAAGACAGAATAGTAAAATCTCCTTACTGCAGCCCTATGGTAAAGGTTTATCTTGGTGTATAATGACATTTTTCTTCTAAATAACATTTGCATCTTTGTGCGATAATACCACTTCCAGATTAAGTGCTATAAATCCCCATGTTCCCAGTTTGTCTGACTTGTACATAACACCATGCACCTCACAGATCTCTCTGCTCAGTCTTGGGCATCTCTGGGGCAGGTCAAAGTAGTCACATCTAATTCTTCTGGCTCTGAAATGGCTTTGCTGAGAAGGGCTTGCCGCAGCAAGTGAAGCTATTCACTCTTGTCTGCGCTCTTTGACTGCTCTCTTTGCATCATGCAGCGACGGACGATACTGTCAAAGCTCCCCAGGTAGAATAAGGCAATCGTCCGGAATAGGCCCATAGTAACAATCTGCACAAGAGAAGAAAGTGTTTTTTTCTAAGACAGTGAAGGGTTTTTATTTAAGCTAGGAGTCTCAAACTGTTCCTCAAGGGCCTTGTGTCTTATGGTTTTTTAATTCAACCTGAGGAGTCTTATCACACAATTAAGGTAATTATTTTCTAATATATCCACATATAATATTTTCTTAAGGTTTTTTGAAGTTTAGCATACAAGACGTACAATTTGACTGATTGATAAGCAAATAACTATTTATTCTAATTGATATTTGTACTACAATTATGCAGCTAATTTCATAATTTAAGAACTATTAACTGAGAACACAGTTGAAACCAAAAACACACAACACACCAGAGCCTCTGGAACTGAGTTTGATACTGCCGATTTCAAAGACAGCAAAAAAAAAGCTAGATGAAAATATATATGCAAAGACAATTAAACTGTTGTCTTATTTCCAACAGCAACAGACCCTTTTAGTTGAACATGTACTGGGTTAACTTCTTGCAGCTCAGAAAACTGTACTCAGTGGCAAGCAGAAGAGGCTTTTGCAGAGTCTACTTTTTGTAAATGATATTGATCAAAGTAATGCAAATACAAACTATGCACATTTCCAATCACATGAGATACTACACCTGTTGAAGGCCTTCTGTAATGGAAGTGACAGGTGACATTCCACAGGTCAGTGCGGACAGCATGTAACCATCTGGTCCCACAGAGCTGTTAAAGTTCCCTTGCTATAAAAACGAAAACATTAGAAGTAATTTGATTTCTTTTACAATTCACTTAAAATACATGTTTCTCTCACTTCTTTAATAGTTTTAGTAATAGTAATAGTTTTTGCTGAAAGTAATATCAAGCCTTGCAGCATTTAAACAAAATGCAATCACACATCTTTGCAATGTCTTGTATTTCCCGATACCTACACAAACAATGATTATATACAGATTTACTCATTTATAAGGTTTTACAGTGCTGCACAAGCTTAAAGAAAAATACAGCACTCAAAAGAACAACATCTCAGCAGTTCTGTTTTTTCTGAAAAATAATGAAATAGTATAGAATTATAGAATTCATCGAAAAATAATTAATGGATCTGGAATCAACCACTCACTTACATTTTAGCTTTGTATTATACAGGAAATGTCAATGCCAAAGGTCAACTGAACTAAACTCGGTGGCACTAGCAGATACTGCTGTTGGCAAGAACTAGAAACTCCGCAACTCCCAACACTTAACAAGGTTGATTGCTCTTCTCCATTGTCAAGGTGATGGAGAATCAACTGGTCTTTAGACCTAGTTTTTCAGGTCCCTGATACTTATTACTCCTGCTAAAAACCTAAAATTAAACCGAATTAACAGAAATTCACTAATAATAACTAAAGACAGCTAATGTCAGGAGGCCTCAGAAATAAAAGAGGACAGCTGAAGATAAATGCATTCACTTAGTAAACCATGGCCTGACATGGAGCTCTTAACTAATACTTTCGATGTGTGGGAATTCAAGACTAAACGAAGAGGCCAAGACTTTCCTTTTCTATTACCAAGGTATGAATATCAAGCAGCTGCAATTGACACTTAGGAAACAATTCTCACTCTACACAGATGCCCACACATGCTTATCAAATCTACAACCATGTTGATAACTGTCTGTATGTCTACATTTAATTGCAATTATATAGTTGGAGTCTAAAGGAAGCCATGGTCACAAAGAATGGGTTTGTGGCCACCGACTCAATGCTACCATCTGAGCACATTTCAGTTGTTTAAAGTGAAAGAATGGGAAAACAAAAACACACAACAGAAGCCGAGTATATACTTAAAGCTACAAAACCTAAAACAACATCCTTTGCATATTACAATCAAACCAATACGAAAGAGACTGTATAGGAATTCCAGTTTTGCACTGCAGATTAAAATCGTGTTAAAATATAATAATGATACAATGACAATATCTTATTCTCTTTATTCAAGCTAACTTTTAACATTTCAAAAAATATACTTCTTTTCATACATGTCTAGATGATACTACAATAAAAAATTAAATAAGTGTTTTATCACATTTCTTACCACAGCATCTTTAACGACAATTTTAGCAACTTGCTCGGGCTGACAAATGCCAGATGTTTCAGAGATCATCTTGGTTTCTAAAGGCTAAAAAAAGAAAAACAGAGGCATGGACATGCTCTAGATTTAGTGTACTTTGGCCATTTTATGCAACATTGTTCTCCCTCACACATTAAACACACACATCACAGAAGGTAAAGGTCCATAAATGATGGAAGATAGCTGACAGACTGACCTAGCTGAATACTCTGACCAAGACTTTTTATTGAAGGATGCATTTTCACCCTGCTCAAAGCCTGCTGTTTGTTTTAAAATGAAAAGCAACAAAAAGACCGTATATTAAAAATGCAATAGACCGTCTGGATAAACATTCAAACATTAAGCAATCATATGGAAACTCCAGCTGAGAAGAATATGAAATAATCCTCCTCTTTTTCTTTTTTTCATTTCTGCATTTCTGCTTTGTTTTACTATACTTTATACCTTCTGCAGTTTCCCTAAAAGATAAAAAATAATGTATTTTTCCAAACTTACAAAAACAACACAACTAGGAAATTAATTTACACCTGTTTATTTGGCTTTACTTATTATACCACATTAGTGTGGTAATTTCCTTTTTTTTTAAATTAACTTGCTGTTGTCCCCCACTTACTATCTTTTGAGAATCGGTTGTTCTAAGGTTCCATTTGTTTTAAAGTAACAGTAAAGCATCAGCAGGAGGACCACTACAGCTCTTACTGGTAACTCTGCAAGCAGTGAGGTCACTGCTGTACAGGAAGCCAAAGGTATGAACACACCCAATCCTGGGAATGCATGAATAGTTCTGCAACTGTCCTGTGTCCTGAACACCGAACAGCGAGTGCCACAGCCTTTATTCATCTGGTGATCTCTTGGCTTCAGGATACGATTTGCTTTCAGAAACTGCTGGTTAAGGCACTAGACATCCAATTTTCTAGTTCTTTATCTTCGAACAACATATTAGTGCAGCTTTCTGACCTGAAGGCACAATGGCTGTTTCAAGATGCTTCTAGATACAGAATGAGACTTTTTATAAATGAAGTTAGCGATAGAAAGTCTAGACATCAGGTGAAAGTTTTATAAGTAATTGGGATATTCATCTTACCTTACTATAAACATTCAATAAATGTAAACGTTTCGACGATCTATCAAAAAGGTGAATGCTATTAAATGACATTTAGCTTTGTGAACCATGAAATAAAATAAAGACACTGGCATACCCAAACCAGATTACCTTTGTTTTATTCTCTTCTGCAAGGCCAGGAGTGTCAGTGTCGGGTGGATATACGACTGTCAAATAAATATTATATGGCTTCACCTGCAAAAAAGGAAGGAACTCTCAAGACCATTTCACTAAAAAGTGAGTAATTCCAGCAGCTTCCTATGTGACCTTTCCCTGTCTAATAGGAAAGAAATACAGCAAAAACTCACAGGAAAAATGAGCAGTTAATGGCACATTCAGGCTTACATCCTTTCACGTATAATGATTCTAAACCTCATTTTTAGCACTGTTAGCATGGATTTACTACCAAAGATTATTTGTTGATATTATGTACCATTAAGGGCCTAATATAAAAAGGTAAAAAGATGGCAGTTTCAGAGAGCTTTAATCTTATGTTCAGCTGTAATTCCAGGCATGAGGACAGACAGAAGAAAGACGTATAAATCAGAAGGCCACAATGCAGAGACTCGTAACTAACGACACCACATGAACATTGCCTATGTCCTACCTCCATCTGCAGGGCCTCTGCCAGCCCCCGCAGAGCAAACTTGGAAGGAGAGTAAGCAGTGTACCCGAACAGGCCGACCTGCCCCGCCTGTGAAGACACAAACACGATGCGCCCCACCCTGCGCTCCTTCATGGTGTTCATGACAGCCCTGGTGGGATACACACTGCCCAGGTAGTTCACCTCCATCAGCCTCTGTCAGAAGGAATGAAACCAGGTCAGTGTTCAACCCCAGCCACAGTGACGGAACTTAAAACAGTTTTTTAAATAAATATCACCTTTCTGTGGTTTTTCCAACATTTCTTATACTGCTCAGAAAGGAAACTTTAGAAAGAAAGGAGGAAAGAGACCTGTGACGCAAAACAAGGCCTCTTAAAACTTCATGCTAATTGATCATTTAATATTAGAAAAACCATTTTAGTAGAATACAAATTGATGAAAATACACACTTAATAAAAATAAGGAAAACTTAAGAGAATGAATGTATGCACTGTATATATAGTCCTTTATGTTGCATGGAACCTCCTTCTGACCTTTTATCATATTTGAGAATCACGAGATTCTGCAGATCAGTCAACAAGCCAAACCATAGGAAATTAATACCAGAGACTTGGTGTGTGTGCATGGGTGGGACATGGTGGGACACCCTCTTGTGCTGGTAACACTATCAACATAAGTCAATTTTTACATGTCATGAGAAGAAAACTGCAAAGGACTGTAAAAAAACAACTCCACTAGCTGGAGCAATGATCTGGAATTTTATATCATGGAAAGTATGCCACCTGCTGGTTCATCAATGTCAGACTGCAACACTGGATATGAGGTCCGACACAGAGGGGGCGTACATACACAAGGATAAGGCATAGGAATTATATACAGGAAAGTGTAGGGAGGGAGACACATAAGGAGACAATAAGGAGAGTCTGGCTGGTATGGGTGGTGTATACATGGTGACAATTTTGTTATTTATACTACACTACTAGTAAAAAAAATAACTTCAAATTCTGAAGTCATACAAAGAAAAATAAGTTGCGAAAAGGTACACAAGAAATGATCCCATGGCTGCAGGCCTTAGTATCAACATCATCCCCAACAGCGTTATTTCTTGATCTATCCTGTGCCGTAAATTCATTCAAGTGAATTTGACAATGATATTTACTCTAAAGTTTTATGATTTCTAGTCCATTAGCATGCAACATTCCAAATAAGTATAGTCAAATATAGTTTGAATTTGAATAGTTTGAATACAGTATCAATGTTTATTGCACTTTAACACACTCCACTGTTGGGAGAAAGGGGAGGATAATTTGTGTTTGCAACTAAACATATTAAGGAACTGCCATCCATCTATTTTATCAGTATAGCAGGAGCGAGAGCTAAAACTGGTATAACTGGTAATCACCCCTCTGCAGAGATCCACAGTTTGTCACGTCAAGTAAAGCAACTTCTCTGTAACTTTCGGTTTTACTGTACGGTGCTTTATATAACACTTTAAAGCAATTAAAAGCATGCACTCACAACTCAGTCAAATGTAATACAACCTACTGCAGAAAGGTATTGAGCAAATGTATTGTGGGCAGTTATAAACTATCGGAAAACACTCAGGGATATTTTTAAAACCTCTTTCTCCGCAAAATAATTTGTTCCGAACGTATTAGAGAAGCCAGCCTAGCAAGGTCTAACCCTAACAAGGAAAACAGAACAGAAGTGCATATATTCATCACGTAAATATATTTCTACAAAGTTAACAGGCACTTAGTTTGGAGTTAGTATAACTGGAACATACCAGAGAAAAAACTACAAAGCATCCGGTCATTTTTCTGCCTAATAGACTTACTTTGAAGCGGTCCACTTCAACCTCTTCAAACTTGGCTGCCACTGAGATCCCTGCACAGTTGACCAGCATGTCCACAGGCCCCAGCTTCTCCTGAGCCTGGAGGGTGGCTTGATGGTCAGTAACTGAGCTTTGCGCAGCAGCGTTGTCAGAACTAGAAGCTTTTTATTTAAGCTGAACATTTTCAGTAGAATATTATTAAAAATGATTGCACTGCATTTCAAGACCCCATTTACATACAGACTTCATATAAATTAGCTGCAATAACATTAACAGAACTAAAGTTGTCATCTCACAAAGCTCTAAAAAGAAATTTCTTCCATTATGAACATGCTCTAGGTTTTTTTTAATTTTATTTCACCACATGAATCAGTTTTAGGGTTTTAATATTGCCCAAGAAAAACAAGTACAATACCTACAATGAAATCTAAATCCATAGCCAAACTAGTTTCCTTCAGCCCACTCCAAATCAGAGCACAGACAACCAAACTTACTTGCTTAATGACGCTCTCCACTTGTCCATAGTCCCTAGAAACATCAACAGATATGCAGAGCACTACCTGTATGAGAAGAAAAAACACTCTCCTAAATGCGCTGGGTGGAGACATGTTATTTCAAATTATAGATCACAAAAAAGTGGAAATCCATTTTTATCAGCAACATTCTGTGGAATGTCCTTATGATAATTTAAGTAGTACTTTTTTTAGCTCACTTCCAAACCATTTATTTTTCCCAAAACAGAATACATTACCTGTGGGAGGCAGTAAGCCTTGACAAGCTGAACTCACGCTTGGATCAACAGCACATATGATTTGGCGATTACCATTCACAGATTTTCTGGACACTACATTAAGCTCCCAAAAAAGGAACAATATCATACTGCTTGCTCCTGACAATCACAAAACCAGAAAAACAAATAGAAATGCTTGAATATCTTTCGTTATTTCATACCTGTTTGTCATTAATGGCATATTTTTCAATCTCCTTCTTAGCCTGGACCAGTTTATTCTAAGAAAACAAAAAGAAAACATTGGGCAGTTCAGCAATAGAGGAAAAAAAAAACCCCAAAGTGCATAATTTTCATATTATAGCTATTTTTCTCAGAAACTAAGAGGCTTGTGCTGAAGTCAATTATTGGAGGATAGTTACAAGCCTTCGCTAGTCCAAGATAAATACACTTTTTCAGCAGACTGTAAATTGGGCCAGGGAAGCTGAAAGGAAGGAAACATGTTGTGACTTCACCTTCGAGCTCAGGAAAATAAGGCTTTCTTTGAAATCACCTTCATTGCTCCTCCTATAGTTATAAGGCCCCTGCTCTCCCCACATCTCCTCAGCTAAGATCCAACAACCCACTGAAACCAGACCTCTGAATGACTGATCACATTTCAGCACCACAAACAAAACGAATCCAAGTCTCAGGTCTTGTAAGATCTCCGCTATTCATCTCCAACTGGACTAACTTTCCTTGTGTTATCCACTCAATTTCATTCATGTTTTTTACAGATCTAAATATAAAGACTGAATGACAAAAAAAAGTCTTTGGAAAAAAAGAGAGATGTCTGGAGGTGAACCACTTTACATTTTGGCATACAGCTTACTTAAGGTACCTAAGGCATAAGAAAAAGACTAAGACTTAGATGTAATGAAAGAAAAATAATACTTGGCACAACATTCCATTGACAATTGACATTCTTTTTTATACAACAGAAACCAGAGACCCCACAATAAACACCGGCAATATCCCTAAACTTTCTTGTGCGTCACGTTTAAAAAACAAAAAAATGAAAACTACAAAAAAAAGTTGTTTTTATGTCCCTTTACTACAGAGTACACTTGTGAAACAGTAATACAAGAGTCCGAGTTGCACTTACCTCGTCTCGTGCCACCAAAGTAATAAAGGCTCCTTGTTTGTAACACTCAATCGCAATGCATTTGCCAATGCCACTGGAGCCTCCTGTAACCTATTCATTAAAAAAAAAGGTATCATAGTCTGAAAGGCATCTCAGGTCAACAGAAATCTGAATACATAAAAATTCACAAAATCATAGACATATGTTATTCCATATACATTTATGGTCACATAAATAAGAATAACCTGACACCATAGGACCAACTACTACAATAGATGTAAATAAATCTGTATCATGTAAACTGAATTCTGAATAATAGCACTCCCTTTTTGAGCACAGCTTTGTGGAGTCATGACATAAAAACAGGATGCAGAACGCCATGATTTGTAAGGTGTGTAGGTATGTACTTAGTAAAACGATTAAAACTATTACTCTTATTTATGAAATGGTAGCTTTTGCCCAGCTGGTAGTTATTTGACTTTAAGCAAAGTCATGGTCATGACACAATCTGTAGCACTGTCTACCACAAACCATGTCCCCCATCCTAAGAATTCAATTTATTTCACCGGCTTTCAGTAAGTTTTCTATTTTCTGAACGCCCAAACGTCAACTTGTATTGAACTGAGAAGGAAAAAGGTGTCTGAACAGATTTAGATTTTTAGTTACTGTAGAAAAGTTCAACTGTACAATAATGTAAAATGTTTGCTCAATACCTCAGTTCAAAGTTCGCTTACAGAAATGCATCTGCATTGCTTTCTAGCTATGAGACCCTTGCCAAATGGCTTTCAGCCATGGTTATACATATATGAAAAAAAAACGTAAGAAAAGTACTGTAAAAGAAGCTTAAACTACAGTCTGTAGAATTTACAGTGTCTTATTGCAGTACAGGCAGCAAACTGGGACAAAACAATTGCTATTAATCATAATCAATAACTGTGTAGGCCCAAAACTGACAGACAAAAAAAGATGAATTTCTATTAGTACTGAGGACTCAAAAGATATACACCTAGGCTCTGATGTTCTGGCACCAGAAAAAAAAAAACTCTTATATTTAGAATTGACTACTGTATATCGATTTGACTGGCAAGTGGGGGTCTGTGATGTAGTAATTAAATAACAAAGTAACGTGTTTGACACTATAAGGAAAGAAAAAAACTTCAAATGTGTGCTTCAGCTTAATAGGTGAGAACTACTGCATTTCTGGTTTTATTCACAAGAACTGAAAAGGTGTAACCAACTGACTGTTGTTGGGTCCTTTTTTAGTTTTCAAAGACACTGTCTGAAGTCTGTGACAAAGATCTTCTCGCTTGAAGGAGCAATCCATAATTGCTTCATAATCTTGCCAGTTTTGCTAACTCGACACCACCGTTTTAACAAAGTGTACTCGGTTTCAGATACACGGTACTATACTCTTCTTAACTGGGACGTGTTAAGCCAATACACGTTGATTTAAGGAACAAATTGTGGTTGCGTATCAACAAATAATTCGTTATTTATAATTTACTGTTAGTATTCAAAAATAAGCCTGCGGGGTCTCATCTTGCGCATAGGCAGAAGAGAAAAGGGTATGAACTGAGCACGGCCAAATACGATTAAAGACAGAATTGGATTTACCTTCTGGCTTTCATGACCACTGATATTTAATTTGCAACATACAGACAGAGCACTGAATAATTTTCATCCGCAGCGTGTACTTTCACCGTGACCTTGTTTTGGAAAGAACTTTTTTTTAAAAAAAAACCTCGCGTGTTGCTGCCGTTTCAAAGCAAGCAAACTGCGCGTCACCTGAAGCGTCAACTCCCGCTGTCGACATGGAAATGACTGGAACCCCGGGGCGCTGAACTACTGAGGTGTACAGGAGGCAAGACAGTGTAATGAACCGTATTCGGGGTTTTTTTTTTCTCTCTCTCTCTCTCTCTCGCCCCCCAAAACGCTTCTTACCACGACATGCGCCCCGTTTAGTTTCAGCGGCTTGGGGCTGATGAGGGGAGACACCATGTACAGCAGCAGCACGAAGGCCACGATGAACGCGGCCACCACCAGCAGCATAATGACCGGCACGAGTAGCCACCAAGAGCCGAAGAGCAGCCAGTCCGGGATCGCGGAGCTCCAGCCTTCCTCCTGCAGCTGCCGCCCAGGCCAGGCCCACGCCGAGGATGCGGACATGCTGACCGGGCCCACAGGAGGAGCGACGAGTCCAGAGGGGCCGGCTCTGCGCGACCGAAGGGGAGGAGAAAAGGCGGCTTCGGCAAAGGGAGGGGTTTTAACCAAGCTGAGCTACAAGCAGGTTTTGTTTCCCCCCCACCCCCGGCACGCTTTCCACAGGTGCGGATGCAGCAACCTGCGAGCTCTCGTTCAATCAGACAAAGGTTGCAGGAACCAAAACAACACGAACTGTGCACTTTGACTTCGCCGTACGGCGGATGTGGCTGCTATGGCGACGGGACAGGGGCCTTCGGGAAATGTAGTTTATTGTGAGATGGGCGGGCTGGCGGCGAGGCTGATGAATCGGATTCATCTGCCCGAGGCTAAAGCTCCCGACATGCAACAGTTTCTTGGGTTACAACTTTTTGGGACGTGGCTTTGCTATGCAAATATGTATGTCTATATCTAACTGATAATTTAGGAGTAGGGGTGACAGATGTTCCAGTCTTGTACCGGGCTGTTCGGGTTTTAGGGGACTTGTAAAAAGTACGCACCAAAAGTACGGAAGTACGCACCAAACATGAAACATCCGGTCACATGCAATTCATTAATACAACTGGCTTTTTTATTTGTTGTTTTTTGTTTCAAGCGAAACATGTGCAGGGCTACCATTACTAACTGTAAGTCTAATGTAAAATATATTGGACATTTGATGTGACCAGCAGTAGAACCCCTGTTCACTGTAGAAAAGTGATACAGTTCATTTTATCCAATTTCGAGAAAACACGTGAGAATACATGCTTAGAATAGATACTTCCTAATAATCACACCCTACTTTGAGTGTAGATTTGTTGCAGTACATGTCATGTAAAGAGCGGGTCCTGGTAATAATTACTCAATAGGTCCTCAATAGGTCAAGGACATCTCTCCATGAACTGCAGAGCCATGACAAGTTACCACACTAGTAACACATCATCGGCCGGTTATGCAAAATGACACGTTTGGCAGCCCAATTTCCATGTCGTGTTTGATTCACTCGGCAAAGGGACATTCATCTTCCTAATGTATTCTGATGATAATTTTTAGAGCATTATTGTCAAACTAATACAAACCGAAAGCATCGATACCTCCGAGCAGAACTTGAGATGCGTGAATCGTATCTTACCGTTATGTTGACCAGAACTGGAAAAGCTTTAAGAACTGTGAAGGAGTTTATAAAATGCTTGAATATCCCCTTTTAAATGCCACAGGATATCGGTTAGCCAACATATGTGAAAACCAGAGTTGTAGTTCTTAAGCTAAAAATTGATTTAAAAATTATTGAATTAAAAAACAAAACAAAATCAAAACTCAGATGTTTCATCGTTTCTCGTGCTTTAACCTTTAATTTGTAAAAATGCAAAGGCTATGAACTAAATTAGCCCTTTAGATCAGATGTTTGATATATTCACATGACATTTGTATATTTTATATAATAGAAAGGAAGCTAAAAGCTCTGAGAATACATTCAAATACACATGAAAAATGTCACATAACTTCCAGAAAATGTAGGGATATACAAATCATTTTACTTAAAATTAACGAAGGTGTGTAATGGTTGCTGTTTTTTAAAATGAACTGCTTATTCAAGGCATTTACAGACTACCTTGGTGTTCCTCTTTGTACAAAAAAAAATCAAAATGTTGACTCACCGCCTTTAATGGTGAAGCTCTTGTAACCCACTGAGCAATTAATCTACTGTACGTAAATGGGGAGTCAGTATAAAGTGCAGTCTAAAAAACTAATTCCTCTAAAATACAAGTATCTGTATTCTTATATTCAGGGAGCCTAAGGAAGTCTTTCATTGGAACAGTCAGCCATAATGAAACTACAATGTCTAACTACACATTGACAAAAGACAACTAGTGTAAGTTCTCAATAGGTAATGGCTTTATTTACATATGCATTAAAGAATAATATAAAAAAAACAAAACTTATGTTTTGAGTCATGAAAGATCCTTGCAGGGAATACATTAGAATGGAGCACTAAAGGTATATGGTAATTTAATATTTCTAGCAATAAACTGCATAAAACTACTAACTTATACACTGATAGACTTTTGTATAAAGGCTGAAAGTATTTCAGAAAACCAACACCTCTGAGTGCATATAGACATACAATCATATTCAAAAGTTGAAAATGAAATGTGCAAATCTTTAATAAATGCCATATTTCAAATATATCATTCCCTAGTGATCCGAGTCTGGAATACACAGAATGAAGTTTAATTTTGGGTGTCTGTAATGTTCAATAAAAACACAAAGGATGTAGTAATCCATAGTAAAGGCACGTGTTCTATGCCGCCACTAAAAGTGCCCGACATGACAGGTAACACAGTGAGAGCACGTCCTAGTTCAGCCCTCAGTTTCACACATGCACAGCTTCGTTCCCCGACTGTCTCCCTTTGAGCCATGATAAGAAACCTTCCAAGGTTCCTAACCATTACTCAAAGAGAAGACATCGGCGCACACCAGTTACTGCATGGAAAATGCCTCACAAGCTCATTTAGAAAACTACAAAACATGCTTGACAGGTGAACCACCGAAGATGAAAACATAAAAAACAAACATACAATTAAAATACCTTAAATTAAAAGTACACTGCCTCGCCCCACATCTTACTACGAATGAAAACCCAGTTCAGCCTCACCAAGTGACTCTGTCCCACCCCCTAAAGCAACTGCTCTGAATCAAAATTACAACACAGCCACGCACAGTAGTGTTTCTCAGATAGGCCACGGCAGCTTCCACTGGGATTCAACAGTCAACACGATTCCTTATACTAACACTTCTCTGGAAGAAAACAGCAATGTGACTTCCAGCAGGTACTCGTGGTCATACGTCTGAGGCCAATAATAAATTATACTTGAGAAGCACTGGTATCTAAAGCACTAGAATGGCATGTATTGTCAGTTTGACTCTTAAGACCCCAGTAATTCTAAATGGTCTCCGTTTTTGTCATAATCATGTAAGGTTTATTCATTTATATATGAAAATGACTTATGTTTCACTTTATTGGCAACAGAAAACAACTAGAAGTACAGACAATTTTCAGTTAAAGACCCTCTATCATCCTGAGACTGGATAAGCAGTCATGTCTGAAAGGGACCCTGACCATTTTGGAATGAAAACAACAGAAGCATCCAGAGGAGGGAAAAGGAAAGAAAGACTGGAAAGATTTTAAACTCCAAATCCATTTGGTTATGTTTCGTTTTCAGTTCCGTTCTAACCCTCCTGGCCGAAATCTTCTGTGAACTTCTTCAGTTTCTCCAAGTCCTGCTCATTCACTGTCGGCTTGGTGTTTGCTAGGGACCTTGTCATGTCAGACTGTGAAAAACACGAAATACAAATTTGTCAAATATTAGGAATGTTACATTTAAAAAAAAAACTCTCTCCTGTCCTCTGTACAGTTACACTTCCTATTTAACGTCAATGCTGACCTACAGAGAAGAGGGACATTTTCCAGGTCATGTTCTGAGAGGCAGATAGTTGATTTTTGTACAAAGAGTATTCTAGATTGTTAAGATTATTTATAAGGTGGTGGAAAGAATCATCTGAAAGTTAATAACTAAGCTGAACATTTTTAAATTAAATGTTTTCTCATTCATGACAGAATTTACAGTCATTATCTACTGGAGTGAAAACATTTCCTACCATAGAAACAATAGGCTCCAGGAGTTTATCTCCTGGTACATCCATCCAGGACATTTCTATAGCATTTGGATCTCCTGGAGAGCATGGGGTCAAGAGGTCATCTACCAGAATGTTAGAGTCCTCCCTTGATGGCCCCCGAACCTGTGAACACACACCAAATGTGTGAGCAGAAGGAAGAGCACAGAGTCATAACTGTAGTATGCTAGGGTGTATTGCATGCAGACGCTACTGAGTACCATCAGCTCTATTTTACAAAAAGCAGAGAAATCTGAGCTTTTGGTCACATCCTCAGCCACTACCTCTTGTATTTCTCACTAATCCTCATTAATGAACAGCTAGGTCAGACAAATCATTATTCTTATGTATGTGCCCATTTTGTGTTGCATGTACACTCTTTCACAAATTGGGTATAAATGTGAATCCTCAAACCAGACATGAAAATGAACACAATTAAGAAACATTTGCATACCTTCTTAAAATGGGTGGCTGACTGCACCTTCCTGACTGGCTGCATCAGGGCGTCCCTCACAATAACGCTGATGTCAGCCCCTGAGTAGCCCTCAGTTTTCTTGCCCAGAGTCATGAAGTCAGAATCACTGAGGCTAGTGGGTGTAGAGCCCAGGTGCAGCTTGAACATGAAGCATCGGGCGTGCTCCTCTGGGAGGGGAATGTAGATGCGCTTCTCAAACCTGGAGACAGACAAAAGTTTTTTTTTTTTTTTATTTATTCCCCAGGATTTTAACATCCGGCTTCTGAAGACTGAAAATGCCGAAGAGTCCGAAAATGTGTGGGAAGAGCACACATTTGTAGGCCTCTTGCGTTTTGTGAATTTTTAGTGGTCACGAAAGGTGCTTCACACACTGCTCTAAAAACCAAAGTCTGCTGCGTGTCTAGCAGAGCCCAGACAGCTGCTGTGTGTCTAGGAGGCCGAACAGAGCACAGACAGCCCTGAAGTCAACTTTCCCACTTAGCCAATGTGCCTGAAGAGATCTGTCAAACAACCTGGGCAATGCGAGTCAAGAGACATCCTATTAAGTGGAATTTGACAGTCAACTAAGTAAAAGAGTCAAAAATATTTCTTTAGAGAAGCTTGTCTGATAAGCTACAACTGTAATTGTTCTAATATAATCTTGTATTATGGATTTCTGGGTATCCTTTTCAATGTAGAAACAAAAACCCTAAAAAGAATAGAAAGTCAATCCTGAGAGGATTGCTTCATAGCCAATATTGAAACAAGGACATAGGCTTGCAACTGGAAACTAAAAGGGAAGATCTGTGGATGGAAAACACAAAACACTTATATACAAACACATGGTCCTGGGTATGTGGAAAAGGCTTCCCAACGATGAAGCTGAGGCCCAAACTCAGGGCTCCTTCAAGAAATGGTTGGATGAGAAGCTCATCTCAATGAGATTCTAAAAATGAACTGAGCAGGACAAGCCGAATGACCTCCTGCAATTTGCAACCATTATGTTCTAATAGCTTTCATCTTCAGAACCCTCAGACTAGCAGCAACTATTCGACCTTATTGACATTGATTTAGAATTCCATCCAACAAAAATAAACCAAAATGGAACAAATTTAAATTAGGGCAGAATACATTCTGTGGCATTTTTTCCCCACAGGTAAACAATAGCAAGTTTAACGAAGTCACTGTACAGCACAGGTTCTATCTGCTGCTTAGAACCAACACTTTTATTAAGTCCATGGTCAACACCTAAGTCTTACAATTTAGTTACTTGCTGGAATCACTAAATTCACTCTTTTCCTTTATGCATTCTGCAAGTGGAATGTAAGAACTAACACTACCGAAGAGAAACTGACCAACTAGATGTTTTCATACAGTACTGTCCATTTTACATTAGAGAACTGTTACCCTTATTCTGTGGGCACGGAGAAGCATCTTAAGGAAACAGAATCAACAAACATGGAAATCGCATCATAGCCTTGGTTATTTCAGTCTGAAGTACAATCACTACACATTCATTATGAAGTATGTGCTTTATTGTTTTTTGTTTGCTCTTTTTGGCTTACTTTTTCACTTTGTGTAGCCTTTTTGTCTGCACTGCTATTTGTTATTAATATTTAAGAAGGCCTCTGTGAAATCATGGAAAGTTTGGCCAAATCACAGACAGCATCTGTACTTGGTCCTAAGTAGCAAAGAGTATAACTCGTTCCTCTAAGGATATCAACAGATCTATCAGGATTAGCTGTTATCTAAAACCAAAATTGCTAATATGCCAGTAATTGATTGCTACAAAACTATTTCTGCGTGAAGAAGGAAAAATGGTAGAACAATACAATACCGCCGCACAGCAACAATATTATTTTACATGGCATAAACATCTTGTATACAAGCGCAGAAGTAATATTTTACCTGGCTTGAGAATTGTGTATGTGATGCTCTCTACTGGATGCCACAGATCAACTCATTACAGTACAACTTACAACATACAGCATTTTATAGGCTTCACTATTCAGCGTTTAAAACATTTTGAAATTCGAAACAGTCCGTTTTCGGCTAATCTCAAAATTACCGTCTCCTGATGGCAGAGTCCAGTGTCCAGGGAATGTTTGTAGCTCCCAGCACCAAGATTCCTTCATTATCATTTCCAACACCTAGTTGGAGAGAAACTTCAAATGAGATATGTAGTACAAACACTTCTGAACATCAATTAGAAGTCAAGAACTGCAACAGGGGAGACAAACAAAAACAATTAAATCAACCTGTTATTACCTGTATACCTAGCATACAAAGTCCAGTGCTCTCCGATTACAACAGAAGTCATAATAACCACATCTCACTTGATTGAATAGTACTTTAGGATGGATCATCTCACTAAACTTTGTTTTAATTAACATAATTTAACATTTGCCAAAAGGCTAATTTGGTCATACAAACAGTCACAGCACCTGCAATCGAAATTAAACCTGCACAGCCTCACCCCGAGTTCATTCTTTACAGATTCTCACCCTGCATCTGAACCAGGAACTCCGTTTTAATGCGCCTCGCTGCCTCGCTTTCGTTTTCGCTCCTTGAGCCACATAAGGAGTCGATCTCGTCGATGAAGATGATGGAGGGCTTGTGCTCTCGCGCCAGCTGGAACAGGTTCTTCACCAGCCTGGGAGAGAGCGGGGTCACCATCAGGCATCAGAGTCAGGTCGTGTTTTCAAACCCGGACGAAGGATTAGGGATCAAGAGTGAGCCAATCTACGTTCAATTCGCAAGTCACATTGAACTACAGTCCATTCCACAGTCTGAAGCAGTGACTTTCAGGCAGGCTTTCAGTACAGCAGTGTACAAATACATTGTGGATTATCTCCAATAACACGAACAGTAGCTGTTTTACCAGGACCAGTATTATTGTTTCTCATTTAATGTTTAAATTGAGAATCCCATTTTGAAGTGGGTTCTTTCACGACGTTGCAGAAACAAAACATCAAAAGCCACTGGTTTAATGATCCACCTCTCCAAAGGAAGCATTTGCCTTTTCCACAGTAAAACCTACACTTTTTTTAACCATTTATGTTTGCCTGTAGCCATGGCACTTTGGTCTGTATTAGCACCGTTTCTGCTGCTGCACTCAAGCAAACAATCAATTCAAGTAAAATTTAGTAATTGTGCAGGATGGAAAGAAAACACACAAGAAACACCAACTCCCAGGTCCAAGATGAAATATACTGTAAGTGCTTTAGAATAATGCAGTAACTATCCAACAGTTGTCTTAAAACAATAGCACCTGCTAAATACAAATCTTCAAAAAGCACATACTTTTCACTTTCACCAAGCCACTTGGACACCAAGTCTGAAGAGGAGATGGAGAAAAAGGTAGAGTTGTTGGCTTCAGTTGCCACAGCTTTGGCCAAGTAGGACTTTCCTGTACCAGGAGGCCCAAAGAGCAGAATTCCTCTCCATGGTGTTCTTTTACCTGAATAAGGAAGGCAGACACTGGGGTTGGAGAGAAACCAGCACAGGACCATTCTCCTTCATCTTATTCAATCAAGTCTCCATCAATTTTAAGTTACTGGCACAAATTATGGCACTTTTTGCCACACAAATGTCATTAAACCTCTGCACAATTCCTCAGGACATTCTAGGTGAAGCTCATTGGAAGTGGGAGTTTCTAGTAATGTTGACATGCCCTCCGGTCAGAGGTGTCAAAAGCTCCATGTTGGCTTACTGGTGAGTTAGCATCAAATGAAGCAGTGAAACAGGTCTTAATGACCACATTGCTAATTAAGGAACACCTCTGCCTTATTGTCTGTTCATTGTGGGTGGATACCTGGGGAATTCTGGTCACAATGAGCTAATGACTTGAATTTACTGTATGTACCCCTACATGACTCAATCTGTACTCCAAACAAACATACATGTATCAACAGACATAAAAAGACACTTCAGTAAAATAAAATCAAAACAAGTTAAAATACCTAATGATGCACAAGCCATTATGTTACTTCCCTTATGTTATGAATAACATTTACAGAATGCAAATCCAGCAGACCGTTCTTGTTGTTTTTTTTTTCTAGATCTTGCTTCTGCAGATTGTGAAGATAAATCTTGACACAACAGCCACCCGATTAATCATTTCTTAGCACACAACAGCAAGTTGGAGTTTAGCACTTAAAAATGAAATACCCTGTCAAATAGCTACCGTAGCCACAGACACGTTCACAAATTCATTCTTTCTGTTAAATACTTCCCATGTGATTTTAATCTGCAGAGCTTCAATTTATCTTTTCCTAAAGATTATGAAAAACACTTACAAATTTCAATTACAAATCACAGGCCAGATTATCATTAAATGAAATGCATTTTTACCAAAGGTAATAGAACCGCAACACTTGGCTTCTCAGTTTGTGCTTTTCTCCTTGGAAATATTTGCATTTCTCAAATAGCATTGCAATTCCACATTTCACTACTTAGGGGACTTAAGTTACCTGTGAAGAGGTGTGGGAATTTAATGGGCAGAATTACAGCCTCTTTCAGTGCCTCCTTTGCGCCCTCCAGACCAGCGACATCACTCCATTTGATATTTGGCTTTTCCATAACAATGGCCCCTGTGACACAAACACATGCACACATGAATAAAGACGTGTCGAGCAATAAAAGGGCAATTGTCAATTTAACACTTCTGAAGTGAGCCAAAACAGACACACAAAACTACTGTAAGTTCAATTAGTACAAAGCAGGGCTTTGAAGTACAGTACTGAGGCCTGCAAGTTAAAGATCACCAGAAGCTGTTCTATGCCTACACACCTTGGAGTTGATTTTGGAATTTCTTTTTTTCTGGATCATCTCCCTCGTCACTTTCATTCCTGAAAATAAAAACACAGTCTAAACTTAAAGAGTAAAGGGCTGAATCAAACAGGCACATTGGACTTAGTGACAATCTTGGTGGTAAATTATTTTATACAAACCCCCCATCATTTTCTTGCCCACCCTTTAATCTACGGTTAAAATAACTCATTCTAAAATAACTCCTCATTCTAAAACATTCAACAAAAAAAAACATTGAAACAAACTTAAGGAAAGCATATCTACAAATGAGTTCTGGTATGTAGTTAAATGAGGCAAGTGCTACGTTAACCTGGAGTTCCAACTTAACTCCGTCATATCATGAAAATGCAACAACCCCCTTCAATCAGGGTCAAAAGGGGAAAAAAGGACTGTAGTAGTCTCCTCCACAGCCCAGTCTTTCCATTAGGCTCAATTCTTCTTCCAAATACACAGGAGGAGCAGCAGAAAGAACACTGATATTCCATACAGGATTACTTTTCTAGTGTTACATATAAATCTCCCTTCCCACAAAAAAAAAAAATCCTATATACTGTAGGATTAGTTTGTTTTTTAAAAAAAACCTGATAATCATACTGAAGGCAGAGGGGGTAGCCAATTTGTAAAAAATGCCGAGTTACTGGTTACTCCAAGATCAGCAATAAAGATCCTCACTGAAGACTTCGTGAGGAAGCAACAATGCTGGTCTGGGGATAAAGGCTTCTTCAGTGTATCATCATTTGATACAATTTGGTCTTAAGAACAGTTTTCATTGGAGTAGGTCTGAGAAGAGACATTTTTTGCTAAATGGGACCCACTTCTTGCAAAAAAGGAACAGAGCTGGTGGTGCCCTCTTCTGTTAAAAGAGAGCTCCTCTTCAATATCAAGACATGCAGTACCTCAAGTGATCATTTTGAAGCAACAAATTCACTGTTAAGAGTGAGAAATTATCTTACTTAGTAGGACCCTAATATGTTGTGTAAATGAGGAAAAGGCATGAGATCATTTTTTCAGCTCTGGTTTGTGATAGCCTTTGTAGATGATGGCTGACTCAAAGTTAATCTTTTTGTATTAACTTTTACTTTACCCTTTGTCATCAGATTGGGACTCTTTAACGGGCTTTGCTGGAGCCTTCTCCTTCTTCTTCAAATATTCCTTTAGCTTTTCGGCTCTGTCCAGGTATTCAGCACATTTCGCTCTGATGCTCTGCTTTGCTTTGTCTCCCTGAGCCTCATCTGTGATGGGGGAAAAAAAAGACAACTGGAATTATTCTTCAAGGGTCTTAAAGTCCTAGCACACCAGCGTTTCAAGGATGAAGGGTGAAAGCATGGACAGTTCTTCCAGTGACCAATTTCTATTCTGACACACCAGGAAAGGCTGTACATGGACTCTTCAAGCAAAATGAATGCAGTCCATCCTCACTATGATCCTATCAGAGATAGCAGAAAACAAGACAATCCTTCAGCCTGTCTGTATTTGGAGATGGGTGTTATCTGTGCAGACGCGTTTCTGCAATCTCAGGTTTGGTAGGAACAACAATGATATTTTTTTTAATCCAAGCATCAGTTAAGCCTGCTTTTAGTGTATGGTATATCCTGAATTTAATGATAATAAAAGACAGCCTGGTGTCAAAATCTAATAAGGATCCAACCAGAGGGAGGTAAGTAGTGAACCATACTGCCATATCTTCTAATCAAAACTACACTGCTTGCATGACAATATCCAGTACCCACATGATTCTAAGCACACTGATAATCTAGACAGGACCAACCGAACTATGAGGTTTGTTCGATTACATGACGCATTGTTAAAACGTAAAGGTTCACTACAGGCCTAAAGAATAAATAAAAAATGTATACTTCATACTTGCAATACATTAATTTAAAATGAAAGATTACAGGGGCAGAAATTGGCGCATAATGGTGGTAAACACTGTTCTTCAAATGAACAACACTAACAATGCTGGCAACAGCAACAGAACACAGGAAAAACAGATGAGTATTAAAAACACTCCACGCACTCAAGACCCACCTTATCATGGACTTCTGTTAATGGACAAACAAACCGTAATACCTAAACACAAAACAGCTACAGAAAGGCTTACATTTCACTACATGTAGGAAGTACTGTACTGCATGCTGGTACAGACGGAGTGCCTCCTCGTAATTTTGTGCTTTGTCTTCTTGAGCCGCCTTGCTTGCGAGGTCTATAGCTTTCTGTAATGAAAAACCAACAGCAATGAGAAAAAGAAGTATTCTGAAAACAGTAATGGGCAATACACAACTTGGGGCCGAACACATACTTAAAATAGCATACGAAATAGCAGTGTTCACCTGAGAACAAGCAAACCTGAGGTTATGAAATGGAAAGGAGTTAAAAAGGAGTGTGATGGCACTCTTTAATAAACCAGGTATGTCTGTGTGAACAATGGCACACATAAAAGAATTTTAAACCAGGCCTGTTCACACAAAACTCTCAACGCTTAAATATTCAGCTGCAAATATTCAAACTGCTCCCTATGACAGAAATATTTTACCATTCAGTGTTGGATATCATTCTGTGCTGTCCCGCAATTTAATTTCCCCTGTTTTTTATGTCCCAGTTATGTAATGCAATTCTTCCAGTCATCCTCGAGGGAGTGTATGTAGAGAAAAATCCCTGTGAAGCATCTGGCACCCAGGCCTGCTTAACTACAAAAGCTTCAGTCAGTTATTTACCCACTAAAACACGCAGAGTATTGTTTAGTCTTTAAAAGGTTGATGAAACTGCGAGTAAAAGGTTCGAATTAAAAACCCCTGCAGGCATCACAACCATTACAGACAGCAGAATAGGTCAGATGGATAAAATGAACTATTTTAGATAAACTGATATTTCAAAATTCAATTTCAATGGCTTACCTATTAATTAGTACAGTATATGTTCTATAGAAGCAAAAGTGTAGCAAGACGTTACATTGCACTTGCTACATACACACAGGTACTCTTCCAGGATACAACGCAAACGATCGTGATATATTTCAATATATGTTGATATTTAATTTGATTTAAGTAACAGCTAATTAATGTAAACAGAAACGTAGCAATTTGCGCTGCTAAACTAACGATTAGCTCAAGAGTCAAATACTGGATAATACCTCTGTTGACACCTTGTTCCAGATTTGCCAATTCTGTTTCAGATAACAAAATACATAAAAAGCAGGAGTACCATGAAAACAAACCAAAACAAAAATCCTAAAATGATACTTTTCCTCAAAGTGAACAGGAGCACTTTGCATTACGGAACTGTCATCGTCGCACCACTAGGCTGGAAATGCGCACTGTGCAGATAACCATCATTTTCTCTCCACGGTCCTTATCAGGCACGATTGAATATTTATGTTCTTTACTTAATGGACAACTGTTTGGTAGGCAGAATTTGATACACCACCAATCTTTTCAAAAGCCTACAACTGTACCGTTTTATACGTACCTGTACACATTTCAGAAAACAATGTCTAAGGCCTATCTGCAAATAACTAAAATGTTTTAATATTGCAACTCTACAACGACTGGTTAAATGCGTCATTGGTACAGCTGCCGATATTGAACGGTCTCCACAGGGCTCATACCCACAGACTATGATCAAGCTTCAGTTGCAAATGAAGGTTTTCTAATATTTTTACAAATAACATGCAAGGATTGCGGTTATCTAAAAATGTATTTTACGAAGGACGCGAAGCACTCTTGCATTTGAGACATTATGCACTCTCGTTCACTCTCCAAGACAGTATATTAATTCCCAACCAAAGAAATGGGTCCTTTTAACCTGCCCCTCAACCCTCATCCAGAAGTTTATTTTTGAGAAAGGGAGTTTCCTTTTGACCGACAACTGATTTAGAGACCGTGAATCTGCGAACCACTACAGTTCGAATCTTGCTCAAGTAAGGGTGAATTTAAAATCGAAAACATACAAATAGGGGGAAAATAACGACTGTAAACCCTTCTGCTTTTCATTAACTTACGTTCATGTGTTGATCCCCAAATTCAGGCCTTTCGTAAGCGACTAAACACGGTGTTTACAAGGAAAACTTTGTTTACACATTTCTTTTCAGTCCTGGAGAACTTGTCTTGAATTTTCTGTCCCGTGAAACTTTTCAACACAAGCAGGTTTTCAAGTACAGTAATTCGAAACCACCGTTTCGAGCGTAAATCGACGACAACAACAACGCTTCCACACAAGATTCAGGACAGACGCGTTAGAAGTTACTAGTGAAGATATAATCAGCACATTTAAGGGTCACGCGTGAAATTAAAACAACAACCAGCCTCAACCGAAACACAAGGCAAATTACTGGTCTCCAAAAACTCTCAACCCATGTACATATTTAACATTATCGTCGCCTTTGCTTTTACCTGTAAGTTGTTGGTGGCAGCCATGGGGGCTGGATTAGAAAAAAAAACCCACAGATCCAAACACAAAACCTACACGGCTTGTCTTTTTTTATATCGTAAACCAAAATTAAATTAGATTTCAAAACAGGCTGTGTCCTTTTTTTGCCTTTTCCCCCCTTCTTTAGATAGTTAACAAGCCTCACAGGGGAAAAAATAGCTCTTCCGCATCAAGATGTCGAATGTCACTTCCGCCTACTGAGGCCATGTGATCGAAAGAACTGACACTGACGTCAGTGCTTATGCACACCCTGCGTACACACCCAAAGTGCGTTTTTTCAAATAACTGGCAACAAAAACATCTCCATTTTATGGTACTTAGAATTATTCTTTGTAATGCTGCAGGTGTGCGAATTTTGTTAAGTTATTTTGCAGTTCTTTTCGGGAAAATAGCAATAATCGAAAGCAGTCTGTCGTCACCGACAAGGAAGTTGACGCGATGGATTGTTGTCATTGTTACAATCCAATCCAAATGAACTGTCTCGAGTGATGTGCGAGTGTTCCTGAATACCCAGATTATTCCAAATTACATTTTAAGTACGTTTAGTGTCCTTAATTTCTTGCTTGGGGGTCCTGTTTGACCACCAAAACTCTCAACTCCAAAAGTTTCAACAACAATCACTTTGAACATTGTTTTTCCTTTTTTTTTCAGAATTAATCGGAAATAATGAGCATATGACAGTAAGGAATAATCCCATTGCCAAATTTACTAATTTAAACCATACATGTTAATTCTGTAACAGTGATATAGAGATAATCTTTTCACGTATCTTTGCTGTCACCTTCTGGAATGAGATTTCTTAGTCACAATCATACTGATTTTGACAGCTTGTCATTCTATAACAATATGATGTGCTATTATGAGAATGAATTTCACTGAGCTTTAGAATTTATTATAAATTTCCAAATACCACTTAGGAATGATCATTTTCACAAGTCACAAGTGGACATTATTCTTAAGACTACTCCACTAAAGTAGATTAAACACCCAGAAGGCTAGACAAAACACTTTAATGTTTTCGCCTAACCATTTTATGGTCTAAAGTAACTCAACCTTTCTCTTTTCATTAGTTCTCTTTCACAATTACACAATTTATGGTTTTGGACTTTGTTGCCTGACTTCTTTCATTTTTATCTCTTATTATTGGCACACAATCGATATTCAAGGATTTCTAGTTACCTGACGTTTTCTGGTGTGTATTTGTACAGAATTCTTTATTGCTTTAAAAAATTAGGGGTTGGCATAAAAACCCAGCAATAAAAACTAGAATGGTAACCTGTGTTTACAATCTTAGAACTTTTTTTTATTTTTAAGACCAGATTGCACCCCGTTTCCCAACCAAGCTTTCAGAACATTATTTATTAAAATAAGAGCTTGGACTTTTCTCATACGTGTCTCAGTAATGGGCAATCACTTCTTGTTTGTTCTCATTTTATTGCTAGACACAACACATTGAAGTCATGCGATCTAAAAACTGAAATTGTGAATTTGCTGGGGATTGTCTTGCAGTTATAAACAGTGAAAATAAAACCCTAAACCTGTCCACTGACTGCTCCCATCCCACTTGACACCGAAATTCAATCATATCTTGAGTTCATCTCTTCCATAATGTCAATTTGTTGACTACATTAGTATGAAAAAAGGTTGTGTAAAAGTGTAAAGGGCAAATTTTGCCAAACTGCACGGTCTCCATACCTACTATATGTTTTTTTTTTACAGTGAACTGAGTCCAGATCATTGAATTTGACACACGTTTTCTAGGGTTAAGAACTTTAACAGTCCCATATAATTTTCTCTTAATTGGTGGGACTAATATCAATATCAATAACATGATTTTCGTGGTCAAGAATCAAATTACAATTAGAACATAAATATCATGAAACTGTTTGGACATTTGGTCCAAGCACTCAATTTTACGTATTTTCCTCCTGGTTTAATGTTTTCAGTTATTGACCACTTTCAGAAATAAAACTGAAACACGGTATTAACATTTCAGAAATTAGAATGGAATTAACGGCTCCAAATTAAATTTAAAAAAAGGCTTCCCAGAATCTTGTATATTCCTCAAAGCTGAAGTAAATATTCCTCGTAATTTAAATACTTACCACTGAAATAGCTTATTATTTTATTAAACTTAACTCAAGCTCCCTAAAGCCGAGATGACTGTGATTCTTTTTTAAATGAAATGATTTGATTTGTTTTGATGATGGGTAAGATCACGAGCCAAGAGCAGTCTCGACTTCTTGGTCTGTCCCACATCTCTGCTCCCCTGTGTTGAGAGGTACAGCAGATTCATCTCATGAGACTCTAGCTTGTCACCCTGGCCTGCTTCCCCTACGAGGCTGGGGTGAGACGGCAGTACTTACTGCCTCACACTGCTGCACAGAGGATTCATTTCTTAGATTCTAAGAGCATTTTGCTGAAAAAATAAAAAGCACACCTCCTTGGCTAACATAACCAAATTAGGCTCAATTTATTACACATGTGGTAGGACACCACTTGAATGCTCAGTGACCTGAGCTCAAAACCATTTCCTCCCACCTACTCCACCTGTCCTTCTGTAGTGGGCAGGTGCTAAGTCAGGGATAGAGGCACCCAGATGTACACATTGGGATGGAGTCATTTTATCTTTTCTTCCTGAGAATATTACTCCAGTTCTGACACGTTGGTTAAGGATAGTTGATGAGCAATCATCAAGTCTCAGATTGAATATTAGTGGATTCTACTGGATTCAAAGACTCCCAGCTAGGCTTCTCAAGGAAATGTGCTCTCTTCTTGTCAGGCCACTTCAGTGCGGCTTTGGCCTTGTACTTCATTTACAAGTACTGAAGTACTTCCAACAATATGATATCCAATAATAATGGAAAATTATTTGTTCCAGTTTGACCTTATTTTTTGACCCAAGCAGGTTTTAAGAAATTTCAGATGTTTCACCCAATGCTGTCCTGATTACCATTAACAGACACAGAATATCGACTCCAAAATTTAAAATTAAAATCTGAACAGAGGTCGAAATTACACCTTTCAAGACTTATGTAACTGCTATTCTGATATAAAAGTATTTTTAGAAACCTCTTTTTTCTCTAAGTATTCCTTTAGATGTTCAACTCTGTCCAGGTATTCTGCACATTTGTCTCTGATTTTCTGGTTGCCTTCTTTGCCCTGGGGTTCACCTGCACAGAAAGGAAGAGAATAAGGGTCCAAATTATTCATCAGGAAGAACACAGCAAAGCAACAATAACACTCTCGAGCAGCCAAGAACTGACGTATCTAAAAGACTCCCGGCAAAAATGTTTAGGTTCTTCAGCACATCGTTAGTATCACAGTCAAAGGTTGTTCTGTGTAGGAACGAACCTGGATGTCACAGGCATTAATTCAGAGATTTTATAGAGTCTGATTTTACAGATTCATTCGGGTATTTTATAGTGAATTTTAATAGATTGTAGGTCTGCTGGGCCTTTGTATTAGGCCAATTGTGGTTCAAACATTTGAAGAACATCCCTTGAACACTCGTGATGCATCTCTGTGAATCTATCATGCTGTTAAATGCACTTTCCACAGAGAATTAAGTCAAATTAAATTAAATTCAAGCAATAACACGCAAAATATGCCTTCACCTTTCTAACAAAGCTGGGTGTATTTTGAAATCCAACCCCAAAAATCAATCGAACTCCATCAAAAACTTACGCTTCACTATATGTAAGAAGTACTGTACAGCATGCTGGTACAGACGGATGGCTTCTTCATAATTCTCCGCGCTGTCTTCTTGAGAGGCCTTGTTAGCAATGCTTATAGCTCTCTGTAATGAAATAAACATACATAGGCAGATTTGCCATTACTGCCGCAATTGTAATCACCCTTCATGAGACTTAGCAGTTATGCTTGGGCATAGACAGTACATATTAAAATGTTTTGCTTTTACACAACATGTCAGGTTTTCTTTTTAAAACAGTATAGGCTATATTCTATTATTATTATGATGATGATGATGATGATGATGACGAATACCATGGTCTTAGGTATTTTAGCTTAATAACATCACACTCCAGCATCAGGTTCTAGCAAAAAAAGCTAGAATTTCAAATGGCACCAGATGGCATGAATCAACTTTTAGATTTTGAATCAAGTTATAAAACACGCACACAGAGTCATGTACTGAATGACTCTTTGTTCTTCCTTGTGATACCATGTTAATGTTCAAGTTGGGAACTCAATCTTCCCCTGGTTCAAATCCAAATAGGAGATATGTTTTCTTTCTGTCTTTGCAGTACCTCTCCTTGGTAAACAGTGTAGCATGTTAACTGTTGTGTGGTAAAGAAGCTAATTAGTAATATTGTTTAACCCTTTTTCCTGGGATCCTTGAGGATGATATCCCCAGATCAATTTGGCACAAGTAATCAAACAGACAAAATGGCCTCTTGTTTGTATTTATTGTATATTGTATGTTATCTATTGTATTGTTAGTTGACTAAACTAAGCAGTTCGATCACTTTGTGAGCCATTCTGTTTTCCGATTTGTTACTGTCAAACGTGTGCATTCTTAGAAAATAATGCTTATTTTCTTATTTTTATAAAGCCTACTGTATGTTAAACTGTTGTAAGAGTATATTTGTTCACTTCATTAACAAATGGGCCTACTTAGTCTTTAACCTAAGATTAAATAATTAAACACGAATTATTATTTCGTGATAACAGTGTTCTTGATGATGGTAAAGACCGCACACAGCACGACAACCCACAATTTGACTTGTTTCTCACAGCTCAGTGACCACAAATCACAGTTCTGACTCAATGCCAATAGGGGGTAGAACACTACATGTACTCAGACAGAGTATATACCCTTTCTCACTTCGACACCGGCAATCGCACCAGAGCGGACGTTTCTGCTCGTCATAAAACTACATGGGTACCTATGTAGAAATTAACCCACATTTAACATCTTCTCCGAATTCTTTCTACGTTCCGAAGTAGCTGAATCTGACATAGTACAGCTTACATAGTGAAATACACAACGGTACGTTATCGCGATTATTGGATAGTTTTAGTAACAATGGTAGCAAATCATCCTATAGGACTGTTCAAAACAGTGTTTTATTCTTACCTGCAAGTTGGTACTGGAAGCCATGTGCGCCGGGTTAACGATATAGGGAATTCACCAAAACACACACACAAAACTACTTTCTTTACTTTAATAATATAAGAGAGCGACTGGGTTTCGGTAACATTATGAATTCACTTTTCATTTGTACTCCATGAGTTTCCGTCTTCTGAACCCATGTGATTGAAAGAATGATAACTATGAAACTTAACCATACACCCAGAAACCACGCCTATGTGGTGCGTCAGGATACAAGCACTTACTGTAGCATTGTTCGACATTGTGTTCAGTGGAGTCATTTAGGCGACGAGAATAAGGGATATTTAAATCTTGACAGCGCTTTTAGAGTGTTTAAGACACACCCCTTTTCATAACATGAAAATAAAGCCATTTAATTGAATGTCATCCAAGTCATTTTCTTTTACTGACGGTGTGCTTTGTTACCTACTGTACATTTTAATAATCTCCTGGAGTTTTAGACAAATATACTGACCACCAAAAGAAACGTATCACAACTGCAACGAATTACAAAGCTATTATCAGGAAAACGACAGAACGTTTTAGCGAGAGCACTGACATTTTACAAAACAGACAAAGCATAGGTAAATTAATTATACTGATTAATATTTGTCGGTTATCTACACGCAGTACAGTAGTTAGCAGTTACATTAATAGAGGTGTGCGGTCACCGCGGGAAATCATACGAAGTCTACATCTGTGACGCATGTTTTGTACCAGGTTGCAAATATTGCTTCGATAAGAAAAAAAGCGTGTCCCCCTTCTGGTGCAACTCTTTTATGCAAGTTTCTGTAAATATACAAGGATTGACAAGATGTAAACTGTTACACCTCACCACAAGACGGCGCCTACAGTTAAAGTATCTTTGATAAAATGAAACTCGCGCGTTCTGGTGAAACGCAGCATCGCTCCACTACCCACTGGCTAAACTAAAATGAGGTTGAAAGATGCACATAAACTGAACGTTTAAACGTTTAAAAAGCTGTGTTATGGAAGTGTGTGCTACGCAGATACCGTCTTGTCTACCTCTGTCTCACTGCTTTGGCAGAGCCTGGACAAACTGTCCACTGGTCTCTGAGCTCCAGCTACTGCATCCTCACAGTTTATCCCACAAATGTTCAGCTTTGCTCAGGTCTGGGGAGCAGGACATCCACAGCTTAACCGTCACATTCTCATCTCAAAGGAAAGCTGCTGTTACACAAGCCGGAGGAAGACTTGTATTATCCTGTTGGAATATTGTCAGATCTGGATGTGTTCACAGGAATGGCAGTAAACAAAGTCCCAGGACTTGATCAATGTAGCGCTGTGCAATCAGGTCGCCATCTGTCACTGCAAGCAGCATGACCTACTGTACATTAAAACCTTGATTCACTGCAGAAGCGGGGAATGATATATTGAAGATTATCAACAATAAAGAACCCAGAAAACCAACGGAACAAGAAATACACAAGGGCATGCTTGTAAATCAAAATGTTTTGTTTTTGAGGTTGTATCTGTATGTACTGTATTGTACTGTATGTTCTCTGTATATTTATGTCCGATTTGATTTTGTCCTGAGTACCACTGGGTTCATTGCCACATCCCTAAGCATAGATAAGCAGGCTGGAAGACTGGGGTATTTTCATTTCTTTCAGGCCCAGATCACAGACGTAGCGCAGTCACTTCCTCCATAGAGGGAGAAATCAGATGACAAACTACATTCATTTAGAATACTCAAAATCTTGAGTTTTAGTATTGTGAGATATTCACGAGGCCAACCCAGATTCTTCTCTCAGCATAGAGAAACGGCCGTCCGAGGTTTGTAACCACTTTTCTTTTCTTTACACGGACATTCCTGATTTCATTACTGAAGACCACATTGTAACTGATACACAAGTTTTATTTTGTTCGCTTGAATCCTCATTTAACTCTTATGTACTGTAGCTTCCTTGAAGGTCTGGATCCTCCACCCCTTCCATTCTAGTTCAGATATCTGTGAGTGCCTTTGTAGATTCTTGAATTAAGGCATCTATTTCTTTTTTTATTATTGTTGTTGTTGTGGAGGTCAGTTAGTATTTTTTGCAATTTGTGATGTGCCTCGTGAATCACTAGGTGGAGACAACATGCACGTCTAATTGCTTTTTGTCTTCTGACCTGGGTAAAAGTGTCGAATCCAATTCTGCCATCCAACTCCCAGACACTCCTGGCTACATTTTCAAACTGGATTAGTACCCAGGCTCATGTTTGTGTGGGGTCCCTCCAGGTGCTCTGGTTTTCCCCCCAGCAAAAGGCATACTGGTAGGTTAACTGGCTTCTGGGGAAATTGGCCCTGGTGTGTGTGTGTGCCTGTCTGTATTAGTTTCTGTGTCTGTGTGTGGCCTGAAGTGGACAGACGTCCCATCCAGAGCGTATCGTGCCTTGTGCCTGTTGCTTGGCAGGAAAGACTCTGGCTCCCCCACAACCCCCCTGTACTGGATAAAGTGTTTATAAAATGGATGGATGACTTCAAGAGCACTTGGGCGGCGCGGTGGCTCTGTGGTAACGGATCTGCTCCTGTGGCTGGAAGATTGCCGGTTTGTATCCTGCGGCCAGCAGAGGAATCCTACCCCATTGGGCCCCTGAGCAAGGCCCTTAACCTGCTCCATGGGTGCTGTATAAATGGCTGACCCTGCGCTCTGACCCCAAGCTTCTCTCCCTGTCTGTGTGTCTCATGGAGAGCAAGCTGCGGTTTGTGAAAAGACCAATTCTAATACAAGAAATAGTATACGGCCAATAAAGTGATCTTATTTTAAAGAGAACCTAAACTTTTTAGGCAGTCACAACGCAGTCATTCTTACAGTGCTAAAGAAAGCTAAAGCCTTTTACGTGTTATCTGGCCAAGGTAATAAAAACGGGAACTAAAATATTCACTTCTTTATACCATCCTAGTAGACATGAATAGTGTCCTGTTTGTTTGGTTAACTCCTGATGAAGCCAGTTCCACTTAATATAATAAATATATTAATATCATATGAAGAGTTTCGCTGTAAATGTAAATGTGAAGCACAGAGGAAGTTATAATTGATCACATGTAGCGGAGCGCGTTCGGGCGCGGTGGCGTCATCGCCCTCCCTGCGCGTAGCATGGACCTCAGCCGGCTGGGCTAAGGGAGAACCGCGTTCGCGCCCCAGGTGTTGCGGGACGAACCGGCGGGGTGGAGCAGCGAGGGGGCGGAACCGCGACGGTCACACACAGGTCTGACTTCCACCAATTTCCAAAGGACAGGTGCATCTGAAGCGCCCTAGTGACATCTGAACAAAGAACGCTCTTAGTATTGGGATATTCCCCGTTTGTTTGACAGGAAACAAAATGACATAGGAACGACCAACTGACTTTTGAGACGAGCTTGGATTTTGCCACAATATCCATAGCCACGATTTACCAGCAGCAGCTTATCATCACCTAACAACTCACAGATGGCAACCCACTGAAGCTCAGCAGGTGTGAGCCTGGTCAGTACCTGGATGGGAGACCTCCTGGGAAAAACTAAGGTTGCTGCTCGAAGAGGTCTTAGTTGGGCCAGTATAAGGCACTCATCATGCGGTCTGTTTGGGTCCTAATGCCCCAGTATAGTGATGGGGATACTACAGTATACTGTAAAAAAAGGTGCCATCCCTTCAGATGAGACATAAAGGTCCTGAGTCTCTCTGGAGTCATTAAAAATCCCAGGGCATTTCTCGAAAAGAGTAGGCATTAACCTCTGGCTTGTAACAGTCATGGCCTCCTAATAATCCCCATCTCTGAATTGGCTTCATCACTCTGTTCTCCTCCCCACTGATAGCTGGTGTGTAGTGAGTAGTCCAGGTAGATGCTGCACATTGGGGTGGAGAGGAGTCCCCATTACCTGTAAAGTGTTTTTAATGGAGTGTCCAGAAAAGCGCTATATAAGTGTCATTACAATGTCATCTGCCCCTTAGGCAGTGCCTAGCAACCAGAGAATCTTTTTACGCTGGAGATTAACAGGATATGGTTTTCCACCACCCATCCAATATTAATGCAGAAGAATTTGTTAATTAACTTGGAGAAAATAGCATCCACTACTATAACCCCTCTTCTAAGGTAATATTAAGAACAACAGCATGTGTGATTCAATGAAGAAGTCAGAGAGAGGAACAGAAACTCAAAACAGTGCAGCAGTTAAATTCACTTGGGAGTTTAAATGAGGGAAGCACTTTAACTGCCCAACACCAGGTGCTGGCTATTTCAAGCTTGTTTTATTCTGTTGTGACATATACATGAAATTAAACGATTTAAGATGATTACAAATCACCACAGAAAGATTAAACACTATTGCAGGGGCAGTTCTCTCTCTGTGTGGAGCACTTTCCTTTATCATAGAAAGAAACCACACAATGATTTAAAGAACAGAGTAGGAGGGATGTCAATTTCGACATGAATTCGCATGAAACATGTTTTCTGTTGCAACAATAAAACCAACAACCAAATATGAACTAGCTTTGCGCATATAACCTTTCCCTGACCCAGACGCAGCCCGTGCTAAGCATTTGCAGCTTCAGTGCCTTGAACACCGTCATTCCGGTCACATGCATATAGGCTTTCAAGCTCCCTCGCCTGTCACTGTTCTACAATGACGTCATCGTCCTCCAGCGCAACCTTGGCTGCCTCTCGATGACGTCAGCAAGTCAATAACAACAAACAACAACAACAGGCTGGCTGGCTGGCGAAGTCAGGGCGGTAGGCGAGCTTGGCGATCATTTCCTATGGCGAGTCTGGGGAGAGGCAGTGGCGAGGATGCTGAAGCTGGAGGGCAGGACGGCAAAGCCTCCACGGAGAGTCTCCGGATCACCGAGGCTGGGGAAATGGCAGACGCAGAGATGAAAGAGCAGGTTGCAGCGCCCCGGCAGCCCCGTGATAGTTCGCTCTTCAGCCACTTCGTAGACGTGGTAACCTGGCGGAGACCGCTGAGCAGCACCGTGCTGTTCGCAGCCACCAACGCCGTCTTCTGGTATGGGCTGTCCGTCCTAGAGCAATGAAACGTACTGCATGCACACACAAAAAAAACAACTAAACCACGGGTATTTAAATTGTTGTTCAGATGCCCCAAATTTTAGATTACCCTCTTTCCCATCGCTATTATTACCTTGTTTTAACAGGGATTTAAAGCCAACAGGTTAAGCAAAGGCGTCTTTTTTTTTAGTTCTGCATGACCATTTTTGCTTACGATGAACGTGACTGCATTTTGAAACGATGCTCACGCTTCCTCTGAAAGTTATGAGCTAAAGCAGGAGTTAACTACCCCTCAAGCACGAGTAGTTTATCTGTTACAAACCTTTCTTTACGGCTTTTGTTACAAACTGGAATTAGAAGGCAGCCGGTAAAAAAAGAAATTGGCAGCAGTTCACATTTGTTTGTAACATTACCCTACTGGTCATTTAATTAAGGTTTGTTAAGGAGTGGCTCTAGCTGGTAGACTGTATTTATGCCCACGCTTTATTAAATGGATATAATTTTATCTTTGATTGACATGAGTGTGTTCGTTTGTAGGAGTTTCAGTTTCATTATTTCTATCAACATAGCCCAGAATTTGATCACGCCAACGTCGGTAAAAATGTCATGAATGGCTCAGGCAAGCTGATCCCATGACTTGTTTATTTAGGGCTCTTAAAGTGCACCTGACAATTTGCATTCTTTGTCGCGGTTCTCGATACTGTTGTGCGAGAATGCCTTCTTCACCTACTTTTTATCTACATCTGTCTGTGCCATTGTGCATTAGTATTCTTCAAAAAGGGTTGCACAAGACCCTCCCACAAAGCTGCTTCATCTATTTGTACTGTATGCACTGTAAAAAAAAAATTACAATTTTCTCTGTTCTAAAAATAGGCGTTGAGATAAAGCCCGAATAAAACGCTTGCATTGGCTATTAATGTTGCCATGAAAATATAACTGAGACCTATCTTATTTTAAAATAACATTTATTGCTGTAGCTACCTCTCAAATATGTAAACCTGGCCCATGAGAGAGACAGTCCAAAAGGTTTTATTCAGAGCTTTGAACGATTTCAACAATGTAATTTGTATTTACGAAATAAATTATTTGTCAGATTTATCAGAGATCAGGTTAGAAGCAAATTAGTTTGCTTTCTGGGATCGTTGTATTTAAGCCATTAGCTAAAATGACTGTGTGCTGAGGTTTGTGATAAGGCTGTGCGTTGGACAAGAGTTTGTACAGT
The DNA here is from genome assembly GCF_059453375.1 of Lepisosteus platostomus. NCBI lineage: Eukaryota > Metazoa > Chordata > Actinopteri > Semionotiformes > Lepisosteidae > Lepisosteus > Lepisosteus platostomus. Next base: position 52,701,829 of record NC_142618.1, read on the forward strand.
ATTTAGGATACTTGGGAAGGGATTCTAAAGTTACATCTACCTTGTTTGAAGAAATTCCAGCGTGCAATGTTGTGTCTGAGTGCGTTATAGTGAAATGAACCAAGATGTATTTCCTAGAGAAATATAATATTTGAAAAGGACAGTTGTCTTTGTTTTTGAATTCTGTTTCCGTTATCATTTAGGGCAAGCTTTTACCACCCAAAATATTGTATCAATAAATAAACAAACTGTTTCTAACTGTAAAATGATATGATAACCTACCATTCAGCAAGAGGAGTCTTCTGTTCCCATATATACAACTCTACCATTGAGAAGAGGACGTGTAACAGTACAAAAAAAGATATTATGATGAGATTTGAATAATACATGATAATGTCAGGGGAATATATTATAGACTGAAACAAATGACATGGCCTCTCTGATCACCACAAGGCAAGTCGTGATCTTTTAACCCAGCGAGTCACAATAATAGTCAGTAGCTCTAATCAGTCAAGTGGCAGAACTCTGGTGTGCCTGAAACATTGTAAACAGTACACTTCCAAAAAGTTTTTTTTACTCTTTGATGCGGTTTAAAACAACAAAGTCTTTAAGTGCCTTACCCAGCAAGAGGTCTGTGTTTTCACAAGTTAATAATCTCCGTTTTTCACATGCAGACCTATGCACCGACAAATCTAAAGCATAACTCTTAAAGGACTAAAATAATAATAATAATAATACTATTATGAGCATTACCATTTACTAGTATTACAAAGAGTAACCGTCAAGTGGCAGTTACAGGCATGAAATGGCATGTTTATTTGTTTGTATTGTTACTGAGAAGTGTGCTGTGAGATAAGCTACTACAATGAAATTAACAGGAGACATCTCAATATAATTTTTCTGTTTTAGAGCTGAAGCATTCTGATTTCTGAATCTTGAGGTGAACCAGCCATCTACTGTTTAAACCCAGGACTGAGATTTGGCTTTCATGAGCCCATGGTAGAGATTTTGGAAGGGAGTCCCTTCCTATTCTCTGACACACATAGAGAAGTACTGTGGCTGGGAAGGAGGCTTTTACAGAACAATAAATACCGTTCATCACATTAAAACATGAGTTTTTGTGACTGAGCCATGATATACAGATCCTCGGTATTGCTGCTTTTCATTTGTAGCCCAAATGGGTTATGGTCTAACATATCCCATTGGGGCCCCCAACAGATGAGGCAATTTTCCCATTTGCTTTCTAAAACAAGCCCTGCGGTGCTCTTCACAAAATACATCACCTTACACATGTACAATGGCTTCCCTAATTTTTCTGGACATCCCTTCTGGTATGTCCAGTATGTATCCTGCCTTATGCCCAGTGCTTCCTAGGATAAGCTCTGGGATCTGTGACCCTGAATTGGACAAGCAGCTATTGAAAGTGATGATGTGGTTACTCTTCTTGATTCAGTGAACCTGCTTGAAAACTAAACATATTAGAAGAAAAGGCAGACAGCTGTTAAAAAATTTTTTTAGGTGTATATGGATTATTTTGTGTTGGGGGGTAGGGTAACTAAGAATAAATCTTCTTTATTTACTTGTTATAATCTTCTTTACCAACATATAGGATGTTGCATAAGCTATTTTACAGTTGATAATGCAAAAGATTTACTTATTTACATATAAACCACTTTGGAACAAGGTTAGAAATGTTCTGGTTGTGCAGTTAATTACTTAATTAGACCCACTATATACATGAGAGTTCAGCTGGAACAAAAACTAGAAGACACCAGAACCCCCAGTAATTGGGTTTGACACCCCTGCTTTAAACTCTGCTGACCTTCTGTGACCCTTACTGTGAAAAGAGACATATGGCGTAGTCTCAGTCTCATTCAGTCTCCTTCAGGCTTTAACAAGGTCTGAAATGGTTTCAAGGCTGTTGGTTATTCCATGACAGTCCTGAACGAACACTTTCACAGAATAGGCCCTTGTGATGGACTGGCATCCCACCCTAGGCGTGCCCTACCTTGTGCCTGTTGCTTGCCACGATACGCTTGGGCTCCTCCAGACTCTGTATTGAACAAAGGGGTTAGAAAATGGATGGATGGATGATATAGCGCAGGGACATTTTTAAAAGCTAGGGTGATAGAACTAGAACCAATGGTTGTGTGGCTGTCTGGTAATAACAGATGGAGAAGTTTGCTTTGTGGCTTGCTATTAAGAGGGTCAGTTTTGTGTCGGGAGTTCATATTCAGGTATTTTTTTGGTTTCCGTCTTAAAAATATTAGAACTGAATGTCTGGGAGACACTTCCAGCTTTTTGCGTTATACAGCTAAGCTTCATGTGACAGAGAGAGAGTCTTCTGTTTCCACCCTTTTCTGGTTTTGGTTAGACTGTGTTTGTGATTCCCGTTCTTTTAGGTTTGTGGCCCTCAGCTCCTGGAGAGTTTGCTATCTGCTTGCCTTATCTTTGGTTTGCCTTGTGACTGTGCAGATGGTGAAGGATTTAGTGCTGTCCAGAACAAGAGGTACAGTATGGCATAATCAATTTAAGTAGGGCTTTCAATCTCTACTTTTTAAAGACAGGGTTATAAACCATATGGACCCTGGATGTTTCTCTTGAGGCACAATAAAAAAGCTTGTGTTTTGCCATTTGTTTAAGTAAAGGAATCCTTTTTTTCTTAAACGTCATACAGTAGGTATTAATGAAATTGAGAAATCTGGACATGGCATGCTGAAGTAGAAGTTATTTCTAGTGTTTTTAATATTCTCAAAATGTTTATTATAAAATGTTTTTTTTAAATGAATTCTTAATTTCTTTATTGATTGTTATTATTTTTTCCAGGAGCCCAGCTGTGGCGCCGTCTCAGTGAGAGGTAAGCTGTCTTGTCTTTTGCTTGACTTCTTACTCCTACAGAAAGTAACTTGTGCAAGGCTTGTGTTGGTTTTAACGATAAAAGAAAAGGTAGATTTAACAATTGTGTATTAAATCTCTAAATAGGGGAAAAATACACTTTGTATGTGTTCTTTATTAACATTTCTTGAAGTTTGTACACTTTTGCTAAAATTCTATGCTGCCCTGAGTTACCAGTGGTCTGTGGTGATGGGACATTACTCACTGACTGTTGTAAACCAATTTTTTTGCATTTGTCCCAATGATAATATCAATTCTACCGCAACAAGATATAATCAGGACCTACATGGAGGTGATGATCAGCACAGGGAGTTTCTGTCTTTTATTCTTCATTGCGGTATTGGGAGTCCCAGGTGGATGCTGAGACATTTGGACAGGCCTGCAAAGCAAGAGCATCTACTGTATCCGTCCAAACAACATTTAATGGGCTTGTAGTTAATGATGTACACAGACACAGGTGGGACTTGCATTGCTTCAAACCCTCCAATAATAGGTGTTCTTAGGTATAGTTCCTAGTCGGTTAAATATCAAATATGCTTTAAACCCATCTCATGGTACAGGGCTAATATTACTTTTTAGTGCTATTACTCTGTTGAAAAGTGCTCAAAAGTAACTTGATGGGCTGATTCATTGTGTGTAACGGTAATAGTTCAGTGAAAAAAAAAAGATCAACCTTATGGGGATGTGCACTGAGATAGGACAGTGCAATAAATGTGGACAGCTGTTTCACTTCACCACAAGTCACAGAGGTCACTCCAGGATTCTGTTATTTTCTGCATGATTACGTTTATGTGGAGCAACTGCTTTATTTTCTTTTTGCTGTGTGAATGTGAATTAACCTGGAATCCTTTTTAAATGGAATCATTTTTGAGGGCGTGGAAACATGTTTCTACTAAAATAAAGACCAAAACGTTACGAAACTCCACATGTAGACCCCACAATGTCTTTGTTTATTAATTACATTCATTTGTTTTTGTTTAGAAAATACAGCCAGTAAGGCAGAGTATCGGTGGGTCTTTACAGAACAGAGCAGCTGGAAATCTAAAGAGAATGATGCCGACTTGATGACACATTTTTACAGGGCTGTGATGGATGAACTAGCAGATTGTAAGGTTTGGTGGTTGAGTCATGAAATAACCTTTTTATTCTGTTTTCACTTGAACGGTTCAATTCAAGACTTTCAGATATCCGTGATCATACCATTTGAGTCTCAAAGTACTTGTTGTACTGCTGTACTGTATAAAGATTTGTATTAAAAAGCTCACATAGGAAGAAACCGAAGTAGACAAGGAATTGAGACAGGACAAGCACAATCACACTGCTTGAAAAATCACATTCCAGCTCATTGCTAGAAGCCAACATTGCCTCTCTGAAATACAGAGATCTTTTAGACTTCAAAGCTGTTATAAGAAATGTGAATGTACTGTACCGATCAAATAGACGAGGGCAAACGCCCCATTTTAATGGGGGTTTTCAAAGCTTTTTTTTATGTCCGGAACAGAAACGTCCCTTCTTGTCCAGAAAGGAATACTAAAAGAGTGAAGATGTCAATCATATATCATACAAATAGAAGCAATATAGATTGAGACTTTTTGTGTAAAAAAAAAAGTGAGTTTCGTTTTGATACAGTGTAACTGGAGCAATTAATGTTTGGGAGCGAAATCTTCCAAAATGGTTCTGTTAATTGTTAAGGCATTGTTTTACATATTTTAAATATAAATTGTGTAGCTTTTCATTATTTGTAGTCATTCTTGCGCAATACTGTGACAAAAGGGATGGTAGTTTATAGCAATTATAACCAATTACTGCAAAATACTGTATGTCAGGTGCTTCAAAAATTCCAAGGAACAATCCCAGTGTTTTCTGAGTATTACAGCAAAATACTTCAGGGAATAGTAAAATCCATAGAATTATGGAATAGCTGCAAATTTACCAGTGCTGGTCTCTAAAACTTTTTAAAATGTTTTTAAGTCCTTATTTTATCAAATGAGTTTTTTTACATGATTGCCAAACCTAAATGGTATAGTGATGAAACAGTCTACTTTATTTTCTGCATCATGAGTATCTTTTAAAAAGGACATGCACTGTTAAAAGAATATTGGAAATGAAGGATACAAAATTAAAGCTTCTGATAATGCAATAGCCCATGAAACCTACTTAAATACACTCCCAACCTTCATACTTACCACATCAGTGCTTTATATAACCAGTAGTTCCCTTTAACATTTCTCCCTCCACCCTACCAGTCAGGACTTTCAGGAAGTATGCAACGTTGGTTTGCAAGGTCTGTATTGCAAACAATCTCAGATCTACTGTACGTTTTTAACTTAATGCAGTCATCCAGTAGGGGCTAACACTAACACTCTAAGCCACTCTGTGTAAAAAAGGTGTATTATCAGTTTATTTATAATATTCAGAACTCCTTTTTTGAAAGGCGTTTGAAAGCAGGTATTAGTTATGCTACAAGGCATCGAGTTCCATCTTCTACCTCTTTATTCTTATTTTTCACATTCAATTCCATATCTCATCCATCCCGATTCTGAAAGCTGATTATTCTTCGCCACACGGGTCACAGCCACAAAGAGCCTGTCAGGAAGCACATGGCTGTAGGGTGGGACTATAACCTGGATGCAGGGGACAGGGAAAAATCAGAGAGAGAAATAAACCTCACCTGCTTGCATTTGGGACATGGGAGAAAACCAGAGCAAATCCACACAGATGTGGGGGGAGAACATGTAAACTCCACACGGAAGGAACAACAGAGTTGAACCCCGGACCTCAGAGCCATGAAGCATCAGCCTAAAGTGCATGCCACCTTGCCTCCACTCAAACATTACCTGTTTTTTTATGCAAGAGTTTAACTTTGTTTTAGCAAATTGGCACTAAAAAAGGTGCATTGCCAAAACTGAAGTTTTCTCACTGTGATTCTTATACTCTGTAAAAAGACCTTTAAGCTGGAAAAACTAAGCCCATTAAAGCCTGACTGAAAGGAAGGATAACCTGGAACAGGAATTCGGGAGAATCTCTTTTTGTTTTTGTTATGGCTGTTTAAGAATGTACATGAATTTCAATGCTGCCCTCTAGAGGCAGACACTGGTATTTCATCCTGTGTATTTGGAAAATGTTGTCTATATTTGGAATACCAGTCACTGTGGCTGGAAATGTATTCACTTATTTGACGGGTACATCTTTGTCTGATTTATTCTTGCTCTACTTAAAAGTATTCTAATTTAACAGCCAGGCAAACAAATCATGTTGCTCCCACAGAAAAAAACTGTGAAGCACTGCACACTTTTATAAGATATTATATGACTATATATAAACTTTTATAAGAAAACAAGTTCTATATAACTTGTTATAAGATAATTCATTCAGATACATTTTTATGAGTGAAGGTATGGTAATTTTTTCATTTACCTCATTTTTAGAAGGTAGCATTCTTTATTTAAAATCTATTAAACTGGATTCCTGGATTAGTACAGTATTTTGTTAGGTTTTATATACTGTTGAAAATGGAAGTGAAATGGAACAAAACAATAAACAGGCCCTTTGAATTAATGGTGACGTTCGAGATGGATCATTACCTGGTTGGATGAAATAGTTCTCGTCATACCTACTCCCATGAAAAAACAAACATGTGGTGGCTTCTACTTCATTTGAGCTGGAAATATTCCATCTTCACAGTACCTCATAGATGCCTGTGCTAGGGCAAAATAGGGAATTGTGAATTGTAACAGTATATTTCTGGTTACATAGTTTAAAACCAGTGGCCTAAGAATGTGTGCTAACATTACAAAGTGCTGCACTACATTCTGTCTTGTACTTTGTCCCAAAGAGGGATTCTTGCTGTGCAGCTTTTATACGGCCTCATTAATTTAGTGTAAGAACATTCACAGTGAGACAGAGGCCAAATGTAATCCAGCTCTTGCGCTGTTCTACGAGCTGCATACTCTGTGGCTATCCGTATGAAATTAAAAGAGCTTTTTTTCTCCTTTTTAAGAAGCTTAGTGTTGGACATTGAACACTTAATGTTTTTATTTGTAGGAGTCTCTGCAACAGCTCTGTACAGTAGTTGCTTCACTGCCAGAGTCCTGTGTGAAAGACAGTTCAGCATGTAACACAAATGGGAGTTGTGCAATTTAGCTGTTGTGATGTTTCCACACGTTTCTCCATTCTGGACGCCTTTTGCCAAGTAATATCCTGGTCTTGCCTTCAATCTTGCTCAATAAGAGAACTTGTTTCCCGACAGCCAGAACTCTTTTGAGCATGCTGACAAAATACAAACAGGGGAAGGTTCTGCGGGGCCTTGAGATAGTATTACATTCATGGCCTTAGTCCAATGTGAACCAGGGATTTGGAAACATAAACCTAACCGGAGAAGACAAAGGTATCAAGTAGAGCACTCTCTTGTTTCATTTTAGCAGTTGTGAGTTTTATGATTGTTTATAGGAACTAGTAATAATTCTGAATCCATTACCGTAATGAGAGCGAGCCCAGAGGTGATATTGTTAGTTAGAGCTATTGCTATTTAGGTAGTTAATGAATTGTTAGATTTTGTTGTTATGTTACTATTACTGCTGATATTTAAACTGTGAAAGCAATATGTAAGGGTCAAGAATTTGTTTTATGAGACTGTAATTTTAACTGTCAATTTTTTTTCCATCTCTGCTGATATAATAATAATAATAATAATAATAATAATAATAATAACATTACTTTATTAACCCTTTACAATATCTTGCATTAGGAATTATCTTTTCGCATACCCCAGCTTGCTCTCCATGAGACACACAGACACACAGATAGGGAGAGATATGATGAAGTATATAGTATTCCTGAATGGGTAGGCTAGCTATAATACTTGGGATTAAACCCCTTCAAGTTTCTGATGCTAGCTTGCCTTATCCAGTGACGAGGGGCCTACCCTGATGATGGGCAGACAGCTCTGGGATTTGGAATCATGTCTCTCACCACACGATGTTTGTTTGTGTTTGTTGTGGGTTAGAAGCAGGCTCTGTTATGAAATGTCTTGTGAAACACGGCACAACCACTCCCAGAGCCTGTCCATTGACTGCCTGTCTGCTGCCAGTGTGTCATGAGCTCTTTCAGGGCAATGACACAGCTCTTTACTGGAGAGTTTTCTTCAGCAGCACTTTGAGTGATAGAGACAGAGACCAGCTGGGGGTGTGTCTCAGTACAAGGCCACGGATTGGACAGTGGGTGTGTCTGTTGAAGACACTGGATCCCTGTGTCCACAGAATGGGAAGAGTGACTAATAATAACTCTTATCTTAGGATATGTAAATAATTAAAAAAACAGATACCTCCTTGTTTGAGCCAGTATGTAAGATGTGTACCTTAACTTGCAATGTGAATTTAGGCATCACATTTAAAACATAGAAGTTATAAGGTGTTTACAGGAATAGAAATAAAGGTTTTCAGTTGCATCACTAAAATTACTCTGATACAAAATCTGAAATGAACAGCAACATTAAATTCATTTTGAAAGCTGTATTTCTTAAATGCTATTAATAATTACACCTTTTATTTATTCATTTAGCATAGTGATACTGTATGATCTTCTACTTTCTGCCAAAATGTTTTTCTAACGGATTTTCTAATTAGACATGCAGCATTTTTAGAGCTGCTTTAATTAATGATGTTACTGACAACAACAATTATCAGTCTTTGGTCTTTATGTCCTTTCATACAAATTCTGCAGATATTAGTGGAAGTTTTTGCTCTGATTCCAGAAATGTCCAGAAATAACAAATGTTTTCTGGACACAAGTATAAAGCTTTAGATAGCTTTAGATGGATAGATATACTGTATGAATAAGACTTTATTGATCTTTATTGAAGGGAAATTGAGGTGTTACAGCAGCCCAGCCCAAGACAAGCAAAAACGGACATCAGAATAGATGAAAAATTTAAATAAGTACAGCAATACAAAATAAATATAAAATAAATATAGAGAGTTAGGTGTGTGTATGCTTATAAATATGCTTATAGTCACTGTAAAACAATCAAATATGTGCAAAATGTGCATAGGTATACTGTAGGTATGTGCATAGGTTTAGTGTATAATACAAATGATACATTATTAATAATTAATTAGAGTGAGTAATATGCCTGGTGAAAAGTCTGTTTCAGCTGAAAAGGGGCAGAGGTGACCTGTGTGTGGAATAGCAGTTTCAATTGATTCGCAAACTGGCAGTATAGAGTTCTAGCGTGAACACACAGACTTGGCATTTCTTTCTCTGAAATTTCGGAGCTTGAATTTCAACTTGAATCGTTTCATCGCCTCCTAGTTTGGAACAGTCAAAGGGCTGTTTCGCCTAAAGGGCCTGGCTTGCCACTCCCTTTCTCTTGAAAGCGGAGCACTGACTGGAGGTGTTCAGACCGCCCGTCAGCAGTCACTGTTCACCCATCCTCGGCAGCCTGGGATGTGGCAGTCACCGTCTGAAACTCTGCTGTCTGCACTACAGAGCTCAATCTCTGGGCTTCAGAGTTAAATACGGGATGGAAAGTTGGTTTGTTGTAGACCAATTAAATGACTAGTATTTTAAAACTTTAGTCTAAAAACGACTTTATTTCTCTCTTACCACATTTTGCAGTGCAATTGGCGTTTTCTGTCCCTGACATACCTGACATGTCTTTTTTTGGGGGGGCTGTTGTAAGCCTCCATTAGTGTTTCTTGCTTTATTGTATCATCTTCTTCAGTTGAAGAAAGAGCAACAGGTATTTTCTCGCTCGAGTCTGGCGTGACACTGATACACGAGGAGATTCATCCCGTGTAGTGGTTTTAAGCTTGTTTCAGGGTGGTAATATCCTCATGTTCTCATAGAATCTATCGCGCTAGAGAAGGTTTGTCCACATTGCACATGAGATAGAAAAAAGGGAATGTGTAAAGTGAAGAATATTAAAGTCTATGACCACAGTGAGGTGAAAAAAGGGGCCTGGGTGTATTTTCCGCCAGATTAGGTAGACGGAGCATGATCCATTCACTCAATTTTCTCACTACCTTCTCCAAGCCAGAGGGAGAGCCAGAGCCTATCCCAGGAACCAACAGGCACGAGGCAGGGTACACCCTGGACAGGACGCCAGTCAATTGTAGGGCACACACACTCACACCGGCACCAAGTTTCCCAGAAGCCAATAAATCTACCCGAATTTATTTTTGGGATCCTGGGAGGAAACCGGCGTTGCCGGAGGAAACCAACGCAAACCTGGGGAGAGCATACAAACTCCACACAGATAGTAACCCAGAGCCCCGGTGCTTTAAGGCAGCAAAGGTAACAACTGCATCGCTGTGCCACCTTTGAGATTTGTATAAGCAAAGCTAACTGTATACATTTTACAGATGTATTTTTGATTTTTTAAAATACTGAGCAATGAGAGTGGGAAATCGTTTTTCCAGTTTCTACAATTCACTTCTACAAATTCCTTTTGTTAAAATGAAGAAACTAAAAACAAGCCTCTAAACTACACACAGCTTTGTTTTTGGTTACAGAAATGCTGAAGTCTAGCTCTGAGGAGTTAATATTTAACACTCCAGGTCATTGTGTATTTATTAGTATGTTCTTTAGGCTTCTAATTTTAGATGTGTTCTCTCTTGCTTATCATACTGTTTAAGACATACGTGGAGGGAAAGTGAAATATTTTGGTTTGTGCTTCAGCTTCATGTATCAGTACATGGCTTAACAACTTTCGATTTCTGTCTGTTTAAAAATACTTGCTGTTCAGATAAAAAAAAAAACTTGTTCTGCCTTTTTTACCCTCCAAGAAAGCATGAGTGTGTATTGTATCATCAATATCAGACAACCACTGAAAGAAACACTTTAGTGTGGAAAGAACTGTTTCTTATCCTGTCAGCCTCATCAGCGCATTTGGAATGTTGTGTGACCAATTTATTTATAGACCAAGTCAAACGTAATAGCTGTGCTTGAGGTTCATTGAAGATAAACACAAGCTCCAGCTCACTGTACAGCACAGAATTTCTAATAGGAAGGATCAAACATATCTACAGTGCGCCTGGTATACGTTTTGAAAGGAAATTTGCTATAACAGCCTAAGCCCTGAGCTGCATTTCAAGATCTTTTAAGCCTGTGAGATGCCTCAAGAGGACAGAGGAGTGGAACTGAGGTAACGCATTTTTCAGCACACCTGAGTAGTCTTTCTTATTGATGAAAGAGAGTGTCTGTGCTGAGACCTAGCCTTCTGCATAATAATTTACCTGATTGGAACATCGTTAGATAGAAAAAGATATATGGTAATGTATGAATATACTGTAGACATGCTGTATGTCAAGTTCATATATGAACTTAGAATTGGACATATTAGTCTGATTTTGCAGATTGTTTTTTAAGTTGACATAGACGAAACTTAAACTTGTAAACTAGGCAAAGTAAAACAGTGCTTCAGCTGTCACATATGTTCAGTTAAGACCAGTACAAGGTTACTTGTATATAGTTTCTATATAGTGAGTACTTAACTTGTCAGACATCATAGGGTTTTTTAATGGGTCGTTTTAGGTGTAAACTTCTATGAAGTGAATGAATGAAGTGCATTTGGTTGGGTTTGTCATAGTGACAAAGAGGTTCTTCAGAATTAATGTGTATTCCCTGTATTCCATTGTACCCTGCATGACAGTTTACCAATTTCTGGAATACAATGTCTCGAGATTTAGAACCTGTATTGTGGCAATTGTGTCATGAAAGTAGCAGCTTTACTCATGAGTAAAATGTAGTGCCCTAAATGCTCTTGAAACTGTATTATTTAGTTAAATTTATCTAAAGCGACTTACATTTGTACCTATTTATACAGCTGCGAACATAGTGTTTTGTTCATGGGTCGAACAGCTTCCCCAATTTTGCCAATATCGGGGCCCAACCCGGGATTTGAACCCATAATCTTCCAGTTGTGATTACAAAGTCCATTACTCTACATTGCTGCCCCATTCATGTTATGCCATTCTGACGTTTTATTGTATAATTGGTAATGCGCTGTGGTGGTGGTTGAGTGCCGTCGAGGCGATATCGACTCATCGCGACCCTATGGATAGTTCCATCGTCACAATCCGTATAGTTTTCATGGGAGGATACGGAAGTAGATCGCCAGGTCTTTCTTCCCCGCAGATAGTGCACGTTTTGTTGTCGTTGTCATAGATATGTGGCCCCCCACCACCAACACCGCCCCATACTGCTGCTGCCCAGTATGGGTTATTGGAGAACCTTGCGCCTGACATGGGACACACAACCACTAGCCTGAGCTTATGAGTCTCATGCTCTACCAACTGAGCTAGTCGGGGCAACAGTAATGCACTGTATATTGTACTAATCCCTCTGGTCTGTGCGGAATCCTGGGTAATTTTTTTTAATTTTGTGATTTTGTGAATCTATCTAGGTTGTATTTTGTTTGCTTCTGTTGTCTTTTGTGTGCTTGTGTTACAGAGTAATGGAAACTGTACTTGTCAGTACGTGTCCTCTCACGTTATCACTGTCTTCTTGGCACGGGTAATTTAAATACTGGGCAGACAACAGAAGTGTCATGTGTTCGGCTGTCACAGGATCCTCAGAGAACTGTTTCTCCAGCTTCCTCAATCACAGAAAACCAATTAACGTCCAGCCATACTCATAACATGAACACGTTTTTCTTCTTTTAACACACGACTGATGCACTGAAGATGTGAGCCCATTCTTGACATGGTTTTGTGTTATATTTGAACTTGGGCGGTGGGGCTTCTTCACAGGTCAAATGTGTTGTACTATTCCTCCAAGGAATAATTAGTAGATTTGGACTGCAGGCAGTCCACTCTTGGGAAGGCCTATTTTTCTGATATGAGAGATGGCTCATTGCAATGTAAGAAGGGAGAAAACGCCTTGGAATTGTTTGACTTCTGAGTAATTGAACCTTTGATTAAAACGATCAGTGTCTTTGCTCCTCAATGGGGGAAAAAATGTTGGAGATCATACCATTGTGAGGCGATCTGAAATAATCTATGATTATTTGCATGTAGCCTCAACAGTAGACATATTTTGTTAAACAGAGATATCCCATTAGAAAATATATTGTATTTATATTTGTATTTTCAGTCTTCACTGAAGATGAACATCAACCATTATTATTATTTTTGCAGCAATTTAGAGTTTTCTTCACCTCTAAGTGAATGTCTGGTGTTAAAACGTTGCTATTTAGCAATGACTGAGGGCTTAAGAGAAGTTTCTAAATGTAGATTATTTACAGATGATAAAATCAGTTAGGGCCATTGCTATAGAGCCTTATCTTTCCATAGACACACCACTTGTTTGCTGTGAGTCTGCAGGCATTCTTAAGACACATTTCAAGCCCCCCATAGTTAGGATGTTGACAGCCGAGTTCAACACAACTCTGAAGAGCCACCACTGTGCTCAGTGCTCCTACAGAGTGTCTGTTAGTGTGCATGGACAGGAAGTCTGGATCTCCCCATCCAGAAGAAATCTAGGGGGCCCCCAGAGATACCATGTTTTCAGTATTTTACAAGCAGGACTCGGCTCCATCTCAGTGATGCTCACTTTCTCTAAAGTGTCACTGATCATACAGGATGGAGTTGCCTATTTAAACTTCCTTTTTTTGTCACAGTTCATGATCTTCAAATAGTTTGTATGAAAAGTTGTTTTTTTTTCCATTGAGGTGAATGTGATGCAAATAGTTGATCACAGGACTGGCTAAATAGCTTAAGCAAAATGTGAAATTCTCTTTGACTGATTCTACATTAAACTAGAAAACCACAAGGGGACCTGATGCAAGTATTCAAGATCCTGAAAGGTATTGACAAACCTTACCCGGTGGACTTTTTGAGCATGAACAGTAAAGCACACAGCAGAGGACACAAACGGACACTACATGAACATGCATTAAAAACCAAGAACAGGAGGCATGTCTTTACCCAGAGAGTTGTGGGAGTATGGATCAAGCAACCCAGTTATGTGTTTGAATCTGATTCTTTGGCCTTCTTCAAAAATGGCTGGATGAAGTACTTGGATCAATAAGCTCCTATGAACCAAACAGCCCAGACGGGCTCAGTGGTCTCTTTTTGTTTGTAATCTCTCTAATGTTATTAAGGAAAACTAAAGTAGTTGATATTTTGGAGCTTTCTTCCATTTGTTTCATGCGTTTTTCTGGTTCATTCATCAACATATTTTTTTTAAACCGACTTTTGTTTGTTTACACTCCTGATGAGAGTAGGACAGCTTCACATGCTCCCACAGTGAAACCTCACTACGGTGCACTTCTCTCTAGGAAATCTAGAGTCTCACATTATCCCCCACACGTACACATAGATGTGTTCCCTGGCCTCTCTCACGTGAGCAAGTGTTTGGAAAGTGATGACAGACCGCAGGCTGACCTTTCTGAGAATCTCGGGTGGTCAGGAGGGACAGGAGTTGGCATCAGGAGACGCGCTCTCCGGCCGTGCTGCACAGAGGAGGCTGTCACGAGTCATGTCTGAAGAAAGAGCTGGAGAGTGCCCAGCCAGGCCCCAGTTTGTGGCTGAGATTAGATTAAGCACCTGGTGTTCAACAGCTGCAGGGGTGATGATTTGTTCAAGGCCAGGGGCTGTAATAGCTTCCTTCATTTCATCTCAGTGTATCGCCAAGCAGCACGCTGGAAGACATTCCAATAGGACATTCCAGGAGTCTCTCTGCTTGCGACACCATACTGTCCATTGCCAAGCTTTTGGAAAGGAGAGATGAAATGCCTTTGAAGGCCAATTAGGTATTTTGTTTTCTTTGTTATTTGATTTGCAACTGGTTGGTATTTTAAAATAGCCCATTTAATTTGTTCAAGACTACATACTACAAGCTCACAAACTTCCAAGTTCAGAACTGAACATCTGAACTTGGTATGTTAACAAAAGTCATCATATTCTTGGTGTTAAGCTACTTTTTGGATTTTGAAGTACAGTAGACTGTACCACTTTTTATCTCCTTTGTGATTTGATAACAGCTTGAGACTTTTAAGACTCTGAAACTCCGGAGGTCTAGTAAGTGAGTTAGTTATCTCTTGGTAACCTGAGGAAGAAATTACTGTCCATTATAAGGATCCTTTTTCATGTATTCGTAACTAATGCGCTGGAGATTAGAGTTACTTCTGCGGGCTGTTAATTAATACCTTCTGAACCAGCAAAATTCAAATTAACACAAGATCAGCATGAAGTATTAAGTGGTGTGAATTTTGACATGTAGGGTTGCTGTCCTAACTCTCTGATTGCAAATTATTTTGTTCCATTTTGATGACAGATGCTCTACAAAAGATGCATTGATTTAGTAATTGCAATTCATTTTCTTTCACTAGGTTTCATTGTGTCATTGCATTCTGTTTTGCT
Organism: Lepisosteus platostomus; assembly: GCF_059453375.1. NCBI lineage: Eukaryota > Metazoa > Chordata > Actinopteri > Semionotiformes > Lepisosteidae > Lepisosteus > Lepisosteus platostomus. Next base: position 52,717,065 of record NC_142618.1, read on the forward strand.
CAATTCCAAACAGAAGTACCTTTCTGTGTGGGGTTTGCTTATTTTCCTCATGTTTATATGAGAAGTACTGGACTTAAGGAATGGCGGGGCTCTTATTAATCTGCTTTATGAATAGCTGGGATAAAGTTCAGATAAAGAAGAACATATTTGATATCCTGCTAATTAACTTCCAGTTTTTACCCATCCTCATCACTGCAGCCCACACTGATGCAAAACAGTCCAAGATCACATTTGGATTTTTGGATTCTTGGACAATTGGATTCTGGAATGCGTCTCAGAGAGTGTGCTGCCAATTGGAGGATGACAATACCTCCAGAATACCACAGTGAAGCCACTGTGACAGGGCACAATATTGCTTAGAAAGTAATTCACCAGATGGGCCGATTTCCCAGATGACAGCTGATCTCTGCAGTTCTCTGATATTTTTTCCTGCCACAGTTGGCAGATGGCACAATTTGGGTTTCAATCTGTGACATCCAAACCATGGGGCTCATAGTGGTGCTTTTGACAAAGGAAGCACTATGATGCATTTTCCCTATACATTCACCCTATACACCCTATTCACCCTATTCATTTTCCCTATACATCCACCCTGTACAGCATTTCTCTTCCCTATACAGCATCTCATTTAATAATTGTTATCTAGGATTTTGGTCTTTCAATGCAGTAGTTTTGTTCTTGTTTTATTTTGAAAAAGAAAATATCTTGATTTTATAAAGCAGTGGTTAGCCCAAGTAGGTTTATTTTGGAAATGAATGATTGAAATTAGGGGTGGCACAGTGGGACGGTGGCTGACATTTCTTCCTCTTAGTGCTGGGGCCCTGGATTCAATTCTGGGCCTGGGATGCTGCCTACAAGGAACTCGTGTTCCCTCCCACAATCCAAAGACATACTGTTAGGCTCAGTTGTTTCTGGGAAAGTTGCCGCTGGAGTGAGAGTGAAGGTGTCTGCGTCTGTGTGTGCCCTGCGGTGGACTGGTGTCCCGTCTGGGGTGTGACCTGTCTAGTGCTGTTGCTGTTGCCTGCCCTGCGACGCCAAATTGGATGAACCTGGATAGACGGATTATTGGATTGAAGTGTTGATTAGGTTTAAACTGATTTGTTAAAAAAAAGAGTGTGAGCTATATGTTGGCGAATGGCAGCAAGTCACTCCTGACTGATAGGTTGGTGACCTCGGCCTCAAGAATGATTTTTGGTAACCTCTTGAGCTCAGCTCGCATTCAAAATAAAAAAGCCTCTTTCTTTTGTTCTTTGTTATTCACTCCACAGCAACCCTAACTTCTGTCACAGCAAACAGAGTGCCTTAGAAGTATAATCATGTTTCCCACTACACTCAATTCACCATATATGAATTTAAAAAGTAATAATCGATATGAAATTATTGTTACTGCTACATTGTGGCCCCCTGTCTTGATAACGGATCCCCTGTTAATGAGCAACACATGGTCAGTCACAGGTCTATGAAAAAAACCTAGAAGATGCTTATCAGGCAGAAGAGAAAACTAGTGGAGCCCTCTGAGCTCTGCTGTTGAAGCGCACTGCTCTGTTTACATGCGTCCTCACATTCTGCCCAGTTACCTCTCCCCGCTAGCCGTGGTTGCTGGTATGGCAAGATAGAAAGCCGAAGAGTAATTTAATCAGAAACAAGTGTGGGGAAATATCCAGTAGTGGCGTCTCTTGGAGATGGTGTGACGCACATATGAGGTTAGAGAAGAAGGTGTGAAGAGTCTCCTTAAAGTGGAAGGCCGTGCCCTGTGTTTCTTCCTTTCATTGGTCTGTTTCTCCGTATGTCTCCAGCTGGGAAGTAATTGACCCCAAGCAGGAGAGCAGGCCTGAGGCAGGCCAGCTCACTGAGTGCTGGATGAGCTACAGCTTGTTCCTGCAAGAAATGTCATCCTTCAAACAGCAGAATCCTGGCAAGGTAAGACCCCTCAACTCCCTGTCTGTTTCCTGTAAGTGTGAAATGACAGAGTGTGTAGGAAAAAAAAATGGCTGTGCTCAGTGCTGGCTAACGCATGTAACAATTGTACTTAAATTCCTCGAACAAAGAGGAATTTAACGTTCACTAGTGTTAAAGTGTTAAAGGCCTTAATTCTGACAAATTGACTCATACAGGCTTCACTGAAATGTGATGCTTGCTTCACTAAAATGTAGTTTTAGAACGAAAAGTATCGATGAAAGCTATCTAGAATGACAGACAACAGTATAGACCAAGAACCAGCTTTGAATTGCCTTTGTAATATGTACTGTGATGTACAGGAAGGTGTATAATATAATACACAGTGCTTATTCAGGGCCTAAACTTTAACACTAACTCTGTGAGAATACTGCTTGTTACTGTAATTAAATGGTAGTTAAGTTCATAGTGTTACTCAAAGATGGTTTTAACTTTAAACCTGCTGTTGTAATTGAACACTTAAGGGTACAGTAGCTGTGTCAGGCCTGTCAACTTAGTTGCAGAGGGCTGTTGGAAATTGTGCTTTTTTTCCTCCATAGATAATTTTATGGCTATTTTTAGCTTTGGACATAACCTGTGAGGACAAATAAGTGATATCGATTTCAGTCTTGTGAATCTCACCCTGTTAATAAATAATGGCAGTCTTCAGTCAGAATGCAATTATGATTTGCTTTTCTAGAGTTTGTACTGTGATTGCTCTTCTCCTGCTGTATATGGAAATAAGCAATCTCAGGACCTGAGTTACCTTTCTTTCACGATGTAGCAACCTCATGCCTTTGGCTCTAGCCTCAATTGGCTTTTCAGATGAAAAGTCAGGAAGTAAGGAATTTGAAGTCCTAGCTTCATTTTTGAATAAAGGTTAAAGGTTACGGCTAAAGCTGCAGATCACAGAGACAAACATAAAGCAGCATTTCAAGGGACACGTTGCACTAAAAAGCAAATACAATATAATATGGCAGACATTGTTTACAACAGCCCTTTTCTGTTTCAGTTTTGCCTTCTCATCTGTGGCTTGTGCACATTTCTGGCTGTCCTTGGACGTTACATTCCAGGAGTTGTCATCTCCTATTTTATAGGTTAGTACATTTGCTTCTTTTCAGCCCAAGACAAGCCCATATGTTGAGTACAAATTGTGCCAAAAAATGAGCCATGGAATCAATCAACAATTTTGTTTTTGTCCCTTTGCTGTGTTGTGGGACTGTTTTAATGGACCGGAGTTCCTTAATCTTTTCTCCTCTTCAAGTGTCAAGCAAAGAGCACATCGCTATAAAGGTAGAAATTCCAGTTAAGGGGAGCTGCAGGGAGTCTTGGATCTGAGTCTGTAAAAAAGCAGGAGGACTGAGGGGAGAATTATTTTCTCAGCGAGCTTGCTTCCTGCTCGGGTGACGTCAGAGCAAAGTTAAACTGAAGAGATCCACTTGCATATTTAAGGTCATGAACATTCCCTGCAGGCTTTGAGGAGAGGTGGGAATGAATTGATAAAATAGTGGCACAATTTAAAACCTTTATAGTTACATAAACTAGTTATTTAAAATAGTTTCAGGTCTTTTATGGATCCCTAATTTAAGATAAAACAGGGCGTGACGGTTTATTTTTTACTCTGATCGACTGTTAGTTGGAAACTAACAGATAAAAAATATTTAGATCGGTTAAATATTTTACAGACAAAAAGGTGTATGATTTGTAATAACTCAAAATGTGACAGGACTGGAAATGCTTCCTTACTTCCATCCAGAGCAGTATATTTATCATTGTAAATTGGGACTCGTGACACCATTACTGAATAGTTAATCTGGGGAGTATAAGTAGTTAACTGGGCTATTGGATCTTTTTCTGAGTCATCCACAGAATAAGCCTTCCGAGAGCTCAGGTAATCGTATTGCTAAAAACATCTCGCATACCATTGTTTTTGTCGAATGAGTTGGAAGACGGCAGAAGGCCAGACCTCACAAATCAAGATTAATGGTGAACAGCTTTGCCAGGTGAACATACTGGCTCTTGGGCATTCATTTTCTATTCCTGATACTGCCCAAATGCAGCTGTTGCAGGAGATTACCTGACTATAAATGGAAACGGACGCAGTATTACATGGTATGGCCTTCCTGATTTAAAACTGTTGTTTTTAAAAGACTGGCAGAACATTAAGTTCATTCCAAACCCACCGTTTTTCGTACTTCCTGTCCCTTCTCGTTGGCCCCTGAATTGGGCAGATTTGGACATTTCTGTGTGAATTCAGTGTCTCTTGCTCAGTTGATTTTATTTTCGGTCTCCTACCCAGTGTTGTGCGTGTTCCTATGGCCTCTCCTGTCGTCTCATGAGTTTGGCCAGTGGATTGAACCAGTTCTGCAGAAGCTGGATTTTGGAGTTGGAGGTTTCCTTCAGAAGATGAAAGAGAACCATGGTGAGGATTTGCTTTGCTGTGTTATTCCTGTTTCCCAGAAGTCTGATTTCTGCGACTCTATCTGTGTACTGATTATTTTTTATGGAAAACAAATGGAAAACACTATAGTTTCCCAGACCTATAAAGATCTTTTAGATTAAATTTCTGAGAAATGTTACATAACATTATTCACCTTCCAGCTTCCACAATAATGGTAAAATTCCGCGTTGCAGAGAACTTTTGCCTTTCACATTTCACCAAATTACCAGAGCTGCAGTTTACATAAACAGCTGCAGCTCGGGAGAGGATATTTTATTTTTAAGACAAAACTAATCCAAAGTATTTGGGATATGGCCAGTAATTTCAAAAGGCTCAAGGCTTAATTAGTCATTGGGCTTTTCTTTCTTCTCAAGTTCTTAAAAGTTTAGGCATTAAAAAGAATTAGATCATCTGCGGGACTCACCGAAAGAAGGCTCCACAGCTGAAACGTTGTGTTTTCTTTCTTCTCTTTCAGCATGGAATAAACCTATTACTTGTTCCTTTGCAGCCTACGCATGCTGACCCAGCTCACCACCTGATTTATAATAATCAGTTGTATACAAGACAATGGCACGAGCCAACTTCTCGGTACTCAACACAAAGGACAGTGACTGGAAGTGGGCTATGTCATGTAAATGCAAAGGCTTAAAAAAATCAGAATTCCTATCCAAAGTACTAAATGTACTCTCATATTCATCTATAATCATAATTAAAATGATACTTTTAGGAGGCTAAAGTGAATTTTTGCTGCATACAGAATTAGATTTTAGTCATACAATGCAGAAGTCTGGAAACAAACATCTACAGTTTTAGTTGTCAGACATACTGTAGCAGCAGCTGGTCGATCTATTCTTATTAGATAAATAAGGCAATTTAGAGCAGCCATTGAACTTTTCAACAAGTCTTTATAAGATGGAAGGAAGCCCCAGTTTGGGGAGAACTGCGGAGAACACAGGGAGAATATGAAAACTCAATACAGACAGGCAGCCCACCCCAAAATCAAACCACTCTACCGCCGGGAGGTAAGGACTCTTAACTGCTGAGCCAACTTGCCACCCAGGATATCCAGAAATACACCCAAAGCAAAGACATAGAGATTACATAAGAAAGAACTGTATCTAAAATAGAACTGCAATAAATGTTAACATACAACGTTCTCTAATGAGATCTCCAACCCCTGGGCTGTACGGCAGAAACTGCGTACTGGCAGGCTGTGACTGTACCTGGATGTTGTGAGAATGCACGACAACGTAACTTGGTATGTCATTTGTATTTCAGAAAAAAGAAATGCCAAGCGCGGAGAAGAAAACAGTGAAGCCGAGTTATCCGCGCTATTCCCAAAGGTTTGTTCTGTTGGTTTTGCTTTAGAGTTGTGTACCTGTATACATAGCCCATAGGTAGAATTTCATTATTTTTTTTTCCTTTTTTCACCCTCCTGATTAATGTGTTGATTTAGTTTGATAGACTTATCCAAACGCCTGTATAAAAAGGACATGGTTACGCCAGGAGGGTACTTTGTTTTTTGTTGCAGTTTGTTTGTATTGATGCTGTTGGATATATAAGATGTGTGGCCCACTGGGTTCAGCTTTCATTTGACTTTGTGCATTCTGTGAGCTGGTGTTTTGTAGGATCTTAGACATGTAAAACACTTTTATAGAAGTATTGGAAATGCGGAGATGGAAATGGCCAAGGCATACAAAGTAATATCGTAGAAGAGCTGTCAATGTATCCAGTAGTGGCATATTAGATGACAAGAGTGAATCAGATCATAGATTTAATTCTTCATGGTTTCACCTGTGAGTCTTTTTAACTATCTGGTAGCAATATTGAAAACCAAGTACCTAGTATGCACTTTAAGCTAATGTATTTTTAAATAATCTTTAAATAGAAAACCTTGAATTCTAATGTTGGCACTATTTCCTTCATTTATAATGCTGTTATCTTCAGTTGTTCGCCAAGTGGAAATACCTGAATGAAAAAGAAAGACTAGTTTTTTTGTGGGGGGTTTACCTGATCTGTTCTTTTACCAATTACAATTAGATTATTTGAGACAGTGTTACATCTAACACAGTCTATGTAAGTCTGCAGTTCGAATTGACTGTGTTGTTAGTGTTCTGCATACCCAACAGAAGAGCAACTTTTGTTTTGCTTCTGGTTTTTGCCGGAACTCATTTTCCTTTCCTCTTAGCTGGATTCTTCAACCATGTGCAAGGAGCTCTCCATATCCGATACGGAGGCCTCTGAGGTGTCCTGGACCGACAACGGAACGTTCAACCTCTCGGAGGGGCACACTCCACAAACCGAGACCTCGGATGGTAGGCTACGTCTCACACACACCTTTTTGCTCACCCTTTGCCACACTGAATCAGAGGTGTGTTCTTTACGTGCTTCTCTGAAAGCCCGTTCTAAATTTACGTGCTTCTCTGAAAGCCCGTTCTAAATCAGTGAGGTATTGAAAATGGAAGAAAGATGAGCTCATATTCAAATTTCAAATAATTCAAATTTAATGACAATTATTATTTTAAAGAGTGGATTTTCACTCTGAAATCGCTAGGTTTTGATGGTGAGTGCATGAAAGCTCGCATAGCCAAGGGCTATCCAGTTAGCCTTCAGTTCGTAGGCAAGGTGCCTTCAAATGATTCCAGTTGCTCATGGTGCATCTTGACTGCAGACTTGGACCGTCCCAGTGACCATGAAGAGGCATTCGCTGGCGGGCTCTCTGAATTCCCGTCCGTAGACAACGGCACCAATGGAGACGACGAGGATCTGAGCATTGGCCTTCCCACAACCTCGTTTGGCCAGACCGAGGGAGACAGGCCTTCAGCCGGCGAGCGAGCGCTCGACCTGGTCAACAGAATGGCGGGGGACGTCATCGCCGCGGCGGTCACGGCAGCCGTTCGGGAGCAGCTGGGCGCCCCGTCCTGGAGCGCTGCCCCTCCGGCGCTGGACTTCGGCGGGGAGACGGACAGCGAGGACGGCGAGGACTTTGAGCTGCTGGACCAGTCGGAGCTGGAGCAGCTGCAGAGCGAGCTGGGGCTGGCGCAGGAAGCCCAGGAGGCCGAGCAGAAGAGTAGCAAACCCTCGGGCTTCCTCTCTAACTTGCTGGGGCGCCATTAACATCACCCGCCCTGCGAGGGGCGCTAGGAGAAGAACTGCCAGGGTAACTGTGAGAGGTACCTGAGCGAGACGTCTTGTATTCCTTTCCTACGGGGCTAAACTAGGTTAAACTAAACTGTCCTGCTAGTAATCGATGTTTAGAAATGGGGAACATGGAAAATCTTTTTAATCAACTGGGGGAGGGGGAATGAAATGCGTGTCTGTCGGTTTCTCAGAGAACACACTTTTTACATCCGTTTTCATTAACCCAACGTATTACATCTGTCAGCTTATGCCTTTCAGTAGCACGCACTGAAACATTGTCAGGGCTTTTACTCTCGAAGAGTGTTTTTGAGTACTTCCTGTATGCTGCCAAACGTGAGATCAGGGACAACAAATCAAGGTGTCACCTCTCTGACAGTGGTCTGTTTTTAAATTCCTTGCACGCTTCTTGAGATCAACGGCCACAACTTATGAGGAAATGGAGCCTTTTATTTTATAAGTTGACAATCAAATACAAGCTACACTTGAGCGCGCACTCTGCATCTAGAAATTTCTACTGATTCCCTTGTGAACATAGATTACAGTTAAGAACCGAACAATGGAAAAAGAAAAAAAACAGTAATTCAAAAGATGACTTTTGTAGCCTTTTGTGTATCTCAGGCTTTTGCATCTTCTCCCAAACATGCAGGGAGACATTTAATCAATTCTGCTTTTTGCTGTATCATAAATATAAAAATTCTAAAACCTTTGCAATTTAGGCCCGCCCATCGCCTTTCACAGAGGAACATCAGCCTGTCCAAAAGAGACTTTCTCCTTTTTCTTCATTCGTTTGTTCATTAGCAGTTGATAGTAATCAACCAAAAAAGTCACTTTCTTATGCACCGTACAACAGCAATGATAAAAACATTTTAGCCTCCTTTATCATGTATGTATTTTGTCTTCAGTGGTTGTCAACATCCTGTTTTTAATACTGGTTTACAACCACGAGCATTTGATTGGAAAATCTCTGGACTGTACAGGACAATCACCAACACTATGAAAAACAAATGCAATGCAGGACAAATACAGCAAGTGAACATTCTCTCAGCTGTCTAGAATGTTTTGAATATTAAACGGAATTCAGTAATCAATGCAGTTCAATAATATTTGCAAACTAAGTGATTGAGGGTGGTGCAAATCATATAGTAGGGAACAAATGCTTAACTATTGAAAATCACTTACTGTACATTTGACCACATCTCTCTTGTCACCATCTAAGGTAATACAAATTGTGTGACCAGGGAACAACATTCAGTACATTTCTTTGATCTGTATGGATTTTTCTCTTGCACGCAGCTAGGTGAGACTGATGTGTTAAAAATGTCAGCATTATCAGACATAGCCATGGAATACTTATTATATTAATACAGTATGGGCCTTCAATCTGTGGAGCTTACTTACCAATATGTTTAAGGAAAATTTCAAATCCACAGCAACCTGCATACCAACATACACAATTCATTCTTATTGTTGCTGTTATTAATACATTCTTTATTTGCCAATCAGGGAGTCTTATCTGGGTTAACTTACAATCGTTTACTAGTCTAAGGCAGAAGATATGCAGGAGCATTGATCTCTTGTGTTTGGGCTGCGCGGTGGCTCAGTGGCTAAGGATCTGCGCCTGTGGCTGGAAGGCTGCCAGATCAAATCCCTTGGCCCGCAGAGGAATTCTACGCCGTTGGGCCCCTGAGCAAGGCCCTTAACCCCAGCTGCTCCAGGGGCACCATATAAATGGCTGACCCTGCGCTGTGACCCCAAGCTTCTCTCTCCCTGTCTGTGTGTCTCATGGTGAGCAAGTTGGGGTGTGCGAAAAGACAAATTCCTAATACAAGAAATTGTATATGGCCAATAAAGGGATCTTATCTCTTAATCATGTTCATAAATTATTTTCCAATACCAATATTTAATTGCATACTCCTATACTTTTATTTGTAGTTTAAAAAATATTCTACAGGAATGGCCACAGTGTATCCACAGGTCAAATGATAATGGCATACTTAACAGTTAGATAAAGTAACATTTAATGCCAATTTATAGCAGTATTCCTTGTGTTCCTCGGGTTGCTGATATAAATAAGGGTGCAAGTTTCATTGATAAATAAACAGTAAGCAAGACATTTTTTCTCACAACTTTTCGGCTAAACGTATTTGGTTTATTGGGTATTATTTCAGTAGTGACCTACTAATATGCCAGTTAGAATATTGCATCCCCTAAAGTGAATGAACACAGCAGATAGTGCCATGTATTAAACCCATGGCAGGAGCCAGGGAGTCCTGCACATGAGCTGTGTTCCAGACACTATGTGATGCATCACAAATCATCTGCATGTTTGGAGAATGGAACCCCCCTCCGATGTATATATTATATATTTATATATTCTCATGGTGTGGAGGCGGGAATTCTGAGTGCAGTGCACGTACAGTTAATCTCTCTAATGTTATTGAATCCAGATATGGCATAAAATGAATTTCTGACAGTTTTGAGTGGGACAGTAATGCTAGGAAGGTTAATCCTTTCTATCCATGGAGCTGGACTGTGATGGAATTGGAAGTAAAGAATGTTGCTCTGGCAGGGTGGCAACACATCAGCTGAGATCCTCTGGAGTGATACTGAATTGCAGGATAAAACACCTTCAGATGTGAGGAAACGCTGAGATCCAAGATCTTTCCACAAAGGTCCAAGATTTTTATCAAAGTCAATGACAGCTGCCCTATCCAGATGCAGAAAGCTGTAGCTCTTCTTCATCTGGTAAATCCAAAACATTATTAAGCCCAGCCTGTCTATCCTTACTCAGTGTTGTCATTGTTGCCACTGGGGGATCTGTTAATCTGAAGTTCCTCAAGCTCAAAAGTGATAGCTGTACTGTAAATCGTGACTCCTAGAAACAACTTTTTATTCTTTTATTATTTTTCTTTGAACTTGGGGCATTAAAATCATCGATTGAATAATCAGACTTGTGTCTATAGGGCACAAATGAAAGTGGCAAACAGTATGTTGGTGGTTTGAAGCCCAAAGTAAAATTTAACAGGGAGTTGAACATTTGTTTACTACAGTATGTTTGTAAACAAATAGTGAAATAGTTAAATGGTGAGTTTTAATGTTTTTCATGTTTGTAGGGATGTTACCCTGGCATCCTGGCCAAATTTCCCATTGGCCTTTACCTATCATGTCCTCCTAATAATCCCCATCTATGAATTGGCTCCATCACTCTGCTCTCCTCCCCACTGATAGCTGATGTGTGGTGAGCGTTCTGGTGCACTATGGCTGCCGTCGCATCATCCAGGTGGGGCTGCACACTGGTGGTGGTGGAGGTGGGTCCCCATTATCTGTAAAGAGCTTTGAGTGGAGTGTCCAGAAAAGTGCTATATACAATAAGTGTAAGCAATTATTATTATTACTATTATTATTATTGTGACTGGACAATAATGTAGGGCTCAACACTGGAATGATCCTACTTTCACTGGGAATTTGATTAGATACAGTCTCTATATAAATCATCCCTCAATCACTCCATGTTAGGGGAAAATCTAAAAGCTAATTTTAACAGCAAGTGAAAGAATAATTTAAATATTGTCTCACTTGGGTTTACCTAAATACAAAAAAATTCTCAGTTAAAAATAAACTCCAGGAGGTGTATTGAAGTGTTGGTTATATGGTTAGGCCGATGGTGAAAATACTGTATATTTGATTTGTTTAGTAGAGTTCACAACAAATGTTCAACAGAGGAGCAATCCTCTACTCTTACCAATCAACTGTTCAGTAGTGTATAAATCCACATTTTCCTTCCCAGTAACCTTGGCTGAAATACCATTAATTTTATGTTTTTGGATTGCCTTGCCCAAACAGTACGTCCAGGTCACTGTTCCTTAAGATCATCTCCTGAACTGAAAAAAATTGCCTGCTACTCTACCAAAGACGCACATTTTCTTTCCCGGTAGTTGATTTACTCAATCCCAGATGTTTGGCGTAAGTAGCTGCATAAAACAACTGTCATTTGTCCTACCTTAAAAACCTAGGAGGATTTTAAAAACAGAACTGGGTGATAATCAACATTGTGCTTGCAAGCTGATAAAGTCCCTCTCACAGCACACATAACCTTAGCATGTTCACAAAAATGGAACCCTCTTTCTGACCCCTTTCACCTACTGTACAGAGTCAGAATACTACTGAAGGGCAGCAATGATTCAGTTGGAGAAACTACCTATCTTAATAAAAAGTACTTTGATGTACTGAATGTTTGAAAACTACAGTACTTACTGTTCCACGATATTACTTTTCCTTTGCATTTTGTATACTCTGCAGGAAGAACTCAAATTTGATTATGGAAATCTAAATTTGAAATAAACAATTTCAACAAATAACCTTCAGGTACAGGATTGTTTGTGGCAGAACAGACATATAAATGTAAAAATAATTTGAATGTTCACTGTGCTGATGCTGCTGAGGAGTGAAAACAGCACCAAAGCACTTTCTACTTCTGAAAGCCTGTAAGAAATCGTAATTTGAAAATATTATTCATGAATGATTATCTCATATTTTTTTCCTAATGTTGTAAATTTACATTTATTCACAATCAATTCTTATTTTATAGGGTGACTTTTCACTCTTAAAGCACTTTAAATAAGGTTTTAGTAAAGCTGTACTGTTTTTGTTTTATACACTTCTGGAATGTTTAACGTTTATCTTTAAAAAAAAAGATAACATAGCATAGAATTGAAGCAACCATTTTTTTTCTGTGGAAATCTGTGAATTCACAAATGAAATTACTTTTCAAGCCAGGAAATGTATTTTTTACAGGCAAGGTCACTGAAGGCATTTACGTTTGTAGACGAATCGGTACCATTATTTCTTTGTCAGAGTACTCTTGGGCTTTCAGTGGAGAATTTCACTCAGAATAGCATTTAAGCTTATTCTCCATAGTGGTTTCTCCCCCCCACAAAAAAGTTGACAGCCCTTTATCTATACCTGGTGTAATAAGTCTGCCTTGTCACAGATTTAAATCAAACATATCTTTGTTCATAGACATTCTTTTGATTTTGTTTCCATCCAGCTATGTAGAAATATTATTTACCTTGTAACTTATTGGACGTCTTCTTCATTAGTAGGTGTTTGCCGTATGGTCAGAAATTTACTGAATTTGTCTTGTTGAACATTAAGAAAGTGTATCTTGCATTGCAGTGCAAGTTACTGTTATTGTCATTAAATAACAATGTAGGTCTATGTAAAGTGACTGAAAAATATTATTAAAGAATTGATATTTTTAACCTTTTTCTGTGCTTTTTAAAATGATTTTTGTGTGTACTTTATATTTGGTCTAATATTTTGCTGCTCACACTGGGCTGGAATTAAAAGTTAGATAAAAACTTACCAGGAGTAAAGACTTACAATTTTGAATGATATAAGTCTCGTCTGGTAGTGGAAAAAATCAATGAGATATGATTTGTTACATCTGTGACAGAGCCAGGACAGATGGCGTTGGCTTCATTGTGCTGAAGGCTTTAGTGTCGAGTTTTGGTCTTACTGGCAAAGACTCCAGAGACAGCCCTGCCTCTTTATTTATTAAACGCAATCTACTCCCTAAACCTTATCACCAACTCACCCTGTGAAACCTTGTTTAAAGCGCACTCATCAACACCGAGTTTTTTTGACAAGGCCCCTTCACCTGAGCCGAAGATAGCCCTTGGATCGTCACCCCAAGTGGGAACTCCCAGACTCACAGCCTCACTCTACCGGTGCTTTCCAACCACCCTAATGCCCTGTTTCCGTGAAGGGAAACCCTGTGTACCCTCATGATTTCAAAAGGCTGGTGGTGGCTAGTGAGGGCAACAGTTTGGGTTGGATGTGTTGTGAAAACTTGGCTGGATCATCTCCTTCAGCCCGTCTTCCTTTCTCTCTTGGCAGGGCTACGACACACAAGGTATGTGGGCAGCTTCTGTCATCGAGCTCAGCCATATGGGACCTAAGCAGGGTAACTCCTTCTCTTTCACCTAAGTGCAGAATATCCCCTTACTTTCTGGCATTTCTGTCCTCGGCAGGGGGAGTGGATCACTTGACTGCATTGCTGGGGAGATGTGCTTCCAGTGAACCTGCATACTGTGATTGGGTACATCTGTGTGAATTGCTCTAAACTGAGTTTCTGTGTAAATTTAAAAAAGATAATGGGCACTACTACAAGTGTGTGAGCACCTCCGATAATCAAATTTCAGACCTTTACTTTTCGACCACAGAAAACTAAAGACATTTGTTCACAATGCTGCTTTTGTTTTTTCACTGAGTTTATAGATTTTAGTGATACTGCACCTACAAATAAATAAAAAGTGATTTCATCTTTCAAATCGCTTACAGACCAATCAATCAATCTATGAAAGCTACAGGTGAAATTCACAAGTTATGATAATGATTTACAGCCCCTTTGTAATCTATTGTAGGAACAGATTTTATCGCAGTTTGCTTATTTTCTGGGGAAGCATGTTCTTGTTCATATTTTCCCCAGTCTGTCAGATAACGGTGGAAACGTCTGTATCCTTTGAATACCAGCCTAAAATCTAAAACAATGATTTGCAATGGGCAAAAATTCATCTAAACCCTCTGAAAAAAATACAGAGATTTAAGAAAATACAGAACAGGTCTAATTATTCAATAAGACATCCAGGATGTAACAGTAATGTATATATCCATACGGGTACATTATTTTAACATGTCACATCATCCCCATATTGTGAACAATAGACATAGCCATTGTGCATAGAGTATTATATTTGTATGCTAACCTGCTCTATCCAGTTACCAATGTAAAACATTCTCCTACTTCTCCTTTGCTATTTTTTGGTGTGTACCGTATATAGAGAGATGTGTCTCAACACCCACTGACGCAGCAAGCTTTCTTCATATATGTTTGGTTTTTTTTGTGGTCACATAATGTATATCTGTGAAGTATTTTTTTCTTTCCTGTCAAGTACATTTTTTTCTGAAAGTTATATACCAATAGTTCACCCCAGTATCTTGTGAGCTGTTGTGGTATTCCAGTAGACTGGAATCTCTTCATGATCAGGTTACTTAATGCAGTTTCTAATTATAAACAGTGGCATTTTAAAATGTTATTTTTTTAAGGACTCTGAATGGAAACAAACAGGAGCTCAGCTTTTCCAAATGCATTCTCATAGCTTACATAAATGCCAGGCACCCACTCCGCAGACACTGTGCCCTATTTATACACCGACTGATCCTTTTATTGGCAGAGAGACCATTTGATTCATGGACTTTTTCCTGTTATCTTTTTTCTCACTTAAATTGTGTCCTATTTTGTGTGTCTATGTCTTTGCTTTGCATTGTTCTCCACTATTGCTTCCACTCAGCTTTTCAACAGGTTCTTGTTAAACATTCCCACCGAAACTTCCTCTTGTCTTCTCACAGTTAATTGTAAAGAAATGAGCTGGAGAAATCTGTCAATGTATGATATACTGTTCAGGCTTCAGTGTGTAGTGTCTCCCCTCTGCTCTGCTTCCCATCAATCATTTTGGAGATCAATGGGAAGAAATAATGTAAGTAGCCAAATGCTACAAACATCAACCTACGTGCAGCCTTTTCCTTGACAAATGTCTGTAATTATACAGAATAATATACATACCTCACAACAGTTGTTCTGCAATGTTAATATTCTAATCCCAAGTGCACTCTTATTATTTAATTCATTAGTTTAACAATGGGCTTGATGACACTTTTAAAATAATTTTTCAGTTCTTAGAGGGGTTTATTTGGATCAAAAATAAGCTTTTGCCAAAGAGTAAAGCAAAATAAGCAAATTTAATAACATTTGTACTTGAAGACAATACCTGAAACATGATATTTGTTGTTCTAAGTTCACTAAATAAAAAAATACATGAATCTTTGGAGAACAGAGTTATGTGTTTTAAACATATACTGGCGTCTGTGTCAACAGTACCAAGACAGTAAAATTGCAGATCTGCTGGTAGTCAAATCATTTCAAACCACTAGAGAGCAGCACTGGAACTGGGTTACAAATACTTATGACATTGATACACATAATAATAATAATAATAATAATAATAATAATTGCTTACACTTATATAGCACTTTTTCTGGACACTCCACTCAAAGCGCTTTACAGGTAATGGGAACTCCCCTCCACCACCACCAATGTGCAGCATCCACCTGGATGATGCAACGACAGCCATAGTGCGCCAGAACGCTCACCACACATCAGATATCAGTGGGGAGGAGAGCAGAGTAATGAAGCCAATTCATAGATCGGGATTATTAGGAGGCCATGATTGGTAAGGGCCAATGGGAAATTTGGCCAGGACGCCGGGGTTACACCCCTACTCTTTTCGAGAAACACCCTGGGATTTTTAATGACAACAGAGAGTCAGGACCTCGGTTTTACGTCTCATCCGAAGGACGGCGCCTGTTAACAGTATAGTGTCCCCGTCACTATACTGGGGCATTAGGACCCACATGAACCGCAGGGTGAGCGCCCCCTGCTGGCCCCACTAACACCTCTTCCAGCAGCAACCTTAGTTTTTCCCAGGAGGTCTCCCATCCAGGTACTGACCAGGCTCACACCTGCTTAATACACATGGATTGATGGACAATTTGCACTTATTACTGAAGTGTACCAATAGTCAACTGCCACGTGCACAGAGACAGAAATACATCTTTTGTCTGACGTTTTGTGTGATGTGTCATTTATAGTTATTAATAAGAAGGCCCTGCTGAGCCCAGAAAAGAGACCCCTCAGCCAGCTGTTCCTGAAGATCACTGAACCAACAACTTCAGGGCAGCACAACATCAACAAGAAAACACAAATCAAAATCAACCAAATCACAGCACAAACCAAACAAAACTACCTTACCCATTGGGGGATACAAACACAGCACAAACCTGAATACTACAGGACCCTAAGATGACAATACACTCTAGCTGAGTATTGGACAAAGGTAAGAGACAGACCCTGATGACGTATAGGCTCAGTGACTATACTGTGGCCGTAGAAATTGGGCGACACAGACAGACCTGGCTGCACAGAGAGGACGAGCTGTGCGCTCTTTTCCAGAAGGGAGAGGAAGAGACAGAGGTTCTCTTTCTGCTTCACTGTATGAAATACGCTGGGATTAGACAAACATTCTTCACTAAAATAACAAATCTAATCCCAGAATTCTCACACCTGCCAGAATCAGAACAGCTCCCAATCCTACTGGGGGAGGACAGGGGTCAACAGAGCTGGCAGGCCAGAACGAGATCTCCTGTCACAGCCTGAGGAACAGGCAGTGAGCCTGTCTCACTATAATGTGTAAATATATGTGATATAAGTGATTTAATGTTTGCATTGTAAATGTCTGGAAAGGTTGTGTATCTACTTTGGCAACACTGTAAATTCATCGGTTGTGCCAATAAAGCTCTTTGAATTTGAATTTGACAACAAAGCCGAGGCAATGTGGTCCAGTAGGCGGCAGTGTTCCCTTTAGAAGACACTTCATCTGTCCTCTCTTTGATTCTTGTTGGTTCTGTGGCTGAAAGTTCAAGGGTTATCAGGAAAACAATTGTGAAACGTGTTTTGGAGACAATCATTGAATATATGTGAAATTATTTGATCGGTGCTTGAGGAGATTTAATTTTGGTAAGTAACTCTCGTTTATCTTCGAAAGTACAATGATAAGAAAAACAACGAGTTAACCCACATTTCATTATGGGAGCCATCTTAAAGCGCACACTGCGTTTTTTTTAAGTGTACTGTTTTCATTTCGCAAGAGAAAAGAATCGAGGGATTTTAAACAAATTGTAGCCACTAGCGTTTGAAAGAAACAACGTGTTTTGCTGCTGGGCATTTCCTTGAGACGGTAGGATAGAAAACGTTTTAAATAAATTGACCGAAGCCTTATAAATCTGTAACTTACGTTCGAGTTGATAATGTTAAATCACTTCGTTAGCGAAGGAGGTCTGCCGCAAACGTGAAGAGGCCATGTACAGTAATTACTGTGTTGGTTTGATTTTTAGTAGCTGGTTGATCTGACGGTGTCAGCCTAATTTAAGTAACAACAGATGTTTGTTTTAAAAAACGTGGTTGTGTAGCTTGTTATATTCCAATTACTCTTTGCTTAAAGACTTGCCTCCCTGTTTAGGTTTTATGTGTACTTCCAGGTAGTTTTGTGGTTCACGTTTCACAAGGATTAATTGGTCAGTGCCCTTGAGTATGTTGAATACTTGAATTATGTCCGGTCATAACCTTCTCTTTGTAAGGCTAGAAAGACGCTTCATACTCCTATTCTTTACCTGAATCCTGTTTTTTTTAAAATCAGTTTAACAGTTTTGTTAAACCATTTAGGCCAGTGTTTCCTAGATTTGGTTTGCTTGCTCTAGGTCTGAATATTTTCTGTGTTTCAAGAAAAATTGTTTTAACATTGCCTCCCACTCCTAACGATTCCGTATCTATCCCATAGTGTTCCGCTGCTCTGAAACTCTCTCATTCCTTCGGAGTAACACTGCGCACCTTTTCTGGATTCTGACTGTACAGCTCTGAAATATACTTGCTCCATATTATTATCATCATTCCCTGCTTATCATATTGCTGCTTGGAATTTTTTTCGAAAGAGAGATCTCAACCTTTGCAGGGTCATGTAGTTGTGCATGACTAGATAGAACACATCATCTGCAGCTTCGTTGGTTCATTTTTGTCGCATGAATTATGCAGATTGAATATTTCCTATGAAGACTTCCTGCACTTAATGACGAAGAGTAGCTGTAGGAAAGTAGATGTTCGTGTGGGAGTTTTTGTGCACTGAATCCTTCCTTGCAAATCTAGTTTGCACACAATGTAGTTCTCCCACCTCATTTTTCATATAACATTTGATGAAAACTTTTGTTAACATTAATATCTGCTATAATAATAATTGCTTACACTTATATAGCGCTTTTCTGGACACTCCACCCAAAGCGCTTTACAGGTAATGGGGACTCCCCTCCACCACCACCGGTGTGCAGCCCCACCTGGATGATGCGATGGCAGCCATAGTGCGCCAGTACATTCACCACACACCAGCTATCAGTAGGGAGGAGAGCAGAGTGATGAAGCCAATTCATAGAGGGGGATTATTAGGAGGCCATGATTGGTAAGGGCCAATGGGAAATTTGGCCAGGACGCCGGGGTTACACCCCTACTTTTTTCGAGAAGCACCCTGGGATTTTTAATGACCACAGAGAGTCAGGACCTCGGTTTTACGTCTCATCCGAAGGATGGCGCCTGTTTACAGTATAGTGTCCCCGTCACTATACTGGGGCATTAGGACCCACACAGACCGCAGGGTGAGCGCCCCCTGCTGGCCCCACTAACACCTCTTCCAGCAGCAACCTTACTTTTTCCCAGGAGGTCTCCCATCCAGGTACTGGCCAAGCTCACACCTGCTTAGCTTCAGTGGGTTGCCAGTTGTGAGTTGCAGGGTGATATGGCTGCTATAGTAAGTTCTTCAATAGTTGACATCATTACCGAAGATAAATGTGGCTCATTACCGGTGATAAAATGTGACTTTGGAGTAAGGACAGTTGTTTACAACTTAACATCTGCAAAACTTCAGAACGAAAAGACCCCCCTAGTGTTTCCTTTAACATCCAGGATACTGATGCAGAGATTGTGGAGTCCTTGAAGTTCCTTAGTGTACATCTGCATAAGAACACAGATTTCTTGTAATGTTTGTGCTAACATGCTGGCTGTGCTAGATCAGAGTGGGGTGGGTAGTGTGCTGTTTTATGCATTTCTGTGTTGAGGGGGTAACATGAAGAAAGACTGTCTGACTGGACAGGCCTATTAAGTGGACAAGCCCCACTGTTGGAACACACCTGGAGTCAGTGGAGGATAAAGTATGAAAGCAGATCCTGAGGACGGACGCACTCAGAGTGGGCATATGTGTGGCACCCTGTCCACACAGTGATTCCAGATCCAAAAAGCCTCTTCAGTGGTCACTTTTTGTCTCTGATTGGTGCACCACAGAGAGGTTAAAGAGATCCTTTTTACCCGCAGGCATCCATGCAGTGAATAACTCGCAAGGCACTCTGAATTTGCTTTCCTCTTGAACTTCTTGTTTTAAGATGCACCGCGTAGTCTGATCAGTCATGTCAGTGTCCTCCGTCATGCATCCGTCTTGGGAGTGATTGTCACGTCGGGTAGTGTTTCCATGGTCTTTCATGTCCACGATGCTGTGCTGGCAACTTAATCTCCCCCTTGTCGATTGATCAGGTGGGTGGGAAGCTGCAGGAGCGACAAGCAGAATAAACGGGAGCTCTTGCCCTGCAGGCATGTCCTCGTACACGTGTATCAGCTGCCGGGTGGTGTTTGCCGACGGGGAGGTCCAGCGCGCCCACTACAAGACCGACTGGCACCGGTACAACCTGAAGAGGAAGGTGGCCGACATGCCGCCCGTCACGGCGGAGAACTTCCAGGAGAGGGTGCTGGCGCAGCGCGCCGCGGCGGCCGACGAGGAGCGGGCGCAGGGGGAGGGGGCCCAGTGCTCCACCTGCGGCAAGAAGTTCTCCTCCGCCAACGCCTACCAGAACCACCTGCAGTCCCACAGGCACCAGGAGGCCGAGAGGAAGGCGGCGCTGGCCGCCCAGCGGGAGGTGGAGAGGATGAACGAGAAGAACCTGGAGAAGGGCCTGCGGGGGGCCGACCTGGACCACAACGCCAGGAACCAGGCCATCCAGCAGGTCCTCCGCGCCCAGCACAGGGGGCCGGCGAAAGGCCAGGCCGGCCGGCTGGCGGCCCAGGACCGGCAGGAGTCCAGGCCGCGGCCGGACAAGGCCCCAAGGCAGCAGTGGTTCGAAGAGCAGGCCCGGAAGTTGAAGGAGGAGGAGGAGGAGGAGGCCGCTGGAGAGGAAGGTAATTTGTCAAGCTAGCCGATGACTCGAGAGTGTGATGTCTAATGTGAGTCGGAGTAAGTTGTTCAGGTTCCTCCCTGTCATGAATGGATCTTGTCCTCTCCTTGCCATTTCCAACATTTCAGTCCGTATGGTCTCTTATTTACAGTCACTCATTAGCCAGCCCCTGCTATCCAGAGCAACTAAAATATAAATACAGTTTGGTAGGGTCAGCGCCAGCCTTCGGACATAAGCGTTACAAATAGATTAGCCGATTTGGGAAGCTGTCAGAGGGCAGACCCACAGGGAAGCCATGTCGTTAACAGCGTGTGAGAAACGGTGTCATGAAAATGAAAGTGACAGCCAACGAAGAAGAGTCCAGGATGTTCAATATGGAAAGGAAGATGAGTCAGTCCCCTGCAGCGAGGTTGCAAAGCGCTGTGCCTCTGCTCAGGTTCACAGCCCGTCTTGTTAACTCCGGTGTTTGAAATGCAGTGGAGTGGGAGGACCTGGACGACGACGACGACGACGACAATGACGACATGGACGAGGAGGAGGAGGCGGAGGAGGAGTGCGAAGAGGAGTCTCAGGGGGCTGGGGCTGCGACGTCCAAAGAGCCGCCCGTGGGAGTCATTCCTCTTACAGACTGTCTCTTCTGCGCCCATCACTCCCGCTCTCTCCTGAAAAACCTGGCTCACATGACCACAGCCCACAGCTTCTTCCTCCCCGATGTAGAGTACCTGGTGGACCTGAAGGGTCTGATTAGGTATCTGGGTGAGTACTGGGCGTCTTTACTTGGATAGCTCCCGATTTTGTGCATCTGAAAAGACAAAGGTGCCCCAGCTGTAAGCTTCCTGATGATTTTTTTGTATTTTAAATTTGAATCAGGTGTTTGGGTTTGGCAGGTTTTGACTGTAGAATCTTTTTCAGGTTAAAGTTAGAATATTTAACAAAATACATGGCATATTAAGGAGTATTTAGAAGTAGCCCTTTTTTCTCTCTGTTATTTAAAAAAACTGCTGTTTTAAACACAGACCCAGACATGTGAGATTTAGCCAGGGTCCATGTTACTATCCTGCTGTGACTAGGATTCTTAAAGCAGTGTCAAAATGTGCTGTAAAATATGAAACAATGGGTGGGAATAACAGAGGAGTTTTTTTGTCCTCCTTTATTTTTCCCTTGTGCGTGCCGAGATGTAACAAAATAACATTTGAATCTCTACTAAGACAACACAATAATGAAGGAAAAATGTGTTTGCCCTTTCCACTTTTAGAATATTTTAATTTAATATTGTCTTCTTGAAGAGTTTTTTCCCAAAAAATTGGTCCCTCTTCCCTTGTGACTGCCCACATTAGCATGGTCTCCATGCTCTGTGCCCAGAAACAGCCTGCTTTTTAATTACCGAATGTTTTTTCTGCCTCTTCAGTGCCACGATGTCTGAATACTTGCACATCCGTTCCGTTCAGTTATGTTAACTTGACAGTGTTTTTTTTGTCAAATGAGCGTAGCGATCCTGTTTCTTCCCAACTCGGCTTGTGTTGCGTTTTGCAGGGGAAAAAGTCGGAGTAGGAAACGTCTGCCTTTGGTGTAATGAGAAGGGCAGGTCCTTCTACTCGACAGAAGCAGTCCAGGCTCACATGATGGACAAGAGCCACTGCAAACTCTTCACCGATGGGGACGCAGCTCTGGAGTTTGCCGATTTCTACGATTTCAGGTACCGTGTGCTGAGCTCTTCTAGGCTTTCTGAAACCTATTGGAGCGATCCATACTCATCCTTTTAACACTAGAACTCCAAATGGGCTGATTTGTTATTTTGTCCTGGTATGTTGAGAACCCACCTGGTTCCCAAGCTGGTAAAACTGTTTTAGTTAAGGAGGCCAAGTGGACCAATATTAAATGATATCTCATGGAAACATGGCATATTCCTGGCAACCTGTAGACTATCCCAGTAAAACAGAACCTTGGAGATGGAACAACAGCTTATTAGTGTTGTAAATTGAAGTCTGTAAATGCCTTTGCATCATGCAGTCCCAGCTGGGAAAATGCTAAACATAAATGGATCAACGGCGACTCTTGTTTAGAACTGTAGTCAGCTTTTCCGGAGACCAGTAAGTTAGGTGAAATGTGCCAGTTGATTAATCAGGTGCATGGGTGACTGAATGCCCAGGTTCATCTGCTTCCACGAAGACCCTGTAGTGGTGGGCAATTTTGTCATCTGTCTCAAAAAAAAGAGCTCCGTTTCTGTCGTATCAGGCTACAGCTCTAATTATGAGCACAAACGAGGTCATGTTGTTAGTTGTTAGTGCTGGATGGTGTGCAGAACTCTCTCTGGCCTTGGTTTTTGTTATCTGGTGGAGTTTCAGATCTGCTGAACTGATTGAAGGGCCTCTCACTTCACAATGTTCATGGCTTCACATGCCGATGATGGAACATTCGGCCAGTGTCTGGAAAATGCATTGTGCTGGCAGCCATATCCCATTTTCTGGAAACACTGTTAGCATAACGATGTAATTATTTCCCGATAATGAAGTATTGCAAGAATATAAATAGTAGTGATTGCAGCATAATCAAAGCAGCTCAGTAAAGATGAATTAGAGGGAGATTCCACTTATAGAAGCAGCCTGTTTCATTTCACTCTTTCTGGAAAAATCGTATTTCTGTTGCCTTATATCTAAAAGCGGCTTTTGTTGGTTTTTATACTCGTATGTAGACTGCTCCTGTTAAGCGCAATATAATCTTCTCCTCTCTGTTTTACATTAGCTTCTAATTTCTGTTCACAATTAATTTTTTGCTTAATAGAACCAATTTAAATCTTTTTCAAAGCACCCATTTTGATTGAAAGTGAACTGGAATGCAAAGGTTAGGCAGTTCAGTGATCCGTTGGTAATAAAACTAAAAACGTTTTTTATGGTTTACACAAAGCTTTAAATATAAAATCTCAGCTGGTTAATGTAAGCCTGGTGCGGTAAACTAGTTGTTTAAATCTTAAATGGATGGTGCCATCACTGGTCTGCTGTCTTTTAGTTGGTGTTTGGAACTGCTACACGTTTGCATTTCTTAGCCAAGCTGAAAGACATTAAATCCCAGGGTCTCTTTTAACCTTTTAACTTTTCACCTGGGTGGGCTGGAAGTTGACAGATTAGTACAGCAGCTTTTGTGAAACTACTTTTGATTTGGGGTTGAACAGGAGCAGCTACCCTGACCACAAGAAAGGAGACGATGTTGAAATGGAGGCTGATGAGATTCCTGGTCATAAAAATATGGAATACGATGATGAAACGATGGAGCTGACTCTTCCATCAGGTAAGCTTACTGGGAACATCTTCTGTTATGTGTCCATCAAGTGTGACACCATTAATATATACAGTCTAAGTGCTAGAATACCAATGAGAACCTATTCACTTCATTTCTGCAGATGACTGAATTTGTTTTTTTTACTACTCTTTCTTCTTCTAGATATGAAAACAGTGCAGAGTATGAACTTTGTAGCCTAGCTAATAGTTTGTAAGTTTTGTATTCATTGTATAACTAATCAATTCCCATGTTTTCAAAAGCTGTACTGTGTTAAATTTCGTATATACAGTATGTTGTTTTCCAAAAAAGACTAGCGTCTAATGAAACCATATCATTGTTTTGATTACAATTGCAGTGACATATGAGGAAATGGTGTACATGTTTTACAGTTAATTTGTATGTTGCTTTGTCACTATCATAACTGCATAATGTTTTATATTTAATATTTTGACGGTGCTGGGAAAGCTATGGTACAGAATCTTGTGTATTGCTACAAAACAAAGAGATGATCCAGAAAAAAACAGGTTAATGTTTGTACTGGATAAGCTGTGTAGAACTGGATTATTGTGTGGCAGTCCAGTTTAGCTTTGTTACTGTACCGTGATGCATTACAAATGCAATATATGCTATTAATTTCAATATGATTTTGTTACATTTTTAATGTCTCACGATAAGTGTAGTATGTTTTGGTTTCAGTCTACTTTCACATAATTTACATTGTCCTTATGTAGACTTTGGTAGCGCCAAATGTGACACTTAGAGATTGCTTTTGGGATGTAGGGTGTTTCCGATGATGCAAAAGAGACATCTTATTAAACAACTGTAAGTGTGTTACAGTGCAGATTGGTAACTTCTAATTATTTTATGAGAATATTAATAAATGTTTTTGCTTTTTCAGAGTTAAGCTGGTATCAAGGGAGGGGATAAGGGATCTCTGTACTATGAGAACATTTTGTTTACCACACAATAAAATTAAAAGTAATTACCCTAATGCACCCTTATACCCTAATTGCGCCTTATAATCATTAACAGGAATTAAGTGGCTTTCTGCTAGTCAGTGGGTGAATGAATCAAAGACAGGACTTGAAAGCTAGATGGGCTCGATAAGTAACTTGGAACCCAGATCAGTTTTATGCTGTGTGCGCTGTTCAACAAGGAGGTTAAATTAAGTCTGATTCTCAGCCAACAGTACTGAGAATGTGGAGGGTTTCTGAAGGTTACACTGAAGTCTAATTAATGAAGCTTTAAAGAAGCAATTAAGGATGACTTTTCAGCTCATAGAATACAAACAATAAGCAATAACAAATGACATAAGGAGTCTGTTAGTATACCTTCATTGTTTGGATTCAGGCACATTATTCATGTAGAAAGGTATAAAACTAATTAAATCCGTGGGAAGCTGGCTGATTCTTCTGCTACCTCGGTTTTCCAAGCTAAAAACGTGAAGGTTACATTACAGGGATAGTCAACATTTGTTATCCAGTCATGCCTGTGGAGAATAGTGGTTAATGTATAGTAGTCTTGGTGCACTTGAATTTCTTTTTGCTTTGTCCCAAATAGAAGAGCAGAGTATCCTTTTTGACAGGATGATCCTTCCAATCTTTGTGTGCTGAACTGGTGTCTCACGGTTGTGTTTGTACAGGGGCCAGAATTGGACACAGATCTCTCATGAGGTATTACAAGCAAAGGTTTGGAGCTCCGAGGACTGTGGCCATTGCCAGTAACAGCAGGGCGCTGGGCAGGGTGTTGCGACAGTACAGAGCCCTCGGATGGGGAAGCGACTCAGGTGAGGATCACAGGAGCTGCTGCAATGGCGTCGTGGCACTTTTCCTTCTCCGAAGACGTCCTTCATTGTGGTCCTTTTGTCAGCAGAAGTTATAAATGTGGAAAATGTTGCAGTCTGTTTTTAGAAATGCATCGTTTGTGGCCATATGGTTGAAGGAAAGGTTAATTTGCGGGATGGAGAAATATTCTTAATCTAAACGGTGTTCCCTTATTTTAAAGATGAAGGAATTATTCTGATCTCTCATTTATAAAAATGAAGAGCTCTGCCATTTGGTAACAGTTTCACTAACATGAAGTAAGTGGATGTGAAATCTAAGTAGAATCCTACTGGTGTGTTCATAGCACTACACACTAAAAGCACTAGTTGGGCATCCAGCTTTACATTTTTTAGCAAGATGAGAATCCATAAGCCTTTTTAATTTTAACTTCAGTTTAACCTCTAAACCAGTCTTCTACTGTCTATACATAAAAGGTTATTACAGAATGTTTAAGGGGAGGTTGCCTCTGGAGGTCTGTGAAACATAGGAAGAACTCCAAGGTTAAGAAGAAAACTGATCAAAACATTTGTAGTTTGTAGCCTGTTCTAAAATTGACCGCCTCTGCCTGTGTGGAGTGGTAGGGAATATACCCAGCATTTTTTTCTTTAACTTACGGAGTTAAGTTTCCTATTGCTGCTCTTTC
The DNA here is from genome assembly GCF_059453375.1 of Lepisosteus platostomus. NCBI lineage: Eukaryota > Metazoa > Chordata > Actinopteri > Semionotiformes > Lepisosteidae > Lepisosteus > Lepisosteus platostomus. The sequence continues at coordinate 52,743,202 of NC_142618.1, forward strand.
CACTGCAGTTTGTTTTTACTCAGGGAAAATATCGAGGGAGCAAAAGGCAAGATGAATGTTAACTGATGTTTTTAAGCTTTACAAAAGAAAATGGAAATGCTGTGCAATAACTGCCAGCTACTTCTTGAATTCAGTCCTGCTATAAATAACATTGACATCTGAAGAACTAAACGTTCCAAAGCCAGACATTTGTCTCTGTTTTTTTTTCCCCTGCCATTTAGCCAACACCTCTGCAGCACACACGCAGAGAGACATGCAGTATGTTCAGAGAATGAAGTCCAAGTGGATGCTGAAGATGGGAGTGAACAGCAACACTACCAAACAGATGCACTTCCGCGCACAAGTCATGTTCTGATCAAGCACCTTGCTCCGAATCTCTTCCGTGTTCATTAGCGCTGCAAATGTTACTTAGGATGATCTCATCCACACCTCTTTAAAAGACGATTCCCAGAAATATGGACCATAATCCCTGCCATCATGCTGCAGAGGTTGTATAAACCATATAAGTATAAATACTATATACTATATTTTCCAGTATAATCAGAATTGTGTCAGAATGTTTTAGTTATCAGAGCTCTTTTCTAAATTCTTGTAGGAATACATTACAATGAAATCTTTGAAAGCTGCTACAACAGTCAGTGGTTTGTAAATTTGTTGTTGGGAGAGCACTTGGAATGAACAGATTGAGGAAAAAAAAATGTAATTAAAATATTTTACATATATTTAAACAGACCATATTTACTGTAGAGAAACCTAATCACCAAATAAAAATATACACATTGCAAGAACTTGTATAGTGATGCAGTTTTTCCAGCAGCTGAATTTGGGGTATAGCAGGGTATTCCCCATGTTTGCAGTGTTTCTATCATATAGTGTTGGGGAAAATTAATTTTTAAAATGTAAACCATTTCATTTTCATGTTGCGTATCTAATGGATTGCTTTTTCATGTTATCAAGATGTTGTGGGGAAAATAATTTTAAAAAAGCAGCAGTATGTACATAATATAGTATGTAGTTACTATGCAATACATTGGTTCTTAAAATCAAATTCTTCCAACTTATTTGAAACGTTATTCCTTAACTGACTAACTTCTTCTTCATAATGTAACTTTTGAGTATTTTTCATTTAAGCAAAATACATTAGCATGAATGTCACAATTCTGGTGAAAAAATATTGTAAGAAAATATAGTGAATAAACTTAGTTTCCCCAACTTCTTATTAATTTAAAAATGATAATCCCTCACTCAAGTAAATTGTAACTGTAATTGCTTACTTTTATGCTTTACTCATGGGAAGACTTTCCCAAGTGAATTTCTGATTTTGGATCAACAATGCATCATTAAGTGAAATGGTAATTATAAAGGCTTTACTTTAATTTCAATCAACAAAATGTGCTTAATTTCTGTTTTTGGATCAACAACATAAGTGCATGGCAATACTATTAGTACTAATTCCTTGAAAATTGTGTTCTGCTTTTTGCAATTCCAGTGCAAATGTGTTGCAGCAGGCAGCACAGGTAATGTGCCAGGTGTTTTTCTGGTGTCCCTTTAGCAGCGAAGATTCCCTGTCTCTATCCTGGGGATAGACTGTCACTAGCCTCTCTGCCTGACCTTTTTAAATCCAGCTGTACATAATGGGACAAGGAATCAATAAGTGGAAGCATTTACTGTGTATTTTTCCCTGGCAGAGCACTCCCCTCTCTGGCCAGTCCTGGCCTTGTGCATATTGACTTAAAAACATGCTGCTGGGCTAATTCAAGGCTGTCCGATCCACTCAACTGAGCAGTATGCTTTTTTAGGTCATCTGCCTTAACAATTCTGTGGTCAGATATTTATTCATATTGGCCTTTTTACTAGGCTGTTTGTGCTTAGAAATGGCACTGTGTCAATTAGTGTTGTCTGCGAGTCATGTCAGATGCACGCTGTATGATTTTTCTAATGCACAAACTATGTGAAGAAACTACTCCTACTCCAAGGTGAAAGGATGCCGTGCTCGCTCTGATCGTATTGCAGTGTTGTATCTTTAAATTCAGAATGTACATCAGCTCATCTTTCCCATTGCTCAAGTGCTTAAGGCATATAAGACTCTGCTTTTGGTATGTTTAAGGTTTTGTCAGGGTAACAAAAGTCCTGAAAAATGTTTTTGTTTCAGCCACGGAGGGAGACCTAGAGGAGGAAGTCTAGAGGGACTGACAAATTTGTTTTCTAAAAAAACTATTACCCTTACAATGAATTGTCCCTCCCCAATCCTCGTGGGTGAGAATCTTTATCTTCACTGCTTTGGGAGACTTTAATAAGCGTAGGCTGTATGTCTGTATGTTACTAGCTGTGCTCTGTTCTTCATATCCATCCCTTATTAAATGCTAGGCTTTGATGTTAACCTTTCACCTTCAAGAAGCTTCAAGATGCTGCTACTGAAGCACTGTCCCTTTTCAAGGTGAAGACAAAAAAGCATAAACCGAAACTCAGACACTAACTGACACCCCTCTACTGTTCTACGCCTGCCCAACAATTAATTTAGCTGGGGAAATGGTGTGCTGCAGCTTTAAGGGGGTGATTGAATGACGGATGCATTACTGTTGAGCTGCCACAGAGCAGAAGGATAACAAATGACTCAGTCCATTTGGTTATGGCCTTTTTGTCTTTGGCAGGATTTCCACTTCCTTAACAGATCAATGTATTTCTAAATATCGGTTAGGCACTCTGCCACGGCTAGTCTAAAAACACAGTCTGACTTCACTGGAAGACATAGCTGGGGAAGGGATGCAGACGTCTGATAGCTGAAAGGGCAATGTGTTAATTGACTTTCTGGCTAAGGAAGCCCATACAAAGTTAGCGTTCCTTTTCCCATAAAAACCTTAAAAGAAAGAATAAAAAGAAATATCTGGTGGAATACCCCTTGTTGGGCTTTTAAATTGCATTTGGGGTTACTCACCTCAAACCCCTGGCCACTATAAAAAAAAAAAATTCCAATTCCTGCTTGAAGTTAAATCTCTGACAACCTGAATTGACGACATGCTTCGGTGCCAGTGAGACCCATCCTGTATTCCCAGGGGTTTTATTCAAGTTGTGTTCACTGCTTTGTGAATGCTTTTCTTTTGTGTTTATCTTTCTTGCTAAGGACCCATTTCACCAAAGTAACCCCTCCCACATAACACTGAGTCCTAGTCAAACAAACCTATAAAGCGCTGAAGTAAATTAGTCATCGTGACCGGAAGCTTTTCACCTTCAGTTTACTGATCTACAAAGCTGATGCTAATGGTGTTTTTTTACTTTAATCTTTCATTTACAAGAAGCTGTGAGGGGCTAGCGATCTATCCTATTGATTCCTATATTGGCTGCAAATATCTAGCACCACCTGTTGTATAACCACAGTGGACATGTATTTAACCATATCCTCATAAATGGACTGCATTGCTAAAAGAAAAAAGGGCCTTGACAATAACTAGAGCTGTCTGGTAACCTTGTGATAAATGCTTCAGGGGAAAAAAGATTCTGTCCTACATTTAGATTTTTTTACTCATACTCCTTCTTAATAAAAAATCTGTTTATGGCTTTTTAATTTGATCCTTATGCACTGTAGGTAGGTACAGAGCAGTCTATATCAACAGAACATTGTGACTGTGCCAGATTCAGGTCATTTCTGTCTATACAGTACACATGTATACTAGTAAGCTTACGTAATGCATCATTTGACATGGCAATAAATGGCCAAAGATTCTTTATTTCAATTTCAGAATCAAAGTCTGCTGTTGTACAGACTACAGGCTGGTATTGATTGCTCTTGCAGGTAATGCGTTGACACAAGTCATAATTTACTTTCCTGCATTAGTGCACATTAACGTTACCCTGCTGTAAGTAGTACACTTCCTTGTGATGTACAGTAAGGCCTCTTTAGCTTCCTCTCTTACTCGAACAGCACTTTGTGGCTTTTTAGAGGGAGAATCTACTAGCCTAAATATAACCAGCAGACCAAGACTGAAGACGAATTTCACCCTGAGCTATATAGAAATAAATTGGGCTTTTAATAAGCCAATCCATGATGGTTTAGAACCTTGTCATGTAATCAGGTAAATCAGGTTGTCACTGTTTTACCATGTCATTTTAAAATCAGTTGTATTAGAGATCATCATGTACAGGCCTTCTTTAGTGCGCTGTTACTGTATTGTCCTATGGTAGCTGCTCCACTGACTGTATTGCCATTGTTTTCTGTTCCTAAAGTCAGCAGAGTTTTTAACCCTTTCTCCTTCAGTTAGTCGTGATGCTAATTTTGAATGGCAGGAATTTGTTTTTTTTAGAAAAACGTGAACCCATTCCATAATTTTCAATAAATAGAACCATCTCATATGCTGAAATGTGGAACAAAATATGATTACAGTGTACAAGTGGTACTTCATCTCACCTGAAGTTGCCTGAGTTCTGAAAAAAGGGCAAAGCTGGATTTTGGCAGAAGTTAGTGTTGCTAGAGTTTGATTTTGCTCTGTTGCTTTTTTGGCACAATGCATTTAGTAATTTTATTTTAAAACTAATAAGCCAACGTTCTAAAATTAAAATCAGTTTGTGTATTATATCCTGAATACCTATTTTAAGTATTTTTAAAATAATGTATTAAAAGAGGCTAATAAGAACTAATTTGTAAGAGTTTTAGTTGATTTCAATAACTTTTCCTCTGATGGAGCTGATAATTAAATGTCAGTTTATTACTTTGAAATGTGTTGAAACAATAAAATCAATTAGCTGTATAATTTAATGATCCACTCTTAAATGAGTTTTATTGAAAAAAAAAAAAGCACAGAATATGCTTGCTGTTACATTTTTGGACCCTGATTTCTCCGTCACAAGACCATCCAGTATAAAACGATAAAAAACATCTTGGTGAATAATAGGTTTGTGATACGATATCCATTGCTGAGATTGCATTTTCTAATGTTCCTCATGTTTGATGACGTTATTTGAATGAGAACTTCTATTGAATAAAAAGTCTAAATAATAAGTCTAAATTGCTCCCCTGCAAAAGACAACAATGAAACAATCCCCTTTATAAAGGTGCAGTTATTTACAGAGGATTTACTAATGCTTTCATCAACATGGAGCTGGGTAACTGATCCACCAAGCCAGAATTAATATGATGTCATCTGGCAGTCTGCAAGTGTTCCATTCTGTTTATGACAGGAAATGGCACTGTTCCACATGAGGCTGAAGAAGCATTTGTGGTACTTAGGATTTAAGCTTATGCCTTTATAGTAACTTCTCACAAATATGAAGAGCTGTGTCCATGAAGCTCTTTTTAAAAAAATAACTATTTCTCTCAGTAGAATGACAAAAATATAAGATATGCTATAACATTGCCACTGCATAGAAAGCATATGATGTATATAAATGAGGCATGTTTACAGTGAATATCTAAATACAACTCAGCAATTTTACCTCACAAGCCCCACCTTTTTAACATTATTGGTATTTGTGTTCAGAAAGGAAGCCATAACATGTAAATGCAATTTTGAGACCTCAAAATAATTCAATGTGAGCCGAAAATACAATGCACCATCATGCTTTAATATCTGTTGAGGAGATGGGTGTATCTCCTGCTATAAATGGCTGTAGGATTCGACAGTCTCGCATCGCAAAGTCCCCTAATTGCTGGAACTAGATAATTAAAATGTAGCATATTCATTGGATAAAAGTCATATCCCGTAACCGGGTTATCTTATTTTTGATTTTCTGTGATTAAAAGATCTATTGTTTTAAAATGTATGACTTTTCACTTGCAATCTACCTTTGCTGTGAAAGCAAACTACAAATAACGCATCGAATTGTATATACTAATATAATAAAAATGTGCATGCATGAGCAATCGTTAATAGCTTCCTGACTCTGAAGACAAAGGGGTTAATTTTTCTTTTTTCCCCCCTTACTTCACCCATACCAACTCGTACACCCGCCTCCCTCTCTCTCCCTACACGACACGCACAGCCTGACAGGCATACAGACCACCTCTTCCTTAAGTGTCACTGGGTCAGCAACAGACCTTCCCCTAGGAAAAAAAAAAAGAGGTCTCGTTAACCGCACCGTATCAATTTCCCCCGCTGCACGCATGGATAGCTCCTGCAGAATTTACCTACGGCAAGCCCGGTGTGAGATCAGACCGGCTCAAGCTGTTACCAGTCCCTTATCGTTGAACATCCACACCAACAGCCTTCCAGGACGGGTTCCTCGCGTCTCGGCGTGTGACCGACCGGCGTGCCTGCGCCGTGAAAGTTTATCTTGCGTTTATTAAATTCCCAGTTTCCTTGGAAACGCGACCCGGGTGCAAGGACCGGCGATCCGAACGGTGTCGGTTTTCCAGCCAGCTTACTGCAGTCTGTTTGGATATGAACCTGCCAGGAGAGCAACCGTCAAACCACCAGCCCGACTGCACATGGAAGAGTCGGTTTTCCTCCAACTTTGCCGAACTGCTGTAAGGTCATTTGTTGCGCGTCGAGCTCGGTCGGGGTTGCAGCGTTGCCTTCAGATCCGTGGGGCTATGCTGACATTTGCCCGGTGAAGCGTTTTGGTTTTGTTTTTTTTTGGGGGGGGAAGAAAGCCGTTTTATTTTTATTTTATTTATTTACTATGAGCTTAGAGGGAGAGGCGGGTCCGGTCTGCAGGGGTGCTCAAGAAGGACCGCTGGGAGGCGCTGCACAAATTCAGACCAGCAAAGAGGACCACGAGACAAGCGATTTGGAGGGACATCATCGCACCGGCGACACCGTGGGGGACGGAGAAAGCGCAGGTGAGGAATCCGTGGATATAAACCCGGGAGAAGGACAGAGTGGATGCACAGAGGAAGGGCACTCCGTGCACGATGGGGAATACGATCGCGCAGTTAGCCCCGGGAAAGCGGAAGCGCTTCACTCGGACTGCAGCAGCGAGAACTGCAGCCCCACGCCGAGCTGCAGGATTTGCTTCCAAGGAGCCGAGCAGGTACGGTGCCGATTCACATGCTTTTTAAATACGTGGGTGGTTGCGCGTAAAGCCATTAACGCCGTCCGGCCAGGGGTCTTGGATGTTGCGCTGTGCCACACGGCCGGGTTTCAGCACCTTAGACAGCGACTGTTCAGCGCTGCAGCGCCGCAAAGTCTTCTTTTCCTAAACATAAAAAATACTGCCTCGTTAAACCCAACATTTATTAATGTATTTGTAGAAAATTCACGTTCAGATTGGCTTTAAGTGCAACCATGCTGTACGGATTTTACTTGTTTTGTCGTTGTCATCAAGTGGCTGTAGGTGTATTGGGGAGCGAGGCGCTGCAGTTCCTAACATCATTGAGAGGGATTTTTAAAAACAATTTTTAACATCAGTAATTTAAATTTCCCATTCATTGTAGGTCTGGTGCGCGCTTAGACATTCAACTGGACTTTAGCAGTCACTCCTAGTGAATATGTCGTGAAAGGTTAGCCCTATCTAGTGTTGGAAGGAAAAATCCACAATAACCGGAGCCTACAGCGCTGGTGCTAATGATTTAACATCCTTTTCAAGTGATCCAAAGTGTATACATATACATTTAGTATACATCCATAGGGCTAAAACACCAAAATGCGCCAGCAAAGTTAATTCAGCCCGAATGTTACCGTTTAATAAAGAATGCGCGAACACCCTCGAAGATGTCAAAACTTTCAAAGCAACAAATGATAGAGGGATTGGAAAATTGATATAGTTCAGGGATATGGTTTCTTGAACCGTGCAGGGGGCTCTTAGACTCCATGTCAAACAAATTGTAACCGTTATTCCTTTTTTAGAAAAATGTTACAGCTTGAAAACATAACAGTGTATGTCTGTTGTTTGTCAAACCAGTTCATGCAAAGATTAAACCTGAAAATTCTTTTTTATCAGGTCAGTGGTTTCTGCAGTAGCTTATTAGAATTGCACAATACAAGAGTTATTTCTTTAACATTAAGGCAAAATTGTCAAAATGAGTTTTGTAAAAGTTTCGTTTTACACTGAGGTTTTAAGAACAATGAATACACTGCAGAAGGACAAAGGTTAGCACTGTGTTATCTTTTTCTCTTTCCTCAAGGTGTAGGTTAATGGGAAATAGATATGAGATATGATGCAATCGCAAAGTGGATGGTAGCACAGTAGGAGTAGATGAATTATATTTGCTATGAAATAGTAAATGAAATAATCATCAGTCATGTCTTGTCTACATTGCGTCCAAAATATTTGCAGAATACACATTATCTGTAATTCATAAAGCAAATTAATTTGGGGAAAAGGGCCAACAAATTAGACCCAGCATTCTGTTCAAAGTTAATGCCGTTCAACATTGTTTATAACAAATTGTTAAATTGTTATAAAAAAAAGTTTAATCCCGCATTTTTAAAGATGTCAACAGATATAGGATAATGAAAAAAGAAAAAATCAGTCAGAGAAAAAAGGACTTGTGTTATTAGGAAGCAAAACAATAAAACTTGTTTGAACCTGACACTGGATATAAGCTTAATGCAACTGAGATAGTAGGAAATAAAAATGAAAATAATTTATTCCAACTACTCTAACTGTATCAGAAGGGAATTTAAACAATGTGCTTTTATATCCTCTGAAATTTAGAAATACAGCAGTCCATGTTGGGTCATGCACCCATGGGGAAGATTTATACAGTACAAAGCTCATTTGAAAATGTAGCTTAAAAACTATTGCATATATTCTGTTGATACATTACATTATTAATCAATGCATTCATATACCATACAGTATGTACCTGCCATGAATTCAGGAATTTCTAAGGATGCTCATTGCTTTCCATGTGACTGCCACTAAGAGTTAGGCCTAACAGTAATCCTGATCATAGGATTTCAATGATGAAGTACTGTATGAGCAGCTGGCTACATCAGGCTTTGTCTTTTTGCTTAGAAGAAGAATCTGCATAAACCTGACTGAATGTGACAGATGCCAAATAAGCAGAGTGTGTTATTCCTATTGGGGAAAATTATAGTCAGTGAGAGAGAGTTGCTCATTAGCAGATCAGTCTTTCAGTTCTTCTCCCCTTCCTCGCCTCCTGATGGTAATGATTGTTTGATTTCTTCTGGACATTCTGTTTGAGCTCAGAGGAGGCATTTACTGTTGCCTTAGAGGAAAGTGATGAGCACTTCTTCCTTGTGATGGATTGCACATCCAGGAGAGCTGCCAGGCTGTCTCAGAGCATTGACTTCGAGCCCAAGGAGGCGGCATTGCCGAGCTTATTGTTCAAATGAAGTTGGCCCTTATAGCAGCAAAGTGTATCAGATCTAGAACGTACTTGGACTGCAACTAGAAAGATCTAGAAGAAATAGGAAAAGACAACGATTGTATGTTAATCGCACAGCTATGGTGTGATTGACAGCTGGATAAAGTAACATTGCACGATTTCGATATTTTTACTGTAAGAAAAAAGAACAAGCATGCTCATGTAATATATGCACAAAAGAAATGCTGCACTCAGATCTAATAGATTTTCGCAAATATTCTAAAATGGCTTTCAAAGAAAGCCACAGAATAAGTGAATAAAAATACAGATCACAGTAACGTCATCTATAAAGAGTGAAATGTGATACACTGTGAAAATGAAACCCTTACCAAGTTACTTTCTGGCATGGAGTCCCTGAGCACAGACCTGTGTAACAGTGGCTCTGGACAGTCCTCTGTAGAGCGGGCATGCAGTCCTCCTGTGAAGCTGCAGCCAGCTGGTAAAGGCTGGACTAGTCAAAGATGCCTCCTGTTTTTTTCTGAACGAAATATCATTACATTTTTAAGTAAAAAAAACATAAACATTAAACAGAAGGGGGAAAATACCACAGGGGAGTACATAAAAATCAATATAGGGAAGGATATGGGCTAATTGTGTAATCTCATTTTTGAGGACGATGCCTACTTAGTCTCACAGATGTTCTGTGCGGCTTAGTTCAACAGAAAAAAAGATGGCGAGCCCCCTGCGTTGTTACCCTGACACTGTGCCCTTAATCCCATGTGTCTTGTTTTGGCCTGCTGCAAATCTGACACCTGCAAAGAGACTCCAGGACTTTGCCACCACACTGCCATTTCTGATCAGGTTTATGTATATATATTGGTAGCATTTTCTCTCTTTTCGTAAAAATGGTACATGCTACTGAAACAGAGCAACTGATTAGGTTGTTCTGATCAGGACACACCTGATACACCTCATCCTGGCTATGTGAATGCATGCAGATTAATGACTGATGTGCTTTATGGAACATATCTATTGTTTTGCTGGGACTGCAGGTATTACAGATTATAGCATCAGAGGAACAGGTGTGTGAAAACCTAGGTTTTAATTTACTATATTGTAGAACCATTTCTCTTTTCTGTTGACTGCTGCAGCGGATAATGTAGTACTGTATATAATTGAGTGAGATTAAAACTGCTGTGGAAACTGTGCTTGTGAAACTCAGAAGAGTAACTCAGGAAGTTATGCAGTTAAGGTGACATGTAAATGCAAAAGCCAGGTCAGAAATGCCAGTGCAAATGTGCTTATTGTAATGCTGAGCAGTAGGGTTTCCCTCATTCTGCACAAAAGCCGTTGTGTTAAAGAAAATTCTTCCTCACATCTTCATGCTTTCAGATGCCTACTGGTTGGCTTGAACAGTGCCACAGGCAGAATGAAACTCACCATGCGTCTAAATGCATCATTTCTTTCCTCAGTCTGTGAAGGGCAAAACAGCATTTGTTGGCAAGTAAAAGACTCCACCACTCTCTCTGCCACCAACTCAGATGCTGTCTTGTTCTTGAAGGACATCAATTTCGTTTCACAGCTATCAGCATGCTGCCATTGAACATGGAGATATTTTCATGTTGAGCAAGCCAAGTCTTTCTGCTGATGTGCAGATTACTTCTTCCATGAATTTCTGGCGCTGTAGACATTGACGTCCGGAAACAATTATGCAGATAGATCAAATTGACGTAATGGTGCTGAGGTGGCATGATTAGCCATGTTCTTTTTGCCTTTAGCACACGGCCTGTCCCTTACTGAGCCTATTTCCCTGTTTCTCTATTAGACTGCTCTTTGTTGGAGCAGAACATCTTATTCCCTGGGCAATATCTCTGACGGACAGACTTGCTACAAGCATGCTTATAGAAACGAGCTTATTTATTGCTCAAGATGGATGTGTATCTTCTCCTGTTATTTTATTAATTAAAAATGGTTTTAGGCAGGCTTATTTATCCAGGTTCTTAATCAACTAATTTTAGTAACTTTAATTCAAATACCAACCAATGGGTGATTGGCTTTTTTTGTGAAATCACATGACCTGGACCCAGTATTTTATTAGCTCGAGGAAATCTCATCCACCAGTTCTTTTAATAAAACAGGGATTTCATCTTCAACAACATGGCTGGGTACCATGTTCCATATTCCCACAACCCCTTGAGTGAAATAGTACCTACTATTCTCAGTTTTAAATGCAGTTCCACCGAGTTGTCAATGTGTATCAATATACTGTATTTCCTTTAGATTGAAACTCTCTAGTTTTATTGTTAGTGGATGTGATAGGATATGCTGTCTTCTTACCTTGTTTGCAAAGCAGAATTAAAATTAATATTTAAGATTAATCGGGACTCCAGAACACTGCTTAGCAGAAAGATGTCTTGAAAACAGTGATCTATTAAAAGCATGACATGCTGAAAAAAGGAGGTTTACTACAGCTCAATTATGAATTTTCAACACAGAAGCCGCTTTGAACAATATGCATGAAAGATCACCGGCAGAGATAATGAGGAGTAGAAAGTGTTCTTCAATCTAGAATTTAGACTGTAGTTTAGGTAAGTTTATTAAACAAGAATATTCTATAGTCCCACCTAAGGCGGCTGAGGGTACAAAACAGACAAGAGATATGAAGAATTAGACATTGCCGATTCAATACTACTTAATAGCCAGAATTAAGTTTAAAATTAAAAATGGATACTACTTAAAAGCCAAAATTTAAACTCTTTCTTACAATTTTTTAATTCTAAAATGTGTTTACAGGGAGAGTTCAGTTGTTACAGTTTGCCTGAAAGTACAATTTTAATATGTTGGGTAACCACTATGCAGGATGTTAAACTCAGTTACGTCCTGTAGAATAAAGGAGGTGATGTACACTATAACAGATGCTGCGTAAACGAAAAGGGATTACAGAGTAAAAAGATCTTTCGATTATTTTGGTGTAGAAAAGACTGCGAATTCACGCATTTCAGTGCCCCGAGAAATATACTGTATATGACCCTGTACTGTATGTGCAAAAGTTGCTTTTTTGAAGACTTCTAGAGGAATTAATGTTTATACTGGGAATTTAACATCTGAGATTTTATCTGAACAGTAATCTCTTTGGTTGGCGAACACCTGCCGTGGCCATAAACTAGAAATTGTGTTTTTTTTTTTAGTTCTGTTTATGGCCTTCCTGCAAATGCAGTGGATTATGCCATCCTCAATAGAGCACTTGTCTATTGTGCTGACAGATGATTCTCCTCTGCCTGCAGGGGGACCTGCAGAATCCCTGCCGCTGTGATGGGTCGGTGAGGTACACTCACCAGCAGTGTCTTCTGAAATGGATCAGCGAGAGGGGGTCCTGGACCTGCGAACTCTGCTGCTACAGATACCATGTGATAGCAATGAAATGGAAGAAGCCCTGTCAGGTACTGTACTCAGGAGAGACACTGTCTCATTTTCTACACGTACTGTATTCCAGCTGCAGGTCATGAGCATTAAATTTCTCTATGAGCTTAAGGGAGATATAAATTGCTCTTAAAGTGATGGCATATGACTAGGTGATTCATGAGCAGGCTTTCATAAAATTAAAAAAAAGGCATTAAGAAGATATTTTTGTAAACAGGCCCCCAGTGACCAATATTCTTATTAACAAATGGTTCTCATTTTGATTAACTGCATAAAGGTGTATGAACCTTATGCAGTAGGTGGCATTTATCAGTTCATTAAAAGCTGTCCAGCCGAAAGGCACTGGGGTATTTCTCAATGTAATCTTCCTTTGAGAGACAGAGAATCCTTATCTTCAGCTTCTTCTCAATATGCAGCTTAAAGAGGATAAAATATGTATTCGTAATTAAGCGTGCAACTTAAATCTTCGTTAATTAAGAGCACTGACATCTTTAAAAAAGTAAAAAATAGGCTGATGGGAAAGAAATTATTTAAATAATATTCACGATGTGAAGAATCTGACAGCTGTAAAACTTTGAGGTGGAGAAAATGAATCTGCTCATTATTAGCATTATTTTGTGGATTGTCCCTTTAGAGTACTGGCAGTCTTACTGTGCTAGCATACTGTATACAATTCTTGGGGTTGGATGGCCACAACTTTGCCTCTGTCTGTATTTCCCTGGATTGTCCATCAACTGGAAATATATGGACACCATGAATATTTTAATGTTTTAAAACGTTGGTCAAGCTTATGAAGAGAATGGCCCTGTACCATGTTGTGTTTCCATTACATCAGTTTATTTTATTCATAGGCAAAACAATTATGCTTTTTACTTGCCCTTTTTGCTGAAAAGTGGAGGAGATGAGGTATTGTGTTGAACATACAGATGTGATTGGAAAGAATGGGTCTGATTGGTTACTGGCACAGTCCACAGGGGTGATATGCACACTGCAAGTGAGTGTAGTGCTGGGGGTGAGATCCTTCATTAATCAGGGCTAGGGAGACTAAGTCACTGAAGGGCGTGTTCAAAGGAAAAGGCATGCACACTGCAAAGGGACAGCATCGGTCTGGGTTTGATCCATTGGGCTTCTTGAGGCTCCTCAATTCAATTAGTGCAGCAGTTCCCTCAGTTCTCTACTTGAACTGCTGTGCAGTGGAGTTGCTGGATGCCGCATGTCACCCGGCTTGGGACTATACTTCAATGGTGGATGGAGCGACTCTCTTGTATGCGAAAAATACTTTGGGATGAAAAGTATAAATATAAATGCTATATAAGTATATAAATGCTAGAAATTATGCTGTGGAAAAATACTCTTTAAATTTGGTGCATGATTGTCTTTGTTAATCATCATACAGTAACTACTTTACTGGATGGTGAATTCCAGGTGGTTATTTTGTTTATTATAAAGACTGCATATCTTACTACCTGACCACTTGAAGTGTCGATTCTAGCCTCATTCTGAATGGACAGGCACACTGACAGGATGACTTATGTAGCTTTTTGCTCCAGTTCCACACTTGCTCCACTTTTTCTGCCTGCAAATAATTGATTTGGCACACAATCAACTAACATGGATCGCTGGAAATATAATTCAAATCCATCTGACTCATTGTTCTTCTTCCCACTCCTCCGGAGGTTGTCTGCTGGGATTCAGCGCACAATAGAGCTAGACAGGAAAACATTGGCCCACAGCGCACACACGTTATGAATAACATCACGGCACTTAGAGGGGTTTACTCAGTATTTGTCCCTCTTTTCCACATACAGTATGTGGCAGGTTACATTTGAACCTTTCGTATATTATAATTACTTCAACACCAGGAATCTCAATCAGTCTAAAAAATCATGTGCCTTATAAAACTTATATGCTACACACCAGTGTGCTTTGTTTCCCTAAGATAAATATTTCCAGACCAGTTTATAAAGTACTTACTGGTGACCAGTCTTCTGAATTCTGATCTTTCATGTTTTTGGAATTACCAAGAAGAGGTCTGAAGTAAAAAAAAAAATGCTGCACGAATTGATCTTTGCCCATTTGTGCATTTTACAGTGGCAGCCCATCACCATCACGCTGGTGGAAAAAGTACAGATCATTGCTGTGTTCCTGGGCTCTCTTTTCCTGGTGGCCAGTGTCTCCTGGCTTCTGTGGTCAGCCTTCAGCCCCAATGCCATCTGGCAGCGCAGAGACATCCTCTTCCAGATCTGTTATGGGATGTACGGCTTTATGGATTTGGTGTGCATTGGTAAGAGGAGAAACAAGAGCTGAACAATAACACCATCACATATATGGCTTAAAAAAAGTTTTAATTCTGAGTTTGCAGGCAGGTTAGACTTCAACTAGCCTTTAAATTCCCAGTGAACCAAATATAAGAAAATTGATATGAACATGAGATAGATAGCTGGAGATCTAGCTGAGGAGGTGTTTTGCAGGTGCTTGTAATGCTTATTGAGTAAACTCAAACACAATATTTTAGATTGCTTCACTCCTCATTTATGCTTTGTGTATAGCCAGAGTTTGAGTAAGAAACAAAGAAACGCCTAGAAGACAGTGATTTCACCTGCATAATGTATGCAATGCAGACTAGACGTCGTTACAACAACATCAGTCTTTGACTTTTCCTTTTGCATTGAACTCAACTGTTAAGTAACATTTGCAGGTAGCTAAAGCAAGGAAATCCCTCGAACAATTATTAACCAGGGGGGAAAAAAAAGACAAGCTAAAACACTGAAACCAATAAGGGTGAACGAGTTAAAAGTTTAAATCTTTGCGAAGAACAAATAAGAGCAAACACACTGATCTCTTTCAGGTTTGATTATTCATGAAGGGGCGGCAGTGCATAAAGTCTTCAAGCGCTGGCGAGCCGTTAATCTGCACTGGGACGTGCAGAATTACGATAAGACTGCCGATGTCGAGGAGAGCAGCAGTACCGGGGAGTCGTCGGCCAGCCGGACCCTCTGGCTGCCCCTCACCACGTTCCGAGCGAGGGACTCCCTGCACCCCACCCGAATCGGGGCCCACCGCTCTCACTGTGGCTACGCGTTACTGTGGCTGTGTGCCAGGCTGACGACCGAGGAGGACGTCGGCGAAGACAACAGCTCCGGGGAGGTGGTGATAAGAGTGACCTCGGTCTAGAGGTCATCCTCCTTTGATTCCCTTCAACTGTGACTGCCTCCATCAGTGGCCTAACGTGACGTGTAATGGCGTTATCCTGCCAGCGGGTCAAAGCGCTGCCGAGCTGAAGGTTATGTAGCACTTGGAGGTTGTGGTGGGGTGTGAAAGCTAATATGTTTTATAGAAAATTATACTCTTTTTTTATATTGCTACTGAATGTAAAATAAATTTGATAGATAAACAAACATATGTAATATAATTCACAGTACGTTTAAATTGTGTAGCCTCCCAAGTGGGGTCTTATACTTTTTTTAAGTATATGAGCAGAGGTCCTTTGGTTCAACAAAAGTGCAATGAGGATTTAAACTGTGACAGATAGGTCCTAAATAATCCCTTTTGGTGCTTTACATAGTTTAACGATAGTATATTTCAGTCATTTACATTGGGGCAACTTCTTGTTCCTCTGACGTGCTTTGGAGCAAGGTCCACACAATATACAATATTGTGTATCTATTGTACTGTAGGTACACAGAACCAGTAATCTAGTCTCGTGGTCTCAGTTCTTTTATTACAACATGTTCCTCAACAGAAGAGTTCATTTCGAAATTTCATCAGCCTTTCCCAAACCAAGTACAACAAAGACATGTTGCAATGATAGCTGTGTTTGAAATTGTGTCAAAGATTCAAGAGATGAAAGTAGGAGAATGTCAGAGTATGGTTCCCTAATAAAGTAATTGCTTCAACACTGCCAATTCTTTGTTAATCCACACCTAATGTCTTATTCAAAGCTTTACTCTCAAGCATTAACCCTTACAGTACTTGTAAATCCCTTCTTGTGGTTGAAAAAAACATTGATCAAAATAGAACCTAAATTTATTTTGCTGTGTCACAAAAGCTCCAGCCCATAAGTAACAGATAACAGATAAGCTACTAAAATGACCAATTTACTTTAACATTTTTTTTTTGTATGGATCTAGTGCAAATAAACCTGGTTAAAGGTCAGTGTACACTGTTAAAGAGATAAGGAACAGTATTTCCCATTTGGTAAAATGTAAAAAATGTTTCAAAAGTGCCAATGGGATTGTTTTCTCTAAACAGTAACAGCAAAAACATTTCTTCAACAATCAATGATGACATCAATGTTGAAGTAAATCAACAATCAATTCAGCAAGTATATATTTTTTTCCCGTCACTTCACTTACACAATTTTGCTTCAAGTTAAAAAGAAATACTAATCGCTGCCCTTGATGACACTGGAAATAAATGTTTTAATGTGAAAGACTGTTCTTGACATTGACTGTGCAGTGGGTTTGTTCACTGTATTCTAAAAATGTATCAGTTCCTGAGGAAGTGCCTAGCCTGATTATCATTTGAGTAGTGGTATACAGTATAATTCATGTATAACTAGCACTTACGTGTCTTACATTTGTGTCTTTCTCTGAAGTGTTACCAATATTTCGATTATATAGAGGGGGGGTAAAGAAATATCCCAAATTAGCAAATAGAAGCAGTGTTGGGAAAATAATTGTATAATGTATTTTTTTAAATAATACATTACAATTGCAAATTAAGAGCAAGGGAAACTATGACAATATTGGGGGAGAATCATTTTAAAAAGTCAGCAGTTACAGTTAATGTATGTAGTGTGTATATAGTTACTATGTAAAGTAATACATTTCCCCTTAAAAGCAACTTTTCTTACCTTGTTATTAATTTAAAAAACTATTACCTTATACAAATTACTTGCAACTGCAATTTTTAAAAAAGGAATTATCCCCCATGATAGAAGTACTAAAAGGGTTTGGAGCAAAATATAGGATTTAAAAAAATAAAATAAATACAAGCAGAAACACTTTTGAGAAATGTACTTACAATATGTAATTTAACTTTGTCATTTTTCATCTAAATACAATACACATCCATGAGTGGTATGCTGTTGCTTTGTAAGGCAAACCTATAAAAGAAGAAAAATGTCACCACTTTTGATAGAAATTTTGTCTGTAACCCAGGAACTGTTGAACCTATTCCTAAAATTAAATGCATAAAGATGAATCTATGCAAATGATGTTTTTAACAAAAATACTCATTTCTGTGTTGTATTGGTGATATAAACACTTAAAGGCCTCACAAATACATTTG
Organism: Lepisosteus platostomus; assembly: GCF_059453375.1. Taxonomy (NCBI): domain Eukaryota; kingdom Metazoa; phylum Chordata; class Actinopteri; order Semionotiformes; family Lepisosteidae; genus Lepisosteus; species Lepisosteus platostomus. The sequence goes on from NC_142618.1 coordinate 52,761,119, forward strand.
CAACAAAAGCTTAAAGTCATTACTTAATGTAATTACAAATAAGCAGATCTAAGATGCTGTGTTCTTGTCTATTTTCTCACATTCTGAATCACTGTATAATTCATTTATGCAAATCTGCCATCTCTTCGTTAGTATCAACCACCTTCAAAAGAGAAAAGTCTTAGGACTGGAGTCAGTGATGTAATCTGGCTGCATAGTTCAGTATGAACTGTGTGAGAGAAGCATGTTCACCCAAACAGGAGCCTCATAATGTGAGGTACTGCAGCACATGAACAATTTTGAAATTCCTGAAGTAGACTACATACTGTAACAGACGTGCATTTCTTGAAAATGTTTTTAAGGACTTTTTCTGTAAATGCTGCCACCTACATTAACTGGAGATCTTGTTTCTAATTAGTAGTCAAGTTACAAAACAAGTGCGTTCCCTTTCCAAATTGATTCTGGGCCATATTTATCACAGTCTTTCCACCATGCTGAGCTTACTGCACTCCAAATGTTAACTCCACATGTTACAAAAGCAGAAAGAAATATTTATCTGCCTGCAGAACTCTTGAATTAACACCTTAAAAGAGACAAACTTTACTGTGTCGTTTTCTTACTAGGCAGATACAAATTACGACTTAAAAACTGTATGAATGCAGCCCTTTATATCTTATGTTTATCTTCTAGGTTTTACACTGCTGGGGTTTGTACTTAAGGCTCAGGTAAAGCACTGATGTATGCAACAATACTGTACTGTTCGATCACTATCAAAAGTCAGAACTATATTGATCTTTTTTATAACTGTAAATGCTTTTAAGGTAGGAACATCTTGCCTGAGTACAGAGTTCCCCTGCTGCCCTTCCAGTTTAACTACAGTAAAAGAAAACGTGTGCAGTTCTGACTAAAGCAACGATTTGAGTTGTACGTTATAAGGCTATAAACTGGTGCATTTTGTAATCAATTAAATTATTTTAGTGCTTAAAACTGTTCACTATATTATAGAGCTCCACACGCACTTACTGTACACCTTCAAGTTGATTGGATCTTTTTTCAGAAAACAATGTACACAAAGTAGAGCAGAGGACATCATTCCAATCTTAGTAATTTTCTTGTAAAGTAAGCTATATAGTGAAAATAACAGAAGTCTGAGGGGAACTGCTGCTGAAATTTCTCACATTGTGTTTTACAGTTTTTAAACTAACTGTACATTTTTTTTACTTTACAGTTTGTACAATTAAAAAAAACATTCATTGAAGATAAATATGCATTTAATGGCTTGTTAAGGACCTGTTCTTTAACAATATAACACAGATAATACATGTAATAGTCATTGCTGTCATTTACAGTATATTGCTGATGTTACTCTTCTAAAGCAGATGAAACTTTCTTTTCAGTTAAAGAGAGGGAGCTACGTAGTTTCTGAATGATTGCCTCGAATCACAGTTCAGCTAAAATTTCTGTCTAGAAATATACAACCATTGATTATATAAAACTTTAAAACAAATATAGCTTACAAAGTAAGTGTACATATTTTACAAAAAAAGGCACAGGATAAACAATAGATATCCTTAGCTTCTTTGGGGAAAAGGCTGCCAGCAGCCCTCTACTGAAATGTTACCAACAGGGTGAGGAATACAGCACCTTTTCAATCACTACCACATGGAGCACTTGGCTTGCAAATCAGAAGTCTTTCACTTAAATTTGTAAGTGCTCAAGAAAAGAGCTTCTCTCCTCCACTGAGAGAATTAAGCATACAATGTTTAGATAGACAAATAAGGCACTTTTGTAACAGCTACATTGCTGGCAATGTTGGATTCTCACAATTCTTCAGAAATTAGTAAAGCTTTGGAACATAATACATTTTTTAACATTTCTTAGACTTCCACAGACATAACTTTAAGACAGACAATGCAGTGTGTCAGGCACCTTGAAAAATGGTTTCTCCTCTCCATCTGACTGTCAATCTGTGGACATTCTGCTGGCTGAGATACTGTCAAACTAGACTTTCCTGTTATACAAAGAACCGTGTCACACGCAAAACATTAGCCTTTCTTTCCATTTCTTCAGTAATTTGAAGTGGAATAGTGCCATAAAGCCAGCAGCTCACATACTGTAGGTGAGAAATCAAAAGACTTTACAGTTACCCTAGTTTTTTTAATAACATAGGTCTAAATACCTTAGTTCTGTATTAAATTAACTCTGATTAAAAAAGGTATTGCCAGTACGTGTCCAGAAATAGGCTGTGTTTTTGATGCACAGTTTTGCATGAGGCCTGAGGAAGGATAGCAGAAAAGGGGCAGCCACTGCACCAGTTCTCCCCTAGAAAGCAAGGTCAGGCAGGTCAAAGGGCATCTTCATCTGCTGCTGCACTGGCTGCCCTGGCTGCTGACTGATCGGGTCGTGCTGTAGCGCTTCTTCACAATCATGCTGATGTAGGCCTTCATCAGCTTGGCAACATCGACCACCTGCAAGCACACCACAGGACACTGTCAGTGGTCAAAGCGGGCTTCCCCCTGCTCTGAATAGCTTCTTACTTTTACTACACAGTAATGGAACCTGCTGGAGGCTGATGCACCTTTGCCGACTATGAAAGTATATTCAATTGCCTTAATATAACAGGAGAGAAACACAGTATGATCATTCTTAAAATGATTAACAGGCTTGAAGATGTGGATAGCCTACTCTCACCAGGACTCCGGGTGTACTGCTTTATCCTTTTAGAGTTATGGGGTGTAATTGAGAAAGGGAAGCTTGCATTATAAATGTGAGAAGCAATGTCTGTGATGGGAATCTTGCTCATTTAAAGCCCCTTTGACAATCCAACACGATTCCCCCAGTTTTCATACAAGTGGCACTCAAGAGGAAGGTATTCATTTCAACGATGCACAGCGGTAAAATCTGGTTTGCATTGCATCTCAGGATTCACTGGTACCCTTGCAGGACTCGACTCGCAACATGAAATTGCATTTTGAACAATTAAATGTACAACTTGGAAGATCGCAAAAACACTCTTACAGAACAAGCAAAAAAGTCTGAGCTACAGTACAGAGGCGAGTGACTCACGTACCTCGCTAGTTTCGAAAAGAAGCTCTCTGTCCTCCACTGCGATTTTATACATGTTTGGAAGTGGAGCTCCAAAAGATAAGATGTGTTCATACTGGAAGACTTCCAGAGGCCTGGGTTCCCCACGCTTGTACAAAGAGATGGCTTCTGCACTGACTCCCAGCCACAACTCCGATGGAAATCCACCTTCCCTGGACTGGAGAGAAGTAACAGTTCCATTGGTAATAATCACTTAAAGAAGGAAACTAATGCTTACATATACAAAAAACTGAAATTAACACCGCTTGATCAACTCTGAAAACTGCAACATTTATAGAAAACAAGCACTCCTTACATTATTTTACATATAGTTTGACGGGGGAAGAAGTAATCAGTTTGGAGACCAGTAGAAAATAAAAAAGGATGACTGAGGTGATTTCTGAAAAAAAGCACCTTTGTTGTCTTGTTTTCTTGGTGACATCAGCTGTCATGATATATCAGCTCTCTTTACAGAGACAATCTAAAATTTGAGTGTAATACCCTGCATTACACACATATACACTCATACCCTATACCTAGGTAAATTTAAATAAGTTTCATTTAAGTTTTAAATAAGCAATAAAATGTAACAGGATGTTGGTAATACTAGAATAACTGCCTGATCAGCAATATTGTATCGCTAAAAATTCATTACTACGACATAATTCATCTAAAATGAAATACAACTTAATTTTATTTATCATTTCACTGTTGGCAAAAAGTACCAAAAATCAAATGACAAACTGATGCAATAATAATTAAGTAACTGATTTATTTAGCTTTCCTGGGAAATATATATGGCTTGTTAAAATTGAATGGGCAGTTGCAAAGACGTGACACATTGTTCTGTTGGTGGCACTGATTTCTCAGCAGCGTGACCTATTTAAAATTCTCGAAATTTAAGTAGCTGTGATATTCATGTATTACAACTGTCAGTGGCTCGGAATTAGTTTTACCTGTGGTGACACTAATTATGCAATAGTTCAGTAACATCATTAGCCACACAGTAGGGAGATATTTCTTGTTATGTTTAATACTGAACAGCAGTTTCTTAATAATTGTTTTCAATTTGCATTATTGCTTGCAGTGCCATGATGCCTTTCATTCCACAAGATCGCAGAGTGGACCCCAATTAGGAAGAGACCTACTCCACTCTCCACTGAAGTGTGGCCACTCAACACCAGCAGACGCACCGCAGAGCAGGTCAGGCAGAGGAGTGAGGGATTATTTCACGAGCTGCGTTAGCTGCCAGATTGTGCAAAGCCAGAGTGGAAATCAGCCAGCACACTGGGGTTTACACCTCTGCTCTGCTGAAAAGTGCCATGGCATCTTTACTGACCAGGTCGTCTGAATCTCGGTTTGACAGCTCATCCGTGGGACAGCATCTCCTACAGCACGGTGTCCCTGATCTCCAGATGGATAAACGTGTTTCCTTCACTAACTGCTGAGAGTTGCTCGCGCACATTTTCTGTATCGGGTGCGGTGGGGAACCAACAGTGGGGAAAAGCTCGCTCCACCCAGCTGGGTGGTTCTGTTGCGTATTTTTCACAGTGGCCCATGCGCTTTATTTCAATGCACCTCTTAAGTGTGTTCAGCTCTTCTGCTATTTTGACGTCTGTCAATTACATTTCAAATACTTTCACATGTTACATCACTTTCATTCCTTTGATATTCACGTTTTTATCATTGCAATTTCTAAGGCAGAAGTGAGAGTCCCGTCAGCCATTGATGAGTGGACCACGGATCGCAGGAAGCTAACCCTCTGTTTCCCGTATTCTCAAGTACTGACCTACCGTCTTCTTGAAGAATGTGGGGGCTGGCAGGAATGTAACCCCCATAGCCGGCGGGTGAAACCTGAATTGATAATTGTCGACGGGGGTTGGGGGGGGGGGCACGCTTACCTCCACCTCAAACAGAGTGGATCCATAACCGGGCCACTCCTTCACCAGGGCCATGTACTTCACCATGGCTTGCTCCTGGGTCATGGACTGGAGCTTCTTCCACTTCTCGAGGACGTTGGTGCGGGCCGCGACGATCTCCTCCTTCACCCACATCTCCAGCATCTGCTCCTCCTCCAGCCTCTGCCTGCTGACCGAGCCGCTGCGGAAACTCCTGCGCAGGGTGCCCTCCAGGAAGCTGGCCCGCTTCTTCTCGGCCCGCTCGGCCGCCGGGGCGAAGGTCTTGGTGGACTGGTGGATGCGCGCCCGCAGCCGGCTCATGGGGTAGACCTGCTCCATCTCGGGGACGGAGGCCTGCGCGTTGAAATCCCCCAGCAGGTACTGCAGCCGCAGGGCCGCCAGGAACTGGAGGGTCTCCTCGGGGGCCGGGTAGTGGCCTCGAATGACCGCTTCGTGGGCCTGCGAGATGACAGGCAGGGAAAAACAGTTCTTTCAGGGAGACGCACGTATGCATTGCATGGCTCGGAAAAAAGACACATGGGTAGGGAAGATATGGTTCTCACATACATTCAGAAACAGCTACCTGAGATTCGATCTGGTGACCTGGGCAGTATGGGATAAGGCATTTCCCATAGGGGTTTTCACTATCTGAAGACCCATCAGACAAATTTACTCATCATCCTAACCACTCTTCTCCATTACAGACTTAACTGTACCAGAATGATGGAGAAAAAAACCTTTAGGTGCTATCAGATCACATGCAGGACCCATATCTAAAACACCATCTCAGACTCCAAGTGCTCAAGATACATCGAGATCCATTGAGCATCAGACCCACTGAATGACTGTAGGTCTGGCTGCATTGAACATTAGAAATTTTATACTGTACATCTGTACCTCTAGGTAACATCATCTTTTATGTTTTATTTTTATTGTTCATTCTTGCAAAACAAGGCACAGTTTTGTTATGGTAAAGATAGAGTCAGTTCATTGTTTATTGTAACTAAAGAGTGGGTGGAATGGTGGCATGGGGTGCTGTCTGCATGGAGTTTCAATGTTCACACTGTATTTGTGTGGGTCTATTCCCACAGTCCGAAGACATACTGGCGGGTTAATTGGCTTCTGGGAGTGTGAGTGTGTGTGTTTGTGTGTGCCCTGCGATGGACTGGCGTCCTGTCCAGGGTGTACCCGTTGCTTGCTAGGATAGGCTCCGGTTCCACAGTGACCCAGAATTGGATGAACCAGTTAAGAAAATGGCTGGATGGGATGTAACAAAAGAGTTTATACAAAACGTTTTTATTAACTTCACATGAACTGACTGTAAAACCAACATTTCATTATTTTGCATTCATTTTTTTTATTTTCTAGATGTTTGGTTTTCCAAAAGTGGAAGAAATAAAGGCCTCCATAGTAAAAAAAAAAAAGGCAGTAATTTGGCTTTGTGAAATGTCTCTTTTAACTAAGTTCTTTTCTTACCTGTTCAAACATGAATGCAAATTCCACACTGTCTTTAGGCACATTATCCGTATCCAAGAAACAGTAGAGTTTGAAATAAAATTTCCAACCCTTGTTACTTTCTTCCTGGCTTCCTGAAAGCCTAAAACACAGAATCCACATATAAATAACTGAATATATTTTTGCAATGTCATTCTGTACGTTATAAGGCAGAGGTAATATGCAATGCAACTTCCTTTCAATCAAAATATATCAAGGCAATAAATAATCTGAAAAAGTTAATTTTTTTTTTCATTTTCAACACAGCTGACAAAGCTAAAGGAGCAGTCAGCGGGCAAATGAAAATACAACTAAAGAAAATGAAATGTGACATCAAACTAGTAAAATCTCCTCTGTGTTAGGAAAGCAGATGGCTGAGAGTATGAACATGGAATAGCACTTTGTATTGTGATACTGAGACATAATAAAATAAGGATTGTCTCAGTTAATATCTTTTGAAGTTACAGTTTTTCCACATACAGTATATAGTATGTTTTGGGTGCTCTGTGGCACGTATATCTTTTGTATAAACATGCAGTGTATCTTATATACAATCAAGCATTCCAACTGTAAAGGAAACCATTGAGAAGGGAAAAAATGATGTTGTATGCATCTATTAAAGGGGGAATTGGAATTAGGCTATATACTGTAGACGAAACCTGAAAATAAAAATCATTAACCTTAAGAAATGCAATAGCCTTAAATACTGCAGTCTACCAAATGGGGCTCATTACTGACTAAAAAAAATATTTCTGGATAAAAATACGTCTGAATCAATAGGATTATTTCAGATCGACCACATGTATCTCACTTTAATAATGCCTTAAAAAGTTCTTGAGATTATTTTTGATGAGATAAAATTACTTTCCAAGGTAGAAAGCTAGCATTTACTATTTCACCATAAACCACATATATGAGCTGACAACTTCTCGCGCACAATCTAAAGTATATTTACTTTTCAAATTTGGATAGGACATCGGCAACAACAGTCCTGCTCTCAATGGCCTTGTCGATAGTGGCATTGTGCTCAAACAGAGCAAACATGTTCCTGCTGTCTTCCATCGCCAAACCGCGGATAAGCTTCTCCACCACCTGCCAGGGAGAATCGTGTTATGAAGCAGAAAGCAAACTTTTTCAAACACAACACTCTCATTATAGCTGCACTTTCACAGAGGTGATTAATTCTGAAGGCAGAAGTCACACATTGATTGTGGCAGAATGATCGCAGAGAGAAAGCTGCTCAGACAGAATTTCAATCTGCAGGAATATTTTTCTCTTAGAAAAGCAACGCACCTTTTTTTTATTTCAAACTAATCTGTCTTCTAATACTGACACTAATCCCCCAGCTGTCCTTTATCCCATCCAAACCAGTTACCAGCAATTTTTTTTTCTAAAGCAAAAAAGAAAAAAAACCTCTAAAAATCTCTTGCCCTTAAATTTTATCTGAAACCACAATTCTTCATCCATTCATGCGTTTCTGTCTCTGTTTATTTCTTTGTATAGAATTCAACATCTAAAAAAATAGACAGAACAGGCATCTACTGTACATAAAATCAACATTACTGTTAATTTGAGGATTACCTGCTATACTCCTAATATTTCCCGCTAATGAACATACAAAAAAAATCCTTTTATTTTCTCAGGTATGATATGGATTGAGAAGAAAATGATCAAAGCACCCTATATCCACATGTCAGAGATGCCTCCTTTTCCACCAGTCTCTGTTTCCAGGTTATCCAGCAAGCTGATATTTCCATTAATCACTTAATACCTCTGAAGTGCATTTCACCAGGAGAATTTTGAATGCCAGGTAGAGAAGCTGTTCAATTTTTCTTCAAGTTACTAAGAATACATTACCCATTTTGTAAGGCAAGGAATCAAATTAAGTTTTTTTTTCCCCCCCTGAATCAGAGTATTCCTTTTTTAAGAGATATATTAAAATGAAAAAAAAAGACTCATGAAAAGATGGATGGGAAAAGGTGCTTTGGGTGAGAAAAGGTGCAGACACGCTAGTAAATGCCAGAAAAAGTACAAATCACCAACAAAAGTGACATCAAGTGTCCTCTTTGGTCTGAGGTTGTACACACAAACAGAGCCAGACTGTTAGGAGAGGCCTGCAGAGCTACATACTGATAAATGACTTCTGTATTGATCTCCGACAGCCCGTGCTCAGGCAATTGATTCTCCTGGCAATGACTCTCTCCTTGCCCTCACCTCTCCAGCAGTAGTGTGGGAGTTGATGGTGATCTTGCAGGAGCCTCCTCCATGGCAGTACACAGTGGTCGTCATTTCCTGCCTGCTGATGATAGCTTTTATTTCCTCCTGGGATGGCACAAACTCCCGCGTCTTGGTCTTTTTCAGAGACTCGTAAGTGAAGGCTGCATACTTTTCCATGTCTGTCCCCGGGAAGAGCTCCCGAGTCCTGTCAAGTAACAATCGATATTCTGTTGTTGAACAAATTCCTAATCTACTGTATGTGGTTGATGCAAACTCTTTCATGGGATTCTTGGATGAATTTGTGTACAATCCATTGGCACCTTCTTTTTATCATCTTCTTCTGTTCTATACATTTTATGGAAAAATTAAACTGGCAAAACACTCGAAGTCTAAATGATTTTTCTCAACAGAATATTGTCGACCCATCTGGGGCTCTGAAAAACACCCCTACCAACTCTTTAAAAGACAGCGAATTTCCAGAACATAATGTGCTGACATGTCAATATCTGAAGCAAAGCATCTTCAGTTGCACGACGGCTTAGTTTGCAACAAGCGTCTTTTTTTTTTTTAAACATCCCCATTCATCTTCACCAGATTCTCCCGGGACGCCCCCTACCTCTTAAGGTGGAACTTGAGGTACTTGAGGATGCCCCGCGAGGGGGTAAAGGTGCAGCTCATGCAGGCCAGGATGTGCCAGGCGCGCAGGTTGCCCACGCCCCCAGGCTGGGGCGGCCGGGTGGTCTGCTTGATCAGCTGGCAGTACAGCTCGTCCCGGAGGGGCCGCAGGTCGTGGCCGGTCTGCAGGATGCCCTGAGTGATGGGGATGGGGTCTCCAGCCGACTCCAGGTGCTGCAGGGAGTTGAAGACTTTGACAGCCTCGTCCTGGAGCGTGGTGTAGCCCTTGTCTTGCAGCACTGCGGAGGGATCATTTGGGAAGAGGTCAGATGTGGGTGCCTCTGCAGATTAACACTTTTGTCCACCACCCAGGCAGCTGCACTTCATCCCTATCCTCCATGTTTCTAGACATGTATTAAGTAATACATAAGTACATACAGATGCACAAGATACTGCCACCCGTAATCTGAACCACAGCTGTTCACGAATTCACTTTGTTAAATGTTGATCGCTTAAACTATAATCATCTGTTGATTACATACAGTACTGCAACACAGTACAGTACCTTTGAAGATTGATGTACCCTATTGAACCGTAGTAAAGAGTAGTCCAGATAAATTAGCTCAGTTCAGAAGTGGGTGTTAATACTTTCTGTACATCGGGAGAGTCACAGACAAAAGTATACAGTAGGTGGGGTGCCGGGAAAAGTAGTTCCACTCCTTGATCCAACAGACAACAGAGTTACAAAGCTAGATTTTTATGATATTATTGCGAATACAGTAATCAATAAAATAAGAAGCAAAGGCTCTAATGGCTCCTTACAATATGAGTTTGCCTTCTCTATGAATTTGATTGTAATATTGTGAGGCATTTGTGTATATAGACTTTATCTTCAAAATAAGTTTTTCATGAGGAATTCAAAAACACCAGACAGAGAAAGCACCGATAACACCACTGTAACTTGTTTTCCACTGTTGTTTGAGAAGGGACTCACAGTTTAAGCTGATGTCCCCATACGGGAGTGGCAGGAGTGGTGAGTGGAGAGGATGGTGAGTGTAGCGGAGGATGGGGTTCCTCTTGTATATCTGCTCAACTACATCCGCATTCAAGCAGTTCTCCTGAAAGAAGGAAACATAGGGTGACCGTCAACAGAGTGCGCATGGAGCCAGGGCTTAAAAATTCACAGGACAGATTCCAAATGTTCTTTTTTCCTACAGACGCAAATTCTGCAACCCTGTACTGGAAGGCAGGTTTGAGTGTTTCATGGTTCCGAATGTAGGAGAAGACTATTTACAATGCAAACACCTTAATTATGAAAATACGTTTGAATCCTCTCTTTTTCAAATCTTTACCATTCATTTAGGTTTTTTAGGGAAATTATGTACAGAAACCCGCACTTTCTCAGACCTATTTAAAATCTTGGTGACGAAATAAATTAACTGATAGTGTAGAGACATTTCACAAATTTTGAATTAAGCGCAAAATCGCGAACTTTGTGAAAGAAACAGAAGATGCCATGCTGTAGCAAACCCCTGGTCTCGCCACAGACGAGAGAGAGAGTTCCCACAAATTGTGACGTGATGTGGCCCTTCCTGCTCACTAGTCACTGTAATGACTAATGTGATGTATGAGCGAATAAGTACAGATTGTGCAGCAGATATTTCACAACAGTTTCCAACGTGATCCGCATGCACACTTAACAAGTAAGCCTTGAGGTTGAGAGCAATATTTCTATTAGATTTAAAAAGGTGTCTTTGCAAGCATGCTTGTTTACAATGTAACAGTTCTGTTTCACCTCACCAGAAGCTGAGTTGAGAATATGGCGCAGCGCATACCTGGAAATTGTGTCTATTTCGTGATGTAAATTAGAGGTTTTACAAGTCACTGCGTACATTTTACTTTCCACTGTGTGGTTTGAAATGCACTCATCAGTGCTGATTCTTTCTAATCCCGAAATATAAAAAGAGCATTGCAGTTCCCCTTTAAATGAAACACTGCCTGCCAACATTTGCATTTTACTGCCTGGATACAAATGTACTTCACAGGGCAACACATTGAAGACCATGAAGAATGAATGACTGCTCCAAGAAAAATGCAGTATACTTAATACTTTTTAGGAATGTGTGACGTAACAGGGAAAAAAATTGACAAAGGACACATTGTCATGATAAAAGTACACATGCTGTTTCTTATGACTATAGCACACCAAGATACAGTATCGCCCTTCAAGTGAAGACTTCCATGTCCTGTTCTCAGACTGATTCCTCACCTTTATGTCTTGAATGAGCTGCTGTGTAGGAGTATCAATGGGAGCTTTGGTATCGATGACATTCTGGATAGTGCTGGACCAGCGCGTAGCCTCATTCAGAAGTTTGGTGTACAGACGATAGCAGTGCTTACGGCCGTACACCATCACATTCCAATAGCCTGAGCAACAAGCGGAAATGGGGGAACAGAAGGATGTTTCATTTACACAGCAGTTCTGGTTTTTAAAGTAAAGTAATGTCCTTTAGTATAAATAAACAGTCCTGTGTTCTCATGAGGAAAAAAATCATAATGGTTTCTCTAATTAATCTCAGGTTTCTGGTCCCTAACCCCAAAGTGTATTGGGGACCTCCCTGTATATCCTTTCTACAAAGAAAACAGCAAATCTTAGTTGGCTAGGTGGGAAAATGCTTCTTCACAGAGATTTTTGGTAACATGCCCTGAATATTTACACATTCATGTGAAATCTCTAGCCTATATGCAGCTTTACTAAGGATCTTGTAATTGGTTGCTTTGAGACACACACACACAAAAAAAACTATGCTAAAGATTTCCTGATAGTCCTCAAAATTAAGGGTACTGTATATTGTCTGCATTAAAAACTGACAGATTTGAAAATCACAAACTACTGTATCTCTCTCTCTGTTTTTCAAAGTTTTTTGATTCACTAGCATTTTCAGGACAACTACAGTAAGCGAGGACAAGAGAATCCAGTCTGAGGTTCTCCTTACATACTGTGGTAAAGACGCACACATGTTAAGCAGATCTCTTTCACAAACCTGTTTCTTTGAAGACCTTTTCATCGGGTGGGACCACAGAGCAGAGGCTGTTAAGAACCAGGGTTCCTAGCTTTACTGCGTTTCTCTCCGAGCTCTTGTAGTAGTCCAGAGAATTGTGTGTCAGCAGAAACCAACGTTTTTTTAGTTTCAGTGAGGCCTTTGTACTGTTCTTCATCTCCTTGTGGAGCCATCCTGTGGAAAAAACGCACACGCGTGTGAGCCTAGCCAGAAAACCCCCCAGCATTTAAGTGTAACCTTTCCTGAGAGCATACAGGAAAGGGACATTTATTAATAGAGGACACTAATACTACCAATGTATTTTACCAATGCAAAACAATACTTTATTAGATTCCTTTTTTTTTAAGAAGCATAAATGAGCAGTGTGACAGGGACAGTCAGACCTTAAAATGTTCATTATTATGATTATAAATGTTGAAACTTTATGCAAAAATCCATCAGACTAGTAAATAGCAAACTATTCTGTATTGCAAGTTAGCCACGTCCTCTAAGGGAACACAGTTCTTTGAAAAATGTAAATGAAATTTTCAAACCTCAATACCACACTCTTGAAAGCTAAACATTTTTAGAGATTTTAGAGAAGTGTGACAAAAGGATGGACCAGGCTGAAAAAGCAGCGTAGGCTCCATGCTCTCCTGCCGGTCAGCTGCGAGCAGCGTCTGTGCCGCCTCACCTCTCACGATGAACTCCTGCCCCTCCACTCTCGTGTCTCCTTTCGACCGCTGCAGCAACGTTATCCAGTGGTGCATCTCCTCCGGCGTGTCCGCATTGCAGTGCAGGACGCGGTTGGCGGTGATGATCACAAACGAGTTTGGCCTGGACGAAGACAACCGAGGGAGAATTGAAGAAGAGCCCCTGGAAACAGCCCTCAGCCCCAGCGATCACCCATTCAGACAAATCTACGGAGCTGGTCAAAGCTGGTCTCACAAAGAGACTGAACAGCTCTTTGTCATATACTGTGTCTGAACACAGTGAATTCCAGCAGTGAATTCCCTCATACTAGGGGTTTCACAGTTAATGGTTCCCTTACATCCTGTTTCTGGAGGTTGGCTGTGAGCTGTGGGATGGCAGCTGAGTAGGGGATGTGTTTATTTAGTGTTAAAAAAGGAAAAGGGCATTTTAAACATCCCAGCACTTTTGGGATCTGCCCTTTCTATGCTTTCTTAAGTTTAGAAAAGAACGTTCTTCTATAACAATAAGAAATGTTTTTTAGAAATTACTTTTTAATCCTTGGGTTGTGAAGAAACTAAAGGAAATGACTTATGTTAATGCATCAGTAAATATCTGCTTGCTTTGAAATAGTAAGGTTTAGAAATGTGAGAGAAACCTACACTTAGAGCTACTGTAGACAGTGCAAAACATTATAACAAGTAATGAGTTTTGCATTTGAATAGACAGAAAGTTTCTCACTCGATAAGTATCTAGTAAGAAAAATGGTCACTGTTAAAACAATCCTAAGTAATAAACAAAACAAATATGCTTGACTAAAGACAGACAATGGCGACAATTAGATGCTAATCCTTACCTCTCAGGATTGTCAGAAGCACACACTGAATCAATAAGTCCTACATCAAGGGTTCCCTAAACAAAAGCAGCAACAAGTAATTACCACATTAGTGCCTAACATAACATTTCACCACAATTTTGTTACTCAAGAGACTGTGAAGAGTAAAAATAATCCTTCACAGAGCAAAATGCTGCGACAAAGCACTGTCAAAATCTGCCTAGATTTGCACTGGCATAGTAGTGCTCCTTTAACAGTGGTGAAGTGACTCACCGGGAGGAATTTAGAGTATTCTTACAAAACCCAAGTGAGGCCATGAACCAGCAAGAGTGATTCAGCCAGCCGAGAACAATCAACATTGTTTTGCACTTCAGTCCCTTTCTATCTGAAGGATATTGTCTCTTTCAAGCCAACAGCAGACCTACCACTGCATTCTGGGGGTTGGCCTGCTCGTCATGCATTTCCCGGATCTCCTGCTCTGTCGAGCCATGGACCTGACTCAGGACGCTGAACCACTGACTGCAAAGCACAAGAATGGGAGAAGAGGCGACGGTAAGGCCAGAGCACATCTGCGTCATGGGGAGGGGGTGGCGTTCACACCAAGCAGCGATTTGATTGAGTATTCTGGTCACTGCCTTATGTTCTATGTTTACTCTGCACAGATGCAAGCACAGGCTTTTCACAACAGGGGCTCATAAGCAAACATGTCTGCAATGTGACAAAAGCCCCTTTAGATGACTGCAATGAGGGGAGCAGAAGCTCAACGTGGCTTGGAAGCCCATGCACAGTGTGTACAGACCTCTGCACATTCACAGTAATATCCTATGCATGTATCCCATTCCCTTCCTTGAAAAGAGTTATGATAAGAAACAGGTATTCTCCCTAAGTGGTGTGCTAGAATTTGTTCAGCTTCCAAGTGCAGTGAAATGTCACGTTCTCTTTAATATTCTGAGTTTTCCTCTTGTTTTAGTCTGCTGTCGGCATCAACCTCTCACCAGCCAAGGAGTGATATGAATTGCTGTCCAGTGCAATTATCCTTGTTATATCCTAAGAGAAAGCCATTCAGTGTGTCTGATGGCTTTGTACAAACAACATTATGGCCATGCTTTCATCCTGCTTTTGTTCAACTTCAAACACAAATACCTCTCTCATTCACAGAGCTAAGCCCCTGGTGCTATCTGAAACCGGAACACGTTTGTCTAGGTGGAATATCTCTCGAAACAAAATCCATGATGTGAAAATTTATTGTAAAGTTTGCAAAACACAGTCTGGGAAATGACACAGCAAACTGCACTGTGCATATTGTTGCCTCTTAATTATGTTAAATTAGAGTATTTCAAATATTTTAACATTGTTGTTGAAAACAGACTGATACTAAAACCATTAGCACTAGTAAAATGTAATTAGCTACATTCAGTTTGAAAACCCCCCGCAATCATATAACACTGAACTTCAACACAATTTAAAATCTGTGCATAGCTCTAACAACGTCAACTGCATATTAAGCTGCTCTAATGTGTATCTTAGAAATTTTGAATTTAGGAAATGTACAGGATGTATTACATGTCTAGATATCACTTTTAAAAAGAGGAAATAATAGTAATACACTCTTATTAAAACATAGGATATAAAAACAATTCAGTTTCAATTCAGTCTTGTGTACTCACAAGACACATATGATCAAATCCATATTATGAGACTGTTTGGTAATAAATACAACCAGTGAAAAATCTGGTTTAATTCCCTGATTGCTGAAATTCGATCAAATGAAAATATTTCATATACCATCTGGGAAACATAGGCTTATAAAGGGCTATAAAGTGAAGCTTCATTCAGCTGAAGAATAATGCAAGCCCAGTTAGAATTATTTATTTCTTATTTGACACTGTCAGCAAAAATGACATCCCATCTTTCCTGTGTGTTTTAATGAACAGGCTCTGTTGTCACTGACAACACAGTGAACGCTCAACCAGACTGAAATCAACTGACAACTGGACAGCATGATTCCCTAATGGTGCGGAGTTCACAGAAAATGGTTGCACGGAAGCAGATGCAGAGTAACATCAATTCAGTTGTGAAAACAACACATCCAAATAGCTACTACCACCAAGAAGATGAATGCTTTGAGATAGGCACTCTGAATTAGACTGGATTGGATATTTTTGAAGAAGAAAACATTTTCACAGGCAAATAAAACTAAAAAAATAGAAAACACGGAAAAATAACCTCAAAATATGAGATTTTTACAGTATATTTTCTGAGGATCACTTATTTATATTTTAAAAATAAATACTGTATTTTAAATGGCAACTACATTTTGATTTCTTTCTGACAAAGGTGTTGGGTTTTCCCCATGTGTCTTGTTTAAGTGGTGCACAGAAGATACTAGAGTAAAACA
The DNA here is from genome assembly GCF_059453375.1 of Lepisosteus platostomus. NCBI lineage: Eukaryota > Metazoa > Chordata > Actinopteri > Semionotiformes > Lepisosteidae > Lepisosteus > Lepisosteus platostomus. Next base: position 52,777,370 of record NC_142618.1, read on the forward strand.
GTGGTTACTGCATCTTTGATTGTGTACAAATAAAAAGTAACCTGGTGTTAGAACATGGAAACAATAGACAACCACCCATGAGAAAACCATGCTCTATTTCAGTACTAAAAAGCTTAGCTTACTGTACATGCAAGGTTTACACACTTTGATGAAGTACCAACATCCAATGGAGAGCACAGGCACGGAGAGGAGATTAAATCAATAGCCTTATAGCCTTACACTTTTCCACAACAAGTTGGCTGAACAATTTCGTTGCAAAGGAAGACTGGAAAACATTAGTAGCAGCACAAAAGTGAAGACTGTCTGATCATGTCTTTATGTGTAACACCAGAACAATTCTACTTGCCTCGCGTCTTCAGCAGATTCAGCAATGAGGTGATAGGTGCGCTCCGGCATAACCACATCTATTCCATTCTCCTTTCCGGTGTTATCAATAATTTCCCTGAATTATAAATAGAAAACAATCTCGGTGGTTGGCTTTTACGATGAATCACAATGTGTAAATGTCTCAGTGAAACACAGTGATTAAACAATTCTGTAGGCCATATGTGTTGCTCTTTCCAAACGGGTGTGATTTCAGTCTAGCTGTGTTTACAAAACAGCACTGACGCTGCACACAAGATTACCAGATCCACACCTCCACGCTCGAGGCTTGTGTCTCTTTGTAAATGTAAACATTTCAAAACTCCATTAAATTCTTTCCAAAACATCAGACTTGAGGTAACACAATGACAGCAATCCTTTCTTCCCTAAAGCGGCATTGAGTTTTATAAAATGAACTGTAGTAATGAGCTTTTAAAGGAAGTTGTGGGTGGTGTGCTGGGGGAAAAGGCTCTAATTTAAAGACCAGAAATGCTGCTCTAGAACCAATCCAATCAATTTTCTGTTTTGTAATGACAGGGGGGCGGGCGAAAGGAGCCGCCGGCGCTGGACTGGAGCCCTTACTTGGCAGAGCGCACGTCGAGCGTGCCCTTGAGCTTCTCCTCGCCGTCGCTGTCGAAGTACATGAGCTTGCTCTGGCGCAGCACGAACCAGCGCCGCTTCCAGTTGCGGCGCGAGAGGGTGGAGGAGCCGCCCCCCTTCTTGTGCAGCCAGCCCTGCTTCAGCGCCTCCTGCTTGGAGCGGAACCACAGGAAGGTCTCGTCCTTCAGCACACACCAGCGCCGCTTCCACGTGTTCATCAGGCCACCTGCGCGGGGGGCGGCGACAACAGGCTCAGTGCGGCGCACGAACCGAAAGGAGGTATATCCCTCCCAGCCCGCTAACACGCCGGATAACCCCAACTTAAACATTGGAAACTGCAGGCTAAAAATGAAGAGGAGGATATTTTGTTTTGCTAGGATCACCATATCAGAGGTCATGATTAAAACCACATGCCAAAAGGAGAACGGGGGGGGGTTCCAAGGCCCCTCCTTCTCAGTTACAGGTATAAGCATGACTGCTTTCCTGGTGTCCTTCGGAAAACTGGCCTGCGATGTGGCAACAGTCTGGGAAAAGGTTGAAGCTATTAAAACAAGCCTGGTAGTGCAAGGCATCAAAGGCCTTGGTCTTTTTTGTCTGTGGTAGAACGTAATATGCTTACAAATGGCTGTATATCACTTGTGTTGTATTTCCCCCTCCCCCCAGTTCATGAGTTTTCAAGCTAAGTGCTATTCCTAACACAACAGCTTGTGACTGGTAGAGCCAGGAAATGTGACTTCTTATTTCTGTTTGCTAAAGCAAAGTGGTGAGACGCTAATTCTTCCCCTCTGTCACTTCCTCTAACTGGGACTGTAGGAGTTCGGGGGGAGAAGTGCCATATGTGCCTGATGAGCTCACCAAAACAATCATGGCCGCCTCGTGTTTGTAACCTTTTTTTACATTCTAATAGTTCAAGAGTCCACTGACAAAAGGATAGACAAGAATATAAAAAAGTACAGAGTACTCCCCGAGGCCATATATTCGAATACAATATTCGTAATGGCAAGGCACTGTCGGCTGAACAATACCATCGCAGAACACCTCTGTCAGTACAAGGTCACATTTACCTACAGGTACAAAGCTGCCCTTTTGCTTGTTTACAGTTTTTATTACAGCTTCTGCATTGCCACCTAGTGGTAAATGTCAGGGGAAGTCATTTAATTCTACTGCGGCAAACCCTTTGTTTTTGTTCCTGGGACTGGGAAGATGAAAGAGAGCAGCTACTTACACAATCCTACCATTGGTTTTATCTCTTGTTTTTGTCAGTAACATATACATTTTGAAAAGACATTTGTTATGACCTGTTGTCCACTCTTATACAAACATTAAATAAACATTTCCACAGACATGGGCCACTTCTTAAGAGCCCCTCAGCCTTAGACACTAACAACACCATTTCGCTGCAAAATCCACACAGTGCTTGAATTCAGTGCTCCAGGACATAATGTATTTGAAAGAGAAAATGTGTGCCTGCCTAGCAATAAAAAGTGTCTGAAAGCAAATAAACGCAGCACTTAATCCTTAATCTTACAGATCTAATTAGCTTCATGTGAACTAATGGACTAATCATACTCAACATTACTTTGCCAGACATAACAGAGCAGCAATCAACAAACAGAATTGGGGTTCCTGAGTGGTAATTTGTCCTGACTTAACACTAAGAGTGTTTTAAACATTAATGATCTATCTCTATCTGTTTCACATTGTCTGTTTTCTTATTTATCTCAACACAGATATTTCATTTTTGTAATGTGTAGTTCAGCACTTTCAGTTTTAGGTTGCAGGCTGCAAACAAGAGATGAAGAACGACTGCCTTCCTGATTAAGGAGTTCCTTGAAACCACGCTCTGTGAGCTTTGAATGCTGTTAAATGTCAGGAGATTCGGTGCATATTGTGCAGCATCCTGTGACAAATGCCACAGTGCAAGTTGTGTTAATAAAATCATTTTGCCATTTTATTCCTGAAATGTACTTTAAATTTGTTAACTTTAGAATTTCTGAACTCTAAATTTAGAAATGTATTTCTAAACTTGAAAACACAAAATATTCTGTAATATTACAAGCAACACCAAAGACGAACAAATTCAAGTACGTTTGAATTTGGGGATGTAAGAATTATTGTAACAGCATTTCAGTTGCAAAACTGATAAAACTTTGGTCAAAGGAAGATTTATTTTAATCTGTCAACAGATTATAAGAAGGGTGCACAGGCCTCCTACTTGGTTGATTCAGGACCTAATTTTTTGTCACATTTAATAACTTATCTGTCCAATATTAAGCCTCCAGGTCTTTGAATATACAGTAAGCAGTTACAAAAGTGGGGAAAAAAGATCCCAGATCACACGAAGAAAGGATATAATTTGAATTGTGATTATTACTGTTGCTGTGATTCTGACTTAAATACCCCCTGTCAATAGGCTTCTCTAGGCCACCCAGGGGCTGGGTTTACCTTTGATATAGAGGAAGCTGTGAAAATAGGGCAGGGTGACACAGCTGTAGACAGAGTCTCGCCGGTAAGAGAGCTCATCGTCTGTGTCAAACCTGTCAAAGTCGTCCTCGCTGTCTTCATACTGAGAAAGAGAACACAAACACTACAGTCATCAGCCCTCAGGGAAAAATCGAATCCAGTTACGGTGCTGTCTGTGAACGCTACTGATTCAGAGAACTTAATAAAACAAAGTACTAAAATGGAATGAAAATAACCTTGATGGATGGACAGGTTAAATGTCTCTTTGGATCAATTTTGCAAGATTAACAATTAGTACATGTAAACTAATACACGTGTTTTTAAACTGTGTGTTGGTCAGCATGTTCATAACAATTAAATGAATTTATTTTTACATTTTAAATTCTTTTACACTTTACACTTGATTTTTTCTTAAATTAAAAGTTATAACATTTGCGGGGCATGACAGGTATATGTTATGTGCCCTGTTTAGAAATGTACAAAGTAACAATGACTGTCTTTCTGTATGTGAGGTCTCTTGTCTTCCAATGACCTACAGTACGAGTTGACAGTGTTCTATTACATTACTACAAAGAAGTTTGATTATGGGTTGTAACTTGCCTTGGATAAAGGCTTTAGTCGAAAGAGTTGCATAGCAATGCCATAGCTCTGCTAACATCATAGAATCTGATGTTAAAGTCAAGCGTTACTCACCGAGGACTGGGCTCCCTCCGAGCTGAAGCGATATGCTCCGGAACTGTTGTAGGTGCCCACAGAGCAGCGGTAATCTGAGGACCACTGCCCGCTGTGGGGGTTGGAAAAAGCCACGCTGCTGCCCGACACAATGGCCCCCTCATCGTAGTCATCCTGATCGTAATCGGAGTCCTCGTTGGGCGGGATGAGCTCCACGGAGTCCTGCGCCATGAGACCCAGGTTCTCGGGCATGCAGTAGGCCGAGTCCCCGCTGTTGGAGCTGCTCTGGCAGCCTGGGGCCGCGGGCAGCGCCAGGGCGTCGGCGGCGCCGGAGATGGTGGGGACCACCGTGTCGTTCATGTAAGGGTCCTCCTCGGAGGAGTCGTCGCTGGTCCGGATGCCACTGGTGCGCACGTCGGAGTGGCCGTGCTCGCTGGGGTTGGGCGAGTCCTTGAAGGCGTCGTCGTCGGCTCCGAAGCCCTCGTCCACTTCCTCCTCCCCCTCCCCCTCCTCCTCCTCCCTGGGGTAGGGCTGGCTGAAGTTGAAGCTGGGCTTCCCGCTCACGCCGCCCCCTCCCCCGCCCGCCGAGAGGGAGCTCTCTATGTCGCGCACGCACTCGTCGATCTCGTCGAAGTTCAGGGACGCCAGGAACTCCTGGGCCGCCCGGCAGGCCTCGTCCTCCAGCCGCCGCAGCTCCTCGTCCCGCAGGAGCTGCAGCCGCAGGAGGGAGGCCTGGGTCAGGGACAGCTCCTGCTGCTCCTTCTTCCGCTGCAGCTCCTGGATCTCCCTCTCCAGCCGGAGGATCTCCTCCACCTGCGTGCTGTCCGGGCACCTCTGTTCCCTCGCCCCGGCCCCCTTGGCTCTTGCCCGCTCCTCCTCCTCCTCCGCGCGACGTGATGCCTCGGCCTGCGCGCGGGAACACACCGCCATTATCCGACACAGTAGACGCACAGGAAGGCGCGCGGCGGAAAACGGTAACAAATCAACGAAAGTAGATAACTGTCTGATCATTTTCAGATGATTTTGTGAGAAAAGGGAGCAAGGTGCCGTTAACCATAGCAATGTTTTACCACAAAATGGAGATGTCGTGAAAGATCGAGCAAAAAGATTAAAGTGCGACACTTAATATGTGTTATAATTTTTCTTGCAATGACTAAGAAAATCAAATTCACTGCAAACAGCATATACATTTATTGAATCAGAGAATCCAGAAAGTGTTTGCTCAACTGCTGCAAATTAAATGATAGGAACAGAAAGACTAAAAGTCGATAACACGGTCCCTGCTTTCTGCTGCAGCCAGTGCAATTTCTTCAAACCACTTTCTGTACTGTCTCAGTAACTAATTTAAGTAGCCCTTCATGACTAATTATCATTAAATGTCACTAAACTTCACAAACGCTTCTCCAAAGGCCACAATGAGTAAACTGCAGAAAAAGAAATGCGAGCATGTTGCATGTTTCACTGGCTGATTCGTAACTCATACGGGAAAAAAAACCAACTAACCGACAAATTCTGCACCTGCAATAATTGTAAGGTACTGGAAGAAGAGATTCATTTTCCAGAAATGAAACACTATTTCCTTCACATTCACTTAGAATTTATTGCACAATCTATACTGTTTTTCACAGGTGGCACTGCCTAAATCTTAAGACTGCACTGGGCAGGTTTTTTTTTAAAGAACACTTTGTAAACTCAAATATTACAAGACAAGCCTGTCTGAAAATGATTTGTGATTTTCTCATCTCTCTTCTGATGTCCTTTACAAAAAGACTTAAAATATGAACAGTACTCGATGCAAGTCATGATATTTAATTCTTCTAGGGGGGTGTACATTTTGTATGATAAAGTGTATTTTAAAGAATACTTTAAAACTCTCCTATTGTATTTTCATAGGAAACTTTACCAAACTCCATAAACACTAAGAAGAATGTCAAGCCATTTAATTGCTTTTGTCATCATGAAAGACAATTCTTTGTGAAAGAAATTATTGCACTGTTCATAAATAACATATTCTGGAAGTCTGCTTAACATTTAAGGCCATTGTATGAATCTGTCAAATCTCTGCAATATGAGTAAATAAATGACAGAGCTCAATTATGTCACATTCTTCACCTCGTGAAGTCTAAATGATCAGAAACCAGAGAGTAAAAGTGAATACATTTTTTTCCCATGTGCAAATGCATTTAAAACTGAGACAAGGAGGCTCATCTTTACTCAAAAGGTTGTGAGAGTACGCAACAGCCATGTTAACGAAGACCCTGGTTTCCTTGGTGAAATGGCTGGACGACACCCTTAGCTCAAATAACTACTACTGTTCGGTACTGTGTTCCAAACGGGCTAGAATGGCCAAATTGCTTCCTCTTGTTTGGAACCTTTCTTATGTTGTTATGACACTCACCTCCTGTGCAAGACGTTCAGCTTCCAGCCTTTGTCTCTCCCTAAAAGACAATAAGGCACAATAAGGTACTACAAGTGACATGTCAGAGCACCAAGGTATAAAATATTAAAACTGATCAATTCGGTGGAATGCCAAGCCAAGGATAATTTAGATTTCTCATGAGCAGGTGTTATGTAAAGCTTCTGTTCCCAAAAGATTCCCAGGACTTGAATATTCCTTAACAGGCTAAAGGCTGTTATCTCACACAGTCTTTCCTGTGCTGTGATCTCAAGAAACAAACATTTAACATCAAAAACAGAAACAGGAAAAGGACATGTGCCACGCCTTTACACAATACACAAAGAACAAAAAACAGCAGCAACGGCTTTAAATGTAATTTCAAAGACCTTCAAAATGCAATTGGTTAAAGAGACTCACAAAGCATGACACTGTCACTTGGACTGCCAAAAACATTTTGGGTGTTTTTAGATATCTCCTTGTCCACTTCAGTATTTTCTTTCAGAAAACAGAACAATCATAAAGAACCAGAACATGATCATATATTATGACCAAATCTTTCATTGCTGAGATGCACTTGGCAGCATTCCCTCCTGCATATTATTTTGATGTTTGCTTCAGATGATGAAATGCAGAAGCAAATAAACCCTTCTCATACCTATACTCAAGATAAATATGCAAAACTCCTCCTTCAAATAATCTACTAGCCAAAAATGTCACCTGCTAGAGAGTGGGAATGAAATTAAAGGGATAAAGCAGAGGTGTCATAGTATCAAAGCAGTTATTTATGAAAGGCAGAGAATGTTTAACAAATTATTATTTTGTACTTAATGCCTAAAGGATCACAGTCCTGGTGCTTTGGAAGTTATACAGCAGAACACACCAAAAGCAGCATCTTCATAAAGTTTAAACTTTAATTTTCTGACTTGCTACAATGTGAGAATTGTTTCAGGTTGATATTCCAGACATGCAGAGACACGTCGAGGTTATGTGGCAAGTATGCCAAGTTGTTTTTTGTCTGGCAATCGTTTCTACAGGTGTATCTGACAGTAGGAATGCGAGAAAAAAAAACTTGACAGTACAGTAACAGATCCTGTGTTGCAAACCAAGACAATTCCAACAGAAAACGGGGCAGGAGTTAACTCCTAGCTTCCTCCAAGGAATGGCTGGATGAGACTTCAAATCACTTAAACACTACCTGCAAGCAAACTAGCTAGAAGGGACGAATCGCCTCTTCTGGTCTGTAACCTTTCTTAATGTGCTTGTGCTCTAGCTATGCCTATTGCAATCTTCAGGTGTCTGTGTTGACATCTGTACACAGATTAGCAGTATTGCAGCTTTCATGCTACAAAGAAGTCCAGTTTTCATGCTGGCGATTTAAAAGCATGTTTTGATGTTTGTCAGTGATACCTCTCTTCTTCTTCCTCTCTCTGTCGCCTCTCCTCCTCCTCCCTTTTTCTCCTTTCCTCCAGCAGCCGATAGTAGGTCTTCCTGGCCAGGTGTCCCCTTGCTCGTGTCTGGAGGGTCAGCGCGGCCCAGCGGAGATGAAGGAACCTTCTCCTCCAGTAGAACGCACGGTAGTTTTTCTGGATGACCACAATGCACTGCAGCAGTCTCTGATACTGCTTCCTAAGGAACACGCAGAACAATTGTAAGGAAGTATTAAGCCTACCATACCTCATACCGATTATTTAGATACAACAGTCAATGCCCACATGTGATTTGAAGATTTAAAAGGTAAACATATATTTCCTGTGGAGATGTACAATGTGTAAAGCCCCTATAGCCACTGTTATGGAAATATAAAAAATAATACATTCATTGTCATTGTCATTGTCATTGTCATTAAAAGAATTCTCCTTATGTATAAGACTCAAGGAGTGGAGAAAATTAACCCATATTAGTTCTCAGAGAAAAAATAGACACAGACCTCTGCAAATCCAATGATCTCATAGAAATAATATCACATCTTGATGAAATAGAAGTCATGGAAGTGCATACTGTACACTTCTTTCAAATGAACTGTGGCTGTTCTTTGGAAGGGTATTCAGATCAGGGTAGTCTCTGGGTGGTATGATGGATAATTCTCTTCTTAATGATGGGCTTTACTGTTCTCAAAGGGAAAAGTAACCTTCTCCTGATCTCCCTTGGTCTTCATGGTCAATTTGTCTTATCAGTACACGGGTGGTGGCTTGAAATTCAGTGTCTCTCTGAGGGAGCTGACAGAGACAGACGCGCTGCCTCTAACGTCCGTTTAAAACACTTTGATTACATGCAAGCAGATTACACTCATTTTGTGACCTTTCCAACTATTCTTTTGCACCTGAACTGATCTGCATTACTGTACCAGGGGGGCTGAATACCCCAGCAATTGAGAATGTTCTTCTTTTAAAATCAGGTTTATTTATGTACTTTTATTTTAAGCTTCATCAGTTTGGTGTAAATTGTGAAGCTTTTTAAATATAACTTCCTACTTGAAAGTGTCATGACTGCAAGTTCACATGGCAAAAAAGTGGAAACACAGCGGAAGAGTGAATAATTTCGAAAGGCACTGTACATTCGCTGTGGTGACAGGAGTGAAAAAAACACATTTGACACTTTTTTATAGAAATAAAGCTAATACAAAAAAATGGTATAGAGTTCGGTACAACCAACCAAATGTAAAAATGGGCAGCCCATTTTATGAGACAGTTTACATTTATTTTTAAGAGTTATACCTGATTATGTTTTAATGCACACTATTTTATTGATTTTTGGAGACGGCTTACAACATTTCAGTTTGGGGCTTATTACCTAATATGTATGAGCTACACGTGGCCTGTAGCCTACTGGTTGAAAAACTGTGAGCAAGGGAAAAGAGTTTATAAAATAAGACTGGAAGGTTATTATAAGGCCTGGCCAGGTCTTGTCTTGAGCTGGAGCACGGCAGGCCCAGTTTAGGGGTGGCTATAACTCTTTACCATTAGCACATCATCGTGAAGCCTACACAAGAGGCATCTTAGATGAGGGTTCCCCAGCCCTAGCCCCGGACAACTGTTGTGTCCGCGGGTTTTCATCCCATTTCAGCTGTTAATGAGCTAAATGAGGTAGTTACAGGCGTTACTGGATCAATTTGCCAGCTTGTGTTGGCTCCTGAGGTTCTGCTGCTTTAAAGAGGCAGAGAAAACCTGCAGCTACACCGATCCTCCAGGACCAGAGCCAGAGTGAAATGTCACACGAACGCGCCAAGATTCAAGTGAAACTAAATAAAAGGGTGGGGATTTAGTTACAGCTAGTACTAGGGTTAAGTACTAGCAACTACTGTACCTATATATACAAGGTCTATACCTGCACAGAGCATTTACAGTTTGATACTGTGTTTTAGTGTGACTTTAAAGTTGTACTTAACCTACACACATACAAACCCTGAAATATAAGGCATAAAAAACGTCATGTCTAGTGACACACTTACTTTCAACGGGACTGAAAGTAAGAATCTTGTGAAAATCTATAATACTTTGGTCTTTTTGCAACCTCATATTATTATTAGTTTCTGTAATTTTTGTATCTTATATCATACTAAGAAGGTGTATTAATACTGTATATATCCTTATATTAGCTCGTCATTCTCAATGCAGGCTGGCACTGTTTGCTTGTTTTGTCTCATGCTTTTGGAGACGTCTGCTTATTAAACACAAGATGTTCCTGGGGCTCCTGCGCTAACCAAAGAGACAGAATTATGTAAATTGCTGCACTCTCAAATCATTCTTTGAAAGACTGAAACAAACAGAATGAATTCACCGAATAAATAATGCATGGCACCATCTCCACAAATCAAATCACTATTGTATTTCTGTCTCCTGGTTTTTGCTTGTTTTGTTATTGCATTCACTCCCTTCCTGTGCTTTCTTCGTCCTCACAATGTGTCCTCTAGTCACAAATCACATAAACTGTGCTTCATTAAACCTGCATCATGCCATAATAGCAATCTTGATTAGATTACTGCATGTGCTGGTTACATAAAGAGCTTGTTTCTAACAGAATCAGACAGCTGTCAGCAGGTCGGCAATACAATTTCAATTTACAGCACTGGTACAGATCAAGAAATGGTAATGGAGATTCTTAGGTGGATCTTTTGTTTCCTCTATTTACTGAATATATTTACAGTGCCTTGCGAAAGTATTCGGCCCCCTTGAACTTTTCAACCTTTTGCCACATTTCAGGCTTCAAACATAAAGATATAAATTTTTTATTTTATGTGAAGAATCACCAACAAGTGGGACACAATTGTGAAGTGGAACGAAATCTATTGGATTTTTGAAACTTTTTTAACTAATAAAAAAATGAAAAGTGGGGCGTGCAAAATTATTCGGCCCCCTTGCGTTAATACTTTGTAGAGCCACCTTTTGCTGCGATTACAGCTGCAAGTCGCTTGGGGTATGTCTCTATCAGTTTTGCACATCGAGAGACTGAAATTCTTGCCCATTCTTCCTTGCAAAACAGCTCGAGCTCAGTGAAGTTGGATGGAGAGCGTTTGTGAACAGCAGTTTTCAGCTCTTTCCACAGATTCTCGATTGGATTCAGGTCTGGACTTTGACTTGGCCATTCAAACACCTGGATACGTTTATTTGTGAACCATTCCTTTGTAGATTTTGCTGTATGTTTGGGATCATTGTCTTGTTGGAAGATAAATCTCCGTCCCAGTTTCAGGTCTTTTGCAGACTCCAACAGGTTTTCATCCAGAATGGTCCTGTATTTGGCTGCATCCATCTTCCCCTCAATTTTAACCATCTTCCCTGTCCCTGCTGAAGAAAAGCAGGCCCAAACCATGATGCTGCCATCACCATGTTTGACAGTGGGGATGGTGTGTTGAGGGTGATGAGCTGTGTTGCTTTTACGCCAAACATATCGTTTTGCATTGTGGCCAAAAAGTTCGATTTTGGTTTCATCTGACCAGAGCACCTTCTTCCACATGTTTGGGGTGTCTCCCAGGTGGCTTGTGGCAAACTTTAGACGAGACTTTTTATGGATATCTTTGAGAAATGGCTTTCTTCTTGCCACTCTTCCATAAAGGCCAGATTTGTGCAGTGTAAGACTGATTGTTGTCCTATGGACAGACTCTCCCACCTCAGCTGTAGTTCTCTGCAGTTCATCCAGAGTGCTCATGGGCCTCTTGGCTGCATCTCTGATCAGTCTTCTCCTTGTCTGAGCTGAAAGTTTAGAGGGACGGCCAGGTCTTGGTAGATTTGCAGTGGTCTGATACTCCTTCCATTTCAAGATGATCGCTTGCACAGTGCTCCTTGGGATGTTTGAAGCTTGGGAAATCTTTTTGTATCCAAATCCGGCTTTAAACTTCTCCACAACAGTATTACGGACCTGCCTGGTGTGTTCCTTGGTCTTCATGATGCTCTCTGCGCTTTCAACAGAACCTTGAGACTATCACAGAGCAGGTGCATTTATACAGAGACTTGATTACACACAGGTGGATTCTATTTATCACCATCAGTCATTTAGGACAACATTGGATCATTCAGAGATCCTCGCTGAACTTCTGGAGTGAATTTGCTGCACTGAAAGTAAAGGGGCCGAATAATTTTGCACGCCCCACTTTTCATTTTTTTATTAGTTAAAAAAGTTTCAAAAATCCAATAGATTTCGTTCCACTTCACAATTGTGTCCCACTTGTTGGTGATTCTTCACATAAAATAAAAAATTTATATCTTTATGTTTGAAGCCTGAAATGTGGCAAAAGGTTGAAAAGTTCAAGGGGGCCGAATACTTTCGCAAGGCACTGTACATATTTATTTTCCTTGTTCACTTTTGACCTGTGCTACTTTCAAAACTAATTAAAGACAATATTAGCAAATCATGTACATGTATTATTTTATACAGCTACACACGACAATGTGTAACAATGTTCTTTTAACCAAAGGATAAGCACTTTAAAAAAGTACATATGGCACTGTAAGCTACAGACTTTCGCTCTTATCGGTTTGATGTTATCATCAGAAACTTGGAATCAACAGACTGAAGCCTCAGACAGGAAATGACTATCAAACAATACCATCAATAGTGGGATAAAACTGTTGACTGGGCAATAAAAAAGACAACTAACATCATCAAGATGATGGCTCTGTGGCTAAGGATCTGCCCCTGTGGCTGGAAGATTGCCGGTCGCCAGAGGAATCCTACTCATTTGGGCCCCTGAGCAAGGCCCTTAACCCCAACTGCTCCAGGGGCACTATATAAAAGGCTGACCCTGTTCTCTGACCCCAGGCTTCTCTCCCTGTCTGTGTGTCTAACAGAGAGCAAGCTGGGGTATGCAAAAAGACAAATTCCAGTGATCTTATCTTATCAACATCTAACAAAAAAAAAGGAATGTTTCTCACCTCCCTATGCTTTGAGCTACATCCATCTAGTAAACAGTGATTTTTGACTCCTTTGGCTCCAATTGCTTTAGTTAAAACAAACATCATAAATGTATTTTTGTTGGTTTGCTTCACTTTATTCACCAGCAAATGTATATATTTATGATTTTGTTGGAAAATAATAATAAAAAAATCCCCAAACATCTTCCTTTTAGTCAGTGTAAAGGCCGCAAACACTGCTGCGGACACAGCGTTTGGCCACTCAAGCCTTCTCTCTGTGCCTCTCAAGTTCATTTCGCCCTCAGCTTTCCTCTAACATGAGCCTCCATTTTCATTGTGAAAATTCGACTGTGCTTCACCGGAGGCAGGGCTGCCTGAACCGGGTGCTAAGCCCTGGTGCACCCCATCTTCTCGTACCGTGCCACGTAGCCTACGATGTGTGCCTGGATGATCATGGCTGCCTTGTACACCTCCACCTCCCGCTGCTTTTCCAGCTTGTTCTCGAGTGACTCCCGGAGGAACACCTGCAGACAACAGATTAATAAGGAATAAGGATCCGTGCTGTAATCCGTATGGCTCTTTTAGCGAGGCTATCCAGACGAGACAAGCCAGTTTCTCGAGGTGCCACTCTTCACAGGACCTGGAAATTGCTTTCGAACGCATGAGACTGAAATAAAAAAATTAATGGGATATAAAGAACACGCACTCTCCTTGATTTTTAGAATTAGTGCTTTAGAGCATAAAAATGTAGCGATATATTTACAGTTTCATTACATTGGGTTTCAGAATTTAAGTTTTGAATACTCCAAATCAATCCAGTTAATCTAAGTCTGAACACAAACATTATGTATTCAATACTAAAAATCTGAAATCAACAAAATATATTATAACGTTATCAGACTATATCTGACATTTAGTTTTATTTAAACAAAACAAAGGTAGGGAATGTACATACAAAAAATGCTCAGGAAGAAGTACAGGTTTATTCCATGGGGAAAACAGACGTCACACACCCAAAGAAGGCTCCACAGCTGAAACGTTGTGTTTCCTTTCTTCTCTTTTCAGCATGGAATAAACCTTTACTTGTTCCTTCACAGCCTACGCATGCTGACACAGCTACCCACCCGAACTACAAAACATCCTCATGCTTTATGCACATTTTCTACTACCTACAAACAAATCTATACCTACTAACAAGTCAACAAATCAATAATCAATATATTGATTTACAACTCTTTTCCAAAAACCTCCAAATCTCTTCAGGTCATCACAGTGTTGTAAAATCAAAGGTTCTTCCTTCTGCTCAGGTAACAAGTTAAAAAATGGTTGAGGACTAATTTGATTTAACATACAGTATTATGGATTTTGATTTCCTTTTAAGATATTATTGCACCCCTATGGCTGCATAGCAATGCTGTTGTATTTGCAACCCTGATGTACCAGACACATAGCAGGTGGCCATTGATAGCAAACCCTCTTTTGCAGATGCAAGGGTTAAGCAGATTTTCTGTTGTACATGACCAGACGCAGGATTAATTTTCTGGTGTGGTGTAAGTGATAAATGACACAGCCTAAGGGATGTGATAAAACCAAAATTACTTTTTGGTGTATCTAGTCTAGGAAACCTGATAATAAATTAGTATGAAAATGTCATGGATATCTCTAGTTGCTGCAGATTTGACTTTTTTGACTTAACATCTTCACAGAAAACCTGTAACTCAAGAAGTACTTATCTTCCCACAAAAATTAATCATACCATATAAGCCACACTCTATTGTGAATATTTAAAATAGGAAAATTATATGTTTATGCACGTACACTTTAAAGAACCCTTGTGGGTTCTGAAAACTGAGCCATACATGGAAAAAATCAAAGATTTCAAAGTTCAATTGCTATATTGATCATTTCAATTTTCCCACTGTGGCGAATAAATAAAATCAAAGTTTTATAAAAGCTTGAACTTCTATGAAAGCTTGAAAATAGTTTTCCCAGAAGGCTTAGTTCTGAATTACATGAATTTGTATTAATGCACAGATGGGCATGCTTGAAAATTGACCTTTTAATTTCCACGAAATCACATCTATCTTATAATATGTGCAGACAATGGTTACCGCTTCTTTTCCAGAAGAGTTAATTTGAGAAAATGTACCCATTAATCTTGTTTTTTCAGGACTTCTTTTAAAGCCCCTTTCCCTCCAGTGATCTGAATGGAGTGCAATTGATTTAAACAGTATGGCCCTTGTTTGGCAAACCCCTCCTGCTGAGTCACATGGCCACGCTGTGTTGACACAGTGACATCTGTCACTTTCAATTAGAGTTTACTGGGACGTAACTTTTTTTTTTCTTTTCGTTACCTCCAATAATTTGTGTTAAAGCAACATAATGCCCTGTAGGGCTCACAAACTGTTCATCTCCACCACCATGTCTTAATGAAAGCTACAGATGCAATTATCTTGAACTAACATTATTCAAAACAAAACAGATTTCAGACACTGCCTCAGGTAGTACAGCCATGATAAATAACACCAGCTAATCTCATTTGCCACACTTCACAATTGGATGCAAGCATTAATTTAACAAATTAAATGATTACCGTGATATCTAAAATTGTAGATGATGGATAAGCATAAACAGCAACTAACCTTAAGAAGATTTTCCTTCTGTAGACATATTTCACTGTAAAGGCTCACCTATTTAAAAAAGGGACTTTCTCCAAAATAAACATCACAAAAATAGGTATTTCGTAATGTTTATATATTCCAATTTAATTAGGTGAATAGCTTAAAGTTTCCTCAAGCACTTACCTTAAAAGCATACAGTAACACTGTAATACCAAAGGCAGGTGTATAATTTGTTCAGTAGTCTTATCAGGGAGATTATAAAGAGCAATAAATATTTAGTACTGGGATCAGAAAAGCCACCAAGATGCAAATCCAAGAGCCACTTGTCCACTAATTGACAGATTTTTCTCACTCATTGAGGATGATGAGCAGGTACAGTAACTGTGGTAAACTCAATATGGTCATCCATATTCAAACAAAATCGCAGTAAAAAAAAAAGATGAAAAAACAAATCTAGATATAGATTAAACATAAAGCAAGAGGACTTTTCTCTTTAATGGATGATGTTGCTTGCTCTCCTTTTGATTAATTGTGAGATACATTTCTTACTCATTGAGACGGTGATACCATTATTTCAGGAGAAAGGACATATGTTAAACTAGCAACTCCAAAAGATCAACCAAGCCACACATCTGAATCCAGCCATTTGCTAGTGCTGCGCTTAAAACCCAGTACGAATGTGTCAACGCACAGTAAAAGCTCTGGGCAAAGAACCACTGTTGTTCAGCAGGGACCATTTGTTGGACTGTAACATTGCATTACCATACATTCACACACAAAATCGTACAAACAGGAAATGGGTACATGCTATAAAAGTAATATCAATTCAGGCTCAGGATCACATGCCCCAAGTTCAAAATAGAGGGATTTCTGTGCTGTAAAAAGTATTTTCCCGCCTTACCTTTGTTTTCCCAAGCTGCCACTCAGTCTTCGTGCTGTCATAAAGATGGAGGAGACAAGCACACTTCCCCTTCATGTCTTCGGGAAGAGTCACGTCCTTCATCAGTACTTTGTACCTATATTTAAGGACAGATTTCGGCTTACAGGTCTGCTCTCCATATTAAATTATCCTTTCACCCCATAGACTAAAACACCCTACATATATCTAATCATCTCTTAAATAACTGATGGAACTCATCTGAATTAAGAACTTCTTCAACTTCTGATTTTTGAGGCTATGGAAACCAAAGAAAAATGAAATCCAGTGCAACCACCAACTACATATATATATATTATAATATAAAATTATAAATACACTGTGAAGATTTTTATTGAGTAAAACGTGTTCCACGTTTTACAGAAGAAACACTGACTCATTATGGGGAAAAATGCTTCCAGATGTGGTCAGCAATAATTCTCAGCTTCAATACAAAAAATTCTAAAAAAGCTGTACAACAAACTGATTTGCTTGTTGACTAAATCTAGAGAAGAATCTTGGATTACACTCAAACAAAGATAAATTCTCCAAAGCTAATGTAAGGGCATTGGATGATTCTGTTTTACTATTATTTCCATTAATTGTATTTAAATTTCCCCTCAGGGGTCTCCTTGAGAGCTTATTGAGTTTAAGGGTCTTACATTAAACAGAAGAACATATTTGAGTTTGTTTGTAGAAGTTACCCATACATTTCATATACAAGGAGTGTTCTATTCCACCAGTTTTCCTCCCAAAGTCCAAAGGCATTCTGGCAGGCTAACTGGCCCCTTGGAAAAGTGGCCCTGGTGCGAGTCTGTGCGTGTCTGTGCCCTGCCGATGGAATGATGACCCGTTCAGGGTGAACCCTGCCTTGTGCCGGCAGAATTGGACGAAGCTGTTAGAAAATGGATGGATGTATCAGTCACCTGAAGTAGAAGTCCTGAAAGGGTCTCCTGACAGGGAACCCCGCTCGCCGAATCCTCACGGTCTCCAGCATTCCAGAATATCGCAGCTGGTTGAGGACCACCGGCTGGTCGAACCGCTCAGGCATCTACAGGGAGAAGTCAACACAACGTCAGGTACCGGAGACATGAATCTGAAGTTGATCGCCAGAGCCACGGGCAAACACCTGTCTCAGATTTCAGCACACAGAGCTCCCGCTTCGCCACCAGGCCATTCAAAAGGCCACGGCCACAAACACATTCACCCCACTAGA
The DNA here is from genome assembly GCF_059453375.1 of Lepisosteus platostomus. Lineage (NCBI taxonomy): Eukaryota > Metazoa > Chordata > Actinopteri > Semionotiformes > Lepisosteidae > Lepisosteus > Lepisosteus platostomus. Next base: position 52,794,963 of record NC_142618.1, read on the forward strand.
GAATACTTACAGCAGCACAGCTTGCTCAAGACCACAAAGCCAAACACCCCTATTAAAACGTATAAATAAAATACCTCAGTCAAATCCCCCACATTCATCAAATACTACCATTACTCTGGCAGTGGCAACCCGGACTTCAGATATGTCAAATGTTTCCGTCTTATCAGGATTCTTTTACTTGCTGTACAAAAGACATGTACTGTAGCAGTCCTTGAAAATGAAAATAACCAAACAAGAGAAGAACAGAGGCATTAGGATCTCTGCGCCTCTTTGTAGCAGCACAATGACATTTCCAAAAGGAATCATTCTTCCTCTGCCTGCCATACTGGGGGCCTCTAACCCCAGTGGGCGATGCACATAAAATCACAACCCATTTTTTTGTTAATTTCTTCCATTAAAGGTCAGTGCTGTCAATAACGCTTCCACATGTTGCCCTCAAGAAATTAACTTAGCACGCTCCATATATTGTAAAGGGTCTGAGCATCAGAGAGGGAAAAAAAGGGGGTCAGATATGAAATTTGCATAATTGTAATTTACATAATGACTTGATGATTCCCTCCACAAAGCGGTGTCAGGGAGCAGCTTTCTGAAAAGGTTGTAAATGCTCCATTTCTTTTATTCATATTTTGACTCCACTGTTATATGATCGTTCAGGCAAACAAAGAGGGTTTGACATTTGAATTGGGATAAGAAGGGACCTTTGTCTGGAGAAAGAAGTCATTCCCAGGAGAAAATCAACTCCTGCTGTCAGTCACTGTCATCACTTTGAGACCTTCAAAGCTGGAGTGAAGAGTCAGTTACAGCTCTCGCGAAAAGAATAAGTGCATGTTCCTTTCATGTAGAAATGGTTTTGTTCATTTTGGTTACAATAAGAACATGGATGAAATTATTATCACTTCAGCACTCTCGCTACAAATATGGCATACTGTAACACTTTATTAACAGCAGCCTCCGGTCATCCTTATAGAAACCATATACAGCTTTCTCAAAAATACAGATGAAGTGTCTGCTTTTGCTCAGGAGATCAAAGAGGTGTTAGTCTCAATGTCTTAGACAAACCAGCAAGATCCAAATATCGAAATAATTTAAAAGGATTGAAATATGGATTATCACAATAACTTTTTTAAGAAAAAGTTTGTAAATAGCTGAAACTAATTTATCTGTCTTAAGAAGTGAAAGTTGTAGTTTTCATGAATATTATTGCTGTTGTGAGACAAAAATGTTTCCAAATGAGTACTGCAGAGTAGGATCTTAAGGAACCTTCTTAAAACACATAAGTACACATGCATACTTGAATAATGAAGACCATGTTTGGAAAGACCTCTGCTCATAAGGTGCTCTGAAGAGGCAGAATAAAAGTCTGAAATCCAATTGAACACTCATATTAAATCATAAAAATCCCCATAATTATTTTCTTTTGAACTTAAAATATTGTTAACCGTCTTAAAATAAAAGCATAAAACAATTCTATAAACAACCATATACAGTATATTTCTATTTAGAGGACAATGGCCAAATCTCTAGTGTATAATATCCCAAATCAAATTATTGCAAAACAATAAAACATACATTGGCCACAGATGACAGAAGAACAACTTCCAGAACAATCGTAAATATGTGAGTTTGAGTTCTAATAATAACTAGATTAAAGTCCTAATGATAAATAATACCTTTAGAATGTTGTAGGAGAGGACCCTTTAAAACTTTTTATAGTACAAGGAATATTAAAGCTACAGGAAACATAGTAAAGGAAAACTGAGAAGAGGCGGCCAAATCAACTGAAACATGCTCGTCGGTATGACACTCTACACCTAAATTTGCCCTGCTCCATATGGAAAAAACTGCTCAACATTTTTCAGACTGTTAAAATGTTCACCAGATATTCTTACCGGCCTGCGGGTTGAGTATTTCATCCCTCTTGCTAACGTTCCATTCGCAATCCATAAGGGAGAGAACGACAGGGCTAACTCACTGCGGCCAGTGAAAGACTCACTAACTGAACAATACAGAGTGCTAGCCAGTTTTATGAGTGACCCAGTTGCCATGGTAGCGCATCCCATGCTGAGGCTAATTTGTGTAGGGCACTTGTAGGCCCCGCAGGGTAGAGGGAAGGAGGCAATAGGCCGGTACTGTCTGGCCTCAGACTGCCTATCCAATGCGAGTTCATGCATGGAAATTTGCCAGCTGTTTTGTTTTTTCCACATCAACTTAGTAGGGAGGCAGTAGAAGGCCAGTCAACCGAATTCATCCCTTGGGAGTGGCAGCAAAGTTTTTTTTTAGCTTAATGATACAGTACCAGAATTAGGATGTGTGTTAAGAAACAGACAAAAAAAATTTTTTTTCACTTCCCTGTTAAATGTATAACTTGGAAACAGTGTTTACTGTATGTTAAGCAACACTGAATTTCTGCAGTACTAAATAAAAAAGAACTTACAGAATGCAATTTAGCCTGACAAAGTCTCTATTTTGAAGTAAACAAAAGCCAACACATTTTCTGAAGTTCTCTTCAGAGTGCAGTTACACCATTATTTGTGAAGTTGTTATTTGTGAGAAAAAAAAGTTTTTCTCCTCAGCAGGGAAAACATTCTGTATCTTTCCTGCAGCTCTTTAAAATTTATCACTTTTTAAGATCAGTACAGATATTAATCATATATGCAACAGATACTTCTGTATGATCTCTCTGGAAGCTATTATCATTTAGATGACTCTAATAAAATTGACGTTACCTTCAAGGTTACAATTAAGGTGAAGCAGTGGGGAAAATATAATTCTACAAAAGACTGAGGCAGGGCGCCTCAAACAAGTAGACACAAGACATTATGAAGAAGGTTTCTTTATTGAAATAGTAAACCTGCCTTACTGAACTGGGTGTGTTTATTTAAAACCAAATTGCAATGAGGTGACTTAAGTTCAATATCCTATTATAACAGGTATATTTCTGTTCCACAGCCTAAAACTGGTTTATAGATGATATGCAGAAACAAGTAGAGTTTAATTCCTTGCTGAAAACTGAAAAGAAGAAAACAATTTGTCAGTTGTGGAGTATTTTTCAGGTGTGTGAGAAATGCTAAAAAAATTAATGCTAATTTTTCTTTCTTTTACTTTTCAATGTGGATTCCACCTCAGCTTTCCTGCAGATGCAGCTTCCCACACAAAACATATTAATACTGTGTATACAATATGTATATTGACCATCTGTTTTTATAAGTTCCCAGTTGCCAGTACAATGGTGCAGTGGAAGGATATGATACTTAATAATAATTTAGTAGTCTGACATAATTTGTTTAATACTGTTTTTCAGTACTGCAGATTTAATTTTTTTCACATCCCCCAACTCTATAGCACTAGGCTTCTTTACCCTCAAAATGCATTGTTGATAGGTCTGCATAGGCTAATCTGAAAGAATAGCTGACTATTATATTATATATTATATTATATCTTTTAACATGCATATTCAGAAAATACTACATAACCAACGCAACCAGGAAATGTATTATTATGGATGAGAAACTAACGCATTCAAAACAATCTTTTAAACCATTATTGCTCAATCTCACAATTCATATTTTAATTTACAAGCCTCATCTGTACTGGATATTTCATGGTGCTCGGTGCTATCTTCAAGCTATTTCTCACACAGATTTATTTGATCAAGGTGGAAGTCTTTAAGGTCTACTCAGCTAAACATTTCTCGCTACAATATATTTTATACCGGAAATACGCTTTAATCCTGAGACTTTTGCTAAAAAAACAATCATTAGTTTAACTTATACTGTATACTAAACTATAACAAAGGTTTAATTTTATTACCAACTCTGGCCCACTTTAATAAAATCTTCGTGTTTTTGTATGGTCTCTACCTAATGGAAACCTGCCATTACATTCTGCATATTTAGTTTGTAGTTGGGTTAAGGTTTTCATTTAAACCCATGTCTGCCAATGATCTGGGAAGCCTCCCAGTATTCAACACTATTTCAGAGATCTACTTTGACCGCAGTGAATGTGCCCTTTTTTCAAGGCAAATGAAGATAGTTGAAGAAAAGGGACAAAGGAAACACCACTGAAGCAATAAAAGAGAAAGCTGCTGTGAGAACTGCTGAAATGAAGTATTTTATTATGCACTTCATGACGAAAGGGTGGGCAGTGACGATGAATACAATAACAGATGGGGATTGAATCGCGCTGGAAATATCAATATATTGATTCAATAAAGGCTGTGATTTCCCTGAGGCAATGGACCAGTTGTTAGGTGCAGCCTTTACACAAGTCCATTCACTCCATGCTGCAAGGATTATTTCAGGAAGGATAAAGAAAAATACTGTCAGAAATCACACTAATGCCAAGTAGCCATTTAAGTTAAAAGGGTAGACCTGCACAGTGTGCAGTGGTATTTTCCATTTGTTAAGGATTTGTGAGATGATTCAGAATTCAGAAAAAGCCTGGCAAATGAAGGCACTCTACTGTGTTTTTTTTTTGTCATTTCTGAAGCAAACCGCTGACTCCCCAGCACCGAGACCTCTGCTCACCGGCAGAGAACCAGGCAAAGGGAGGCTATCAAGAATCTTTTTTGAGGATCCTCTGAAAACTCACCACCTGGGAGTGATACAGCTTGCTCAGGGTTTGCACCTCTCGCCCATCCACTGAGAGCCCCACATCCCCTCCCAGCCCCTCAGTCATGAATCAATCAGGTTGCCAGGCGGTGCTGAGACCTTCCATGAAAATGGTGTTAAATAGTAATTTGGGGGCCAGCTGTCCTCCCCACAGGCTCCTTGCCTGCCTCTTAGCCTTTACTGTGGATCGGGGTCACTATTGTTTACTTCCATGACACGTGCCTGAAAAAACACAAGCCTAAATCATTGCATACAAAGCAGGGGGCCAAACGGCCACCACCTGCAGCCAGAACACCACAAACAGCACCATGCAGACTCAACAGCATCAGCGCACAGAAACCAACAGGACGACATTTCCTTAATTTGGGCAGAACGTTTCACAGAGAGTGTCATGATAATCAAAGATAACGAAAAAGATTAAAGCTTATTTGTTGGGCTTTTAAACGCTAGAAACTTTAAAAATCAAAAGTGAAGCAAACAATTCTTTCTTGAACTTTGAATTTCTCTTTGAAGCTTATCTGTGCCTTTTCTTTCCTACTGAAGCTTTACAGTTAAGCAAAGTCTGTAATCTGCATTTAATTTATTTTAAACGATGCATGTTGAGTTCACTTCAAAGACCTGTCGGAAAAAGTAAAAATAAAACAAGCTGGAAAATGTTTGTTTTAAAATATCAAAAGGCTTGAAACATTTTTAAAATATTAAAAAAGGACCCCTGATTATGAAAGGCAAAACCAGACAGGATTATTTCTAATTTATTCCTTTGCATGTGTCTAACAGCATATATCTGTATGAATGTTTATTATATTCATCATTTATTTATCTAAAAGAGATTACTTTTAAACCTGTTAATACAACTGAGCATTTTACTGAAATTATCTGTAACACAACAGTGCCCAGACCTAAAACCTGTGTCCAGAGTCTACTTCATACTGTACTGGAAATTTCTAAAATAGAAATGGAAAATTTCTGAAGGCATGCCAACTTGCTATAAAAAGTTTAAGTTTAATGTCAGCTCAGTACTTGTCAGTGATGATAGTGCACTTTAAAACAGCTGTCTTACCTCATATAACATACATCTTGCAGTGACCAGTGGTGTAAAGTGCAATATGACTTCAACCTTTGAAGTCAGCTATAGAAAACACGTGTACTTTTTTGCAGGGAAAAATTGTGTTGTAATTGTATGCCATTTCCCTCTATTGTGATTTCATGGTTACTAGCTGACAAAAGATTTTGCCATTATCCTTCCATCTCTTACATTTTCTCTTACAATGAAAGTTATTACTCGCCATTTCATTTGAGTGACATGAACTGGCTATTGGTGGCACTGAAACAGTTTTCCCAAAAGTGTTGTCAACCTGTGTACTCCATGAAGTAGACATAAATGGGCTCTCTTTTACTACACATGACATAAATTCCAGTGCAGAACGGGTTTTAATGTTATTGTTCTATTATAATTTTTCATTTTTTGTAGGAAAAAATGATATTGCCATCTCCTTCAGGTGCTGATAGAACTTTCCCTCATTAATCAGTTCAGCTACATTCAGTATGTTGCCAAAATCAGCTACATATGGTAGCTCTATGTTATATACCATGAATGCATCTCAACTCCATTGGGCTTTGAATGTGAATGGTACTCTATGACAAGCAAAAATGAACCATCAGCACAGCAGAATTAACCTCTACTTGTTTCTCAACATGTGTTGTAAACTCTAATGGTGAAAATGTTAAATGTTAAAACACAGTGCAGCATAAAAATAACAACATGATATATTCTATGATCAATAATCTTCAAAAACATGTGTCTGCATAATCAATAGTGACGAACTAATTAATTTAAATACTAATACTGCTCCCAAGGTTTACTAAGGGACTATACAAGACATGAAACTCAAGCATTAGAAATAAGAGGCTTTGGGAAATCCATCACTACATGTAACAACACACAAAAAAAAAACAAATAAGGATTGCAATAAGAGTTGTATTGTACTGTATGTAATATCTTTTATCATGTATTAAAAAAATGCAAGAAATCAATATTTATATCATTGCAAGTTTTAGATTCAAACACCGTATTACCATTGTATTTAAGTAGCAAATGTATTGTATTTTTTGAAGAATATATTATTTTATGTTTTAGTTTCAACTGTTCATGTCTTATACTGGCTGTTAAATAGGACCTGTCGCCTTCTATATCACAGACCTAAGAGTGGAAGTTTGCAGAATCAGACCTGTGTATTTATTTGGCTGCAACCAATTTTCCCAGGGAAAAAAAAAACAGTGGTGCTCTCAAAAAAAAGTGACATTGGCAACTGAGTGTCCATTGGCAAACTTGAAAACTGTGCAAGGCCTGGAATGCAATGAAAAGCTAGGAAGAGCAAAATGTCTTCTTGACGTACAGTCCCTTGTGTACACAAATGGTACTTCCTTTGCTAATTTCTTTCTGTTGCAAAGAATTACTGTCAAAGCCGTCATGGGAATATAGCCAGGTCTTCATTACAGCCAATATTTGACATGTGTAAATTAGCAAAGTCCAGAAATTCCCCTGTACAGCTCCTTGTTGCTAAGTAACCTGGGGTCAAGCAGCATTGAAAGGCCAGACTATTCCCATCCTCTGCTAAACTGATTTCGAGTGCGTTAAAAACGACCATATTTGAGTCTGTAAATCAGTTGGTGTTGGAGAGAGTCCTATTTAAGTGTGACAGAGATGAGATATATCAAATACTTTTAGTGTGAGCCTTCTTCAAAATCTGCGGACCAAACAGCTTAAGTACTTCATATGTAGCAAGAAAAGTGTGACCCTATGATGCTCACTCTAAGCAAAATCTCTTCTAAAAGAAGGATCATTTAAGGACACAAAAATCACATTGAATTAAAAAACAGTATTCAAAGCATTTAGCATTTACAGCCTTGAAGTGTGAATATACTTGATTGTCTATACACATATACTGTACAGTGCATTACCTACAACAACAAAAAACTTTTATTTCAATCCCTCAAGCCCAATGAAAAAAAACAACAAGGGAAATATATGTTTAAAAAATAATCATTACATAGCAAATTAATCTAAAGGTGTATGACCTATGCCTCCAAGAGTATTTTAAATGAAAGACATTGCAATTCTTATTCAAATCAAAGGGAACATTCTCTCTCTTTGATTTGGAAAATTGCTCCCAAGGAAAAAGATTGGTAGCTGCCTCATCTTTTAGCACATAATAGCAAAATATTTTAGAAAAATACCTTGATAACCCCAGACCTTTACACTTGAAAAAATGCTGCATTTAAAGACAAAACTCCAGTGCAAGCGCAATACGAAGAAAAAAATAATTTCACGTTCCTTTCTAAAGTATCTTTTTCTTAATAGTACTGCTTTCACTAACAGCTATTATCAGCAATTATTGCAATGAAGAGGAAGAGAAGCAGCACATGTTAATGTAAAACCCAGTAACTTTAAATGTTCCCAGTGTAATAAATTAAACCTAGCCAATGTTTTGTTAAATCAAATACTTCCATTTTCAGTGCACTCACTTACAGAGGGTCTTTTTAATCAGAAGAAAAAAGAATTTCTGAAATAAACACAGAATCTTGCTTTTCGGAGCCAAAGGGATAGGCCTACAAGAAAAACACGATTACTCATCTGCTCTTCCCTCGTTCTCTCCGTGTTCAAGTCTGAACACGCTAGAGCATCATACCTGGTCCATCTCGAATAATCCTCAGAGAAACTTTCACCCAATGCATACTTTTGCAATCGAGACTCTGATCAATTTTAAGATCTTTTAAAACAACTTTTCTGCAATTACTTTATAATCTGGTCTGAACAGTTTACATGCAGTATTTACTGTAGCTGTAATGTACTAGTTCACGATCACTTGTTTCCATTGGAAAGCTCCAATTTCTAAGATATGAACTGCCTTCCTTATCAACCGTACAAAACACAAAATCATGTCAAAATCTGTAGTCATGTCTTGTGTATCCATGTATCCTGCAATTTTAAGATTCAATTGGAAAATAGATGCAATTAGTAATGCAATGCACCTCCTCAAAACCCGATCTCGCTGAAACCTTACTTCAGAAGCTTCTTACGGGAGTAAAACTAAAAGAAAATACAGATTCTTAAGCTCAGTTGTGAAACAAAAAGCTTCGAAAACAGTTAGATGATGAGCTGTTTCAAAACAACACATTTAAACACACGCAATCTTTACACAACTACTAAGTATAAAAAAACATGCATCTTTTCAACAATGGTTTTAAGCTTAGAGAAAATTGTGAGAACTCTTTTAAGGTAGTAAGACCTACCTCTGCTTCTGCTTCTTTTAGTTTTCACCCATACTTTCAGACTGAACATTCAGTCTGGCTCTGCTCAGCCTTTTCTGAGTGAGCTGGTATTTCAGGTCTTGCATGTGATCTCACTTTGGCTCCTGTCGTTAATTCATGGCAGCTCCTACTCAAAGGAACTCATGCCTAGCGAGGCCTGGCGTGCATTACTCCAGAAGAGTGAGGGGGTGTGCAAGTGTTGAGCACTAACAAAAAAAAATCTCTCAAGCTGCTCTTCAGGAATGCAAATATTTTCATATTAGGACCTTCCATCAGTACTGGTTAAAGCTGCTGACCTGTTTAAAATGATGTGCTCTGAAAAAGAAATGTCCATTGGGTCAAACAGGGGAAGGAACCGTGGGTGCATTTTCTGGAAATGATCCACACCTTTTCCCTCTTTTGACATGAAAATCTAAGATGAAGAAACTGTTTCACTTCCATCTGATCCTCGTTGTAACACTTGTGCTTATCAGGAAAGTAATAGAATTTTGTGCATAAAAAGAACAGCACAAAAAACATTCCAGTTATCAAACGAGCGCTGAAGATAAGAATTCGACTGCTTAGATTCAAGATGAGGATGCTCCTCTAAACCCAGTAACATTCTAGGCCTCAGATAGAATATTACTTGATTAGTGGTTTAACCCACTAATGTCAGATCCCACTTTCAAAAGGGATCTTTTGAAAGATGACCAAATTGAGTTTTTAAACAAAAGTTCAGGAAGAGGAGAAACTTTATTCTTGTCCACTTCTACTCTCCTATGTGGAAATATCTTGCCTCCCGAGCACCTCTTCTTAGGGCACATCTTTCTTGCACGTGGTGTTTGCTCTTTTCAGGAAGAAACCACAACCAGCTCCAACTTTTATCCTTCAACGATCCTGCGCATCCTCCTCACTTGTTGCTCGACTCCTACCCCATGAGCTCCTCGCGCTTGTCGTCTTTTTGACCATTTCGTCCGTTCTGCTCACTGTTTGCTTTCTCCAAGCTGGGTGAGGGAGTGGTCCTCTTGTTCGACCTGAATGCTCAAGCAGCTCTTGTTCGTTCAAGGCAACCTCTACGTCACCAGGCTCTGTGGTAAACAGTGTGCTCCCCACGGTACCCATGACGTCTGCACTTCTGTCCTGGCTCTTTTCAAAGCCCCCGGGCCACTCCGCACCCCATCTCATCTTCTCTCCCCTTTTCTGCAATCCCCACTTTGTCCGCACTCTCGCTCCTTCTCTTACCCCCTTCTTATATGTCTTCCTTTTACCCCTCCCTCCACCCATCTTGACCCTTGCAGTGGCTCCCTGGCTCATTCCCCGTGAAGCAGAAGAGGTCCGGTCAGTCTTGACCTTATGGTCAGACTGACATTTCCGAGTTATGTCAAGCAAACCTTCTGTCCCTATAAACTTTATCATCAATTGGATTAATTCGTGTTTGGCTGAACTACTGAACTAAGGCTTGGCTCCAAGCAAGGAAAAGACACAAAGACTTTACTGATGCCGTCAGTAACACATTTACTTAGGCGATAATCAACAATCGTAGCCATCTATCTTCATGATGTTTATTTTTTACAAGTGCAGTCTTGAAGCTGTAACTTGCACTCGCACACTGCTTACATATCAGGTTCACAACTTCAAAACTGACTTGATCTTTCTGTGCTGTGAACTATGAAACACACATGGGGATGGTTATAAATATCACGCACAGTCCGCAGCTGACACAAATAACGTACTCTAGCCTTCAGACACAAATGTCCTGAGAGCCGAAAATGCTGCCTGTAATTCTCCTCCCTGTGCAGGGTTAAATTCAAAGTCTATGCAATTAGAAGGATAAACTGTTAGTTATGAGAAAATGTAGTAAACATATAAATGGTAAAAAACATACTATGCAGTCAGTTAGTAATCTTCACAGTAAAAAAAAAACATTTTAAAATTGCACTGCAGATATTTCAACCATGTTAATTACAGCCTCTGTAATGTATATTCTATGCAACTCCAGACTATGTGAAACTGTGAGACATATTTGTTTATCAGCATGAGACTTGGAAAGCTCTACAGTATAGCCACATTTGGCTATATAAACTGAGCACGCCTTGCAAAAGGGACTTGAGAATCTAAAATTCAGTAATTTGAGAACACAGTTACACCTTTTCTCCAGTATTTGCAAGAGGCAAATGTCCTTGTCAACTTGTCAGGAAAACAGAAGCACACAACCATTTTGCTATGAGCACTGGGGCTGACTTGCAGAAGACCAGCTCAGTTAATTAGGTTTCTGTTCAGGTGTTGTCTGTGGAACAGCTAGATAATATAGTACCGAGAACAAAGCACTGAGAACTGCTGTATCAGCAGCAAACAGGGTGACAGAAAGTGTTACAATTCTTTGTAAGAAAATCTGGAGCAGACAAAGAACACTTGTTCACTCACAGCCCCTGCAGCTGTTACATGGAAAATAATGAAGACAGGCTGAACATACATTCATCTTTTTATTCTTTGGTTTTACTCTTTTTGCACTGTTTCTAGGCCGGGCCAAAGGGTTAATAGCTAGCTCTAGGAAATGATGCCATTATTATTCCAAACATGGAGGACACACCTAGCCAAAGTGTCTGAAATATTTAAACAAACATAAAATTTGCCTGGATTGCAACATCTGAGCTGAATAAATTTCATCAGTTGAGGGAGGACACAGCTGTGAACAACTGACAAAGTGCTTGTAAAGCATGAATTCAATTGAAAAGTGTTGAGAACTGTTTTCTAAAAAATGAAGATGATTCAAATTATGACAATTTGTAACAACGATGTTAATAGTGCTTTTTGCGACACTGATCTTAGACATCATATCAAGTACTGTTATGCAAAACCATTGACAAACTATTGTACAGTATATCTAATTTTATGTATGTTTTGTATTCTACTGATCTTGAATGAGAGAATTCAAAACTGGTCCAATACCTGGCAACTGAAAGTTAATGTAGACAGGGCAGAGTGTTACTTTCAGAAACAAACTATAGATAGAAAATGGGAAACACTGAACTTGAACCCGTTACCTCTACAAAAGTCTCAAGTGTTGAAGTTCATATACTTTTCATCTTAATAATAGATAATAGATAATTTGATGAAACAATACAAAGGGAAACAGAATCTTAAGGTTATATAGTTAAAAGTGCTGAATTTAATTCAAAGGGATGTTAAAATTGCAAAATGTATTAATAAGTCCTCATTCAGAATATTTTGTACATTTTTGGTCTATGCGTGACAAAAAAAAAAGGATATTGTAATTGACTTCACACCAGAGAAGAGCAACCAGTAACCTTTCCAGGCTTCAATGAATGACCTACACTGAAGCTGACCTCATTCAAAATCCTCACAGGCGCTGACAACGTCAATCTTACACCCTTGTTTGAATCAGCAGTAAAATCCGAAACGAAGCACACAAGCGGAAAAAAACACGGAAGGGAGTTTAAAACTGAGAACGGGAAACACTTTGCAGGTCGACGAAACAAGCTTCTCAGCAATGTTATTGTAGACGATATCCTGGCTTCTTGCATGAAATGGGAGGATGGACTTGGATCAATCAGCTCCTGTCTACCAAACAGTCAGATGGGCCAAATGGCCTCCTCTCCTTTGTCACTTCTTATAAGATTACAATTCTGAATGTATACAATTCATGTTGTTATTTTCGGAATCTGTTTCATATCAAATATACATTTAATATACAGGAATTGAAACAATGGTGAGAATGGAAACAGGAACTCCCCCAACAAACATCAGGTAAATATTGATTAGAAATGGTTTCTGTGCAACAGATACCAGCTTCCACCAATGTAAACAGCTTGCGGTGCCATCTAGTGCCTAGAAATGGAAGCCTTTCAGGATCTTTCTATTGTGAACAAATGGAGAACTACTGTATAAACACAAGAAACGTGTGCATGAAGAGGTTCTCCGGGGCCTAAAAAGTTCTCCAGGGTATTGTCTTTAATTGGTATTTGGAAATTGACTGCATGAGTTGAACATTATATGTGAGAACTGCATTTAACTGGACTATACGATATGAAGAAACATGTTGCAATTTTTTTTTTTTAATGCAAACAGCTCAGAAAGAGTCCAGTGTGCTGAAGGAATTAAAACATACAGCATGATAATTTTTTATGTTGTTGTTCATATTTTTCACGTTTTAGTGTTTGGCAGTCAATTGTTTTTGACAGCCCATCTTTCAATCCAACAAAATTTGAAAAAGAAATGCTCCGAGCTCTTGACAGATTTCAGATAACCTGTTTCCCTAGGAGACTCCCCATCACAAGAGATAAATGCAATTCCTTGATAGCTGCACGCACCCAACTGCTTGCTACAGTGCCTAGCCTGAATTGAGATTCAAGGCCTTGGCAGCTGGTAATGGTGTTTCTGTGTAACGGCATTATTGTATCATCATCCTTCTAAAAAATGCCCTCAGTCATTGGATTAAAACTCCTATAGGTATGGAAGGAAGGACTTCTGGGCAGTAGTCTGTGTTAGAAAAAATAATGACAGGAGAAAACGACACGGAAACTGGCTGTAGTGCTCTGATGTGCAACTTCCACATATTCAGGCCTGGTTTTAATATCACTAGCACTGACATCAGGCCATTGTCATGTTTTAATGGTTCACTATCATTACTGACACAGTGTAAATTTTAAACTGTAAGGAGCACATACCACTAAAAATTGAACCACCATAGCCATCTCCTGTTTTGTTGTCTGCCTGGACCAGCTGATGTTGAACGATAACAAATGTTTTGAGGATAGCAACAGCAATTTCACCTTCCATTTTACTTCCTTTTGCTCAAAAACTTGGGAGCCCTTTTTTTATATCCCTTAATGACGTATTCTTGCACTTAGGGTTTAGCTTTGTAAGCTTAGCAGTGTTAACAGCTCTTAAAATGATATTTAAAAAAATACAAGTTTTGTAAAACAACTTCCAATGAAATGTCTGGAAAGAATGCACAGGCACATGAAAAGCCAGAATCACTGTTGTAATCACTAGGCTATCTCAAACACCCACTGTATGTGAAGTGAATTCAGCACTTCAGTTCAGTACATTTTTTCACACTCTTTTTAGCCCAGTGAAGTGAAGGAAGCTTTTTTTTCATCTGTTTCATTCTCTCCTCAATGTTTGAGTTCTGTTTTACTTAAGAAGCTGAAGCTAAGTACCTTGGTTTTCAAGTATGCCGAGCAGGGAGGACGTGCCAAGATCAAACACGCTCTGAAAATACGTTTTTTAGAAAGGTACATCTAAAGCAAGCTGGTGTTAATTAGGAGAGTGGCGAGGAGAGAGGAGTCTGGAGTTCAGGCTTACCTTCTGAGTGTTTGGCTTGATGCAGCGAACAAAGAAAGGATTTGATGTGCTGAGTGTGGACATCAGGGAATGCAGGGAGTTCTGGAAAGCAAGAAAGCTTTTAAAAACTTTGGCACCACCACACAGCGAAGAAGTACACAAGGCTCTATTCATAAAGAGCGGCTGCAACTACGTTATTTTTAGCTCAGACTTAAAAAAAAGTCTATCAAAGAAATGAACTGCCCAACTAGACTGATGCTGGTCCTTCTTATATTTACCCAACCCTTGACCAACGCATTATGTGAATACATAATATTGCGTTTACAAGCTCAATCAAAAAAACACATGCAGACAGAAAACCAAATTGGAGCTCATCTTTTACTGAACATATGACTATCAAAGGATAATGCAATAAATGCACCATTACACGTCATTCTTTAGAGCACAGAATGCACAGAAAGCCTTTGGATGGTGAATTGAGATCTATTTGGGATTCACTTTTGTTGTTGAAATGTTTGTTTTTTCCTTATACTTTTCACATGAATATCTCCATCTTAAAACAAAAGTGGTTTAAAGACATGCTTTGGATAAATTCAGCTCTTCCTTTGTCCCCTTTTAATAATTTATGACTAATATTCATTTCTGTAATATAGCTCTGCCAGCCACATCTAAACTCAAAACATCCACTGACCTTGAACTGAGAGCTGACAGTGGGTCTCTTGTGTTTGGATCCACATTTCAGAGTGTCCTGGTTGTTCCGGCTGGAGACGTGCTCAAAGAGGTCATAGACAAAATCTAACCTGTAACACAAACGTGCGACACATTCAGTACAGGCTTATCTGCACAGTGCCTGCTCTCAGTATGAAGATTTTCTCTGATGTACCATCTGGCATGAAGCTACTGTAGCACCTACTGTAATTGGAGTCTGTCTTGTTCAGACTGCGTTAAAAGTTAGACCACTGATAACGGATTGTAATCATCTCCTTGACTGCAGCAGAAAATCACACTATAAACACTGTCTTGAGGTTCAGTGTAGCAGGGATCCCAACATTTCCCTTATCTAATTAAATTTCAGGAATTTCTGCTTGATGAAAACTCAGAAGCAACAACTGTGCTTCCTGTAATGCTGTCAAAAAGTGATGTAGTTTCTGCTTTGTCCTGAAACAGTCTGACATCAGCTTCTCTGTTTTTGATAATAAATGCCATTTCATTCTAAACTCAAGTAGCAACGGTTATGCACTCCCTGAACCTTTACTATATATCCATGATAGCAAAGAAGAAACAGGGAATACATCAAATATATGAAGCACTGCTTTGACTTTTGCCTTGTCTCATAGTGTAGTGATGACTGTTTTTGAAGATGAACCTATAAAAAAGACAATGATCATACAAAAATCACAATCTGTATAAATGAGTAGGACTGATGACAGATTTTCCTCCAATAAGATTTACAGACCTACTCTCTCGCAGCATATTCAGAATATCATCCCTGAAGGTATCTCTGTTTTTTTCGAGTATTCCTCTCACGTCGTACACAACCTGCACAACAAGACCATGAGCAGGGATTATTATTTGGAGCTGAAGCAATTTCACCAGTTGCCATCACAGCCTGACACCATGCAAACATAATAAGTATTACAAAAGAGATGGGAGAGGCACCCTGCTCATCTTGCTTTTAGGTTTTTTTATTAGGTAAATGATCCAAAGACTCCATTCAGTTGTTTCTTTTTCAACAACATCACCGTTAGCCATTGGACTTCAGAACAAACATAAAAACCTTTAACTTTTGAGCAGAACAGAAAATGGCAAAGGTTGCAATCAAGTAACTTCTAAGTTCAATTAAGGATTCAACTATTTGAATGGAAACCAGATGTTTGTGCCCTGGGGATTGGGTTTGGAATCCTTGCTTTCCCCCATTGTTTAGAAGAAGTAAATTATGCAACAACATGTACAGAAGGTGTACAGTAAGGTATAAAGAAAGTGATGTGCATTTTCTTTTAACAAAAACAGGCTGAAAACAAGGTGTCTGAAATCAGAAAAATCTTCTCCTACTTTTCTGGCGTTATCTTCTAAAAAAGCGCACAAAGCCTGTTTTTTCTGTACCTAAATTTGACAACTGAACTTACTTGGAAAGATTTCAAAATACATACCTCTCCTGCATAGTGCTTCACTCCAAAATAATGCACAGCAACCCGAGGCTTCACGTAGAATGGGTTTTGCTAAAACAAAAACACATACAAATTTCTTTTTTTTTTTTGCTAAGGAAAATAAGGCCATCCTGCAGCTGAATAGTGAAGTTTTTCAAAACGGTTTGCTGGGTGTTGCCGAAATCTACTGACAGATAATGCAATGTCCATCTCAGTCTTACGCTTGAACATTCAATTCCCTTCCTCTTTGACACCAAAAAGAATGCAAAAAGGATGAACATACATCTGGGGTGAATGGAAAGGCATAGTGTGGTACAATTCACATGGTACAAGCAAAAAAAAAACAAAGACAAACATTTGGATTATGTAGCTTGGCACCGGGAGCCAAGCATATCCCATGTGGTCATCTACTGTAAGTATGGTAGGTCTATATGTGTACAGTACATACAGTACATACTGCCTACAGAACCTGTCCATTGTCTTCTGAGGGAGCCACTTTTGTGATATGAGGTGTCATTTATCATGGATTAATGGCTCAGTTTTGCACATTTCAACACATAACCTCTATGATTTATGGTTGTCATTAAGCCTGCATAGTCCTCCTGTTCCCAACTACAATGACAGACTGATCGCATTCAAAAAGTGTACATACTGTATATTTGATACTGCCTAGACAAAATACTGATTTGAGCCATTCTAGGTTTTGTGAGGCATATCCTTGAATACTTGCCCATACAAGGTACAGGATATTTAGTGTGCTTTACCTGAATTTTTTTAACCATTTATAGTAGTACCAGTTTTAGCATTTAGCATTAGGTCTGTATGTTCAAACACTTCCAATGGCTTAGCGAGTGGAATCATGCAGAAATCCTACCGAATGCTGATTGTGGAGTTTTTCAAGCAAAGTGCTGTCAGTTCCCTTCGGAAAGTGACTCTCTTCATTAATCAGTGCCAGAAGGCCCAATTTCTAAGAAACAAAAGAGAAATAATTGTCACCCTTCTGAAAAACGTCTAAATAGCTGGTCAAAACGTCACAATTGAAAATAACAGATATTATATGGCTAAATCACATTAAAAAAAAATAGTCTACTCATAACAGCCAAAAATAATTACCTTCTCAATCAAATCTAAACATTCTCCATTATCCATCCAGTTTATATCTTCCCAAAACAGACCCTCCCTAGAAAGACAAAAAGAGTTATATAAAGGCGAAACAAGAGATACATTACATATTCTAAAAAAATTGAATTGACTATTTTTTAGTTTTGTACTTTGCATAAATCAAAATAAAAAACACTAAAGAGAACATATAAAATAATACTGAAAGATTGTTGAGATCTGTCATAGCAATCCAGTCCCGTGTTCTAACTCAACATTCATAAATTACTAGTCTCTATGAAATGCTGTATTTTAATTCACTGTGATAATGAATAATATCATTTTTTTCTCTTGAGGCCAGGCTAGTTTAGTAGCCTAACTGTTTTTTGGGGTCTGGATCTGTTTCAGATCACCCGTTAAATAAGGTCTCGCTTTATCTTCAAAATAATTAAGTGTCTTTGCATAATTCTGAAGATACTCTTGATTAATCTCCAGGATTTACTAATTTATGTGGCTGGTTACATTTGTAACCATACATATATAGTACCTGGGTAATTCAGTGGAACACTTCAGGTGAAGTTCCTCACTCAAGGGGACAACACCAGAACTAATAATAATTCCTTACTTATATAGCGCTTTTTTGGACACTCCACTCAAAGTGCTTTACAGGTAATGGGGACTCCCCTCCTCCATCACCAATGTGCAGCACCACTTGGATGATGCGACGGCAGCCATAGTGCGCCAGAACGCTCACCACAGAATAGCTCTCACCGGGGAGGAGAGCAGAGTGGCGAAGCCAGTTTAGAGATGAAGATTATTAGGAGGCCATGAGTGGTAAAGGCCAATAGGAAATTTGGCCAGGACGCTGGGGTAACAATCCTACTCTTTCAGGAAATGCCCTGGGATTTTTAATGACCACAAAGAGTCAGGACCTCGGTCTTACATCTAACCCAGAGGACAGCACCTTTTTACAGTATAGTGTCCCCGTCACTATACTAGGGCATAAGGACCCACACAGACTGTAGAGTGAGCGCCCCCTACTGGCCCCAGTAACACCTCTTCCAGCAGCAACCTTAGTTTTTCCCAGGAGGTCTCCCATCTAGGTACTGACCAGGCTCACACCTGCTTAGCTTCAGTGGGTTGTCAATTGTGAGTTTTAGGGTGATATGGTTAAAAGCAATGATTCTTATTTATATTTAGGATATTCCTAAAAATCAATTCTAACATGTAATGTTGTCATATCTTACACAATTATAAACTATGGTTATAAATTCTTCATAATGTATAAAATTCCTGACTTCTGAAGTTAATGTTAATTATTTCCACATTAACTGGAACTATTCTGTTGTTCCAATATTTAAAATGAAATTTGCACATTTAAACCAGTATTGGCTACCACGTTTACATTATATCAGCGTTATTTAACAAAACACAATGAAATGCTGTAGCTTAATTGAAAAAAATGTGACAAAGCCATATATGTTAACTGTTATAGAATTTGATTGATTATTAATAAGAAGAACAAGAAGAATAATACCAACAAATATAAAGAGGGCAGAATTTAAAATAAGGGCAGAAACATCTGATTTTGAAGAGATTCAATCAATGCTGAATTTGTAGATCATGCCAAAGCAAAGATTGAGCTGAGCTTATCTGTTATCTCTCAATTTGCAATTACCGCCTCAGAGAATCACTACAGCCCTGGCATCAGGAGAAATTAAGTGTCATCGACACTGGTCACGCGCACTGTTAAGACTTAAACTCTAGAAGCCCAAAGCAAAAATTCCTCATCTAACAAGGGAAAAGGACATTGAACCACTACAGAGAACCACTGCCTTGAATCGGCTATGCCCTTAGAGAAAACCACTCAGTACACTGAGACATGGGCTACAGGCCCAGACTGTGCTCTGAGTGGAGGCTTCTACTGTTTCAGCTACCTGTTTAATGCTGTTTCACTGAGTTGCTGGTGATAAGCAGTTTCTTACAGACATCTTAATCCTTCAGTATTGCCTAAACTTCACTCTTACTATATGCGATACAGAACAGACAGAATCAAGATCAGGCTTTAGATATGAGACAAAAGACACAAAATATTTAAAAAATTAGAATCCACAGCTTACTTGTTATATTCAAGTTGTTCCAAAGAAAAAATGTGCTTGTTGAAATATTCCTGAAGTTTCTCATTTGCATAGTTTATATTGAACTGTTCAAAGCGATTGACCTGTGAATAAAGAAATGTTCATGAAGTAAATGATGGTGAACTCAGAGTCAGGGAGGTTTGCATTGGCTCTTAAATGTCGTTTTTTGTTTACATAAAAAAACAGTTTAGGATATATCAGCTAATTGAAACTTTTAATTTATATAGCATGATTTTTAAGCAGCAAACTAAGTTAGTTAAGAAAATTTTCAAAGAAATTTCAAGTTCTAAATGTTTAATCTGATTTGAATCATTTGAATGTGGCTTTTGAAAAGATTTTGATAAAGTGTACTTTATCCACATTTTATATAAATGGACTTACTGAACACTGCAAAAACAGAAAATAATTGATTACTTTTCCTAATCTGCCCTGTTTGAAACTAATGCAGACAAGTGTTAAGGTCACAAAATTCTGGTGTGATTTATTAACTGTCATGCCAATATAAACATAAAAAGATCTGAATCAGAACGCATATAGTAAGCAGGGGAAAACCATAAAGCCAAAGCCTTTTAAAATTATTAATATTTACATGTCAGTGCCTGAGTAATATGATATCCTGATTCTTTTTTTAGAAAAACTACTTTGCTGCGGGTCATAACTTTCAAAGATTTATACATTTGCACTTGTTGATCTCCAGAATTTATTATCAAACATGTCAAAACTCATTTTCTCAGTGCAAGGTTTAATGGTTTCATCTGACCTACCTCAAAGTTTTCAAATCCAAATATATCCAGAATCCCTATTGACTTGAAGTCCTCCTTTCCTCTTATCCTGCTGTTGAGTTTTCTTATTATCCAGGTAAAACATTGGGAATAAAGTGCCATAGCCATGGAATCTCTGGAGTCCACTGCCTGTTTGGAAAGCAAAGCCAGTTGACCACAGCACTTGCAAGGTTTGAGATACCAACTAAAAAAGTCACGAGTTAGCCTTTGATATTAATGGAATAGGGTCTGTTTGTGATTTCCATAACAAAAAGTAAGAGAAAAAATGCCCAAGAAAATAAATCTCACCACCAGCTGTAACTATGATGCATCTTAAACAGCAAAGCCTTATGTGTTTAATTAACACTTTTAAACTATCAGGATCAAAGAAGAATCCCTAGATGGTTGCTCTGATGTCCCAGGCCTTGGGAATGTATGTTCTTCTTTGAGTTGTGATGTGGCTTTCCTCCTCTGTATGTTCCATCAATTGAATGAATCTCGCCAAAGGGCTGAAGTGTAGCGAGATAGAAATGCAGTGGTGTTTTGAAGTGCAGGAACAAACTAATTGATCCAAGCCAATTCTTAACTTTAACATGGCTGGGTAGATTGCTCCAGACTCCAACAGCCCCATATGGAAAAACCTGCCTGCTGATCTCTCTGTTTTAAATGCACTTTTCTGTAGCGTCCACTTTTATCTTCTGGTTCAAATTTCACTTCTGATGCTGAGGAAATCAGTTGGGTTAACTTTTCTCATTGTCTTAGAAGACTTAAAATACTTGTATCAAGTCCCTCATAGTCTTCTCTGTTGAAGACTAAAAAGATTCAGTTCTTATAGCCTGCTAGTTCCCAACATTCCTTTAAATCCAGTAAAGGACCTATTTACTTTTGTTTGGACTGATGCTTAATTTCCCGAGTGCCCCTTTGAATATCTGCTGATGTTTGTAGACAAGATCAGGGTCTCGAATCAGCGATGACGCTGTTTAAATTCATGCTGCTGAGCCGCGGCTCTCACCTGCTCCACAGTGAGTGGTGTCGAGATCTCCTCTCCCCTGAGAATCATGGACCTGTGTGTGAGCACCTCAGCAAGCTGTCCTGAGTCCAGCCCAAGAAGCTCTGCCGTTCTGCCCAAAGCTTCAAAGTGCAAAAACAATGACAATGCTGTTGGTTTTCCATCTACTGTACAACCAGCTGCAAGTTCTCAGGACCTGGTCACATTTTTCTCTTCTGCTATGTCTTACCGAGTGATTAAACTCCACAATATAGACTACATTCTTATGCCTATATTGTATATCTATAACATCTACAGTATTATGCCTAAGATGGAACACTGTTTTATTCAACACAACTGCATCTACAAGTTTCTGGAGTCATTCCACTTCCACCTACTACAATTTACTGACAGTGGTTTCAACTGAACACTGGCCATCTTTAAGCAGCAATTAAAAATAATGACAAGTAATAGGTTTATTCCATGCTGAAAAGAGAAGAAACGAAACACAATGTTTTGGCTCTGGAGCCTTCTTCGGGTGTGCATCTGGGGGTCCTGTTTCTTTTCTTCTCTTTTCAGCAGGGAATAAACATTTACTTGTTCCTTTGCGGCCTACACATGCTGACGCAGCTACCCACCTGAACTACACTGTTTTTTTAGATGATCCGATCTATATGTAATCCAGGGAATATTAATCAGGTGAACAGGGGAAAAATATACAAAGTGTCATAACACTGATAAGCCTTTTAAGAAAGGAAAGAGAAAGCCATGTACCTCACAAAGCGTTTACTGACCTGATTTTGAGGAGACCTGTGCCCCGCCTGCCGTCATGAACTCCACATTTCCTATGTGAAGAATCCCAGCCAAGAGCCGAAGAATTTCTTGGATGTTCTCTGCACTGAACTGCATTGTCTTCATTGCATTCTTAAGAGAGACACAGAGACCGCAGTGAGGTGTGTAGATGAGAAAAGCATAGTTGCAAAATCTTGATTTTCTATGATTTGCAGGACACCTTTAGCAAAATGGAAATACAACCAACTCCCTGGCTACCTAACTCACTGACATTCTAACAATATATTTTATAAGGATTAATTAATGTGTCGTCTATTTATATTTTTAGAATCACTTAGAGAAAAATCCTACCCATACCCAATACTCGAGGTGTAATTTTGCTTTATATGTATACTGTGAAGTGTGAACCTCCTTTCCAGCAATATATTGACAATATTCTTGAGCCAACAGTTTTTCTGATCCTGCAAGCTAATTTGGTTTTGTTTATTTTCTACCAGAACAAAACAAGACCACACAGTGCAGGGATTACTGTATCACAGTTTCAGAAAAACAAGGCTGAGGTTGTGCTCCTTCATTCAATTCATTCTTCTCCTGACCCAAGCACCATGGAACACCTGTGGGACGAACTTGCCAGTTCCTTGCTATTAAGATGAGACAACTGAGCCTTGGCAGTCTTTGCCAGCTGGCTGTCGCTCCCACAGCAGTCTAACTATAGCCCGACCAAGGCTGCCAGGACTGTGTTAATGTTCACAGAGGCTATACCCAATGCTAACCTTTTAAATATGTTCATTTTGATAAGCATAAAGCACATTACATACTGAAAACTGACTGGTATTTTATTCACAATTTCTGTCTTTTTGATATCTATGTTCAAACTATTTGATTAGACCTAAGGGCTGCATTTTTTGTGCCTCAATTTATTACTATGTACCTTGCACCTGATAAAACCTTGGATACTTATACGGTCTGCAATTCAGTTATTTTAGATTTACCACTTCCTTTTTGACTTTTTATTATATCTAAGTTTTAATCAGCGTTCTTAATCAATGTGGTTCGCCTACACACTTGCTCAGGAGGGATGAGGACTGTTAACTCTTGGACCTGCCATTGGAACTCTGACAGACACAGCTCTTACCGAACCTCAATGACGAACTTTAATGGTCACTACAATAAGACGTGCCAAACGAGTCCTGGCCTACTGAAACCTACCACAAAACAGAGACTTTTGGCCAATTGGACACACCAATTTGGGTGCGAGAGCTGAATTTAACTCGGCAAGGCTCTACATGAGCATTACAAAATCCCGAGTTGCCCAACAGATTGCTGAGTCTTTCATAATACAACACAAATCTTCTTTGTCGGCTTAAGCTCCTAGATCTAACAGAGCAATTCAAATGATGTATTAGCATGTGCAACTGCCTTGAAATGAGCTGTGGCTGAGCTGTGAATATGTGATCATTCATTCTTCTGTAGCACTTACCAGAACTTCATGGAAAGTGTTTTTGTCATTGATTGTCTTGTCTTCAATGCACCCAGACTGTTTAAGGTAATAATAGCTGTCAGGTTGGGACAGATAAAATGCTTCTGCAAAACACAAACAGAGTTAAGCAGTTACGATAATTCAACACCTAAGAGCCTGCCAGTCTTTCAACAAGCCTTTTGAACAGGCACACATACAGGGTTGTTTTCAACATTTCTTCTCTGTACCAAACGTGAATCAGCCACCTACTACGAAATGTTAATTTTTTGGGGGTTGCAAATTAGTTTGAAATAATTCTACGAGTATTTGTTGGATTAAGACATTAAGACTGACATTACCATTGCAAGCAAGTCTCTGTGATAAAGAACAAGCAGGCTATTGATGGAAAGTAAGATGCAAAAGCTTGGCCAGATCAAATTGTGAGCTTTGAAAGCTTTAAAGTGCACCACAGTTGACTTTCTTAAACAAGTGACAATGTTGCTTCTTCTTGTGCTGCCAAGGCTACGTGTGGTTTGGTCAAAGGAGGCAGTCCAGTGTTGTAATGGAGTGCAATGGCACATACATCCTGTCTTATTCTCACCTCTTTGCTCTGCATTGGTTCCTGCCAGCAGAGCGTAAAAAATGTGATAGTTTCTCTCACCGGGGTTATGTCTCACCACACGGTTCTGCAAGGAAACAGAAAATACAGCTGCATGTGAAAAGATAACTGAACCTCAACAATAAGACCCCAGCGAGTCCTGCTTGCAAATGGCTGAAGAATATACTGCAGCAATGAGCCTTACCTTCTCTAATAAATCTTGGGTTGAAAATAACAATTAAGGCAAATGACATAGTGTGTGAAGTTCTATTGGGTGAACGTTGTTTAAACAAACAGTCGAACTGTTTAATGCATCCGTTGGTGTTTTGTTTTTCAAGGAGACGCTCGAACTGTCAGATTATCTGCTTCTGGCTCAAATAAAGGTCATGCAAAATATGTCATCCAATTTTTTCATTTTGAAGATTACCGACAGATTAGTATCATTGCATAATATCTCTCCGTGTAGATGAAGGGTGTCCTAGATCTGGAGAACAAATGACTTACTGGCATAATTGAGGGGAAATAGAAATGGCAGGATTTAGCGCTATTTTCCAGTCATGTGCTCTACATCTATAAGGAAGAGTGAAATCCAGCAAAGCTCTCCTTACACAACAAGGAAAGACTTAAATCCATTATTTGATTATCCAGTAAATACTTTCCATCTAATTCAAATCCTACACCTTTTTAGTAGCATGTCATTATCCTGCCCTTAAAAATAAAAAAAATAATTTTACATTTTCTCCTCCTCCTTGACTGTTATACAGCTACAGGCCAGTACGCAGCATTTCAAACTGTATACTGTACAGATTTTAAGAGGTGCAGTTTTGACTGTGAGGATTTTTTTTGTCAATCCAAGTACTGGACATCTTGGATAGAAGGTCAGGGGATGTTTTCTAAAAACAGTTCTGTTATAACAATAGAATGGATCAGGACTCATGGCTACCAGCTCTGTCAAAATTAACTGCTACCTCCTCACTTAGGAAAACTTTCATGAGCAGCACTTTTACATAAAAAAGGATACAATCAACGATTTTGCCTCCCTGAATGTTCCCCTTTTGGCAAAAATTCAGCTGTACAAACTTCCCAAAGCGGCTGGAATTGTTGTTGTAAACAGTTTTGGCATTTCCAAAAGCTTCCATGATTGGGCTGTAGGATAAATGAAAAAAGATAAAACGACATTACTAAAACAAAATGGCAAACAAAGTCATGTCAGACTACTGGCAATTGTTTCAGAATAAGTAAATAACCTGAGGACAAATAGTAAATACTGAAGACATCATTGAGCACATTTAATAAGCAAACCATTTTATAAAGTTTAATAAAACATCTTTACAAGGTTAAGGAGTATAGTACCTTTATTAAAAATCAATTTTTCCTTGTGTCAATTTAAGCATTATGGTATACACACTAAATCTTTAAAATTACAACAAAGCTTTCAGGGAAATTACAGAGGGTGAATGTATTCAAGGAAAGTCAACATAATGCACGATGAGACTAGCATCATTCTTTATAAACTACAATGGAAAGATGTTCAATTTTACAGTAGTACGTAAAATGTGTTCTTGACTGAGGTAACAGAATTGATACAGATTTCGAAACTTAAAGTATAAATATATTGAAAAATGGTGTTTGATTTAGGCCCAATGACCCAAAGAGCTCAGGGCCTTCCTTCTCCCACAAGATGGGGGCATTGAGGCAAGCTGATAAGAATATCTTTCACAGAAATTTTAATGTTTTCCTAACTCTTATGAGTTGAAGAAGTTCAAGTGGGTAGCTGCGTCAGCATGTGTAGCCTGCAAAAGACAGGTAAAGGTTTATTCTATGCTGAAAGGAAAAGACAAGAGACACACCATTTTGGCTGTACTGCCGTCTTCAGGTGGACACAGCCAAAATGTTGTGTCTCTTTTCTTTTTCTTTCAGCATGGAAAAAAACCTTTACCTGATACTTATCTCTGTGGCTACTTGCACTATGCTTGGCACAACTGTCCCGGTCGCAGAACACTAATATTCCCACACCTGCTTTCCAAAAGGGCTTGTTCTACATGGGATGTTTTTTCCTTCGAAGTGACTTCCAGTGAGTGTTGACTCATGGCGGAGAGGAACTTGAGGATCAACTTTGTGCTTTCTGTCTTGCCAGCACCACTTTCTCCACTGAAAAACAAGAGAAGATATAGATATATAGATGTATAGGCTGCTGAAGTACTACTGACAGCCTTTCAAGCCATTGCTGCAAGCATTGAAGTCAGGAAAACTAGCCGCGAAGTCAGGACAATTACAAAAAGTTTATAAATAATGCGCTCATTAAGAGAACAGACATTAATTAAATCAAAGTCATGATTGGGATGCTGATTACGTGCCTTTAAAACTGGATTTGGTCAAAACTAGAACACAAAGCAGAATTCTCATGTGTTAAGATAGTACACTGTATTATCCGTTTAGTTCATTTACACTAAACTACACTAAACACAGCTCATTGTAATGTGTACAGTAAATAGAAAACCTAAGTCTCCTTTGTGGTAAAACATAGCTTCATAAATACAATATATCATGCACTAAAACCTGGGGACATCTCACGCTACAACGTGAACTCAGATTCTGGCAGTTCTATAGCATAAACTGATTATTTGCTGAAATGTTGGAGCATTTCCATACTGTGTGCAACTGAAAACTCACATCTTATTTCCTTTTTGGAGGTTGAAAAGATGTAAATGAAATTCCTATTTAAAATGTCTCTATTAAACAGGAGGCTGCCCACTAGAGGGCAGACATTGCTCTGTAAAGAAGTTAACAGGCACATGATATAACTAAAAAGGTCACACTCAGCTCATGCAAGTGAATCATGAACGATTCCATCTTAAGTCAGAATTTTGGCAGATAGAACATATGAAACAAATAAGTCTTTTAAAGAAGCAGACTGTGTCTCTGTGCAGCTAGGACTGGAACATTACTGAGTACTGCAGAAAGGTTATCTATTTGGCTCTGAAAACTATCAAATGCTATGATATTCAATTTCAAAGTATGGCATGCGGTCTCAAACGTAAACTTACAGAATATCCTTACACTCCAAAAACATAATTCATTAATGAATTGTTAATACAAATTCCTTGCATTTATATAGCATTTTTTTTTTATATAGCCTATGGCATCTCAAAAGTCTTTACATACACTTCCATCACCACATTGTTGCCATTATGTGCTAACAGCCTCACTAAGCAGCAGATCAGGTAAAGAAGTGAAAAATGACTTCACCAGCTTAATCAAGGGGACTCTATAGGTAGGTCAGATTGTATGAGCAAACAGTATAATAAGCCGCACCCCTACTCTAAAAAAATAGGCAAGACCTCCTTTTAATATGTCTCCCCCTGAAGGAGGTGAATTCTGAATTGTAGCCTAAAGGAAAGGGAGCCTCCTACTTCTCCACCAACACCACCACAGCAGCAACCTGATGTTCCTTGGAGGTCTCCCATCTGAATACTGACCAGTCCAAACCCTTGCTTTACTCTGACATCAGACTACAAGGTGGGCATGCTACAGTGCCGGTCTATTAGACATCACATACACTTATTTGACAGTTAAATATCGTCCATGTTTGCTAGACA
Source organism: Lepisosteus platostomus (assembly GCF_059453375.1). Taxonomy (NCBI): domain Eukaryota; kingdom Metazoa; phylum Chordata; class Actinopteri; order Semionotiformes; family Lepisosteidae; genus Lepisosteus; species Lepisosteus platostomus. The sequence goes on from NC_142618.1 coordinate 52,822,750, forward strand.
ATCACTATAGCAAGTTAAGATTTTAAGTTTAATTAAACTAAGTTAAACTAAACTCATTTAACTAATACAGAGAACAACAATTCCATAGATATTTACAAATGGCAGTGCATTGTAAAATGAATTAAAACTTAACAACATTTATTAGGTTTATAAATCATTCTTACAAATGAAAGAATGAGAAAGATAATGAAAAACTAAAGAAAGATAATTGTTCTGAAGCACAGCGAGTCAGCTTTACGCCTGCTCTTAACTAGAGTGACTCAATAATTGTTGAACTGACACTAAACCCAGGTTTAACATCATTCAGTTCAGCCTCCCTATGTAACAGATGATAGAAAGTGCCAAGCAATCCCAGTAAGAACCCCCTAATCTCTGTTGTTCACATCCAGCCATGGGCATCTTGTTTCAAGGCATGAAGAATACAGTCTAGCTGCGTATTTCTGTCACTCCAATAGGATCATTTTCAAGTCTGAAAAAAAAACAGCTTTCTTGCTTTCTGGGTGTGAGGGCTTGATAGTGGGACTTGGAAACTTTACTGCACAAAAGCAGCCTATAATTATGATCTGTAACTGTGTGCCAATTTGAGAGAAAAAAAAATGTTTCCAACAACCAACAACCAGCAAGTGCACAAACAAAGCAGCCAGGCCAGTTAAAAACCAGCCAGGTGGTAGGCATGCTTATTGTCAACACTGTTATCTGATGACCCCTGTCTTTCCGGTCCCAAATGAATAGCTCACATAGAGGTTTAATTTAAAAGATCTTGAAGAGAAGAAGTGTTCTCTCTTCCCGTCACATTATATTACAGAAATAATTTAAAGGCAGTACAGCAGCATCACTGACATAGACTTTCACATGTACAAAATATCTCAGACAACAAAACACACCATGTGTGTGGGAGATACGTAGGTTATATTTGACAACATTACACAAAGACAAAACATAATATTTCCCAAAACTAAACAGTCATCTGCCTTGCAAAAAAAACAAACCCATTCTGCTTTCTCTGAAAAGGCCTTATTTTGAGAATAAAACCTGCTATTTATCTTTGACTGCAAGAGGAATCTTGTATTTTTTACTGTGAAGGCCACACTGCACAACACTCCCCTGTGAGACTCCTGAAGAAGTTCTGGACAATATCAGAAACTTTTCAGGAAAACAAAAGGCCTCCAAAACCACTGCTTCTTATTTCTGTGTGTGTATGCATAGAGAAATTTAACTCCTGTAACCAAAATGAAGTCACAGTCAATTACAGTATATTAGCTGTCCCTCTGTTCTAAATTTTGGACTGCACTGATAGCTCTATGCCACTTATTTGTAATACAACAAATGATTAAAACTTCATCAAATTAAAGTAAACAGCTTCATAAATAAATCTGGCATGTCTTCAGCTCAGAAGTATATTATTAAATTAGGTCACATTCAGGCTGTTCCTTTATTCTTCACAAATACTACCAGATGGGCCCAGTGAATGGTCTATGCTCTGGAATGCGGTCTATAAAAATATTTATATTGAACACAGAAGTGGGGGTTGCAGTGGAGCTTGAAGCTTTTTGAAGGAAAAGTAACATTTAATAGCCTGTTCATTTATACAATGTCAGAAAAGATGTAGACGCTTGTCATGCAGTGCTTTTAGGGGGTGCAAAAATACACCAAGGACTGAACACACATAAAAAGCCATGCTGCAGAGGGATAACGCACTGAACACAATGAGAGTGACCAATAAATATTATTTTCTTTAAAGCATTTCTGAGGCTGTTAAGAAATATTTACATGACATCTAGAAATCTTGAGGATGTGATAAGCAAATGTCCAATTACAGTTTTAGAACTCTATATTTAAGTACTGTTTATTGTTATGTAAATGAATAACAAATCATATGGGTATTATTTCCTTAGCAGAGGCATTTATCCAGAGTGATGCAAAGAGTTAATGAAGTTTTATGTGGTGAGGGTATGACAAGAAACAGCAGATATAAATGCAAATGTGATCAGGACAACAAGGGCAAACACAATAATACTGGTATATTTAGAGCAGGTGCAACACAAGACCAAACTTAAAAAAGGGAAATGCAGCTCTCCATATAAAGCTCAGCGGAGCACTCTGCTCATCCCATAGTTTTTCATTTTCACATACCCTGTCGACAGAGACCACTTCACTTGACCTGTTCAACCACAGCCCAGTAAAACCACTTCAGGACTCTGAAAGGATGATGGCTCCATGCAATAGAGGTAAAGATGAAGGGAAGATGCCGTCTCTGCCAGCGCAACTGAGAGCCCTTCAAATGTGAACTGTCGACATAACTGCACGGCTTAGAGCAAGTGAGCCAGGCTGGTGTTGGGCTGCTCTCACTCTTAAAGTCTCCCTGCTGGAAACGCCACCAAAAACCATGTAAAACCTATTTGCCTTAAGCACTCCTGTTCTCATTATATTCACTGAATCTGAGGAAAGTCAGAAACATTGTTAAAGACAGCACGGCTGAGATGTCAGGCCTTGCCACAAGTTTCTCTTTTCAGACCCCTAAAACTGAGCAGGAGCTGAATTATCAGACACGTTTGAAAACGATCCCAATGCTCATCAGATCTCTTCCAGAAAACATTAATATCTGAAGTCTGTTTCCAGGCTCCATGGTGTACACTAGAAATATTTGCTGTGTATGTTGTAATAGATGGCACTTCAAATTTATGGTAAGTTCGGGTTTTCGGTGACTTGGCTCTTGCAGTGACAAGCCTATAAACAGTCCAAACTGCCAGTGTGCGTTTATTAAATTTGGTAGGCTAATTGGAATTTTCTCAATTCTTTCATACCCCAGGGAGTACTGGATTAGTTTTACAGACCTGGAGTGTAATCAAGGGCTTTCGAAAGCCAAGTAAGGATGAAGACAGACAGCACTTCTTAATCAAAATTAAGTTACAATTTAATTACACCGCAAGGCAGTCTCTTCTTTGTAATGTTCTCTGTTATTATTAGACTATGTACAACTGGCCAAGCCACAGCAGCGTCTGTGATGGTGGAGGATACTTCCAAACAGCCATCCAGTATAGTTATGAGTGTTTAGTTACGGAAAATGTCTGTGTTGTCTTGCATTTACCTTGGGTGAACACTTGGAAACAATGGATTAGTGTTTTTGTTGTGTTCCCTCTGAGCAGTTAAGCAAAGACTACTTCATGCCCAGAGAAACTAATAATGTAACCAGCACAATATAACTCTAAATCCTCCATGTACCCAGTCTCTTGTCCAAGAAAAACTCAGACAAAATCTTCTTTGAGGATGGGCAATTTCCTGTGAATCTATCAGTGTTAAGTACTTCAGGGCTCTAATAATATAACTCCACTCTGTTATTTGTGAGAATGAAACACAGCTTCCCTTTCCAAAACTTTGAGGAGCCTATAAGAGTTGTCTGAATATGATTGTTAATATTAATTATTTAAGAAATCTTGAACTGTTCCAGGGTTTTCTGTAGCACATTGCATCCTCTGTACCAGGGTGAAAGGTTAGTGTGATCTTAAAAAATCCCAGAATATTTCTTGAAAAGAGTAGAGGTGTGACCCCGATATCCTGGTCAAATTCTATCCTGGCCTTTACCAGTCATGACCTCCTAGTAATCCCCATGTATGAATTGGCTTCAGCATTCTGTTCTCCTCCTCTCTAATAGCTGATGTGTGGTGAGCCTACTGGCATACTTTGACTGCCGTTGCATCATCCAAGTGGGGGCTACACATTGGTGGAGGGGAATCCCCATAACTGTAATGTTCTTTGAGTGGAGCGCCCAGAAAAGCGCTATACAAGTGTAATACATGATTATTATGGCATTAATAATTGATTTAGGTGGTAGCTGCATGATAATTCAGGATTGGATTAAAAAGCCTACAAGATGGAAGACTTAAACAAATTTCATATACTGTAAGTGGTGTTGTATTTGCATTAGCCTTACTTGCTATCATGCTGTTATGATCTGTGACGTAAAAGATATCATGGTACTAACGCTGTGAAGCTAACAAATTTGTGAATTTTCCCATAAAATTGCCTTCCTGCAGATTTTCTTTGACATTTATAGCCACGTGGCTTTAATTTTCACCTAAAGAATGGGCTTCAGCCTACAGTCCCTCCAGAACTTTCGTACTGTATCAGATTGTGTCTGGATTTTATTATCTCCTTGCCTGAGGCTGCCTCCTCAATCCAGTTAAACTGCCAATGTACAATTTATTGCTCTACAACTTGAGATTTATTTGACAATCAAACAGTTAATTGAACTGCTCAGCTTTCAGACCAAGCAGCAATAAGGGCACTCTGTAACACACCCTGTAGAAACCAAGCACACAGTACTTAGATATGATATACACTTAACAAAAAAGTAGCTGATACGATCCCCAAGTATAAAGAAAAAAACTGTGAACAAACTAAAATTTTACGGTAGGCTATCAGCTTGTATTGTACAGCTGCAATGTCACTAACTACTGTAGGGTATTATTTTTAAGGTTAAACAATACCACAACCAGCTGTTTTCACAAATTAAATCATAAACACACTAATGACTCAACTAAGCTGAAGCTAAAACATTCAGTCATAACTTACTGAAGTCAAGGGCAGAAAGAATTAGAGGAAACAGTTGTAGTGAAGCACTAAGATCTTCTCTACATTTCCTGCAACAGTACTGAGAAATAGGTGCCAAACATACAGAAAATCATAATTCCTTTATTAATTTATTAGACAAATTAAATAAGGTTTAACTTATAATTACCTTCAGCCTGTCATATGTGGTTCACACAACTCAATTTGTGCTTTTGAGCATATATACCCCAGCTTCTAAAGTAGTGTGGAGAAGTTTGTATTTTTTATTTTTAAATAGATTCTTTTAGGATTTTCATTTAACTCTGTATGAATTCAACATTTTTTAGAAATGAGATTTATTAAGGGACCTTTGTAAATGAAGCCACAATGACAACCATGCAAAACCCATGGCAGTGAACAGAACCCACATTCACAAAAGACTCGGATCTGACAATGAATCATTTGTTTCTCGCAGTGAATGACAGGAAGTTGGGGTGAACTGTTGCAGCCCTGACTGTTAAATTACTAACTTTGCTTCAAGTTTCAGTCTGAAGACAACCTAGACTTTCCACACAAAAAAAGTCTGCAAAAACAAGGTACCACGAAGGCCACACCTAGCCTCAGAGGATATCACGATAAGTGATGTCTATGAAACCCTCTTCATAAGTCTAATGGCACCCCAGGGGCATCCAATATAACAATTACCTCCTCTGTTTTCGCCAGGTCCCATTAATTATTCAGCACTATAAAACTTCTCCCTCTCAGTAAAACAAATGAAAATATATTTATACATCACTGATGAGAAAAAACGTGTTACACTTGACGAGACATGAATACCCAACATAATACTGTGTATCATGATCAAAAAAGCAACGGCCTGAAACACTGCTCTCATTCAGTATAAAAAAATGGCCAAAATGACACAAAGAGGCCTGCCTTAATAAAATGAGCAACCATTCTAAGATAATGTTAATTTTCACACAGTTTTTTCCTTCCCCTTGTGTAAATATCAACCTTTTGTGGAATCACTAGCACGAGACTTGGGCTGATGAAAGAGACCAACGAGCTGCAGCCTTGGGTGTTTGTGTGTTTCCTACTTTCTGCTCGGTCTTATGTGCCAGTAACAACATCTCTACACAAGGTTTGACCATTGTAAAACTCTATTTCAGGATCTGTTTTTTCTTTATCAAAAGTGCTTCCAAATACCCCAATTTTGGCTGGTTTAGTTTTCAGAACACTTAACAAGGGATGAAAGCACAAAGAAATATGTGTCAAACGTAAACTTTCTACAGATGTTTGTAAGGACATTCTTATCTTTTTTAATTATACACAGTTCCCCAGTAAGATTTTTTCTACCTGACTTGTGGGGCATCCAAGAGGGAAGGACATATTTGTCCATCCAGATACCCATTTCGTAACTGCTTCTTTCAATACATGATCACAGGGGAACTGGAGCCTATCCTGGCAAGCAAAGGACACGAGACAGGGCACACCCGATGGGACACCAGTCGGACATATTTCTAATATCTGCTCACTGAGCTTTTCCGGATCAATACACAATACGATCCTAAATGAACACTGGAGATTTACATTCGGCTTTGTGCGTTACTGTGTGAAAGAGTTAAAAGACCAATTTTGTTGTTTGTGGATTGAAATGTCTTCTTCTAGCTCCCAACAGATTTGAGAACTTCAAGCCCCCTCCCACCCCCCCAAAAAAACAAGCAAAACAAAACAAGCGTTAAGTTCTTTTTAAATTTAAGTTACCCTTAATAGTGAAGACTACTGAAGTAACAGTGAAGGGGGTGGGGGAATTTCTGACAATGACAAGGAACAGTGAAGCTGTGAAAGAAGTGGAAGAAAGCACACACAGCAGTAAGTATGCTGTCAAATAAATCACAGAAATGGAACATTCCTAACATTTCAAGAGGAGAAGCAAAGATCCCCAAATCTGTCTCGAGGTTTGGACTGGTGCCACCTGTATCAATACAACAGGTCATATTTAACATGTTCCACACATCCTGGTATGCTGGGCCCTGAATCTCAGTCGCTTCCACAATCCATTTTTTAATTTAAACTGGATATGTATGAATAAGTCTCATCTTGTGCTGTTCAAGTGTTTCAAAGCATTTATTATGGAGTGAAATTCAAAAGAAAATTGTAAAATGAATGGGTAATATGGAAATTAATTGCTTAATAAGTATGGCAATTATTTATTTAATGCTAGTGCAATTATTTTACCAGCAGTGAAATCCTGGATCCTACTATGGGACATAAATGCAACTAACAGGCTTCATTGCAAGACCAATATACAAATATATATATATAAGAAAATCTGTGAATTATTGTGCCAGCTAAAAAAAACATTAAAAATATAATGATTATTCAATTATGCTGATCAAATATACAAAATTCAGCTATACAAAATAAATAACACAAAAATACAGACTGGTATTTTCAACCTGTTTTTAGACCACTCATAATCAGTACTTCACAGTTTTTAGTACAATTAAAAGGCACTTGAGATGCTTGTCCAAGATTTAAGCACATATTCATAAATAAAAGCAGAGCTTATAGAAGGGAAGGAGAGAGGAACAAGGTGTCATTTTGGGGGCAAACATACTTGCTAGGAGAAGAACTCAAATGCCAGACTTTTTCATTCCACTGCATTTCATTCCTCAACTCCTGCAGTCATGACAACCAAGGCCTCGTTCGCTTTGAGGGCTTTGAATTTCTCTCATTTCAGCGCTGTTCATGGTGCCTATGTACAGAAACTGAGTTGGTACCTAAAACGAGACCTAGTCCCTCTGTCCTAGAACTTACACCTCACCAAGTCTTTACTCAAAGGCACTTTCTCAGTTTTCTGTCCATTTGTTGTTTAATCACATGAACGAGTCCCTGAAATCTGGCCTGGTTTCCATGGGCATAAAGACCGCTGCTATCACAACCACTATACGCTAAAACCTGCCCTGCGCCTCCAAGTACTTAATGACTACCATCTCATTTCCAATGAGTCTTTTCTCACAAAAATCCTGCAGAGGAAGGTGTCATTTGCCACAGTACAGAAACCTAGAAAATATAAGAACTTTACAAATGGAGGGTCAAGAAACCATCTTGGATGTGGATATGCGAACGCCCAACCATAGCCACGTACCTGATGAGGACACACTGGTTTTCAAGGCGCTTCCACAGGCTGCGGTAACACTCGTTGGCGACAGCGAAGATGTGGGGAGAGATTTCCCCCAGGCGGTGTCTGCTGTAGAGCTCCACTGCGGGGTGGTCATACAGGTTTGGAATGAACTGGTAAGGGTTCACTGCTGCCAGGATAGAGCCTATGTACGTCTGAAAAAAAAAACACACACACATTAGATGCTGCCTCTATATACTGTATATATATCAAACTGTCTTACTACCAAGTACCATGGAGTGACGCCACAAACTGTTTCCAACAACCCAGTGATTTACCAAAGAGTGGCTAAGATATATTTGGCTGAAACACACCAATACGATTTAACAAGCACAAAGCTGAGGTTTAGCGCCGAGCTCAACTTTGTACTTTATCCATCGAGTCTATGCGTTCCCTGAGGGAATGATTTGACACTGTGAGTTATTGAAGGCTTGCACAAAAGTGCCTCCCCCAGAGCTGTGGGAAACAAAAAGACTAGAAAGCCAATGTTCCCCCTCAGACATACCTGTCAAGACATCCACTGTTTTAGCGAGGAAAGGCAAAAGCCAGACATGACAAAATTTGATCATGTTTGGTAATGAGCCCCACTCTTTTTTGATAAGATTGTTTTTCTCCCAAATTTTGAAAACTATCAATCTAAGCTTTCCTTGGTTCTTATTACCTTTCTTTTATAAAATAAGACCGCGGGGACAAAGGAAGGAGACAGGAGGAAGAGATGGAAAACAGGAATTCCAGAACTGTATGAAGTAAACATTCTGAAGAGACCCTACTCTTCTCTGCTCCTTGCAACATGGAACTTGTTCACATTTAGTTTTTTACTTAACAAACAAAGCATGAAAAAAACAACTTGTGTCTGTAGCAAAACTTTCATGTAGGAGTAGAAAGTACGTTACATATTTACTGTATAATGGGAAATATTTAGTCTTCAAATTATTTAAACCAACTAATGTAAGGCCTTTCTCACCAAGAATATCATAAACTAAAACACTGAAATATTTCGTTTTTACTATTTTTTTCTTAGAACACATCCAGCACCTAATGTTCAGTTGTGGCTTTTTGCTCCCTCACTCTTTTTTTTAATTTGTTGTGTTAGTGGCAGAGGAATACATGGACCTTATAACAATAGAGCAAAAAATTAGTGCTTTAACTTTTGACCTCCCACTCTGGCCCGTATCTGTCCTTACTCAGATGTCGTGCCTATGGGCTGAAATAAAAAAAAAGAATCTCTCAGGTACAGCATGTCTGGATGATATATGGTAACAGAAATTCACGTTTATATTCTTTATACTAATAACACAAAACTTACTAGCTCAAATGTTAACAAAGACATTTTTTATTCCTTAAAAGTACCTTACATTCCAAGATACTCTTTAGGTCTAATAGCTCTTGGCTTATTGTACAACTCTGGTACAATGAATCACTTAAAACACTTTTGGAATTGAGCTACCACAGCCAGAAAACTCTGCATCCATTTTTCTCGAGACAAAGTTTATATTCTTCACAGAGCTTCTGTGCATAATCTTGGTATTGAACACAGCTTCCCTTGCTCCACATACAGGTCAACGTGACCAGAATAAAGTCTTCCTTATACTGTTTCTCTGCTGATTTCATTATCTGAATATACGTGTGCTGCTTCAGGGCATGTCTTAACTTTTCAATCTGCTAGAACTGGAACGGACTGAATAATTAAGCTTTGCCGTAATCAGAAACAATCGTAAACATAGCCAACTCTAAAGTCATGGCTGCTTCTATAATTAAGGTACTTAAGCCGAACATCTTTATTAAACTGGTAACAGTGGATAAAGAGAGATTCAAATAAAAATACAGCAAAAGGAAATCAAGAGCTTATTGCAGTGCTGGTTAGGCCAAATAACCAATGTACCATTTGACAGAGCTAATCATTGTTAAAAGTCAGATGGGAGTGTGAAAGTAGGGCCAGAGCCTGAAACTCAATACTGCCTTATTAAATATACTATATTATACTATATATGTATTTATTTTGAAAAAATAATTTCTTTAGAAAACAATTATGTAAAAACCTATCTTTGAAAATGATTAACTGAGAAAAGCAACTGTAGAAACAGTGGAGATCTGCTCTCACAATTAAATATCTTCAGGTATTTCCAACCTGCACTGAACACTCTTAAGAAACTCTTAAGAAAGCCATGAAACAGGAATCTGTAAATTATGAAGTGATACAACTAACCGCAGATAATTAAACCGATTTCTAAAGCACTCAGGATTTGATCTGAAACTTTATACATGCATAACATACTGCCATGTAGGTAATACAGTTCCCTACATAGTATAGTATGCTTGTTAGCTGCCTCAAACAACTGTATTTCCAATCAGCTTTCCTTCAGGCCTTCAGCATGTAACTAAACATGATCTCATAACCAAATACATTCGACTGTGAGCTTGGAAACCATTTGTATGCTTGGAGCTTTCCACTGCCACATTTCTCACAGTCATTTATAACTACCAGTGTGGAGAACTTACATTTCTCATCATCATTTATTACAACTACTAGTGGAGAGAACGCACGGGCCTCACAATCATTTATTACAACTACTAGTGTGGAGAACTCATGTTCCTCACAATAATTTATCATTACTACTAGTGCAGAGGATGCATAGGTCTCAAAACCATTTATTCTCCAAGTCAAAGCAAATCAATGATGGGTTGAATGCAGAAAAGCAGGTCTGCTTTCAGTCTTAATGTGGTTATGTTTTTAATAGACAAAGCTGAATTCATCCTTTCCCACACTTGAAATCCTTTTTTCCAAAACACAATAGAGCTGGAACTTCTTTTATTAAACAAAAACTGCTAATTAGGGTTTTTAGATTTTTTTACAATGTTCACAAAAGAAGAGATAGCAAAATGCAGTGTTCATAAGTTCATATAACCAAATTTAAAACAGATTAAATTGTATTCACAATTATTCACAACCAATTTTCAGAGAAACTCTACGAACGCCCAATCAGATGAAATATTTCAAAATGATATTTTTTCTTTAATTACAGTTCTTCAGTTCTACAAAGTCAGTTCAGATCAAAGCCAGGATGAACCAATTCTGTAGAATGAAATACTTTATTTCACAGCAAACTCTTTTCAACTATGACAAGGAAAGGAAAGCATGATCAGTCAGCATCAGTAAATTCTAGAGCTGTAGCTGTTGATACTTACTGAAAAACGTTAATTCACATCAGGATCATTACATGACAATGATGCTAATGATGATGATAATGATGACAAACTCTCAAACATAAAACTTTTTTTCTAGCTAACCAGACGCGATTCTACAGATTGTACGCAAGCTTAGCTCCTTAAACAACAAATGTGTTACAAACCCTTCATCTGGATAACCAGGGCTGCCTCAGTATGCTAACACACTGGAGGAACACGATGAGCACAGAGGTTCTCCTGAGTGTGGCTGTTCTTCTGGGAGGCCTGTAGAGCCCTGTGTCTTACAGCACCCTTCCACATAAATCTTACAAAGCTGCTGAAGGAAGCAGTGGGCTCTGTGCAAGCTTTGCCCTGAGCAGGCTCTGATCATCTTACCATCTGTGTACACAGCCATGTGATGCTATCTACTGGGCCGCTATGAAAAAAACGTGAAAAAATGAAAGCAACTTTGCAGATGTAACTGGAGTTAAGGATCAGAAGCCGTCAAACACACACATTACAATCTAAGTAAACACTGTCCTGTAAATACAGAGCACATGTCATCACGGGGTGCCTTTGATCAGATTTTATTTTGTTAAATCTCATTAAAAGGTCTTAGTCTACCCATTTGAAGGCAGACATTTTTCATTTTGTGTTGTTTCTTAACATGCACAAAAGATCACAGATACTGTTGCAGGACAGGCTTTTTGTGACTGAAAAACAGCACTACAGAGGATGTATTCTGGGCTTTTGTTCAGCACACAGCAGATGTAAACCATTACATACACACTGGGCCCAATTAGTGCAGTTTAAAACTCTCACAGCTAACCTGATGATTGATCTATAGAGGGCATTCCAAAGAACATCAGCTAGCTACTAAATGGTTGAAAAGAAACAAAAGCAGGCATCTAACATATGTCCCTGCTGCTGCTCTCTCTTTTTGTTTTAAAACCTTGCAATCACAAGATATAGAAATAACAAAGGCAATGTTTTGAACCAGACATATCTTCTATTGCTACTAACACTACTAAAACAGGGTCAGTGTAAAGTTGTTAAAATATGCAGCTTTAACACATTGGGAAAAATCTATACCAATATTTTTCTTATTTACGTAATTAATTAGTTTTTGTCAAGTTTAAAACCCACATTTACTTATTTCAACCATTCAAACAACCCCAAAATTCTGTTTGCTTAAACAGAGAACCTTTTGCTGGAACGCAAAGGTTACTTTGAAGTCCACAACCAAACATTATCTGACAGGTTCAGAGAATGTAAAGTAACTTATTTGAATGGCAGTTGAAATGCCAAACATTTACATACCTGACTTTAAAAGATACAGTATCTGTGTAACACAATGTCAATGAATTGGCACAAAACTTGAAATAATAATAATAATAAAACTAATATTCTGATAATCACAAGACTTAAGATAAAACTGTACAACTGAATGCAAAAGGCAAAAATACAATGTTAACAAAACAGTTGTTAACGCATTTAGCTGGTACAAACACAAATGCAAACTAAAACTGGGATACAGTTCTAGGAAAAAGTTCTATAATCAATCTTTGTTATCTGATGTTGGTAAAATCTGCACATTTGGTCTTTTTCAATGTTGTTTTATTTTTCCCCGATTTAAAACATTGTTGGGTTTTGGATCTGAATCAGGTTTCACCCATGGGATATATACTATATTACAAGATAATTGTGTTTTTTGATCACCGTCACTGGACTTTGTGTTCCTAACCCCTGTTAGTGCTTAACCTTGCAGAGAAGATATAAGCTGTCTTTACTATAAAAAAGATGAAAAGATGCAAGTGAGCAATAATTGTATACAGTACATGCCATTAGAACTACAGAACTAACAATAGTTTCCACTTATTGCTCCTGGAGTATATTACAGTTCTTAAATCTGTTACAGAATAGCAGTACATCAAAACAGAAACACCATCAGCAAGAAAAGCAAAAAACCTTAATAAATTAGTGGGGTCAACACTCTCTTTACATACAGTGTAATGCAACAAATAGAAATAACATGGAATAGCTGTTTTAGTTACTGTACGTGTAACACAGGAAATCTAACAAAAAGCTATCTCATCATGGTCCCATTGGTTCATCAAAATGTTTGCAAAATACTGTAAAAGGAAAAATCAACCTAATTATTTATAATTTGCTTGAATATCCAGAAATTTAGACTTCTTAAGTCTGTAAACTTTTCCAATAAATTTCTATAGTAATACAGTAATTCATCACTTAACCTACAAGATGATATGCTCCATGTACACTGGATATTACAATGGAGCCAGTGTACAACATGTGCCCTGCAATTATCAAAATTTATCATGGATAATTCATCCTAATTTATCTGGCCACTGCCTATGCCAGAAGCAATTGTATTTTTGTAGAATTCAACATTTCTTCTTGGTCATTAAGCTTTAAAACACAGCAATTTTCTAATCTTGTCACTACAGACACCCTACGTCAAAAACTCATTTCCCATGTTAAAATGTGTTACATACGTGCTCCTCATTTGCATCTAAATTATTTCAATGTGGTCAGCGAACAAGTCAAAATGTATTTGGAGAGGTGTGACAGCATATGGGGAAATGACAGGGGGCCCAGAAAATTTGCCAATTTAAGGTATGTTAGCGTACCACAAAAACCCGTGAAAAAGAAAAATCCCCAAACTAAACTATTTCAAAAGGTGTAATTCTTCACAAATGAACTACAGTACATTGCGCACCAGTTCGAAGAAAGGCTTTTCAACCTTCCACAAGACCGCTGCTTCTCATATTATGTCACTGTTAGTTCTTCTGCCAAATTCCTGACTTGAACCAAAAAGTGGCCTTTAAGAATTCTGAGAAAATTCCTTCTTGATACTTAAGTTGAGGTATACAAGGAGCTCACCGTGGTACCTAGAATCTAAAAGCTGTCCTCACTTTGCTAGAAAGCTTTCATTTCTAACATTACATTCTAAAAGCTTTGTTTTTTTATATTATTATTAAGTCTTCAGTTCTGCTAAAACTAGGGCTGGCTTGGGCTTCAGTATTTCCTTTTAAATCATATATGATTATATTAATCATATAAATAGAATATAGAATTATATAAAATCTTAAGACAGGAAGTACTTTCAAAATGCATAAATACTTTCTCATATGAAATCTGATTTCTCACCAATATTTGTTCAAGATTTTAACAGGAGAGATAAAGACTAACTAAAGTCTAACGAGCTACTGTTGACTGGGACCTTATTTTTTTGAAAAACTGCATTATCTTAGCAGCTGTTTTGTGTCATTAGTCATTAGATAGAACAATGCCAAGACAGTATGAAAACAGTGATTCAACATGCAGCCCTTGCCGAATAACATAATACATTTGTTAATAAATTATTATAAAATAATAAAAAAAAATAGTTTTACTAATTCCCACCATAAGAAACAGTTTACTTACAGCAATGTAAACTTTAAATTAGGCAGCTTAGGAAACTAGCTATCCATTTTCTAATTATGCCATCAAACCTAAAATCCCCTAAAATGCCTTAGATGTTACAAGATAATATGTAATGTGAAAGGTTTATTTTCTCCTGCTGGCAAATCTAACAACTCAGCAGGAGTAAATCAAAGACAGATAGCAGTGGTTCATGGCAGGTTATCCATTTTTATTTTTAGAATCACATCCTGTGGAAAAAAAAGGAGATGTGAAATCCCGCTGCAGAAAATCCAGTTCTTCAAGAATGTCTTTAAACATTCACTTCACGGAAAATACACAGAAGACTGCCGCAAGGAAGACTCCGTTTGTATATTCATGTGCTGTGTTCTGGAAGTCTGCAATATAGCATAAACGAATAGATTCAGAGGATATTTTCCTTCTCTCAGTAGAACAGTAACATCCATCTGACTCCAATCACCAACTGGACAAAATCCATGCATAATAATGCTTATCCAAATATAGGCCATGGACAGGACTTGCTAGCTATGATTAAGGAGTGCATGCAAATGGAAAGTTTTCACTGTGGCTCCATGTACATTGGAATAAATTACGTTTCTCCTTAAAGGAAAAACAAGTGTATTAAAATAACCTGGTCATGCCCTTATTTAAGAGAAGGGTAAGCATGAAACTCAGGGACTAATCAAACAATCAATTAAATTAATTGAGCAGCTATTTGTACCTTTATGTGTTTCAAATTCATTCAGAATTTTGAGAGTACATATTATTCTGGAGTAAAAAGAACCCTGAAGCGTTTATTTTAAAAATGAGAATTTGTATGTATTAAATAAGTACAGAAGTGACAAGGAGTCTAAGCCTTTCCTCTGAAATTTGCCCTGCGTCTTCCTAGTTGTGTTTTTTTTGCCTACCTCTCTAAGAAATAACAAGAATAAGAGTCCCTGCCAAATAAGAACACTGAGGAGAGGGCGCCGTCCGTGAATCAGTAACAGAAGTAAATCCAGTGAGGGTCTTGAAAGGCATAATACACAGAGCTGGCACAATGCACGATGTAGGAGGCAAGATGGCCATCTGGAAAACTACCAAATTGCGCCCAGGCCTGTGCCAAGTTGTGTTGTTGGCTTGGGACCTGCAGGGAGGGTAAGTGTCATTTTACTATCAGTGCACAGTGTTATTATACGAGCAAGCACTTGTGGTGTTTGGCGCATCTCTCTGCAGCACTGGCTTCTCCTCGAAGCCCGAGTGGAGAGCACAATTCCAGCGGAGCTGGAATCAGAACTCAAGGGGCTGCAGGAGCCCTGCAACGGCAATTTAAGATTCAGAGGAAGAAGAGAGTGGGATCTACGGTAAAGGTGGGACGGGAATGGGGCTTTTCGGTTTATTGAAATTAAACGTGTGACCCCCCAAAAAAAAAACAATAAACAAGTTTCAAATCGCCAGAAGAGTGGTCATCAGTGTTACCGGAACAATAAAATGTTTATACCCACTTTGCATTCAGATCCGACTCAGAGCAGGCTTGCAGAATGACACCTAATTCAGTGATAATGTGCAAACTAATGGCTCGCATTCTGTAAACACAAACGGCAGAAATTCAAGATGCAAACCGCTGCTTCATACCAGTCTGAAAGTATAACCCTTTGCTATTTCCCGAGGCTTCTCATCACAAAGCAAACTAAACACGGAAAAAAAAGTGCTGGAAAACGGGGAGAGAGAGAAACATAAAAAGCTGAGGGTTTTCCTAATTGCTCGTGTCTGTGTCTGATGTGGAGATGGCTGCTGGAAAGCTATGCGTTCGAACGAGAAGCAGTTCTCTGGTTTGGGGTTGAGGAGCAGAGCTCACAGCTGGTTACAATCAAGGGCAGAGTGAGCAGCTACATTCTCAATTTAACTCCAGAAATAATAAAAAGAAGAAATACTGGTTTTAGTCTGCAAAGATCCTTCTTGGATCCTGTTAGTTTCCAAACACACTGCTGGTGCACCCTGAATAGGTAGCTAGGATGTGCACTTCTGGGAGCAGTGCTGATGACAGACTGCTGTACTCTGTACTTTCACAGTAAGGGGAGCTCCAGAGGTAAACACAGTCAGGAATGTCTTGTATGAGAAACAGAGAAAACAGGCAAAAAGTACCGAATTTATCAGACTCAGGCCTTAAGTGTTGTGGGTCTGTGTTATTACAGCACTTTCACCATCAGTTTTATGAAAACTGGCCCCTGAAAAATCTAATAATTGAGTGCCGGGGATGATTTTGAAACAATTTTAAACAATTCAAGTAAGAAAAAAATATCATGTCTTAATTCATCTGCCTGCACTAAGGTGAACACTCTGTCCTATATGAAACAGTGCACAGTAGGATTACCACTAATTGACAGTAACACCTAATTCTAAATTGATGAGCAAAACAGATGTTAGCTTTTACTTTTAACCAGCTGTGTTCTTTAAAATAATACTGAAAGCAGACACAACATTTAATGCGCACAAACTAAAGTTAATTTTCTAGTTTTAGAAACTTTCCTGATAATGGTGATTTAAAAGAAGAACCATAGTCACAGAACATATGGAAAAAAAACATTTAAGGCCTGATAAGCAAACTAAGTTGTTCTTTAGAAAGTCTGTCTGGAATATCCTTTGCACAAACTATGTAAAACGCAAGCTTTTTAACAGTATTCACTGCAACATATGACCCACTTATCATTAACAGATGCCGTCAAACTATTATTATCAAGTGTGATTGGTCTCTTATGGTAAAAATAATCTATTCAATTTGTTATGTTTGCTACCGGTGTCCTTTCAAATTTTTATTTGAATTCCTTTTACAGATTTGACAAAGGCTAATCTAATAATGTCAAAGGAAATACAGTAATTAGAAATAAGAAGAAAGAAAATTGCTTGTGTAATCTTATGAAAAATTGTCTCAAAATTCTGAAAAACAATCATTTTCATATTCTCCAAAACTGATTACAGATGAAAGAGCACAAATCTGAATGCACCTTGGGAAAGTATTATAGTAGGCTGATACTGTATATCTGCACACATCACAGTATGCAGAAAATAGACTTGTTGTGCAAGGAAATATCCAGCTTTAAGAAATGCAGTGGCTTTTAAAGCTAAAAAAACCATGTGAATGTGTAGGCTTAACATCTCAAAAACATAAAAAAGACATTATTAACTGAAGAGAAGCACTAAAATCACTGAAGTGCTACTCTAATGCTATAGCACTAGCTGCAGATAAGCAATGTGCCTGTATTTGCAGCAGCTGCTGGATTTGCACACATTGAATTGTAATGAATTCTTTGTTTGGACTATGGTCATTTTACACCATTCAGCAATTATGATGAATAATAACTTTTCTGCCCGAGTCTCTGTAAACCTTTTAAATTAAAAGCTTAAGAGCACAAACCATTCACAATCAAAGTCTACGCCACTGTATAACATTAAATGTGCAGTATGGAGAAACATGGGGGCATCAGAGTAGAACAAAATGAGCACATGATTAGTTCTCTGCCTTGTCATGTGAAGTGATGTGATCTACTTCTGTGGAAAAACAAACTGTTGGGCACGGCAGATTTCTTCAATAAGACTTTCTGCCAGGATGAAAACTTTGCTCTGAGAAAGATGTTTGGACTTTCCAGATGAGTGTAGTGAATTCATAAGCAAGCACACAATCAGGGTACAATTCCCTACATAGTGGTGCTTTCTGGCCTGTACCATCGAGTACATAGTGTGTTTCTGCAGTGCAGGAAAGAAAAGCAGGATAAGCGAACTCAAAACAGAGGTATTCCAAATCAAGTTATTGTAATAATGCATTTGTATTTCACTGGGTTGCGAGTCTCCATGTAACAAGTGAACAGCAGACAAGCCACATTCTCAAGCTAGACACAAAGACGACTGGAGGTGCTTTGCTAGAATTTAACTGTTTCACATTAATGTCCCAGACTATGATTCCTACTTAGTAAGTGTCAGCAACTCAGAAGATTGAATGTTTATTTATGTTTCTGTAAAAAGCTTAAATCTGAGTAGAATGCAGCATGCCAGTCTAACCTAACATGAGGAATGTCTTAGAGTATGAAGATTAATTAATGTTCTTATTTAAGCCACTGCAAACACATTTGCCTTAGAAGTGGGAACATCCCAGCTGGCTGCCCAACTTCCCACAGGATCAAGGCATATATAGCGAGCCCAGTAACCAGGATCAGAAAACATTTTTCAAAAACTCCCACTTTCCAAATGAAAATAATGCAAACAGGCAAGAATATTCCCTCCACAACCTATTTCGTTTTGGCTCCGAAACAATGTTCACATTGAAGACAAGCACAAATCCCTTCAGAAAAGTTATTTTAGAGAGATATTTGAATTTGTACATTTGCCATTTCAGCGGTGAAGGCGTTGCGTGCAAGTCAAGAAGAAGCTCTGCTTATAGCACAGGAAGAAGCACTTTGCCCATTTAGAAAAACTACATGGTTATATTTTCCAATGTGTTTAGCTTTTTTTCCATTTCATACAGGAGATAAATTACAACAATATTTACAAATAACATGCATCAGAGGGACCCATACAACCTGTAAATCCCATAAAAAACAACAGAACACCCAAATCTCAAAAATGAGTAAAGTTCCCTTTAAAATTTAGTTTCCAAGTTTCCCATTTAGACTGAAGCAAAAATGTGAACCAGTTTGAATAATGATTAACAATCTCAATAATCTCTGTCCACACAAAGCTGCCTAAATTTATAAGATGCTCAAGTCCTTATTGGCATCTTGTTTAATGATAAAACAGTGAGTATTGTGTTTGTTCATCCTGTGTGGTTTGTATTCTAAATAACAAACAAATAAAAAAACAAAAGTACAAAAGGATAGCAACTTGGAATCACACGCAGATGGGACCACAGGGAGCAGATTCCCAGGGATGATGACACTACATACTAGAAGGCAACAGCATCACAGGAGCCTACGAGCTGATGTACAGTATGCAAGCCACTACAAGAGTATTGTGCTGTGGTGAGAAGATCACTTTTATTGGCCATATACAATTTCTTCCATTAGGAATTTGTCTTTCCGCTTACCCCAGCTTGCTCTCCATGGCACACACAGGCACGGAGAGTGAAGCTTGGGGTCAGAGTGCAGGGTCAGCCATTCATACAGCACCCCTGGAGCAGCTGGGGTTAAGGGCCTTGCACAGTGGCCCAGTGGAGTAGGATTCCTCTGCCAGCTGCGGGATTTGAACCGGCAACCTTCCAGCCACAGTGCCACTGCTGTAGTGTCCCTCAAGGTTTATTCTCATCAACCATAGGAACGGTTCTTATATGCCAGGCTTTACTTTTTCACACCATTATATGGTTCATTATATGGTTTCTTGAGCAGGATTACTATACCTGTGAAGCTATGAGCTGCTGATTCAAGACATGTCATGCAATTTCCTATATACATGGTGTAGTTGCATTATAATCATACAAAAGGCTATTTGACACAGGAGGTGCAGATTCAATGTAATGGTCCATCTCACAGACAGATGGGAACTGGAAATGATGCCTGTATTCACCACCTTTGCAGACGCCTCTTGGGAAGGCAAGGGGCAGCAGTGAAGACGACAGCGAGGTGACAAGCTCAAAGGTGAGACTTACATAGATTTTGTTTTGCCGGTAGCGGAGGAACAGATTGTACATGATGGCCCCATCATGAAGGTCAGCCAGCCCTGCCATGTCCTCCACTCCTTCAGAACTGCTGGAGTGCATAGGCATCACCTTCTGCCGAGTGAGGGTGTTCTGCTTGTAGGTGTAGACCTGGAATTAAAGAACAAAAAACGACTGTCAACAGTGAGGAACACAACTAACTTCACAGGATCCAGGAACACCCCCCTACTCTTTCCAGTGGGATAATAAACCCAGGCTAAGAGCTCACCAAGGGCATCACCATGCTGCACAATTGCTTCTTTCCCCACAGGTCAATTCCCAACTTGCCTCACACCTAATGCCAGCATTACATTACACAGCTTTTCCTAGGATTTTCAGTCGTACATAATCGTAAGAAAATCACAGCGAGTTGTGGAGAGTCGCATGTGCACGCCTGTTACCATCAGTTGTGTAGGGTGACAGCCCCAGCAACTCAGTCATAACGTTATTAATAGCCCCTGTGACTCTCTGCGACTCCCTACGATAACATCAAAGAGACTTGCCATGAGTGAGTGGTATTCCCCTTTCATGGACCACTGTTTAATTAGAACTCAGCGCAACAAGAGAAAACTCTAGCCTCGTCTTTAGCTCAGTGTTAGCCGTTTCAACCTTTTTCATTTCCACCTTGAGTGGATTCTGAAAAAGAACTGAAACAGCAATGTTCTGTGGAAAATTACTGCTGATGTCAAAAATTGTAGACCACCAACTTCGGAAAACTAAGGCAACATGACTGTCCTCTGCATCATGAGTATTTTGGGAGACAAACGATACTTACAAACCATGCTTTATAGAAGCATCACTTTTAAAAAAATGGTATACCTAATTGTGGCTTGCATCAAAGAAATGGAGGGAATGTATATTATACTGTGCTTCTTGTTGGCAGAACATGACAAGAACCACCTCAAACTACACCCTCGGGCCCCAGGAAAAGTGCTGAACCACTGGGAATTGTGTTAAAGTAAAGGCAAAAGAAAGCACATCTGGAGAAGACTGCCCAGCATCAGGACGCCTTGTGACAGTTCCACACTGCCAAGCTAGGAAATTCAACATGCCTTCAGGGCTAGAAAATCTAAAACAACAGAAACAAACTGTGAAACAATTATAAAAAATAATAACACTCCCCCTCCTTCGAAATCTGTTATTTAAGGTATGTGCCTTCGTTCTAAAAATCTTTAAAAAGTCCACGGTATATAAGATTACCCACAAATTAATTATTTTGATTCTAGACTGAAGGAAAATCCACATCTAACATACATACAGATATGAATGCATGAGCAGCTTTCAAATCTACACTAAACATGTACTTGCTGAAATGACAGCAGGGTGAACTTCATATAAAGCAAACTACTGTGACTATGAAATTGCCCGTCATGCCAGTCAAATATAAGAAAAGTCTTGCAGGAAACCCATTTACGACTTTCTTCTCCAAATAAATATACGTTCTTATATAATGTACTAATCGTGTTGAGGAAATTAAGGGAATTTAAGATGGATCTATTAAATGCCAAGTTGAAAGAAGTGTGATCACACACACTGATACAAGATGTTCATGCTCATGTTTTTTCTGACGTCATTTCAGAATTTCCCATTTTCCGATCTTCCATAAAGACTACCCCCAAAAAAAGTTTTGCAGTTAAAATTTTACACTGGCGCTTCAGATAAGAAGCATGCGTGGGCAAAAAAAAGAAACTTTCTCTTAGATCTGGAGTTGTATGCTAATATATGCTTTCTGTTGAGAATAATTGGTCAGATGTATGTCATTAAATGTTTACATAGCAATATACCAGAGCAAATAAGATCCTGTGAATGTTCAAGGCACCTAACAATTATGGTAAGGATATATGTTAAGAAACGTTACTGTGTCTAAATGTCAAACATAGCCATTTGACACCATTAAAAATATAGGGACAACAGGGACAAGATAAGGGTTCACAGTTCCAGGCTTTGGAATGCAACGGTCTTGGAATGTGACTCAACTGTCAGTGGGCCTCTATGTAAATGTGATTTAGTAATTCACTTTTAAAGGGATACTAAAACCCACAAAGAAAATGTAAAACAGACATCACACTATCACTGTTCAGAAGGGAGGTTTATCCAAACAGTATTGTCAGAATTATGTTTCTTGGTATACTTTAGCTTAAAATAGATTTCCTCAGATTCATGAGTTTTTTGTTTCCTTTCCCATCTTCCTCAAACAAACAGATACAAACTGTACTGCATGTTTTAGATGAGGCAGATAACAATTTTCTTTATTGAGAAAGCTGGGAAATGCTTTATAATATAAAACCTTTCTAAAAATGTTTACTCATTATGTCTGCTTTTTGGTTTGTTTAGACTATTAAAGAATAAACCTTAACATGCGAAGAAAGTTTCAGATAATGGAAGGTCAATAACATTTCTCTTTTTCTGCAAAATGACAAAAAACAGATCAATCTTTTTTTTTTAATGATCTGTGTTTTTGAAAACACTGCTTAAAACAAATCACACTACTTGGAAATTAAATAAAACAATCTATGTTTAACTTAAATACATTCAAGTCATTTAAATTATTGGTCCTTTTCTCTTCCACACTACACTTGGCAACACATTTAATGTTAGCCCCAGCAACAAAAATGTGTAACAAGTGGTATTTGCAATTTACGTCAACAGACTGCATTTCCTCTTTAAAATACACAGATAAGCAGTGCTGATCATAATTAAACCAACAAAATCTAAATTGCATGTTTACATAAAGCACACAACATGGATATATTAAGATCTAAACAACTGTAAACCTCTTCACTTCAACATATGTAGATTCAAACACAATTTATATATGCAGATTTATAGCAGAGGCCTTAATAATCTTCCTTTGCTCAGTTAAAGATGAACGTTTAGCAGGAATTGGTAAATGTAAATTCCTACTGAAGTACAGAAGTCAGCCTGCTTTAAAAGTGCAAGTTTTACAAGAAGAACATATAACAATTTATTACTTAAACAGATTAAATCAATACTTTACCTATTGTACAGTATACGTTTAGATAAACTAGCCTGCAACCTTGGCCCAATAGGTTCTTAAACTGACTGTTAACTATTAACCAGCTGGTTATTCACTTATGGGACAAGGTTAGCAAGAAGCAGATCTAAATGCAGCTAAACAAATAAAACGATTTCCATGTTGCTGCAATTTAAAGAAAAAAAAATTATCATTACAAAAGTGGCAGTGCTTTGATCTCGGTTTCTGAGATCAAAGCCTTTTCTGGTGTTCCTTCCAGCTTCCTATTGACTTATTGTAACTGCAACTGAGGTAAAACTAAATGTTTTCTTCAACATAAGCACATTAGAAAGGTAACATATGAGAAGAAACCATTTGGCCCAAATTAGCTTGACTGGTAGAAGTATATTGATCCAAGCACCGTACCCAGCCATTTCTGGGAAGAACTCACCTGGCTATTAGCTTTAATTATATGGCTTGGTAGCTTGATCCAAACCTGAGGTGCATGAGAACCTACTCTTCTCATTTTTTATAAATCTGGTATGTGCCTTCCCAGGTGTCATGGTAAAATATGTCTGTCCACTGCTTTGGAGGACTAATAATGATTTCACCAACAACAAACTCTTTTCTGCAGTACAATAAAGGTATAATAGAATTGTACGTTATTAACGTCAAACTCAAAATACATTAAACACCTCTCTTATCTACAAAAACCAAAATAATGCATAGGCTGCCGAGCACAAATATCAAATCTGAACTGCATTCAAGAACTCTTCTCCACAATAAAAAAGTGTTCTCCTTTAGTACAAGCAGGTGCAAATCAATGAGCTTATCGACCAACAAGGAGAGAATCGCATGGACCGAAGGGAGGCTCAGAATGATGTGGTACTCTTGGAATTCCTAGCTGTGTTGTGCAGGACAGTTACAGGGTTCCTGTGATGCCTGCCCCCTAGTTTTGTCCCTTGTGAAGTGCCACTAGATTCTAAGTATTTTGTATAAGTTTTGTATAGGTAAAATTAAGGCACTTATCAACAAAACGAATGGCAGCATTCAGCTGCACGTTTCATGCACGCGTAAATAATTTAATGTACTGTATAGACCACAAAACTCTGATGTGTGCCAACCACAAAGAGTGCTTTTAAATAGCTTTCAGTCTTCAGGTTATTTGAACCTTTTGGAACTATGGCATCTTTAGAACCGTGAATGCAGTAATCTCTATAATTTTCTTCTTTTTTTTTTCCAATTTTGGTTTCTGTTTGTAGGATTTATCACATAGATGTTTGCATCATGTGTTGGGATACTGGGCTCCTTAAGAAAACGATTCATTTTCAGTTTCAAACATTTTTATGCCCCGAGTATAAAGCTAACCACAGTCCCCACATCAGCCATTGCAACTCGCATGAATCAGATGTAAGAGAATTTACAAGCAGATAAAAAAGTGCTTAGCAGGATAGAAACCAACCCCGACGGACTTCCAGATTCTTACTGAGGAAGTCCTTTGTTGCAGAGACCTCCTCGTGAACCAAAAGGGGGGGGCATTTAACATATCTAATCTCTCAAGGAGCTGCTGCAGATCCCACTGGCAGACTGCGATTTGAAAAGTCCTACAACTGAAAGTCGCAGTGACATTTCGCACTGGCGTCCAATGAAAGATTATTACTGTTAAGAATGTCCTGCTTCATGCTGACCCTCTGACAACCACTTTTTTTCCCCCTGCTCGGACTCATTCTTCGCATTCCAACACATGCTTCCCATATCCTGTTGACAAAAAAAAAATCTCCACTTTGTCTCGCACAGGGGGTATATTTATTCACACTAACTTTGAAAGTGTCCAAACACTGTGGGGCAAGAGGGTGCTACATGTTGCAAGAAATGTGCTCCGGTTTCATAAATAAGGCCGCAGTCTTATGAAATTAAGGCCACATGCCATTTCATTACAATACGAGACAGCTGCACCACAATTTGGAAAAGAAACAACACAAACCCATAGTTTTATTAGGCTGATTTTTTCACAGATTCTTCTGTTGTCGCTAGACTACATATCAATTCATAGCTGCATAGCTGCTTGATGTTTTTGAGGGGATACTGTAAAACGGAACTAAACAGACTGAAGAGTAAGATGTAAAAATGGGTTATCAGAAACTCCTAAGAATGAAAAAAAAAACTAAATATTTGTAAAACCTATAAATACATTTTATGTACGTACTGTATTGATCTTAAGCACATCAAATATTCTCCTCTGTTACTTTCACCCCAAATTAGTCTTAAACCTGAACAGATAATATCCCTATTCAACTAATAGAAAGATGTATTCATATTAATATACAATACCATATGTATACCTTCTCCTCTGTTCCAATTTGTTAATTATTGATAAACTCAACCTTATTGCAACTGCTCTTATACAAACACTGAAGAATGACTAATGAATTCACTTTTTCAAAGTCTGCACTGTCAAGAGACATCGTCCACAGGGCATGCATCAATGGAAAATAATAATGCGATAATGTGTACCTGGGTGACACCTTCATATACATATATATTATGTATTTTTAGGTTACATTTCGATAGATATACAAGCTAAGATCAACCATTAAGCAGAAATGATAATTCCTCAGGTAACGGTTGACTACTTTCAGCTTTCCTTCTTCTGCCAAATTCTGTCTTTTCGAGTCCAACTCTCAAACACAATCGCGACCAATGACAACGTCCTGTCAGCACCAGTTATACGCTACATTGGCTCCCAGAGTAAAGCCACAGGGGCTGAAATCTTGATATTTAAACTCCTGTTTCACCAAATGAAGAATCTTACAATGCGGCACATTTAAACCGCCCATTTCTTTGATGTCTCAGTGACCGCATCTCCTTAATGCTGTTCATCCACGTGCCAGTGCTTAGGTCTGTGTCAATGTTTTCCTTTGCTCATTAGAAATCTTATAATCTGGGTAGCGTGCAAGATGTGTGTCAGGATAAAATCTTACATCACTGTTTCTTATCAGCTGGTGAGAGCCCTGGGACTTTCAAGCCCGACAGTCTTTAACTACATTGCAGTTGTATCTTGGCCTGTCCAGTTGGTCTAATGATATAAAATATACATCAGTATGGTTCCTTTAAACTCATCATCTTCAGTTACTTTTTTTATTACCTATTAAATGCACACACACCCTGTTGCTTTCAAATTTTTGTCTTTTTTCAGGACTAAAAGGACCAAAAGAGAAATTCTACATACACAAAAAATAATGCTAACAGGTGAATAATAATAGACACTGACAGGACAATGTTAAACTGATTTTCAAAAAAGAACTTACTGGTACTAGACTTAACACTTGATTATTTCAGCCTTAATTGTTAGAAATCGCGTAAACCTAATATTATAATCTAATATCTTGATTTCTTTTTATTCCTAAGCACAAGCATCATTTTAAATACTTCTCACTCATAAAATTAATTCTAGACATAATGTTTAGTTCACAGATGTCACAAATAGTGAACTATTCATTTTCAAAAACAGCATTTGAAATGTTTTAGAGGACTACCAATAAAATTGGAGTGGTTTTATATTCCAAAAGTTGAAAGTATGCCTTAAATGTAAGCAGGTCTATGTCATATTTTGCTAAAAAAAAAAATTGGCTTGCCTTTAAAATTTCCATATTTAATAACATTTAATTTTGTATAATTGAACAAAAACTGTTACTAAACGTCTCTGCAATGGATTGATATTATGTGGATGAGTGGAAAATCTCATCATGAAAAAAAACACATCTTATCCTCTTAATGAAAATCAGGGTGTTGGCAGTCTAAATCTGTTTCTCATTCCCGGGTGCTGCTTAGAACTGGGCACTTGTATGGTCTTTACATCTTTGAACTACTTATTCTGAGCCATAAAACTTGTCATAGGTTTCCACTCGCACCATTCAACACACCTTTGTAACGAAGAGCCCATAAATACTAACAGATCTTGAATGCCTTTGATTCCCTTAAATTAAAAAGAAAAACCTTTTGTCATTCACTTCTTCGAATGTCTAACTACTAAAAATAAAAATACAAATCTGGGGATAAGAGACAAATGTGACTTATATTGTATCTGCAAGACTATTGGACATCAGTGCAACCGCTTCATATCAGAAGTGGTTTGATCTCTGGGCTTCTGAAACAAGCACAGAAGATATAAGACCTTCTTGTCCCAAATAACTGACAACAACATGCTAAGGAAAAAAAACAATAATGATTTCTGACTATAGGATGTGACATTGTACATTTTTCAAGTTGAAACAGTTTGTTAAGCTTCCAACAAAGAGCTCTGTAGTCATTTACACGTTTTCTTTTTTGGCTTCACAACTGTACATCAAATCCGTTTTGGCAACTGATCCAACACTACTTTTGCTGTAAGAGAAACTGAAACAAACTCAGCCCTGGAAAATCACAAAGCTTTTTATGTATTTTTTAAAGTAAAAGAAAAAAACATCTGTTAAGGTTACTGTACATTGTCAGAATGAAGCCGCTTCAAATTTCAGTGCTTAAAACGGCTGCATGACATCTTGTGTTTTTGCCAACATTTGCTGGAAGAATTTCTCTGCATTTGTTTTATTACTGCAAGCCAAACCCTACATATTAGTGAATATGTAAGGTTACTGTGAAATACAAAGGTCAAAACAATTCAATATATCACAGAAACAGAGACTGAAATCTTAACCTGAGTGTCAGAATGAGTTCAAATTCCGCAACATCCACCACCCTTGAATCATCAGTCAAACCATTAACTTCTTGAAGGCTACCAAGACCAACGGGAAGAGCTTTAATCATATTTTACGGTATTTGTCCTTTTTGCAAGTTGCTATTTGCCTTGAAACAGTAGCTAAGACAAGTCAAATATGGCTGATACACTCATTTTAATGAGAAGCTCTGCTTAGTCAGCAAATTACAAGATTGTTAAGAGTTTTACTTTAGTTCTTACTGTTTACTTAAGTTCCGTCATAATCCAAAAAGAGTTAGCTGTCAGTTTAGCACAGGTAATGTATTTGTGGTTAAAGCTTATGTGCAGAATCATTTAAGATCCTGTTTTAACTATGTCACATAAAGTCATACTCATTGGAGTCCCAATTAATTTCAACTGTCATTACAATAATATAAATTACAGAATAAACTTTCCAATGCAGATGCAGGGACAGAAAAAAAGTTTTTTTTTTAGAGAAGTAGTGCATTTTCTATAGCACTACTTCAAAATGTGATAATGATAATGTTTCTTTATTAGCCCTATACAATTTCTTGCATTAGGAATGCGTCTTTTCGCATACCCCAGCTTTTCTCCAGGGAGACACAGACACAGAGACAGGGAGAGAAGCTTGGGGTCAGAGCACAGGGTCTGCCATTGTACGGCACCCCTGGAGCAGTTGGGGTTAAGGGCCTTGCTCAGGGGCCCAACGGAGTAGGATTCCTCTGCCAGCCACGGGATTTGAACTGGCAACCTTCCGGTCACAGGCGCAGATCCTTAGCCACAGAGCCACCACTCCGCACACAAATGGCACAAATGACAAAACCCATCATAAATGTGCACTGCACTTACATGACATTTTGTCTTCGTTTTCACTGTGATACCATCCCTGCTGATCTTAAAACTCTTACAATACAGGAAATTCATATTTCAACATGGGGTGAACATCTTGAAAATTGGATTCACCAAATATAAAAGAAATTACTTTTCATTTATAGGGTAATCAGTATAATATTTTTCCCTTTTGTACAACACAGAGTCAGTTTAACATACTGTACTCCTGTTTGTAATCTCAAGTCATGGTATTTTAATGAGCGGTTTTCCCATTCTGGAAATGTAGTTTGTTCTTCCATAAAATATTTTATACTTAATGTTTGTAACTACTTTTGCATGTTTAGTTCTAAGATTGAAGCCAGATTGCTAGATTCCTCCTATAAATTAAAGTAAGTACTAGGATCGTGTCAACTGACGGCAAGAGTCAATCCAAAATGAAAAAAATACTCCTGAATTGACTCTTGGAATCACACTGTATCATCATGTGCAGAGTATGGTAAAGCCAAAGTGTTTTCATCAGAGAAATATCACTAGGTTGCATCCTATCTTCATTTGTGCCTGTAGCAGAAAAATGATTTTTTATCATCATATAATAATATCCTTACACTTAATTAGTGACACCACTCGAACAGCTTTACGGATAATTGTGATGCCCCTCCACCACCACCAGTGGGTGTGCAGCATCCACCTGGATGATGCGATAGCAGCCATAGTGCACCCATATGCTCACCACACACCAGCTGTCAGTGTTGAGGAGAACAGAGTGATGAAGCCAATTCGTAGATGGGGATTGTTAGGAGGCCATGATTGGTAAAGGCCATTATAACACCATACTTGCAGAAGTCTCTAAATCAACACTTAACAAGCAATAATGTGTTCAGAATTAAGCAGGCAGAATTCTCAATAAGTCATGCACAGGTGAGCACTCTTACGAGGAAGGTCTTACACTCATGTCAGGTATAGAGTTAATTAAAACTTTTTTCGCTTACATTCAAGGTCCTGCATGGTTGCTCCTCAGTGTCTCGGTGATATGTCACCTGTTCGATCCTCCCATGTGACCTCCAGTCAGCTGGTTCTGGTATACAGTGTGTTCCAACTGTTCATCTAAATACCACCCTTTGAAAGAATCAGGGACTCAGCTACAATGGGCACTTTTAAGTCTAGCCTAAAAACTTTCAAAGGCTTTTTGAGGTGGTTTTATCTCCTGAATCTACTTTGTTACCATGGCTTTATACATTTCTTGACACTTATTTTGTATAAGGTTGTATTTTATAAATTGAGGATTGACAGAGGTTTGCTTTTAAATGTGCAATACCAAAAAATCTTTATTATTATGAAATAAGATTTAAAGGCCATGAAAGACAGAACGAAGAACCACATCTCATCTCTGACAGGGAGACAAATTGTTACTTAGTGACACACTATCAATCATTCTAAGTCCACTCTCCAAAGGTCAGGAGAACTTACTTATTTCCTCTCATTCTTTGGAAATATTAAGCAAACAAAATGGTAAAATATGATTAGGCAAAGAATGCCTTCATTAAATTCAAGGAAGAATTGTCTCTCCACCCACCTCTTCTTTTTTTAAT
This sequence comes from Lepisosteus platostomus, assembly GCF_059453375.1. Lineage (NCBI taxonomy): Eukaryota > Metazoa > Chordata > Actinopteri > Semionotiformes > Lepisosteidae > Lepisosteus > Lepisosteus platostomus. The sequence continues at coordinate 52,852,861 of NC_142618.1, forward strand.
GGCAAAGATTTATCTCGCAGGGAATTTGAACACACAATCACTGTATTCCAAAACTACGAGGCATTTACCAGTCTCTCTTGTTTATTTAGCTCTCCTGTTAGACCAAACAATCAAGTTCCTGCTGAGGGCCTGTGGAGGTCAGCGCACAGATGAACTTCTTAAGGCGGTAGGCTGTCTAGTCTTTGGCCTGGCTGAACATGCTTCAATACGGATTAGACTCCATTTGGCCTTAATTAGTTTTCCAATTTGGAAAATGATATCCGTTGATAACTTTGCAGATACAGACAGCATTTAAGTACCAAAACACAACAAAGTCACTTATTTGGGACCTGAGCCAAGGAACAGATGCTGAAAGAATAAACCTCTTTTCAGTAGGATACTAATAAGGCTACCCAGACAAGAAAGGCCTGACGCATGCACCAACCACAATTACAAGGCTCTAAAGCTAGGGAGTGCCGTTTTCTTTCCTGCCATTAGAAGTAGCAATTGGGTTATAACAGAAAAGAAGGGATTTTTTGGGGTTTCAGGCGAGGCTCTTGAGTTGGCCTCTGGCTTCACATGCTTTTTTGGGACAATCTTAATGTTTTCACATGAATTTGCTCTTACAAAAAAAAAAATGATGCCCCTCTTCAGTCTTGTGTTGGAATTGTGATTCAAATGTTGCATCATGTTAGTTTAGGGCTGGGAGTCTAGATTCGTTCTATATGTGTAAGGACTGTAGTGTTTACTAGAGCACTGCGTATTTAAATTCTTAACAACTTCTTCTCAGATTTAATCTAGGTGGATTATCATGGTTGTTTGAAGGCTCTCCTACACACTAATTGTATAGTTTTCCCCATAAAAAGTACTATGAACATACAGAAAATCTTTAAACTTTAAACTATAAAAATATAATTGAACAAATTAGCAAAGTCTGTTTAAAATAAAGGACATTTGTCTCATACGAATAATAGCTTTTATACTACTCTCGATTTCTACCCTATTATCTTTCCTTTAACATGATCATATCAGCTGCTACCTTGTCAGGAAACACAGACTGAAAATAGGTGGATGTGATCATATCAGTAGCAAAGGTAAAATGACAGAGTTACTCAAAGACAATGGATAACATCTGGTCTCTCGTCTCTTTTCTGGGATTAGGCATCTCCCAATCAACAGGTGCTGTGGTATCATCTTACCAGTGTGTCAAAACAGGCCCAGAGAACAAGTCAGAATTGCTGACCTCAGACAACCTAACTGACCCCTTCCAGCAGGGAAACGAGATCCCCAAAAATATAACCTAACCTGAACTCATTTTATGCAAGTAATTGCTAATATCCAGTTTCCAACAGAACTACTCAACCTCATCATGGAAAAATCAGAAGATGAATGTGAGGGATCAGTTTAGGTGTTTAGACTGAGAAAACAGTGTAAAGCATAAAAACATATCATGGAAGATTCATTAATTCAAAATAAACACTAGTCTCCACAGTGATATAAACCCAAGTTAAATTGACTGTAGAGCAGTAGCTCAAGATCTTATTAGAGACAATAGCCTGCTGTAGAGTAGTTCATTCCTTTAAAAAAAGTTCCCAGTGTTTACACAAAATTGTAAACATGGGTGATGTCTCAGCAGAATGGTTTATCTTTTGTGGATCATTACCAGAGCTCCACACAGGATGCTGGAAATTTAAGGTAGGTCAGCAATACCCAGCAGCAGACTGCATCCAAACACAGAGTTTCTGAAGCTCTGCCATTACCACAAGATGCCATAAGGTATCTAAATAGTTTTACACAGCATGGTTAACTCTAAAGGTGTTTCAGACAGATATTTAATAGTGCACTCATTTTTTAAACATTATACTTTGTGATTATGGGGTTCATTAATGTTCCCTTATGTCTCTCTTTCAAAGCACCTATGTGTCATTTTCTACAGAACCTGTACATATCACGGTATCTTGAAAACTCTTCACTGACAAATGTGAAACAAATGTGGCTGCAAAGGTAAAATAAGTTTAATTTAATTAATTTGCGTGTTTTTAAGGAATCCACTGAATCAAGCTCAATCAATCAATCATCCACTGAATCAAGTGTTGATTGAAAGGAGACTGAAATATTTAAAGTAGATTTCTCACTCTTCACTCAGGTTTATTTCAAAAACAACCTAACACATCTGTCTGAGAAACAATTCATTCCTCTTTGAGTGCCAATGTCACATTCACAATGTCGAGACTACTACTAGCTGCAATTAAAATTGTCAGAGTTTCAGCAAAAACAGCAAAACTTAAAATCAATAGAAACTGTTTGCATTAATCTGTGCTTTCTTTACGTGATTTCTGTATCAAGCTGAAAATCCGCACTATTACGTTGGGCTGCATCTCTGTCCAGTTTCATACTGTATCTTCAAAGCATGCAGAGCCAGAGGAAGAAAAAAAGACTCCAAGAAAGGGGCAAACTGGCCAAAGAGTGGGTAACAGGCACTTTTATTTGCCTCTGCTCTAGAGGTAAAAACATAGTAAAGGGCACTCAAAAAAAGGAACCTACTGGAACCAAGGACACTGAGCCGCATGTAGTATTTTGGAAAAATAAAAATGTCCATCATAACTAGAAATTTTAATATAGCTTACAAAGAAGGTACAGTAAACCTCAGAAACTTGTTTACAGTTTTGAACTTAAATTTAATAATCAGGCATTGAATGGGATTAATATGGAAGGGTTCTGTATTTCTTGCTAGCATGTCAGCCATAGCAATGACTTAAAATGGAACTGGAAATGTATTACACATGGTTAAGTGCTTCGGTACCTCTGTTGCCCCTTGTACATCCACCTATTCCTGTTCACATTGAGCTTTGGCACCTCAACATTATCACATTAAACTCTGCTTTTGCATGTATGGTTCTGGGATTGTTTTTGGAAGAGGATGGAGAGATAAACATGTTCGACCTGGTTTATTTTCTATTTGATTTATGTTATTTGCTACAGAGCATTAGTGTTTAAGTGAAGCTTTACAAATGATAAATTCAGCTTCATTCTTAGGAAACTTTGTTCTCTTGACTCTTACATATAACAATAGGCAATAAGATGTGATTGTTATTGGAGCGCTCAGATTACAGTCACGTGTTTGGCCCGAATGGAGCTAAATGCTTACACGTGTCCAACTCTCTTTTCCAAGACATACAAACATTAAATCTGACCAAACCTACCACTAACACATAACTAGTTCTCAACTGCCAGGACACACTACATCTATAAAGAGGAAGCAAAAAGGAAGGCCATATGTTATTTAGAGTTTTTGTTGCCTCTGCTAAAAATACTGGTTCTATTTCAGAAACAGAAATATGCTGGAGATGACTTTAAACTTGGCAGTTATTACTAGCTTAGCGTGCCTGTTACAATTGCTAGATAGATAATTGTCACTTGTGCGGCAAGTTGTTGTCGCAGATTGTGTTACTGTTTCACATCTCTGGGGTTCTGGGGTCACGTATGGCCTGGGGTACCTTCTGTGTGGTCTGGATGGTCTCTGGACAGCCATGGGTACTCCAGTTTCCGCTCACAGTCCTAAGACACACTGTCCCGGTTTTAAGTGGTATCTCTAACATCTTCCACCTCCACCTATGTGTGTGTTCGTACCCTGAAACAGACTGACACCCCATCCAGGATGTATCCTGCCTTGAGTCCATTATCTACTGGGTTTAGCTCCAGATCACCACAACCCTGTACTGGACTAAGCCGCTACTGATAAAAGATTAATAGTTTACACTTTACAGTTTAATACATAAGTAAAAAAGCAGTCAGTACCCACATTTTGTGGAACTTGGCTTCAAAGATTCAACTTGAAAACAAAAAACGAGGATTTTGAATCATGGTTGCAGTGTGTAGATAACAAATATCAAAAGTACATTAAATACTTTCATGAAAGGACTGCACGCAAATGTGCTTCCTTGTTAAATTGTGGATTAGCAAACAATTGCTTACTTCTCTGCCAAATGCAAACTTGTAGCCAGGGCCTTGAGATTGATTGAGATTTTTTTCACATAACATTCCTTTAAACCTATCTCTGTCTAAACAGATACACTGTTTTTTGCTTAACATCTCAACATCGACAGTTTTACCTCTCCAATTGCTCAAGTCAATTTACTGATCTTGGATCTCATTTAACACACATTTAAGTCCTATCATTTACAGATATGTGCATGATTAGTTTTGGTAGTTATTGACATAGATATCCTGACAATATATTTTCGACAGATTGGCAATGCATGCAGTTACCAATAATCCTAAGTACAGTATTTGAAATAAAAATCAATAATAATAGAAACTTTGAATGTTCAAGAGGGTTATGAGAGTGAAGGCACAATAACCCTAAAATGCATTTTAAGGGGGAAATGTCATCTTAAAATAAAAACCAAAAATGCAAAACACTAAGCATAAATTGAGGTTCTGGGCACGCCTCTGCAGATCGCAGTCTTACCTGTCCATAGTCTGTGGTGAACACCACGACTCCGCCCGAGCAGGAGGACACAGTGCAGGGAAGATGCTGGTCATTCTCTCTTAACCACACTCTGGCTCCCTGCAAGACAAAGGCCATGGTGTTCAAGTCACATGACCTTCCAGTCGCTCAGCCGTAAGAAGCTTCAGAGCTGCACAGCGGATATGTTCGGAGTTATAACACTGCGGTACTAACGCCCAAGGTGTGTGAACCAGTATCTGTTTTATACAAAATGCAAAAATAAATCCTCTTTGTCATCATTCAAAAATGAAATGCCTAATTTGAATGTAGATTTTGTTATAATTGTGGAGCCTCTTAAAAAAGAGGCTTAATCAAAATGGCATCAAGTTCCCAGCTTAGCTGGTTGAATATGACTTTGACTAAAACAGTTGTATCATCATCTACAGTGGTAAAAAAAAACTTAAGTAAATGAAAAGAGGAAACAAACCAAAACATTAATACATCTTTAAAGAATGACTATATATTACAATATGCAAAGTAGACAATAAAAGCTACTGATAAACCTCTTGCATACAGAGTGTGATATACTTACATATAAAACATTTATCTTTTAAAACCATTAGAACTGGACCAGTGACGATTACTCATTACTGGTCAACATTTAACATTTGCTGGAGCTTTTCATCTGACTTCTGCTTCAGAAAGCTACAAGGAAGATTTTTAAAGCCTATTTCTACATGACCTAAGAATAGTCGTTAATACATGCATTTTTGCTTATGGATAAGATTACAAAAATATGAAGCAGTGCTCAAAAGCAAACAACCATATGAATACAGAAAAGACGACAATGAGAGAAAGCCATTTGGCACTTCTGGCTTGCTTGACTGTTAGTAGCTCACTAATTCAAGGATCTCATCCTTGCTTTTCTTGAAAGCACCCAGGGAATCCATAACACAGCTACGTAGCTTGTTCCAGACAGAGACTGAGTGAGACTTTTTGCATATAAAAATCACATCCTGTTCTTGGGTTTAAAATTACGTCCTCTAGTTTTAATGTTGACTCAGTGATTTTAGTCTGTGAAAGTAGGACTTTCCTCCAAACCTGAAAACGTAGAAGATTTTTATATCAGGATAAAACGTGATCAAAAAAGCACAGGATATTCCAAACAAAGTCTTACTAAGGGGGTCCATAAAAATATGCAAAATTAATTAACAACAAAAACAACATAATAAAAGTTAAATATTCAATTCAAAATTTACTATTATCGTTGCCTCTCATCTGTACTCATACTTTGAATGTGTCCCTCTGCTGTAAAATGAAACATTTCATTTTACACTTACTGACACACAACAGGCACACTGCAAATTAAATGGAAAAACACTGGAGAAGCAAAAACAAAGCACAAGGATTCTCAGGATAAGAATCCTATGCAGATACAAGTAGAAGCTATACAAATGAACAGCCTCTCTGGGGGATCTAAATATCACAAATATGATGCTAAATACATACAATTTGGATTTTCTTGCGTAAAGTCAATATGATCTTGATTATCCAGACTACACACCATGCTTCCAAAGGCTATCAGCTGAGTCTCTCAAACCACCTGTGTTAAAATGGCACTTACACCAAAAAACATGTGGACAAAGGTGGAAAACTTAACAACGTTTTATAAAGAACGGCATATCAATCGATAATGAAAGTACATACGTTGAAGATATGTTGAAGCAGAAACTTCCATTTCCAGAGGGGAGCTTAAAAGCACCATTCCTAACATTGATTAGTATTGTCTGCCCATAAATCTGCCGACAACTGGGGAGGAATTAGTTTTGACTGCAACTGTCAGATATTGTTTGAGAAATGCTCAGGTGTGAAAGCATCTGGATATATTAAAGCAGAGCTGTCCTATAAAACTGTGTGTCAAAAGATATTTCACACATGAGAGGATGCGAGCTCGCCCATACTTTGCTTCACGGCTTTAGAAAAGGTACAGTACATTACAACAGTACAGGACTATATTCCACAAATTTCTTTTCTGCAAACAATTACTAGGAAAAACAATCGCTGGGACGGAAAAACTCTGTGCAGTAGGTGAATACATTCAAATAAAGTCCATAGATCGTTTTCTAATTATCTTGGCTTCGACCAGGAAATGAATGGTGTTGCAGGAAGTGATAAGAAGCCAAGGCTGAAATACAGAAAGTCTACTGCTCTTTGCAATGGGATGGGTGCAAGTCACAATCACCTACTACTCCACTCTGTGCGATGGCTCTCAAAGTCAGCAGAGATGCAACAAGTGCTTGAACTTGGATGTGAGCCGAGATCGTTTTTATGAGCAGAGAACAGGAACCTCACACATCGTTTTGAAAATCCTGTGTCGATTCTGAACTTACTTGTCGGATATATTGGGATACCAAAAGGCTCGGGATCTAAGCACATGAGGCTAAGGAGGATCTGGATTTCTTCCAAATGTGCAGTTTTCACTAGTACAATTTGTCTTTCAGGATGCTCCACATGATGCACAAGCCGCAAATCACAGGCATTTTTGAGCTGGATATTATTTTCTGTATTTTTAATACAGGAAAAACAAACAGGGCAGTGATGCAAAAAAATTTTTTTAAATCTTTTTGGGGTTGAGAAACAACATTCTCTAAGGTTTCTTATACATTGCTTTCATCCTACCTGTATACATTTTACAGGTCCCAGTTACATTAATGGCTCCCACCCCACCTCAGCCCAGCAGATTGTTAATCACCGAGCAAACTGTCTCACTTAGCAAAACAGAATTCCTGATCACCAAACCAGAATCATTTCCAGAGATGAATCTGTCTCTAATTCTTCTATATTTCTGAACTGACAGTCAACATACAGTAACTTTGAAAAATACATTAATTTAAGATTTATGATGCCTAACTATGGCTGGTAGTCACTGCCATGCCAACTCGGAAGTGTACAGCGTCTTTAGGGTAATGACTCACAATACATGGAAAGAAACCAAACCAAATGGGTTTACTTTACTGGAAAATGCCTGCTTAAGTTCTCAGAATGCTATTAAAGCTTTGTTATACAAAATTAAACAAGATAAGAGTTGTCAGTTTCAGGATGATGGTTTCTGCTCAGCCAAATTCCACAAAAAGCAACATTTTGATGACCGATACAATAGAAAGCTGGAAAGCCTTTTAAACCATGTAACTCAGGACGCCTTTTTTGGATAAAAAACATCAGCCAAATTAATTAAATTTAACAATAATACTATGGTTGAGGCCGTGATTCTTAAAGAGAATACCCAACGGAGGTAAAAAGCTTGTTTATTTTTTTATTTGTTGTTGACAAAATAACTGTAAAATGTTATGCCATCTTCACAAAGGTTTTTCATTCAAATTCTTTCAAAGTAAGTGTGGGTCCAGTATCTTCCCATATTCATGAATGTTCTATTTCCCAGAATGCACATGGAATTTGACTGCCATCCTAATTTGTCTCTTTTGGTCGTTTCTGAATAGCTGTTTTTTTTTTGTAGTTACAGAACATGCTGAGTGAAATAACACTCAGATCAGTTTTGTGAAATTACAGAGGAATGTTACTGAAAGGGGTTTGTCATGCATGCGCGGTACTACAGTTTCTTAAATGTCGAAACCACATGTGCTAAAGACTATGCTCAATTTGTGTCAATGACCCCTTAATGTAAAATCCATATGTTATAGCAGTGTATTTTCCTTAAAAAATGGATTAGTAACCTTTGACTTCCTCTGACTGGGCTACTAACCTCTGAACCCCAAAGAGCAACGGACAACCAGACTAAATGTTTACCAACTGCAGTACATTCTGAGGAACTAGTGAAACATTTGCAAGAAAAAGAGTCCTGTGAAGAGGCCGACATTTTTGGTCTTACAAGCTAATCAATAAAACATCGACTTGTTGTTCTGAATCACATAAGATAACACTTCTAATGTCACACACACTGCGATAGCCTTTACATGTGTAGTTTTATGTTTTTCATTAAACAGATATATGTAGTTCAAACCCAGAAACGAATATTCAGATTTTAACTAAATCTTGTACCATTGCTTAAGACTTGACTTCGAACTTTGTTCAGATGATGCTTCAAGCCCATTTCCAAAATGCGATATACTGTACATTGCAGTCCGTATGTATTTGGACAGTGACACACTTTTTGTTGTTTTGGCTCTGTACTCCAGCACATTGGATTTGAAATGAAACAATGACCATGAGGTTAAAGTGCAGAATGTCAGCTTTAACTCGAGGGTATTTACGTCTATATTGGGTGAACCACATAGGAATCACAGCCTCACAGTCATTGTTTTATTTCAATAAAACTCCAACGTGCTGGAGTACAGAGCCAAAACAGCACATATTGTGTCACTGTCCAAATACTTATGGACTGCACTATATGCATAATGAAAAATTTCAACTGAAAAATGTAATTTCTATGAATATGACACTGTACATGTTGCAGCACATACATTTTACAGAAGATTACATTCCCCACGTGGGTGGTGCTACGTGCTGAGCATCAAAAGGAACCTATCACTTAAAAATGCAACAAACACACAAAGTTATTACCAGGGAAATCATCATTTACGTAGCAGGTGCATTAACATTTTATAAGACAGACAAGATACAAGTAAACTGATTATACTGATAAATATTTGTCATGTCAGGGCTGATTAACAGGGGAACGCAGATGATATATGTGTGGGATTCAGTCCTATTCCTTTTGTAAAGCCTGAATAATGACGTGGCTGTTTACTGGTTCCTGAGTTCTAGGTGTCATACATGATCCAAACTCACCCTACAAATATTTAGTTGGACTCTAAAGTCTGGCGAGTAGAAAAACCACAAACTAACTGTCACATTCTTGTTTCAATTGCAAGAATCTCGCTGTTACACAACTAGCATATACTGTACGTTATCTGCTGGATTGTTGTCATGCGAAACCTGTATAAGGGCCAAAAAATTTAGGTCGGAAGATTTGATCAATGTATCACTGTGCAGTCAGGCTTCCATCCTGTTGATGTGTCTATCAGAGGACGGTCCCGTGACTCGTCATCTCCTATATCTTGGTCTACCATTGGCAGACTGTGTCTAGATGTAATGTCTTGCCAGGTAGTGCAACAACGTGCCTTAATACAGCCCCCAGTATACCTTTAGCATGAAGGGGTTTTTCTTTTGGTCAATACAGGACTCAGGCTCACATCAATCACATCTCTGCAAGTGGAATTCTGTAGCTGCCATACAAGTCCTGCCCTGACCATCACAGCTGGACCTCCCCACAGATCTTGGCTGTTTGTAATGACTCGAGGACAACCAGACTGAGGCCTCTTATTGATGATCTATGGCTTGGTGGAATGCCTTGCCTGGTTAAAAACACCCGGCTGTGAAAATTCCAGCCCAAGAAAGACACTGCGCAGGCTTATCCCAGCCACCAACACACTGACGGCTTGAAGGTGTTCTCTGGATAAGCAGAGCATATCGGTTCCATTCTGTGTTTGTTTTTCTTGGTTTACGCCATGCTTGACATTCAACAGGGCAAGTCACCTGAGACCAATTAAGTCACGTCAAAGTCATTTGTGTGGATCACCGTCGTGAAATCAGGAAACCAAAGTGACATAAAAAGATCTTCATCGTCATCCCAGTTTTGTATACTGGCCAGCAGCCATATCACCCTGCAACTCACAACTGGCAACCCACTGAAGCTAAGCAGGTGTGAGCCTGGTCAGTACCTGGATGGGAGACCTCCTGGGAAAAACGAAGGTTGCTGCTGGAAGAGGTGTTAGTGGGGCCAGCAGGGGGTGCTCACCCTGCAGTCCATGTGGGTCCTAATGCCCCAGTATAGTGACGGGGACACTATACTGTAAACAGGTGTCGTCCTTCGGATGAGACGTAAAACCGAGGTCCTGACTCTCTGTGGTCATTAAAAACCCCAGGGTGTTTCTCGAAAAGAGTAGGGGTGTAACCCCGGCATCCTGGCCAAATTTCCCCATCGGCTGTTATCAATCATGGCCTCCTAACAATCCCCCTCTGTGAATTGGCTTCATTTACTCTGCTCTCCTCCCCACTGATAGCTGATGTGTGGTGAGCGTTCTGGCGCACTATGGCTGCCGTCGCATCATCCAGGTGGATGCTGCACATTGGTGGTGGCGGAGGGGAGTCCCCATTACCTGTAAAGCGCTTTGAGTGGAGTGTCCAGAAAAAGCGCTATATAAGTGTAAGCAATTATTATTATTATTATTATTATACTATAAAACCTATCCTCTAAACGCACACATACATTTAAGTTCCTCCTGATGATCACATCACTCAATACATAAAGGCAATCATTCAAAAACTCAAAAAGGTAAGCTTTATGGCTGAATCCCACAAAATAAGACAAATGCTGCTCTTTTACATTCTCAGAGGTCAATTATACCGATGTACCTCTGAACCCAACCAAAAGATCACAGGCTACAGTGCGCCTTTGTGTTCAACACGTGTGCTCAGCTTTCCACAGGAGATGTAAGAAGAAAATATAGTGATGGATCTTGTTGTCAACATAATTTACTCCATGGCCTTCTCTTGCTAGATAGATCTAACACTTCCGAACCACCTCAGGCAGCTGGGGCCCAAGTGGCACTGTTGCTCTGAGGCATACACCATTAAATGACATCCTTTGTGTTGTGCTATTAGGCATATTAACAGACTCCCTCTCCCCCTCCTTGTCGTGTGTCAGCAGTCACCCCTCCCCGGCCCCAGTTAAAACGCCCAGCAGGAGCACACTGCCGCATTGTTCATCACTAATCCCTGCAAACTCCAACAAACTCAAACATCGCCTGCTATTGACACACGAAAGGAAAGCAAGCAGAGCTGACACCTGCACCTGCAAGACCTCTTGTCCATTCAGTAATTAAAAGGCAGCTGTTGCCATAAGTCCAACACCAGAGCATACTATCCCCCAATCTGTAATGGGTACGCATAGTCGTCCATGAGTTACTGCACAAAATGCACGGAGGTTCGTAAGGAAGAAAGTTATAAGGAAAGGTTGCATATCTTAAGGTTTTTTTTTCTTCTCGCCTGCACTAGAGGTTGGAGCTCTTGATTACAGTCACTTTTTGTAAAACACTTCATTGTCAAATAGAACTGATAATATATGCTAAAATATACATGTATGTTTTTAAATATTACTCGACACGTTTTTCATCAGCAAAGAACCACAGTCTAGCAGCACTGAACTGAACCGTACTAGTAAAAAACGCTGCATTTAAATAGAAGATGTTAAATGTGGTTGTGATCCACTGACTGAAGACACCTATAAAATCTACAACATTGTGCCTCTTCAGTACCAGGGCTGGAGACCACTGGTGTAGGGGCTTCAGGACAGGTTTACCTCATGTCATTACCTGACATGTACTGACTGATGTTGCAATGCGATTACTATACTGTATATGTGGCGTTATTCATTTGATGATGTAAACCTTCTGTTTCACTTCTCTTGAGGAGAAGAAGCAATGATTGTGTTACATATGTGTTAAATTTAGATACCTAGCAAAGCACTTCCGCCAGAAAAAAATTGGATTTCATGGAAAGAGATGACACTATGAAATAAGTCAGCAGTGCTCCAGACAAAGCATATGCTACACTAGTAATCTTACAGCTTCCTACTTAAGAAATGCATTTCAATGTGTATTGAAATGGAATATGAATTGACATTTAAAACTGCACTATATTATACACTACAGAAAGAGAGGAACAGTGCGCCCCATGCTATAGAGAATGTATACTATGAGAGAAGAGCATGATTGGTATATCTCTTTGGTATATTACATTGTCTACATTGAGATCCAGCTAATGCCCTATTAACCCTTAAGTGAACAGAAGAGGTCTATTTGAAAACGTGGCATACCTAAAGGCATATAGCCCATTCTTTTTATACTTTCAGACTACAGGCTTACACCTCATAACTTACCTGCCTGCTTCCTGCTTTTCTTTCGTGCATAATGGCAAATTAGTTTGTGATCAAACAGACCCCACCTCACTAGTTAAAGGTTAAGTACACACTTACAGTCCCTCTAAAATGTACACAATTCTTATTGAGGATTGGATGGAAAAGCAAAAAAAAAATCCAGAGTCTAACTGCTTTAGTTCTCTTTCTTTTCAGTTAGGTACACAAAGTGAATTATAGTGTGTGTTTAAAAAAAACACTTCCCTCCACATTCTAGATGACACAACTGCAGTAAAGGTGATTAATGAATTTAACACCTGTTGTATAACTGAGATAGAAGTGTATGTGTTTCTTGTCTACTTGTCTAAGCAAATGTTGAGCTTGCAAAATCATAGCAGCAGTGTTAAGTTTCTTTTGGGAAAAAATAGATAAAGATACAAAAAGATAAGACTTTATACTGTATAATAGTATTTTTAAATTTTATATTAAATTTACTATAAGACTATATCAAATTTAATATTTAAGAAATCACATGCATAGGCAAGGAATTCTGAGCTACTAGAAAAGTCAACTACAACACAATTCTACAATGATTTTCTTATTTATGAAAGGGTGAGGTATTCACCTCCACATGTCCTTGTTAGCAAAACTATGAAGGTTAGTTCTTTAAAGTCCACATAGTCCACTCAACTCACAATCAGAGAAAAAAAGGCAACAGCATAAAATTAGAGGCAAGCTGTTTCTTAAGGCCAAATGTTTTGAAATACAAGTATGATGGACACCTCTGAAATACACCTCTCTTTTTTGTAAGAAAATAACACCGCGTAACATGTACTCTAAATATTCTTCACACCTTCTTCACACCTGAAGAAGCCTCCACGGCTGAAACGTTGCATTTTCTTTCTGTTCTTTTCAGCATGGAATAAACCCGTTACCTGTTCCTTTGCAGCCTATGCATGCTGACGCAGCAACCTACTTTAACACTAAATACAACTAACAATAACAATAAAATAACAATGAAAGTAGAAAAGAAATACCAGCTTTAGAAAGTTTATGCTTTTTTATCATAAGGGATTAATTAGCGAAATGAAAAAAAAAACTGAGCACCTGTTAGTAAAGCCGGTTTGGGGTCAAAGTGCGGTTTTTGAATTGGTAGAGAAAGTGAACCAGTTGCACATTAACCTTGAAGCTACAGCCAGCTCAGGTCAAGCACAAAGCAGAATACGTGTAGGAACAAAAAGTGTATTTGCATTTTCAACACTGCTCCAGCAAGGTGAGTGACAACTCTGGGGATGTCACCTGTTATGTCTCTGTTACTACAGCTGATAAATTTATTTAGAAAAGAATTTCAGCTTTCTATGCTCAGTGAAACACAGATTGCTTTAGCAGCAACAGACTTCTCCACAATGAACATATCATTCATTATCATTATTTTTTGTGGTCTATGGAGAAGGAACAGCACCCTCTCCATATCCCAGAATATAAAAAAGCTAATGATATGGTAAAATGTTACTGTAGCCCTGCACTCAAACTCACACTTCAAGTTAGCATTTTTTTTCTTTAGTGCGAGAGGCATTCAAATAGGCTATACAGAAGTATCACTTTAATTTTCCAAGGAAAATATGTATCTTGAAGGACTATATAATTATTCCAAGTCACACTTTGTTCAAAACAATAACAACCGAAAGAGGAAAGATAAAACAAGTCATTTTGCAGTGTTGTAAACTGAACTTTAAGCCGGAGAGATTTTAGAAAACAAGTGTTACACAAGATTCAGTTTAAAAGGCTATAAGCAGAAATATTCCTGGAAGATGACAGATCAGATTCTTCAGCATTAATGCTAATAGATAATAGTTCAAGCTGTCCTGGATGACAAACAGACCTGTTGCTTTGCGCACATTATTTACAGAATAACAGAAATGCTTGGTCAGTTACAAAGGTAACCGACATAGGTCACTGCAGTGACTGTCAGTGTACACATGATGTTGTAAGTACTGAATGTATGGGCTTGATCCTTTATAACCTGTCCGCCCTCAAGTCGTAACCTGTTTCTCATTCAGCAGGTTAACACACACACCAGACCAGTGTTTCTGGCTGCACACGTAAGTTCTTTTTTTTTCAGTTGCGGTGTTCAAACACAAAACATTATAATGTTGTTAGACAGCTCCAGACTTTGGGTTTGTGTGTTATTTCCATAATGATCATCAACAGTAGCTGTTATCTAAACTCTTGATGAACTGTAACTAAAAGTTAATTTAGCATGAAATTCAAAGCAAAAGAAATTAAAACACAAAAATTTATAATTAATAAAAAATTGAAGACTTTAATGACTTTCAATATTGTATTATAATACATGCAACATCTGTCAAAAACAGGCCCATGTATTTCTGAATGGGTGATTTTCAAATGCATTCATACCTTTGCAATAAGTATTTTAAGGACTATGTTTTGGATTTGAGTTGAGAAAGCTTTTGGTCTCTTCTAATAGGTTATTAAAATTCACATGATATTTCACCACTTCTCCATGCAGAACTTTAGTTTCCACAACCAGCACTTGTGAGCAGCTTTCTATAATCCAAATAGTAACCATGTTTCACCAGGGTGCAATGCTGACCAATCAAGAACACTGATTTTTAAGCTTTGTTAATGTTTTGGTCATTGAATTTGATGCTTACTTCTGTATTGCTCTTATTATTTAAGCACATTTGTGACCAAGATATTTTGGCAACAATATCCTTGAAAAACATTCTAACTCAAGATACAGTACACTTTACACATAGGAAGGGAAGCCCATCATCCACTATTAAACACACAGTAACCACAAAGGTGATGCACAGCAGTTGTTCCAGCAAGCTCACAACACAGCGGTTCAAGCATAGAAGAGTAACTGCTTCACCAGTAGAATAAAAGGAACATTTGAGCTAGTCCGGATTATTCAAGATCAGGAGAATTTAGCCAGGGCACCAAGTTAACACCACTTATTTTTTGAAGTATCGAAAGGGTTTTAATGACCAAGTAGTCAGGGCCTTAGCTTAAAGTCTCATTCAAAGGATCACACCTCCTCCAGCATTGAGTCATCACACTGGGACACTGAACCAGTTTTACTTAGAAGTCTTGATCCCAGTACTGATCGGGCCCATCCTTGTTTGCTGAGCTTCAGAAATCTGATGTGGTCAGTTAACACCGCTGTTGTTTAAAGAAGCTCCTAATTTTACATACACTACAGTAAGAATGGTCCTCTTTAGCACATTGTGACACAAAGCCAGGTAAAAAGCTGGAAAACCATCCTTTCTGTAAAATATTCACCACACACCAATCACTGGAATAGATATTTAAAGATTTGATTATGAACAAATTGATAATACATGTTCTCACTGGTGATTCCCCGGTTCTTCAAAATACAAGAATTGATGAACAGCTATAATTTGGTGTTTAAGTAAAACAGCTGCAAAGTTGTGGTAAAAAAAGGACTACTGTTATAGATTAAGATCTTTATACTTGCCTCATAATTTACAACCTCAGTCCAACCCCTTCGCAAATAAATAATTGAATTAAAAACTAATGCTTATAAATAATGTGCAAATATACGCTTCATGTCTTGTCTTCACTGCTAAAGTCCCTCATTGAGAAAGCCATGAAAAAATGACAAATCTGGGCTTTCAATGACTATATCACAAATGGGAGTTCTCTTATTATTTTTATTGGGCTATAACTTTGAGTGATATCATACTGAAAACATACAAACCTCAGATGTTTATAACTTTTTTTTTAAATCAGCTAAAAGCACACAGTTTCCTCTCAAGAGACAGGAATGGACAGTAATGTTCTTTACTAGGGTCATGACTTTAAACATCCACTGAAAACAGCCCTTCTCCACCCTCAAAAGCAGGAGCTGAAAAGAAATATATAAAACAGATCTTAAAGTATCTTCAGGTCAGTTAAACCCTGTGGCTATGAAACATTGGTGGTTCAGGATTATAAATCTACTGCTTTCATCACACGTTCTAAAGACAGGGTCTCCGTGCCCTTATAAACTACAGACAGGAGACAGGAAGTCTTTCAAGCATTTCTGTGGTTCAACATCAAACTGAACAAGACTTAAATTGTTTCACTTTTGAATGCAATATATTTGGACAGAGAATGAAAATGAATCCAAACCATCACACGGGTATGTCAAATCATTCACTTAATTGTTTTACATGGAATGGTAAAAATATATTTCATCATAAAAAATGGAAGGAAGAGATATTCTATACCTCCAATAAATAAAAATCATCGGCAGTATAATAAAGCACAGTGATACAAACCTATGGGTTTGTTTTATCTTGATTAAAATTGTTTTATAAAAGTTAATTAAAAATCAAATATAATCTAAATCTGGCCACTATTTCTCTCTATTTCAAAGATACTGTATTTCCACTGTATTTCAAATCCTCCCCACAACTTCAGTCTCCTGATCTTGTCTAAACACTGTCTGTTAACAAGCTATGCAACTTAAAAAAACAGCACATTGAATTCACTGCTATAAAACACAAAGGTATACAATGATATACAAAGATCTGGAAGTACAAGATGCTCACATTTGTAAAACACCTATGTTTGCATGGGAAAGAAAATACTGACTAAACAAGAGCAGAACTATTAATCTGGCAACAACACACTTGCAATTTGTCCGAATGACACAAGAAAGTCTCACCAGTAGGACAGAGCCTGAGCCCAGCACAAATCAGTAATAGGGAGTCCTGCAAAGGGATGTACTGAAAACCTTTTTTAGAGGTTTGACCGAGAATAACCATCATGTTAATGATCAGGCAGATCACCGCAAGGACGGTGTTAACTCACAAACCACTTTCTATACCGAAGCCCACAGTCGTTACACTGTAAAAAAAAGATGCCGTCCTTTGGATGAGATGTAAAACTGAGGTCCTGACTCTCTGTGGTCATTAAAAATCCCAGGGGGGTTACTAAAAAGAGTAGGAACTGGCCAAATTTACAATCATGGTCTCCTAATAATCCCCATCCCCAACCTTCATCACTCTGTTCTCCTCCTCCCTCCTCACTGATAGCTGATGTGGGGTGAGTGTTCTGGTGCACTATGGCTGCAGAGGGGAGTCCCCATTACCTGTAAAGTGCTTTGAGTGGAGGGTCCAGAAAAGCCCTATATAAGTGTAAGGAATTATTAGTATTAATTACTATACAAATGTTCCCCCTCTGATGAGTAGACTTCAAGGCCTTTATTCATAGGGCAGAATTTACAGTTGCTTCAAACACCAAATTCGACCTGCAGTGACCTCCTAGTAAATCCAAAACAGCATCATACATAAAAAAGTCAAAGTATCTGAACTTTGGAAGATGAATACTTGATCCTTCAACCCCAGTAAGGGTCCTCATTTGTTCACAGTATGTTTGTGTGGTACCAAAGAAATAAAAAATAAACCTTTTTATTAGACATTCATTATGGGCTTGGAAAGCAGAGGACAGATTTTGCTATACAAAGATATGGGGCACAAAATTATTTTCATTTTCACCCAGTTAATTTTTCAGCAAATAAACCACAAATACAGCTGCATTTCAGACAACACAACACGGCAAAAAGGCTTTAAAGCCAATAGAAGAAACCTTTTCTACTGCCAAAGTTAAGAAAATACATTAAAATGCAATAACATCCTCTTTGTTTGAAGCTAGAATCTAATATCCACATATCACCGATGTGTCAACAGGGTTTACAGTGTGGAAAAGGTTCCTTCCTCTTGTTCAAGGCCATGCTGACAAACTCTTTTGTGACGAGCATAACACTGCCTACAAAAAACAAAATCTGTTGATTTACGTATCCCTTTTCTTTTTAACATATCGCTAATCAGCAGCTTCCATGTAATATTCATCTTCATCCCTGTTGTCCTTGTTTAACATTTTCCTTTTTAGTAGTTGTAGCCTATAAGCCGAACACAGAATGCCTTTCAATATCAGGTCTTCTTCGTATTGGGTATCTGTTCTCGGGGACCGGGGAACATCATAAAACACAGTAGTTCAAGAGTTGTGAGATGTGAAGGTACTAAAACTATTCCCACAAATCTAATTCAGTTAAACACTGACAACGAACTTGAATAATACTGAAGAGGGAATGAACTGAACACTAATTATGCAATCAGTTATTTTCCATTTTATATTTATGCTGGATTTAGACTTAATTTAGGAGGATCTGGGAACTTTTCCTTTCACTTTCACAATAGCGTTTCCTGTCACTCGATGGCAAAAATTCCCAGTTAAATACATTATCATTCCATTTTGTGACACAATAAAATATAAAAAAGTCAGAGGGGGGTGAATACTTTTGATAGCCACTATAATTTCACAAAATAAATGCTAATATTACAAAACCTAAGAGTCAAGCTGAACATCTGGTAATGACATCAGCCACAGCCCCCAGATTCAAAGTGTTGGAGTGAGATAATAAGTTGGGGTGATGTCTCTCAGTCATCCTCAGTGGGACTAATTATTTGTATTTCTGGTTCACTGGAATTGGGACCATGGGTGGCTAATCTTTTTTGCAGCAGCATACCTTGGTGTACAAACTGGACAATTTCCAGTGTCTGTGGACTCTTTTTTCTTAGAAGTTGTGTGTTCCTCACAGCCGCACTTACTGAAAGATGGCCTTACTATATCCAATCCCATGCTATTAATAAGCTTTGCACACCTTCTCCCTGCAAAACGTACTGTAAAAATAAAAGTATTAGCTTGGCCTGGTATTGATACAGTAGGTATTCATTTTTCCATGTTTCACAGGGGGACACAGGCCACAATGTAAATTCAGTTTTAGAGTATGTCTATTTTCACCTCACAGTTAAAAAGTTCTTTTCAGCTACCAAATCCATGTTTGAAATCAAATATCCTCTACTTATTGGCTCAGTTTATACACAGAAATATATATAGACAGAGGGAAAAGAAGAAAGCTCTAGAGAAACGATTCAACACTTCTTTGTTGTCTAATTATAGTCTTTTCAATTTTCCTGATTTTCAGATTCTCCTTATAAAAATGTAATTATAGTTAAAGAAAGGCCTTAATTTAGTGCAATAATGGGAGACATTATATCCCAGCTACTCATATGACAGCACTCTATGTGGCTGATAGCACGCAATTCAACACAGTAGTTCCTAACTGTGTCTAAGTGCAGCTGTGGAGTTACCAGAGGAGGATTACAATGGTCAAAAGTAAATTGGAATATTTCACAGTTCACAGAGTACATTGTGAAAATTACAAATGACGTATGGCCTTCACAGCTTAGGAATTATTTAAATACAAAGGCCAAAAAGAAAAATTAAGTTATAAAACATTAAGAAGCAATAAAGTATGTAAAGGAGCAAGTCTAGAGTGGACGCTCAGGAAATTAAAAAAAAAATTGATCTTTAACAAAAGAAGAAGCCGATTAGCCTTTCCAGCTTTCCAATGTAAGATGAACCTCAGGATACATTAAAAAAATCATTACATGGCTTGTGAGTTCGGAGAATTCAGCTGTCTTACACGGTGTTCGGTGACGTCTGAGAACGAGTACTAACAGGTTATTATCACAGTGTTGAAATGTTCCATTTCACAAGTTCATTCAGACGTGTTCTCTGCACCTATTTCCCACTCACGTCACAATTGGCCTAAAGCCTGCTGTCAGTACTCCTCAAGTGTGAGCTTAATTAAATGGCATCACAGTGTTAGGAGTACATTTGGCATTTCACGACGGGGACTCAATCCCCCCCACTCATTCTCTCCCTGTAAGGACCGGCTGCTGGATTGGAGGTACTGTATGACACCACTAGGGCACGTCTTAAAGCTATGCATGCAAGTAGGAGAAATCTTTTACCGTGAAGCCCTGACATTCTCCCTCTTGGCTGGTTTTATGAGGAAATCTCCAACTGCCTTCAGGGGCTGACAAACGATTCCTCAGTTTGCATGTCTAATAATTCAGTTTTTGATTCTACTGGTGGTGACTGCATCGTAAAAAATCAGCCCCCATTTTTACACACCTTCTGTAAGGGGCTGAGGAACAAACTCCTGTCGGAAAGTAATCTGAGCCCTTCACACACTCTTATCAGAACACAGTTTACACGGCGGCTCTCTTATTAATGCAGGAAAGGCCTATCAAGTTAACACTTGTGTGGAACCTTTAAAGTCTGGAAAATCCCTCTACACACCGCTTGACTTTTCTTGACATTTCTGGGGGTTTAACTGCTAAAGTAATCCACTTTAAAGTTGATCTGTAGAAAAGACCTTCTGTTAGATCTCCTTCCCCTCATCAAACCACTTATGCCCCTGAAGGGCTACATTATTCTGAAATTATTTTTAGTAATACAACTAAAGTATACTGAAGTATTTTTAGATATACCATCAAACTCATTGAATATATTCTCTTTTATAGGGCTGACTAAACCTGTTCACAGGCTTATTGTTGTGTATTAAAATGATGGTAATGTCAGGGGCAAGTAGAAGCAAGTTTTTACAGATTTCCTAATCTGACACGTATAGGAATTAAAGAGTGCAGCATTAGGAGAAGTGATGAGAAAAAAAGACTGAGGTTGGGTCATGAGGTTGTGGGCGGAGCAAAGGTTGTGGGCGGAGCAAAGGTTGTGGGCGGAGCAGTGGCACTTCGGCTACCCATCTGCACCTGTGGCTGGAAGGTTGCCGGTTCAAATCCCATGGCTGGCAGAGGAATCCTACTCTGTTGGGCAAGGCCCTTAACCCCAGCTGCTCCAGGGGCGCCGTAAAAATGGCTGACCCTGCGCTCTGACCCTAAGCTTCTCTCTCCCTGTCTGTGTGCCTGTGTGTGTCATGGAGGGCAAGCTGGGGTAAAGACAAATTCCTAATGCAAGAAATTGTATATGGCTAATAAAGTGATCTTATCTTATCTAAGCTACCTGACATTGGTTAAAAAACTGAAATTCCTTTGCTCAAACCAAAAGGCATGTACTTCACTATCTATATGGTCCATTGCCACCACAGTTAATCTACAATAGAAATCCAAGGCTTTTTAAGCAATGCCAACAAAGAAATCCTTCTTCTTTACATTGCATTGAGTAATTGGAGTGCTTATGATGATCTTCCATTGCTTCCCAGGTTGCAATGGTTCACCTGGAGTCATTTCAACAAAATCTGTTCATTCTTTGCTGTTTATGAAAGAGAAGAATGAGGAAGAGGGCCCCATACACCACCTGAGAACATTTAGCATTGCAGTTGGTTATCATCAGCAGCAAAGCAGATAATTTAGAAATGGGGTGAGACAAATCGCTCCACTTAAATCCAATGACTGGCTTTCCGCTGCAAAAACTGGAACCTCTACTGCAGTGGTGTAATTACATTCAAATTGATTATTAAAGACTAGATTTTCATAATAAAAGGGATATGATCCTTGTTATTATTCCTGCATTACCAAAAGTTTAAAAAAGGCCAGACAGCTGTCTGAATGTAATAGCTTTCAGCTGAAAACATTTTCCTGTGCAGCTGTGATATGCCTGCATGCCCAAAAGATTATATTTTTATAATTCAATTTAATGCCTTATGATTGGCCCTATGATGCTGACAAAACTTTCTGGCTTCTCTGCAATGTATATATCACACTTTTTAAATAGAAAGAGAAAAAAATGGCATAAAGAAAATATGGATTGCAGTGTGTCTTATTTGCTCGATCCAAGCCATTTTCAGTCTGATTTTACTCAGAGAATTTGAATGTATTAAAACCACATAATAACAAAAAGTTGATTCAGCCTGAATTCCAGGTGAGTTGTTGACAGAAACATAAAGACTAGCATGACTTTCAACATTGCATTTGCAATTAATTTCCATCAAAAACAATAAAATATACTTCGAAATGCACCTAATCAGTTCCTAAACTGCACATGAGGGATATACTGTATGAACACTCCTACTGAACTCTTCAGTAAAGCCTGTACTTGTGATCCAACTTTCCACAGCTAATATCATAAATGTTCTGCAAGAGACTGTGATGGCCAATCAAGCTAACTAAATTTTAAGCTCTCTTTATCTTTTGGTCATTGAGTTTCAGGCCAGTTCTGAGTCATTATCCTACAGTTAAATCTAACTAAAGTTAATATTCATTATAGAGAGCAATAGTTTTTAGCTTAATATTCTCATAAACTTTGGAGTCTATGAGTACCTCAATCCTAACTATCACACTAGACCCAAAACTGCAAACCAAACCAAACAGATAATATTTTTTTCAGCATAAGCTTTCTTTATTTTTCTGCTCTATGGCGTGACTGTTCAAAAAGCCCAATCTGTGTTTCACTCAACTGTATCATGTGGTCTATTTGACTCAGAACCACATGATATGATAAGTCAATTAATTGCAAATTCATGTCTTTTATTAATGTTGTTATGAAACAGACCACAATATCCTCAACCTGAGATGACACAATATTTCCAGGTCTTTCTTTAAGGTAAAGTCTATAAAGGATAAGTTTGGAGGCTAATTTAGAACACCGTTCAGAAAGAAAAACAGGGTTACTGGTAGTTTTATTCTTATAAATTTCATACACACCACAGAAGGGAAAGAAAGATTATCCTACTAACATCATTCAGTGTTCTTTTCTTCATTTATGCAATCTCCATTATGTCATTTGACAATATCAATGTTTTGGCTGTATTAAATATATCACTTTTATATACAGTATACTGTATATATCACTTTTATTTAACTGCCCTATAGGCCTACAGTTTAACTATATTTCACTATATTGCTTATGTGCAAAGATCTGTCCTAACTCTGGGGTGCTACATGCATAGAGTTTGTATTTTCTGTGTACCCTGTACTCTGTGTTCATGTGGGTTTTCTCCTGCAGTCCAAGGGCCTGTGATGGACTGACATCCCATCCAAGGTGTATCCTGCCTTACACCTGTTGCTTGCTGGGATAGCTCCCCCATGACACTGGATAAAGTGGTTAGAAAACAAACGGATGGATGTCAGTGCTATAATAAACTGACCAGACTAGCGAATAAGATAACATCCACACTAGGTGTCGCTCACAGAGTCACTAGACTGGCAGAACCGGATTCTCTTTTAGCTCTTTTTAGATTTAAGATCATCTGCCTACTCACCAGATAATTCAGGAGTGATTCCTTTCTGGCGTTTTTAATATAAAGATAAGTGCGCTATTTCACCATTATAGTAGTTCACAGGTGTTTGTTGGCCATTAGATAAAAAGGAATGAGAAACACCAAAAAAGGAGCAAAATCCCAGGACAATTTTAGGCTTTTACAGATACTTGTAGAAAGACCACAAGATTTTAAGAAATCAATAATCCATCCATCCTTTTTCGAACTTCTTAAATCCAATACAGGATCATGGGACCACTCAATAGCCATTACCCAAAAAACATAGAAGACCTATGAGGATCAATCTATTTTAAGAAAACAAATATTGTAAACATCATAGAAGGACACATAGACTAAATCCTATTTTTTTAAAACAAAAGTAGAAGATTCATATCTGACACTAGTTTGGTTTGAATGAGTAGCCACTGTCTTTTTTTCCTGCATTTTCACACCCAACAGCAGAAATGGAGGCTCAAGATGTCATATTTGATCTATCTTCACAATATGATAATTACATATTTACATTCATTCCGAGTTCAGTCTTCCAGGCATTGAAACAGTGAAGACCTTATCAAAGCCTTCACTTCTTTCACATTTTCCAGAAATAGCCACGTCTTTCAGACAAAAATGTTCTTCCATCTTTGAAACGCGTGCATGTTGTGCCCTTAAACAAAATACCTTACTGATCTGATTACGTCCTTTAGACTGTTAAAACAGCCGCTGCAGTTAACAAAACCACAACAAGCCCTTGAAAACAGCAAATGTTTGATGGCTACACTGTAGAATATTTTTTTCAAAATTCAAAGAACTGAGTACATAGAAGAATATGAAAAGACATTTTGTTTCATGAATAGGACTCTAAAATTATTGATTAATCTTGGTTATTGTAAATTTGACATTCCCAAGTTTTTATTATGCTCACAAAAGCATGAAAGCAGTTTAAATACCTCTTTCACAAACCCCTTTGAAAACCTGTGCCTTTGAAGCTTGAAAAAAAACCTGTGTAAAAAAGAAAATAAAAATGGTGGCATGCTATTTAATTTAATCCCCACATATTATGTTACTTCCATCTTCAAAAATATTTATAACGAGGCTCCTGTTTGGTTTAGCTTGTACCAATTAGCCATCATATAAAGGAGGTACTTGAGCCCAGCTTCTGGTTGACAACAAAAACAACTCAAAATGCCACAACTACAGGCTGTAATCTCGGACTTGCTTACAGGGCATATTTTTTTCAGAGTCATACACACAGCAGCACTGAGAGTTATATTTCATTTAAACTATGCCTTTTTGAGCTGTCACATGCCTACAATGTGACTCGATTAAAGGCAGAGAACATCAACAAAGAGAGCCATTATAGCTAGTGTATTCTGGCTTCAGTAAGATGGTTGAGTGGGCTGCAGTCCAGTTACTTACTGGTCAATAGTGCTTCTGCAACTTCTTAAACAAAATGTAGGTTTAATTAATCGTACATAGTGAGTTTAGCTTTCTGGGCCATCCACATGACACATTCCATTGATTTTTTCCCCCGATATTATAATATGTATTAAAACATTAATACAACAAATTGAAGCTGACAGAAGACAGAACAATAACAAAACAAATACGAAGTTTTGTCAAATCAATTTCAACTAATCGCATTCTGGAGCTTCAGATTTTAAACCAGAGAAGGGGAGACTTGTTTTTTTTTTTTTTCCTCATTTTAAGACACAACCGCAGCAAACTAAGAGAAGGTCTGTTTCTGAACAAGGTAGATGCTGCAGACCAAAGACCAAAGCTGTCGCACTTCACAGTCTCAATCTGAATAAAAGGTCTAAGGCAAATCAGATCTTGGAGATGATTTTTAACCCATTTCATTATATACTGCTTCACAATTTCAACTGTCCCAGCACCAGAAAAAAATCATTATCGATTTTAGTAAGCTACAGAAAATTATATAAACAGAAATAAATAAAACAGAAAATGTCTAATTAGATCCCTGCCACAGGATGCAAGATGTCCTAGGAACTCATCTTTTCTGGCATTTATTACTTCACCAGGAGCTCAAGCTATTGAATATTAACAAATGGGGTTTTACAAAACAAGAAAGTAATTAATTTAGGACATGTAAAACAGCAAGTGTTGAAATGCACATATGAAGAATAAAAACAACAACAGGAAAACTGTGACTTAAATTACACCACACCAAATATAATTGTGCCAGGTTTAAAGTGTTGAGAGACAGGCTGTTCAATGAACAGATCAAAAAGGTCATGGGTCCAGAGATAAAATCACTTTATTACCCTCATCTGTCATTTAATCTCTTTCTTTTCTTGTTACACAAAATATCCCCTTAAAATCTGTATTAGTTCTATGCAAAATAACTCCTGTCTTTATCAAATTACCATGCTGGATAATTTTCAGCATATGGGTTAAGGCTACAGACAAAAATAGTACTTCAGTTGCTTAAAAAGCTTAAATCTTTTTTCCTGATATTTCAGTGTTTGTTGCATATCCTGTTACCTGTGTCCGCATTTTTCTCTGCTGTGTTGTTTTGATAATTATCTGGTATGTGAACCAACTCTTCCAGTAATAAAATTCTTATTTAAGGGGCCACAACGCTCAGCTTAGCAGGTAAATAAATCTGGCATTGCACAAACTTTAGGAGACCACTTATGACACATAAGACACCTTAGGCAATGCTGTGTCCTCTTGTTCCGACGTGAATCTTAACTATGAAAACTATTTCTTGTATTTTCGCAACTAGGGAGCTAGCACTACAAAGAGTTGAAAAAGGAAAAAAGCAACAGTACTTCAAGAGAATACGAAAAAACTTGGATAGATATGATCTGCTCATTAAAATTTTGTTTAAAGGATTTTGTTCTGCTTTCATTTTTTTAAGGTTTCCCATTTCATTTTAAATGTTCTTGAGTAACCACTGTAACCTCACATTGAACCAAAACAGCCACAGACTAAGGACAAATGCATGTATTCGCCAAGGTATGTTTCTCATAAACAAACCCTTTTTGGGATTTTTGGGATTCTGAGACACAGACGGCCAAGTGCCACAAGGAGACAGATACAGCTCTCCACAAATACATGTCTCATCCATCCAATTCCAAAGCTGTTACACTGAAAAGCAAAGATCCTCTTGTTGTCTCCAATCCTACTGAATCCCAAAACAGCTCTGCCAGTTTTTTGTACAGTCTCTGAAGATGGCCAGTAGTGAGGTAGTGAATGAAATGGCCTCAATTCAAGACAGAGCTCTGCTGCCTGGAGCACATCCTGTGAAATAGTTACAGCTCCAAGCCAACACTGTGCAGCTTCTTAAAGCACAAGAACAACTTAATTTCAGACGGGACAGCGAAAGCTCCAAATGTGCCCTAACTCCAAAGATTCAGAACTACTTATTACGGTTGGATCATCAAGGGATGTCGGTCCATGCAAAACAAAAGTGTCTGGATAAGACTGACCTGTCCTCGAATATTACGGCTTTTATGGACGATGTTTATTTGGTTTTGTCTTAAGTCTTGATTTATTCATGTGCTGTGAAAGAATGATGTAACACTGCCACCCCTTCCCCCCTCACCACCCTGTCCTTCCTCACCCATTTCCTTGGCTACCTGACCTACTTTCAAATTTGAGGCTGTTTGTTCTCTCCTGGCTTCTTCTGCAGCCCTGCCATGTGGTGCCCAGCTGTGAATCCGCCGCGTGGCTAAAAGCAGTCAGAGCTGCGTGTGCAGCCAGCAGCACGAGAACAGAACCTCTTCTCCTGGCAGAGTCTTGTGGGATATATGTAAGAAACCTTGAAGAACGTTGGCTGTTTGAAGAACGAAGATGTGCCTGTTTTAGGTTGTAACCGCGTTTTTGTTGCCGTGTTGAAACAACGTTATTCCTGTCCTCTGCCTTCGCCTGTCATCAGCTTGAATGTGCTATCCGTTCCATCGCACGTGTTTTTCTCAAGGCAAACTGCGAAATACGTTGCCCTCCCAAGGTACGCCAACATTGTAAAGGTGGTGACAGATGTTCAGAATGTTAAAACAGTGCTTTCATTGAGCTGCACTGACATCAGTAACATAAAGGTCATTTAATGGAGCTTGAAAACTGCAAAAGAAGTCAAGAGCAACAATTTCATTACTTGAGGCAGAGCGTTACATCAGAGAGTTAACATGGAAATGCAGACACAAAAGCATTTCGTGTTCTGTGAAAAACTACCACCAAAGCACGAGATGCTTCAAAAGAATTTAATTTAGTGCAACCCTCCTTTAAAACGTCCATAATCCCTGGGCTAACTAAAGTTCTTATTTCATGTTTGACATCAAAAGATTCCTAATGAGCCCATTAAAATGGTCTGGTCAACTGCTTTTGCATCTTTAAGAAGTAAAGAAGGTTTTAGTGGGTACTAATAGATCCTGATCATGTCAACATGGTGAATGATAACCATTCTTCGGCTTCTGTCTCTTAATGTAATGGAAGTTTACGATTAAGAAAGAAAATCAATATATGCATTTTTGTACTCTGTGTCATTGCAGTGAGATCCCAAGAGAGGCAGTCTTGAGTCCCTGTAGAATAAGCTTCATTACACCACAGTCATTATATATTTAATGTACCTGAGGGATGGTAACAAATTGTCATTTGTAAATTTGTAACAGGATCCAGATTTTAAGTGCTTCTGTTTTGGCATTGATCATTAACTTTGACCAGTAATCACCACTTAAACACCTAGGCATTATTTTTCCTAATGCTTCCATCTATAGGTAAATAAGATGAGACCGCACCAGTGACAATAGAATTTAAATTTTCTCTGTCATCTTTTTAAAATCAAATAGTTTTTTATTAGATTCTGGATAGAAAAATACAGGAAATTTCATATTACCAATTTGGAGCTGCAGAAAGCACAAAAGCCAGTTTAATGCGAGACTTTTATAAAAGCCAACACTTACAGTGGATGCAAATCAACACAAGCTGAATGAAACAATTTCAAATTCATAAACTAGAAACATACATTAATGACTATGATGTATCTACATAAATAATAGTAAAAATGTAAAAAAAAACTAAAATTTGGATATATATATTAATAAGAGGTGATATCACTAAACCTCCAGCAGCATCTGACAAGAACTTGCAATTCTGCTCATTTTGAAGACAGAAACTGTCTATACACTATCGACACAAATTGAAAGAATATCATTTAACCAAAGCATGCAGTATCTCAAAGCGAGCTGTAAGCACTTTGGTGTACACCAAGAAACCAAGAAACACCAGAATATTAAATATTCTTTATTTTTACATATTTAATTGAAACAAATAAGCTGTAGAATATATTTTGTAACCTACTGGTCAAAGTCCAACATGTCTAATAATATATAACTAGTCCACAGGATGTATAGGTTCCTAAAAGAAATCACTTTCAAAGAGACACATTTGTTTTGTTTTGTATTTGTTTCGGAATTTTAAAGAAAAGCCTCTACAATGACTTAGGTCAGTTACAAATGAATGTTTGCAAACCTGTTCTATACTGAACACTTTGCAAACAAACACACCAGTAGATTTTAACTAGTTGAGTGGACAACCCTGCTGCTCTGTGAATAGAAGACTGAACTGAACAACAGTTGGAGACAGTTGGAGAGCAGACAATTCACTCTCTCAGCTTTTATGTATAATTTTCCATTCTAAAACAACACTTAAACAGATATGAAAGATGTCTGATAGGCTTGCATTGAAGAATTTGATTATCTGAGTGGTTGTCCCTATTAGAGATGAACCCTTGAAATAATAGTTTTGAAAATGACTACAACTTCAAACCAGGAGATACAACAATCAAGAGCCCAGACCCACAAAACGAGGATTGTGACAATGTATTACTAAATAAATCTGTACTGCCTGACAGTCTTTTGTGCTGCAGCTGCTGGAAAGGACAAAAACTGTTTGCAGAGTCCAAGTTCCTGTTTCAGAAAAACTGCTTCTTTTAAAATGTGGGTTTGGCCCAAACACTAAACACTAAAATCTAAACTCTAAGCACATTATTGAGACTAGAGCCCATCCTTTTCAACTTGTTACAGATTTGTCTGCTAATTCAAACTCCTGTCATCTGAAGAATTAATTCCTCTCACAAGCTGTATATGTGAATGAACAAATGAGCAACACAACTGTCATTGATTTCACACTATTTTGGCAGCTGAAGCCATTAGGAGAGGGTGGTTGGCGCTACTGTTAAGAAGTTCAAGACAACAGGCGACACTCATTGCATCTTATAGGGGTCTTATACATTGACGGTCACTTTAAAGAATTAAGACATCTGTATTTCAGAAAAGTTCATTTTGTTCCACAACTTTCTCTGTATGAACTGAATTCTGCAGACACAAAGATCATGAGCAAAACACACAAATCTACCTTGTTTATGGAGGTTAGATTTACCCTTTTTTTTACTATAAAAAAGGAAAGGATCTTTTCCAGATCTCTATTGAACAGACTCCAATGTTTCCAAGTGAGCAATTTACAAAACCCATCCTGGTTTTTAAGCAGCACCCGGCACTGAAGGGCCAGTAATCATTTCTAATTAGCGTCACCAGGTATTTCCGGATAGGTGGGGGTAGGTCAAGAGACTGTTATTCCAGCACAAAGCACCAATAGCAGAGCACAGCACTGCAATTTAAATAAATACAGGCAATTCAGTTAGGAGTGCTGACAGATAACAACAGCCTGTGTAACCAGGCAGGGTAAATGTGCGGTAGAAAAGAAAAAAAGAGTGTAAGCTGTAATGAGAAAGTATTTAATTCAGTGCTAAGTGTGAACCACAACTTGAAAAAAAAATACACACAAAGATTAGAAAGCACTATTGCAGGTCTTAACCTAAAACTTCCCAGGGTTTTATTTTGAGGTTACTAGTCTATACAAAGGTCACTTTTTTCTAGGGTTTTTTATGAAGTCTTACAAATATTTAAGATTTTTGTGTTTTCAGAAACCATTGCATAACGAATAGAGGGACCTTTCACACAGTTATTGCTAGGTTTACAACTAAATGAACAGCACCACTGCTGTCCTTAATAAAAATGTGTACCTTTGGAAATGTATACTATCATTTCTTCACAGATGGAGTAAGGTACTTCAATGCACACTTGAAGCTAAAAGCTAGCTAATCGTACCCGTCAATGGCTATGTGTATCATAACAAACGAAAGCT
Organism: Lepisosteus platostomus; assembly: GCF_059453375.1. NCBI lineage: Eukaryota > Metazoa > Chordata > Actinopteri > Semionotiformes > Lepisosteidae > Lepisosteus > Lepisosteus platostomus. The sequence goes on from NC_142618.1 coordinate 52,883,482, forward strand.
GATCGTGAAGAACATAGATGTTTTAAGGAATAAAACTGAAAGAGGCAAGAATTAGTATGTAAAACATATAACACGATTTTTTAAACAGAAGTTCACATCATACCCAACTTCCTACACTAGCGTTACCCTTTTCCTCAAAGACTAGCCCTTTGTTTTGCGATAGATTACAGAAACTTTAGAAAGGAGGGTGATATTTGAGACTACTGTATGACCACTTCGAGTTTTGGCAAGGGGTCTTGTCAGCTGTCAACCGGTTAGTTTTTCCAGATAATACTCAAGGCGGCAGTCAAGTTTTACCGTAGTTCACGCTGTTGCTTGGTGCTATTTATTTAACTGTTTATTGAAGGGATTATTTTAACATGACGACAAAAAGACGTATTTTTTAAAAAGCCAATTTTTATTAGTTTCTCAACCACACCCATCGCAAACTCAGTTTTCCATGGACAGCTTATTGCAGATCAAGCACTTATTGCCGAGGGCAAACCAGAGATGAGTCGAGTTTCAGGTGTGACTGGGAATCCAACAGTCACTTTCTCATGAAAATAATTTAAAAGGTATGACTAAGGTGTTGTTTTCAGTTCAAACATTGTGCAAGCCACTGTCACCGTCATAGTCTGATGACGTTTCTGTTCTTCACCTTACCTATCTTATTCACCTGTGACACATTCATCTTCATTTCAGATATTTTAAGGGATTTCCCTACATGATACTTGAACCAAAACAGTCCTACTGAGAGATCTGCTGTGCTCAAAACTTTTCATTTCTTCTATTGCCGGTTGATTAATCTACGTGCTATGAGTATATCAACATTAATGCAGTGCTGTAAATCACGAAAGTCCCAAAATGTTGGCCAATAATAAACTCGAAAAAAAGTACAGTATAAAGTTTGACGGTTCCAGAGACTTTCTGCTTAAACAATATCTTGCCAGAGGGGTTCATTTAAAAAAATAATAGACATTTGCACACACTATCTCGATTTCAAAGGTATTCCAGACATAGAAAATAATATATTCACTTCTAAACGCGTAATTAATATGATCATAATAAAGGTCTGTGCTCGGTAGTAAGTTCACATAAACTTCATGTTCTCTGTTTTTGCCTTATTAAATTATACCAAAGGAAGTACAGTAGGTGGGATTCCGTATGTCCAATTTAAAACTCTCTTCAGAAAAGCACTACCCCCAAGAATGCTTTTTCAGGTGTTTGTGTTTGACATGACTTTTACAGCCAAATTACGTTCCTCTGTCTGCATGGATTTTCCATTTTTATTAATCGTGTACCCCAGAGGAAGCGTGGAAAGGAATAGGCAGTTTAAGAAATGCCATATCTCTTGCCCTGCTCTGTAGCTATACCATCAGGATCTCGTCGAGTACGACTGCCTGAGTTCTTCAGTCTCCGGTTATATTTTTTTTCTGAGGGCTCAACATAGTTATTATACATAATTACACGTGTAAGCACAAGATAGAAGAGTAAATGAAACTCTTCTATCAAATTTCGCAGAACATTTATTCATGCAAATTATGATTAAATGCATGCATTTAGCTTGACACTACAGGAATGATTCGCCAAATATATAATCTCTGGATCACGGATAAACAAGTAACGAAAACTGTCCTTACCGCCAACATGCCACTCACCTCTGTAAAGAAATTATCCATACTTCTTTTCCTTAATTAATCCAGAGGATTACAGTCTGCACAATGTCCTGACGAACCATGTGCTACAGATGCAAGCACCTAAGACATGAATGAAGTGTTTCGCGTCTCAGATTTCAGATATCTCCAGTTAACAATATTCTTCAAGAGAAGAAAAAAAGTCAGAAACCCATCCACAGAGAATCCTTTGTTTCAGAGGTTACAAGAAATGCCATGTGTCCTTTTATTTGTTTTAAAAGTCGGATCGTTTATACGATCCCTTTACTAGTCAGCGAAATCTCACAGAGCGACTGGGCTTTAAGAGAGCAAAATGTTTTCCTATGACACTTCTGCCTCACAACACTAAACACATCCATACACAAATACTCGTATTTTGTAAAGTGGGCTAACTCTAGCCAGACTAGTGCATGTTAAAGCTCCACCCAGGACGATTTGAATGCTGAACTAATCTACCAGACGGCCCCCACTGGCTCCGCCTGTTAGAAGCAAAAGTGCGACTCAACTTTTGTCCCAACATAACCCAACCCAACTTCTTCCTGATCCCTTGCAACTATATATTGTATTTATCTTCTTATTGTAATTTGCCCCATGCCGTTGTATTATATATTTAAATCACGCATTCCCATAGTTATAGCCTACTAGTTTCTAAACGCTGAGATAATAAGAAAATGTTAAAAAAATCCCAGAGGTAGCTAATAATATTTCTTTACCTTACTATCTATGCTAGCAATTAAAGTTAGCAATAATAACAATGGGAAAATAATTCAACAGCTCAACAATACAATTCCAAAGAAAATTGGATTTATATTATTTTAATTTGTAAACATAATCTGTTAAATGTCTAAAAGACCACATACATTGCTTTTTAAAAAGATTACATTACTTTTTAATAACATTTATTGTTAATTGAAAATATTACCCTCCTTTATAAAGTTTCATATTTTACTTACGCTTTTTTTCTATAGGAAACAATTATCAGGGCTGGGTTATAAATTACTCTGTTATGATACAATTTCAGCAGATTCCAGGTTATCCATAGCCTGGGATGAATTCATGTTTTAGGAAGCCACACAGTATACTTCATCTTAAAAGAAATAAACCACAGCTACAGGAGGGTACGCCACTTGTTTGTAGCCATCAGCATCAACTCCATACTGCCTGACTCAAGTATACACAGACCTCCATATGCAACTTACGTCCCAATTTAACTCTTTAAAAAACATTTGGTAATCTTTAAAAATACCATGTTGTGACTGGTACGTACAACCATTAGTATCCCAAATTCCTTGCAAGATTATCTCCTTTACTTAACAACACAATTGACCTCGCGATTTCCCTCAGACGCCCAAGTAATCTTCACCTGATCTGTTGCTTTTATCTCATCAATAATTGAGGAAATGAAGTGGCTGTACAGTCCGTGTCCAAAATGTTCTTAAACCTTAATGAGCTCAGATTTCCAGTGCCAATACTAAGTGTCCATTATATTTTCCTTTCTCCCAAACTAAATTTCTCCTAAAAAACCTTCAAAAGTTTCCTCCTTCTCCCTCAAGTCTTTGGCACAGACAGCAGCATCTGTCTTCAGAGAGCAAAACAATTCAGTAACATCAGCACATGGAATAATTGGACCCTTGTGGCCCCCAAAGCTGATTCAGGGGACCAGAGACTGGCAGCTTTTCCATGGGCCATATCTATGCACTGCCAGGCAGTCATCCTACAGGAAGCTTTTGAACTCAAACAGTAGGCCTGCAACTGAGTCATGCCACTCAACTAACAAAAAGCTGGCTGTCCAAATGGCTGTGAAGTCCTATGGTCTCCATATTCTGACGGCTTCATTTTTAAACCCTGCTCACAGTTTCCCACTATCAGCAACGAGGATTGTAGGGCCTAACTGAAGTCTCTGCTCTTGCCTTCCTTCCTTATTTTCTGCTATTGGACTTCAGCGTGCACAACGGTGACCTGGTGTTGTTGAAGTCTTGGCAGTTTTATGCTCTTGACTCACTACAGTGACAAACTACTTATTGTAAGATGCTTTGGAAAAAGTGATAAGCGAAATTCAGAAATGTAAAAAAAATAGCCATGCTTGTTACATTTGACATACCAAATTTGTCCTGCTGCTGAATTCTAATTCATAGGCTTACAGGCGTTAGAGAACTGTATCTGTTTGAGTTTACAGGCCTCAATCCTTCCTGACAGGGGATTCAATGTCTTGCAACAAAGTCCAGGTTCTGTTTTCACTTCTCAGCATTTGGGGTTGTACGGAGCTGGGTTGTAAATACCCCTAACTTCTGACACTGTTCTAGTTTTCAACAGACCAAGGCAGACTCATGCATCAGGCAAGACCAAATATCTCTTGTTTTAAACTGAAACCTGATCTGTGGGGGTACTCACAGTCTACTGCATACTGTATGCTGTACTGGACTTCCTCTGTAATCTACCATGCTTCCCCCAGGCTCTCCAAATTAGCTTTCAAAGCAAATCTGGGGGTACTCATGTAATTCCCCCTGACCTGGGCAGACCCATCTGCCTTTTACAGATTATGACTATCTTCACAGTGTCAAAAGATTGCCCATGCCATTTCTCCCTTGAGCCACACAAATTCCCTTTAACTCATTTGCTTTTACTGCACCAATGCCAATTAGGAGATAAAGTGGAGGTGCAGTATGTTGCAGCATTTAAAACAGAGATCAGGTTCTTTCAGAGGTTAATGTGTTCAAATGTTATTGGTTGGTAGCCTGTTTAGTGAAGGCATTACCATGATATAAATGCTGGACAAAGCACTTGAGTATCTCCAGTTTACGACAGCTTTTTTCATACACTTTGCATTGACTCACATATAATACCGTGAGCCATGTATAACTATCTGGACTATATGGCTCATAAGCAAAAATGACCATTTTCAAATACTCAAAAATGTACACACTGTTTCAAAATATACCTTAGCTAGTCTATGTGAGTGAGTACAGTAAATGTCTGTTATCTTTCATTTGAAAAGCCTTTGAAAAATACTTCAAAACAAAACATTGGAATGCATTTAAACAAGAAACAACAGAATGAAACCTCCGTCCAAAAGCTTTAAATCCCACGACAACATATTGCACTTACTGCGCATTTTAATCCTTATTAGACAGCTTTCCTTCTTTGAAAGTCATCCTCAATTCAGTGGAATTAAGAAAGAGAACATATGTTGTCACAGACCAATGTTAAACAATCTTTGTAATATTAGGTCATCACAGTTTGGGACCCCTAACCTTCTTGCTGGTTATGTCTGTGATTGTGACCTTCAAGTCATTCTTTTAATAACTAGACCATTAGAGATTGTCACTCTGCCGTCTACACACATTGTATTTTGTCATTTTTTTTGTTCTTCTTTATTTTGCTTTTAAACAAAATAAAAAAAAGAAGAAACACTGGATCACAAAAAAATATTCACATTTGAATAGTTAAATAAATACTCCATCTTCTTGTTGACAATCTGTGGACTGGTCAGCACATTCATTGTTCGGAGGAATATCAAAGTGCTGGTGAGGCCTCTGTAATCCCACAACCCGATTCCTATTGAAATGCTATGGGCGGACCTGTAGGAAACTGGGGCTGTCAGGAAAACCACTCATTTGAATGTACTTAAAATCAAACAACACAGAAACCTTTGCATGCTTTGATGCAGGCATGGGGGTTCTAAACAAGCACACGGGGTTACATTTCGGCAAGCAATCTGGTAAACCTGTATACACACTGCAAACAAATGGGGTGCATTTCCTACAGGTTTCCAATCTTTTCCCTTATAAAAGCTTATATTGTATATCCCTGCACCCTAACTATCTCAAGTGATAATTTGTGTCATGCCTTATTTAGAATTGGTCATATCATCACATGAGAGTAGAAAGTTTTTCTTAAAGACCATATAAAACACATTCAAGTGTCTTGATATAATCGATTTTATTTAAATTCACAATTAGGCAATATGTGGAAATATCATTCCATAAGAAATACTTGGCTAAAAGCTTGATATTCATTGATCACGTTTGCCTTTGGCAGAAATAGTTACAGTGCACATATAAGGTCTGGAAGCCTACTGATTGTCTCAAATGGTAAAAGGTGCTTTCTCGAACGAGCTCTGTGATCCAAGTTTGGGATACCTGGTCCCAGGTTTGACACAGGTGTCAGAGCCTAGTTATGTCACTGGCTGTGAGTGACCGGTATTCTCAAAGTGAGGGAGTGAGGCCAAGGGGTGGAATTAGTTGAATAGGGCTCTCTTGACAGACACAGCAATACCTGTGAGCTACTGTGTGCTCACAGGTCTGTGGTGGTGCAGACAAGGGCCATTTCCTCTCCTCCAATCAGTTCTGAACCCTTGGTACAGAACATCGATGCCTGTGACATTTTAATAAACAAGCGTCCTAAAGGCGAGCAGGTTGGAGGAATCTGCCCATGTGTCCTGAGCGAAAGGTTACAAGTGTGGCAGTTGTAAGATGGGTGAAAAACACATAATCAGTTTGGGTGGGTAGAACATTTTAATTTTAAACACGGTTAAGTGTAAACTGGTTTAACTATGTTCATTTCAGAGTTTAAGTTATGGTAAAGAGAAGGTGGGAGAACTGACAAAAATGACCATCTGCAACCTTTCAGAGGACTCTGTTTAAGTACCAGCATCCTTACATTAAGATTGACTGGTAGTAGCAATACACATGCTGCCGGATCTAAAGCTGATGTTTATTTGTGCTAAATCCCCACAACTGATTGGTAAGGCAGAAATGCCTTTGAATCACTATTGGCATTGTTTATCTTATCTCATGTGTCCCCTGCCTAGTTGAATTGAATACCACTTAGGGAAATGTGGAAAATACCCATCGCTTGGAAGATTCCAAGAGCTGTCTGCAAATGCTCTTTCCAGATAGCTTGGTACAGTAGATGCAATGGAAGTATTACATCTAACAGATTCCCCCTTCAGACAAGCAATGAACCTGCTGATCAGCTCTTGAGAGACCTTGTTAAGACATCTCCATTGTCTTTGAGGATGTGGTTCACTGTAAAGGTGCCGACTGCTGAACAATGAATGGACTTCTTCAAGTAAATGAATTACAAGTTCTTAGTGAATTTGCGGAAAACGTTACTTTTATTTTGCAAGAACACTCGCACCAATGGAACAACTCCCAGGCTACCAGAGCTTTTTGTGTTTCGGATAAACAAAGATCTCAAATGTTGCAATACCAGAATGAATGACTCATGACAGAGGCAGAATAATGTATAAGAACATTTCCTTTACTTTTTGTAGCCTTTCTTTTCATTTTATTTAGGATATATAGTGGTATATTTGTGAGTGTTCAAAGGACACCTTACAGTTATAGATGAAGAAATGGTCATGGAAAGGTTTGTGCTGTACAGTATGTCATGAGCAGGGTGTCATCCATTAGTAATACTGTATACTGTATACACTGTTACAAGTTCCCCAAAAGGTCAACATGAAAGACCATTTTTAATAAAATAAAAAAAGGTTAGAACAAAAACTACCCTTTTTAATGATTTAATGTAGAATATCTGTACTGGAATACTTTAAATAAAAAAAAAACATTAAAACATTAAACCAAATGGACATTTTGCATTGTGTTTTTAAGAAAACTGTGCTGAAAGGGCAGTCTTGTGACTCGTTGGTTTAACCATTCAGATGGCCTAACATTATGTGTATTTGAGTAATGCATGTTAAACACATGATAAAGGACAGCAAGCACATTTATAAGGACAGAATGGCAGGTACAGTTCAGGAACCACATTCCCTAGCCACTCAACGATGAGGCTGCAGCGAACTGGTTGCTGAGGGCCTTTGCAAGATAAGGCTAACATATGGCAGGCCCATGATCAGCTTCTGCAGAGCAACAGATGTCACATGTCATCTCTTATTTACACACAGTCGGCTACTTTATACTTGAAGCTTTTACTAATGAGCAACCGAGCATTGTGAATGAGGAGGTTTGTTCACTTTAATTTCTCCCTCACCGCTCAAAACAAACGGAGCCACATGAAATCCAGTACCCAGCAGTATGGATCCAATCAAGATTTATGTCCGATAAGAGCTTAAGTTCCAAACCAGGATTTTCTGCCCAGACTAATTATGGAAAGACATGTTGTGAGAACAAATCAAGGTGGCCTATGGTGGTCTGTGGTGCCATGAGTACAAATTTGATCTTAGCCTGGATAAACCAGCAATCCCAGTGTCTTTCCAGATGTACAAATTCTGGTTTTATAGAACACTGCATGCCTTTAATTCTAAACAACATGCAGACATTTTCCTTAGGTTCATATCTTAAAAAATGTAAGACTGGTTACAAATAAGACAAGGCAATTCGACCACTGTAGTCTGTTTTATCACTTATAACTAATTGAGCTGTGGATCTCATCCAGCATTTTCTTGAAAGAAGCCAGGGTTTCAGCTTTGACAGCATAACTGGGTGTCATCCCACAACCTTTTGTACATAGATGAGTCTCCTATTCTCAGTTTTAAATGTACTTTCTTGTAGTTCCCACTGGCGTCCTCTGCTTGTGTTCTCACTGTTCAATTCTGAAGAAGTCTGCTGGTTTGATCTGATCAGTGCCCTTGAGGATTCTGAATACTCGAATCAGGTGCTCTTGTAGGACTTTGTGTGTGACTAAAAAGGTTCCTGTCGTTTAGAAGGCAATCCTTTCATCTCAGGAATGTATCTGGTTGCTAATCCTGACTTACTCAGCACTGTCTTTTTTTGTAACATGGTGAACAAATGTGTAAATGAGGTCTAAATGTTCAAAATTGAGGTCAATATTCTGAATGAGATCTCATTTAATTGAGGTCAATATTCTAAATGAGGTCATTTGATTTACTTTTACGGAGTATGCCAATCTTCCTGTTTTCTTATTGGTGTTGATACTTTACTAAGTATACCAGAAACTAGATCATTGATATAAATTAGGAAGAGGAGTAGTTCTAGTACAGATCTCTGTGGTGCTCCACTCATTTATATCACCTCAAATCGTGGTAAAGTAAACGATTGTGCTTTATTGAAAAGGAGATCTGCAAAAAGCCTTTGCCAGAGGACACTACTACACAAGATTTACAAACCATGGCAAACAGAGAGCAGATCTCTTCACAGCAGAACATTAATGGAAGCTGTGCTAGTCTCTACACCTAATATGTTGGCAGGTAAAGGGAGTATATCCGAAGAAGTTATAATTACACTAGAAGTGATTTCAACCTGTACTTCACAATAAGAGTTACAGTGAGTACAGATCTGAGCCCACCTGTTTTAAGACGTTCGTGTGTGGTGATGGGACATGAAGTTATTTTCTCACCATTCCTCCCACAGGGTTATGACAATGTCAAATCTCAGTAGAGAAAGCTCAAATGGATGACTACAACTCTGGTTTTACAAGGAACCTGATGCGTGCTCTCATACGTGATTAGTATCATGACTTTGTCTGAACCTTTTGCAGAATCAAAATGTATAAATTAATAATGTAAATTAACATTTTATCACAGAATGATTCTGCATTACTATGATGAGCACCTGGATCTGTGACAGTGTACTACCCTATAGAAGGATAGTGAAGGAACCTACTTCCTTAAAAGTTAGTAGTTAGTCGAATCCTAATTTATGTATTGACAAAGTTTGTTGAGATAACGTATTGAAAGTTCGTTTGGCGTAACTAATCAGTCTGAGACAATGGCAACCTGACCATAAGGATGAAGCTGACAGGACCCCCTCTCACTTTGTGAGGAATGAGCCAGGGAGTCGTAATAGTGAAGATGGGATGGAGGGAGGAGTGAGAGAAGGGTGTGTAAAGTGGTGATCAGGAGGCGAAATATTTATACAGACTGTAGGAGAGTGCAAGTGGGCGAGATTAGAATTTGACCTTCTCCCATATTGCTGTTTAAAAACTCCATTTGTGTAAGTTGAATTCCTAACACTATTTGTATTCAAGACAATTGTGGCTGCCAATAGAATCCTAACTACAATAACAGTATTAAACCATCTGGATGATAAGTATTCATTTCATGAAGATATTACGAATTTATAAGATGATGCATTATGTGTTTAAGTTAAGATTAAGTACTGCATTAAACCATTTTAAGATATCTACTTAATTTTGAATGAAAGGCAACATGTTTACAACTCAAGATAATACAAAATATGTAGCTTTTTGTCTGTGAAATTATAATATGCTCTTGACTAAACGACAATATTAGATCATTTTAAGTATCCTCTCCTGGTATTGGAAATAAATATGATTATACATTAATTAAAATAAAAATTAAGCAAACAACTAAAATTGCTGGTGTATGACATAACAATTCTAGGAATTTGAACTACTGAGATATAACTTTGTCTTCAGCATATTATCATATGACAGGCATTCATTCACCCAATATCAGAAAGCTGTTCATTCCTTGTAGGGGTCAGGGCATAGCTCATTTTTAACAAGATAAAATAAATTCTCTTGGAAGTAAATTTGTGGGGAGCTTGTAACATGATAATCCCCAGAGACTCACTCCAAGTCAATCACTACTTTAAACCTGACAAAACACGTGTAGTGGAAAAGTTTCAGATTTTACTAACCATAAGGTAAGAGTTCTTAATGAAAGACCAATATATAAAATGTGACTGGTCTACAAAGGCATTTTGAATGATAGATGTAATTTTAAACAAAATCACATGCACAGGCAAAAATCATGCAACATCTGGTTATCTTTAGAAAGGTTTGAAAAAAATGTCATGATAGGAAAAATAAATTTATGTTAAACAAAACCTTGGTAAATATGGTACAAATATGGTACAACTAAAATGTAAAGTAGGAATTGTAACATTAATAGCTGAAGAAATTGAAGGTTTTATGCATAACTGTTGCACTACTGGACAGATTTGCACACTGTAATAAATAAAGTTTAGAAGAAGGCTATTAGAAACAGTGTAAAGATGAAAGCAAATAGATATCACCAAAAAAAGTCTTTTTCAGCAGCTATAAAAAAAACAATAAAGCATTTCATTTATCTTGAGAAAAAAATAAATAAAAAATGGAAAACGTGAACCAATGCTTGTTTATAATATCTGGATATGTAGTTTTGATGCAGTGGTGATAAAGTAGTGGTATGCATTTATGAAACCATACAGGAATAAAAGCTGCCAAGATTGGAACTGAAATGAGATGCTGGCAACTAAGACAGCAATAGTGCTGTCTAAGGGCTTTTATTTAGGCCAGCTTCTGAGATTAGTCTCTTTGACACATAGGACCTGGCCAAGCTTGAAGTTTTAGCATCAACAGGAAGAGGAAAACAAACATTTCCTAAACCATTTAGGCTTCACCTAAGATTTGAGATAAGGGTTTGCCTTTCCTCTTCCCAAATTCCTCCAGTCCATATCAGCAATTGTTATAAAACCCTCTGAAGCAATTTCCTTTTCTTGTTGCCACAAACGGAAGAAAAATTCAGAAGATCTATAATTAGAAATAATAGCACTGTTTCACTCCAATAAAGTGTTTCTTCGGCTTGTGTTCCATTTTGCTTTTTTGGGATGTAATGCTTAGGAGCCATTTCTGTTAAAGTACTATAGAACAAAAAAAACACTTCTCTGTAGCAGAAAATGAACTTTTACAAAAAGAACAAAACCACTTCACTGTAGCAAAACCATGTGATATTCTGCATTTAGTGAATTTGCATGGAATACAAAACAATATAGGACAACTTAAAATGAGCTAATGGGATAAGAAATGTTACACCAAATTAAAAACACGTTTTCAATAAAGAGTGAGGTATTTATTCTGTTGATAAACTGTAAACAGTTAACTCCCCTTTCGATCATATTGTTTCTTCCTGTTCTGAAGAAGAAACAAAAACATTTAAATACAAATGACTGTATATTACAAATTCTGCAGTAAGGTGGATGACAGTCTCTGTCAAAGTGTACACTTAAAGAGTAGAGACACTGGTCTTCCTATAGTAAAATGACTCCTTTCGTGTCCATGGCTTCTGACACACACAACAGACAAAAAAGGGTATCAAAGCTTCGATGCTCAAGCAACTATTTGTTATATAATCCTCCCCAGAACTATTATTGTTATGATGATTGAACAACCAACAATAGTTATACACTGAGCATCAATAATATGACTTTTGTTACTGTAATCAATATCAGTACAATGGCTTTAGAAAGCCCATAACAGGAAAGCAGGCCACTGTGTTTATGCTACGACAGCACCTTGACGGGCATATCTTTGTCACCGTTCTCCAGCTTGTGTTTATGACCAGGACTGCTTAGCACAAGGAAACTTAATAGCTGCATCACAATGTAAGGACATGTGGAATAAAGCTGCAGATGTGTTCCAGTCCGTATTTAAATACCTCCCAATGGCCTCCTAACAACTGTGGCAGATGCCATCCCACTAAAAGTCTTCTATCTCTCTAAAAATGAAGAGCCAACCCAGACTACCCACAGGCCACAAAAAAGTCAGTATTTGGAGGCTGCTATTTTCCAGTGTAAGACACCAATTTTTCTGGTTAACGCAATATGTGAATGGGATTAAATAACCTAATTTTGGAAACATGGTATTTTCATGCCGAACTATTTGTTTGTGGAGTTCTGTATATTCGAAACGGTGAAACTTAAAGAAGCACATTTCTTAAAACTCTGTCACATTCTCCAAAGAGGCCGTATCAGATACAGTGTGACAACTCGAGGTGCAGTGTTAATTCTTGTCCACCATGCCTCAAAAGATCAGTGGGAATTCCATTACTGCCTGTTGCTTTGTTCTTCTTCAATTTTTGTGATGCTTTTTTATCACCTTCGGCAGTGCTGACAGAGTTTCAAGCTTGCCTCAGAATGGATGTTGTGGGATTTCATATACTGCTGTTAAACAAAATGTTATATACTATTGTCAATGGGGGATGCACCACTGGCTAAACTGTAAAAAACTACCAGTTACACCAAAATCTCACGAAACAACATGTGGTGGCTGTTGGAGACTCTGTTCTCAGAAACATTATTCTCAAACGAGGTGTGACTCTGGGACCTGGAGTCAACACTACTGTGCTGTCTCCCTGTAGCTAATCTGGCAGACAGCGTACGTATTCAGGCTCTTAGCAAGAAGGACAACTGGTAGGTTTGCAAAACACATATTAGATGGTTATATCGAAGAACGTTACTAGCTTTAGTCCATCATTATGTTCCTCCTGGGAACAAGACCATAGACTGAGCTGAAACAACCTTCCAATAAATTTTGACTGTTGTTTTTAAATTGTTTTAAATGATTTAGAGTTTGCAAAAGTAAAAAATTATTATTCTGTAATGAATTAGACCCTAATGTGCATGCACCCAGCAACAACATACTACCCATATTCAGATGAGCTAACAAATTTGCACATTCCAGTTTACAGGCAAAACCACCTTGGTGGTAGAAAAACTACTCTTGGTTAGGTTAAGGACAGAAGAATGTAAATCGTTGGCGATAAGCACCTACACTCTGTGCAGAGAAAATGCACTCTTATGGTACAGTATATGACATATTTCCTCAGTGAGAATTTTGTGAATATGTGTTGGAATGTGCATGCTATGAATGATCAAATGTTGCATGCAATTTTGCAATGATTTTACAATTTGGATATACTGTTTCCTTGTGGGATCTAAAAAACGGTGCCAGATACAGACAGGGCCGATCACTTCTAGCTGAGCAGAACAGTCTGCTCTGTGTTAGCCCGAAATACATCAAACCAATGGGCTTAATTGCTTTAAACCCAAACCACTTCCTGTTGAGAAAATGTGGAATGCAAAGCATTTGCACAAGTGTTGCAATACATCAGGATTGACCGATCCTGGTCCCAGAGAGCCAAAATCAAGCAGGTTTTATAGGTCACCCTTAACTCATTGATTTCTGAACTGCTGTTTAGAAATCATTTGGAATGAAAATACCCGCTAGCTCTCAACTGGGGTGGATTAAGGCACAGACAAACTATATGCATAGGGTCCAGACGTTTAGGAGGTACCCTCTCAGATGTGATAATTGTTCAATTTTATTTTTTTTTGATTCAAACATCTGTTTTATATATTTATCTGAAAATGGTTTCATGCACATTATGGAAAAGCAAGCTAGATTGGTTTTCTGTGCCAGCAAGCTGTAATGAACTAACTCAGATTTACAGTATGTATTAACCAGTCCTGTTGCTGGTGAATTCAATTCAAAATATTAGAAGACCAAGGTGTTCACAAGTTCTGGTTTATTAGATACTGCAGCTAGCTAGAAAGAAAAACTCAGTGTACATCAATGCTCACATTGGGATACCTACTGTACATATCACTTTCGGTACTGGTCACATACAACAAAAAAGAAAGGTCTGTGCATGTGTTTAATTTCATTCAGAAGCCTTGATTGATTCTTCATGATTGAACTTTAACAAGGTCTACGAAGAATTAGACTAAAATGGATTACGTTGCAATTTACCTAATTAACCTCACTATTTAAACTGCATGAGCATGAAACGTGAAGAAGACTAATATTGTAAACCTAGTTAAGTTTAGCAAGAACATTGTAAACTTAGTTAAGTTTACAATAAGTAAACGTATTATAACTTAAAGCACAAAATTAAACCATTTCTAAATGTGGTGTAATTAGCTTTTTAGGCAAACAGACTGGTATTTACATATTTGTAGGGCTTTAAATACGTGTTTATTCGAGTGGGTGTCAACAACGCACTTGTTTGCCTACAGTAGGTCCCACAATGCGGGTTAATCCGGCCTCGACAACAGTTAGCCGTTCGTGATTTAAATGAACCAAATAATGGAGTAAACTGTTTAAAACTCGCATGTGTGTCACGCCTGGGAATGAACAAAACGAGGCTGACCGCTGGATATGGCAGTGCAAGACCAGAGTTACCACACGTTGTGGAAACTTTGAACTGCAAAGGCCGCGTTTTTCTGTGTCCTACAGATGTCAGTGAATATTATAATTTTATAAAATTGTTTTTTTTTTCTTCTAAAAACTGGGAATCAAGAACTCTTTTACAAACAAAATAATGAAATCCAAATCTTTTATGACCACACACACCAAAAAAAACAACACATCGCAGTTATTTCATAGTTCTCCGAGGTAAGTTTTTGTTGTTTTAGCGGTGTAGGGAGCCATTCATAATAATTGTTAGTAATGTATTCAATGAATTTACACTCCCATTTCAATGAAAATTATATCAGAAAAAAATGTGGTTACGGATTGCGAATGGTGTTTCATTTACAGTTTTATGTATTTGAAACCTTAAACATTTTAAGAAACCTCTAAAAAATACTAAGATACAAGCGTGGGGACAAGGACGCTCAATACAGTATCGCGGCTGGTTTGGCTGAGAAGCAGGCGACACTAAGCGCTTCTATGTGCATCTAGTTTGTATTGTTCATACTGTAAGTATCCGTTCCCTTCGAAACCTTCGAGACCATAGAGAACTTAATAGAAGAGATTAAACTAAGGAAAGGGCTATTTTCCACACATCCTTTTTAGGAAATGATTACGGTAGCTGAAACAAATGACCAGAAAGTTGCTTGCTAAATTCCAGGAATTTGATTTAAACCGAAGGCTTCATCTCCAATGTAGAACAATTAAGTGTGAATGTTGTGCAGTCCAATTAATTTGAGCAGAACATCAAACTTAACCAAAACCATCCAAAAGGATTACTTATAATCATAAAGCTTCAGAAGAACCGGCGGTACTTCTCTCGCGTTTTAAATTGCAAGACTTTACAAAAATACGATTGACAAAGTTTCTCTTCACAACAGCAAATCGTATAGTATAATTTTCTTGGGATATTGAAGAGTCTAGTTCTTAATCACATTAAATTAACCTTGAAATGTGAATTAACTCGTGGCTAATATACTTAGATTTCCACATTCAGATGTAAGACTAACTTTGGGAAAGGAGTCTTCCTACCTGAGGTACTGCATTTATTTAAATCTTATTCAAATAAACTGAAAACATGGCGTACCTCAAAGCAGTCTTTTAATGTTGTTTTATGTTATATATTTGAACTTCTACATTATGTAACAATTCGATTTAATCGATCGGTTACTTCCTAATGCATGTAAAACATTTATTTCCCCAACAACTGTTCCTACCTGAATAATGTCCAATAAAATCTTTCCATCGTGGTTTTTATATTTCGCTTTGTTTGATAAAAGACTCACAATATCCATATTCGGAGATGTTTAACCCATGTAATTCTGATATCTGTTAGAAACGCCAGAAATTCGGTGCTTCCTGTCAAGACTGTTACAGGAGCAGTATGTACTGTAATATCTTGATGAGTCAGATTGCTACGCCAGGTGAGTTGACCAATAGGTCCGAAGACAAACCAGGAAATTACTAGGATTTTACATTTAGTGCACCACCTTTCAAGTTAAGAGGCTGCTGAATTTCAGCAGGTATTATTTTTTCAAACTTAAACAAGTTTATTTATTTTGAGGTGCAGTTCCTAATTTAAACACAATAGAATGTTGCATTAGGATTTAATTCCGAGGACACTGAAATAGTGTATATAAATAGTGTATCTGATCCTTAATGAGTAGCACAATACCCCAAATAAATGCTTAGCATGCCACTAAAAAGATGCACGATGAGTTTAAATCACATGAAACTGCACCGCTTATTTTAAATTATAGTGCCACGAAAAAAGTAAAGTTCTTTAATTAAGCAAAAACACAACGTATCCCGACCGGAGAAAATATTCTAACCGCAATTAACAGTTTGGAAAGCGATGCCACGAAGTTTAAAGACTTAACAGTATACTCATCCAGATCAGGCAAGAGGGAGACATTTGAACAGACGGCGGGGTTAAGGCGCCACCTAGAGGAAACAGTTGAATGCGTTCAAAAAGAAGAAAGACCGCAATATTAAAATAACTAATTTGGATCCAATTAAGTTGCAAAAAAGAAATGCAATTGCTTTTAGGATTCTAGCTACCCAGCACGATGAAATAACAAAAAATCAAAGGGATCCTGAAAATAATCTATTAGAAAAAAGGGCTAAAATCCATCACCATTCCTGTACATGTCAAATCCTAGGAGATGCCCAGGCATAATGAAAGATTTCTCAAGGGAACCTGCAGAAGTACTTGCAAGAAATCATTACACATTTTGGGGCCACAAACCTTTTAGATTGCAGCTTGTTTCATGAAAATTGTGTCACATAAATAATATTGATGTGTGTATATGGTAGCTGCAAAAATAGACACTTGTATTCATGTTATTGCTGCAGTTGCTATGATGTGTGTTGCATGGAGTATTTTTTTACAAATATTTTTTGTAGTATTATGACTTAGTTAACAATAGTTATATGATCTGTTCTCCTTTTAATTGCTTGTTATATACACCTTTATGCAGTATTTTCTGCAAACTCACAGAACAAGAAGTGACAAGTATTTTGTTATGCTCTCATTTTGAGTTTCGAAGGTGAGGCAATTTGCACATTTCGTTCCAGCTATGGTCATGACCACATGAGCTACAAGCTCCCAGCACACTATAGTAATATTCTTGTGATCCATACACACCCCAGTGTTTTCCCCATAACCTCACCCCTGTTACTCTAGATGCACACTTTCCAGCCTCTTCCCTTTATAATACCATGGGAGAATCCCAGCTTTCTCTCTTCTCCTTCCCCTGAGTCCACAGAATATCTGCTCTATCTCTGTCTTCCTAGCTAATTCACCTGCTTCGTGGCCAGCAGCCCCACTGTAATTAGTCTGTAAAGTCATCTCCAGCCAGTCACTCCCCATGCCACTGCCACAGAACCAGGAGCGTTCATTACTTCATTGTAATATTTTCTTACAGCACTGTCGTGAGATATCTTCACAGTCTGCTCAATATTACTGTCAAGACAAGAATGGAAAATTAAGAAAGAGTATTTCTGTGATTATTCTGTTGGGCTGTTTTCACTATGGCTGAAAAGCCTAGGAGGAGACTTGATTCAAATATTCAAAACCCTCAAAGGTACTGAGAAAGACAAAGTCAACATAATGGACGCCTTCAGGATTAACAGTGAAAAGTCTTATCAGAAAGGGTAATAGGAGTCTGAAATAAGCTATCCATCCATGTTCTTTAAGCCAATATCCCCAGGATCTTTCTCAAAACTAATATAAAACATAGAAGGGAGATTATAGTTGTTTTTTTACACACAATTATCTGGTAAACGCACCAAGACATAAACTCTCTATCTGCTTAAATTGAGAAAAGCCCTTTTTTTCTTGCTTCTTGTGCTTCTTGTGGTGGTGTGTTGCCATCTGTTCTAATTTATTTGAAAACATACTGATTTGTAAAGACATGACCCAAGTGGCCTTGCAGTCAGATTTAGAATTTACTGTCATCTGCTTTACAGATGGGGAGTAACGTGGCCACAACATATTTGCACTTGACAGATGCCTTAAGAGCTAAAGGCAAGAGAACACAAGTTTACCAAATTATTGTGTTGAATGATGACCTTTCTCCTGAATTAGATTAAGAAAAAAACAGCATACAACCAATTTCATGTGCACTCAAATGAGGTTTGGCAGCATAAAATAAGAGAACGTTTTTCTTATTTTCTGCAGCATTTTATAAAGCAAGCTAATATACATGTTTTACATTTTGAATTATAATGTGACATTTCTCATTTTTATTTCAAATAAAATCATCACCACCACTATGGCTGTTCTGTTGACTTTATCAACTTATCGATCCATTCACATGGCCTTCCGCTCTCAAATATAATTTCTGCATACACACAATAAAATATTATTCAGATTACACGCTGAGACTGATCAAGGACATGTGTGTCCATAGGGCATGTCAGTATTGGCCAAGTTGGTATCCGTCATCTGTTAGTCTTTCAGAAAGAGTGATGTGGCTGCAGAACACATTGCTGACATGGTGGCAGATCACTACAATCTTTTAAGAAATGTTTTGGATAAAAAGTACCCTGTGCTACATAAAAGTGGATGTCCCAAATGCAATCGACTCTTGTTCATTTTGTTCACACAGCTTGTACCCATCTACTAGGGGCTATTCCAGCTTTAAATGCCTAAACCGTGTCAAGCCTTTGTTAACCCACAAAGCGTAAAATCTGAGGACAGATGGAGGATGAAATATAAATGCCATGCCAGAAACACAAATCACAAACATGACACTGGATGGTATCACTTGGGGGTCCAGTCTGAAAATATGTTTATTTAAACATTTTACATGCTTCCGTCTCTGGAATGAAAGTGGGCTTCGTACTGTGTGTGCGCCTTCTTATACAAAAGCACGGAAAAAAGCTTTGTGTTTGCATTCGCTGCTGTTTTGTGGATCTGAGCATACTCGGGCAGAAGATGAAAAGACTGGCTGCCTTGCTAAGGCTCTCTGTCTGATGGCCTACTGAAAGTAGCGGGTTTTAAAAAAAGAACTGCCGCCTTTGTTGGTTTCTTGCTGCCAGGGAACTTCGCTTATCTGGCTGACTGCTCGGTGCTCCCACATCTTCATCCAAGATCCTGTCCTTGTGCCTTTTGTTGTCTTTTCACCATGGGGCTGCTGAAGTCGCCTTCAGATTTCAGCTCCTGCTGCAGCATGCCTGAGCTTCCTACATGCACTGTGTAGCTACTGATCCTTGTTCCCAGAGGAGCAGCAGAGCCATTTTTGCAGCTACTGCTTTCTTCTCCCAGCCTCCTCGGAGACCAGCGGAATATTTATAATGGCCTTTCTTCTTCACACAACAGAACAAAATGGAACTGCTCTGTATGTTTATACTTCACTTAGCATCCAAATGCATGGCTTTTGAATCAGAGCCTCTAGGAGGAGACATTTTATGTTTTTGAGATCTCAGACAGCAGTAAGGGACAGAGAGGCAGAGGAACAGTCAAAGCGCAGTGGGCTGAGGACTGATTCAAAACCGATGTGAACGAACTGCATCTTTCCAACCATCACAACAGGCACTGAAAAAGCATTCGATAGAAAATCTGATGTCACAATCAGTTGCATTATATTAATATAAGCAAAGGTTCCTCAGGGTCCTCACATCTCACAGCCCTACAGCCCCTTACACTGGCATCCATGCAATCTAAACCTAAGTGTAAGTGCTTTTTGGACATAAAAGGAGAATGGATCAGATACCGGCCAATAAAATCAAGCTCTTCTGGTCTCTATGGTAAGGTTGGGCCTTACACAACAGACGTTTAAAACCAACGGCATTTGGGTGTAGTTATTACTTATCCTGCTACACACAACTAGTAAAGTGGCAGGGATTAATATAGGAATGATTAACATTTCGGTACTATGCTGAAATCCTGGAAACGTGCTTTTGAACTAAAGGTTTCCTGCAATTCAAATAACCGTACCTTTTCAGAATGGTAATGACCCATACTGTGGACCCAGGTATATGGCACAACAATGGGTACATAAATGGAGTCTTTTCTTTAAAAAATAAAATAAAAAAGGGAATGTAGGCCAATTGGTGGCCGAAGAGTTCTTCAAATATTTTTCACCGAGGAACCACTTGGAAATTCCAAATGGGAACACTATGCGGCTCTATTTTAGGAACAGATTCAGTAATACTGCATGACTAATGAGTAGATGTCAGGAACAGCGATCACAGTCTTTAAGAAACTTTACCCCCATTTCCTTTTCCATAAGCCAGTCAAGCAGTAAGCTTGCGTTTTTTACCCTCTGACGACTTTCGCATTCAAAAATGCTTCACAATCATTTTCACAAATAAAGCACTAATATGCGTCCTGATCCCCAGAGATTAGCCTGTGACCATTTGTGCTGGAAAGAACTGTGTTAAAACAGAACTTGATATAAGACTGTTCATGTTTAAGATGATAACTATAATAATGATGATACGCCTCACCGTGTGGTCATCGACCGTGACCCCGCCTCTTTTCTATTACGCGTGACCTCATAAACCGTGATCTTCTTTTCGTTTTTTTTTTGCTGCTTAAACCTATTAACTCGCTCTTCATCTACTGTATTTCCCATTCTACACTTTTTATCGCACTGCATTTCTCATTCACCCGCCTTTGATGTGTCTCCTGCTCTAGTCATTGCGCTGTGTGCCTTAGGTACGTGTGAAATCCTGACGCTGGCTTTGCTGTACGGCTGTGTGATCATTCTACGCAAGCTGCCTGCCTTGGACACACGCGTCAGCTAAACTTAACAAGCGCTTGTCAGGATCGGTGCTTATAAAAGCAAAAAGCACAGTATTATGAAAATGCATTATCGTCGACAGGGGGCGCCCAAAGTCTACATATATTGCATCAGACTGTGAACTGAAAAAAAAAATGTATTAATTCTGAGGCAGTGCGCTGCTGCCAAATATATAGAGCATTTCTGTACATTAAGCCCCTGTCTGTCTGTGTGATCTAACGCAAAATATGATGATTATCAAAGCACCCGCGCAAAAATGTATACTCTCAATTTACAACCATGCACGGAACTGGGGAAAACGATAGAGCCTACCGTTGCTGACCTAAAATGTTAAGTCTAATGCTGGATGTAGAGTGGTGAAGTTTTTTTTTTCCTCTCTCGGGGAATAACTGGACGCTAGCTAGCGCCATCCCTTATCTAAAGTAATGCGATGCAAGCACATTATTAAACCGTCACCGCCCGTAGTAAAAACCCCCCACACTGGCACCAAATAGCCCTTTTCCCAATTATTTTATCACGGGTGCGCTGCGTTCACAAATCGCATCCTGTCGAAGTCGATTGTGCTACAGCGCCCTCTGCCTCCCCGTACTGCGCTGGTGGGGAGGATTTGAACTGCCCCCAGCCAGAGAGTGTGCGAGAGAGGGAGAAATGCAGAGACCGACGTGCAGAGCACTACCCTAATAGGCACAGCTACCGAGCGCAGAGACACCGCCGCTGAAAAAAAATATATAACCACCGACTCTTCAGCAGGGAGCCCATTAGAACTTAACTGCGAAGAACGGTAAGAGTTTTATAAAATGGTTGCTGATGTTATTTTATTTATTTTTTTGGGGTAGATTCACTTTGCATGTGTACCATCTCCGTTGATTAACCCAGCTGTAATGCATACTGTCCAATTTAGCAATAAACTGGAGGGGAGGGGGTGTATTTCATAGGCGAAAGGAGGGAAGGAAAAACTGAATAAGATTTATTATCAAAGCAGTCATAAGAAATTGTTTTTTTTTAGTATTTTTATTTTGCTGTTGTGGTGAATGACTTTATTTGCCAATGAAGTGAATTTGACGTCCTGGTTTTGATGATAAAACGTTTTTTTTGGGGGGGAAAAAGGGGTTGATTACTGATTAAAAATAGCTGTTGATTTTGATTTAGTATTGCGTATTTTAGTGTTTAATAGTATTTTGTGTTTTTTTATTTATTTGGGGATCCTTTCATTGGGATAATCCTTATCACCAGAAAAAAAATCACTTTGTGTTTAAATTAGTTTAAAAAGGGGGGGAAAAAGATGTGAAGCTCTTACTTGAGTACGGTAGATTAACAAAATATAAAGATGTCACGTTTTTTTTTTCACAAGGAAATCATAGGTTATAAAAACCGTAATGCTTTTCTAATAAGACATTTCATCCCCCCCACCCTCCTTCTTGTCTGTATTTGGGGGTGTGTGCCGACACATCTGGCTGCACTGCTTAAGCGATACGAGACCATAATGTACCTAAAACATTTCATTTTCGCAAAAGACAAAGGGAGACCGTCGTCGGTGTCGGTTTGGGTCTTAACAGATCGTCGAAACCTTCGTCGCTCTGGGAGATGTATTGAGGAATTCTCGATATAGTCCGCGCCTGCAGCGATTGGAAACCGTGTCTTGATTTTGCACAGATGGAAGTGGCACTGGCGTGGTTTTCACTCTGATTTAAACAGTGTCTTAACCCCGGCACGGACGGCATTTACTGCAAATCCCGTGAAGTGATGCGGATGAGTTTGTGTGTGATGTCTTTGTCGATAGCGTTATATACAATACAAGACGTCTTTTTACATCGTGTCTGTATTGAGAATGAATGAACCCAGTTTAGTAATTGTTATGGTCCTTTGTTTAAGGAAGCACATGCGCATTGCAAGCAGGGTGTGGATAAAAGATTGATTTTCTTCTCCCTTATCAATTGACTGTTGCTTCATTTGCGATCTAGTGAGACGACAGCCTTTTCTTGACACGAATGCTTACTTAGTAGATTCATGGTGTGCTACGCTTCTCTACATTTTTTTTCTTGCTTGCGGTCAGGCTGTAGACGACATAGCTTTTATCATCCAAGATACAGCAGGTTACACATATGTGACTGAGGCAGCTGGACACGTCTGCTTTATGGCGTGAAGAGGCTCGGAAGAAACCACACATACACATTTCGTGCGTGTGATTTTTTTAAACACTTTTTTCCACATATGAACACCATAGATATGAATGTTGTTTTATCGTTTGTTATACTTTCCCTGTGGATTTGCATCGCTTTGGTTTTATTTTTTATAACGCCCAGGATCGTAATTTGTTAACAGTAAATTTAACCAAAATATTGTTTCTTTTTATAAAATTTAGGATTGGGGATTGGAAATATGCGATGAACATCAGATCGTTTAGCCCCAACAGTGCTCCAGACTCTGGGTCCTGGTGACCTATCTGTTGGTTTTCAACCCACCTGTACTTTCAGTTGCTTAATTGGACTAATATTATGATTAAAATTTATTTGCTCTCTCTGCCCTGAAAATTCTAAAAAAGACGAGAAGGAAAGTTTTCACTATATGAATGATGTAGGTATATTGAGATCTCACGACAGTTCCAGAACTGAGAACTCAGAAATGTACAATCAGCAAATGTGTAGTTTAATTAAAAAACAGGGACTGAGCTGAATCAAAAAACAGCAGACCATGTGTCAGAAAGGCTGGAAAGCCTTGTGGTAGATCACAGTAAACAACATTGTTAGTCTAATCCTGTTATTTTAATGCAGAGCAGTCTATGGTTACACTAGATTTGAGCATATTTCCATGTAGCCAAAAGCTGCTCCCATTACTATCTTGTTTTTATTTACTCACTTTTTGTCATAAATGTGGTTAACTGAGCTGCTTGGAAGCTGATTTGTTTAGGTATTCAGTGGTTACATACTGTACCTTTTTTTTCATTGCTACAATGTGTTGCAGAAACAGAAGGGTGCTTGGCTCCAATTGAACATTCCTGTGGGGTGAACAATGACAAGAAAAACACTTTTATTTTCGCAACATTAAAACACAATCAGATCAATCAGCAATTAGGGAAATGCAGGCCAACTGAGTTTAAAGTTATTTCTGATTTTTTTTAAGAGGCAAAGCATCTGGTGCTTTGCCCATATACAGTGTTATACAGTACATACAATGAAAAAAAAAGAGCTATTTAAAGATTGCGCCACTAAATGAACTTGTAATGATGTCCACCTCCAAAGGTTCGTTTTCTCCACATGGCAAGAGCTTCCTCTCATGTTGTAAGAGTGTAGTTAAGTGTAGGAGACAAGAGAAGTCGTGATGTACAATATACTGTACAGTATACATGATGAGAACATACTGTATATGAGGATGCATGATCCAGATCAATAGAAGTTGTGGCACAAAGGAGTAAATATTTGGTGAAACCATGGGCAGTGTAATGCACTGTGTAGATATACCATGGTAAACGTAATGTTGGAAAGTGAAGTTGAAATGCATTATCCACAAAAACATTAATTTGACTCACTGGGGCCTCTACAGTCCTACGTTTGTACATACTGTGTGATGGGGAGATTTCCTGTGCCTTTGACATGTACAGAATTGCAGACGCAATGTTAATTCCTATCCAAGTTCCCTTCTGTTTTCTTTTTAATCCGAATTATCAGCTGCTTGAATGCTGAACTGTAATACCACATGTGTACAGTAGATTCTGTGATGTAGAATCCCATGTCCGCCGATATCCACCAAGATGAATGTGTGAATTTGCTGTGTCTGCAAGTTTTTGTAAGGGGAATTATTGCTGGTTCTGTGAAAAGCTTCTAAATTGGACTGGCAAGTTTGAAATGATAAAAACTGAAAAGCAGAGGGGGTTTGCACATAGCAATAATTACTAGTAACACTGGCTGGTAAGCAATTACCCATATTTATGTCCTGTATGTTATTGAGCTTTAATGGTCCTAGTCTTTCCAGTCCTGTAAACCACTGTTTTTGCCCATTAACAAAAATTTGGAATTGGCATGAAATTGGTAGCATTATTGCCAGCAAAAAAGAAATTGGCTAGTGCAAATCTGAAATAACTGCTGGCAGTTATAAGCTAACAATTATTGACAGCAAGCATTGCTACATTGCTAGCAGTAATTGCCAAGTGTAAACCCAACATAACACTGAGCGAGATGGAACATACAGTGTGATCTGTTGTGAAACCAGTGATGATATTTTCTTAATTTTGACTCCTGGAATGATGTCCTTGTCAGTTTTCCCCAATGTTTGGATGGAGATACTGAAACAATGTATTTAGCCTGTTATATCACAATGTCACACAATGTAGTACTGTCCAAGAGTGGTGAAAGCTGGAACCAAAAAAATAAAAAATAAACTATAATAATTAACAGCAACCTGTTAAAGTAGGACATAATGGCAGAACCTTAGAATATGGAAAAGAAAACAAGGTGTTGCTTCTTAATCTCTGTGACAGAAATCTAGGCCAATGTATGTTTGCTTTTCCATTACACACAGTGGGAGTTGATATGGATTTCAATTTGGTGTGAATACTGCCTGGGACCAAACATTGGAAGAACTGAAACATCAGTTTCTTCGAAGCTGAGCTCTCCATCCTCCAAAAAACTTCAGACGTCCCCCAAAGTCCGATGTATTGCGCACAAGAGTGATGCAGATCCGGAATGACATGAGTTCAGCCACTGCCTGCCTACACCGGCCAACGCCTGAATGTGTTGCTGACAGACACAATGAAGGGACAGCACTGCTAATGAAACCACACCAGTGTGTTGAATGTGTGGTGCAGGGTGTGGGCATCGAGACGAGAAGATACAGCAGCTCATGGGTTGATGTTAGAAGTGGAGTACGGGCGTTCTAACTGATAATGAAATGAACACTTGGTAGTCATTTGACCAAGGGGATGCAAGGCAGGAATTCAATTCAGAAACTGCTTGCAGGGTGAAAGAGGTCATAACAAATACTCGGTGATGTATAATTTAAATCATTAAAAAAAGCTCAGTAGCACCAAGAGCGGCGTCCAAACAAATTAGTGCATTTTTAATGATTATGAAAGATATTTTGGGCTTGCTGAAAGTGAATTTCTTTTCCTGCTCTTGGAGCAGCGGTTCAGTTGCTTTCTGCTCTTGGGATGGTACAAAGTGGAAAGTGGGACAATTCACCGTTTAACCAATTACTGTCATTGTCACATGCGTGGTTAGTTTTGAGTCAGGCATTCTATCTGCTGTCTCCTGCATCTCCCAGCTGCCCAAAGCTGCATTGCAGTTGAGTACTCTGCTGTGCTGAAAGGTGGGTCATGTGGTTAACTATTCCAAGTTTGCAATGGATTCAAGCTCTGAAGGGCGGTGTTACGATACTGGTAACAGTGTCAAACCAAATGATCGGTGAACTGTGTCCTCTTTGTGTGGAGTTTAAAATGGCTAGGAAAATATGAACTCGTCTCATTGTCATCACCCATTTCAAACCTGGACATATGGAAAATTTCTGAATTCTCATACAAAATATTTGAACTGTACTGCTTATCTTACTGTTATTGATTCCTGACTGGGCGGTTCAGGGCTGTGGTGGTTTGTCCTGCTGTCTCGGAGGACATATTGTACGAACTCCTCACTCCTTCTATGGTCAGTCTCTTTGGACTCCATTGGTTTGATGAGTTTTTCCTAACGTCTAGAGACGTACTGGTTTGTTTAATTTGGAGTCTCTAAATTGTGCTGGTCTGTGCACTTTGATGGGGGTAACCCCCTATCCAGAGAGTAGTCCTGCATAGTGCCAGGATATGACAGGCAAAGGGCCACAACCCTCCATAAATCAAGTGGCTCTAGACAAAAACTTACAAAATGATTATACTTTTGAAATGTACTGTACATTAATGTCTAACATGCACATTGTCTATTTAAGCTGCATCAGATGGAAGCGTGTGTTCCTAATACAAGAAATTGTGGCTGTTATAAGTATTGTAGAGTTGTACAGCAGCATTGCTGCCTTACAGCGCTGGAGCCCTGGGTTCAGTTCTAGACCAGGGGTGCTATCTGTGGAGTGTATATGTCCTCCCTATGTATGCAGTATGAAGGATTCCTCCCACAGTCTAAAGACATACTGGTAGGTTAATAGACTTCTGGGAAAACTGGCCCTGGTATGAGTATGTGTGTGTCTAAGTGTGCCCCACGGTGGACTGGCATCCTATCAATGGTGTATCCTGTTTTGTGCCCGTTGCTTGCTGGGATAGGCCCCGGCTCAACCGCAACCCTGAATTGGATGAAGCAGTTAGAAAATGGATGGATGGATAAGTGTTGTATTAGGAAGAGTGGAAAAATGGAATGGTAACAATTCATGCTAAATCCTTCCAGAAACCTCTGCTCATTCCTACCCATTCCTGTGGGTGAGTTCTAGGAGACAATACAGTTGGCATTGAGTTGACCTGAAACCAGCACACACAGGAATAGAGAGTAGGCTAACTGTCCGTCTTGATGGTGAAACGTTATCTTTGCAACATGGCCTATGAGGGAAGAGCTGCCAAACTCGAAGCAAATCTTTCCACTGGCATCATTGTCCAACAAAAGCAAAGAGCTTTGCAAATGCTGCTGAAGCAGCCCTGCAAATTTTGGGCCACTGCCACATTTTTTGATGAGTCCCAGTTCTGTCAGTTTTCATCCAGTGGATGTGTGCTGGTCTGGAGGAGGCGTTCTGAGGAATTTTCCCACAAAAATTTCCAGGCTACCCTGCAATACAGGAGGCTTCTGTGATGCTTTGGTGAACAATTTTGTTCAGCGGTGGTTGTTGTCTTGTTTTTTTCTTTGTGCTCACTACTTAACCTGCTGTGTCTCAGTCATCAAAATACATGACATTTTTATCAGGCTGTTTTGCAGAAACCGGTTTTTGGAATTGATTTTCCGCCAGCGGTCGAACGTTGTTCAGTTAAGCCATTTAGCAAAGATACAGCTTTGAAATGACTGGCCAGGTCTGTAGGTTCAACAATTTAGTTTGTGTTTAAGCAGAATTAAATACCAGGAGGCTAATTCATAAGTAACATTCATCTCAACCTCAGAAGGAATTTGTTATTCCCATATAGGACATGCCCTGTCTGACTGACACAAAGTTGAAAGAGCAGTCTGCAACTCATTGATTTATACAAGATGTTTTTGTTGTTCAGTGTCAAACATTATCAACACTGACATTTTACAATCAGGCTTTTGGTCGACTCCTTGTCATTTTGTCTTAAAGTCCAATAAAATTCTAACGGAGAAACAGTTGGCGTTTTCACAAGGAAACGTTTTTTTGTGTTTCTGGAATATTGATAGATACCTTTGAGTTTTTAAATATTAGGAGTCATATTTTAGACCTGTGTGAAACAAATTTAGGGTTTGATTAACACGTGTCCTATGCTATACTGTAGGTCAGGGATAGCTGCACTTACCACTCTTTCAGTAAAGTGCTGTAATTTAAAAAAAATAATTGTCACAGTTCTTTTCAATAGTTGTGATTTTAGCATTGCATTTTTTTTTCCTTTGCTAGGGTTTTCCTTAATCCTCAAGTAGATTAATAGGCTTGGCAGTTGTATCTGCTCTCTAGACTGTTTGCTTATCAGATAATACTGTATCTGGGTTTGCCTGAGCAGTTTCTGTGTTGAATTTCTGCCTCATATCTCCTTACCTAGCAAATGATTATGTTCTCTTTACAAATGCGATAGGAATTGATGAGGCAGCCATCTCACAGGTATAATAGTTTGTATCCCAACATGTCTGCCTTTTCCTGTGAAAGCGATTGTAACTAACCTCAGCCAGATTCCTTATTTTGACTTAATTTATTATGAATTTATTTTGGACATATTAAATATCCTGTCCCTGTCCCTTTTTTTATTTATTTCACAGTTGATTTTTGGGTGGTACAAATTTGAGGATAGTCCTTTAAACGATTGAAATACATTGAGTTTTTCCAAATTCCAAGAAAATGAAATGTCATGTTTTCTGCAAATAAATAAAATAACAGCACAGGGGAAGCGTAAATCCTTCAATTCATAAGCAAAAGAGAAAATGCAGCATTTAAAAGAATTTAATAATATTTTCAATTATAGATGTTACAACAATATTGTTTTTTTAATATGATTTCTTACAGTTTGACATTTTTGTCACTGTAAAAAAATATATATTTTTTGTGAATTAGTGGATAATAGTGGATTTTTTAATCAATTTATACTCGTGATAACATCCTCTGACTGTTGCAGCTCAGATATTTTTGTTTTATTAGAAAAAAGGTCCAATAAAAAAAAATGAAATCAAACACAGATAATTATTTTATACCAGCTATAGCTTCATATTTTCATGAAATGTCAGCTTTCTAAGCTTTATTTTTTAATTTGATCAACAGTGGCTGGTGGTACATTAAAGGTGTAATTACTGGTGAGAAGGGAACTCGATTGCTATAGAGACCTAACATCTGTGTGATTTGTCACGTACTGATTAATACATAAGTGGGACTGAAATTTCAGACAGTTTTCAGAAGTGGCTGGCATGAACTTTGTAACATTTAACAATGTGACCGTATTTACTTTTCCCAGTTAACCTCGACTTGATTTCTCTTTCATGATTTAAGAGAATGTAGCACAACATTCTTTGCTTAATTATCATTATATTTATTTGATCTTTGTCAGTGTTTGCATATTTGAAATATTTTGGACCTAGGCATTAATCTTCTTGGCCTGCAGAAATGTACATCTAATTCTTCTTAAAAACTCAAGGCTACTGTCTGTATGCTACATAAGGCCCAAAGGGATTAGTGTCCTGTCTCTTTACTAAACAGAACAGTCTCTAATGAGTAATGAAGACATGCATATTTTATTTTATTTTCTCTAGCTACTGAAATATAAAAGGAAAATAGTACAATACAGTATGTCTGAGAGCCAAAAGCTTTGGTTATAATTATAGTGCGGAGAAAGAGAGAATTATAGGGCTTCAATCTTGTAAAGGGTATACAGAACTGATTTGACAGGGCTTTTTGAGCTGATATTTTTCCAAGCAGGATTTATAAAGAATATGGTTTATGGTGGAACGTCTTGTTGATGAGAGGAATTTATTGTTGGTGTCAGCTGATCATTGCCAGTATTTCCAGAACTGAACAAAGGTTTGAGTAAACCAGGGCATGCTGAGCCAACATTCACAGTATTTTTTGTTCAATTTCAGTGGACTGTGCTGTGAAAATATATTTTTCTGATAACCGAAATGAAGAGGTTAAAACCTTAGGGACAGTTTTGCCGATTAGCAATAGTCCTAAATTTGCATATGTAAATTAGGATTATGTAGTCACACAGTATATAACTGCTGGACTCAGGGACTGTAGAAACTACTGATTAGTCACCAGATTGTAAAATGGAATTTTAGTTTTTTCAGTGGTTGTAATTTTATTCCAGCGTAATTGTTGTTGGAATCCTGATTGACCACAGTAGCCTTTTCCTCCTGACCATATAGTGATGACAAACTTACCAAGACGTGCAGATGGAAGGAAAGCCAAAAGTCTTGAATCCTGAAATGCGACACGTTGATACCTTTATAAAAAGTTACTTTGGTAGGTTTACACTACTATTTTTTTTCACTTGGTTTTCCTGTGCTCGGATCATGTCCTGTGCTTGCTAGGGCATCTTACCCTTTTAATTTGAGCATTTTGTGTTTTATGATGACTTTACCTTCATCTCACTGTGATGAACTACACTAAGTACACCATAGGATGGTTTATATAACAGTAAACTCTATAAGGTTTAAAGCCTTTTTTTTTACAGTTAAAGGGATTTTGTGAAGAATGTACAATGTGTAAAAACAAAGCATTTTTGGTCTGTGGGTTTTGCTCAGAGTGAGAGGTTTCAAACTGAGTAAAAAGCCTCAGCCAAATTGAGATATCCATACTGGTGCTTAAAGTTTCATGAGCAGCCCACTTACTCTCTCACGTCTGCTATGCTCCTGAGGAGCTTGTTTCACTTTCCCAGAACAGTGCATTTGCTCAGTCTTTGCACTCCTGCCTTCTTTCCATCTGTAAAGTAGACTGAGCTGAGCATTTGCATCGATGACGAGGGCAACGGGAAAGGCAGAACGCTCACATTCAATCTATTAAATACAATTTATGAACACTTCAGAGCACATTGATGATGCGCTCTAAGCACGTCTTATTCCATACAGCACCACGTTGGCTGCCTTAGAAAGAAATAGCCCATCCGATCATAAACAAATGCACCCTGTAAATGGTGAAGATGGGACTTTCCAAATTCCCTCAAACTGTCATCTCTGCTGTTCATCTGACTCTGCCTCCTGTTCTTCCCATCCTGGCTGTCTGGGCACTGGCTGACGGTGGGCGTGGTTGCTACACTGCATAAGACTTGCCAAGTTTGGGCTCCCTTGCCATCAATTAGTTATTTTCAGGGCAAAGACAGCTCACATGGCAAGGACAAATAGCGTATTGTAATGTGTTTTTTGCAGCAGAGGAGAATGACCCATAAAACTAATGTGCTAAGATGCTCTAATGAGTAACAAATCGCAATGTTCTCCTAAATGAACTTGTTGTGTGGCCATCATTGTCCTGCTCTCAATACCTTTTGTAGACTGTAGGCCTGTCTATTGCTGATTACAGCTGGCATGGTACCATTCTCCCAGATTTGTACAAAAAACATGAAAAGGCATTTCTTTTTGATTTTTCAACTCCTGGAAAACCCGGGTTAATTTCTGACCAGAAAGGAATTTTGAGCACCAAGTGGAAACAATGTTATATTTTAATTGTGCGCTCTGGGCCTCCTCTCATGTCTGACTCTCAAGTCCATTTAACTGGGAAAAAGTAATTTCTTATTTCAAATCATGGCTCCTGAAATATTCACAGGGTATAAATATTGCTATGAATGCCAGTTTTTTTACATACACATGGGAAATACAGCATGTGCTGAAAATAACCAGCTGTGGCTTAGTGACAAATGAAAACCTTAAGCAGCTTTAGGAGGACGGGTGTGTAATGTGTTCATGAATTTTCAACTACAGAAAGCAAGCTGAAATAAGAGAAATACATTATTGTACCAGTACTATCTTATTCTGTATTGCTTACACTGTATCAGTCTATGTTCTGTAGTGTTTTGTAAATGTATGCAGAAATAAAATACTGTATGTATGTGCCACTGTCAGAGGTTTTCTCTTGATAAACTATTTGTAGATATTTGTTATTCGTGTCACAGAGGTGGTTGGGTTGTCTTTCATGTATTAAATCTCAAAACCGATCAATTTTCATAAACATCTGAAGTCCCATATTGTACTTGCTTTTATTATTTTAAGAGTATCACTGTACTTAAACAAAAAAACAGCTTTCATATCTTTATGTATTCTATTACTATTGTTATTTTTATTTTTGTTACAGTAAGAAAAATGGTTGTGGCTTCAGACAATAATTTGTTAATTGAACTGTCAGAGGATTACATTTATTTCATACATCTTTTTTTGATTGAAAAATTTCCACAAATTCAATACTTTCCAAAGCATGTATGAATTTTTGGCACTCAAACCTGTAATACAGTTAATTTGTCTGACCATTTTATGAGCGATGCACAGTAAACCAGAGATGCGTGTATTTTCCATGAACAAAATGTTGCATGCTTTAAAAATCTCCTCATTTTTAATTCCACCCACATAAGAAAGTTCAATATATTAACATAGGTCTGTGGTTGTAACCTTGGTCATGTGTGTCCCCTATATATTAATATGCTCAGAATACAGTACTTGGTAAACCAGTCAAAAATTTCAGAGACGAGGAGATATCAATATGTTGGAAATAATTGCTTTCTGAATGCAAAAGATGTCTGAATTAATTGACTTTTTTAACAGTAAAATATATGGAGCATATAAAGAAACCTCAGTTTATTGCTTATACTGTATATGTTTTTTAGTAAAATAGTGTATTTTTTGTATTGATTAAATATTGCCATCATTTTTGATTAATTGATCATTCATGACTTCCTGTGAAAGTTGGTCTACGGCACCTCGGATGCTCTCAACAGTAGTGAAGTGAAGCTCCTTCTATTGTGGAATCAAGCTTTGGTGTAAACCACTGAGATAATGATCAGTGATTCTGGACAACTGCGCCAAATGGCGATTGTTGTCTACACCAGACCAATCAATGGCGAGGTCCTAGTGTGATGGCCTGGGCAGGCATGTCTGCTTGCTGCTTGTAGTGATTATTGGTAACGTGACTCTCCTGTCACTGGCCACCCCATGGGATCGATCCTGACATGACAACACTGCAGCAGGACAATGCATGTGTAGAAGCAGTTTCCTTGCCAAAATGAGGGTATTTGGATGCCCTCACCAGAAACAAGACCCATTGCGCAATAGTGGGAAGAGCTGGGAAGGTGTAAGGTCTCTTGGGCTCAGAGATCCAGCACCTGTCCAGGCTCTCCGAGAGGAATGAGACAGAATCCTACAAGACTGCTTCTTCAGCCTGGAGAAAAGCATGCGTTCCTCCTGCTGTTAGCCTGTCACCTCCACCATAGGCCCCTCACAGTGATCATCCCCATAGAAGACGAACGTAAATCGGTGTAATGAATCTACCTTTGTCGTGTTTGTTCAATGAAATGTTAATGGTCCTGCGACAAGTAAATTGTGTATTTTTTTAATAATAACTTCATTAATGTTTTGTAGTTATAGGTGATGGTTTGGGATGCTTAGTATATTTTAAATTTCAGTGTAGAATTAATTTTGGAACAAGTAAAGGTTTATTCCATGCTGAAAAGAGAAGAAAGGAAACGCAACGTTTCGGCTGTGGAGCCTTCTTTGGGTGTGAGAAAGACAGGGAAGTCAGCAGAGATTATATAGCATAGGAGAACAAAAGCCGGGAGTGTAGAGGAGGCGGGAGCAGGGGGCGGGCAGAGTGGGCACTCGGGTGGTGTGAAGTCGAGAGAGAAGCGTGGTCGAAACCTGCAAATGAATAGAGAGAATTAGAAGGAACTTTTGTTCTCCTATGCTATATAATCTCTGCTGACTTCCCTGTCTGTCTCACACCCAAAGAAGGCTCCACAGCTGAAACGTTGTGTTTCCTTTCTTCTCTTTTCAGGATGGAATAAACCTTTACTTGTTCCTTTGCAGCCTACGTATGCTGACACAGCTACCTACTAGAATTAATTTTTACAATGACCTTGGAATTGAGATTGTATACATTGTATGTGTATAACATGCATCTAAGTGATATACAAATTATTTTAGGTATTGCATATGTAATAATTACTTTAATGTTTTTTTTTCATCTGGGACATGATACAAGTCTTCATGTTTGTAAGTTGTTTACAGCAAGACTTACAAGAGCTGCACCTACAGTATCTGTATGTCTGAACTGAGTATGTTAATATAACTTCACCAATAATTGCTGTTTTTTATTTTGCTAAACTTTAATTTGGCTTGATTTTGACAGTGGTAAGGTTTACATTTGATTTGTTTGTTGGCGCCAGCGTGCAAATTGAAATTGTACAATTTTGCTAGCCTAAGAGAGTAATGCTGCCTCCCATTGATTGTGTGTGCGTGCTTAACGGCAGGCAGCCAATTTTAGTCATCATCTGTCATCGGAAAGAAAAGGCGGCTGTTGATTTTTTTTCTAATGCTGCACTGCTGGTTCAAATTGCGGTACTATACTTTTGAATCTGATTAATAATAATTGGTCAATTGGAAGATATTTTTAACCAAAGCAAGTTTCAACAACTGGAGGGTAAAGAGCTGGAACTAGAGAGCCACTTACAGTACAACTGGAGGTTGGTTTTCCATATTGGCCAGAGAGTAAAAGGAGGTTAAGTGGCTTTTTGAAGGTGTTGAACAGAATCCTCCTGGTAAGAAAGCTCTTTTCTCAAAGGCTGGACCACCTAATTTCCAGTCTTGTGTGCTCTTATGTACATTATTTTATGTGTTTATTCTTTATCATATCTGTGTGTTTGTATATGTGGAAAACAGTAAATGTTCATAGCATATTTATGGGTTTCTGCTGCTACAACAAAAGGCTTTTGGTACAAAAATGCGACCACACAAACATTAATAAATTGTTCTTTAAAAAGGCAGAAAACAACTCTCACTGGAAAAAATCCATTACATTCAAGTGGCAGTTTTGATTAATTATCTCTTGAAACCTTATAGTGCTTATAAGTAACCATTCAACCAATTACTAGCCATTCTACAAGATTTAATCAATCTGGAAGCCAAAATGTTATTATTCAAGAGTTTCCATCATGATCTTGAACCTGGGAACCTACTAGACTTTAAATATTAGGGCTTTCAGTCTTGCTTAGAACAGTGAATTAAAAAAAGCTCCTTGGTAATGGTTTACTACAGACATTAGCTCTTACACAACATATCACCTCTCTGTACTGTTGGTGATTTTGTTTCTCCTGGCATGCAGGGTGAAGGCATTAATATTGTATTCGCCGCTTACATTATCTTTATGAAACTCAGCCATCTTGTGCTTCTTTGTCAGCTGTACCTTTTTATGGGGCTGAAAAATATATTGGGGGGAGGGACTGTAAAAGCAAAAGAGTATTTGGAAAGCCCTCTCTGTCCTGCTGATGTCTGTTGAGTTTATCCATAGGTACTCAGCTACGAAGCTGATTATGTACGTTTGCACATATTTATTTAGTTCATTTGTGGCAGATATCTCCAGACACCTTTTGCGAGATCTGATCCAGAGTGGGCAGTGGCTGGAGCACTACAACTGGGCAGTTCCTTGATTCAGAACTAGCAGCCCACTTTTCGCTGCTGGAACCTGCCCGTATCCCAGCTACCCTAGTATCACTATGGCAACATCTTTCTGTGAAGAGGATGCATTTCTCTTGTGACAACAGAGCAATTTGATGTATCAGCAATTCAGATTTTTATAGACTCCAAGGGACATAGTTACAACAGTGGAAAATAACATTTATGTAGCTGCTTTCTAGTAAAAATAATTTCCAAATAATTAAATAGAATGAAAATGGTAAATTACTTGCTTTAAAATTAATGCAGTCAAAGAAATCATAGACTGTTTTTCTAATCATCCTATAAAGGCGGCATGGCAATGCGCAATACTGCTGGACTTGGGAGTTGCTACAAAACCTTTGTTTTAAAGAAGTTAGTTACTCTACATAACATCTTCTAGACGTTGACCTTAACAATTTCGTTTTATCAGCTCAGTTGTTTTTTGTTGCACTCCTTGTTCTCCATGTGGGCCACATTGCTCCACTGAAAGAAATAAGGTATTTTCTTCACAGCAATTATAATAATTGCTTACACTTATAGCGCTTTTCTGGACACTCCACTCTAAGCACTTTACAGGTAAAGGGGACTCCCCTCCACCACCACCAATGTGCAGCCCCACCTGGATGATGCGACGGCAGCCATAGTGCGCCAGAACACTCACCACACAACAGCTAACAGTGTTACAATCACATACTGTAACAGTGGCATCACAGATACCTGCACTCTTTGATGAACCCTATCAAATCACTTCACTAATTATCCCATTCAACAAGATAATAGTTACATTAACAGACTCATAATGAAGATTTTTATACATTAAACAGTCAAAATACATCCCTTATTCTTAAATTCTGCTGTAATGAAGACTACATTGTTAAGATGCCCAAATTATTATGTTATTCTAACTATAAAATGAATTTTACAGTTCGTTTTGTACTGTATTTGTACCAACTTGTTTATAATTTCTCTCTTGAATAGGCTATCAATAAAGGTAAGTGTTACAATGAGTTCTTTTTACAGTTTAATTTAAATCACTATCTAAGCCATTTAAAGTCCATAACCTACAGTATGTAACGCATGAAAAATGAGATTTCAGGTTTTTGAAAAAAATAAAAACATTTACTGTAGATGAGATCTGCCCAACCCTGAATCTCATCAACCCAGTGGCCTCTGGTTTAGGTCTCACATGAGTTCCTGCTGAGTTAACTAAAAACATGCCTCACCTGATAATTTGCTTGGGTAGCTTGGACAGTTTTCAACTAGTCAATAGTCAGAGATTGCAAATTAACATTGAGATTTAAGGCTCAAGCCAAAACCTGTATCTGCTTTGGGATGCATGTTTTTAAGAGACATTAAAGTGAGCGAATTTAATTATTGAAGTTTTAATCAGTTAACTGAGAGCTAAGCTACTGTAGAAAGAAAAAACTTTTAACGAAAAGGTAATGAGGGCAAGGAGGGAGAAGCAGTCTAGTCTAGACTAGAACAGTCCAGTCTGTTTTGGCTAAATCTGAATAATATTTGTCTGGTTCATAATCCATGTCAGCTCTTGTGTTGGTATTGCATAGCACTAATCAGTAATGTCACTGGGTAATAGCATATCATTTCACAGTACACTGCTCTAAAACTATGTGTTGTATACATACATACAGGTGGAATGTTGCACCATGGCATTAAAACATACTTTTTGTGTCAACATTAAGCAAACATTGCAATGTTTCTCAAATAGTTAAACCAAAGAAAAATGAGAATGTTTCATTGCTGTAAAGTCTATTTGCTAACTGGGGATTTTGTTACATTTTGACACACTAAAACATATATTTTTACATTTAATGTAGTTATTTAATTAACATTAACTACACTACATTTCATGACTTTTAAGTTTGTGGTGAAGAATGTTTTATCCCAGTAATGTGCGGAAAACTCAAAATACATTTTACACACTACAATGTATAAAAAAACGAATAGAAAATAATTTAAAGGTTCAAACATTAGGAGAAAGGAGAAAGACATAAGAGGATCAGGAGAAAAGAGGTGTTTTTGAGAAGCAAATCAACGTTTCTGAATTTTTTTAAAAGAAAGCTTATGACTCTTGAATTTATGTAACCAGTTGAATGCAGTCACTGTGTTCTTTCATGTGTGAGAATTTCTGTTTAATCAGTTTAGCAATGTCCTTATCACTAGATCTGTATTTGTTTTTAAGCTGCCCTGAAATTGGCCACAGGCTGAAGCTATTCTTTTCTTTTTCTGTTTAACACAGTAGTTTAAAATATTCTGGGTAGTGCAATATATTTGCTTCATAACATCGACTGCTTAGCTGAAAAAATGCCCCAGGGAAGCGCATTCTGCAGTTCTCATTATATCAATTAACCTGCGTTGGTAAATAATATTGCCTTTGAAACCGAAGCTGAAGACTGCAATTTCTTCATATTGGTTGGTCATTGTCAAGCCTGTATAGTAATGTGCACTAATGTAGGATGAACTGGAATGTATCTAAATGCTTTTGGGAAATTTGCTGTTTCAGCAGTTAAAGATCCATCCTTTACATTGTAGACATTGAAGAATTACTTCAGCACAGGAGTACTGTACAAGGAGCAGGGTCTGCAGTTTGCTACAAAGACTTTGCCTTGTGATGCATTTAAAGGTCTGGAAGCTCTGTCATAGCAGTCTAAAGTTAAAAACTGTAGGTTATAAAGAAAACCATGAGGGGTAAAATGCAGACACCATTTACAATGAGTCTGGTGGATCTAAATGGATCTGAATGGATTCCACTGAGTGGGTGAGAACATTGTTACATCCTGGGATACTTTTTTGTGAAATTGATCCTGCATAATAGGCAACATTGCCGCATAAAGTCTGCAGCTTAAGGTGAAGCGGGATCCTGGTGAAAATAATTTGTGTTTAAGGAATGTGTGTGACTTTCACAGCAGGAAATGTTATTTGCTCACTGTAATACACTGACCCTTAATAAATGAGTAAGTAAAAGTAAAAGAGTCCTTTTTGGGGACCATTTTAAAATTTTCTCAAAATCTATGTTTATGTTATGAAAAATAAACCAAGATAGGAAGAATTGCATATCAAGGAATTTGTTTAAAATAAATCATATACTGTAGCAGTTCTCTCACTCCTCCTCTGTAAGAATCCAGGAGTATTCTGCTTAGTTTTTATGCCACTGTTAACAAATAGGATATCTGATAATTGCATGGCATTGCCGAGACTTAGTATATGTCTAAGGGGAATAGATAACATATAAATAAACTACTATGACTTGCACTCTTCGGTAACTTGAGATGTTTTGGCTTTTTGAGAAACATGTAACAATCACTGTGTGTCTGACACAGCCTTTAAACTTGGCTCATAAGAGCATGTTGTAGTTTCATGGCTGAACTATTAATGTAAACAGAAATGGGTGAAGTTTTGCCAAACAGAAACTAGGATATAAATGGAATTACTTCTAAGCAAAGTTCACTGTAAATAGAAAATAAAATTATTTGGGTGTAAACAGAAATGTTTTGCATTGTGTGGAGTATGACTCCTTTCTTACCTTCACTAAGAAGTGGATCTGTGCCAGTCTGTATTTAAGGCTGTTTGTTGTCACAGAAACCATTGCCATGTACACATGTGTGACACTACTTGGTTAGTGGTTAATGGGCACTTGCTTTTTATTAGTCACAGTGCTTTTAATACTGGACCCTTAAACCGTACTTAACACTTAAAGAGATGACCTCCAGTAAGGGTCACAGCAAACATTGAATATTTATCTTTATGCTGATATCCTTGAGCTTTATAAAAGATTTAGGATTTTTTTGTTTTTTGGACTGTTGGCTGTTGAATTTACAATCCACATGAAATGAAGATATTTCAGTGTTAAGTTTTGTTTATAAGCTTTCTTTAAAACATTTATTATGGACAAACAAATCCAGCTTGATTTCTGCAATATTAATCTGAAGATCATTTAGGCCAAAGCCCTCAGGAAGCGTATTCCAAAGATCATGTAGGATGTCTTTCACAAGAAAAATAGAATCTGTAAGTCAAATGTATTTTCCAGAATTCTGCAGAACATTCTCCATGTGTTTGTTTTTTTTTTCCACTTGAAAAATGATTTCACATCTCAGCCTTTAAAAAGCGGGTAATGAAATATATTAACAAAATTAATGTTGGCATTATATCTTAAAATAATGGAAAATGGAGCGATTTGCTCATGTGGACTAAATTTACTACCACTAGGACGGTCTACTGTGAGTCCAGGGATGTGAGATCTCTAAGGAAAGCTATGATTGATGCTGTACTCAGTGACATTTGCCCAGTAGGAGGAACCTTCCAGAATTTCAAAACCACTGTGCTGTAGGAAGACACTGACCTACAGATGATAAGTTGAACTGAGCTCCTGACTACTTGGGGATGAAAGATCCCATGTCCCTGTTCATAAGAGTAGTTAAGACAAAGCCATGGCATCCTGACTATAATTCACAACCTTCCTAAAGTTCTCTCTTAATTCCATTGGTAAAACAATTTCTTACTGCTCCATCTAATTAGCTGTGCAGTGGGTGATGTTGCTGGTGAATAATGGCTGGTGCACTCCACCCAGATGAGTACTGTCCTGCAGTTCTAGATGAAGTGGGTCTTCTCCTATATGTAAAGTGCTGTGTGATTCTTTAGGATGGAAACCACAGTGAAAACCAAATGTGGTGTACGTGTGACACTTCTTAACAAAACCACAGACCTATGGAGAATGTGTTCCAATAGGAAGTGACTGTATACATTCAAGGGTTAGGGCTGGTGATGCCCTGGGATCACACTGCACACTATGCTGAACTCTGGTGATGTGATGTTAATTGATAGGAATGCCATCACTGTCCCTAGAAACATGTTTCCAATAGCCAAACTGTGTGTATAGCAAATTCCACTGCTGGCGTGGTGTGTAGTTATCATGATGCACATGGTTAAATCTGCCAACCACTGTAACTTCTAGTACAGTTTTCATGGCTTTCCTGTTGTATTTGTAAAAAAATACAGTGTTCCTACAGGTAAGTAGATGAATGTTCTAAAATCAAAGCAAGGTTATCCACTTTTGAGAAGGAGTACTTCTCGCGCAACTGTATGTGGCTTGTGTGTCTATTACAACAAAAATGACTCAGTGTATGGCTCACTCCAGCACTCTTAAGAGTCTAGAAGCAAATCTGAATAGAGTCTGTACCCTCTCTGCCCAAGACTGGTGTTTACTTGTAGAGGCTCAGAGCTAGATGAAGTACATACCTTTTTAAATTCTAATTAATTTTCCAGTGTGGTCAGAGCCTAAGATATATATTTGTGGCAAAAACATAGTATTTAACCTGGCAATTTTGCTTTTAGGGAAACATGGATAGAGTTTTGCAGTCCAACTCTGTAAGCTTGTAAGCATGTTGTTTTGCCTAGGAAAACAGTAAGAGAATTTCTGTCTGTATTAACAGTTCAAATGTGGTTTTCTTCATGTTTAAGTAAGCCAAGGAATCAAAGCTGGAGTCATACCCAACACTTTATTCCTGTCAGGGAGATGCAAAACATGACTGTCGGTCCATCTTTATAAATGTGCAGAATATTCAATTTATTATTTGTATTCAACTTCTTCTATAAAAGCCCATCTCTTCTCTTGGCTACGAGGAAAAGTCAGACTGTTGCAGAGAGTTGAAGTTACACCTTAGTTTTTATGGATGTTTGCTTTGGGATTTGAATTGATGATAATATTTAGTTTTATATGACCTAAAGATTTGCTGCTGTTGTTCTTATGCCATGTGAAATGGGTTACTGAGCTGTAAACACATAAAACAAACCAGCTGCCTAGGAACAAAGCACCAAGTACAAATACATATCTTGAGTGTCATTCAGCTGGCCATATATTCTATAGAGGATAAAGTAAATATCCCGCCTTGTGCGTGTTGCTTGCTGGGTTAGACTCTGGTTCCCCGTGACCCTGTATCGGATGAAGCAATTAGAAAATTGATAAAGTAAATGCACATACACTAGAAAGATTACACATTGTGTTTTCTGATACATTTTCTGTTTTCAGTCAAGTGGCCATCAATCTCTACAAAATGGAGTTTTGTAGACATACCTTCCCTACTGCCCAGGCTATCACACTTGGATCTCTCCATTGTGTGAGTTGTCATGATTCCAGATCACTGATGATATGACTGACATTGATGGATGGCTTCTTGCTGTAACATCTTGCAGGGTAGGAATTGGTGGATGTGAACATCCTACATTGCACAGACTTTTTGTCCAGCCTTCAGCACACCAACATGTAAAGCTGTTTTCTTGATAAACAGTGTATATTCAACAGGTTAAGTCAAGTCATCACCTGCAGTGTGTCCAATCAACTCTCTTACTAATGAGGTGGTTTAGTGTCTCTACTTTGAAGGTCATAGGCCAGAAGATCTCAGGCGTCCCCAAAAAATGAATCTGTATCCAAAATCTGTATACTTTTGTTTGTTTTTTTCTCAAAACATTCCTAGCTAGAGTAATACATTTCTCTTTGATGCTCAGTATAAGAAGGAAAGAGAGTGTTTAGTGGATAAAAGTGCTGTAATTCTTCACCATCTTATCACTGACATTTCTGTAGTAGTGAAACTACAGTTCCTCGATCAAAACTAAAACTAAACTAGTTTGTAAGGTTCTTCAAAGTCACCATCTGTGACCGAGGTCTTTCTTTTGCAAGATGTGATTGCAGTGGTGCTGTCATCAAGAATAACTAAAAGTACGAGATTTTTGTGCAGTGCAGTGCGGCGAACACATCAGATCTCAAGGTACTTCAAAATATTTGCATAGTAAACAATCTATGGCAACAGGAACAAGGAACAAAAAGAAATGTTCCAAAAATCTTTTTAGCTGAAGAATGAGTGTGAAATGTATTTAGCATCAAGAAGTGAATGTGTTTCCACTACATCAACTCCTGTTTAGCTTCAGAAACCCTGTGATGGATTCACACTTCATCTCTAGTTACAGAGCATAAAATAAAAGAGAAATTATTTCCACGATGCTCTAGATTTTTCAGACGGAGTTATGTCTTAGGGAAAATATTCTGGGCACTTGTGTAGATTCTGAGGTAGAATACTCAGCAGACATGGTTCGGAGGTGTAGATTGATGGTCTGTGATGCCTTCGGACACAGAGATTGCTCAGCCTCTGGGTACATTAGTGCAGACATCTCATCTGAAGGTCAGCTTGGAAAATGTTCAAATAGGAAAAAGGCTTCAAACTGGTCTGGCTTTTTAGCAAACATCATTGTATAATGTCAAGAGAGAAGCTATCTGTATAGAATTACTTCTTTATTATATATTTTTTGCATTTGAGAAGGTGGTTAAATGAAAGACAGAAACTGTTAGTACATATTGTTCATGTGACTGTGTCTCCACAATGTTTTTAAAAAAGGATATGAATAGTGAGCTGGTGAAATTATGATTTAGTATCCAGTGTAACCTAAAGAACGTGATGTGAAAATATACCTTTAGCTGTCTGTGTTCGTTTTGAGCACTTGTGTAAATTGGCCCTAAGTGTGAGAGTGTGTGTCTGTGTGTGCCCTGTGAAAGACTGGCGTCCCGTCTTGTACTCATTGCATGCTGGGATAGGCTACAGCTCCCTCAACAAGCCTGAATTGGAAGAAGCAGTTAGAAAATGGAGGGATGGACGGTGATTTGAGAAACTAGACCTTTTACTGTATCTGTGAATTCAATACCCCACTGATTTGAAAATCTGAATTACTGGTAAGGAAAGAACCAAATCACCCTATGGGTTTTATGCAACTTTCATACAGTATGTCTGTTTTTAATGGTAAAATCACTGGGCAGTAACAGAATCACTCTAAGGTCATTTAATGGTATTAGGCACAGCAGATGACTGATGGTTTGAGACAGTATTAAAGTTTTTCCCCTAGTTTCTGTATTGAATTATTATTTATTGTTAACCCTTGTATTTGACTTTATGAATCACTTTCTCTTATTTACAATTATTTTGTGTTTTGTTGTCTTTTTCCTATGCTGTCACTGTGCAAGACCAGAATTCTGAAGCGATATGGAAATGTTCAAATCAAGTTGAGTTTGTCTACTCAGGCATGAAAAGTGCACTATCGAGTCATGATTATATCTATTTCCTTTGCCCTATCAAGTGTTAGCTTGAAGAATATTTCTGGAAGTTGTAAGCAGGGGAGAAAAAACTTGTATCTGCTGCTGATATCAATAAAATTCACCACCACGTCAACAACAAAAAAGGAAATGACTGGAATGAATGAAAATGAAGAAAGAAAATAATTTTCTTTAAAGCTGTGCTTAAAATTCTATTAAGTCAATCTCTGACCATTCTTCTTGTGAATTGAAGGATGAACATGCATTTAAAAATATTAATTTGCCATGAGAATTATAAAAGCAAGGAGTATTTAACTATTTAGCATTTATATATTCACCTAGAGGTTATATATCCAACCCACAGGGTGCTAACTGGAACAAATTTTGATAAGAAGCAGCTTTTATTTCTTGGAAAGGCAGTACGTGGGCACAAATTAAAGTACCTACAATAGTGCATTGGTGCGTAATGGAAGAGTATTGGGACACAGATAGAAGATGTGTTTCAGAGGGTGTTCCTGGAAAACACCATGTGTATTTGCTCATGCCCATTTTAGTCTTGTTTTAAGTGATTTTGTAGTTTAATTTGATGTTTTGATATTTTCTGATTGACTCTTGCATTGGGCTTTGCTCATTTTTTATTTTCATAGGGAACTTTATGTGCTACAGTAATGGGTTTGGAAATACAGTTTCACAGTTTGTCCTGGGATATGCCTGCTGAGGTCAATGTATGCATTGAAGCAAATGGAGATTATTTTAAAAGTGTGTTCATGCTCAGCAATGCAGGAAAACGCTGTCATGTGCTTTATTTCCTGAGCTGTAACTATTAGTATTGTGAAACTTGTTTTTAGAAAATGTAATGCAGGGCTTAATTTAGAAATTTGCCTAGAGAGCCAATTTCAGGCCAGTTCGGTAAGGGAGACTTCAGGAAATTCATGAAGAAATGATCCTAATGTGAGACAGCAATCATCATTTTCATATTTTATCTTTAATCTTGAAATGTTTCATGAAAGGTAACTATCATTCCAATTAAATTTAAGATGTTACATAGAGCACTTCCTATTTATGTACTGACAATCTATGAACTGTATTTCAGATCTGTTTTATTGATCTTAATATACACAATTCTCAGGATCACTGCTAGATTTCAATTGGAAATTGCAGTTTAAAATGGATTTTAACAGCACTGTTTGTATCATATAACTAAACTGCATTTTGCTAAAACAAAGTGCTGTAAAATATTTTCTGTCACTTTGAAAAGACCTACCAGCTGAGT
Source organism: Lepisosteus platostomus (assembly GCF_059453375.1). NCBI lineage: Eukaryota > Metazoa > Chordata > Actinopteri > Semionotiformes > Lepisosteidae > Lepisosteus > Lepisosteus platostomus. Next base: position 52,928,385 of record NC_142618.1, read on the forward strand.
TTTGGCCTGAAGTGTAGCCTGTCAGTCAGGGATAAGAAGCTGGAAATAGCTAGCATTTGCACCAGAATGCTGATAGTTATGCAAAGAAAACATTTCCTTTGGAAAAAGAAAACATTTCTCTTCAAAGAGAAAAAAAAATACAGTAGTAAAAATACAACAGTAACAAAATTAAAAAAGACAGACATGCATGTTTGTGTTTGTAGGGAATTTGTCTTATTTTAAAATATGTTCAAATGAAATTGGGCCCATAACAGATATTTTTGGGGCATTTTGAGAGTTAAAGGAAGATACTCTTTGGTGTAATGAAACACATTATTTTTTGGTGGGGAATCCTTACCTCAGCTGTTTGTCAGGAGTTATTTATTGTCTTTGGAGGGGCATTTTGTCATATTTTGTCCCCACATAGATAATAACACATCCCCTTGCACACAAGAATCCTCTGGATACAGATAGCAAATTCCCCAAACCTCTCTGCTGGCACAGTGGAGAATGTCTCATGAGCCTTCATATTTTAATTAGAGCTGCAGGCCAAAAATGTGTGTGTGTGTGTCACTCCAGTTAGATAAGAGGCCTGGAGGTGGGTAGTATTCTTGACTATTGTGCTTTCAATATGTACTTTAAATATAATCACATAATTGTCATTATTTTAATCACACTATTTTACTCTTGTAACAGAATATTTTGGACGATATGTTTTAGAACATGACCTTTCCATTCCTTTTTTAAATGCTTTCCATTCAGTCTTTTTGTAGGATGTAGATATCAGTGAGTAATGTTTGACAAAGGAGGGCATTCAAATTAAGTTTAACTGCTGCAGAAAAGCACTTTAACAGCGTGTCACAGGAAACAGCTCCTGGACTTAGCAACATCAAGGGTTTGCAAGTTGGTTTTCAAGTCGCAACAAACATGGTAGTTTGGTGAATGATTTCCTGTGCTTCTCTGTTGCTAAAAATGTGACCTTTGATAAATGAGTGGTGTGAATTTAAATGTTCCAGCAATTAGATATCTGTCGTGTTTTCTTTTGAGAATGTTGGTAAGTATTGTTCTTCATTCCCTAGTTAAGGGATGCAGTATAACAGCATAGGTTTAACATGGACTGTCCACACAAGCAAAACAGAAACAAACTGATCTGAAACTACTGCAGGGTGTTGATGGAACTGGGAACAGAGGAACTTGAGAAAGTTACAAACAGGATGGATTAGTCCTTTTGGTGTTAATTGATTAACCGAAGCATCAGCTGCTCTTGAAAGAACATGGCTGGGTAGCTTGTTCCAGACTCCCACAACCCTCTGGGTAAAGAAGTGCTTCCTGTTATCAGTTTTAAATTGACGTGTTGTTTTGAGGGACATATTGAAAACTTTTATTGTAACAAAGATGGAATGATACCTGGCCACACCTGTTTGTTGATGGCCTTTTGCAAATGGAAAAAAATATCTTGGTATACAGGTAGTAAACCTTGTTAAAAATAATTAAACAATACCAAAAGTAAAATTCCTTCTTTAATAAATGTGGGAGAACAGATGAATAAGAACAGTCCTGAGGCCTTTCCATCATCTCCCAGTGTTGAAATGTGGTACGTCAGTCACTACTCATCGTACTGTACATACATAGAGAAACCACAAGAAAAACCTCAACAACTTAGCTATTACCTATTTACCCTGACAAAGTAAGGTAATGGCAACCATTCTAAATACAGTATATTGTATCAGTTTCATCAGGTAAGTGTAAGGGAATGACTCACTTAAAATAAGTCGCAGTTAAAGCAGGAAATCTGAAAAATGCATTAATAGCTAGGATCCGTTATGCACCACAAGAGTTCACAGGAAATATTTGGTAATAGAATTGGCCTTCTGACAAGTTCTAACATTATACTTGATGTTGTTGAATTGTATTGAAGGATTATGAATTATAATTGGGGATGGGAAGGGGACCCTGCAGTTAGCACTACTGCCCCACAGCTCATGGGTTTCTTTTCCAGCCTTGGGTTCTCCTTGAAAATGAGCATTGTTCTTCCTACATTTTACAGACCTTGTCTAGGTTTATTGGCATCTCTAAATGTTGCCATTTCACATGGGTGTGTGCGCTGTAGTGGACAGGTATTACATGCAAAGTGTGTCCTTCCCCTTGCCCATTGTCTGCCAGTTTAGGCTCGGGCTCACTGTGACCCTGTATTGAACAAATCAGCCATTGAAATAGATGGAGGATACAATTGTAAAAAAAGGTTGCATTCTTTAATGGAGACTTTAATAGTCACGTAAAACTGGAGTGCGGATAGTGTAGCAGTATACCTTATTCCATATCTGGTGTTTTGTTTGTTTGTTTGTTTAGACCCTCACTTCTTCTACCTCTGCTTTCTCTAGAGGGCAGAAGTCCTGACTGGTATTTGCCCTTCCTGCTGACTTTCTCGGTCATATTTCTGAAAATACATGCCATCTTATGGGCCAATTCAGTGTACTCCAGTGAGCAAGCTAGTTTGCCAAAAACATCCTGTAGTATTCACTCCTACGTTTATGTCACCCTAGTGAATCATTCAGGTGTTGTTGGAAATGATGAGATTTCCAAATCAAGACATGTGACCTATACCAGGGTTCCATGTAATTTAAAGGCATTCAAATTCATTATTAATAAGTATTCAGTCATTTACTTTTTCACACATCACGTTTTCATCTCAACCACAGATCTATAGGTGTCACCATGTTTGTGATGTGCTTAATCCTTAAACCTCACATACGTATGAATGGATTTAAAAAGGTATGGAGCAAAAAGTGACTGAACACTTGAAGCAATTACTTAGAGACTAATACACTGCAAAGCTTATTATGATAAATCAATTCATTTGTTCCGTGTCATCTTTTTTTTTACCTTTAGAGATTCTGTTGTGCAGGTACTGTATATAGCATTTTGCTAGTCAAAATGAAATACAATATTGACATAAATCATTTGAGGATGAATTCATATTAAGAGGATGTTTATGAACTTTAATACAATTCTGTGCCTGTGCTGTCATGCAGTGTGGGGATATTTAATCACTTGTACAGTATAGGGGTGTCCGTATAATGTGCTGCAGAACACAGCTGCACTACCGTATTAACTGCTTAAATTGAAAAAATATCATTTATTTTTTTGTATACATTTCCAAAAAAGTCTCTTAACTTTCAACCTAGGTCATTCGTAGCACTTTCATGTCATGCAGTTCTGTGTTTGTGCTGCGATCTTGGAGATCAAATAGCTTGTCTTCCACATTAGGAGAAGGCTTGACAAAAACATTGAATTGAAAAACAATCGTAAGGCCTACCAAAACACCAGAATATTATGAGCCTAAGATCCCTCAGGTAATTTTGACTTACATGAGAAGTAGGCAACTCAAATCAGCTGTGTTTTCCAGGACACTTCTTGAACACTTGAAAGACACTTCTTAAACCTTCAGATTCTTAACAGTTGAGTCTAAGATTTCCTTATTTCTTTCCTAATATCTATGATATTTGAGCATTTCTGAATTGCCCATGGGTGCTACTGATCTTCTGGGTGTTGAAGTTTTTTTTTAATTGGCAACCCCCAGGACAGAGAATGAATTATTCCCACTAAGCAGAGGCAGCTCAGCTCACTTTCATTTATCCTTAATATGGGTGTGATCTGACCTTTGGTTGAGTAAGATTGACTTGGTCATGAGGTAAATTAAACTAATTTTACAACAGTATGGTTGTAATAAAAAGCCCCTGTCAAGAATAATGGAACACTAGTTTTTCCATTTTACATTATTGTTTTTCATTACTTCACTTGTTCTGTCAGTACAGTTGGTTCTATTCCACTTGTTCTATTAGTACAGCCTGATCTGTTCCACGTGTTCTGTCAGTACAGTCTGATCTGTACACAAGAGAACTGTAAGGAATTTTTATAGTAGGACCTCCTGCAGCAGCTTCATAAGTGGCTGCTTGCTTGTCAGTCAAATCCAATCCATTTACCCTTGAACTGTCCCTCTGTTTCAAGTTGATACATTCTGGCTTCTCTCTGATGACTGGCTTAGAGACCTCATCTATGCAACTCTTCTTTAGATCTTCAAGTTTCAGAAAATAAGTGTCCAAAGCGCAATAGCTCTGCTAAATGCCATGCAGTGGAGTCCTTAGGTGTTAATTAACACAGATCTAATTAGGAAGCAGAAGCATTTAATGTGGTCTGCTTTTCCAAAAGAACAAATGGCTGTTATGTCATGTTAAGATGTTAAGAAATATATGAAATCCCAGTAGTGACTTTGAAAGAAATCCCACTAAAATTGTTTAGCCTGCTGTTTTCTCTTATCTGTGGAGAAAATGTTCCATCTCCAAGTGTCTGTAATCTATAATACATTTAAAAAATGAAAGTTTTGAAGGCATTCCTATCTACATTCAGTTGCACTGATGGGATGCCCCAGTTTTTTTTCTGAATTGTGGCAGCATTTCCAGTTTACACATACTCTATCTCTTTAAGTCCCAAATCTCTGCGATTCATGGTGTTTAGATTATGCTTTCAGGGGCCTCTTTTGTTTTCTTTATAGCAACCTTGAAACCGAATGATTGTACACTAGTAGAATGGAAGACTTTTTTTCATGTCAGGGGTCACATATTTCTCAGAAAAGGCATCCAGGAAACTCATTAACAAACTGTCTGAAAAATATTTGACCCGACATCATGGTTGTCTATGGGAAGCAGGAGGCTGGGAGATTTCATGGAGACTGGCTTTAACTGATGTGATCTGTAAGCAGTAGACTGAACACGAACGGCAGTATTTAACTACCATACCAACATGACAACAATTTGCCGTGTGAAGGGGAAATCACAACAGTATTTCAGAAAGAAAGAACGGTAATTCATATATATGTACAGTAGTTATCCATTTTTTAGTGTTTATATGTATTTGTTATTAGCTCATTTTCATGTGCATTCCAAGAGAACGGTCTTTGTTGTTGGTATTTCTTCCTACACAAGGATATTTTATATTCTGGGTAATGGGAAATCTCATGACTCAGAATAACAATAAACCTATGCATAGTCTCTTTCGTGTGTGACAGTGTTATACTTTACTACAGCAGCCTCTATTTCACATTTGAGTAAAAACCTCTTAACAACATAGGTTATCTGTCATTGACTGTAATTAGTTTTTTTTTTCAGATTCCTTACATACCAAAATAAGTTTAGTTTTTACTCACTGTACTTTTGACTTCTGTCTCAACAAGCCATATTTGTTGCAAAATGATAGTTGGAGCTTTTCACTTTTTAATATCGAAAGTCTCGGCAAAGGAGAGTTGAAATTGTATACTCCTTCATCCCAATGCCTAGTTAGACAAGATTATGCATGGAATGTAGGTCTAGCACTGATACTATTTGTGTGAAGGTCAGTTCTAACTCCTTCAGGTTGCTCGATGGCTCGATCGCTGTATCCAGCCTTGCGCCTTGTTCTTGCCCCTACAACCCTCCTTTGGATAACGTGGTTAGAAAAGGGTTGGAAGGATGAAGATGCTGCTCTCCGTGAATCTGAAATCTTTATCTTTTCACATACAGATTCAGAGTATTTCATAATATGCTTATCTTTAGTTCTTTGCTCCTGCTCAGAGTGCAGCTCCTATTGATGGCTGAGGCTTCTTAAAAGACAGAGATCGGCAGTAATAGTAATAACCATTACCTGTCAAATGCAGCTCAGCAGGTGCTTTGTATTACTGAGTGAAGAAAAAGTCCACTTACAATCAGCCTTTATTGTCACGTTTTTGTTTTGTTTTGCACCCTTGGTAATTTGGGGACATACAACAGATGATTTTACTGCAGCCATATGGTTGTTTCTGGCCTGTTTCAGGCAAAAGCCACAGCATTTGGAAACCTGCCAGCAGCAAATTGGGAAAACAGCAGTGAAAGCCAATGTTCAGAATTGTATTACACTGCTGGAATGTTTTCTTTTTCTTCGTCATCTCATATGAATACAGGGTCACTGAAATTCCTTTGTTACACCTTCCAAGTGAATTTGGCAGCTGTCAGACGAGTGGGTTAAATTTCTTTATTTTGTGCTGTCCCTAGTACATGAGGCAATATTATGTTGCTAGAAAATTGGAGCTGTAGCAAGCTGAATTTATTTTCATGATTTTCGTTTCAATGAAAGACGACTTGAGTCTAGAATATACCAGCTGCTTAAGATACTCACACCCAAAAGCTAAAGTTTATTAGTGAGTCTCCTCATCCTTGCCATGACCCAAGCAATTTGGTTGCATATGTATAGCAAATTTATATTTTACTGCCTTCGCCTCAAATATTTTTGAAATACAGTCAACTAATAAAGTAATCAAAGTGAAGATACATTTCTTTATCACTATTCAGTCATGATTATTTACAGTAGTTGTTTTGCAAAGGTTAAACAAAACTGGGGGAACCACATGAGAAAAAGCTTTCAGCTTCACTACCTGTTTTTATGAGCTTTTTGCGCAACAGACATTCTACAGTAACTAGAATTCATATTTTTGTTCTGGAAACAGATCTTATTTTGGGAATTCCAGATAACTGGGAATTAATTTGTTTTCAGGAGTTTACAAAAATGCTTGATTTAAATGTTAGGCTGTTTTTAAGCTTGTTGAATCGTTTGGTTAAAGTTGAGTAAGGAACAATTGAGTAAGAAACAAATAGTAAAAATTGGTGTTTGGAAACTATATTAAATATAATAAACCATTTGGTATAATCATTCAGTTTACAAATGTTAAAATGCGCAAATGGAACCATTTAAAAATATGTTTGCCTAGTAATTTGGTTAACCTACTGTAGGAAATTTGTCACATGCTGCAAATATGTGTCCATGTTTCCAAATAATGCCATGCAAAAGCTTGCAAAATACGATTAAGATTACATATTATTTGTTATTCCTTACACATGCAGTGCTTTTCTGGACACCCAAAGTGTTTTACAGGTAATTTACAGGGGGAATATTTGGCAAGGATACCAGGGTAACACCCCTACTCTTTTCGAGAAACACCCTAGGATTTTTAATGACCACAGAGAGTCAGGACCTCAGTTTTATGTCTCATTCAATGGACAGTGCCTTTTTACAGTAAAGTGTCCCCGTTACTATACTGGGCCATTAGGACTCACACAGACTGCAGGGTGAGCGCCCCCTGCTGGCCCCTCAAACACCTCTTCCAGCAACAATCTTCATTTTTCCCAGGGACTGATAATAGGCACATGGGAGGGCACCTGTAAGATATAATGCTATTATGGACACAAAGATAATTGTCAGGAGGATAGAGAGGGTCAGAGTGGCACAAGTTGATAGTTCTTCGATATTTGAGTCTATTCTCACAAGTAATTGAAAATAAAGTTAACAATTTAAGGGTGTGGATTTGAGCACAAAACGTAGTTCGTCCTGGCATTCCCCTAACTTTCTTAGCATAGGGCCTGCCTGGCTAAGCAGCGCCATCTACCTGCATGTAAATATGGAAAACAAAAAAGGACCATAAAATCCACATTCCAGCTTTAGTGCTTCAGTGATAAAATTCTAATCTTGTTCAGAATGGTTTCAAAATATCTTGGGCCACTATTCTTAGGTTCTCTCAAAAGTAAACATTATGTACTGATAGTACAGCTTATTTGTTGTCCCTTTTTCATTCTTGCACCTTAAATTGAAACAAATGTAGCATACCTCTGTACCCTGATACTGCAGACAAATTCAGCAATTTCACCTCTACTTACGTACAATGTTTGAGCTTTAACAGCAAAAAGTGTAGGTTTTTCATGTCTTCAAGGGATAGTAAGACAGTAAATATCTCCTGAACAGGAAAGAAAGAAAAGTCCAGATGAATTCATTGGTATTTGGTTTTCATTTCATTAGAATTTTCCATTTAGGAAATGCTTTATACACTGTAATGTTCACTTTTTGTCTCAGCGTATATGGGCTTAACATGCCTATGCTGTATGTAAGCTTGTCAACACCATAGGGCTCAGAGGAAGACCCCCAGCCTCTGTGGAGAAATCAGACATTCCAGAGTCAAACCCCAGAATGATGGCAGCAACAATATCTGCCTCAGGAGACAGCGACTGCAGAAAGATGGAAATCATTTGAAAGAATTAGACCGTACTAACAGTAATCACTCACAACCTACTGTAAATGCTTCACATGCTTGTAATCCAAAGCACATTCCATTCTGGAATATTGACTGTAGAATGGAACCAGTATTGCTAATCTGTTTGAAAACTATGTCATGGTTAGTTATCGATCTACAGATATGACCCTGACTGATTCATACCTCTTTCAGTGGCCTGCATTTTTATAGGCACTTTAAGCTATTTCGATTTTGCTGAGGAATGACATTTTCACTCCCAGTTGCATTTCTTCACCTTGGATTATTACTGGCAATGTGCTAGTAATGAGCGTACTCCAGTTCAAGTGTTCAAGTCTTTTGTTACATGTAGGACCAGAGAAACAGCAGACCCTGGTTTTGTCCTCACGGAAGTATTGGTTTCCAGTCCCTTCTAGCTATATAATCACGTGGTTTTAAATTTGTCACATGAGTGTTGAAAAGTGAAAAATTGATGAATTACTAGTTTGTAATATTGTAAATCCCTAATGCCTGCCAGGGCCTCATTACTGTAATTTTAATACATTACTTCACTTTTGATTGTTTTTGCAACTTTATAAATGAAAGAAAAATACTGTAACAGATCACCATTTTGCCGGGTGCTAGCATGTTGTTGCAATTGTGTTATAAAAACATATTCATTTTAGCTATCCAAAATGAACAAGTGATCACAGTACACTTTTAAGGTAAAGAAGGAGGTGATTCTTTGTGCTGAACAGCATGAGAATTGTATTATTTTATTAATTTTAATTATTTATCATGGTGGTGTTGTAATCATTTTACTTTAGGCTAGGTGACATTGTGTATCAGTTTGCTTTAATCTCATCTAGCTGAAAAAATACTTGTATCTGGATATGAGGGAGTTTGCTGTACTATTGACGTTTTGTCTTAAACTCCTGTCCATTTAAATGTATTTAAAATCAAGAGATCTTTTTCATTTCAATCATTCTATTCAGAAAGGGTTTCAGAAAACTGAATTCAGAAAATGAAATCAGAAAAAACATTGTGCTTTATAAAGTTCTTTTTTCAATTTCCACAGTCCACATTTCTGGGTGTGGCTTATATTGGGGTGGGGTGGGGGGTATATTTGGGTAAATATGGCAGGTGCTTGAATTTAAATACATGCACTTTTTATCTCAAAGGTTTCTAGAGTGCTTCATGTATCCACCACTGGATTAAAAGGTACAGAAGCATCTGGTGAGGGAAATTTAGGAAGAGGCCAGATTGCGAAAACTAAGTGTGCCTTTAATAAGGTGACCTTCCATAACCTTTAATGCATAGCACTGGTGTGGATGTTTTGGTCCAGAGGAAAGAATTTCACCTATGGGTCCACCAGCAGCCTGGTTTTCCTTGGAGGTCTTCCATCCCAGTATCAACCAGACCCAACCTGTTCAGATTCTGAGGTCTGAAGAGATCAGATTAGAAGGTGGTCATTCTGCTGTCAATTTCTTTGCATAAACCAAATAAATACATTGTGAGTTCAAGGACTCCAGGTTAGCTGCATGATCTTCTTGCAAACAGTCATATTTATTTGAATAACATGTCTTTTTACGGTTTCACCTCCTGTCACTAACGTTTGCAGTGATAAGACTGAGTCAAGGGTTAGGTAATCACTGCTTCTATTTTGGCCTGGTGATTCGTTCATCACTCTTGCATGCTCAAACCAACTCAAAGGCCCAGTCGCCAGACCTTTTTTATTACAAACCTGGTCTCCTCATTCTCTGCCTGTGTGTCTGCTTGGGATTGTTCCAGTCTGACTTAGCTGTCTAATTTTGTCCATGAAAACCTTTCCAAAAGTTGCTGCTTTGAGCTGTGAAGTGGTTAAGCAGATCCTTAAATGAGGAGAATCCAGTAGTTCTGGCATAGCAAAATAGTGGATACAGACGTGTTTTAGATTTTGATGGGCTTTTTTGTTCACAAAATATTTAGAAATATAGGTGGTATACTCACATTTACACACAAAGTGCAATTTAAGACACCTACTGTCAAATTTAAGATACTTTAAGCTATTGAAAAAAACTTGTATTCAGCAGAATTGAGAGGTCTCTTTTGAAATATTTTCTAAAATTTGCCTTGTGGGAGAAATATCCTGTACTGAAATAATGCAGCAAAAACAAAAAAAGATAACAAATGGCAGCTTTGTTTACTGGGGAGTGCTGAACAAGTTGCTAGGATTATGAACCATACATTTTAAGGAATTCCACAAACTTTTTACATGTAACTGTTAATACTTCAGAATTTTGTTTTAGCTATAATTGCATTCCTCTTGGGTTTGCACCTGTTCACAGGAGGAATCAAATTACAGTATAATGTGGTAAAAGCGGACCTTCATTTGCAGTCCCTTGCATCAGCTCAGCAGGTGTGAGCCTGGTCAGTACCTGGATGGGAGACCTCCTGGGAAAAACTAAGGGTGCTGCTGGAAGAGGTGTTAGTGGGGCCAGCAGGGGGCGCTCACCCTGCGGTCCATGTGGATCCTAATGCCCCAGTATAGTGACGGGGACACTATACTGTAAACAGGTGTCGTCCTTCGGATGAGATGTAAAATTGAGGTCCTGACTCTCTGTGGTCATTAGAAATCCCAGGGCGTTTCTTGAAAAGAGTAGGGGTGTAACCCTGGCGTCCTGGCCAAATTTCCCATTGGCTCTTACCAATCATGGCCTCCTAATAACCCCCATGTATGAACTGGCTTCATCACTCTTCTCTCCTCCCCACTGATGTGCTGATGTGTGGTGAGCGTTCTGGCGCACTATGGCTGCCGTAGCATCATCCAGGTGGGGCTGCACATTGGTGGTGGTGGAGGGGAGTCCCCATTACCTGTAAAGCGCTTTGAGTGCAGTGTCCAGAAAAATGCTATAAAAGTGTAAGCAATTATTATTATTATTATTATTATTATTATTATAGAGCATGAACCAGCAAACCAGCACTTTGCAGCTATTACTGGCTGCAGGGCAAACAGTCAGACCCATTGGCGGTACTAAGCAGGCTGAGCAGTTTGCACTGGAGTTTCATACTGCAGATGCTCATTTCTGCAGATCTGAAATTTCTTAATAAAAGTATGAACTCCTCTTCATACTTCAATTTTGTGCTTCGAAAAGCTACAGTAACACTGACGCATGCAGATACTAATTAGCTGTATGATATTCTTCAAGGCTGGTTGAAACAAATGATGAATTGATTTAATAACAATAAATACATTATTTTTTCCTATGCTGTGCAAGTGCAAATTGGATTTAGCCCCTTCCTCCCGTTGAATGTCAAGGATGTGGTCTCATTATGTAAGGCTCAGAAGCATTGTTAACATACAATACAACATAACATTATTGGCATTTAATGTTTTACAACAGTATTTAGTAAAAGCAATGTTGTATTAATTGAAATACAGTATCTGCATGGACAAAAGTTGCCATCAGTTTTTCCTTGGGTGCTTATTAGCTAAATATATGGTTTATTTAATGTGAATTGGTTTTCAGCCATTATATTTGTATGAATACTAAAAGGTTTATATATTTGAATCCTTTTTTTCTTGGGTTTTGACAACCCCCACTTTGGATGGGTAATCTTGTTAAAAACAACTTGTCCATCCTTAAAGTAATGTATTTTTTTTCTCTTTGTGTCGTTAATAGTAGAGTTCTCGTCTTCTTATACTCTCTATTTTACATACAGAGATGATTATTAGCTTTGTAAACCTTTGTGCAACGTTTATGTCACACAGTAAAGTCCTAGATGTAATGTCCTGTAACAAATCCCGTCAATGGTACTGACAAGGTTACTTTGTGGATCTTAAAAGAGAAATCAGAACTGAGTTAAAGTAGAGTACATACAGTACATCTTTTCTCATTTTATTACCTGAGAGCTTATTTAGAATTCCTGGTAAATCGTGACTTCCACCCTTAAAAATGTCCAAACAAAAAAACTCACAGTAGTGGATATGTCCATTTTCTCCAGTCCACCTTGGGCTCAAATATATTTTTAAAGTAGCTGTAGCAACTCCTTCATAACACTTTTCTTTTCTCACACAGTCTGCAAGGCCAAGGGAAAATCACAAAGAGCCTTTTGCTTTGGCGAGTCATTCAAACACACTGTCCAAACAGGTTTTAGAAAACATGCCTTTCAAAGCCGTTTTTGAAATTAGTAAGTTTCTTTTAGTAATTAGTAATTAGCTCTCTCTTTAGTAATTAGTAATCAGCTCTCAGTGATGAAGGGACAGAGCTGAGGTGTCTCTGTAAGCACCATCCTTTTTTGTTGGCGCTTTGGCAGGTATTGAAAGATATTAAGTGGCAACAAACTAGAATCTCTCCAAGGTCTGCAATGCCATCCATTTCCTCTTCACCTACTATGTATAGCAGCTTTCTTCCAAGAGAGACTTACAGTGAGCCAGATCGCAACCCTGCAGACGCATGGTCTGAGGTGGGTCTGATTTATAATGCTAAAATCTGTTAGCCCTGAGTTTTAGATGAGCCCCGAGTTTTAGATGAGCATTAAATATTCAGTAATAGCAGACAGTAACAGGCGAACATTTAAGAGCTGATCTTCATTAATTATGCTAGTACAACTACAGATACAGTTATAATACTGCCACCACTGCGTCTTATAATATTGATTTAAAATTCATTTGTGTGGCTTGAGATTTTACTATCATAAAAACAGTGATATACAGTACATTCACCTAGACTGCGGCAAATGTTTTTATTCCTTTTTGTGTTAGAAATTGTAGTGGGACTTTCTGTATTGTTTTTGAGTGCAAGCTGGCAGAACTAGTTGCCCTTCCTCGTGTAATTCCAGATATGGCAAAGTTGAAATCGTCGATTGTAATATTAGACTGTGACTGAAACAATGGGTAGAGTCTTTGTGTATTGTAATCTGTAGGAGGTAGTGAATTAAATTGGTAGGTGGTGAATTGTAAGAAGTAGGGGTATATTTCTTGTGCAATCTTAATCGTCGTAAACTATATTAATTTAACTTATTAATAAGATCATTTTTATAAATTCACTTTTCATTTATACAAAGAAAAATTCACCCTTGAAAAATTATATAGAAAGTCAATTTGTACAGAGGGATAAAAATAACACGATGTAAAAACCAGGTACAAAGGCACAGGGCTCGTTTCAAAGCTTTCCTGTTTTACACAAACCTACAAAATACCGTACATTTTCCAAATGTGTTACAACAGTCATACGTCTTCGAAAATGTGGTTATTGTGCTAAAACAAACAAAAAGCTTTTTTTTACCTTGTGATAGAGGGAGGACAATTAAAAAGGTACTAAAAATGGGGGTAAGCTCTTTGTGGGTAAGCTTACTGAAGAATAGCTCTTGGATGTATAGACCTCCACTGCCACTGCAGGGCAGGCTACAACTTACCCTTCTGAATTCCGAACATCAGGAATTCACCAGGTGTATACTTAACAGCTCTTCAAATTCTCAGGAGAATGTCATGTGTTAGCTTCCATAGGAACTGAACGTTTCTCTGTTTAATATCTTTAAAATATAATTAGTGAAATAGTTCTTAGTGTCAACTCCCATTAAATATTTAAGGCTGAAATGTACACATGTACCCAGGGTATCATGAAAAAGTGCAGTGGAGTGCAGTTGGGTGCACATGCACAAGAGAGCCCGGCATGAGCGGTGCAGTCCCTTGACGATGACAGTCCTCGGCCCTAGTGTGCTGAATCTACTCGGTGAGACCGCTGCTGGTAGCCATGATGACTTGCATGTCTATGATTTCATGCTGAACTGACCCAGTGCCCTCTAGTGAGTCGCTCTTTGCCCATGGGCATGTGTTGCTCTTGGTCTTAGCGTGTGTGCGGACAGAATTTTCCCTGGTGTACTGTGTTCATTATACAGATGTTCGAATAGCACTCTGGGTTACAGGCAGTACCCAAAGAATGTGTCCACATCATTGTAATTACTGCAATCTTTTCATTAGTTGCAAAGGCATATTTTTATTTTTTGATGCTGAAAAGAAAACTTAATATTAAAATCTTATTAAAAAATATATATTGTGCTTTCCTATTCACATTGTTAGTAGTTCCTAAATTCCACAAGTCTACCTTCAGTCTGTGCGTTATTTTAATGTAGCATTTTGAACAAAGTTAATTGTTGTGAATACAGACAACACAGTGCAGTCAGAAACTGCAGCTTTCTTTATTGAATCTTTATTTGAGTGGCATTTGAAACATAATTTCTTGCAAATAGCAAGGATGCAGCAGATTCCTCGTAAATGTAACAATCCTGACTGTCAGGTGGCGGGTGGCTGAATCTGATCTTGAGTTCTTTGAGCAGGTTGTCTAAAATGGAGTAAGTTGGCCTCCAAAGAGTAGGCGAAGGTCTCTGTTGCACTGTGAGGCTGTCAGTTCGACAGATCAAAGACGCACTCTGTATGGAGCTGCAGACGTCAGCTGGAAAATAAATCTGACAAGCCGTTGAAGAAGAATGAATTTATTACTTCTTGTGTGACAATGTGGTAAATGCCGGTGGAGCTGTAATTGATATTTTGGGAGAGAAGACAACCCCCAACTCCCCTACCCAACCAGCTTTCACTTTCCAGGCTGTATCCTCTCAGGTTGTTTCACATAAGAGGTCCTATCTAGTTCATCCTCATGATCTGTGACCTCTCAGCCAAAGAGATTAAAGCCAATAAATGTGCGTCATAATTGTTTTCATTCAATAATCTTTTGAATATATATGTAACGTTTTGTCTTTTGCTTCTGGCTTGCCTTTTTCCTGTATAATTCATCCATGCATGAAGAATATGCCTAAAAGTACTATATTTAGAAAGAGATGTGCAATTTTTGGGGTCTTTTTAAAAACCTGCTTTCAATTATGAATATCTCTGGCAAACCAAACGGATATTCAAAGCAAAGTTTTAAACCATAGAGTCCAGAATGTCATTTTTCTGACATAGGATGTGCATAGTTTACATGCCACACATGGACAAACCTGATTCTGAAGAAATTAACATCATGAGCCTTTTGGCACTCTAAGCTTTTGATAGCTCTCTAATGGTAACATTTCCATAAATCACACTTTTTCAAGTAACAAAATCTTGATTAAATCCAGCCCACATCCTTTTTTTGGCAGCTTTTTTTCCCCCCAACAGCTGTTGTTTATCCAGGGAGACTGAGTCAGAGTTCTGTACAAACTGATTGGCAATCAGGTGTCAAGATCACCAGCCTGATTTTAAAAGATGCTTCCAGAATATATTCGGAGTGTGACAGATAAGACATTTAAAGTGTAGTTTTCTCAATTGGTATATGAAAAGTTGATAAGAAAGAAATTGTAATATAAGAGAGTGAATTTAGTAAGGATTGGACAGTAGTTTCTTACTTAACTGTGGTAACTGTAGTAAAAGTTGGGGTACAAAATCTATTTGCCCTTCATGTGGAGAATAGAGGTTGCATAAAATATTCGTTTACATATTACTGAAGATTAATTATACCATTAGTATGATTGGAGTAATTCATTTTTTTCTGTTAGAAACCAGAAATGATATTGATTGAGAACGCATGGAAATGTGATGACCCAGAAACCTGCAGCCCTGCCTCACCTGCAGCGTTTGGGACGCTGCCAGCAGTATCAGATCATTACTCACAGTTTTCTTTATCTGTCTGGGTCGTCTGCCAAAAAATCGAAGCAAGTGCCTAAGGATCAAAGACTGCCCTCAAGTTACCACTTAATGAAGGGGTACAGCTATCAATTTGGAACTGAAGAGAAAGCCTTAATTTTATTAGAGAACAGGATATGATGCATTGTCACCTTTAAATGGATTTGTGTTCATAATCAAATCCAATGACATCTTTGACACACCAGCATTTTGTGCGCATGCGCGTATCATGCGCAAAGCATAAACATATATATTGAACATTTATCGAACTTTTGTTAAAATTATATCGAGGAAAATTATATTGCGATAATTATCGTTATCGAATTATTGCCCAGCTCTAGCCATAGGTGATGTATAGTGAAGTAAATTCAAATAAAATCATGTTTAATTAAAAATGCTTTTAGAGATATGGTGAGAGGCAGGTAATGCATAATAGAGACATGCTAGAGTAAGGTAAATCCATAGTTTGAGCATGGTAAGTTCTTGGAAACATCCAAAAGCAGTGTAAATTTACTATATTGATCTTTCATCATGTTAGCAGTATTGTTATAACAATGTTGTCCCAAGATGGATAACCTTTAGGTAGTGACCCTTTAGGTTGTTTTTGTGAATATAATACATCCAATTCTGAGGATATAAGGTGCTTTGCAATAGCGGTGTGTATCTTTGTGCAAAGTAAGGTGGAATGCACTGCAGGTAATTGTGCTGTTGTTATTTTGTTACTATATTTTAATTATGCAACGTACTGTAGCATGTGCTTGCAGTGAAACCTGTCTGGTTTCTCTGTGGCAAACTTTCTATTTAAAGAGACCTTAAAAACCTTGAATCATTTCTTTTTGTAAATCTGATGATGCTTGGTGGCTTGCATTTAGTGAACATTCCCCTTTTCTCCCACTTGACTTTGAATTGAAGAGATCAAACTAGTGAAATCTTCTACTGCAGTAGGTCTCGTCATAAGTGAATGAGAGTAGAGGTCTAAATTCTAATAAGTTCTTGGAAATCATCTTTATAGTTAAAGCAATCATTAAGAAGCTAAGGTTCTATGTGGGGAAAAAAAGGAGTTGAATTGCCTAGTCACTTATGTCAGTACTGAATGTGAGCACCTTTAAAGGAACACACAGAGGCAATGATGAAAAACGAATGTAATTTTTAATTACAAACTTGGTTTGCTGTTCATGTCAACAGTAGTCTTTTCTGTTCTCAATTCTCAATTCACGTTTTGTTCATTTAAGGGAATCAAAAAACAAATTGAAATCCATTTATAAATTGCCGCACTTTTTTAATTGTTGGAGCAGTTTGTGTAATGAAAACAAATACTATTTGTTTCATTACCAAGGTTCATTTAAAACATCAACTGCAAATCAGTGTAGTGGGTGGATTTTTATTACAAACTCTGAATGCAATAGTATATTTTAATTAAAATACAAGGTGGATGTCGTTATCAAACATATTTATGCACGTTAGTGTTTACAAATGCAAGCATTTAGTACTTTTTGCATTTTCTAATTTTGATGTAAGTAAGCAGTGGTTACTGTAGATTCAGTCATAATTTTAACAGCAACTCTAAAAGATGTACATTATATAAATGTGTAATATGAACGGTACAAGACAGCTCTCAGATTATACATAATTTTACACATCAATACGGTCAGATCAGTCATAAATGTAATCAAGTATTTGAAAGTTATTTTAGTTGATTCCAATCCTGCTTACATTTTTCAGGGCCATGCATTTAGATTTTTTGCCACATTCATCACGCCAGGTAGAATAAGGACAGCTTGTCTTTGAAAAAGCATTTTAAGCAGCGTGTTTTACAAATTATGCCTTACGATTTCCATGGCTCCTGCCAGTCAGTTAACGATACTTCAGCAGTGTGATCTAACAGAGCAAAGCACATCATAACTTTCTGAAATCGGCAATGAAGTGCACTGAGGGGTACAGAGCGAGTAACACAACCTGTGATAAATAAGACAGTTTTTAGCAATAAAAGCCAAAAGGAAATGATCACTTTGTAAGGAAAACATGAAATTAGAGGAAGATGCTGCTGTAGTGGAAGGCACACATTGCAGAACTCGTGACAGGCTGTACATTTTTAAGATGGATGGTGCTGAATATGCAAGTGTAGTCTGAAAAGATGAGTTTTGAGAAGGTGCTGGAACTGTTTGCATAATATACTCATTTATTACTGTATATCTGATGCAGCTCTACAGTCTAAACTTTTTAACATGCTGTACATAAAACTCAGTACTTAATACCAGCCTATGCATTTGCAGAAACATAGAGAGGTTGTGGAGTTTTATTTGGGTTCTGTAATGGCTTTTCCATTACAGTTTCACACACTGAAAGAAATGGAAGAAATTGGTTGACACAACAGCATTAGTTTCAGCACATTTGTTTTCAGGACTATATGTACTGTGGCATTATGCAAATATTCTGTTTTGCTGAACTGATCAATCTCAATAGTAGCTTTTCCCACATATTTGTTTTAATGTATTTTTTTACATGAGAAAAAACAGTTCCCAGAGTTCATTTTTGCTTGCTTTGCACAAAGTTTAAAATGCATGTCCCTACTTTATTTTTGAATGGCAACTTTGTTTTTTTTCTCCTGCTAGGATTTCATTTAAAATGATCATTACTGCATACTACATACTGTCTTTGTACACGTTTTATTTTTTATTTTACTGGTTCAGGCTTATGGGGATATGGAGGAGAGGAAATAGAGCACAAAATACTGTATGTATATCTGTTTGTTAGCTATTCATTTTAATACACAAGACACTACAGACTTGTGTATGTTGAAATATATTGATGGATTTCAAATTTCCTCTCATGGAAGTCAACTGAATAAAAAAGCTATGCCTGGCAGCTTCAAAAACGGTAATGATGGATTTTCCTAACCATTAAGCGAATCTGGTTTTGAAGTCAGATTTTAGTGAACCATTGTCCTGGAGACTCATGGGATTTTCAGGTTTTGTTTTACCCTTAATAAGTAACAGTATCCATTCTAAAAAAAGGACCCTACCAGACATTATTTGAAGGTATTTAGCCACTGATGGTTAAAGGTTTATAGAGACTATAAAAATCTGGAATAATGCTGTCCAGGGACTGAAACTTATGGACGATAAAATAGGTATGAGATTTATAAGTGAACCAACTGTGGTCACACAGAGGTTTGCTCTTTTTCCTGTGTTCATTGTTTCAAACAAATGCCAAGGATTCTTATTGGTCTACATGTTTGCATTGAGTTGTTCCAATTTCTCTGCTGATACATAAAAACCTACTAATTAAGTAATAACTTGCAAAATGAGTGTCTACCTTTCAGTGTTGCAACACTTATCAGATATTTTTGAGCTGTGACTGGACAAGCATTGTGGAAAAACGTAACTCTTACTTGTTGTATTTATGTACCTTTGCTAGATTATGATAACAGTTCATAGCCATCTGTAAACTACCTACTAACATGTTATTAAAGATGTTATAAAAAGTCATACAAATTATTTAATACTCCTAAACATAGAATGTGGGGTATGGTTCAGGATTAGGATTGGTTAATTAACATCTAGTTAATCTACCATGGAGGTTATTACATATTATGAACTATAAGACATTATTAATTGATTTGTAAAGTTTTTATAGGTTTTGTCATTTTCTGCACCTAAACTAATGAGTTAAATTATTATTGCTGTTTTTAGAATATTTTTCTTCTTGTACCAATTATTTTTATTTAGGTTTCATATCAGCGTTATGGTAAGCAGGTCATATTCTAAGATAGGAAAGGATTTAATTGGAAACACAACTGAATCACTAATTCCAACTGCATATTGTTTATTCCCAGTCTGTTATGGGTTTTTATACATAAAAAACAACAATCGAAGCACTTGTTAAAATGCATGTGACAGATCAGATCTTCAGATGCCCTCTCAGAACATTGCTGTCAAGGGAAGAAAGCTTTTAGACCTGTCCAATCTGAAGAGCCTTCCACTCGAAATATAATTGCACTGTTCTTTTTGGGCATTTGCCAGAACTGGATTGAAATAGTGACCATCGATTAACACGGCAGTGAAACATGCCTCATGCTCAGTCTGCGTTTCTGTTGAATATGGTGATAAAAGTACATTTACAGTTCTCAACCAAGAGGAATTGTCTCTCCCGTCAAATTTCACTCTCCAGAAAAAAGTGTCTTGCCAGGTTTGAGAAAAAGCAAAAAAAGCAACCTTCCGGAGGCTTTTTAACCAGTCTCAGACAGACGCAAGATTATTATGGATGGTTTTCTTTGCTTGTATACAGTAATGATCAATATATGTTTCAAGCTGATGCCTATTTCCAGGCTTGGCAGTGGACTACATCTGGAAATTTAACCCCTAAAGCTGCATGATTTGTGGATGTAGAGGGCTATAGGCAAGGAATTAGTTCAGACTGGCAATGAAGAGTGAGCTTATCATTAAGTGCTCGGTTGCTCAGTTTTATGTGGTTTGGTACAATCAAAAGATAGACAGAATCTCATGTAAAACGTATACTGCAGAGTACTCTATTCTAGTACTTTGATACAGAGATACAAGAAGATATACATAAAGATAGAAATTGCTCCAGTGAGTACATGTGGACATGCATGTTGCCAGCCATACTGAATGACAAGATCATTAGAACATTATAATATATAGAATATTTTGTGAGAATAAAATGTAGCTGTTGGATCACTGATGTTTGTAAGCATGATATGAGTGATATGATATGAATATATGAATGTTACCAGCTATGGTGGCACCAGTCTTTAACATCTTTAACTCGACAGATTATTTTGGGAAAACTGTTGATATTTGTACGTATTTCATTTTGACTACTACAAGTTTGGGGTATATAATTAGTACCAGTATGTCTTGAAAAGTACAGTCAGCCTGACCTGACTGTGTTGAAGACTTCACTTTATATGTATGGTAATCTGGGATGTGCTTAAATACTTGCATTACAGTCAACCAGCTGGAATTCTCCTTTGTTAGAGAGGAAATTTCATTTCTTACAAGTGGGGGAGGGGAACTTGCATGATTCTTTTACCATCCATCTTTCTCTTTTTAAGAATGTATATTTGGACTTATTTCATGCCAAAAAAGATTATTATATTTATGTACTCCTGTTCATGTCCTGGGCTGTATAAAATTCTTGGACCAATTTTTATTGTGTTCACTTGTACTATGGGATGCAGTTTCCTGCTATGAGTCTGAATTATTCACCAGATGTGGTGTTTTCAAGTTTGTCCAATACATTCCAAAAACTGGGCCCTGCAGTCAAAACCTTTTAAAAAAAAACACATTGTTTTTTCTTTTCTTTCCTGAGCTATCCATCACTATTTTTCCTTTGTGTTTTCCCTGAATATTGTCGAGTTAAGTTTTCATTTGGGACCCAGAAATCATTGGACCATTCCCAACTTTTGCAATAAATGGCTAGCTGTCTATGTCACGTGCAGGGACTGCAAGAGCCCCCTGAAGCTAAAAGTTGCTGATGCCCTATTTTGTGAGAAACCCATCTTTCGCTATCAATGAACAGACAGAATCTATTGTGCATGCCACAGTCATGTTCTGGAGTTTACTTCAAAACAGCACTTGTATATAGAGTCCAAATGAAAGTATTCCTGAACTTCAGTTTAATTTTCATCTGGGAAACAGAAGTCATTGGAGCGTTCCCAAAAAATGACTTTAATAGTTAGTCATTTGGTTTTCTCACATGGTAATACTGACTTTTATCAGCATTGACTTTAACATGCTTGTCACACAATGCAGATAACTCTTAGTGTTATGGCTGAAAGTTAAAATGCAACATTTTTTAGGGTTATAAATATATATAAGAATATTTTTTAGTAGATGTTTGAATATCCAGAAGTTTGGCCTGTAATTTTTATGCATTTCCTTACGATTTATAAAGTGTGTACCATCCTTATTTGAGCAGGACAGCAGAATTGAAGATGAAAATACCTCTTGTCTGGTTAAGCAGCAGTGCTACATAACCATGAAAGTTCTCGAAGGACCTATTTTTTAATGTGCTTATTTTTTTATTTGTATGCCATTTGCCATTAATTTAGGATCTGCAGAGTGAACAGCACGGAGTTTTTAAATCCATGGGGTCATGTATAGAGTAAACACCAAGGCATGTTGCATAATGAAACAGAAGGTCTGAGATAAACACCCAAATCAAGCCAATAACACTGATTTAAATTGGATGATTTCTGTTTTTAACATTAGTTCCAACATGTTATTCAATTTGCTCTCGTACACTATGTAGCATTACACAAAAGACTCTTTGGTTTTATGATCCTTTGCCCCCATAACCTTTATAGAGTAAGAGCTGGTATCTCTCTCTTACTACATTCTGTGGTTTCTCTTGCACTTCCCTTTTCCACTGTTTCGTTCGCAGTTGACACACTGTAAGTGCGTCATCAGTTCCTTATCACTTGGTCTTGCTGAACTTGACTGCTGGCTCTGACTATTCCCCCATTCCCGGTCAATCAATGAATCAACCAGTATGTTTACCTTAATCGCTGCTAGGGGAGGAAGAACAGAGAATTGCTTCTCAAACAAACGTCATGTGATCACGTGAAACATCATAAAAATCCCAATAACCATGATCTTTCCAAAACTATTTGTTAACCTCCAACAATAGCTGCCTTGTCAGAGATAGGGGGAATGCCACATTGATCAAAGTTGCAAAAGAAAAAGAAGAGGAAGACAGCTCATCATTTTTAGGTACTAGCATGAGCCATATAGAAGTAATTTAAGTGTACCAAACTGTTTGCGTGTGTGAAGTAAACTGTGGGTGATGATTCATAGGGATGCTTGAAGAAGCGGTTTTGATCAAGATGTTGGAGCCACAAAACTAGGGAGTCATTATTACTCACTCTCATTTATGATCTTGTGTTTTGAAATTCTTACTGATTGCAAATGGAAAATGGGGACATACAGTATAAATATTAATGACTTTAGATGCTCGAATTGTTGGATGGTACTTTGTCAAGTGGAGACATTTTAGGCATATAGTTGTTTACAGTTTTGGTGTGGCCGGTCTGTAAACTTATAATTGGAGAAAAATTGATTTTTTACTATTAGTGGCTATAAATAGGGTCTGAGGGAAGGAACAACAGCTACCACAGTATCAAGAGTGAAAATAACCTGGCCGTGATAAACATGTTGACTGTTGACTTGGCTTAACATCAAAAATGGTTTCCTTTTTTAAGCAGTTATGACATGGACACGGACCATACTCAGTTGCCATTGCCAGAATATTTTAGATTAAATTCAATTGTTATGCAAAGGTATGCAAAAAAAACAAAATGAGGAATGAAAGGAAGGAATGACAAGTTCAATCAGCCTCATCTATCAGTAATTTGTTATCAATCCTGACAGCATTTCCTCACCTGAGCATTAAAAATACTATGTGTAGTTTCCTTCGCTCAAATACATTATGCATCCCCCCTCCAACCCATCTCCAACTCTGCAGCTGCCCCTTGGTCACTACTCACTCTGCGGGTCCCAGCCTCCTCGTCCTATAGCCCTCAGCCAAGCGGGTATTGTAACTTAAAATGCTCAATAAACCTTTTAATATGCCTAATTCTTGGGTGTTGTCATTCCTAGTGAATTCACATTTGGAGGTGGGGAGAGGAAACCATTCTGTGCCAATATTTTTCTGACTGTGAAAAGCAGTAAAAGACAGATAAAGACAGTCAGCTTTTTATACTTACTTGCTTATTATAAGCTTTTATTTTACATCTTATTAAGCCTATTTTTGTAGAAATACATTAGACCGAGCAACAGACATATTTTCAATAGTTAATATTTAAAGATGTGTCTCCAGTTTTATGTCCCACATTAAGACTGTTGAATGTTCTTAGTCTCCGTGTTAATTTTGGAAGCACTGCTGTGCTCTACTGTCTTGAGCCATTTTGGGCTTTCAGCTGCATTATGGAAAATCTCATTAAACTCTTTTGTGGTTGCTGTTCTTCGTTGAATGCATTTAATTTCTTTCACTTTTATCTTTAGGCGTCTTACTCCATAAACAGTGCATTTCCGTTGCTCTGAATGCTCTTTTTTGTCGATTTTATGTTCAGGGGGACAAAACCTAAACACAAGTTTTCTTCATATGAAGCATGAGATTATGTCTTTAGTGTCACATATTTAGATGTGAGCCCTGCAGTATCTGAAAGGACAGCCTTGACAAAGAAAATGTTCGGACAGAATAGAGCAGACAAAAACACAACAGAATCAGGAAACCTGGAAACCGGGCCTCGTGTATTAAGCAGGGCCTGACTTCACTTCACTAGTGAAGGAACATGCCATTTATACCCCAGGTTGGAATGTGTGATAGGAGAAACTGGTAAGTCCATTAATGTATCTGTATGGATTTGGGCATGTTTTTAGTGTCTGATTGAACTTTTAATTTTCTAAGACGTGTCTTGTACCATGGCTTAGTTTGGTTTTGTGCGAACCTATTATAAACATCATTCATTGTTTATTGAGGTGCAAAATGGCTTTAACATTTCATTCGCCAATGAAAATTCCACTGAATTTCACAAGCAACTGCAAGCAAACCATTAGAACTGTTCAATCCGGTTTCATCTGTGAAGTTTAGATTCTTCCTTCATCTGTCTGAAAATTCGAAGTCATTTACATTAGTCTGCCATTCCCTACTATAGGTACCCCCGGGGTCACCATGCTGTACATCAATTGATTTCACAAGCAGCTATCAAAACTGAAAAGCTTTTCCATTTTAAAACACGTAAAACAATTTTTTCCCTTTTCACTGGATATTTTATATCAGGGAAGTAAAAATCTGTTTCTCAACAAGCATTATATTTTAGCGAGTGCACACTGTTTAAGAATTTCTGGAATTCTGCATAATTCGCAGTGGACAGACACTTGGTAATCTACATGCCTTGTCATGTGATATAACTTAAACTGTAATATCATATTTAGAATTTTACCCTATCCTGCATGTTATTTCAACAAATAATTGTACCTAGTATGTTGTAGGCATTTAAACATATTCTGTCTTCTTTTAAAATGACATTGGGCCTTCAAAGTTTTCTAAGTAATATGAAATCTCTGGTATAACAGATCTAAAAACATCATAACTACAAATATCTCCTGCTGTAACAGTTAAATGTAACAGTAATTCAAATATGTTTTATCTAAGTCTTTAGCTTTAAGAAGTGTTATGTCTTTAAACGAAAAAAAAATGAAAGTGTTATGCAAGTAGTGTGGTCTTGACATATAGTCTGCTGAAGCGGAGATAACCCAGTTTTGCCACAACAATAACTTTACACTTCTCTCCCCTCAGCTGATAAGGAAGAGGTTTATGAGGGCGGTGTGACAAACAGAAGAGAACACAGGGTCTGTTTTGTCTAAGTTTATGGAGATATGGATACATACTGTACTGTATACTCCCAGGAAAATGTCCTGGTCCTGAATTTTCAGAGAGACTCTGGAAAAACATCTCTATTATTAATGCAGGACGGATTGGGGGGGGTGAAAACAGCATTAAACACCTTTTGAGCTTTCAAATTCATGTGACAAGAGTTAGTTTTACTAGTTTAACTCCTCCAGGAAAACTCTGAAGCAGTGCACAACTAAACTCCAGACCCTCTGGAACATCTAGGTAATAAGACACTTAAATTATGAAAATCTTAGTCAAAGGAGCTCTTAAAAAAGAAAAGTATAATCCATTTATCTTTTGGATTTGGGTTGGCTCATATTGTCAGGACATAATGACAGTTTCAGATGATTAATTTTCCATTTTTTGTCAACCTCTCGCCCTGGGTTTGCAGTGCCACGTAGCTCTTGACCCTGCAAACTGTGTGCATTGCAGTGCAGAATGACAGTAAAGCAAACACAATCAAATACATATGTTGCAGCAGTAAAAGATAATTTGCTCCTCCACTTCTGAAATAGCCTCCTAGCCTTCTATGAGAAAAGTGTGTGCTTTTATTGTATACAGTAGTTTTTGGATGACATGTCTAGGAATAGTAGATCATAGCAGCACATATTTCAATAAGGGGTTAAAGAATACAAATATGAAGGATTCATACAAAGCAAAGTTTTACCTTGTGTCCCCAAGCATTTTTGTGTTTTATGCACTCTTTCTCTGTCCTAAATACTTAACTGGTTGCCTCTTTAGTGCTATGGTGTGGATGAGTGAAGCTGAGCAAACAGTATGTGAGAACTCTTAAGAACAGTTGCCAGTCAGCCAGAATGTTTTATTCATTTCCTGTAACAGCAACCTCCATTATTTACAGATAGAGCAGCAATCGGAGGAGTGGAAGTAGCCACAGGTCTTTAAAAATGGTAGTATCTCTAATAGAACTGTAATGGACAGTACGGCTCTTTTTTTCTAACACTAGGACTGCCATTTTGGTATCTTGTGGCATGGCATGGTAACTATTGCATTGAATATCGTATTAGTGACCAGTTTCCATTACACACAGAAAATAAGCAGTGCAAAACATTGTCTATTTAAAAATTTCTGAAGTTCTGTATACAAGTAATCCTTATTTGATGGCTGACAATGGACAGATGGCCTTTATAACCCATGGAGCCTGGCTCAATAAAGCTGTCAGCATTTCCCTGCCAAGTGCCCATAGATTTGATATGAAAGAGGTTTAGACAGCGTCTGCCTACCACTTTAATTCCAGTTTGGCAGAATTTCTGTTTCTGCATCTCTGACAGAGTCTCTTAATTACCTCATTAATACAGTAACTAATTTTAAAATCAATATTCTTGCTTTCTTCACTTGAAATTTGCTCATGTATTCAGCGGTTTTGGTTCTAAAATGTTGCATTTTGACATGAGCCTTGATTATTTGCAGGTTTTTATAGTCCTCCTGAAATGTTGATTTTGTGAATTGGCCATTTGATACCATTTCTATGGTAATGTACTACCATCTAGGCATTTGGCAGAGTTAGAAATCATTTTGCTCTGCCTTATTGCAATACAGTACAAAGTAAGAATTAAACCTGCTATGCATGTACATATGCAATGTGCTTTCTAGGGATCTGTTTTAGATGACTGTCTCTACATATTCAACCTGAAATGGGCTATTTATCCAACAATGTTTTTCTTGAAATATTCATGCAATATATATATACACAAACATATGTAGCTTGTATGCAAATAAATTAATTGCCCGTATTGCCGGAACAATGTGTTCTGCAACTGCTAGATCATTATCAGTAGGCTCTGATATGCTTATTGTGATAGTAGTAATACTTGGGCCACTATTCTTTTTGTAGACTCTCTAGAGCTTTTTTTCCGTTAAACATTATGTAAACTTTTTCCTGTTCTTTAGTTATTGCTCACTTTGTTTCTGAAGTGTTTTGGCATATACTTTCATGTAACTGATTAAAAGCCTTTTTTTGCCATATTCCTTCATGCCTTAGAGTGCAGATTAAAGGTTATTCATTGTGGCAGGATTTACTAGGAAGAATCTAAAAAGGGTCTCTAACGTTCTGTATTTATAGAACACTTATTCATCAGCGTGTTGCAAATAAAAAAAAACATTTAAACATGAACGAAAAACACTACTCATTGAGGAACGATTACTGAACAAGCAATGTTGTATATCTGTCGTCAGGGTAAAAACCTCCCGTCTTATTTTTATCTTATTTTTCACTGACAATTGAAAATATATACTTCCTATATTAAACCGATTTCACTTAAAGAAATATGATGGGAATAATGATGTTTTTTCCTGAAGAGTAGCTTTGTCAGTTATCAAGGGGGAAATTAAAAGGACTTTTTCCTTTTTTCAGTTTTTGTTGGCGCCAATTCCGATGACAGATTTTTTTTTTCATTCCTCCAGGATGCTCACTGGCCTTTTTTCTTTCTTTTCTGTTTCCCGTTTTACCAGACACCGAGAAAATGGGAGGCAAGCTGAGCAAGAAGAAGAAGGGCTACAATGTGAACGATGAAAAAGCCAAGGACAAGGACAAGAAAGCCGAGGGAGCCTCGGCGGAGGAGGGCGAGGCCCAGAAAGAGAACAAGGAGGAGACACCCGCCGCGGCAGACAACAACGAAGGAGCCAATGAAAAGACTGAGAAAGATGCCCAGCCCGTTTCCAACCAGACGGCGAGCAAGGAGGAGGACAAGGAAGCAGCCGCTAAGGAGGAGTCTGCCAAGGCCGAAGCTGAGAAACCCACTGCTAATTCTGAGCCAAAGGATGAGGCGCCTAAGAGCACAGAGCCGGAAGACAAACAGAAGCCTGCTGCCCCGGCGGCCACTTCTGCTCCCGCCGCCGCCGCCGCCGCCGCGTCCGAGCCCAGCGGGGAAGTAAAGGCCCAGGCTCCTGCGCCACCGGTCACGGAGGGCAAGGTAGAAGTCAAGGAGGAGGCCGACGCCAAAAAGACTGAGGCCCCCGCGGCTCCAGCCGCCAAGGAAGCAAAACCCGAGGCGGCGCCAGCCGCGGAGCCAAAGCCGACGGAAGCCGCCCCCGCCCCCGCCCCCGCCGCCGCCGCCGCTCCTCCCAAGGAGACCGCCGCGAAAGACGCAGCCCCTAGCTCTACAACGGCTGTCCCCGACAGCGGGGCTCCAGCACAGGAGGCGAAAGCCTCCGAGGTTC
This sequence comes from Lepisosteus platostomus, assembly GCF_059453375.1. Lineage (NCBI taxonomy): Eukaryota > Metazoa > Chordata > Actinopteri > Semionotiformes > Lepisosteidae > Lepisosteus > Lepisosteus platostomus. Next base: position 52,956,662 of record NC_142618.1, read on the forward strand.
CCGCCGCCAACAAGGATCAAACCGTAGCAGTTCAAGATTAACGGACAGCCTCTTTTAAACAAAACGACAAAGACGACGACGACGACCACAACAAAAAAACAAAAAAAAACAAAAACAAAACAAGAAAACCCACCCACATAATTATTTTTTTCTGCTGTAGTAACGAACTCGATCAAAGTCCATTTTTGACCTCCCCATTCCCATCCATGCCCGCTGGGTTCCCCCTCACTGCCACCTCACTCATTCCACCAGGAGATGTCAGATGCTCATGCTCATAAACCATTGTTTTTCCTGGACTATCTTGCTGCAGATGTCTGAAATTGAAATGGAAAGGGTAGAATCTACTTAACAGCTGTACATGCACTCCGCCAGTCCCACCGAAACCCTCCTGGGTGCTATGTTTTCTACTCTGCCTGTTGGGTCAGTGCTAAAACAATCAAGTCGTGATATTTGCTCTGTGTTACTTAAGTTGTTTTTCTTTTCTTTTTTTTTAACTTTGCGCTATTGTTGTTGTTGCTTTTTTGCTACCTGTATTCCACAGGTTAGAGCCATCACTTTCAGACACAGTAAGAACTTAACAGTTCGCGATCTTTCAGTGCCAATCTGATAGCAGCAGTTTTTTTTCTCTTTTTTTTCCTTTTTCTCTGTCATCCTGTCTTTTATTTCTTTAATTTGGAACTGACATATCGACCATATTTAATCAACCTAGCTAAACTCTCTCTCTCTTTGTCTCTCTTTCTCTAGATATATAAATATATATTTCCTTCTCTTTAGGTTTCTGTCTCTTCCTCTCTTGACAAGTAAATGCATGTCTGTGGTTGGGTGCACCTGTAGTTCTGTCTTTCGGTCAAGTGGAAATGGAAAAAAAAAGTCTGCATTCATTGCAATTACAGTCTCTCTTCCATTCCGTGTCACTGACACCACCACACCACTCATTGGTACAAAAGAAAAAAAATTGTAATATGGATGCATTAAAATTATATGTACTTGTATAAATGGTGCAACAGTAATAAAATGTAAGTAATGGGAAAAAAATTGCAGGTAATGTTTTTTTTTTTACCAAATGGCATTTCCCAATGCTAACACAGTTGCTTGGGCCTCATTTCATGGTATTAGAATTTCTTAGCAACAGAATAAAATACAGTACCTTACCATAGTATTTTGGTTGAAACTATGGTTTTATGCAGTGCAATTTTCTGCTTCAAAAATATTTCATTCTTTGATGGTATAGTGGTGTTAGGGTAAGAGTTTTCAGTTTTGAGGGATGTTTTGCTTCTCTTAATCTGTGTAGAATGTTTTATTTCAGTCCTTCAGATTTTTCAAGTGTTGCAGGCCACATGTGATTAGTGGAGGCAAATGTTATTGTTGTAATATTGTACAGTACATTTGCTGAAAGAGCAGGGCAGTTCATGCATCCAGTTGTACTGATAACAAACACTAAGTAATATATAGATATGCAATTGTCAGTGGGATTAGGCATTCAGGGAAACATGTTTTTCGATTGGAAAGTGATAAATATTTAGAAAGAACAGATAAGGGGGAAAATGCTCAGTATAAGGTGAAGTATTTATGGGAGTACCACAAGCACCTGTAGTAGGACCACTGCTTTTCCTAATTTCAGTGATCTAGTTTCTGGTGTAGTTTTTAAAATAGACAAAATTTGCAGACTATACCAAAACAAGAGGATTAACAAGCACTGTAGAAGCAGAAAATGAAATTCAATAAATACAAAATAGTAACCGCTGAGCTAGAGGAGGCTTTTTTTCTTGAATGATTGTCAACGCATTCATTTACATCATCTAGATAATATGGGGAAGCAATCGAAAATTCAAAATGTCAGTAAGAATTTTCATAAAAGAATGTGATGTTAAAATTGTATACGACACTAGTAAGGCCTCATTTAAGATATTGTACAGAATTTTGGACACCACATTTAAGAAATAAATATTGGTTTTTGCATGCATTTCCAAAGTAATCCAATATTACTACTGGAATTAGTCCATAGGACTTCAGGGTTTAAAGGAATGCCCAATGATGACATACTCATAAACAGCAAAGGCTTTGAGGGCAACTGATGGAAATATAGGAAAGTTCCCTTGAAGCAGAGAGTAGGAGGAATTTATTTTCCCAAAATTGATGTGGTCGTATAAACCAAGCTACCCAGTCATGTTATTGAAGCCAATACCCTGGCTTCTTTTAAGAAATGGCCAGTTTAGATACTCAGATCAATTGGCTACTAACTCCCAAACTGTCTAATTGGCCCAGAGGAGCTCTTCCTCTTCATAGCTCTTTTTACTATATGTTCTTGTGAATCTTAGTTGGATGGAAAAGACTTCGCTTAAATATTTTCTAATCCCAAGTGAGGAGTACAACGCTGAAAAGTTAGATTTTTTTATATTTTTAAAATCAGTTTCATTCTTTGCATTGATTCTAAAGGAATGTAATTTGTACAGTATGTTTGGTATCACAATACCCAGATGCAAAGCAATGCTCCGTCATATCCCAAATGCCCTAAACAATGCTTAGTCCACAAAAAGAAAAGTCAGTTTTCTCAAAGTCTTGTTCTAGCTAACATGCAAAGCATATTGATTTTGAAAAAATAATGTTTTCAATATTTGGCTAAAACTGACCTAAAACAGAGCTACTTTGATCTAATAAAATCACACTGCTGTGGGGTGTATGCTGAGATGTTGCAGACCCAAGCGCTAGGGCACCACAGTCCAGGGAGAGTGGCCAGCTCACTGCACCTCGGGTGACGTGAAACGGGCTGGCACAGCACAGCGCCAGCCTGAGGTCAGACCGTCCAGATAAGTACTGGCCGGGCTCCAGGAGAAAGCGCAGCACAGAGTGTCGGACTCTCCACAGGTACGATTCCTCGAGGCCGAACTCCTGGAGCGAGGGCCGAACGGGATGAAGGACAGTCCGCCGGAATCGCCCGGGATGCAGGCAGGCAGGCTGGGACTGCAGCTGGAACGCGGGGAAGGCAGGTGCAGGATAGAGAGAGCCTCCGGGGTCAGGAGCTTGTGCTCGTTCCCGAGCGTAGCGCAGGGCTGAGGGGTTCGACTCATTGGCTGGGCAGGATACTCCCCAGCCAGGACGGTTGTCTAGGAGGCACGCCAATGCCGCCCTGAACAGGGCGCACACTCTTTGGGGGTCTCCTGCTGAGATCAGGCAGGCACATACCATCAGGAGGGACTTCTAAGGTGCACCAGAGATCAGGCTGAGGGAGTCATCTGCAGAGTCCGGATCCAAAACGGATCCTCTTCCGCACTCGGAGGCCCACACAGGGGCAGTGCTCCCAGCTGCAGCCCTACAGGACTGGAAACAACGGGAAGAGGAAGGACTCTGCTGGGAAGCTGGAAGGTGGCTCGGGAGTGGAGTGGTGAGAGGCAGAGCGGGGTTTAAATCCCCCAGGGCGCCTGCTGCCGTGAGAGTGCTCTGCGTGTCCTGTCTCCTCGGCCATCAGGGCAGAGCAAATGCATGACCATCAGCCACTGCAACTGCGACGTGCCGCTGAGGTGAGGGGCAAGGTATAGCAATGCCCTGCTGTGATACAGCGGAGCAACCTTAACACTACCCCCGGGCATCAATTACTTGACATTAATAATATTACAATTTCTTGAAAACTCTAGACCAACACTAAATCAGCAGAAACCATATATTTAAGTCATATATTTAGAATGTATATTTGTCCTTTAATATTGTATAAAAATGACCTGAAATTTAAAATGTGAGAGAAATATTAATAACATCAATTAATAGCTAAAATATATATACTTGAATGATTAATAATCATATATCTAGTTTTTTTCACATTCCATTCTTGGCTTTGGAAATTTCAGGGTAACAATCTCCAAATTATTGTACAATCCTGATACTTTGATTTACTCTCTTTCTCTCATTTTTAGTTGAGAATTGCTCTTCTCTTCAGACCTCTCAATTTGGAATCACAGGTTGAGGTCTTGAGGTCCCGAGACCACCCATTGGGAGAATGAAGACTCTGCACATGTTCCCGCAAAAATGCGCTGTCTGAACGAGCAACTCTTTCTCATCCTGCTGTTCCTCCGGTTTCTGAAAGTTCCCATCCACTGTGTAGGAAGAGCTGTGCAGCACTCACTGCAAGCAAATGAGCAGGCATCCTCTGTGGGCCAAAGGGTAAACTCTATGTGTTTTCAACTAAGGTGGCTTGAATGGCCAAATGTGGGTCATGGGGCAGTGCTTGTGTGTGGTATCTTTGAGTCACAGGAGGCTCTAAAAAAGGAATATAGGACTCATCACGTGCTCTGAGTGAACATCTTGCCCAGTTAAGTCTCCCTGAGTATTGCTTATGCACCCCCTCCCCATAACTGGAAGACTCAAGAATTGCATTTAATGTTAGCAAAACTCTTTTTCGGAAAACATAGGCCTTAGTAGTCCCGTAGCTCCTTCAGATATTCAGTCAATGTTAATCAACAGTAAAGAAACTGCTTGTGAATTAGACAACTAAGTACAAGATGTGTGAAGCATTATGTGTGCAGGCCATGTGATTAGGATTCAGCACATCTATCACAGTGGTGTTATGGTATTTATACAAATTACTGGCACAAGTACAAAAATTAGAACCAGCAAGTAAACAGCCATGTTTTGTCTTGTCGTCTACATTGAAGGTCAGCGCAGAGAAAATATTTAAACAAATCTAACTTCTTATAGGAAGTGCACATTTGTTGATAGCTTCTGGTTTAGTTTTACAAGTAAAGGGATACTAAACAACAGCTACAGAGAGTAGCTTACAAATGAGATGGGACCCATTCAGCTATATTAATTTGTTGACAAAATGGAAAGATGTAAGGTTGTGTTATAAAAAAAGAAAATCATTTAACACAGGAAGGACTATGATTCCCTTAAATATATTCTATTTAATAAATATGATCCCTACCGCCTGGTTCAGATCAATGACTCATTTAATAAGTATAAGACAGTTTAAAAGTACAAAACAAATGTACTTTTTAGAGGCTGTCATTCTGGTATGGTAATTTCTACCAAACGTTCTACCAAAAAAATTATACTTTCCTCTCAGTATCCCTATTTATTTTCATATTCTTTATCTTACCTTTTAAGTATTCAGGCACGCAAAAATCTCAGGGTTGAACATCACCTAATCATCCCATCTTAGCTGGGCATAGAGCGACTGGGTGTGACATGTTGCCAAGTCCTTGTCCTCCACAACACGAACTGAGCTCCTGAGTGTGACTGTCTATAACATAAAGAAACTGAGTGCAAAATATTTTATGGGGCTCCAAAGTGGCTCACCAGTAAGGTGCTTGCCTAAAGTGTAGGTTAAGACTTTGATTCCCCAGGCAGTGTCACACAACTGGTAGAGAACCAAATACTGAGTCTTAACAAGCAGCAGTTCCTAACTGTGCAGGCATCTTCTATAAAATTACATTCCTACTCTGTTTTTGTTCTCCTGTGCTTTATTTATCTGATACTTTGACACTCTCCCTTAAACCTGAAGAAGGCTCCACAGTTGAAACATTGTGCTTCTTTTCTTTACCTCTCAGCATGGAATGAATATTGACCTGTTCCTTTGCAGCTTATGTTTGCTGCCCCAATTATAATTTTTCCAATGAAAGTATTATTTTACTTTTTTGGGTAATTTCTCAATATAAAATCCAAAAGATTTTAAGGTAATATCTTGGTATAAAATCCAGAAGATCATAATGTGAATCTGAGCACTGCTCGAAAATGTCACACAGAGACTGTGTCTACTGAAGAGAAATGTTTCCTCTTGGTGTTTTTCATTAATTCCAGAGAGCCTAATTGACCCCTCGAGCTACCATTGAAGAGTAGAAATGTTCACCTCATCAGGCAAATCAATGTGATGGTTAACCTTTAATTAAGTGAGGAAGAATATTCTCTTCACAGTAATCCTAGGTAAGTTTGTGAGGAATGTATTTCCAGAACTGTTCCAGCTTGTAGTCTTTTCCATGACTGAGATTTGAATTTAAACAAGATTACATTTTTATATTTTGTATTTTACATGGCAAAACTGCCTAACTGAATATTGATATTCTACCAGTGAGATTAAAACAGTAAACTCCATCCATGGTTTTTCTGGTAATCTATGTCAGGATGGAGTACTGTATATCTCAGAGGTATAGGGAACAAGGTAGGACTGAGAACTACATACCGTTAACTACCCACACCCTGGAGGGATGGAGGTCCATTGCAAGTCCACAGAGAAACTGACAATATGGAATAGTCCATCCGACATAGTCAGTGGGTCATTGTGGTGTGGGAGTACTTGTGTCATCTGTCCCCTTCAGTGTTCACATGTTAGTGGGGATTCTGATTCAGAGGCGTTCAGTCATAATCCATCTGTTCTTCATTTGGTTGACTTTGCCTTTGAGAATTCTGAATACTTGTTTCAGGTCCCCTTGTAGTTTTCTATGTTTAAGCCTTTATAATTTCAGTTTCTTTAGCCTGTCCTTGCAGAAAATTCTCTTACGTCCAAGAACGTGTCTAGCTGCTCGTCTCTGTAATTATTCCAGAGCAGCAATATCGAAAGAGGCCTTACTACTGCATGATTAAATGTTTAAATAATATTATTTAAAATCTATCTATTTAACTATACATCCCAACAGTTCGCTTCCCTTATTGCATATGAAAGCCTTATTGAGAATATGACACTTTGGTATGGAAACCTGGTGTTGAAAAGCAACACCAAACTGTCCAGAATTGTAAAAATGGCAGGAACAATAATTGGGAAACAGCAGCCCCAGCTCAGTGATGTATATGCTCCCATCAGTAACATGGTATAGGGTATCAAATTCAAATAAAAACATTTATAAGAAGTCTCTTGTCCCCTTGGCAATAAAACTGCTCAATGAATGTACAGTAGATGTAGTCCCCCCACCTATTTATTTATCCATCTTTTTATGTATTACATACACAACTGTTGTTGTGAATTCATGTGACTTTATTTGACTTTTATGCTTTGCTTGTGTGTTTTGTACTTTTGGGGAAGCCAAAGACAAATTTCCACAGTAGTGGACAATAAAATATCTATTAATTGCTTTATTGTCTAGAAGATTACATTATACATCTTTGTTAAAAGTTGCCTCATCTATCTCAGTGTTTATCTGTTATATTTATAGTTTATGTTTTTGCTGCCTAGACCTGTCTACATTAAACATCATCTGCCAGGTGTTTGCCCGGTCTTCAATTTCATCTAAATCTTTTTTGCTTTTATTTGGTGTTTGTATAGTGTTTGTTAATCCCCCTGATTTGGTATCATCTACGAAAGTGGCTATTTTATTTACTATACCTGAATCAAAATAATTGATTTTTACTTGGAAAAGTAGTGGTCCTAGGTTAGACCCTTGCAGTACTCCACAAATTAAATCACCTCAATTTGAGAATTCAGTTCTTATCTGTACTGACTGTTATTTATTAACAAATTCTGTCCACACACACATTCAGTGTTTTCTATGAAAGAACATAGTCAATGTAAAAGATATGCACATTGCAAGTTATATCGTTATCTACAAGTGAGTAGAAGAGGGTGAGATTAGGGTTCGACCTTATCCCAAACTTTTGTTTAAAACTTCACTTAAAGCAATTGTAGATTACAATGATTGAATGTTTTACTTTATTTCTGGCACTATAATGAATAATTGGTGGTGAATGTAGATACTGATTTCATTAGCTTCTGTTCCTGGGAAGACGAAAGCAGTTAAGTTAAACCTTTAATGTATTATTGACTTACACGATTCTGACTTTGGTCATACAGTATGTTCCAGTTTATTACAGGCTACAAAAAAATAAACTTGTTTTTCTTAGCACCATCAATTCAATTGGACACAGTTGTTTCTGTTTGTTTCTTCAAAACAAATTGCAAGCCAAAAATCATTTTTATTTTATACTTCTCAGCCAAGGTGATTGACCAATCTCGTTATCTTATTATATTTGAGTCACATACTGTACAGCAGTGGGGTGTACTGGGTTTTTAATAAGGTCAGGTTAGACTCCCTGTGGTCCCTAGCAACAATCCCTGTGGCTGCTAGCCCTTAGCAACCATTGGTGTCAGGAAGCATTGAAACAATAATTATTTTTCTTTATATTGTCTGCACTGTTCAGAAACAAAAAACATGATAAATCATTTCAGATAAACACTAAAAATTCAGAAAAACATTTTGGAACAAAATCTGTACTCTCTACTTCTCTTTTTAGTCATTTTTACCTTGTTAATACTTTTTTCATTTTAATTATTACTGCTGGAAATTAAGTATTTCTTCATATCTGTAGCTATAGGTGTGATTATTTTTGATAATGTCACTCTGCATGATAAAAGAATACATTGATTGCCATGAAATAGTGTTTGCAGTTCTTGAAATATACTCGTATTGTGTAGTTGTATACTATCCAAACAATTAATACCAGCCTCTCACATTTAAACACAAGGCCTCTGCACTTGTGCAGGTGCAGCCAACTAAAGATTAGCTTGTTACTATTTCAACCTGAAACAAGTGGAGGTCTCTAACTCTGACAACACAAGAATCAAATACTCTTGATCACAATTTTACCAGTGAGACAACTCTTTGGGTGTACAGTACGTTTTATTTTTTGTACACTTGTTAGTACACTAGAGAATCTGGGTGATGTTTTGTTTAGCTTAATTTGACTTTCTTATTAATGTCACTATACAGATAAGTATGTGTACTTTGTGTGTTTAATGCGGTTAAGCAGGTAAAACACTCAGTAAGTACAGCACAAGGCTGAAAAAAGGAACGTTGAAAGGTGAAAATGTTCAAAGCAAAGTACAGGTCCAGTTCGGAGTGAGGACAGAAGTGCTGTTTCACCCTCTTCTCATACATAATGGTTAGATATCATAAGACGCTTCCGTATCACTTTTCATATGACAGAAGCACAGAGAAACTATAACAAATGACGGTGCAATCCATAGACTGTTGGTATAAAAATATTTGTAGAAAACATCTTCAGAACTGGTGCCCCTTCCATTTTTGGGGGAAAACAAAAACCCTGTTGGCTAAACTGTGGGGTTGAAGTTAGAATTACATTTGGATTTGAAGCATCTACCTTTGAGTAAACTTTCTTTATTGCAATCATACTGTATAAGAAGAAAACTGAGGAGTCTCCTTCTAACCTGAGGAAAATACTGTTACTGTATACATTGTGCTTAAAAAGGAGAAAATCTGACAATGTCTTAAGCACTACTCTGTTAATGGAGAAGCACATTAGATCCACAAGCGCCTTGTATTCTGTCCTTTGGTTTGGAGGTGAACTTAAAAGCAACACTCTACTATCCTTGCATCTGTTGAGGCAGTCAGAAAAGCCACTGAATTTCAGAAACAGCTGGAGCAGTGCTATTCAGTTTTCAAACATCATGCTTTTTGGCTTACAAGGACTTCAGGGGTTCTGCTGGAATCCCCTTTGAATGGAGCTTTCCAAAGCTTAAGGCTGGTCAATTTCAAACAAGTCTGTCATTTAATTTACTGTTTTCTCCTTCATACCAAAGATGCCCACATCAAAAAGAAATGTCTGTGTACATCAAAAAGAATCCAAGTCTGTGAAATTAATAAATAAAGATTCCCTATACCCTACTTGGTAGTTAGGAGATATCACACACCTGCCTGATGTGAGTCTTTGTGGTTTTGTTGCTGGCAAAGCACTTTTTCTCTTTTGAAATATTATTAAAATATCTCTTTGAGCCTGCCACCTTTTTTGAGTCCATATGCTTTATTACATGCATGACATTTTTGCTAAAGTGTGCTCTAGATTGTGTCTGAATAATACTACAGAATGTAATTCAATGGAAGAAAAATAGCAAATTTAATGTCTATGTGCCGTCAATGGAGTTATAGTGTTAAATATCTTAAAATTGACATTGACAAAGCTTATACAGAATGGCCATTAAATGATAAAAAGATCATTTCATTTTGCTATTCTCCTGTTATGTAATAGTTTAAAATAAACCTTATTTTGCCAAAATATTTCCTGAGCTAAAATAATGTGGAATCACTAGATTTATATGGCAATTTGCCACATTTTCAGTAATCTATAGATAAGCTAAACGTTACCTTGTACAGCCTTCTACCTGGGAACTGTCGATCAGTACTGCTAATTGTGTTGTTAAGAAATCAGACTTCTCTTCATCCAATTAAACAAAAAACACTGTATCTTTCATTTGAAATTTAATTTCAGAATTTCATCTTTTTGTTTCTTAAAAAAAACAAGTTGTGAGCATATGTGCATGTGCACTATGGAAAGGCATGATGTCAAAATCAGACTTAGGGAGCACAAAAAAACAATAAACGCATACTAGCAAAAATACTACTCTAGTTGATTGAGATTGATTGAGATTAGGGCTCCAGTGCTCCGGCTGGATATTTTTAGTTTACTTTATAAAGAGGAAGTTAGGAAAGTCTTTTTTGCAATAGTCGCTTTAGCCAGACACAGGAATTCAAACCTTTAAGCACATATAGGAGCAACTGAAAACTGTATTAGTCAAGGACATTTGTTTTTTTAGTTCTGAAACATTTCCGTTAGTTCAATACTACTTTTACAATGCACTTGCTTTCAAATCAATAAAAATATTGAAAACTAAAGAGATTCCTTCAGCTACAGCTGAAAATGTCAGGGTTGTTTTCATGCTTCTCAAAATAAAACACCAAAGTAAAAATGATTAAGCAATAAAAAATCAAACTGGTCACATCACATGTTGCTCTCATCTGGTAGCAATAAGTGTAACCTTATATTATGGATTAACGTAGTCTACAAGTCCTGCATCGTTTCAAACCCACATCTGTTTTCTATTTGACAGTCTGAAAATGATCACATCTCAATAACTATCATGCATCAACATTCTAAAAAAATGTTCTCTGCTTTGAGTAGACATTCAAATCTACTGAAAATGATAGAAGTTTTTAGTTAGACATTGTTATTTTAGGTGCTGAACCTGATTCATCGTTCTTCATTTAATTCTGTACTGATTTTAATTAGGGGAGCAATTCAATTAAGCCACTATCAATTGATACAAAAATAACTTATTGTACAGTATATACTTAAAATGTATCACAACAGTACCTCTTAGATTATATTTTCATTTCTAATATGTAATTTTAACCTCCCACATTTTGAAGATTCCTTTGTCTGCTGTATTCTGTTTTCTTTCACCTTGTTAATTGTGGTTAGATCTGCTTCCCTTTATTTCTTCCCCTAACTTAAACGTGAACCTTTAAACTCTTTCTCACTGATTCTTTTTTCTTTCTGATTTTCTTTCTTGATCATTTTTATTTTCTTTCTCTTAATGGCTCGTCCCTGGAGGACAGGAAACCACTTCAAAGAAGCAGTCTTGCTGAATCATGGCCCGTTGGATGTACTTTGCAAATAATCATATTTGGCACTGATTAAAGGTAAATTTCAACCATATTGTAATCATAATGAATTCATTTAAAAATTGATAATTACTCTGAGGCGTGGCAAGGTGGCACACTAGTTAAGATTGCCGCTTTGTAGTGCTGAGGCCCTGGGTCCAGCTCTAGGCCAGGGGTGCTGTTTGCATGGAGTTTGTATGTTCTTCCCATGTTTGGGCAGGTTTCTTCTGGGTGCTCCGGTTTCTTCCCACAGTCCAAAAACATACAGTACTGGTAGAATAACTTGCCTCTGGGAAAACTGGCCCTAATGTGAGTGTGTGTCTGCGGATCTGCCCTGTGATAGTCCCATCCAGGGTGTACCCTACCTTGTGCCCTTTGCTTGCCAGTATAGCCTTGGGCTCCTCTGTGACCCTGAAATGGAAGAAGCAGCTAACAATTGTAGGGATTGCTCTGCTAAAGCTGTCATCCAATGGATAAATGGTGCCAGAACAACCACATGCTATCACACAGAGACTCAATTCTGCTTAAGCTAAGGATGGAATGATTAAGTGCTGATGACTGAGATGGTCTGAAATTCTGTACAAAGCACACTGATCTGTGATATCGGATTGACTAATCTAAAGAGCTTTTTTACTGAAAATATTCAGGGGAGCACACTTGCAGATATCCATATATTGAGCATATTTTGGCACATACAGCGAGATGATGCAGTGTTCTGAAATAATTTGCTCTGAAATAAATAACAATGAAGATTAAAATGTTATGTAACTTTAGGTAATGGAGAGGTTACCGATAATGTGGTATTGAAATATTGTGTCTACGCAGACATATTTCCAGGTATAATGCAAAATCAGCGAATAGTACAATGAATTCTGATGATGTCTGAGATGGATAGAAAATTCTGACATACATTACCAGTTACTTTATTGTCATTTTCCATGCAAAACAATTTTCCATGCTTTTGATTAAAAAGATAACCGGATATAAATGTGAAAGTAGAAGAGCAAAAGAGAAACAAAGTTTGAAAAATATGTTATGTGCATGCTATAGATCAATACGAGAGCCAAATTATCAGTCAAGAGCAGGCAAAAATAAGGAGGCCAAATGACTTCCTTTGAAACAAATTGATTCTGTCAGCAAATACTAGCAGTTGGCAAGTCTCCAAGCAACACTTGAATCAAGGATGCAAAGGACCTAGAGGTATGTTTTTGATAAAGAGTGGATTTATGCAATTGTACAATGCACTGTGTTATTGAAGCTTGATCCTTAACAGACCAAAATGAATCAATGATTTTGATTTGTCTTGTTGGTTACAATGACTTCCACTGTTTTACTTACATATAGGACTGGATGCCATTTATGAAGTTCATGAAGTCAGCATTTCTTGCATAGCATTTTTATGTTCAAATTTGAATACTTATTGAAATACAATCTTCCACTTCTTTTCAAATCTGGTCAAATCATGTGGTCAAATATTGTGTTAAACCCAGCTTATGGCTGGACAATCTCATTCTGCTTTTAGATTTGGATTTCTTCACAGACATCCATAACACGTTTTATGCAGGCGAAGGGTAATATACAGTATAGTAAACGTCCATCAACTCTTAAAAGTACGATTTATGTCTTAAATTCTTGCTGTTGTCATTTTGATGAAATGAAGAAATTGAGGGATGGCTTAGTGGCACAGTGGTGTCTGTATCCTTTTGTGTCCTGTGATGGACTGGAATCCTGTCCAGTGTATATCCTCCCTTGTACCCAGTTCTTACCAGGATAATCTCTGGCTACTCCATGACCATGTATTGGACAATGTGATTAGAAAACGGATGGATGAAGAAATTGAACAACGAAGCCAATATATACAGTATATTAAATGTTTGTTTTTAGATACCAGATTTACCATAACACACTGTGATGTTAAGGCTTGAGGGCTTTTCAAGTAGTGTCTCCTTGAAGCCTGGATATAAATTGAATCAACAGCTGCTACCCATACTGTAATTATGCAGAAGCATATGAACATGGACAACAAAGTAACAGTATGTGGTGTATTGAATATAATTTTCAACCTCTACTTGCAATAAAAGACTCATTTGGGATATTCATAGAAAAAGTCACAAATCCGTGATTCACATATTTTAATACAGCTCCGTCCTTTATAAAATGTCAATACTGTATATAATCCCTTAACAGATCTTTGAATTTTTTTCTATAAACATTTCCCCGGGAGTGTAAGTTAAAAGGAATATAACTTTAGGCTAAACAGACTATATTAATTGTGATTGTACTGTATAATTCACTGATGATAAGTTGGAATGAGTGTACATGTCTCAGCCTGGTGTAGCACAGACCCTCACTTAGGATCCAGAGCAAACCCATGCAGTGACTAAGAATGTGAATGAGTGAGGGACTAATTGAAATGCAACACAAGTTGGAGATGCCTGCATGAAGAAAGGGGGACTTAATTCAAGTAGTGTTCAATAATTTACAGCTTGTTCTGTTTTTGCTTATTTTCAAAGGCAAGTTGAATTAAACAACTGTTACATTCAGGGAGGCGTTTTAGAATGCCTATGGCCAAGAAAAACATCTATGAAACGTATAAGAAATCTTTTGTTCCCTGTGCACTTGGTATGTTTAACACAGCTGAGTGACTGTTTCCTGTATGAAGCTATGGGGTTAGTGTAATGATAGTGTAATATGTGTACAGTATGTGATGTTGCATGATTTAGGCTATTGTTCGTTTTTAATGCACATTTGCTTTAAGTTGAGTGCTTTTTGTTTATGTTGTTTTTTGTGGTGATGCTACCAACAAATTTCCACCCTTTATAAAAAGTTATAGAGGCCATTGGGTCTCTCACTGACAACGTTCCAAGCTCTCATGTGACTTTACATGTCAGGGTTCGGTGGAGAGTAGCAAACTGAGAACACCTTGACTGGCTAAAGCCAACTCAATAATGATTGTGCTGGGTTGGCTGTGTGCAGCTCCTCAGGAAATCCCCATCACTCAATGAAGGAGCCCAAGCTTGAACCAACAACATTTAGGGTACAGGGAACAGCCAATGTTGTGAGCAAGACAATTTACTATAAAGGGCGGCTGCCCTCAATCTAGCTATGTTTGATACTTTTTTATTTATGTTTAAATCCAATGGATGCATTATAGCATCTCCTTGTTTCAGTAAGTTGGTTTGATGACATTTAGGTATACGCCTGTTTTCTGTTAGCATTGCTGCCTTAACTCCAGACTCTTCTCTGCCAAAGCTTTCCTTTCCTGGGATGTCTCTTATCTCCATCCATCTACAGCCCTATCTATAAATTCAGTTTGATGTGCTGTCTCTTCCAGGCATTAAATACAATGATTTGCAGAGTTCAAGCCTCTCATCCTAGATAAGATGGACATTAACCTGGATGTGTCCAAGCATGATTGTTCTGGAGGCGGTATAGCCTGATGATGATCTCTCAGGCAGTTTTGTAGTCAATGTTACTTAAAATACAGTATTTTCATATTGCTGAAGCATGACATAAAGCTTTGTCTTTATTGTACATTTACGTTTTCTCACCTGCCTAATGCCATTTTACTCTATTATAATCCTTTATAGTGTAGGTTTATGGTTTGATTGCTTTTTATACAGCAGGAATTAAAAATTAAACCCAGTTCAGTCTTTGTATAAAGGGGAACTTTTATTTCCTTCAATTTTACCATGTACGGGTATAGAGAGAAGAGTGTGCCATGCAGACTTCTGCTTTCATTTGTTTTATTCTGCTGCGATAGCTAAAATCATTTGAGGAAACTGTTTTAGGCTTTAAGAGTAAATGCGTGTCTTTTAAAGGTTTGGAGAAGTTGCTTTAATGGTTGGAATTCCAGAACCAACATGCTTCTCTTTTTCTGTTTTTTTTTTTTTATCTTCTGGGAAGATAAAGCAATATGATGAAGAGAATTGCAATTTTTGTCAATACGTGAGAGAAACTGTGATCCTCCACAGATTTAACTAAAACCTAAAAAAAAAACAGTTTTAATTAGACACAATTTCGTAATATTTCTGCACAATGAGAGACACTGGGCGTAGTTTGGAAATTTAAATCAACATCAGTAATATTTCATGTGCTGTTTGTGAAATAATCTGACTGACATTCTGTTATTCAAAGTAATATGTCGGGAGAATATGTTATTCTCAGAAACAAACAGAGGTTACAGAAAAAATGCATTGATTGCACACATTGTGAAAAATATCAGTGAAATCAACACTTCATTTGACCACATTAAAGGAACTTTTAACATTAACACTAAACAAGATGAAGGTAAGAAAACTAAACATTTTCTGTCCTGAAGTATTGGTCAGTCAGTTCATAGTGGATTGAAATCTCCAGACTACCATAGAAAGACAATGATTGACCAGGGAGATACAAACCAGCAGATGATATGACAACTAATTCCTGGACAGCAAGTCACCCAGAAACAATTTACTGTAGCTAAAAAAAAGGTAAAAATAAGTCAGATAAAAAAAATGTAAGTGACTACATGCATACATTTTGCAGTGTGCTATAAGCATTCTTAAATTTGCCCTTCAAGAGACACTTATAGATACAAGATTATACAGCTCCTCCAAAGATACATGTATGGGGTTATTCAGTTGTACATAATTGCACTACTCCATAGAACAGGTTTTAAACAAACCCTGATATGTGAAACACATAATCACAAACAATGATTTTAATATAGGAACACCATTTTGGATAGTTGTTTCTATTGACACAATAGATACAGTAACTTAACTTCTTTAAAAGCTCTCTTTTGAGATACCATTTATCTGTAGGTGTAATATTGTTGTGCATTTATCCAGGCAAAAATGTTGCAATTCAATAGTTTTTATAGTTAATTTGGTAACATGCACATTGTACATTGGAACTAGTATTTAGCTAAAGTTAGCTCATAGGGATAAAATATCTTTATGCGTTTTTAAAGACATATATCAACAAATTACTTATATATTAATGTGAAATACTACCATTGAAAAGCCCTGGTTTGAAGATTATGTAACCTTTGTTATCCTTGTCAATAAATAAAACTACATTAGACATGGGTCAATAATTAACTCTTTTCCTGCCTTGGTTTTGTCATTTACAAGTATTCATAATGCATTTGTGAAAACTAAGACAAAGAAGGGTCACAGAAATATTTATTGAATTACATGTTTATTAAGTACATTTTGTCAGCTTCCTTGTTTTGGGGTCTTTTACATTTAGTTATAAATCATTTATATTTTTGGCATTTTCTCGATGTATCTCTTGACCAATGTGGAAGGGATATTCTTGTACTTTGTCAGCTAATTTAGACAGAAACTTGCCTTTTAGGTTTTGTGTTTTGGACAAAAATGTCATTGACATTTTTTACATTTTTTACATTTTGTTTTGCAGTAAAATATAGAAAGATGTTATGCTGTAAAAGAGTAAATAGTTTGTTCAAAAACGTTTTCCAGTTTTCATAGGTACTGAATCTTGGTTGTAAAAGGAGTTTTCTGCTGAATTTAGAACGTTTTAAAAATATTATACAGCACATCTATATAAGATATGTCACGGATAAGATTAAGGGTATTTTGCAGTTCAGCTTGTGAATGAGGTCCTTCTTATTGTCCAATAAGACAATAAGACAGTTTCTGGTCTTCACAGGATTTTCTGGAAAAGCGGAAATTCTTTCAAATTAATTAATAATTAAAAAAATTATTTATTTTAACGATTACTTTCAGTCAAATATTTCTGGAGTCACCCCACCCACACAATACAAATACACACCTTTTCACAGCCATTTAATTCCTTCTACTATACTGCAGTCAAATGCAATTCATAGCATTGTCATAGGTTGGTCTATTAAGGTTAAATTACATACTGCCATGTGGTGAATGTGAACTCCAGTGCAGAAATAATCTGAGAGATGTGAAGACACAGCTGAAAAAAAAAAGTTTCCATATTGCAGTTCAACAGAAGTTGTGCTATTTGTAATGCAGAGAAGATAATGAAGTCCTACTAGGGAAAAAGTAGAAAGTGACATCAACAGAATATTTCAAAATAAGAGAAGTGAAATAATCCTGCTTTGAATATTTAGCTCTAAAGTCTAGAGTCACAAACGGACAAGTTTATCTTTGCTTTCCCCGAAATTAAAAATGACTTTTTTAACATGCGCTATGAATGTTCATTTAAATTCCTGAAACCTGATCTACAGAGATCCCTTTTATTCTTAACAACATCTACTTTTGGCCTTAATTTCTTCTTAGATGTCAGCCAATTTCACACAGATAAAAACAAATTGTTTTTTAAGTTGTCAGGAGCAAATTTTATAATTTTATCATCTAGGCCCAGCTCAATGCACTTTCAATTGACCTAACTACCTTATGCTCCTACTGTACATACTCAATCGACCCATGTCAGTAAAAAAGATTGACAACACGTGTCGTTAACACATCACACGTGGGATGTCCGTCAATAAATGGGATTTTAACCCTATTCTGCTCACTTCCATTCTCCTGCATGTAAATGTTTTGCCTTCAGAGCACTATCCTTGCATCTTCTCTCGTTACACTCCCTCCACCGCATCATTAACCTTGGAGCACCTCCCTGGCTCATTCCTCACAATTGTCAGCCCTGCTCTTATTGTCTTGTTGCCACAGCCCAACGACTGACGCCAAATATCACTACTTGGCATTAATTAGGGTTTGACTCAACTACAGAATTTGGGACTGCTGTGGACATTCTATGATTTTTCTATAAATCTACATTTTTTTTGGTCACAATACATTATGTAAAACTAAGCGCATGTGGTGTGTTCTATTATAAATAATTAAACATAGTACAAAACACTAGAAGAAAACAAAATCAAAACAAGAAAAAGTATGGTTGTTATTACCTCTCATTAGGGCATTAGTAATGAATCAATTAGTAACCAATAGCTCATGTGTGCATCATGTACATGTTTTTTGGGGGATCTACTTCATGGATTGACCTAATTGATAGCTGGAGGTCGGACACGGCAAAGCAGGTTGTCTGGTAATTTGAATTTTGCAAGACCTTTCTTGTAGTTAATGTACAAGTGTGACGGAATTCTAAATTATATTCCGCTGTGCTGTCACTGAATCGGTGACCATGACAATGTCATGCAAAGCTATTAGCATCACATTAAAAATAGATGTGCTGAATGACACAGATGACGTCCTTTTTCTAGTTGCTAAGACAGAAGAAGCATCACAAGAAGTTATCAAGGTTAGTGTAGATGGTTGTGTTAATCCTCTTTGTCTCCTGGTGGTTCTTATGTAGGCTTATAAAATGCCACATTGAGTGAAGTCCATTAAATGGAAAAATGTTTTAAGAACAAAAAAAACAATGAATATAATACTTTATTTCTGCACTTTTTTTTGTCTAAACATGTTTTCCATTACTGCCTTGTTCATTTTAGTAGGTAGTGTCAGAGTAAAGCTTGTTTGCAGCATTTGCAGATTAAAAATTTCAGTGGAAATGCAAAATCACCACATCACCCACTCGCATGTTGGCTACAGTGACATGTCTCCCCTAGCAACAGACATTGCTGCAGTGACATGTCTCCCCTAGCAACAGACATTGCTGCAGTGGCTTCATATATCCTTCATGGAACAGCTGATCTGTAAGGCAAGACTGCAGAAGGCAAAACATTCATGTATCTGAAGCAAAAAAACCCAACAAAATTCCTGTTTGAACACTCAGTCTTTGGGGATTTTTCAGTTTTATTTATTTCCATTGCGCTTCAGTGTTTGGGGAGAATGTGTTTAACATGTTAAAATATCTTTTTTTCATGACACTTTTATCTGTCTCTGATACACACACACACGAAAAGTGCTTTTCAAGACCTGTTTTTTGCAGGAAGTTTTATTTCTCTCAGAAGGAGTAACTCAGATAAAGCCAAAAACTCAAGAAAGGCCGTTTAACCAAGTAAAGTATTTGAACAGATTGTTATTTCAAGGGCAGGAGCAAGAGTTAGTAAAAGTAGAAAAAAAGAGCACCCGGACCACAAGGGGGAACCCAGGTGGTTGACTGGGTTGGCTGACTCCCAACCAGGTGGTTGACTGGGCGCTGCCTCGCAACTGGGAGATAGGCCCTCAGGGGTAGGAAGGAAGAGGAATACGCCCCTGACTCGCTGAGAGGTGCTACCTCGCGATCAGGCGCTGCTCTCAGGGGATTGAAAGGAGGAGATAGCCCCTTGACTCACTGAGAGTGGCATGAGAGGCGCTACCTCACGACTGGGAACAAATCCCTCAAGGGGGAAGAGAAAGCACCCCTGACTGGAGGAATCACTTGGAGAGGCGCTGCCCGAGGGGTTGAGAATGAAGAGAAAGCTGCTGGAGAAGGAAGCAAAAGAAGTCCCCTGACTCGCTGAGAGTCACTTCGAGACGCTGCCCCTCAACCGGGATGAACCCTCAGGGGACTGGGGGAACGAGAATTAGTAAGAGTTCCCAAGAATAAGGTGGCTGGGGGTCCTCTCTGGCTCGCGCTTGAGAACCTCCCCAGAAAGGGGAGCAGACGGGAGTTTAATATCGGCTACAGACCGAGAAAGTGGTTCGAGTTTGACAAAGCTGCTCGGAAATCTGGAGAGAAAGAATCTACTGGAGAGCTGGGTAGCTGTGGAGGAGGAGGCAGACCTAGAGAGTATAGAGACGGAGGAGGGGCTGTCCGATTTGCAGAGGGCGGAGCTGCAGGTACTGCTGTAGGGAGAAAAGGACGGAGGACTGGTTGAGCTGAAACGGAATCGCAGAAAAGCAGACTGCTCACTGGCCTATAATAGTAAGATACTGTAAGTGACAGTAAATATCAGCCCAAAAATAAATATTCACACCTGTGAACTCAAGATTTTGGTGAAAACACTTTCAATTACAAGCACATATTTGGGGTCTCTACCAACTTTGCATGCTGGCTTGCAAATTTTGTCCATTCTTCTCGGCAGATTTGCTCAAACTCTCTTACGTTGCTTGGGGATTGCTTAATGAAAGCATGTTTTAAATCTTTCCATAGATTCTCAATATGATTCAACTTGGATTGACCACTCAAGAACGTTCACTTTGTTTTTCTGTCACTCCAGTGAAGCTTTTGGTTTTGTTCTTTGTGAAATTTAATTAACTGCTGAAATCTGTGGTGCTGTACATTTAATGTTGGATCTGGAGAATAGCCAGGACCCAAAACACATTGAAACAAAAAATTCTCCACTTAGTACATAAACACTATCTAAACACTTGGTGTAATTTCAATACAAAATCATTCATAGGACAAAGAGAAAAACTTGCAATGAAGCAAACATCCTACTGACCATATTAGGGTGACATTTCAGCTTTTGTTGAACCTTATTTTGACTATTCAAATGACTCAAATGTACATGGATCAATTTCCTACAGTTAGAGATTCAATAAAACAGTATTAACTATTTAGAAATTAGTGGTATTTTTCCTTTTTCTTGAATTTGTTTCGGTCTTGTATTAAAGGTGTATCAAGTATTCAGCTTCAAAACAGCCAAGATCCAAATTAAACCTGAGTTAAAGTTTTATATTAAGATCAGTCTGGACTGCATACCCTTGCTCATTAACATAATCATAAGATTAAATTAACTAAAAATAATAGATTTTGTAATTAAGTATATCCCCAAAACGAGACTTCAACAAAATTCGGGGAAGGAATAAAATACCACCCATTCCATAAACATGATCTAGTTTAAATGATTAATATGACTTTCTTGGATCTCTAATTTTAGTATAAAAATAACCCTAAGCCATGGTTAAATTAATGTTTGACATACAGTATCATATTTTTAAGGTTTAAATATGGATGTTATGAAAATAGATGAAAAAGAATATATGATGAATGTAACAAGGATTCATGATGAATAATTCTCCATTTACGCTTTTGAAATCCGTTCTATAATACAATATTTGACACCTAAGATTTTGCTATACGTTATAGAAAGAAAAAATTATAGAAAAGAAATTAAGTCAAATATTCAAATGGTTGAGGCGAATAATTGTCATCTCACATCTTATTCCTTAAGTTACTTACATTATAAATCTTGCTGTACTGAAAGAGGCCCAGTCCTTATGGGACACTGTGAAGGCAGTATATTGAATTTTGACTTTTGTTTTTGTAAATGTATAGGTGATATCACAAAAATTCAAGATATTTTGTAAATTATGTAAAAATATTGTTAATCAGCATTCCAAAAATAAACACCATCATGGGGCAACCTAAATTTCTTACAACAGAATTAATGTTTTGATGCACAGGGCTCAACAGTTCCCTGAACTAGGCTGCCGTGATCGGTATGAGCTTAGCTTTACAGGAGAGAGGGGAAAACAAGCTTGGAAACAGCATAAAATATGCTGTGTGAGATTATTCTGACTTAATGGAAGAAAACAGATGGCAATACACTTGGTAAGATGTGTGACAGACTGATTAGAGAATCTGCAACTGTGCTTGATAATGAGGGGCAAATTTTTGCATATACTGTACTTGTAGGAAAAGTTAAGGAACATGTTGTTTAATTTCCATTTTAGGCATTAATACTGTGCATGCTAGTAAAGGACAGGAGTGTATATTGTACTGTATGTGTTTAATAAAAAGCTGATTGTGAGGGGAGATGCAATGTAGATTCTATCCTGGAACCAGTACCGTATGTATTATTTATACAGTAGATACATATGTGAATGAATAATCCTTCAAGTGCTATAGCTTCAATATGTTCTGATATAGTAAAGTCTAATAACTGCGAGCACAGACTTAATCAGGTTCTTGGACATTTCCCTCAGCATTTTATTGAAGCCTGGAAAATAGCAGGAGAATTTAAATGCAGGTACTTTCTATCATATTTCGTTTCTAATGTTGCAAGGCTCAGCAAAAGGCAAAATCACTGAAACTGTGCTTTCACAATCGACATATATCATCCAGTTTAATAAGAAGTAAAAGCATACATACATCTGGTCAATTAAAGATGTCTGGCATCTGGCCCATCACAGCAAAATGCTTCAAAGTCATCTGAAGGCTGAATAATTAAATAAAAATTGACTGAAGTGGAGATATTAAGTACCTCTGAGGGATCTCTTGCAAAGAAATAGGAGAGAGATAAAAACCTAGACATGTCCATTGCAGCTACATTCTTTCTTCCTTCTTAAACTGTCACAACCATTATTAGAAGGTTTATCATTTTGTATCTCTCCTAGATTTGTTATCAGAGATCTTCTCAATACTAAAGAAAAAGTTCTTTAAAAGTTTACTTTCTTCTTTATTACATTTCTTTTAAAGAATATGGTGTTTTCAAATAACACATACTTGTGGTATATATCATCTAATGCACCAGATGCAGCACAAAACAGTAAAAAATAAAAACTAGCCCATACTGTTCAGTATCTCAATAACACAGATACCTGTGATTTCAAATTCTCATATGCAGGACCGTGTCCGCGGACACACATAAAAGAGTAATTCTCAAATTTCTGGTGGTAGGATTTTGAAGAATTAATACTTAAAACATTGTAACTTAACATTTCCCCATTATAGTCCTTGAAATCTGATTTCCTTGGTTCCTCCTTCTGATTATGTCAGTGAGTGACTGAACTGGGAGTTGGGGAGCGACTAGGGGGCTTGAGTAATATGCAGTATATAATGAGCACTGTGTTTGTTTGGTATAGCGTGGTTGTTTTTCTCATTTTACAGAAAGGGCATATACTGTAAAAACCCCAGCCAGCAGAGGTACAGGTTTATCCACTCTACCCTGAAGCCAGGACAGGGGAGGTACTGTACAATGGAACTTACTGTCTAGACTGAAGAGGCTGCAAGTGAGACAACTAAAGTACCGTGCAGAGCTTTTTCCTTTTTGTCTCACTGTAGAGCGAAGTATGACTGAAAGGCCGGACTGAGCCAAGAGAAGAGATAGCTGGTGAGGTAGTTTTTGCGTTTTAAATGTGAGGATGGCTTGTTGGAATTTTTTTGGAATGTGCCAGGGATCGGAGAGAAACAGGACTGTGTGGCATGTATAGAGTGCTCCCTGGGATTATATTCTGGTTATTGGGGACTATGTTAATTTTTTTGTGTATGTCCCCCTTGAGACTATTTTGTTAATTTTGTTTTAGAACTACTGTTATTTTAATTACTAGTGATTGTATCTACCTGTTTTCTGTTGGTTTGGGAGTACACTATGACTCTGGGGGGATCTGATATTCAGTGCAGTCAGGAGGATCCTAACACCTTTAAAACTGCTAGGTGGTTTAGTCAGCTTCAGGTCATGCCAGATGTCACTCTTGGGACATATACACAGTTGGGGTTGGGAGTAATGGAAATCTTGAGAGCCTACCTTGAAGTTAGTCCCTGTTTTCAAAAGAAGGCTCCATCAGGGATCCTTGAGGCTCAGAAAACACTTGATTAATGATGATTACCCTTCAAATCTGAGAATTGTTCAAGTTTGTTTCTCTTCTGGTGTTAAAAGATAAAAAATAACACAAATTGTTCACTCAGTTGTATCATAATCAGAGGACTTTTAAATGTAGAGCTATCAGAGGCTGACAGGGTATGAGTGCATAGCAGGGCTTTGCAGTTGTGCTGAGTAACCCCAATTGAACTGTGACTCACTGATATCTGATTTAGCTGTCTCCTGTTTGTCTGAACTTTATCTGGCGATGAACCCCTGGTGCCTGAGTCTCAGATGATTTTCTTCAGTAGTGAAGTCTTCATTTCCCCTCTCTGACATTCAGTTTGCATTTTAAAATTTGATCATCTTGAGTTCTCTTTTAACATCACAGTTCTAATATTGTTATGTAGTGCAAAGTAACCAATGGAAAAATTTAAACAACTCATAAGAAAGTAACAAAAAAAGATCTTACTGGCAGGAAATGGAAAAGTTCCGCAATTATAAATTCAGTCCTTTAGTTCAAAAATATCAAAAGCTCGATATAAAAACAAAGATCAGTCAATGAAACGTTTGAAAAATGAAGAACATTAATTTTCAGCAGCTAATAAGATAAATTAGTAGCATTTAGAACTCATAATCTGGAAAATTGATTCTGGTTTTTTAACATTGGAACATTAACATCCAATCAAGTAGTATATACAGTATAAGCACTACACAATGTTTTGCATAAGTATTCAGGCATTTTGTTGGGATAAGGTTACAGAATCTGTTGGAATGTTAGTCCATTTAATGTTAGGATTATGTTAGAAGTACTTGCAGTGGATATCAAAAGTCTACACACTCTTATTGAAATTTCAGTTTTGGTTGATGTAAAGGCTAAAATCATATCTGTCCTTTTTTCACCTATAATAAGATCTTGTAACTCACAGTATTTAAGTGAAAAACAAACATTTTTAGGAAACATTATTTTGGTGTAATTTTGGTCTTGGTTTTAACTAATTATACCTCGAATTAAAGACCTTCACAACATTTGGCAAAATACAAAAAGTATTATCTTTGAACATTTAAATTTGGAATATACTGTATGCATAAGCATATCTTAATGCATAACATTTTTAAAGCTTGTGTGTCACAAAGAAAGCATGAAACTATAGTTAAAGGATGATATTTTTAAACATAAACATAATAATAATATAGTATATAGTCTGAAATTACCATGCGCATTACAGATAATATGATCATAATTAGTAAAATGGTATTTGTTGTATGTTATACAGAAACAAAGGTGTTGTAAACCTGCTACTGTTGGTAAAGACGACAGCTTTTAAGTGCCTCGTATTCTCCCATTTCCAACCAACTACTGTAACTCTCACTGGACAGCAAGTTTTCCTAAAATTGCCAAGCACTCCACAAGGAAGAAGCGACATCATTAAGAAACATCTGTATTTTAACAGCACAAGAACTAGAAATGTTCAAGGTCAAATGCTGACATGCGCTGTGGGCCTTATGTACAGATGTGCTTTTTGCTCGTTTCTCATTCAGCCCAAAAGGTTCTGTTAAGCTGCTGTACTGTACTGCTGTCACTGTTCCTGCGGTTCATTCGTGAAATCTGTCTCGTGGCCTCACAACTCACAGAAGAAAGTGGTCTCCCATGGATGCTCACACTGCAACATCATGATCTGTACACTGCATGACTGCTAAAGCACATCAAATCAATCTATCTTTTATTCACTTCGGCCATTTTGATATTTTCAATCAAAGCAAAATGAGTAGCTACTGTAAGAATATTTCTCCTTACCAAATTAAACAAAACAGTTCTTGGTACTTCATTGCATGTATTAAGTCTATTCAGATATATTCTGACTGGTAATTCCTAACCCCTTACCCACCTTTCTCTAGAGGTCATTTATTGTAGTCTACAATAGACAGCTTTGGTGACCTATGAGCTTTGTTGTGTCAAGGGCCTCATTTGAACAGAAGGCAAAATTCTGAAGTTACACTGTTTAAATCACCTGATCTGATTTATGAACGTCATTCATAAATCAAGTACATTAAAGTTGTACTTTGACCTTTGAATGTCCTGATATCAATTAAAACAGGCCCAAACTATTCATTATATGGGACTTGCATAAATGAATTGTTGACCTTTTGTGTTTTCCTTAGGAGTTGCGTGCCAAGTCCAATTAAGCTGGCAGATCACGGCCTTTATAAAGACGAATAGTGCACCACAACAAATTCATGCCCTAACAGAAGTTTTTCGACTCTATTAAATAGGGCGTCCCATGAAATGGATGGTATAAATCTACTCTTCCAGGTAAAAAAAAGAAGAAGAGATTTTGTAAGGATGCAATACTTGTGTTTTTGTCATTTGTCACATGTTAAAGTTTACTATGGACTATGATACTCACATATGAGAACTAAGAAGTATTCAGTAAATCAAACTGAAATATATCAAAAAGTATGTGAAGATGTAGGGCAAACCTAGATAAAGTAGTTCAAGTACATAGCTGCGTCAGCATGCATAGGCTGCAAAGCAACAAGTTAAGGTTTATTCCATGCTGAAAAGAGAAGAAAGGAAACACAACATTTCGGCTGTGGTGCCTTCTTCAGGTGTGTCAAACCTAGATAAATGCTGCTTGCCTATATATAAGGATAAATGACAAGATTGTATTGAATTTACCCTAACTGGAACTCATTTAAACAGTGCGGTTCTTATTTCATGCTGTTTAAAGTGTTTCAGATAAAGAAAAAAAAAACCTTTTTGACACTGTCTTGAAACATTTATGCTCACCAAGACAATTGGCAACAAAGATATAAGACGTATCAAGGGAGAGTTTTTGCATTTTTACACTTTGTGTTGCATATTGTGACACTGAAAATATTCAAATTAAAGTACTTAACAAATATTAAAGGTGATTAAATGTATCAACCCCATGCTTCTCATTATTTTCTCATTCTGAACTAATTATATCCTTCAAAGAAACTGAATGATGTGTGTCTCTAATTGAAATGATATATGTGGAGTCCATCTGGCTTGTACACTAGCTTTCTGATAATAAAGAAGATTTATGCAGAGGTTGCTTAAACAGGAACTGTGATTGATAGGCAACGTTATGACCTCTGTAATTTCCACATTGTGGTGCAAACGATGTTAAATATTAACATTATTTTTATGAACATTAAAATATAAGTTTTGCAATGGGGAACTCCAATCTAAAAAAATATTTTACATATCTTTGGCATCAATATGCTTAAAGAGTCTTTCACATGCTTGCACTGATACAGTATATACAGTACAGTATATACTGTAAACTGTATTATAAAATATATTTTTTTATAACAGAAACCTTCCACAATGTGAGAGGTTTTCACAGTTTTATTCCTATAAGTCTAATAGGTTATTAATTAAACAAAGACAGCTGTCTGAAATACATTTTGCATTTACAGTGAAAAGAAGTGCAAAGGATTTTAAAATATTTTAGATTTTAGCAAAGATACAGGTTGCAGGCACAGGAGATATGGTCTTTACCCAAATCCCTATCATTGATTTGTTTGTATAAGCAAATATAGGTAGGCTGCATGTATTAAATAAGATTAGTGCATTCGATGAATGAGTTTCCAGTGTGGTTGTACCTGCTGTGTACTCCTCCCAAGATAAAGGGATGGGCTTTAAAGCAGATGAATGCAGACAATCTTGCATCCCTATTTTTTCTCATGGCTGTGCTTTAATGAGTAACATAATAACACCCCAAGATGTGAACGCTTTAAAATAATCCAAATAGAATGATTATTGAATAGTGAAAGGATGGGGTCATGCCAGCTTGCTCTTTTCAAAGCACCACTGAGAGCAGGGGAACAGCTGCAGTTGTTCTTGTTATCGGAGCATACTGTATGTGTGCATGTCTGGTTTGTTGGCGTGACATTTCTTGAGGTGCTAAGTCATTCATGGTCATATAAAAGAAATGACAGCTCAGCTACATTTATACGATGCCGGTGGAAAGGAACTTCAGCGTGCAGTAGGGCAGCTTTGTCTAGATGCCTGGGCTTAACAGATTTAGACTAGCCACGGGGCTTGAAGCAGAAAATGGTGTCTTTTGGGAGTATGCTCTAGTGGGCTAGCTACTTCTTTGGAGGGATGACTCTGAATCTTAAGAAAGCTGTTGCTGCTGAACGCTACATTCCTCCAGCCACTCCTCGGTAGAGTTTTGCAGTAATGTGATAATGCGTGACACAGCTCATATGTAGATAACTGCCTTGCAATTTTCATTTTAATTTAAAAAAAATGTTGTGCAACACACACACATCCTACTGTATCTTTATACTGTACATGTGTTGTGTGACTATACTGTATATGTCAATCATGTTAAAATGTGCTTTCAATTTCTAGCTCACATTTCTCTTACTGCTTGAACCATTTGGAAGCAATTACTTTAAGTACAGTTAAGCATTGCAAATTGAATAAAAAAACACTTTGTAAATCGTAGTTTATTTTTTTTAATTTTGAGCTGAATAAAGATCACTAGGCAGAAGCCGAGAGAGGCATCGACTCTGAAAAATCAAATGGTTCTTTGGCTACTAGAGGCACAATACATATTCATGGATTTTATTAATATTTAGCTTGCAGCACCTCAACAACTGATTTTAATAATTGTGTAATCAGTAATTACTTCAAAAAGACAACTTATTTTTCTGTGCAAAATATTGACTGCTGGCTTTCTTAAATATATTTAACATAAACAGAGCCCAGTAATCAAAATCTGTTGATATAATCATAAAAACAATGCAAAATTATTCCAATTAAGACCCATTTTGTTAAGGTCCAAATGATTTATACACATTTTTCAAATTAATTATTGTAATCTAATTTCAGTGCTCAAACTGAACACTTTGAGGGTGGATAGTGGTTAAATGTCAGCAAGAACTGTAAAGAAATTAAAATGTGATAATTTTGTAAATATCCACTTGCTCACACTAACAAAAAATGTGTTAAGGTACACAAAATTATTTTGACAAATCCCACAGTTAGTTGAACTTATTAGCTGAAGAAGACCGAGGGGCCTTTCTGGCCATCACTAATTCTAAAGGAGAAGACTCAACAATAAGTTGGTGTGTTGCTCATGAAAAATCTGATAAGATAAAACATAGCCAGCATCAGGTGCTGGCTTAGCAAAAACTGCAAAATTGAGCTAAATTGCATTCTAGAGGAAACATAAAAAAATAACTTTGCTGCATTTCAGATGCATCCTAAAGCACAGGAAATACATTAAGAAATGTCCAGGTGTTGTTCAAACTCTAACCCTAACCCTAGCTTGGCAACGTCTAGATCACATATCATTAACCTCACCTAAAAAACCTGTGCTTAAAAGTTTACCTAAATGACTCCAAACTGCTCAGAAATATTTCAATGAACGGTTTTCAGTATTTTCAATGTAGGTGCACTGAATCTGCTTCAAATGTTCAAGTTTTTTGTTTTTTCATTACGGGCTGCTGAAAAGACATACTGTACAATAAGCTTTTGCCGTTGACAGGTCTGCATTGTATTTACCACTAAAGTTTGGCCTATTAAATCATTTTATTTGGTTTTAAAAGCAAGAAATAAGAGGGTTTAGCACATAGAAAACATAGTTTCAAACATTTGATTAATAACCATTCTCGAACACCAGGCACATGGCTTAGCAAAAAATGTAAAATTGGGCTAAATTTCGTTCTTGAGGAAACATCAAAACAACAACTTACAGTACCTGCATTTCAAATGTGTCCTAAAGCAGAGGAAATGCATCGGAAAATGTCCAGGTGTTGTTCAAACTTTAACCCTAACCCTAGTGCGGGAACTTCTAGAACATATATTAAAACCTTTTCTCACAGATAATTGCATGTTAAAAGTTGCCTAAATGACTCCAAATTAGTCTGAGACATTTAAATGGACTGTTTTCAGTATTTGCAATGAACCTGCGGCTGATATGGTGTATACAATAAGAATGCTCCGTGCTGTTTACAGGTCAGTATTGTAATTACCACTAACAATTGGCTAAATATATAATTTTGTTTGGTTTGAAAAGCAAAAGAGAAGAGAGTTAAACATGTAGAAAATGTATTTTCAAACATCTGATTTTTGACCATTTTTTACCGTGAGGCGCACAGCTCGTCAAGCCTTGCAAAATTGGGCTAAATTTCTCTCTCGAGCAAAAGACAAAACAGTTTTCCTGATTTTGAAATTCATCCTCAAGCAAAAAAAAAAATTGCATAGGTGCTCTTCAATTCGTAACCCTAACCCTAGCCCAGGAATATCTAGAGCATACAGTGTATTAGAAACCTTTCCTAAATTTACTGTGTTAAAAAGGTTATGCAAATAACTCCAACCTAGTCTGAAATTTTTAAAGTAACAATTTTTTAGTAATAATAATAATAATAATAATAATAATAATAATAATAATTGCTTACACTTATATAGCGCTTTTCTGGACACTCCACTCAAAGCGCTTTTTACAGGTAATGGGGACTCCCCTCCACCACCACCAATGTGTTTTTAATGTATCTGCACTGAATCTGGTTAAAATGTCTAGTATTTCTTTTTGTAACCTGCTCCTGATAAGGCATATAAAATTAGCAGGCCTTGTGATGTTTACAGGTCAGTATTACAATTACCAGTAACGTTTGACAAAATGTAACATCTTTGGTTGGTTTTAAAAGCAAAAATATTTTTTGACTGACAGGAGCACAGCATTTGCAATCCCTGATGTTTTTTTAAACTATAGATGAATATTTCATACCAGATAATGTAAAGACCTCTGTACAGAGAGACAAAAATGCTTGGAACACAATTTAATTCCCCCATGTTTTCTAATCTTGTGCACTGTTACACAATTACAGTTTTGCAAGGAAGACACAGTAGTAATTATTACATCTAAACACTTAAATGAAGGCATGTGTATACCTAGCAGAATAAAACGAGCACTCTTGAAACACTGATAGTGTAATTTTTACTTCATTGGATATAAATACATGTTACTATACAATTCACACTCTTGCATTAGCATTTAGGTGCATTACCTCCTGCACTGAATCTGCTTGTATTCATTATTGCTCAGTGGTACCATCTTCCTGATATTTGCTGTATTGGTGTGATTTTTTTAAAAACCACTTTGAATGGTTCTGCAAAACGGTGATATAACCTGCAGCATTTAAATGACCATCACCTAAAGCAAGGTCTCGTTTTCCAAGATACCAAATGGAAGCTCACTTTAAGACACTCCCACTCCCATGTCAGACTTTTTCTGTAAAAGGATGGTTCACCGCCTGTTTTTATCCAAGTGCACTGCTGCTAAATTCCTGGACTTGTGATTCGTCTGTATAGGCAGCTGTGACCAGTGCTGCACAGGATGGTGATGCATTAATGACCCTAGCCAAGAAAATGATGCCTTTCATGTGCTGAAGTTAACAAGGAGTATCTTCTAGTGAGTTTGTGAAAGAGCTGATGGACTGTATATTTGACCCTGCATCCTATTTCTGCAGCTACTAGGCTGTCAAAAGGTTCTTTCCCAACTTTTGTCACATGATGTAATGCTCGACTGGTTTCCTAGGTGATGCTTGAAATGCTGTTGTCATGGTATTATATGATTGATGATGTCATGCAAGAGTATCCAAGAGAATTTGAAGCATCTGTCTCATTCAAAGTTTCCTGCTATATGAACTCTCGTAAACGGTGAAATATATTGGAGACTATTTGTAAGTTGTATTTTAACAGCAGATTTGATGTTTCTATTAGTCACGGTCACCATTTATATCCTTAAATCCAGAGCACTCTGGGTATTGGTCTGTTCCATTATTAGCAGGACTGTGGTTTTATTCTTTGTGGGTGCTGTTTTTTACAATAAAAATGAGAATAAACAACTGAGATTTAACATATACTGTATATAAAAATCCTACTTCCACAATTTTCTAAAAGATTCGATAAGTTTAATAGTTTCTTTAAATCTAAACATAATAGAAGATTTACTTTAGATAGATAGATAATACTTTATTAATCCCGTAAGGAAATTTATCATCTCCATCAAAGCCCATTATTTTTATCTGCTCCATTATGGTTAATAGGGTTGTGTTTATTTAAAACTGAGCATGATAAATGAAGACGGACCTGCTGGTAATTTTCTTTCCTATATACTGTGGATTTACACAGGTATATCAGCTAAAGTTAGTTTCTTTCACTTTTTTCATTAACCAGATACCATACAGGCAATTAAATTTTATTTCTCTAATTCTTACTATCATTTACATGGATATACTGTACAACCCAAGTAGGGGGACAGGAAAAAACCTAGGTATTGATACACCATTGGTAACAGAAGTTCAGATGAACATTTGTGCTGATATTCTGATTAGGCCATGTTTGAATCTCATTATGTAAAACCTGAATAAACATATTGTAATTGTCCTCCTAAATAAGTCATATACTGTATCTAGGATGTAAAAGTACATTGTAACATTCTTAAGAACAAAATAAAAACATTAATAACATATAACTTAATGGGTTTTTACATTGTACATGAAAAGAAAAAATATTACATTTATATTTTCGGTTATGTATTTGTGAAAATGCGTCATGTAATCACAACCTAAGGGAATGGGTTGTAGTTTCAAATCATTTGCATTTGAATGTTAAAGCTAGTTATCTGCTCTGCTAACATGTTTGCATTATAAGAATGTATTTATGTTTTCTAGACGTTCACAGCAAACATGCTTGAACAGAAGAAAGGTGCATTTTGCCTTGTTAGCCTGTGACGGTAGTTAGCCACCATATCGTCTTCATGAGGAAATGGCAGAAGGAGATGTTCAGTTTGTACATTGCAGCTAAAAATAAATTCCCTGCACCATGCTGAAAGACATCCACATAGGAAGAGCACAGGAACCACTCTCTATGTTGTATTCTTGCAATCCCTAGATAACTGTTAACAGCAAATTATAGACAAATAGGTCAGGCATGTGAATGCTGTCCATGCACACATACCTGCCTGCCCTTTTGAACACTCCTGACTGGGGGCTGGAGGAAGAAAAGGTTTTTTGCAGCAGGGGAGGGTGACTGAAGTCAAAGTGTCATGGTGCCTGGGGGGCTTATATGACATTTGAAGATATCCAACAGGAGATCTGACCTTGCTTTTACCTCACATCTAACAGCAATGACTTCTGAAGCTGCGAAGCTGCAACTTGGTCATTTGTACAAGCTTTGTGTTTGAGTTTTCAAATTTCTCTGCCACCTTTCACAGATCACCTTTTGCTAATATACCACACTTTTGCATCTAAGCCTTGGTTTCACAGTTCTTCCAAACTATGGGGGGGAAAAAATGAACAATAATCGTTAAGCTCCTCAGAATGCATCGGTTTTGTGGTGAGACTTACGGAATAACCTCACCGTTTGGATCAGAAAGAATAAGGGATGCTACTTCTAAATCTCACTGTAGCTTTCCTTCATCGATCAGATAGATTTCTGGTCAGTGAACAACGAAATTACAAGGAGTCTCTGTGGCACGTTGCGATTAGCTACAGCTGTTTGCTGTCGTGCTGCAAGTAAAATGTCTATCCCATTCCCCCCTCCCCAGCCCCCAGCCTCCCTCTAAATGTTAAAGCAAACCGGGTTGTTTGGACTTAAAATAGATAGTTTTGATAGAATTGTTATAATTTTCTCTTCAAAGCTGTCTTGCACACTTCATTTCAGCCACCTGCTCTAGCTACTGCACATATTACTCAGTCTCGGGGGAGTCTCTGAATTTCATTGGCCTGCTGCGTCACCATGGCAACCACATTCCCTGTGCTGCTGTATGATTTAGGCATTGGTTAACAGCTCTTCGGAGGTTGGCTAGTTTGATACGCAAGTACTCCAAAGCACCAGGAGCCCAGAGATATCAGCCCTTAATAAATGCTTTTGGGGGGTATATTTAGAGGAGCCTTTTTCTTTTAAATAAGGCGGTGAAGTTGAATTAATAGCAATACAGAAAGAGAGGGGAAAAGAAAAAAAATTAACATCCTATTGCAATATTACTTTTGACAATCTATAAATAAATTCTAAAACAGGAGATGACGTTAAAATTGCCTGATCTTTTGGGAATAATGAGATGTGTCATGCTTTTAAGTCAGTGCCCATGTAAGATGCAAGCCACAACTGATTTCCATTTGTGTGGTCACACGATTTCATTTCTCGCACGTTTTCTTTGATAGAATTCTGTCAAATTTATTTAATTTATTTATAGGCTCCTTGAATTTGGATGTGTTCTCTGACATATTATGCTGTAGAATGGATGTTGGAAATGTTTCCTTCAATTGCTTTGGGATTTGTTTAGATAGAGTGTTAAGATATAGTAATTTAATTAAATTATTCCTAAAATATTTCACAGAACCCTGTGCAAATACAGTATTTGGTGTTCTCTAGCACACCCTATTGGCTCTATCCTTTAGAGAATCCTATAGAATAGAGCAGAATCTTGGAATATGCAAAAGAATACTAGAATATAACTATGAATACTACAGAACACTCAAAAATTGTATTCAGATGAGACCTTTATAGCTAATGATATTCTCTATTATACACAATCCTTACATATACATGTATAACACAGAGGTTCCATAATGTCCATACATGGCAGAAATTAATTATGTGTTGCATAGTTTATGCATTTATATCTTATCTCTTTGTAAAAACAAATGTATACTTTACATTTAATAATGCATTTTATATATAGTATGCTCTACAAATCATCACACAGATCAACGTAATAAAAATGTATCATATGGTAAGATAAAAAAAAACAGATTCCAACCAAAATGCAGAGAACTGTTTCGGGTTGTGTCTTACAGAAAAATTGCACTAGAGCAAATTTATTATGGCCCAGTGGCTTAGTATAGAGAGCGAAAATCCAGAGCCCAAAAGCTACAGAATGCTGGTCAAATTGCAGGATGTTAGAAAAAATGAAGACAAACATTACAAAACTGTGATAGTTCTGGGAATGGAATATAATGGGAAAAGAGGAATGCAGAAGGATGTGTAGTAAATAGCATCAGCAGTTTTTGTTTAATTTTGTAAAATGTGCTAAAATATTATATGTAGTGGTTCATAAAAACAAAAAGTGAGAAATAAAATCAAATTAAAAGTTATCACATTTAATGAACCTACAATAAACATACAATAATAGTCATTCATTTGGCTGTGGAATTACCATATAGTTATTTTTCATTATGCAAAAAGGGAAAATTATTTAACAACAATTTAATATGAAAAGATCAAAATAATTTTGAATATATACAGTACACATTGGCGATTAGAAAATTTGTAACTTTGCCCTTTGCTGCTTGTAATGAAAAATATTCAAAGGGAATAAAAGGAAAAAATTAGCAAAGAAAGTGGAAAGGGCCAGGCAAATTAGTTTGTGCGCCTTTCCCTTGGTTACAATTACTAAAACTAAAGCAATTATATTACACTGTGAATTCCCACATAGCCCCACACAGAAATATCAAAATGAAAACTTTTAATGGACACTTATGAGACTGTAAAAAATACCATAATCACTGAACTGGAATGAGGAAAGCATTTACAGTAAGTCACCAAAGGAGATGATAACATTGTTATTTTTTTTGTTTTTCTCTGATGGTTTTTGGCTGCGTCTCTCAAGAGTACTGTCAAATACCTTTAATACAAAAAAGAAGCGTTCATTTCAGGCAGTAAAGTCAGCATCTATAATGCATTTCATTGAACTTCAATTTAATTTTCCAGTTAAAGAAATTGCAGGCTTTGTTCAGGGTCCAGGGAAATGTACTGTACCTGTGGAGTTGGGACTTATTACGCTTTTCTGAAGATCACATTGCTGCCCTGTAATTTTGAACTCTCGAAAGACAGACTGAACATTCCTAAAAATAGGTTACGTAATTGCAATAAACTACATTGGGAGAGTACTTACTCAACTTTGTTTCATTGAAATGTGAACTGTGCCTATGCCAGTACACCTGATCTGTAAATTGTGGAGTAAAATTATTAATAGGCTTCACATCCTGGTTGTGATATTTTGGGAATGTTCATTTTTTTCACCTCATTTACTAATGAAGAGTGTCATCATTAGGAGATTCTCCTTAAGCTTTGGTCCAATTTAACTCCGCACTGAAAGCTGGAGCTGCGTGTTTCTGGCTGGGGGTTCAAAGCTTTCAGAAGAGATCTGAAATGATATCTGAGCTGATGGATCAGAGTAAAATACATCATCTGTCTTTCTTTTAAATGAAGCTAGTACACTTTTTAAGTTTTGAGCAGAATATTTTAAAAATTATTATCCATCCATTTTCAAACAGCTTCTTTCAATTCAGGGTTGGGGGAGGGGGGGGGAACTGGAAGCCATTCCAGAAAGCAACAGACACAAGGCAGGGTAAACCCCAAACAGGATGCCAGGACAGACAAACAGACATGCACGTAAGGGCCAGTTTTCCCAAAAGCCATTTAATCTGTAAACTCCATGCAGATAGCTCCTCAGGTATTAAAGCCAGAATTCCAATGCTGCAAGCTAGCAAAACCAACCACTGCATCACCATAATGTTATTATGATATTTCATATTCAATGAAAAAATACATTTACAGTACCTATGGTTTGCATTGTTTCTTCAATGGTATTCTGAGCTTCCATTTATTAACTGACATTGCGCCTGAGAGCACATCCTCTGCATTCCTAAAAGGTATCTTGCTCATTTCTGTGAGATATATGTAGGGTCACCTAAAACCATATTCTGGTTATATGGTTAGGTGGCTGAGCCTTTTTTTCTTTTTCTGCCTTGTTTACACTCCTCCTCACAAAATGAGTCTGACAGGAACCATCAATAATGCATGGGCCCGTTTTCTACTCAGAGTTAACTGTTTTTTATGAAGTCACTACCCAATCTCTGATATCACTTAAAATTATACATTTATTATAGCAGTATTAGAGTGATAAGAAATGATTAATTGAAATATATCATGGTACATGTAAGAAATGACTTATATGCCAAATGTCTATACTGTATGTTACCTTGATTCAAAACCAATGCGCAACGTCAGTATGGCTCTGTTTTTATCATTCCTTTACCTGAAATTGTATGAAAGGGATTTCCTTGCACTTATGTGATCCTCTTTTACATTTCATAAGACCTTTGTCTTTTGCCTCACAAACAGTGAGTTCTCCAGGAAGGAAGTAGTGGACCCTCTCCATCCGCCTTTCCTCATCCAAATCCCTGGCAGAACACCAGCAGTGGCCCAGGGAAAGAGAATGCAGGCTGTGGAAAAAGAAAAATAGTCTGTAGTCCACTTTAATCTGCAGAATGATGGAATGTCAGCTTCCAAGAAAGATAGTCCAGAATGGTAAAATATCAGCAGTGAAACCTCTGACACTATCCTGACTTGGTGTACCATGATAGGAGGAAATACCAGATAGAAGGAGAAAAACTACAGTTCCCAAACTCTTGAGTTCCACTGCACAGGAAAAGGGTCAGCAGGAGTGTACTGTATAAACCAGTAAGGCATCTGTAATCCTTTGCAGCGTCAGGGCAGTGATGAGGGCAGGACAACCAGACTTAGAGCCTGGAGAAAGAGGATCAGGCTGAGAGGGCTGGGGAGTCTGGCATTAGGCCTGATAGAGAAAAGAGAGTTAGCTTGGTGGTTACTTGTAACAAAAATATACAATTTATTTATTTTTTTCTCATGGGTCTGATTTCTGAAATATAATAATTTATTGTCTTGCCTCAGTTGTCTCACAGCTAACAGGCCTGAGATGCCAGTTTTTAAACTTTAATTTACCAGAATGAAAAATAATTTGGAAACTATCTTCATTACAGTGCATATGAGAAAAGTATAATATTACTAACTCTTTTTGTTGACTTTTTTCTTACCATTTGCCTTAGGGACACTTGGGACCTCTGGAAGTTATGCTGAAGTCATTAAATAAATGTGTGTTTAGTTATTGGAAAAACAACCTTTTGCCCCAGCTGCCTAGAAACATGTGATATGTTCAGTTTGAAAGTATTGCACTAGTCCTACAATAGAAAGCTCTTTGAATTTATCCCTCCCTTGACAGTCTGGTGTTGTGGTAATTAGTGATGCTGTCTCAGAGATCTTGGTTCTTAGATTCCAATCTACAGTGGAGTGCATTCATGGTGGACTTTGACTCTAGGTTTTCCCTGTGTAGATGTGTGTGCATGTTCTCTGAAGGCCTCTTTGCTTGCAGCATGTGTTACAAGTTCTGTACTTTTTTCCTTGCTAGAAATAAGCAGGTTTCTAATAAAGGATGGAGGAATGCTCCAGTTTCATAATGGGGATTTTGAGATATTAACCATGTGGATTTTTTTTCTGAGATAATCTAAAGGAGTAATCTAAAGGAATAACTCAACTTTTTATAAAGCTGGAATAACAAAAATAAAGAGACATGGCAGACAGGCAATAGTAGTAAAAAATGGTTTCTTGATCAAAGCCCTTGATCATAAAGCTGAAGGCACACCCTCAATAAAATCTGAATAATAGATAAAATATTTCTTTGTATTCAAGGTTTCATAGCAAGACAATAATCAGTGTACCTCTCATGCTGCCTGTCAGAAATAATAGTGCAAATTACCACTTTTTCCAGTCATGTGGTCTTTTAAAAAATGTTTAGGTCTATATTTTATGATTAGACACATTAAAGACATGGAAGACATAGGGCACAACTAACGATGATATGTTCAAAGGTTTTGAACTTTAATCTTGGCAGGAAAGATCATAATTTTCGATTTGCTCAGCATTCTTTTCACAGTAAGTTGTATCCTTGTAGATTAATTCAGTCTGGCTGTGGGAACCCTTGTTCATTATTTAGAACATTGATTTAAACAAAATATCCTATTAAGGCTTTCCCACGTGGATGGAAAATAATTCTTTACATTTGTGCAAATATTGCTACTGGAACTACACATTTAGCATTTAGTGTAGTTTTGGCTGTGTCCCTTCTTTTAGAAAAGTGAAATGTGTAAAAAACAAAGCAGTCAAGAATTCAAGGCCTTGAAACATAACATTTAAATCTTTAGTACATATGCTGTTAGGAGCCGTGGTAGCTTAAACGCCAAGGGTGCCTAGTTCCTGACTGGAAGGTCCCAGGTTCAATCCCAGGTACGGGTAAGTGATATAGCTCACTCTAATTCCTTCCAGACAGCTCCCAGGTCCACTCAGCCTCCTTTCCAAATGAGTACCAGGAGTCAATCCTTCTGGGGGTAATGGGCTGGCTGGAGTGTGACCACATCACCTCCATCTCCAGTGTTGGATGGTTGAGAAAAATGGTGGCCCTTTCCCCCCATTTCCCATGGGCCTTTATGGCCTGAAAAGGGACCTACCTACTGTACATATGCAGTTAAAGGGTGTTACTTGAATTTTGGTTAGTTTTCCAGATTTCAAAAGACAAGGCTGACTTAAAGGAGAACTGCAGTCCCAATTTCTCAGACCGGTTATAGAATCTTGGAAACTAAATAAATTAGTTGATGATATAGAAAAAAAAATCCTAATCTATCATTAACTCTGTGAAAGCACTGTAAGTCACCATGTTGTCGCCAACTCACATTAGAGTTCCCACAAATCGCGATGAGATGTGGCCCTTCCTACTCACCAGTCACTGTAATGTACGATTGAGGAAATACAAATTGTGCAGCAAACTGTCTCAAAATCGAAAGCAATATTTGTATTGGATTAAAAGAGATGTACAGTACTGTATTTACAAGCCTGCGTGTTTACAATGTCACATGGCACCGGAGGTTTTGCTGCCATTCTGAATCGCAGAACATCGCACTGTGCATACCTGGATATCTTTTTGTTTTGTGATGCAAATCGGAGGTTTGACAAGTTACTGTGTATGTTTTGCTTTTATTGCAGTTTGAAATGCACTCATCAATGCCGATTCTTTCTAACCCTGGAGTATGAAAATAGTATTGTCATTTGCATTTAGAAAAGATTTCCCTTTCAAAAATATCTACTAGTACAGTATAAAATTGCAACCTCGTTAAAAAAACAAATCAAAACCTCAGTGAAAAAAATAGTGAACCCATCTGTTCATTATTTAAAATGTTGAATGGCAGGACGTACTATGTGCTCCAAAAGATAGGCAGTGTCATAGTGGCATAGTGGTTACATTGCCTTGCAACACTGGGGTCCTGGGTTCTATTCCTAGGGTACGTTAATTGGCTTCTGGGAAAATTGGCCCTTGAGTGAGTGTGTCTGTGTGTGCCCTGCAATGGACTAGTGTCCTGTCCAGGGTGTATCCTACCTTGTTTCCATTGCTTTCTGGGATAGGGTCTAGCTCCCCTAACAGTTAGAAACTGAATGGATGTTTGTTTCCAAAGGGCTACTGAGGCAAACCCTTCACCATTTATGTTTCATTGTGTAATTGAGTGCAGTTGTCTAAAAAAAAGTAGAGAAAAGTTCTATCTAGTAATATTTAAGCAAATAATATTCTGTTGGCAGTATTTAGCTTTTAACCATCCTTTAGTCAGTAGACAGGTAAAAAAAATCTCAGAGATCAATAAACAAAGTCCATAGACACATTCAGGTATGGAAAGTGTGGAGGAGGAAAACATCAAATATGACTTATCTTTCATTGTGCAGCTCATGATATGATAATCAAGAGGCTTTCTCTTATATTACCTCAGGTTATACTGTAGCTTATGAGTAGGTGAGACATTTTTATCCAAAGGTACAAAGGATAAGTAATGACTCATAATTAAAGGCAACATCTCAGTATAGTATGATTTTACATAGACTAGGTTTGGTTACAGTAATAAAAATAGACAGTATTTACTTGAAAATGAACAGCATACTCTTGTAACATTGCCTGGTATTGAATCTTACACTTGTGGTGTGACACAGCACTTAGACAAAGAATTGTTATAAATTAGGAAGAATGTAAGTGTAATGCAAAAAACTCCACTTTGAGTTTTAACATTTTTGTAGAGTAAAGTAATTTTACCTATTACAGTATTACACTAACATGCAACGATTTTTGAAACATGAAGTGGACATGTGTTCTGTTGATAGGGGTAGCCTTCATTAGCTACTACTTTAAACTTTCATTTCCAGGTTCTTGTGATTTTACTCCTGGTAGCCATTATTTTCATTCAATTTTTCTGGCGTTTCAGTACAGTAAATGCACTTAGAATGTCTTTAACTGAAGGGATGATGTCTATATGAAGGAGGTGTGTGAAGTGAATCAAGGAACTGCACTATGCTGTAATATAACAGGGATGGTGGAGGACTGTTGTGCAGTGATCCAGGGAGAGGAAAGACTGTCTTACCATCACAGTGATGTGGTAAAGTGTGATGGGTGAAAACTGTGGTACTCCTCTTCTTTGCACTAACTCCACTTGAAATTCTACAATGTAAACCCTGAGAGAGTGGAACACTTTCTAATGGGTTGCCTGACAATCCTTCTCATTGCAGCATGCTAATATTATACAGTATTAGGTCACATTTAATTTTTGAATAAAACCTATCAATCTACACAGCGTAATTACTATGTTTCCATAATTATTTCTAATACTGTATAATAACTGCAGAAAAGCTTGGCAAACATATTGGGATTTACAACATTTGTATTTCATTCTAAATTAAAAATGAATAAAAGGAACCCAACAAATGATCAGAGATTTCAGCTGATAGTGCATTTTGTTTAAATTTTACATAGTGGTTGTAATGGTAAAAGCTTTCCTTAATGTCTTTTTATCTGTACTAGGAAAATTAGTGAGGTTTTGTTAGTTGTTCAATAGGTAAAGTTATTTATTCAGGGCAGAGGCTGATCCATATTGAGATGACAATGCTAGCCCAGGTCTGAGTTTTATCATTGGACAAGTATGACTGGGCTTCTCTGGGTAACTCCTATTTCTGTGCCTCTGGGGTTGGGTGGATTTTGATCAACCCTGGCATCTTCTTCTTGCTGGCCAACTTGTGAACCGGTCAGTATTGCTCCTTCAGTCAATATGATCCTGAAAAATGGGATATGTCTCTCCATGCGCTGGTATGAGAGCCCTAGTGCTGAGTCGATTGAGCTGAGTAACAATTGGTGAATCCAGATTGGGAGGCCATAAAAAGCAAAAATAATTTGGCAACTCCAAAATCAAAAAAAGTGCAGTGCCAACAACATAGGTCTAAAGCTTACTAAATCTCCTGGAAACTAAAACATCAGTGATGCATTATGATGTGTATCCAGTGCTGACTTCTCCTTTACATTGCCAAGAGCTGTTGACCACAGCCCTGTTTATCTTTTAGTTTTCGCTGATCAATGCAG
This sequence comes from Lepisosteus platostomus, assembly GCF_059453375.1. NCBI lineage: Eukaryota > Metazoa > Chordata > Actinopteri > Semionotiformes > Lepisosteidae > Lepisosteus > Lepisosteus platostomus. The sequence goes on from NC_142618.1 coordinate 52,998,721, forward strand.
ACGAGATTGTCATACTTCATTGGCCAGTTCTCGCCGGCACACACAGGACTCCTTTTTTGTTGAGTCAGGAAGAGAGTGGTTTAGGAGGGAGTTATGTCAGTGTGAACTGAATGCAGTTCTACGAGAGATTTAAACAGAGCAGACAACATGGGTGTGAAGAGCCTCAGACCGGCTTATTATGAATCAATGTGTATCGTGAGGGCATGTGTTGAACTGTAGGGATATTATCATACTATAGAAAAGAAGAGAAAGATGTTTTAGCAAAGAAGTTCATTGACGTGTTTAAGGTCCCTGAAAATGCATCCACTATAAAACACAGATCAGTAGTTTTGTTGTTTCTCCCACCACTAACCATTCCCTCCCTTGGCTAAATCACACTCATAAAAACAATCTAAAATCCATCCAAAATGTAATTAACAATGAGAGTGTCTTCATATATATTATTAAAATATCTAACATTCTTTTTTCATTATACATTATTAAAAACAGTGAAGTAGTGACAGATTGCATGAACTCACATACACAAATGAAAATCGTAGTAATAGAAAACTCATGACAATGCCTGCTAGTGAAAAAGTCAATGACTCACAAAGTCATGCCTTACAAATCTTTTGGATGCTATGTCACATGCTGAGAGAGTAACAAGTTGCTGTGCGCGAGGAGCGTTATACAAAGAAAACAAAACACATGCCGTGTTATTCAGAGAGTATTTTTATGTTTGGAAACAAGAGCTACACTTGCAGAACTTTACACTTTACCCTTTTAGGAGTCCTGAAGTCAAGCAAATTAAGCCTACAGAACAAGGGAATGATAATATGCCTCCCATTGTTTCTTGAGGGAGAGAGAGGAGAGGCACAGAGAGCTGCCTGGCACAGGGGAGGCAACATTGCATTTTGGCCCTGAACTATGTATAACCACTGGTCTAGAAGAATGGCTTTGGGCACTTCCTTCTGGTTTTATTTAGTTTTTCTTTCCCACAGTCTATTTCAGCAGTTGCTGGTTGCTTCGAGCATACCTGGAGGATGATTGAATGTGAAACACAAATAGAAATACATAAACAGCACATATACAGTACAGTTAATATATATTAGACAGTATCATATCCAAACAAAGTCCAATTGACTATGTATATACAGTATAGCTTATATGTGAAGTGTGTATCAGAAAACACATGATTTGTGTATGATTTTGAGATATGTTTCTTGTTTAAAATATGCTGTATTCTGCACTATTTATAAATGTCATGTCTTCCTTATATACACCCCAAAGAGAAAACAATTTTGCTCTTCTTTCATCAAAAGAAGCATTATTTGGACCAAAATAACTCCTGAAATCAAAAAAGAGTCTATATTCTTTTCATCAAGCCTACATTCATCCAATAGTTCACTCTGTAGTATCCAGTGAATTATTGGTGACATTTTCATAAAGAATATGTTTTATGCTTCATGCTTTAAGTCTTCGCAGAGACATATTCACTGTGGTTTTGGTTTCCTTTTTTACTGTCAACTGTATTTCAGCTGAAAGAGAACAAATGTAGCCTAAATTCACATTTGCATAATAGAACTGCCTGATTCACTTTATTTTAAAACTGTACATGCCTGATGTTACTAGAGAAAGAAAAAGGCATCTTTTACAGATGTTGACAGATCCTGTTGACAAGGTTTAATTTCTCTGATTGATTTTGACTGATTGTCACACTGTGAATGACCAGAAGAAGTGAGTTTTGCTTTTACATTACCCCTTTGAGAAAGAAGCAAAGATATTTCCTTACTACACAAGAAAAGTAAGCTTGTGCAGTTGGCTAGGATATTTGTCTCAGAATTAAACACAGGCTTGACTGCTTTATCAGGCCTACTTGTCAGACTGAAGCCAACTTCAATCTACAGTATACTGCTGTACTCAGCAAATCAGGCAGAATCTTTTGGAAAAAGCCAACTTGCATCTAGTTTCCGTCTGGAGCACTTTTATAGATACACTGCCTTTTGGCCTCTTAGGCCAGCAGCCAAAATCTCCTTATTTCTTTGGGGAAACTGTGCTGTAAACACAACAACCTAAGGCTATAAGTTCAAAGCTGCAAGTCTCACATTCAGCTTTGCCTGTAAGTACTTAAATCTTGTCCTATCAGCCAGACAAGAACGGCCTGATCTGAACCTGTTACAATTCTGAAGCAAGCAACAAGTAAATCATAAAAAATACAAAATTGCATACAAAATAATATACAGAGTACATAAGTGACTTGGCAGTGGTCAAGGTTTCAAAAGCACAGATGTACAGTATGTCAAAAGGCCATAACAACTACTGTACATTTCCAACAGTTACTCAAGATTGGTGCAATTCACAAATCCCTAAATGCTAAATTGCTTATTTAGCATCCATAAAGGATGCTTCATTTATTATTTAATAATGCTAAACAGGTTATTATAGACTAATATTTCTATCGCATGTAAGGTTAGGAAAGAAAAAAACTAAACAAAAAAATACAGAAGGGGGTTATCTGTATAGCAATAGAATTATTGGGGATAGGCAGCATGTTTTTCAAAATTTGCAGCTCTAAAACCACTTCACGGAAAAGATGGCCCTTTCTAGAATGTCCTGTGCTGACAGGATAAAATAACCTATTCAGTTTTGAATGGAGAAACCTCTGGGGGACCTGATTGTAGTTTTCAAAATCTACAAAGGCAGGAACAAATCCTAAAAGACTTCTTCATAATCAACAATCAAACACAAACAAAGAGATACAAGTGCACCACAGAGAGACATCTTTTTAACAGTAGGAATTGTGGGTATCTGGAACAAACTGCAGTACCTGATTGTATAAGATCCTTGGATCAATTACTTACCAACAATCACATACAGTATGTTAGATGGGCTGAATGGCTTTTGTTTGTAACCCGTTTTATGGTTTTATTCTCTGTAGTCTGTTTATTGTAGGGCTGTTTTCTAATGAAAATCCTAATAAACAAAAGTTATTTTCTTTATTACTGTTTATTTGCCTTATTTTGAAAACTACTGTACATTTCCACATTTGTTCTCTTAATTCATTTCTAGCATTAGAAACAAAAACTTGTTAGATAACCAATACTACATATTTTCCACTACAAAAAAACTAATTTGAAAAACTATAATGTACTGAATGACATTGTTCCAAACCTATCAGAACTTTTGAAAATGCTGACCATTATCAATAATGGTTCATATTAAGATGCTTAGAGTTAAAGCTGAATAACATTTCAACTGAAGTCGTGGCATATTTCAGGACATGGAGCATTGCCCTCTCGCTTGTCAAGTTCAATTAGTCCCAAACAAAATCCCAGGGATCAGCCTTTTCTGATATCTCTGTTTCTTTCAGTGCCACCAATACTGCTCTGTTGCTGTCTAAACACTGTCCTTCCTCTTGGGCCTGGTTTGTTTCATCACTGTGCTTTGAGCGCTTACTGGCCCTGGAGCCTCTCCTCTATCAGAGTAGAGCTATGGAGCAGAAAAAGAGTAGAGGATGTATTGTTTTACTGGGGATACTGTACAGTACATGCAGTATAGTAGTATAGTGGTCAACATATATGTAGCAGTAAAGCAAAGGTCAGGGACAGGAAATGGAAAGAGTAGTAAGGTGTTCAAATGGAAAATACCAATTTATTTGTCAGATTTGTTCAGTGGTGGCCAATGCAATCCTGATTTTTTATTATTGGCCTAATATGCTACTTAACCAAAGCATATAGAAAACAGAACAGAAGTATAAAGTTATTCACCCCCTACCAATAATGTCACATTTTGCTCAATTTGCAAATAATGATATTTAATTGTACAGTATGTTCCACTTCAAAGCTGTAAGGATGAAACTGAAACGTTTTAAATGTGAGGAGGGTTATCTGGGCGGTGTTGGGCTTGTGTCAGATTTAATGCTTTGGATATGGACCAAAATGTTCCATTTTGTGTCTCACACAAAGCCTTGTGCCACATGTCTGCAGTATATCTCATATGAGATTTAAGGTGAGGACCAGCTTTGTGAAGGGATACGGTTATTGTTGATGTATGAACAGTGACTACAATTGCAGATATAGAACTTCACAGATCTTTCAAAATCATTGTTGGCTTAATGGTGGAAACCCTAACTAGCTTCAATGGCTTCTCCATTGTCAACAGCATCCTGATCGGAGTAGTCTGTTCGTGGGTGAGGAGAAATAACCTGATCTGCACCTATCTACCTTAATCCATAATTTCTTCTGTAAAACGTTTTGATCTTCATTGATGACTTCTTTTATCACTGAATGAACTGTAGCTTTTAATTAATTCTGAGGGAATTTACAGAGAGAGATGCGTTTTTTAAGTCAACTTTAAAATACTTTGATTACACAGGCAGAAGCCATATCTTTAATTTTGTGGCTTTTCAACATATTATTCTACACCTGAAATGATGTAGGGTCGTCAAAGGGGTTGAATACTTAAACTATTGACAATCTTCTAATTTCCCTTGTCAATATAACTTATTAAACGCTATTATCATTTTTACAGTAGCTTCACTAATCTAGAGTAAATTGTTTGAATTATATACTGTATATAGCATCTTATTTGAAAGTGTCATGATTGTGATGGCAACAAAATATGGACACTTTTCGGGGCAGTGAATACTTTAATAAGACATGGTAACATTGTATTGTCCCCTTTCTATTTTTATATAATCATAAATAAGAACTTCTTTTTTCAGAGCAATTGTATGAAACATCTACATTTTCAGAAAAGGAAATTTTATTCCCACACAATTCAGATGATTGATTATCAATATCTAACCTCTCTCCACAACAAAAACAGACCTGACCAGGGGATATAACAAATTGTTAAATTAGACTCATTTTATAGAAAGCAATTTCTTTTTATACTGTATTTCACAAATTGCTGTGCGATATAGTCAATGCTGACAAAGGGCATATGTTTTTCATGTCAGCAAAATCCCTTAATATGCCACAAAACCAATGTGACCAATAGATCACAAGATACAGAGAACAATGTCTGCATAAAACAAAATTGCTGCCCTAACAATTATTTGGATGTTTCCCACTCTCAGCCACATATTTAATCAAATTATTATTAATTTCATTTTGGGGATTGATTACAAATAGTGTTCCTTGACTAAGTTTATTGAAAAGTTAGGAGGGATGATGACAACAAACCCCCGAATTAAACCTATCCTTCATGTCTGTCTGCTTATATTATGGGTCTCAATCTCTAAGTCACATAACCTGTTTAATTAACAGTGGAATTCTGGTTCTTCTATTCAGCTTCTGACATATTTTGTAGGATATTGTCCCTTTAAAGAAGTGAATGTTTTCACCGATCAACTGTGAAATACCTTAAGAAAAAACCAATATGTGTCAAAGTAAGAAAATAATTAGGTCAATTGCTGTATTTAGTTGCCTATTCATGTTGAAATACCAACTGGAAGACAACAGGCCCTCCAAGAACTGAGTTTGAGATCCATGGTTTATATAATTGTAAAACAGTAGTAAAAAAACGTATTTAGTGCAGCCTACAAGATATCTGAAACTACAGTTGCAATACCATCTGATAAAACCCTACAACAATTCTGTCAAAATTTTGGTGAGGTAGTTGTTTCTGGCTATATTAATTCGAACATGGTGATATTTTGGTATGGAATATGTTTTAGAAAAAAAAAGAAACTTTTTTTCTGGTTGTTCTCTGTTAGGTTGTACACCAGGTCCTTTCTTGTTGAGAGAAAGGCCATTTGAAGGTGGGCAGTTAATTTACAATACATCTTCTCTTCAAAATCACCCTCCACATCTGATTCAAGCTCCTGGAGAGCCTTAGTCTAGCAGGTTTGTGTTTGATTCCTTTGTGACAAATTGTAAATCAGCTGTAGTTTCTTTGGCTTGGTACAATACTCACCAGGGGCCCTGTAACTTGCTGGGCACCTCTACTGTTTGTATTGTGGACCTGAAGCATGAAAAGATGTACTGTAGCTGACTGAACGCTATGGTATCATTGTGAACAGAGTAGATTTAGAATCAGAGATTTACGATTAGATAACCTTTAAAATACACCATATTGACATTTTTCTAATTTTGTAGATCTTCCTAATATTGTACATTTTTGAATATTTCTAACATAGTAAAATTCCTAATGTATTTGGATTTGTCAATGATTCCTGATGTCTAAGAACATAATGTAAGCATAATTTGTTCTTTTCTAAGCAGAAATGTGCTATTTCATTTGCATAGATTAATGTGCTGTAAGTGTCTTAATTGATCATTTTATGAATTCATTAACATCTCATGGAAATAAGAACTAGGGTCTGACACAATTATGTGCTTTTCTCTATACTTTCGAACACAACACATCTAACATTAATACAAGGAAGAACTGATTATGTCATGAAGGTGTATTCGCCTTTTGACTTACTGTCTATATTTCAATCAGTGTGGTCATGCCTTCTCTTCTACCGTTAAAGATACAACTTTGAATCTGGATGATTTTTCCAAACTGTAAATGAAAAAGTTAACTTCAAGCTTCAATTTTTAAGGTTTTTATCCTTTTCTATTTTTGAACACAGTGTAATGCAGATTCAGCAAATTACTATTAATGTTCTGTTAATTTAACTATACATATGACCAAATTATTATTATTATTATTATTAGTAGTAGTAGTAGTAGTAGTGGTAGTATTCTTCTATATTGGTAGTATTCTTCTGAATCTTGTGTTTAAGTGTTAAATTCCAGAATTTAAATTATATAGAGCGAACAGATGAGTCACATTCCCATGTGATAATTGTCCATTTTAAAATAGATGATCAGGAATTGTCAATGGCTAGACTGTAACCAAGATACTACCAAAGAATGACTTTCAAGAGAGTGGGAAATAAGGAGAAGAAATGAATTCCCTCCAGCATTTCATGCAGAGGTTTGCTTTTCATATTGGCATTCCTCAAGGCTGCAGGGGCTTAGGGGGTGCTTTTGGGAGAGATAAATTAGCAGGGAAACACAGCAGAAAGACTTGCCTTAGATAAAATCCCTTTAACACACTTGATTAAGGCTGTGAAAAATTAGTCCTTGAAAACGGGTAACAGGCTTTGTTGCTTCATACATTTCATTGCTTTCCAGGTTCCTAGTAACACATGCATTTGTTAAAGCCTCTTTTCAGTAGTAAATACTGTACTATAAAGAAACATAATAAATGTAATAGTAAAATTTGGCCCCCTTTTCCCTGATGTTGTGCTTTTCTAGATGGGGTTCCTCAGTAGTTAGGGGAACCTAATATGCTTGGAGATGGAGATGAAAATCAATGATCTTTCTTGCCTTTGACTCTGACTGTGAATCGGTTTCAGGAAACCTGCTGTAGCATAACTCAGTTTCATGCATTTGTGCACCAGGTGTTGTAATGAAGCAAGTTAAAAGATAATGTAGTTGTCATGTGCCTGGTCATTTGCATCTGAGACACAAAGATGCTGGGGTTCTGTACATAGTCACTTTATGTGAGAAATGAAGGCTTTCTCTTAGGTGACAGGAATTACACCCGGCAAGCACCTCACATGTTACTCACCCTTTCACTCAGGAGGTCTACTATATATAAGGGGTTGCCCCTGTGCTGTGGTGGAGTAGGAGTGTTTCAGTAATAAGAAGGGTTACAAACAAGAGGTGGACATCCCGCCCATCTAAGTAGTTTGTTTGGTTGCCAGTATTGTACAGTACGTATATGCTTGGTCTGAAAATGTCATCCTTTCTGTTTCTTGAAAGATGACAAGGTCTCAACTCTTTGGTGAGCCAGCAGCCATATCACCCTGCAACTCACAACTGGGAACCCACTGAAGCTAAGCAGGTGTGAGCCTGGTCAGTACCTGGATGGGAGACCTCCTGGGATAAACTAAGGTTGCTGCTGGAAGAGGTGTTAGTGGGGCCGGCAGGGGGCGCTCACCCTGCGGACTGTGTGGGTCCTAATGCCTCAGTATAGTGATGGGGACACTCTACTGTAAAAAAAAAAGGCGCTGTCCTTTAGATGAGATATAAAACCGAGTATAGAGGTATAGAATGTATAATCACCAGAAAAATATGGCTGACAAACCATTTGAAACCAGCATGGAACAAGATCAATTTTGTAATTTTTGTATCACATCTCAGGTAACAGAAACCTTAAAAAATTGAACAAAGCAATCTTTGTACCTAACCATTCTTCCTCTTTCCCCCACACATCCGAATGATGTGCCACAGCACAAATGTTCCTTCCTTTCTCCTTTATTTTCACTGTCCAGCATGGAATTACCTGCTACCAGTTCCTTTTAATCTACAAGTTACAGCATATTTAACACGACTGTGACCATGTTTCAGTCCTTTGGCTGATACCCAGAAATGGGTGTCCAGTCTGGCCTAGAATAATAAGGGCCATTGCAAAAGCCAATTTATCATTAACGGCAAGTGTGCTCCCTGATCAGTGTTCTAAGAGCAAGTCTGTTCTGATACCCATAAATGGTTTTATCCTACCGTTAATCATCTCGTAATATACTATTTCCTAAGTCCAGAGTGCTTAAGTTAAAAACCTTAACCAGTAATGACCTGTAACGGCCATGAATAGAGTGTCACACCCTAAAAGTCAACTAAAATAGTTCACGCATAAATGGATTGCACTGTCATGCTGTATTGCTCAGTGATTTATAACTGTAAAGACATACTGAGAAATATTGATTGAAAACTGAACCTAAATCACTGTAGTTCCAACTGAGTAAACACATGTTCTGTTTTCCCAGGCATTAATTTGTCCTATAAATTATTTTTCAATGTGCTATCAGAGTGCTTGTATCTCTTGCATGTCTACGCTCTTTATGATGATTAACCTCAGCAAACAGAATTATATACAGTACCATATAGACCAGAGAGTAAAATTTTAAAAATTGTCTCAACTCTGAGTAATATCAACTATAAGGTTAAAGTACAGAAGTGCTATTTTGTTCTAAATTTGATATTGTTGCTTAGCAACCAAAGAAATATGTAGATTTATCTTTAGAAGCAGACTATGAAGATTAAATACATACTGTATAATTTTCATTTTCTGAGAACATAAACATATAACATAAAACTATGGAGTATTGGTCTGTGAGAAACAACGGCAGCATATCTTCACCTCTTACCTTACTGGAATAAACACTATAAGTGAAATATTAAAAAAACAATCTCCAAGCCCCCAAACATCAAGATATACTGTAGCTGTTTCCAGACACTGCTGGAATTTTGAACAGATTATTAGCTCTTTAAAACCTATAATTATGCAGAGAAGGAAACTGTCACAGTGATTTTTTTCTAATTTATTCAAGATAAAGGCAATGTGTAGGAGTACACTGATCTACACTACAAAATTGAATAAAATCTAGAAGTGGGTTGTCTAAAATTACAACCAGATGCACTCAGTAGACTTAATTTTGAAATAATTAAGTTATAGCGCCTACATTTCTCTTATCAATCCTGTTTCTTGGATCTTGTTATATAATATCCCTTTTATAGAAGGTCATGTTCTTTGTAAATATATGGTTAAAATATTCATCCTTCTGCATAAAAAAGAAATGTAAATCATAAATAAATGAGCAATATTTGATGAAATAAAGCTAAAAATCAAAATTGTATGTATTATTTCAGTGCAATGCAAAATATTCTGTTTCCACGTTATTGCTGACATTGTTTTTTTGTTATTGTAGATAACACTATGAATTTGACTGGTAGAACTTTTGTCTTTTATGTAAGAAATTCAATCTGTGACTGTATGAAGTGTGGCCAGTTACCTGCTGCAGGCTACCAACTGTAGTAATATCTACAATGTTTTTCTTCAAAATATCTACAAAGACTGCAATATGCAGTCCAATGAAGAACTAGTAATTACAGAGTAATGTAATCTCTCTAATGTAAGTAATCTTTCACACTGAAGCAGTTCTGGGTTGTTCTAGCACATGATAACTATGATGACAGGTCATGATGCTATTATTCTCAAACCCTGCCTCACATGCGAGCAAACGTGTACATACTGTATACTGTATATGTAATAGTACAGGGGGTGACGTGAAATGCATTCATTTTGTCTGTGAGAGGTTACAGTTTACGTCAAGTAATGATTGGAGGTAATTCAGTGCATATAGTTCATTTGATTGTTCCTAGGTAATTGGGATGAGGATCTTGGCCAGATGTTTCTTGAAAGAAGTCAGAATATTAACACCACGACAGGGTAGGTTGTCTGGGTACCAAGGTACAATCCATTTGACTTGTGGTCTCGTTTTCAAATGCACTTCCCTTTAGCTTTATCTTTTGCCCCCCTGTGTTTCACTCTTCTGAAGGATTCTACTGGGTTAACTTAGTTAATGCCTTTTAGGATTCTGAATGTCTGAAACATGTCCCCTCGTAGTCTTTTCCATTTAAAATAAAATGTTCAGGTTAGCCTGTCATTGTAAAACTATCCTTTAAGTCCAGGTATGGATCTGGTCATTCTTCTGTGGATTGATTCCAGAACAATATATATAATGTATGATAGACACTATTCCAAATGAGTTCTTCCTTGTGTATAGTACTGTACAATTGAAATGTTTTTAAGCTAACAGGACAGTCAGATGTGTCAGTGGACATCAAAATGTACTGTATACCACTTATTCGGTGATCTAAATTTGATTTTCAATATTACATTGTAAATATGTTTTGTGATATTGATTCTATGCATTGCCTTGTAACACTTGTAGTTCATTTTTTGGGGTGATATTTACATGTTCGTGTTCATATGGGTTTCTTCTGGGTACTCTGGTTTTCTCCTACTGGTAGGTTAATTGGCTTCTGGGTAAAATTGGCCCTGGCGTGTTTGTGTCTGTGTGTGCCATGCAAAGGACATGTGTTCTGTCCGGGCTGTACTTTACCCTGCCTTGACAGGTTGCTGGGACAGGCTTCGGCTCCCTGTAGTGGATAGAGCAGTTTGAACATGGACAGATGGATGTTCTGTGCAAATCTCTCTTCCTGGTGTCAGATATTTTATTGGCTACCAACGAAGCACAGATTAAACTTTGATTCACCAGAAAAGAATGACATTTTCTCCGTTGACCAAGGTAAGACCTACTGCACAGCTCTGAAAACCATAGTATGCCAGATCTCTTCACAGTGTTACACCTCACACGGTTTTGAGTTGCGAAACCAGTATTTGTTATACTGTAGCTCTGGCCAATTCGAAATGGTGGTGAAGTTGCTGAAGTTGAGTGTTCCAGTCTTGTGTTGCTGTGGTCACACATTCAATACCTGCATGCAGTAAACACCACTACAGTAGATGTTGCTTAGAGGACATTAAAGGTATTTACCATCACATTTCCTCTGCACAATCAACAGTTATGGCAGCTTGCAGATGAATGTGAGAAGTTATGCATCCGTTATTTTTATAAAACTGGAATGCCCTCACACTGAAGGATATTCTGAAATTATAGTCATTGTTGAGCATGTATTACATTTCAGAACCAATGCTGAGAAAATGTTATTCGAAAAGGTGACATGAAGATTATTTTCTGTTGGTGGTGAGCCAGCCAGTATTCTTTTCAGTGGTATCAAAGTCTTCATCATGGACAGGATGATTGTGGGACTAATTTTACTGTGCCTAAGCTCGAAGCAATTAAATATGGTAGACAATGAGGTACACCTGTCCAATTCACCTCCTGGGGCATTTTGACTGGGCAGCATCTACTGTGTCTCTGGTTCAACCTAGTATCTCTTTCATAAACTACTTCATTACTTACTGTTGGTTGCCTTCATGAGTTTTCTTTTTGTGTACCATTGTGCTTAATATAACTTCACAATGTATTTAAGATTCATGGTTTGCAATGAACAGCACATTCAAAGGTTTTCTAATTTCAGCAATATAATTATTTCTGTTAATTGCATCCCAAGTGATTTAAAAACTGCTGTTTCAAGGGTTTAAATAACCTTTTGCAGTATAACAGAAATGTTGAAGTGGTTTAGGCTTGGGGGAATCACATATGAGACAGATTAACCTAGAAAGTTTAATTAACTAATTTAATGTAATGACACTGGGTGATGTCTGATAATCAGGCTGATAATTTAGAAGGAAGGAATAATATATAGCAGAATATGCAGGATGCAATAAAATAGAATTGCTTTTCATCATACTATTTTTCATTGTGACAATATTTTTTAATTGGAGAAATAAAAAAGGAGGTACTAAAATATTAATATAGCAACTTGACTATTTTATAATCAGTCCGGTAACCACAGACTTGCATTTCAGATTCCCCTGCCTTCATTTTCATTTAAAAACAAGCATCATTTTTTACATTATGTAAAAGTTGTAATCTTGTTATATATTGTGAGCTTCAACTGTGTTTTTTTAGCATTTTTCAAAGTCCTCTGAATGTACAGAATTGATTAAACAAAGTTCAATGTACTGAATTTCAAGAGAAGTATGAACCAGATGTGACATATAAACATTTAAAAATGTCCTTACAACCAAAGGCTTTACTTTTGTAAAAAGTGTGGGAAGAAATTGAAAAAAAAATTAACCATACTGTATTTATTTCCATGTTTCTTGTTTTTCATGGTTTTCTTTGTTCTTCAAAAAATATTATTCCTGACAAGATTCTGGTTTAAATAATAAACTTTTTAAGACCTTAGAAGAGTTGCATAGTTCATCTCTACATTTCTGGTTGCATTTGTTCAATGCCTATACTTTATTTGATCGTTACTACGCTAGGTACATCAATGGAATTAGGGAGTGTATAGGGAATGTGAACACAGTGCTAAAACCGAAACAATCAAAATAATGTAAACTCTTTAGCTTCATGTCTTCTATATTTTTAAAGTTACTTCCCCTGAATATACAGCCAAATTGTTTATCTTTGTCAAAATCTAATTAGTTTCCCCTTTGAACTTCCTGAGAGTTTACAGTGTGAAGACTTGTGAGAGTCTATTTTTACGTTGTAACCATGACAATAATCGTTTAAGGAGACTCAACTGACAACAGTCTTGTAAAAACTCATCAGAAATTAAATGATAGGAGTATATCAATTCTTTCATATGCCTGCTTGTTTACGTGGCCACAACTTCTGTTGAAACCAGTTTTTATCACTATTAATTACGATTTTTGGTGTGTGAAAGAGTGTAATTGAGCACATTACATTATCAGCAAAGGATGATTGAGATAATGTTTTCAATTAAAAACTATTGCATGATGTCTACATTTGATTTTCCATTGCTTATACAGCGGATCTGCTACCTCTGCAACACATCATGGTGAAAATGCAACTAATTCAGACCGGGTGAAATGAGATTTCATCAGTGGAATAACATGTCAGTAAATATATTTTTCCCCACAGCAAAAGAAGAGAAGTCAAGATGACAGTACTGTATATTCTATGCTCAACAGAGATTATTTAACTGTCTTTTTGGTAGCCTCATAAATAAGCAAGCTGTCAAACTGTTTATCAGGTTCAAAAGAGTTTTACCTGTTGTGGACGCAAATATGGTAAAAAACCTAATGTCACCCATATCTGCTCAAGTATAAGTATCATGATTCTACCACACCTATTTGCACATTATCACTTTGCATGACATCCACCACGCTCAGTTTTGCTAGATATTGAATGATTCTTTCCTCCTGCTCAGCAGTGCTATTTCCTAGTGCTCAACCTTCTAATTCCACCCTGCCTGATGAAAATAATTAATTCCAGACGTAAACTCCATGGTGGCCTTCACCAACACTTGACTCTAAGACATATATCTTTCCTGTAAGACTCCTTAGTAAGCCAAGTCTCTGTGCTCCCTGTCCACACCAGTGTGTCTAAAACTCCTGCATTCAACCCTCACCATCAGGTCCTAATCTGACCATGGCCTCACCACCCCTAAGCTCCAGCACTTCAACCACAGACACCCTTCCAGGAAGTGGTTACAATCTGCTGAGACACCTGAGACTCTCCGAGCTAACCTTACAGCTCCAGCTGGGACCCCCTCAGCAGATTTCCCTCTCTCTGCCTGTGAAACGCTTGACTCCCTGCAATTACCAGTCTTTCACAACGGTCTCCCAGTACCAAATTTTGGACAGTGGTTGTGGAGGAATTCTTCTTTCATTCGGACCTCCATGATCTCTACTCAGTCCATTCTTTCCTTTCCTTTCTCTTATCCTCATCTTCAAAATTGCACATCCTGCCCACTGTGCTGTTGGCCCCAGTGACACCTTTTGTCTTTCATCCCCCTTCACCCCCTCGCCATCTCTTCTTGTAACTCTCATTGTTGGTGCCAGACCTGCAAATGATGTCTGCGCTGCAACCCCTCCAGGCTCAGACTCCTTGTTCATGGTCTTCATTGTGCCCAGCACTTGCCCTGTGGTCCCTCAACCTTCAAGCATCTGGGTTGCTTCCCCCTGATGAGATCTCTTCACAGGAGGGCAACTAGCATTACTTCACAGTCCGTCTAACTTGCTCTTGTTGTAGAAGAGAAGAATGTGTGACCCACAATCCAAAGCCCATTGTTAGATCCCTCTCAACACACACTGTGTTTCAAAGCTACTGTATGTTGTTATTAGTTCTTTCCACTGAGATCCACATTTTTCAACATCCATCATCCCAGACAATGTGTGGCCCTACCACAGCCATCTGGAAATTTCTGGAACCATAAAGATTTCTGTCCATACCACAAAGAGAATCTCATTAACATTAAGATGCTTCACACCACCTAGCTCTATTCTGGCTGGTTTTCAAAACACAATTTCCTGTCACTGAGCGGTGTGTACATTCATTACATTAAATTAGACTTAGTAATCAGTCTTTATGAAAGCTCTTTGGTCTTCATGATTGAATTAGACAGAGGCCATTCATTTAATTGCTTGGCTCTTCAAAGTAATGTTGTGCACTTTAAGATTATCATAGCAAAAGGGTAATATTTACTGTATGGAATCAACATATTTTTTTATTTTTCTTGCAGTTTTTGCTGACATTTGATGTATTTTGCTCCTAAAGAAGTCAAACATTCAAGTTTTTATTAAACATTGTGCTTTAACCAAATTTGTATTTAATCTGTAATTCAACATGGGTCCTCATTGGAAGGGGTGAATAGTTTTAAACGGGCTTGTCTGCTGCATGATTATGGATATGATGGATGCACTATTGTAAATACGCTTGCTGTAGCCTATTTGCGTTTAGATAGGTCAGCAAACCACAGATAAACATTCTGCATGTTGTATGTGTGATATTTGTGTTTGCTGAACTTGTTTCCATGGCTGCTGTCCAGTATGAGTGTGCTCATCTCTGTGAAGGGCTGCACTGTTCTTTCTCTGTTCAATAAGGTTATCTCCCTCAGCACCTTTGTTTACATTTGGTTTAGCTTTGCAAAGAGTAGATCTTTCTTTCCTAGAGGAACTGGTAATGAGTGTAAGTCTTGGGGTTACAGTACTCGTAAAGAGCAAATTTCCTCCTAGTAAATGTGAATCATATGCATAGATCATTTCTACAAAGATTTCTACGAAGTACTGGAGGAACGCCACACAATAATGCTGCCCCCTTGTGGTGGAGGAGAATTTGAAAAAAGCACATCATGCATCTGAAAACATTGTGCCAAACTACACATAAAACCATAGGGTAACACCTTTTTGCAAGAAAACTTCTGTAATGTATTGTTTAGACATGTTATAGCTGGGTTTCACAGTTTAAACCAGCACAAATTGCAACACAATATTTTAACATAGTCTAATGTACATTAAGAATTCCAAATCTCAAGGGATCAGGATCCAATGCATATGCTAATATTGGTGCATTGGAACAAGAATACATTTTTAGAAGTAGTGGGATATCAAAATAAAATTTAAATAGCTGGTAATCATGTTAGTTCAATCACCATAGTTCATTGTCACTGACAAGTACTATCAAAGCTTAATTTAATGTAACAGGAAATATAACATTTTCCTCCAACAAAACCATAATGCAACACATACTGTACAGTATCTGCCAGTTGGCAGCCAAAGTCTGCCTTAACACTGAAAGAAAACTGCAGCAAATAATCAACCAACAGACTGGACTCTTATCAGCAAGAAGATGGAAATTCAGTAAATATATGTGAATGTATTGAACATCATCATGATCAAATTATAATTGACAACTAAAGATCATTTAGATGTTGGTGAAGACAGAAAATACAATTATCTGATGAATCAGGCATTAACAAATAACATGATATCTTCTTAGCTATTGTTTATATGTTAGTATAATAATGCAGCTAAGCAAATACAGCTGTAGGAAAAAATGGATCCTGATTAAAGCAGGATGCAGCACAGTATTGAAGCAGATTGCAGCTTCAGAATGTATTTAATGATAATTAATTTTGTAACACTACAGGTCTTGTGCAGCACATTTTGGCTGTTGTAAAATCAATCGGGATTAAGATTCATTCATATTTAAACAACAGTGATTTCATCCAAGCCGGATGAGAGCGGGAGCATGATTGGGGAGATGCTATCTGTATATGGGAAGATTTACACAAAAAGAACTATTGCCCCAGTTCTTGTAAAATAATGTTCTGTTTTTTAGAAGAACTTTAAAATTTTAAAAAAATTAACCTTAAAAGCTTTAGATTGAGAGATGTAAACTGTCAGAAAATATTGAAACCAAAGTAAGCGACACATAAACATGGACTTCCACAGGAAGGTGTTTAATATTTGCATTCACCTCCAAGGTGTAAACTGTATTTGCATTCACCTCATGCAGGCACCAGTATGCCAGAAGGCCATCTACTGTGTTACTGTGAGATAGGTTATTTTCTGTTTTTATAGATACGTGACAGTTGTGGACGAGATTCATAAACTGACATACAAATCAGAAAATTGACCATAACTGTCAGACCTCATCGGTCATTCAAACATGGTGGACCCTGCCTAGAGGCACCTGTCCCCAAAAATGGCAATGATGTGGTTTAAGGGCGACTGAAACTCCAATAGCTGCTTTTCATGCAACAGCACCAGACTTGTGATGGCTGCTACATACTGTACCTGAGGTCAAGGTAGGTGAGGTGAAGAAATCACACCTGTTTCAACATTGCAGTCAAGCTGCCTGATAGGGTTTCTCACACAGAACCCTAGGATGGAAGTCAAACCAGACCAATGAAGTTGATCTAAAGATTTCATAAATATACAGTATATACACTATATACAATATAATATAAATAGTAAATCTGATTGTTAATGTAAAAAAAAGTCCCTCATAACAAACTGAATTGTGGTTGTTTTATAACTGCTGTGTTTAAAAGATAAGTAACATTAAGCTAACATTTAAAGGCCTTGGACTTTACAGGGACAATTCCACACAACTGGATTTTTGGCTGCCGTAGTCAACGGTACGGAAATCGAGGCAAACTGGGGAACGAATTGTCGCTACCACCCAACCAAGCCCAGGAAGGACCCGACTTGTTTTTTGGTCCGGGGTCAAGGACTGTTCCAAATGGCCTCCACCTTGCCCACTTGGGGATGAACCTTACCTTTCCCCAGTTGGTAGCCCAAGTACCAGCCCTCTCTCTTGGCCCACTCACATTTTCAGCTATTGAGTGTCAGTCCGGCACTATGTATCTTCCCCAGGACCTGACAGAGATGTTGGAGGTGCAGCTCCCAGGTGTTACTGGAAATGACCTTGTCATCAAGGTACGCAGCACTGTACTCCTCACAACCCTCAAGCTCTCGGTCCATAAGCCGTTGGAACGTTGCAGGAGCACCATGCAATCCAAAAGGCATCACAGTGAAAATAGGCCTAGTGGTGTTCTAAATGCCGTCTAAGGTCGGGCTGCTTCCTCAAATGGCACCTACAGTACCAATACCCTTTACAAAGGTCCAAGGTGGTAATGAAGCTGGCAGACCCTATCTACTCAAGGAGGTCATCAATACGTGGCATCTGATAAGCGTCAAACTGGGAGACAGCATTGAGCTTAAAGAAGTCCATTCAGACTCTCAGTGAGCCATCCTTCTTGGGCACAGTAACCATGGGACTGCTCCACTCACTGGATGATGGCTCACTCGCTCCCATGTCTCGCATGGTGTAAATGTCCAGTTTTAGTGCTCCGGCTAACCTCTCAGGCACTCGACGAGGTCAAAGGCGAATGGGCGTGGGATTCTTGAGGTGGATAGCATGGTGAAGGATGTTGGTTTGAAGGACCTGGCTTCTGTGCAAACAGTGCAGGAAACTCAGCCAACACTTGCTGCAACTCAGCTGCCTGCCTCGCAGTTAAATGTTGTAAATTTGCCTCTGTCTGCTGCTTCCAGACTTCTGGGTCAGCCATCTCATTCTTTTTCTCTCCTTCCACCTTACACACCATGAATGCAGTCCCCTGTACAGGACCTCATTCTTTCAACTCCTTAATCAGGTTCACTTAGTACATTTGTTTTTCCTTCCCCTTGTCTGGGTGGTGTACTATATACGTAACCAGTTCCACTTTACAGAGGATGGTATAAGGTCCCTGCCTTTGGGCCAGCAGCTTACTGTTGATGGAGGGAAGCAGGAGCAAGACCTTCTGCCCTGGCTGATACTCCCGAGGTTAAATTAATATAGAAGTGTTTAATACTTTTACCGATGATTTGGTTTGTGCCTATGGGGATTTGTATAGGTGGATGGAAGTTCATAAGATCTTGTTTTAGATGGGTAGTTTTGCTACAGGTCAGTTTCACTTGTTTATCATCTTTTAATTATTAGTCTGTATAATCAAATCTGATTGAACTTCTCATATGCCACTCATTTTCTGTCGTCTACAGGCAATAAAAAAGACCCATCATCTCAGTTGAACCAAGGTAGGTGCAGGGGCTTAACTTCCTGAGATACCCAGACCTTTTTTGTTGACGTTTATTGCATTGGTCATTATGCACCAGTATAGGCCATGACCCTGTACAATAATTTCCAGGTAGCCTTTTATAAATGGATCCTTTTACGACCTGTTGAAGCTTCGGGGCTAGTTGCTTAGCAACAGCAGCCAACTGAAATAGCAGTGGTGCTTATGTAAAATGAAGTACAGTAGAGAAATCTAGGACGCTGGTCTCTAGGGAAAGACAGATGCAGATGCTAGCAGCTGCAAGGTTTTCTCAATTGCAAATTTATTTCTAAGGTTTCTTAAATAATACCACCCCACAAAAAATCTTTGTATGCAAACAGTATATATCCACTGGTACCTATACAGGCTGAACTGGTATATCATATTTCCATATTCTTTAAAAAAATAATATCACATTGCATTGTGGATAATATTAAGGCATGCATCAAAATATTTGTTTCTAAGTGGTCATTTGGATTGGTAGAGATTAGTTATAATTCTCTTTGAATTACAGAAACCCTGCTCCAGCTACAGTATTCACTAAAAATGTCTTGCTGTCAGGGCAAATTGCGTTCTTAATGTTTAAATGACAGAAAATAAATAAAACGTCACAGGTTTCAGAATTCTGCATACACTCAAATAGTAAAGTAGCCATAAAGACCTACTCATGACTAAATCATTTTATTAAAATCCCAAACTATTTATAATATTATAGAATTGACTTACTTAAGAATAACTTAATATTGACGATGAATATTGATTAAATGAAGAAAATGTCAAGTAAATCTATATAGAGTAATCAGATACAAATTCAGCTTTGTTTTCCTTTAAGAAGACGTTTCTTTGTTTAGGAAGTCATTTTGATAATGATCTTGTTTTTAGTTCTTATTTCATTAACAAATGATCTTCACTGAATGTGTTTGAATGTCCATTTTTGTGTGGGTTGTTTTCACATTTGGTTAAGGATGTATGCTTCCATTCATACATAATATTTCCACCTCAGATTTGCTTTCAACATCCTACTGATTTGACTGCACTTTCATCAAATATCTAAGGCCGTTTTGAGACATTATTTCCTTTGCAAAGGATTCAAACCATGGAATCTCGGTATTTGAAAAGCATATAAATATTAAATTCCAAGGGGCTCAATACCGAACCCTGTGGAACACCTGATTTAATCAGCTCACACAAGACATACAGTACTGTAACCAGCTAAAGTTCAAATTGAAAACATTTTGCTTCAAATGTCCACACGAGATTATGATCCCTTAATGTACCTGGGCATTGTTAACCAATTGCCCAGAATGCTTGCTGAACTGCTATCTTAGCAGAATTCTTTATGGCTGTTCAGTGTTTGGCTGCCTCTCTAGGGGTCTGGTTTCATGGTGGAACCAGCCCATCCCATGTTCCTTCTGGAACCAGCCCATCCCATCCTGTGTTCCTTCTGGAACCAGCTCATCACATTCCATTCTCTCCTAGCTCTTTCAAAAATGGGAAGAGACTCTACCGCCATGAGACGGTGCAAGTAGGGCAGGGTGTCTGTATTACCATGCAGCTCCCTGACCTCACAGGCCACTGTGAACCGGAAAGAGCTGGAGAACCAGAAACCTATAAGTCGTTCTGGTGTTTTTCTCCCAGGTTCCAAGAGATAGAAACCAATGCAGTATAACTGCCTGGCACTCTTTCTCTACAGCTGCTGTGTATATTTCTTTTCTTAGTTTTTCAGAAGTCAGCGAGAGGAACAGTATGTTCAGCAAATCTGTTGAAAAAAGTTGTGGTAACAGATCCTAAAAAGTCCTCACTTGCCTCTTTACATAAAATCTGGGCCAGTTCTTAATGGCAGCTGCTTAACCCAACTACTGTATGTAAAAACCCTCCACTCTCCAACACGCACCCGGTTACTTTGTGCGATGAAACCCATGGTCTTTGCTGGAACCACTGTCAGTGCTGCCTGTTTTATGCCATTCAATACTATTTGGCAGTGCCACAAGTGGGTGCTCCAGTCCATGTTGGAAGACATATACAATGTGTGCGGAAAAAGCGACTTAATAGACATCCTTTGGAAGGTTGCAGAGGTGCCATACAATCGATATGGCAGTACGGGATAGAAATTCTGTTTGTCATGGGTACCTCATATACAGGTACGCATACTGTATATTCACACTTGTGGAAGTCAAAATTAGGATACAAAATTCTTGCACTTTTTTTTTTGTTGGTAATAAAGTTTTTTTTAAAACAGTGTGGATTCCTGGGTAGGAAGTAATAACAATGCTCTGGTTTAAATCTGAAAGCCAAAAAGGAAAAAAAAACAACCCACACACAGGGTGAATCTTACACTGCAAACACAAAGAATGGCTTAACCTCTATTCCTAGTCTCATCCTTCCTGACTTCCTGATGTTCTTGCCATGCCTTTCACCATACGCTTCCCAATATAGCCCATCCATTTGTGGGTGATAAACCGAGGTGCAAATCATGTATGTGAAACAATGTGGCACCTTCCTTCTCATTGGTAAGAATTTCCTTTTGTATTTTGACCTAAAAAATACCATTCCTTTGCTACTTTTTTAGCGGCAGAGTCCCATACAAAAATCTTGAAGCATAATTAGCAACAAGTGAAATGTGTCCGTGACCCCTTGCAGATTAAGCCAGCGACCCCACTAGAATCATGGACTTCGTTCAGACTGGGTACTGATATGCCATGGATTTAGGGGATGCTGTTAAACTATTTTAGAGCTGGTGAGCTGGGAGGAGGAATGGTAGAGCTTCATTTCCTTGAAAAACTCTTGGCCAAAAGAGGGTACTCTCTCCTGTGGCTTGTCTTTTTCCACGGTACCCCTGAACATACGGTGAGTGAGTGAACCAGATGCTTGACCATATTTCTGTAAACCTAAAACTCCAGCAGCTGCTCTGTGGCCTTTTTTTCCCCCGACACACTTGATACCACAAGAATGTGGGCAGCTTCCCTGATTTCTGCCAGATTTAGCTGGATTCAGCTGGATTCCTCTTTATTTTTGCCTTGGCCTGTCTTGAGTGCTCTGGTGTTGAGACGTTCGCCTGTTCCCTTCTGCAGGTTTGTTGAGAGAATCTCATCATTCAGTCTTCAGTGGGAGTGTTTGATGGATAAGGCGTGTTGATGGGGTCATTTAACTTCCTTTGGATAGCCAGTTAGTCCTCTAATACTTCCAGGTAAGAAGTGGCACCCTGCTCAGTTTTAGTTTCCTTTTGCAGAATCTTGCTGGTGGCTTTTGTGCAGCCACGTCCTCTCTGAAAATCTTTACTGCATCTTCCACATTCTGTCGGTGTGGAAATCAGGGATTCTGTTAGGCAGGGAGAAATATCTTAGATCAAGACAAGTTAATTGGTCGTTATAATTTCTGGATTTTTAACTCTGGGGGGAGCTAGCATCTCACTTTACCATAACGTGGTATAATGTAAAATTTTCTTGGTGTTAGTAGTTTGGCTAGAATCTCTTCACCTTCTGAGACTGAATTAGTGCTGAAAAGCTTTCTTTAGTAGACAGTGCAGAAATGGTGCTAGGATTTGGTGTTATCATCGTTCACCCATATATTAGAGATAAACTGCTCAGAGTTTATAATGTACTAGCACTCCCACCTGTATCTTCCATTAGTAATGTACCAGCCCTGGGCAGGTAAGTTACAGCACATGGTCATGTTTATTGCCAATGACAGTTAAGGATATGCTGTCTCCTGAGGAATATATGCACTTTTTGTCAACCAGTCTTAATTCATTTTAATATTGCCGTGAACAAATCAAACACACGCACAGCATCCCCCCCTGCACCCAAACTAAAGTAAATACTGTAAGTATATACTGTCTTGTAAGGCTTTGTATGCCTTTTATAGCTCTGCACTCTGGTGTTATACTTCACAAGTGGATATTTCTTATCTTTCTTTTGTTGTCCAGCCAGACTACTGCCGATAAAGTGGTAGAGTTTTTTTTTTACCTTGTCCATCTGAGGAAGAGCCACTTTTTTAAAAGGGGAATGTTTTCCATACTCTGCTGTGTAGGATTCGTACTAATTTCACTTAGGACTCAATTCACGTGAGGTTGTGATCTCTAATATTGCAGTGCCTGGAGACACCATGCCCTACTGAAGTTCTACTTAAGGGTGACCCCTTGCGGTGATTCAGTGTAACTATATCCAGGCATCCAGGACCAGCCCTTCACAATACATAAAGATCCACACTCACAGAGACAAAAACCAAATGACATTTGACATTTGCTTGATCACTGACTGTTCTTTGTTTTCGGATGTGTTAGTGAGTAAGGTGCCATCCCGGAAAAGCCTGTGGGGAAGAAAAGGTTTCATTCCCTATGTAAAACATCCATGCATGGCAAAAATGCATTTTGTTTTCTTTTTAGGCCTGTGCGTGTTCAGTAACCCACAAAAATTCAAACGGCTAGAGTTCTTAGGCAAAGGAAGACTCGGGGATTCTCATGGGAATAGGCTGTGTACCCTTGATTGCAATTTTCTGTCACATGCTCTTTGAAGCAGTCCCTTACGATTATACCCTTAGGAGGATGAAGCATCACATTAAAATACTGTATATCTTCATTTCCCTATTTCAGACACATACGGGGATCAACATTTGCTCTAGGTGACTTATGAAGTGTCTTTAATATATAATTTTTGTTAGATGATTACATGTTTAGAGTCCCTTACTCTTAATTTTCAAGCCCTGTTGTGACATTAAAGCTTGTTTTGAATTTTCCTTAAGGCTAATTGGTTCATGTCACTTTGCTTTAGCCTGTACTGTATGTCATATTTAGCCAAAGGAATGAAACTCTCCCTGTGTTGATAGGTTGTGTTTCTTCAAACAAAAGCAGAAATGAAGTTGCAGTACGATACATATGAGACAAATTAAAGTGTCCTTTTGGGAAAAACAATATCTGCTGTGTGCTACGAGAACGTGTTTTCAGTCTCCTACAGTATGTTTAAAGTGTGATTTATTTTCTGTCAGGAAAAATCTTTTTTATTTAAGTCAGTTGTAATTACACTGTATCTGCGTATCTCGCCTGAAGCCTCCTGTTCTGTGGAAAAAAAACACTTGTACTCTGGGGTACATAGAGCATCACTATGTTATTGCAGCTATCATCAACTAAACAAAATGGCGGTGTAATACAATTACAGTCCACCTATCTATTTCTCTGTATTCTGCCATCCCTCCATTTCCTACTCCTTTTATCCAGTGCAGGGTCTTGTGGGAGCCGGAGCCTATCCCAGCAAGCTGTTCTAATTTTTTGTAATTCTTTGAATAAATACAGTAGTTAATTCTGTAACACTTCACATTTTATGCGAAAATAACCAGTTAAACCTGATTCCAACAACCTTTGAGTTTGTCTTTTTACTTCAAATGTCCTTGTTTTTCCTCTTTTACAGTTGGTAAATGTATAGTGCAAAGGATAAAAACAGAAAACATCATATTTGATTTATGGATAGGCTTATGAATTATCGAAGTCTTACACTTTTCCTTTTTACCCCCACTGAACTGACTTGGTTATTATGCCAGCACTATCTGTTGCTAAGCTTTCATCTGACCACTGTGGCTATGACTTTGTCAACTCAATTCTGTTCTCATTTACATTACTAATTAATTGTTTTAGATTTGCTTGATTCCTTAATTTTGTCTAAATCCCCATAGCAGATGATTTATTACAATTGCCTCAGACGCTGCTGTGTGCAGTCTCTACAGTAAAGCAATGCATACCACGCCGCTACAGAACGAGGTAAACGGAGGAAACACAAATTACAGCCTAGAGATGAGCTATTGAATGCATGTAAGCAATCATCAAGAGTGGTATTGGCTGATTCCACTGAGTTCATAAGTAAGGGTTGTCTTGAAAGGAATGCGTCAGCTTTGGAGCTTTCATGACTAATTGGACATTACTAAAACAATCAATCTCTGACATGCTAGATGACTCACTTCGCATTTTCTCTTGCTTGAAATGTCCCCCACGTCTCCTCATTTTTTGTTGAATTCTAGACCAAAAAGCTGCTGTTTGCCCCGTCTTCCCCTCCCCCACCTTTGGACTGTTAGTCACATCTCCTTGGCAACAGGCTTTTATCCACAGTGTGGATTCCCAGCTGACCATAACTAAGGAGCAGCCTAAGTGTACACGTACAGTACATAGGGATTGGTTTTCAAATATAGAGGGAAAACAGGTTAACTACATGTAGCAATGTGATCCTGCAATATGCAGAAGGGCTTGACACTATCCAGTCTCAAGTTTTCACTCAAGATTCAATTGGCAACAATGTGTAACATCTGGCAAACTCTCTCCTATACAGGATATATCTGTGTCACTCCTAGAGGACTAAATGAAGTATGCTATGCCTTGAATTAGTTTTTTTCATGAAAGTCTTTTTTTTTTATTCTGCAACAGCTACAAATAACAGTACACATTTGATTAGTTAGTGTAAAATGGAAGTCATACTATTGACTAATTATACTATACTAATAGCTCAACACTATTAGACAGTTGCTTTGTATTAAATTTAAAGCACACTTGTATTTATATTAACCACATACATATACTGTAACTGCACTTCAGAGTAACAAAAACTAAAGAAATCGCAAAATAAGAGCCTTTTTGTAATAAAACAATAGTTAATTTTGCCAGTTCTTTTGCTGAAAGCATCATCTTACTGACATTTGTAACAGAACATCTTGATGAAGTGTGTTTGGAGAGTGTGTGCTTGTTTGGAGAGTTGGAGAAAATCTTTAGCACTAAGGAAAGGATGAGGAAGGAAAAAATAGAATTGGCACAAAAATGCCTCTAACAATCCTCATAAAAGCGAGTGTGCAAATACATGCGATGTGTATTCCATGGGGATTTGTACAATATATTTTAACACTGTGCATTATAGGTTTTGTATTTCAAACTGTTTTTTGTCTTAATTTAAGCTTCATTGGTCATATACAATTTCTTGTATTAGGAATTTGTCTTTTCACATACCCCAACTTGCTCTCCATGAGACACACAGACAGGGAGAGAAGCTTGGGGTCAGAGCACATTTAAACGGCACCTTTGAATCAGTTGGGGTTAAGGGCCTTGCTCAGGAGCCCAGCGGAGTAGGATTCCTCTGCCGGCCGCGGGATACAAACCGGCAACCTTCCAGCCACAGGCACAGATCCTGAACCACAGAGCCACCACACCGCTTTAGACATTTAGCACCACTCAGGATGTGAAAAACCACTCAGTGATTTGGAAATGTATAAAACATGCATTAATTCCTTTGAGTAGTATTAATACTATTCCTGCTATTAGTAGTAAAAACAATTCTCTAGTGCAACTATTTTGCCTTCATTAGCATTATTTGAAGTAATTAAATTAGAGTTCATTGTTGGGTTTACTTGCCTGACTGTGGGAACCACTAGGTGGAGCTGCTGCAAGGGTGATAGTCAGGTGGAGACAGGGATGCACAGCAGCCGTTACCTGTAGAAATCTGTTACTTATTTTTAGATGAGGGGAAATATGTGAGTTTCCTTCTGATGAAGGGGCACAAAAAATCACTCTTTTCATCTGCAGAGGAAAATCCATTGCAAGCCCTTTCCCTCCCATTGACCATATCAGGGTAAGAACCTGCCCACACAAGGACTACATTGTGGACATAAATCTGAACACTCGCCTTCCCAAACATCCATGTTCATCTTGTGTTGCATTCCTTCTTAAGGACAATGTCACACCACATCAAAACATTTAACAGTAGGCAATCAATTCCCCATAGGAAAAAAAGGAGGAATTTAAGCCTCTACACGTTTTGAATGTAGGACCCATTTCTTGATCTACTTTGCAAAACCTTATTAAGTCTTTTTAATATTAATTTCTGGAATAATTGACAATGAATGAAAGTGCCCCATACATGTATGAATATATTTTAGACTTAAAAAGATTAAAGGTAATTAAAAAGCACACTTGCTTTGTCTGTGTCAGTCTGATCAACTATAGCGATACATTAACATGAAAGGTAAGGTTAAATGACATCATGCTTGGAGTTCAGTAGTACTGTATGTTGCAGGTTTTTCTCCACTGATCATTGGGAGATAGACACAACATTCCACTTGAAATTTGAATAGCTATGCATCTGAGTCATTTTAGGGCATAGACAGATCTTGATATCAGTCAACAGTGTGCTTGCTGGGGATAAAAATGGATGAGTTAACACATTGACCCAGTGCCTTTTAATTGTTCTGAATCACTGAGCTTGGATAAGCAACTGTAATCAGTGTCTGTTTTCTCTAAAAGGATGCAAAATTTTAGCCATCTGAGTCACTGTGGTTTTGATTCTCCATGCTGGTTAAGGAACCTTTTCTTTGAGTCCATTCAGTTTTTTCACACCGATATGAGGATCATCTGGGTGTTTTAGTGTATTCCTCTCTAGGCAGCGTTGATACTCTGTGGAGGCATGGAATGGTGTGTAATGGGATATATGGTCTAGTCAAAATGATTAAAAATACATATAAAGAAGCTGAACTAATGTCTATGTAGCTCATCAAGCAAAGATAGACCCTTAGGGACAGCTTTAAGCTTACAGCATGATTCCCTCTGGTACTATACATACCAATAGTAATAGCTCACAACTTAAAAAAAAACATTGACTGATGGTATCAGTGTCAAGGTGATGTAAATTCAACAAGGATCTTACCTTGACAGTTTTGTGTTAATTATTGACCTGTGTTATTTAATTATTGATGTTTTACAAGTTCCTTCTCATTAAAAACATTTGCTGCACATATTTATGACCTATTATCAAGTCTGTTGTGTATTTGGGACAGAAACAAAAAGGTTACAGTCGGTGTGCACTGGTCTAGGATGCAGATAGGCGTGACAATTATAATATATTTTTAAATCTTACTCAAAGCACTTTCCTTTCCTATTTTGAGTTGTGTGAACAAATAATTGCACGAGTTCAGCACACATTGCCAATGAAAGTGGTAGTGGCAATGGCACATGACATTTCAGGGGTTTGACACCATCAGCTGTAAGACTTACAGTATCTGACAGAAACAAATATAAAGATGGATATACAGTATGCAATAAAGCAGGGCTAGTACAGGCAGTGAATTGTGCAAGAGATTCATGTTCATATCACAAAAAGATATTTCAATTGCTACTACTGTACAAGTTCATACAGGTTTCGTTTTATCTGTAATAAAGCCCAACAATAAGGAAGCATACTTTAAGCAAGGAAGCTAAAAGGTCAGGAGATAAATTTGCTCTCCACTTTTTTTTAACTAAAGCCGCAAATATAACAGATGCAAGTGTCGGCGTGAAAAAGGATTATGCCATATTTATTTTAATTTGGCCTTATTCTCTCAAAGATACAGCTTTACATGTCCTGCTACTTCCTAGAAGACTGAATACTACACATGGATGAAATGCTTGAATTGTTTACCACCTTATTTCGTTCTATGTTCTGACTGTTTAAATACCTACCCAAGATGCCACAAACCATCACAAACCAGAATGAAACATCCTCCAAAATGCATTCTTAATAATTTTATGCCACCTTGTGGTAGCAAAGTGTCTTGAGATTGCTGGAAAACAGTCATTTTTGTTACATTTTTTCATACTGCTGATTTACTTTTAAGTAAGATTTACACAGGAGAGTAGAAGAAAAAAAGCTGTTTTGTGTCATGAAATTTAAAAGCGCTATTTTTATTATTGTTATACAGAGGTATACAGTTTACAATTTTACAACATTTAAGTTAGAAGCCTGTTCTTTTTTATAGTTTATAAACGCGTATTCTTTATACATTACAATAAGCCATATTGTTTTTTCAAGGAGAAGTGTAATTGTATCTATTTTTAAAACACCACCTAAAACTCAGGGAGTCATGATTCTAAGCAGCAATTGATAAAGGCCGTCGAAAGAGGAACACAAAAAGAATGTAATCCATCAAACAAGAGGTACTGTAGGTATCATACTGCATGCAATACCAATTGAGTAAGGCATACAGGAGTAAGCATACCTTTATTAATACAGTACTGCAAGTCATCCATTCTAAACTCAAGTCTATTATTTCTTTATGGAAACTAAATAAAACAATCAAGAAAAATAAATCACCTTACTTTGGTGACCTTTTAAGAAATGTGAATCAGTAAAGGAAATATACAAAAACTGCAAAAGAGTTGGCTGCAGTCTTGCACTGGCATTTGGATATTGTTAATGAAATAATCATCAAGGTGTCAGACAAATGATACCTCTTTTAGTCTGGGTTTTTAGTCACCCTTTAGTCCTGAAGTTGCAACAGTGTTTATTCCTTCAGGTCTTCAGGCACGTTGCAAACACAGTAAGGAAGCAATTCCCTACTTAATATTTTTTATGATCATGTCTGTGTACACAAATGTAAATCTATGGAAAGAACATGCAAAACTGACAACAATGATCCAGTTTCACAGATCTTTTAAAGCATGAATATTTTCTATCTTGGAAAAGGAATGTGTTAGCAAGCTATATTTTCCATAAAATCAGGGGAAATCCCATTTGGATGTACAGTACAGTAGTTCTTTAGGCAAAATGCACAACCAGTTTCATTGCATAGTTCTAAAACCAACAATCCCAACAAAAATTATCAATTTTTACACTTGTTACAAAGAATTAAATATAAAAATATAAATCAAAAGCTAAACTCAGAAGGAACACTGTTTTCAAGCATACTTCCTATGTAATTTTTCATTGACTTGCAGTCTGTATTGACCAACCGTGTAAAAAATGAGATGCAAAGAAAGGGTCAGTTACAGTACCTTTATGTACAGTAGTCATCCTTGTGTACCCAAACTATTTTGGTAGTGCACTGAATAACAAATAGATCTCTAAAATGATGTGTCTGTTTTGATTTTCATTCAGTTCGGCCACAGTATCAAGAATATTTTTCACTAATAAGAATACATCACCATTGGAGAAATGAAAATGATGTGCACAGCAACCTTAAATCAAAGTACTGAAAAAAACAGGTATAATATTTTTACAAATTGGATTTATTTAATTCAGCTGAACCATTTGCTTTACACAGCTACTGTATACACTGCATTTTATGGGAGACTGTTAAAAGGGATTGACTGTATTTTCATTTAATAAAAACAGCTAACAGGTTGCTAAAGGATATGCAGAACACCATTTTAAGTAATTTAAGGACACAAATCCACCTGACATCCATAAAATTGCTTCTGTGAATGTTTTCTATGTATGAGAACCAAACTATATCACAGTTTGTTACAGTCTGCTTTTATGAAATTGTAAATCTTTGGACATGTTTAGAAAACTAGTAGTTCTCTCCTTCTATCTTCTGTAGTCCCTTCTGATTGTTAGAAAAGGAATGTTTAATATAAACATTTTTCCTTCTGGGTGCCATTAAGACACAAGTAGGTAAACAAAAGTGTAGATTACATTTTTGTAATTGAATTCCATTCCGTAACACTACATCAGATGTTCTACCTTATCTTTTCTTCTTGAATATAGCCAATAAAGGTATATTCACAGCCGCCACTCTATGTCAGTCATATTTTAGCTATTCCTATTGAATTACACTTGTACAGTGAAAGATAGTGCAGTACCCACTATTTCCAGAATTGTTTTCCTAGCATTTTGTCATGGATGTCGGAAAGGCATGCCATGGAATGGCCAGAGGAGCAATAAAGACCCTAAAGACCCTATGCGTAACGGAAAAAGGGGCTACACGGAGTTTAGCCCAGGCTCAGGAGGTCAGAGGATGTTTGGTTGAAACCTATGCCCTCAACCCTCGGAGGAGACGCCCCGGTGCTAGGCGGGTCTTAAGACATCCGTACCCTCAATGCCGAGCCAGGAGCAAAGGGTGACCTGGAAATACATAGCCCCTCAGAAAGACACACCGGAAGGACAAGCAAAGCACAGGGAAACTAGGAACAGGACAGAGTGAGGAGCGCCCTCTAGCTGTAGAGGGTATGACAGATTTCTGCCATTTACAGTATGTGCAAGCATTTAACCACTGTGTCCCTTGACATATTCTCTTGAATTTTCAATGCCCCAACTCTCTTACTATAGTTCCTATAGTTGTGAGTTGCAGGGTGATATAGCCAGCAATTATATCACTCTGCAATTCACAATGAGCAAGCCCCTGAAGCTAAGCAGGTATCAGCCTGACTAGTTCCTGGATGGGAGACCTCCAAGCTACAGCGGAAAGAGGTGTTTGTGGGATCAGTAGGGGGCACTCACCGGTGCTGTCTGTGTGGGTCCTAATGCCCCAATATAGTGATAGGGACACAACACTGTAAAAAGGTGTTGTCCTTTGAATGAGATGTAAAACAGAGATCCTGACTCTCTGTGGTCATTAAAAATCCCAGGGTGTTTCTTGAAAAGAGGTTGGGTGTTACCCCGGTGTCCTGGCCTATACCAATCATGGCCTCCTAATAATCTCGATCTATGAATTGGCTTCATTTCTCTGTTCTTTTCTCCTCTATGCGCTGATGTGTGGTGAGAATACTGGCGCACTCGTGCTGCTGTTGCATCATCTGGGTGTAGGCTACACATTGGTGGTGGTTGAGGGGAGTTCCCTTTACTTGTAAAGTGCTTTGAGTGGTTTGTCTAGCAAAGTGCTTTGTAATTGTAAGGATTATTTATATTTATTATTCATGACTCACTATTTCAGATTCCTCACCATACATTGCAGTGCAGATGCTTCTAATCTTCTCTATTTTAGATGTACAGTAAGTGGATTTTTACCAAGCGTGTTCCCTTTCACCAGCTAGCCCATTCCATTTTTTTCGTATGTTCATTTGCCTTAAACCTCCATTTTTAACATTTGAGTTGATGTGCTAAAGTGCAACTTAAATTTATCACTTCAAATTACAGATTTGCAGCAAAGGTTTATAACCTTGTTTTTACCAAGAAAATGATGGTATCGACTTTGACAACTTGGCTTGTCACCTCGTGCCACAGCGCACACACGCACTGTAGAACAAAACTGTTGGTGTTACACCAGCTCTGTGATGACACTTTTATCTTCTTCAGCTTCATCTACCAATATTCCAGCCACCTGCATTGATAAAGGACTGACGTGTTCCTCTGAAACTGCCTGGGCTTGTTTATTCCAACTCATGCAACAATGTGAACTTGCACATGGAGGAATATTCCATATTTTTGAGAATTTGTCTTTCCAGATTAATTGCATGTAAAGTATAATGGAATAGCTCTTCTTTTAAGCATTCCCAGAGAATGGAACAAGAAAAGTTTTGAGTGGTTTCATTTAAATCAGTGTGCAATTACCTGTCATTCCTAACAAAATATGTACTGAAATATACAAAGGTGAGCAGTTGTAAATACAGACAGAAGATGGCAGTAGAAGTAAAATAATACACTCCCAACCATCAAGGTTTTGAAATGCTATTCACATCTGACAGCCGCCATTACCATTCAGCTGGGCATCAGTAGAATATCAGTCGCATTAAGAAAAATGAACGAAAAGACAAAATATTATTGTCAGCCTAGGCATGAGTCCAGATCTCTTTCACACCCTCATCTCTTTTGGTGAAAGCTTAAAGATGTGTAAAGCACTCTATGCTAAAAAAGCAATGCGGTATGTGCATCAACAAAAAGAAAGATTAAAAATACAATTCATTTGAGCTTTACCTCCGATTCTTTGAATGTTGGCTTAACCCAGATGTCAAAGAGGAAAGTTAGATTTTATTCACTCAGACAGATCCATTTTGTTTTTGGTTGCTTTTTGGAATATGGCGTTGTTATACCACTATAACAGGCATGATGGAAAAAAAAGACAAGTAACAATCGCTTTGAAAACAAAAACCATTGTCTCCATTTTAAAAAGAAAGGTATATTGAAACAATCAAGGTGGTGCAAGAACGCAGTAAAACCCATCAGATTTTTTCCCTTCTGGTGCACAACTCTTTGGGATCAGTTAAATTCAGCCACTGAATTATTCTGCTAGGGTTCATGACTAAAGTTATCAGCCCTTTCATTGTGTTCCTAACCTAACTTTTGACCTGCTGAGATCAGAATCCTTACCTTGTCTTGACTATCCCGCATTACCACCCCTTGGAGAATTTGACAGAAACAGAATGAGTTAGGATATATAAAGAACCAGAAGAAGAGTTTTCAATATGCCCGACTTGACATAACTTGCTTACTTATGTGAAGAAACCAAGTCCAGTAATGCTTAAATAAACCAATTAAGAATACAGAAAGATATTTCTAAAGATATCAAATGTTTATGAAAAAAGGATCCTCTTTTTTAAAAGGAATATAATTGAACAGCTATCACACATACTGTAATTAAAATGACATTAGAAAAATGATAGGAATGATAAAGAATTCTACTGGAATTATTTAACTCACAGTCTTGCAAGCATGTGAGCAAACTCAGTCCAGTACTACTGAATCCTTCCCCCACTGTACATCTCTTACTCCCCCTCTCCTAACACCCAAGAAGCAGCCCGAGTCCCTTTCCCTCCTAGCTGTTCTTAATTAGGCCAAAGGAGTGACTAATCCCACACAGAGCCTATCCTGTCGTCTCTTTCCCCTGATGTGGAATCTCATTCCACATGCATTCTCAGTGCTAATCACTCCATCAGACCAGGTGTGACTCATCTCAAGTGTTCCTCACTTACAAAGCCACCTGTCACTTACTCACAGGTACCTTCCTAGGCTCGAAGGAATTTCCTAGTCTGACAGGCTAAAATAATTCTATCATTTTAGTATTGAACAGAGAAGTCTAAGATGGTGTGCTTTACCTCCCCTTATTTCAAGAAACCACTAGACTATAGTATCTACTAAATTATCTATTTAAAACCAAACAGGCTTCAAATATGGGCAGTATCACCTCTTCTTTTTGTGAAAACAATTCAGCCGGGGTTAAGTTGACCAAAATATCCTCAGTATGCCCTGCAGGAAGGATCCATCTGATATACTAGGCACGTGTGAGTTTGTTGTGTGTGGAGGAGCTGTGACACTCCTCCAATTGATGATAACTCTCAGGAATTCATCGTTGGATGCACACAGCTTATTTTAATCATGCCTGCTAGAATTCAGAGCAGTGTAAAAGATAAACAAACATGGTCATCAAAGAATTCAAGCTGAGTTATAGCACTTGGATTCACTGTTGCAAAATGATTTCATGATTTTTCCTCAATCTGGGAAGCAGTTAAGTCACAACACAATTCTGTTACCTTTATTCTGTGATCTGTGACCTTTATTTTAGATTTGTTGCTGACACAGAGTAGTTTCACCTTCTGGTTACCAAAAAGCAATTTTCCTCAGGACAGGTTTAGTTTCAGAATTTTAGCCAAAAACCAGTGTCACCCAGATCTCAAACATCTTGGCTTCTGAAAATTGAGACGTTCCCGAAAATGGCTGAAACAAACGTCCTGCTCATAATATGAACTTATGTAATATGCTTGCAAGTAAATTAATTTTTTGTGAGTTTCTGATTATGTCTGGCCTAGTGTGTACAGTATATAACTTACAGATTTCTCTGAGGTATCCTGGATTATATGATTTTATTTTTAGCTTTATTTTCCTTTATAGAAATATACAGTACTTTGTAAATGTATGTGACATCTTGAAACTACCAGTAGTGGGGAATGTGGGCAGACCAAACCTAAAAATTCACAGAAGCAATTCCTATGTACTGTACGCTGAGACCTGACTCAAAAGCACCAGAGGGATTTTTCCACAACACTTTCATTTTAGACATCATGGTGGGGAAAGACTACTCAATAAACTTGGTGGAGACTTATATTTGTGCTTATTAATTTTTACTACTACTACTTTTTGAGTTCCTAATTGCAGAATTCTTGCATCTGGGCTGTTTTCAAACTGTGTTTTTCTCTGAATTTTTCCCATTTTATTTTGGAAGCTTAGAAACCCAAAAGCTTGGGCGATTTGAATTTCAAGTGAAGGACTTTTCTAATGCATGAACTTTTTTAAAATTATATAATGTTAGCATGCCCAGAGGGGTTGGCAACCAGTTGACCTTGGACCCCTAGAGGTTTTTTTTCTCCTTACTGACGAGTTTTTGTTCCTCTCCTCTGTTGTCTTCTGGTCTTCTGTTCTGTATTGACAAAATGTATCCTCAATTGTATTGTTAAGCACCTTGGGGCAACCTTGTTGTGAAAGGCGCTATATAAAAATAAATTGAATTGAATTGAATGATCACAATTATTTTCATTTTCGTTCCACTTGATTTTCTTTAAAATTCTAAAGGTGCATATATAAATATGAATATTATCAATGCTGTAGCAAACCTAGTTT
Source organism: Lepisosteus platostomus (assembly GCF_059453375.1). Lineage (NCBI taxonomy): Eukaryota > Metazoa > Chordata > Actinopteri > Semionotiformes > Lepisosteidae > Lepisosteus > Lepisosteus platostomus. The sequence continues at coordinate 53,033,786 of NC_142618.1, forward strand.
TGTCACTTCTACTGTATGTAGCTGTTAGGTTCACGTCTTGATGTAAATTTATTACTGAATAGACTGCTTTAATAAAAGTAGCTGAAAATGAAAAAATTATGGCTTTGTTTTGTTTTTGTCTTGGGAACAAACTGTCTCTATATGACATGTTCAGAAACTCAAGGTTTGTAGATTCAGTATGTGCTAAAAATATAATTCTCGGGAGATGTGTTTCTACAATTTTAAAAAGTCTGAATACCTAAGTGTGATGCAGTGTATTAAGACTATTCTTTACTCTCTATAGGTCTTCCTTTTAAAAGCCTCTAGATGGCACACTTCACATAGAACATATGTTCTTTAGGGAGAAAAGAAAAGTAATAGACACATAATTAAACAGATGTGAGTGGAAATTTGCAAATGGGTTCAATTAAATTCCCTTAAAGTGCATTTTATTAATAACAAAATTCATTTAATTTAAATTTCTTATTTCAGCCCTTGACTTCCTATGTTACAGTAGCCACTCCTGTGAGGGGTGGTTTTGGAAGACCTACAGCCTGGCTAACCTTTGTACAAAAAATGGTTCCTGCTGTTTCTTGGCAGCTATCTGACTGAGGAGCGTATACTGTATGTATTGTACATATTTTGTATATGCTCTTTTTACACTATCCTCTTGGTTATATTCTGTATGTGCTCTTTTTACACTATCCTCCTGGTTATATTTGAAAAGAGCCAAGGTTTTACAGAAGAGAAAATGAATTCAGCTCAGTTTTAAAAAATGACCTATCAGAGAGATCATTGCTAGCCTGTTTGGATACTTGAGAACGCTGAATTTAAACGTAACAAATGACTGGAGAGCATTCTGTTTGGATGATTTTATGATCTATTCCAGATATTTCTTGAAGGAAATGAGGGTATCATCTTCGCTAACATGCCTGGGTAGGTCGATCCAAACTCCCATGACTGCATGTTTTTTTTTATCTCTTAGTCCCTTTAGCCAATGTCCGCCTGGAATTTCCACCCCTTAAACATTGTTATATCTCGGCAGCAGAACATAGCAGGAGCCTGGTTCAGGTCTTAACTTGAAGCTAACCCCCTTGGCTTTGAGTGTGAACAGTCAAATTTCTTATATTTCTTAATGTGTCCACTCAGCAGACAAACATATGAAAAAAAAACAGCAGGCAGAAATGTTGTTTTGGTCTTCAGGGGTCAGAATTTTCCATTCTGGGACTGGAAATGTACTGGGAATGATTTGAAAACCTTGTTCTAGGTGACTACTAGCTTGGATACAAATCTGGGACAAATTGATCAATTAGAAAAAAATCGACATCATGTTTTGTGAATGGAATTTCCCGCATATAATAAAAAATCATATAAATATTGAAAATAATAACAATAAAACCATTGCAATTGCTATAAAAAGCTTTAGACACTGCTAGAGAGCCTTTATCTACTGTAATGCAATGAAAAAAAAAACTCAGAGTTGCCTTCTGGTGTGAAAAAAAGGAGCAATGGTAAGAAACTGATAAAAACCGATTGATTACCCCTTCTGAGTCAATGATTGACAGCTAAAAGGCAGGCGGAATGCAGCCAGAGGCTTCTAGAGGAAGTCTCACCCCCTAAGGCCTCTGAATGGCTGAAAGTACAATGAATGACAGCGCTTTTTACCAATCAGATCGCCTTATTTCTGGTGGTCCTGCTTCAAACATTTACTACAAACAGGTCTGGAATAAGCTAGTCTAGGCTTCTTGGGATATATATCAAGCTTCAGAATAAGGTAAAAACATGGGCTATATATATTTTTTTTTTGCTGGTTTTTGCTTTTGCGGTCTTGTTTTGCTGGCTTATCGATGCATATTGGAAGTTTGGAAGTGCATCATCAGATAAAAAGTGACTTTGTGATCGATTGTCTTGTTTTTTAAAAAAAAACGTTTATTTAAAGCTTCGGTTGTCCTTTTTCGATTGATAACATGGTTTTGTTGGTAAAAACGATTACAAATTACGAAGGAATCAAAGGTAGATATTGATTTACACGTGGACATGTACGACCACGCTGAGGATGGCATACGTGTGACCATATGAAAGCTTTCCTACAATTTCTAAAAACGGTTTTGGATCTTTTGCATAAAAGGTGTATTCTGTTCTTCATTTCAAACGCTCTTCCCTTTAGTTTCTGTTTGCATTATTTGGTATGAATTTCATTGTTGCTTGGCTGGTTTGTACATTAAATGCTTAAATAATCTTCTCTGCTCAAGACTAAAAGATTCACTTCCATTAGCCTGTCAATGTCCCTGATAGTAGCCAGAACAGTAGTTTGTTTTGTGTAATGTGGTGAGTAAAATTCACAATACTGTAAATTAGGTCTTGCTAGTACATTATGCAGCTTTAACTTAACATTCCCTGATTTAAATTGATCACTTTTAACTATGCCTTCAAACATTGTCTTTTTTAGTGTTTTCCCCATATTGTCTAGAACATACAAATATCAACTAATATACCTTAACCTGATTAACAGAAGCCTTCTACCTATCACATACAGTAATTGTTTGTTTTATACAACATCATGGTGTTAAACTTCCTATCCTAAGTGCAAGACACACTTCATTTACTGTACTAGATTCATAATTTGATTCCATTGAGGACCAATTAAACTAATATTTGCTGACCACTACACTAGCTGTGATTTTGACCTGTGTGCTTCTGAAAACATTAAATAGGTTCATCTTCTTTAACTGCTGAAACTTACCCAATCAATTTTCACTTCATCTTCTCTGTCTTTCTCGCAGGATGTAAACCGAAGGCAAAAACAGAATAACAAGGACTCATGTAAGATTGTTTTACACACAGCTGCACACATTTTGCAGGGCACATATTGACGAATAAAACAAAACACATGGATTTTCCAATTCTTCTTTGCTTCTCACACCTAAGCAAAAGCAATAATTTATATGAATTAATTATTTCTGAAATGGTCTGTCTGTTTCAACAAGTTTTCCTTGACTGTTTGACCTTCATTCCAATAGTCATGCATTCAGTTTTCTTGTTTCGTCTTTATACTATTGAACTGGAACTGTTTGACCCTGTTACAGAGAAATGTATTCTTTTTTTAGAACAAAGACCTATACCAGCTGTTTCACTATGGTCCATTCAAAGAAATACAGTGGCACTCCACAGAAACTGTTGATTCACCATACTGCAACACTATAGGAATGAGAAACTATATTTGCAATCTTGCAAAATACAGTTAATGCAATCTCAGCTGACACTTATATCTGTACTGTAGATTTTTGTATCTCTGGCTCTTACTAATGTTGCTAATATTAGAATGTGTCTATTATCTGTAACACAGAAGAGCCCCAGGGCCATTCGAAAATATTTGAATTTTTATTTTTGCTTTGTAATCAGATAATGTACTTAACAATATACAGAAAAGTGGAATGAACTGTGTTCATGCAAAGGCTAAAATCGGTCACATCAGCCATGCAGAATGTTTCCAAGTTGACGTTTTTACAAAATGTTGTCTTATGTTACCTTGCGTCTCTTGATCATTTCAGGGCACTTGAAAAATAGCAGTAAATAGCAGATGTTGTGTGAAGGCATGTTTTCTATTCTTTTTCATGTATAAATCTTGTCAATATTTGTTTCGGTGGTAACACTGTATCTGGATTTTAAATCACTAGACGTGTTGGGCTCTCATCCCTGTTGGTTTTATTTTTCTTTCCAATTTCTTGATTTGCTTACTGCTTGGTTGCTTCCTCTAAAGCTAATTTTCTTTTAAACCAAAATGTATGCGGCTTTGGGTTGCCTTGGCAATACAGCACTTAAGCTGAAAGCTATACTGTATTCTTTATAGGAGCAAACAGCATAATACTACTACAACGCCATTGGCTGGGGTGATCAAAACAAGACCTGCCATATATCTAAATCTGGAAATACATATTTGTTATGATTTCCTTCTCTTGATCAGTGTGTTGCCATTTCTAATTATATAATTGACAAATATTTTCTTGAACAAATTAGAGAATAGCATTTTTTTTGTTTTGTGGGATTTTTAGGGGGCAAATGTGTTCTGATTGCACTTTTTTCAAGGTGGTTTTGCAACAGTGATTCAATGTGCATGAGCTGGCAAAGAGGGAGTAGATTTCTCATATGATTGCGATGCACAGTGGTGTTTGAGAAGCCAGTGATCTTGTTGGATTGTATAAAAAGTGGCGAAAAAATGGATGATTGAGGCAAATGCAACCTAGTCTTGACAGTGTAATCTGAGAAGCACACAAAGGTGTACTTTTGACTGAGCTTTATAATACTTATTTGGCTCAGTGAGTAAGATATGGAGACAATCGGTACCTCAAGATACAAATCAAGACAAAATATCATTTTCATGGGTTCCTCTGAGAAGAAAATATGTTTTCCCCAAGAATGATAAAAATACTTGATCTTTTCCTAATGGTGTTGCTGTAAGGTACGGAACGATCACCTTTTACAGTAGTCACTTTTTTCTGCTTCAAATTTATTATTTTCTTAACAGCAGAAGGTGTGTGTGTGAGCAGTCCTAGGGAAAAAGTACATCAAGCATGGAAATGATAGGGTGTTTGACATTGTAGCAAAAATAGAATTGTGTTATGTGACCTTGATGTAGCATATTATTTCATTGGTTCATTTTTCATTTTGTTGATTGTCATTTAAATAGTTTTTTTTTAACTATTTGAGATAGTACAGTATGTGAATTGTGATCCATGGCATCATTGTATGCAAAAAAATGTTTTATCTTATTGATGTTTACACTGTTCCTCCACAGGACAGACTGGATCAATTATTTTTCATACAGAGTTTCAACTCAACTGTTAGGTTAATGTTTTCAGTATGTTTTTAATATTGGAACTGGGTTTTGTCTGACTTGATTGTATAACCCTTTCTAAAAACATCCATAAGTTGTTTTAAATAAGTCTTAATTTTGAAGGAGATGCCAAAGACCATTACTGTGGCAGCTCTTTATAGTACATATAAGTCAATATTCCAAGAATTCTTAATAAATTAACTTACATTGAATGTATAAAGTTTCAAGTAACACCAACATTGCATACAACCAGTATATATAGGATGAGGAAATCGTAGTTTAAAGCATGTCCATACTTAGGTTTATACTGAAATAGAATTACCATTTTGCATGTTCATTTAGGACAAGTGTGTCACTTTCAGAGTAGAAAATAGGACTTCCTGAGAGATGAGTCTTTCTCCACAACTGAGGAAAGTTTCAAAACCAAAAAATGAGTGAACAACATTTTTGGAAATTCTTCACAATGGTCTGCCTAAGTTTAGATAATCTCATCAAGCTGTTGGAACACGCTGATAGATGATGGCGTCTTCCTTCATAAGTAAACCATATCTCCATATACAGTATATTTTCTGACCACCCAGATATTTATTCTTTTTGGTATGAGGGAGCCTCCACATCATCAGAGATGTTTAATGGAATAAGCCTTCCATTAGAATCTGCACTCTGTTGGTTCAGCTACAACTCTGCTATCACACATCCTGTTTACTAATGGAAGGTATAACTTTTTTTTTAGCAGCAATACAAATCAATCATCTAATGCTGACTTGTTTCCTTTCATTACTCCAATGGCAAACCAACACTGTCTCTGAAACCGGAACTTGTCTCAGCCAGGAATAACCATGTGAAAGCAATTATCTGAAAGGAATAGAAAAGGGAGAAAACCATGCAAATTTGCTCTTACACCATGTCTCTGACAGTGACCCTTAAGACTACTTTGCAGTCTTCTTATACAGTAACTATGCTGTTCTTACTGAAGCTGCCATCTCTGTCATCTGCATTTACGACTCTTGTGGAAGAGAGGACGCAATGAAGGTTGGGGGAGAGAGACGGGAGATCCGGGAGGCTTCTGGGAATGCAAATGCTTATGTACTTGGTCATGAAATTGTAAACAAAAAGTCGAAATATAAAAAAGCAACAAAATATTTTTTTTTTAAAAGGGAATGGAAACTTATATGTAACTGGTCATGGCAAATATCCGAACCAGGTAAGGCCAAAAACCAGTTATAAAAAAATTAAATGCCTTTATTTCTGTTTTGTTGTTTTTATATAAAACAAAATAAAAAAAAAACATTGACACGAAAAATTAAACATTTATGGCAATTCAGGTTTGTCAACAGCTTCGACTTGGGTGACTGTTTCAGGTCCTCCAGAAGTAAGTAAAGTCCTTCTGTTGTAGTGTCCCTTCATGATGCCAGAATTGTTGTTCTCATTCAGGATTTGCTTCTGCTTCTGCCTGTTAAGAGACTGTACAAGTCCGAGGACCACTGCAGCCAGAGAGTATTGGCCAGTAAGCTTCCTGGGCTGCAGGATGAGAGGGTTTGGCTGAACTCTTCCCAGAAGGAAGTAGGTCTTGATCTTGCCTTCTTGTTCGCTTATCCCTTTGACGTATATCTCTCCACGGTACTCGAAGGCGAAGCCACGCTCTTTCAGGATAAGGTACGTTTCCTCAGGCACTTGGATTTTGCCACTGATGCCAGTGCTGTCCATTCGACTTGCCAAGTTGACTGTCTTGCCCCAGATGTCATACTGGGGCTTTTTAGCACCTATAACTCCAGCAACTACAGATCCATGGGCAATACCTAAAGAAGAAACATCACATCAAAATTTACAAATAGAGAATGGAGCGAATCATCACACTATTCACTTCAACTGACCCTCCAACATTGCCAAACGCATAAGTTTCCTTACTGTCAGGAAAGCTCATGGGATAATTTATTATAACAAGGGATTTCGCAAAAAGGTATATCGTATTGTTTGCTATTACAATGGTACTGTATATAGTTACACAGAATCATTGGGGCTTTAGTTTCACACTTCACACTTTGTGGAACTCCTGCTAATAACTCAAATTTGTTTTCCAAATTGTTTCACCAGTTACAAGACATGGGCAGGAGGGCAGTACAGTTCCCATTCCTCCTGTCAGAAATAGCCAAAAAAGCAAGTGGAGGAGATGACTCCAGACATACTTTAAGAAAGACTGACTGTTTAATACCCTTTCCTGGCTGTGAATTCAATTTGAATTAAAATGTCCTCTTTGCTCAATGTTGAATGGTTTGTTATTGGTTGTCAACAATGAGATGGCACATACAGGAGGAAGAAATCAAACTCATCAGTCTGCATACTAGATTTGCCACAGAAAAGGCTAGTTAGTATTTTTTGTCAATGGGCCAAACTGCCTTTGTGTTAGTTAATTTGATGGTAACAAAAATCAGCTGTTTTAATCAGTAAGAAATACAGTAAAGTGCAATTTTCCATTATGTACTGTATGTTAAAAATATTGAATTTATGTGGCTTATGAAGGTTATAAACATTTTCCAGCTCCTTGTCTCATGGATCTGTTATGCTTTGTTTCCTACTGTATTTCAATGTTTTGAAATGGACATTTTGCTTTTATTGCAGCTGTTTTTACATAATACAGAGCTAACTTTTAAAAAGTTATCTACAGTAATAAGCACTGGCCAAGGTAATTATGTAGAACCTGTTAGGAAGCAATCTGAGAGAGAGACAACTAAATGTGATCTCTTAAGGTGCTTTAGGTATTCTAGTGTATAATCGTTTGAACTGGGATAGGTATTGTTGCACACTGGCAGTTCTTCACAGCTAACTGAACTTACCGATTCTCAGTTCAAAGTTGTTAAAAGAATGCTTGTTGATCTCTTGGATGCTCTCATTAAGGGCAATAGTAAAGTCTGCCAGTGCACACAGATGGCCCCATTTGTCTTCACATTGCTGCAGCAAACAAAAAAGAAAGATCAATCAGTAACCAGTACATGAGGGGTTGATATATGTATACAAATGTGTGCCAGTCTGCATCCCTAATGTTTTTATGGAAAATAAAAATCAGTAAATCTCAAATTTCAAACTACATATGGGTCTTAATGACCAAAGTGTTATTCTGTTGTATAAAAACCTGTTATTTTTTTTTAGTCTACGTCATTAAATTTGTTGATCTACTGTTTCAGAAAACAGTTTTCACCTTATACAGTACATATATTACCATATTTCATAAAATTGTTTTACTCCTGATTTATTCAAAATGATTGTTAAACTAGACTTATTTCTCATTCTAGTAATACTAATTTGGTTCTCTGGTATTACATGCCTGTCTTAAAAATGTCCATACTACCTATTTACTGTGAAACAGCATAGTTATTTTTTTAGATTCCAGAAAGCATGGATGAGGGTGAGAGTTCTACTTTTTAATAAAAATAAGCAGTAATTGTAGTACCTGTTTTTCAGGGGATAAGCCTGATACAGCCATATAGGTGCTCCCAATAGTTTTTATCTTCTCAATGTCTTGAAATCGTTCTTCTCCAAGCAACTGTGGCAGAAAGACAAGAAAAATAAATAAATGACCGTATACAGCTTCTATCCTGTGAAGTAAAACGCTACTTCTGCCTTAATGTCCTTTCAGTGGTGAAAGTCAGGATTCTCAATTTGGAGACAGTCCAAGACATATCAGGTAATCTCATAAAAACAGGCAAGTTATAACTGTCAGAGGTTTCCATATGTGGTCTGCAAAAGGCTCCACAAATCCCTGAGATTTATTTTAAGTATTCTTTTTAATATGTGCAGTGATGTTTTATAATGTCACTATTTTCTTATTTATCATTATTAAAATAAACCAGTTGTTTAGCCAAACACGAATTTAATTTAGCATGCTTTACTGGCTTAAGTTGCCTGACTGAGGTAGAGAGTCTCTGAGTCCATTGTCCTAATTTATACCGTTCAGCAACTACTTTAACTCTGGGCATGAAGAATTCTCTTAAAAGTATAGAGAGCAGTGCCATATTAAACATCCCGCAGCACAGAAAATACATTGGCCCTCTGCAACTAAGTAGTAAATAAGCTACATTTTCTGGCCTCCTAGGGTTAGTATAACGGAGCGAAAAACGTTTTGGTGCCAAGCACCGAAATGAAGGATCGCAAATGGCAGGCAAGGGGTAGGCAGTGCAAATGTTAGACATCTTTCTTTCCAATATGACGTGTAGTGGCTGCAAAATGAGATGGGAGTTCAGGGCCAAAATACATTTTTACTTAGCAGGGACTGTCGAATAGTCTGTACAACACATATTGGGTTACTCTCTTTTCCTTTATCTCCATCACTAGCTCTGCATGCACAGTCTAAAGAATTTAAGATTTAATTTTATTTAAGATTGAGTACATCCATTCATCCACTTGAAGATCATTTGAGGGGTGATGTGTTTAGAATGATGTTCATGTCTAAAGCCAACTTGGAGATGCTATTCTGAAGTGAAGTTTCGTATCCCTCGTGGTTACAAAATATTGTTTATATCAAATATGCAACAACAGAAAATTAAGATTTTTTCTTTCGAGATACAAGTAATCCCCTTCACACATCATTGAATTCTTATTTATTTTAGGGCTTCATAGAGATGAGATTTTTGTCTTCTGAGCTTCTGCAACCATTGTATATATTGCAAGATGTGCATGTACTTATCAGATGAGTTTTGCAATTCAATCAACATGAAAAACAAAAACACAATTATATAGATGCTACAGCTGTGTTATTGTAAAAGTGGTTTCAGATACAGTTGGGTGTGTGTAGAATGTGTGGCGAATACCGCTACTGCATAAAAGCTTTGAAATCCAAAGTCATGAAATATATGGTATGTGCTGATTATAAACAAATCTGAAAAGTTACAGTAACTAAGCATTTCCGTAATCTATATTTGAACCTCTCTGGACATCGGATTTAGACATGTTCTCCAAACCAAAAAGTATGAGTGGGAAACAATCAAAACCATTGATAAAAGCTCTTGGAAATGTATTAGATTCTATAATGTTTGGTTACGACATTTGATGTGACCGACTCAGTTTTGGGATCAATTACCAAGTGGTGCACCGCGCCATCCAGGCCTCAGAGAGTTTCAGAAAAACAAAAGTTTCAGATAGGAGCAACAGATCACTTGTCCTAAACCCGACTTGGGCCCCAAAATCCAACACAGACCTTTAAAATGGTCTAAGTAGTGTGTGAATGTTAACCCTAACCCTAGCTGGTGTGCCAACTGAGCATTTCCACGATCTGTATCTGAACCTCCCTGGGTATTGCACTTTGACATGTTCTCCAAACCAAAAAGTATGAGTGGGAAACAATCAAAACCATTAATCAAAGCTTTTGCAAGTGAATGAGATTCTATAATGCTTGGTTACAGCTTTTTGGGGCGACCGACTCAGTTTGTGAATACAATTAGCATGCAGAGCACCATGCCATCCAGGCTCCAGAGAGTTTCAAAAAAATAATTCAGATAGGAGCAAAAAATCACTTGTCCTAAACCTGACTTAGGCCCCCAAATCCAGCGCTGACCTTAAAAACTAAGAAGTGTGTGAATGTTAACCCTAACCCTAGCTGGGATGTCAAGCGAGCATTTCTGCAATTTGTGTCTGAACCTCTCTGGACATCGGATTTAGACATGTTCCCCAAAACAAAAAGTATGAGTGGGAAACAATCAAAACCATTGATAAAAGCTCTTGGAAATGTATTAGATTCTATAATGTTTGTTTACGACATTTGATGCGACCGACTCAGTTTTGGGATACAATTATCACACGGTGCACTGCTCCATCCAGGCCCTAGAGAGTTCCCGGGGGAAAAAAAATTCAGATAGGAGCAACAGATCACTTGTCCTAAACCTGACTTGGGCCCCAAAATCGCATGCAGATCTTAAAAATGGTCTAAGTAGTGTGTGAATGTTAACCCTAACCCTAGGTGGGGTGTTAATATGACTGTAATAGTTATTATAATTGGAAAAGCTCCATGTAAAGTACTTCTCTAAAAGATGAAAGATAATATAATTATATTTCCTCATTTCACACGACGCTAAAAAAATATAAAAATGTTCCCAAGAACAATTTTGCAATGAACTCCGAGATTGAAAATGATTATTTTTAATTGCTTCTGTTTAAAATTTTGTTCTCAAACTGGCATTTGCATCCAACACCTCTGCCTGCCACTACTGCACATTTTTCAAAGATCTGTCAAGCACTAAGGAATGAAGCTAAATGACTGGAAGCAGCTATATGTAACTGTAATTCCACAGCAGTAATCCTCCAGTCTCCCTGGGGCTACAAAATGCTGTAATAACATTTATTGATCTTCACGAAGTGAGTAAGGGCCATCCTTAAGCCATAAATAAGCATATTAAGTGTGAAGATATGTAGGCAGTGAATCCAGGAAAAAATATTGTGTTTTAAAGAACCCTTCCTGCTTCCAGAAAAGTGAAATTTAGATTTGCAGAATGATGCAATAACTGCATTTAATTAAAATGTAGTAGTATGACCTGCTCGACAAATAATCTTGATCACCGCCATAACAGCTGAATTTCAGACCAGAAATTGAAAACATCTTCTACACTTCTTTGCTAGTGCAGTTCCTTCTAATTAAAACTTTTTTTTCTTTAAACCTAAAGAACTGAAAACACCAAGGTGCATGAATAAGTACAGTAAGTTAATAGTTCCTAAATGTTAATGCATTTAGTCATTAATACTGTAGGTTACAATAATAAAACAGTCGCTTTTTCTAACAGTAGCCAAACGTGTTTAGGCATACTGTATGTCCCACTACTACATCAATGCATCAAATCAAGTGTAGGAGAAATCAAGTGTCAGGTCTTATCTGCTAGCCACATCTTGCCCTTGCCTGAAAATTGTCTGTTGGTCAGGGCTGTGAGGTGAGATGTCCAGAGCCTTGCACTCATCATACCTTAAACACTCATGCATGTCGCTGACAATTTGTTAGCTGGTGTTATCATACAAGTTGTAACTTGTCAAATGCAACAGAGGGAGACCAATCCAGGTGAATTTTTGACTATCTAAAAGTTGTTCAGTTGTTTTAATATCCAGAAGCCATACAACTTGCAGTACCTTAGCTAAAAATGGCCATGCATGGTACCCAGGGAATTTGTTTGCAATGAAAGCAAGTTTTATGCACCCGTCTTCCCTGAATGTGCTTTCAATGTGGTAAAACTTGAATCCATGGAGGACTTGATGGGATACCCTGGTTGCTGCTCTTCTTGAAAGTCTGTCCTTTTGTTATTGAAGGCATTGTACCACACCTTCACTACCTTCCATACACCTAAGAGTTGGAAATACATTTCAGACAGTGCCCTTTGCATACAGTACCTCTCTGTTATAAGTGAGGTGGCATACTCGCTTATTACTTGTCAGCTTATTTATTAAAATGCCCTTGTAGCTTTTGAGACAGATTGTCAGGCAGCAAAAAGGGAGTCTTTTCAGCACTGCACATACAGTATCTTAAAATGCGCTCCAGATGGCTAAAAAAGCCATGGAACCTCACCCTGATTTAGAAGCCTAATTTCTCCTGGAACTTAACATTCCTTAGAACTTCAATCAGCTTAAGGCTCCTTGCTCTTTCTGGATTCTTCCCAATGGTCAGTTTCACACCAACCCTTGTCCATTCCTGTCCAATAACTGCTCTCTGCTTGCAAGTCCTGAAGAAGCTGAATGTGCTTGCTGCCCGTGTCTCATCTCCATGCCAGCCACAGAAGTCCAGCCATTCTACAGTCCATGGAGAAGCATGACTGAGCCCTTCTTGCATGGTTAATTACATGAACATAAATTAATAATTACGAAAAATACTTAATTTCTTTAAGATAAAGTTTTTGTGTTCTGCTGCTTAAGTTTTGCTTCTTAAGGAATATTTTTTTTCACGTAGAAAGGTGTACATATTTTTCTCTTTTCTTAATATAATGTGTGTAGGATTCTAGGGATGGGTTTTCAAGAAATTAACTAATTAATAATAAACAGTTTTCTTTTTGATCAAACATGACAGAAATCTCCAAAGCCATTCTTTCTCAAAAGGGCACATGGCAAGCTAATAAAAAACAGGACAAGATCTACATTCAGATGTAATGCAGTGCATTATTGTTCTGTTGTCATGCACACATATACATTCTTGCTCACAAACTTATAACATCTACCAAATTTAAATAGCACTTAATAATGTCCATTAAAAAAAAGAAGGATCTACTGTATGCTGCACTGGTTTCCACTATGGCAGAGCAATATAGTCGCAGGAAAGTGCTGAAACAGTGTAATTAACTGAAATAATATTGTACAAAATACATACATGTTTTGGGCAGTATATTAAATGATTAAAATAACGAATGTCATTAATAATACATTAATAATAACGAGGGCAATATTTATTGTCTTGTCCTAGTAGTATTGCTGCATAGTCTTAGACTATCATTAAAATTTAGTAGAATTTGAAACTCAGTTTTCCTTCAGTTACTTCTCAAAGCGATTTTCTGTTTTGCTGCTGTGATTTTACAGCCTCTGTGCAGTTTGTGTTTTCGACAGAGGTGTGTGAAAAACGTGCAGTATGCTGGATTGTCAGTTTCTTTTGGCTCAGGGTGCCTTAACTTCGTTTAGGCATACAGACAATGCATCTGCTTCCTGACCTCCGCCCCTGTTTGCAGACTTTCAATAATATTTAAAGGAGACGGATGTCCCGCCGTTACGTTGTATGAACAGTGCGCAGAGTGGGCCCTCATCCCCAAACATTCACCTCGTCGAAGTCGGCGATTATTTCATTTAGGAGACGCAGACACTCCACTCCCTGGTTGTTCATTTCGGTCTGAGAATAGAAGTCCGCGAACCCAGGAATTGAGGCGAACATCACGCCCACAGCATCGTAAGACTGCGAGTATAGCTCCTGTAAAAATAAAGATGTGGAAAGTGAGCCACCTCATTGGACAGAGCATAACACTTTAAGTTAAGGTATAGATAACGTAGAACATGATCTTCACAGTAGGAGCACTCTCCAAAAAAGATCATCGTATTACCACCCCACCCCCGGCTTGAAACGTGGAAAATAAGTCAAGGAAAGGCTTAAATGGTGGAGGGGAGACTCTTAGCAGCATAATCTGACACCAGGTCTGTTTCACATGGCAGATTAGCATAAAGCCCATGATATTATGTGACATAATGGTCTGTAAAGTCTTTCAAAGCACCTTGACACCATCAGAAAGGTTCTGGATTCTTGCTATTGACATTTCTGCTGTATCGGGGTCAGGTGTGGATTATGGTCAAGTGTCCTTAACCAAACAGGATCAGCAGGGTAGCATTTATTCACTTTTTCATTCTGCTTTTGTTTTGCTAGTTATAAATGGACACCTGTATAAAATGTTTTTTGCATGTCTTGAATCATGAGCTTGATGAGCCTGTCAGGAAAATGGTACAAAAGTGCTCTCTGAGTCACACTGAATAACCAAGACCAATAAATATCTGTTTAATAATGGAAGAAATAATTAAGGTCAATAGAAACCTGCACACATACATTTTTAATCAACCTATTTAATTAGGAAACAGGAATGTGAGGTGTATAAATCCTCATCTCATTTCTTATTCATCATGTTCTTTCACTGAGAGACTGACAGAAGCATTTTTTATGCTGTATTGAAACGACAGTCCACTTTGGGACCATGTGCTGCATAGCAACATGGTTCTATAAGGTTGAACACTATGAATAGTGTTTTGCTGGGATTAGCTTCTTAGTATTTCATCTTGAGTTTCTGCTGCTGCCATATCACCTTCTGTTAAATGCCAAATTTTCAGAACCACACAATAAAGGCAATTTTTGCCATTTTAAATCGCAAGCAAATATAGAAGGTTGTTCTGATTGAAACATAATGTGCAAAGATCAGGGAAACCACTCAAATATCTATGTACTGTATTTACCATTTCAACAGTCTGTTCTACATTTTTCAGTTCTCCAAGTTCTTTCTTTGTCTGAGTAACTGTCAGACTTCTAATTCTCAGTACCCCAGCTACTGTCTGTTCACTTTGTCATTGGGCTGTACGTTCGTATAAATTTGACTGTCATCAAACAAAGTCTTTGTGGTAGTTTGACATTTCAAACATGCATCTTTTGAACAATAAACAATACGAATAAAAATTGAAAAATGACACAACCCATGTTCAACAAAACCATTTGTTTTATGCACAGATTAAAAGTCAAAAAGAGCCCTCCAAAAGTATTGGGACAATGAAATATAAATTGCTATGGAATTCTCATAAAAATATTTCTCTAATAGAAAACATCGCTACTGAGCAAAACTCCAAAGTATTTTATATGACTTATTTCAATTTTACTGAAATTATTTAATTCAGCTGGATCAATTAAACAACTTAATGTGTTGAAACTAATTTTTTGAAAGGATAAATTCCAGGGAGGTGGGCTTTTGTCGTTCAGGTGTTTGCTGGTAATTGTTTGTAAAGGAAAGGTGAACATCCTATTAATCTCTCTACCATTGGTGTCAGTATTTGGATTTAAGTAAGTGGAAAGTCAAAATGAAAACCTTAGAACTTTTTTCCAAGTATAGCAGGAACTTTTGAAGAAGACCAAAAAGAAAAAGAAAAATTAAAGCACAGAAACTAGGTATACCCAACCAGAGTTACAAAGCTTACACAGCAAGGTGTAAACCTTTCATCATTACTAGGAAGAGGAAATACAAATATGAGCCAGGAGTTTTAGAACAACATTTTATGGAGAGAAGAGACCAAGATGAACTTTATCAAAGGGATAGAAAGTCTAAAGTGCGGAGAAAGAAAGGAACTGCGTGTGCTTTTAAGAATCTCTGATGCATGGTGGAGTTCATGTCATGCAAGGCTGCCTCTGGAATTGACTCACACGTACAGTAACTAATGATGGCAGCAGCAGAATGAAACCTGACATTTTACAGAAACATTTTGTCAGCTTATGTAGAATAAAATGCTTCCATGCTTAAAGGGTGGTGCTACACTGTGCAGCATGACAATGACCCAAAACATGAGGCCAACATAAACAAAAGAGGTCAGCTGGTGAAAAATTAAAATCTCGTATTGCCCAAGTCAATTTTTAGATTTCAGTTCAACTGGGCATGCATTGTACTTCAATAATTGAAGTAGGAACATCCTAAGAACAGGCAAAAACATAAAGTGGCAGTAACAAAGCATTTCAAACAATTACAAAGAGGGTTGCGTGCAGTTATTGCTTCAAAGGGATATGCAACCAAATACTGATTCTTACACTCTAAAATATAAAGTGAATGTGTCCCATTTCTCACAGAACATATTTTTGTTCTAATATGAGCAAATGTATGCATGGACTTACACATTTTACTTATTGATTTTAATCTCAGGATGACATTTAACTTTGATGACCTAATTATATATATTATTAAGGCATTATATATAGAGAAGGTAGAATAATACTGAATGGTACAAGTGATTTGACAAAAATATGGGGTGTAACATTAACGTTAGGGACTCTAAAGCAGTAGTATAATACAGATTGTAATGTACTGTACAATAGCTCTATGATTATAGTAGTACTATAACATGAACATTAGAACATGTACTAAAGAATAGTAAAGTTTTCCACAAAAGGTGCTCATGATTACCTGCAGTTCTATATAAGTAAAAAAATTGTGCTAGTCCATAATTGAGACTTGCAGACTTTGTAAAGATAAAAAGAAAAATGATACGAGCAAGAGAGATCGAAAGCTGCAGCAAATACATCTGAATGCTATAAAACATATTGTTATTACTATAAAAGACCATGAGAAACAATCCCATAATGAAGCTTTCTTATTGACTGAATCTCAGCATGTAGGGAAAATACAGTATTTGATAAAATCATTTGATCATTTTGCTACCTGTTTGCTTCTGAAATCATTAAAAAAACAATTTTATGGCTCATTTAGGAAACATTAAAGTTTATAGAACAATTTCAAATAAAATTCTGGTTAATCTGCAGTGCCCTGCATGTGTGAAAATGATAACTTGTCTAGAAACAGGAGCACAGTGTTACAAATACAATGTGAACACAGGGAGTTGTAGAGAGAAGCTGTAGAGTTGTAGAGAAGTAGCTGTCTTGTTCAGCTTCTTTTGAATGAACAAATCCTTGCTGATACCTGGGGATTATATTAGTGATGGTATAAATATATATAATTAAATGTTTCTCAGTCAATGTCAATGTCACAAAAGTTTCAATCCATCTTATATTCCCAGATGTCTCTTTGAGGAAACAAAACTACTCACACATGACAATACTTCAAGAATTTGATTCTGCACTTCATCATTTATACACATTCTTTCTCACTTTTAATCTGCATTTGTGTAGATGTAGATAAATTCAATGATCACTTAGTATCACTTTACCACTTTACCAACACAAAAATGTCTTATCCCTCTTGTATCTCTCACACTTTTCTGTTGTAAAAACGTTCTTTTAGCACTGAAAAATGCAAACATTTCTTTCATGGGCTTCTAACATACCTCAGCAATACTCTTCTGTTTGTTAGGTTTGGTGCTCTTCTTCAACAATTATTATATTTTACTTTCTTCGTTTAAGCTATGATAAATTACTTACCTTTTACCTTCATGTAGAGACCATGGTACACAACAGCTTTGAGTTGGTAAAGTTTTAAAATGAAGGATTGTTTCAGAAAGTTGGGGATACTGTATAGACTGCAAATCTGAAAACACACACCACCCCATTCTTCAAATATACAGTATGTACAATAATTTGTAAGGGAACATTTTGATAGATTAAAAAAGTATATAGAAAAATAACCCATACCTACCATACAATGGATGTGGTAGCTAACAAATTTGGGAACTTTTTGTAAGAACAATATGCAGTAAAGTGATAGCAGAGCCACACACTGTGGAAGTTTGTGTGTTTTCTTTTATGTGTATGAGAGAGAGGTTAAAGAGAAAAAAGTTCCGGTTTACCCTGTTTTACTTTTCTTATAAGACCTTTAATGAAGTCTATAATTTAATACCTTCTTTTAATAAATTCAAAATAATTCATTAATAATGGTTGATGAAGATTCTTTCTAAGTTCTACTTCTGTACGATTGCTATGTTACTCTATTGTCTTGATGTCAAACCTTTCCTTCCCCCTTAAAACTGAAATTCCTGTAGTTTCACATATGGCAGCCTTTGCCTAATACAGACTGTAGAGGTGAGGTATTATTATTGGGCTAGTAGAAACACAAATTAAGCACTTACTGTCACATTCCAGACAATAACTGGCAAAAAAAAAAAACAGCATTGAGATTGCTAGAAGTCATCCAAAAAATTGGATGATAGAGTTTTCACAGAAGTTGTTACCTCATTATCTCGATCTTTCTCCAGAAAGTGTCGGGCAACATGACTTGGCAGAATATTCCGGAGCATGTTCTCATTATGTTCTCTGAGCTCCTTCATCTCGTTGATTTCCTCTTTAGCCTGGACGCGCCACAGGAAGTCTAGCCGGGCTGTGTACTCTAACTAGACACAAGAAAGCGATCAAACACAAAATGGTGAAAGGCTGGGACTAAAAACCGAGTTTAACACATTTTTCTGTATGATACATTAAACAAGATATATTGCTCATGAAATCTTAACTCAGCCTTTCCAGAGGTATACAGCGATACAGATTTAGCACTAATTTGTTGTGCCCTTTCCTATTTTAATGACTGTTGCTCCCAAGTTATGATTGCCTTCTTATGTCTATATAAAGTAAATTGTAGTTTGACGTGCGTTCTGTTAATTGCAAAGATACTGTATATTGTTATAAATCGGTGTTACAAAATTGGAGAAATAACAGAAAATGAATGAGCGGACTAATCAGTAATTGAGTTAAATAATCATAACCCCCAAAATGTTTTGCCAAGAAGATACCTGAGCAGTTGATAGAGTAAGAGGTGCCTGAGTTATTTGTTCTCTGGAACAGACTTGGTGAAAAGAATAATATATCAGACACACTGGGTTCAACAATTTTTTACTAATGCTAATACACACAATAAACAGCAGACAACATAAATGTTCAACATACTAAGTTACTGTACATTACTTACAAACTTACAAACAAGAATTGCGAAAGCCTACATCCTGACCAACCAGAAAAAAACAACAGACTGCTACCAAGTATGTAAGTCTTATGTAACGCCTACACAGGCCAACAAGTCTGCCTTCTAAACTAGTTAAATTTCTCTCTCTCTCTTAACATCAGTGCTACAAAATGAATGGGATACCCATCTCCATATTCTAAAAGTGCATCCAATGGCAAACTGTCTTAACAAGGCTCAAATATGTAACTTGAATCTAATCTTCATGGTTGATTGGGACAAGGGGCTGTTGCCTTCTGTTTTAATCTCCTCTCTCTCTTGTCTCTCCCCTCTTCTTTTTTTCTGTCCCTGCCTGTTTTATGTTTTGCTCCTGGACTGTTCATTGACACTTGATTATTTACTTAGAACTTAATTAACCAGGGTAAACCAGCCAATTCTTTTGATCGATGTGTTTCACAACCAGTAAAACTACACATCTCCTTGCTTTGAAACTCCAGAGAACTGGAAATGTTGACACTAGCCAGGAGCTGACCATTGTCTCTTGGATTATGACTCATCAACAGCCACTTCTAATCAGTAACTGTAACAATATCAATGTCTTTGTCTAGGACTATACCACTTTAATGAATGTAGTTCAGTAACCTGGTATTTTGTAGTTTGATATCATCTATAAAATTAGATATTTGATTTAAAAAGTCCACTTCAAGTTTCTAGGAGAGCATAAAATTTGACATAACCTATGTCACATATTGTGGTAAGACATTTTAATAAGCAGAGATAATTACAAAGAACAGTCAGTGCTCTAAATGAGGTGCCTGAAAAGGTTTTCATCTAATCTAAAAATAGCAAAGCATTATATTAAACTTTTCATGTTTTGCATTAAGTTAACTGAATTCATTCTGATCTAATTTTCTGTAGAAAGCCTTTTTATCAGAAACAGTGGTATAAAGTTTTTTGTTAATTGCAAAATATGTAGAGAATCCTAACAGCTACTGTATGTAAAATGACTCAGACATTATTTTAAGATTAACCAAGTGTCAATTTTCTAATACATTTTAAAACTTATCTTAATGTTTGAAGTTAAAGATAGATTTTAATTAAAGTTCCTCTTTTCCAATTATAAAACTGAAAAGGTTGACAGTAAATTGGAGTTAAGATAATTATATGCTAGTTCTTTAATTACTTGAGCTTCAGTAATTCAGAGAAACTTCATTATGCAGTGTGCCCTTTGCTTACTAATGTACAAGCAGAATCTCTATTAAGAGTATCTCATAATTCTTAATTACTCAATTTAAAATCAACATACAATAGATGTTTCAATTTCTATACAATTGAGCTGCAATGAAATTTTGGCATGTCCTGTCGTTTCATTTTTTATTTGCTCAAGATCAAAGTTTCGTTTCCATGTTTTATAGTTTAATCTGGCAGTGATAAATCCTTACTGGTGGTAATTGTTGTATTGGTAAAAAGAAGAAACAAACAAGTTACAGCATTTTGTGGAAGAGTGTTAATGTAGATTTAGGGATTTTTCATGCCAAGGTCTTAAAAGTAACTTTCAGCTTGAAAAGCAACTGCCCTAAATTACAAAAAAAAAAAACATTCAAGGATTACTATTACTATTATTATTACTATTGCTATTATTTTAACTATAGCTATTGCTATTACTATCACTATTACTGATACTTCTACTGCTAATGCATGCCAGGTCTCTAAACTGGTTTTAGACTTAAGAGGATGAAATATCTTGGATTCCCATATATTAGTATATTATTTAGATCTGATCACATCCTCTGGATTTTTATGCACTGTTCTCTAGGCCCAGATGGACTCTGCAGGAGGTGTTTTTAGATTTTATGGAAAATTTTACATAATTTCAGCAGAAAATAATATAGGTAGATTTGGATAAAAATAAGTTGTTCGTTTCATAAAAGTCATAATTGCACTGCATATGTGTTGTTTACTCATCTGTCTGGAACAGATCCTAAAGGAATTTATGTATTGACATATTCAACCTCTGAAGTGGTTCACACAGATTACACAGGTGTTATTAATGACAATTATAATAGTTCTCTCTACTCTGATGTCTTCAAATATTTAGCCACCTGAGAATGTATATTGTTGTGATGAATAATTTTGTGCTTTTCATTAGACACAAGGACAATCGTTTTCAAAGATTAAGGACATACTGTATATTGCCATACTTGGATACAAAGCACAACAGGGCCAATAAAAAAATATCTAGTCTTGTGCCCTCCTTGGCACAATACTGTATGTTTATAATATCTAAGGAATTCCAACATAGTTAGGTGCCAAATATAATAGATGCAGACGTCTAAAGATTGAATTTCCATAGTGCACATTCTGCATATTACACGGAAGCTACCATGAATGATTCTGGTTGATTTAGCTTAGGAGTTTAGTCTGTGTTTTTACAGCTACAGTATATCAGCATAACCATTCGGTAATGGACGTTAATAACATCACTTCATGTTACTTCATGGTGGTTTTCAGCAGAAGATGGGGAGATGCATGCTGGAATAGGCTCAATGACCCTCATCTGGTAGAAGCATTGAGAAATGGATGGAAAAGAACCTGAGGGAAGTAGTCATTTTGTTTAAAACTGCTCTTTGAGCATTTCTGCATTACTCAACCGGTACATACTGCACATTCCCTTGAAGAGGAGGTTAAACCATGTCCATGTTTTGTTGGTTTGAGCCTGGCTATGTCATTAGATTGTTTTTGACTGGAATTCCTTCAGTATCACAAGATACCTTACATTACGTGATGTTGATATGTATTAAAAATTAGTGTGCAATCATGGTCCTGAAAGGCCAAAGATCCTTACACTGGTGCAAGAATCCTTGCTGTCATTTAGCAAGTGATTGCTCTTCATGTGGAGAAAGTTAATCAACAAGAAAAAAAAATATTTGTACAGTTTCAATAAATATAAGAATTGTTTTTTTTGTAAAAGGCTGACCTACTGAATATTTGTCTATAAAAAGCCACAGTGTTGAGATCAAATACAAGTAAATGCCAGTACAGAAATACCAATCCAGCTTAGAATGATAATTGGTGTTACAACATTTGACATTTGACATTTAGCCAAGTAAGAACACTGTTTTACAGTGCTGTAACCATTTTTTCTAATTGTCTTTCCATTAAAGAAATGAAGAAGCACTTTATAAATCTCGCCTTTTAGGGATCATTTTAATTTATGAGGAGTCCCTCAACTACGTCTCTAGCCTGGAATTCAGTTCTGAGAATTTACACAGAAAGACCAGTGAACCAGGAACCAGTGCACAGACATAAGACAGTTGCTTTACAGGGACACCCTAATGATATAACTATCTTCCAGTTGGAGCTGAGCCTAAGTCAGTGGTGCCTGTAGTGTGTCAAATAATGAATGACTTAATGGGCAAAGATTTCGAAGGAGCACGTCTGCAGCTCTTCATTCTCGCCTGGCAGGTACAGAGGATGTTGCTGTCAGTCAAGTAAAATTGCTGAATGTGATTGTATGGGTATATTGTAAAAGCTCATTTGTTTTAATTTGGTTTAAAATTAAATTCTGTTTATTGGTTATACAGTATAAATGTATTTATTTGCCTAAATACACACAAATACAATAATATGCTGCTGTCATCTCCAGCAGACAGTCCAGCCCTTGGCCATGCATATCCATCGTATCCATGGCATCAGGAGACAGTATAATTGCGTAACAGTGTGGATGGCATCTTGCATAGCCCTCACAGATAACAGGCACAGCAAAACTAAGCTCTGCTCAGCAGAGATTTAAGTGGCTGGGAGTGCACACTCACTCATGCTTCTGCAGGACTAGACTCACGTTAGGCTCAGAGCATAAATAAAATGGCTTTAGGACTCATTCAATCCTCAGTGGCACTTCACCTGGACCAAAAACTGGCACTTTGATATTTCTGCACAAGCGCTGAACCAGCAATTAGTTAACAAGTACCAAAGAGAACTCTCCTTCTCTCCACATCATTTATTTCCAAAAAACATAAACAAGGAATTTCTAAAATGTTAGTACATTTCTTACATATCTCTAAAGATTGACACGTGACATGTCTGATTACCCAACAATGTAATAAAGCACAGGCAACCTAATACAATTGTGGAAACACTCATTGCTTTGAATTAATGAGACAGCTTTAAATTGCATTTCTGGTCATTGCTGACATCCTTTGCATTCAAAATGAAAAACCCTCAAATAGATTTGGCTAAACTCACATAAAGTATCTTGTTCAAGAGCAATACATCTTCCTTTTGATTAAAATGAAAATTAATAGGAACTTTTATTGTCATTACATTATTTAGTACATCATTATTAAATATCACATTTCTTAAGCATGACAAAGCTTTAAAGGATCAGTGTTGTCTTTAAATTAATGTAATGTATTAGTGTAAAACAAGGTTTTCAGTCTCTCTGCCTGTGTTTCATCAAGTACTAATGACAGCTCAGTTTCAAAATTGATGCCTAAATACAGTACAGTACAGACTGGACATAAATGTTTGCAAAAGAGGATTAATGAATAACCTTCTGTTGCCCTGGATTTTTTTTTATTATTTTGCTCAGAAGATCATAAACCATCTCAAAGTAAACACTCAAAACACAGGCTTGTATTTATGGCTGGATTCGGGCTACACTGAGGTGAAACACTGACTCAATTAAGTCAGGTTAAAGGATTGACATTGGTACTAGAGACACTAGAGTTGAGGTAATAGACAAGACTAGGGCCAGAGTTGGGTTTTAGATATGGTTAAGATTAGAAGAACCAATGTCTGTTAATGCTAACGTACTGTAGGTAGGTAACTTCAAATATGATCTGGGTGTTATCTAGTGTTCTGGCCATTGTTACACTAAATGCTAACCCTACTGCAAAAATAAGATGAAAAGAAATCTAAAGGTGAGTCCAAAATCACACTCGGACAACTCAACATTCAACCATAATGTTTATGGAGATCTAACTTTATCAGGAAATCTCATTGGTATTCTAACTTACAGTAAATCTAACATTCTTTTGTATTGTAACCTCTCAAATGTCATTATTACATTATATAGACTTTCAGCTTAAATAGACTCCATGTTTTATTTCACTAACATTATAAATCTGTCCATGCACCTCAAATTTGATTTCATTCATGATGTAAAAATAATTCCATATGTGAACAAATATTGCAAGCAGAACAAATGCTAATGTATACTGCCAAGCTGTTAAACACAAACTGGGTGTTCTGGTCTTTAAAAACAGGCAGCAAATAAATTGTACATGACTATACCAAAGGGGTAATCATCCTAAACTGTCATGATCGATTTCATAAACACAATCAAGTTAATAGCTATTAACTTGCCTCATACATTTGCACACAACATAAAAAATACCTGTTAATTTTGACTAAAAGGCAATGATTTAGTGGTTGGGTTATAAAAACAATTTTAAATATATCAAATTTCCTTTCTAACAAAGTTTGATGAATATAAATCATTTATAATATGGATACAGTAGCATACAGTAACTGTGAACATTGGCTCATGTCTGAACCATTTACTTCACATTGAAGTGACTATTTAGTAAAAATAAGTCTCAGTTAAGACCAAATAAGACTGTTAAAGACTGTTAAATATTCCCATACTTGATATGCATTACATTTCTGCAATTATAAAATACATGGAAAATGTTAAAACATGGGAATGATATAATATTTATCTCCTTTGGGATCTTGACAGCAAAAAAGATATGAGCACTATGGCTCTCAGCATGCAAGCACACTTTTCATAGCTTTTGAAATGTCAATGATGTCAATATTCAAGTTTTCAGAATCTATTGTCTTTCAAGATTTCTCAAGGTCAATGTGCAACAAACAAAAGACCATTTTCTACGGTTATAACAGTTCATCCAGCAAAAAAAAAAAAAATCTCATTGATGTTTCATTTAAGATACAATCACCTGCTGTTCTGTCTGGACCAGACTAGATTGAGGACAATGTTGACAGGCACGAAGTCCTCTGATGTGCTTGTAATAACTGTAATAAATTAAAGGGGTTTCCTAATCTTCACCCTTTAAGTTTTAATCTGTTTGATACCACTTAAAATTCAGAAAAGCCTTTAAGACTTGTTAATTGCAAGATGAGATACAGTATCTTGCTTTTAAGTTCAAACACTGACTGATAAAGAACAATAACAGTAACAATATTTATCAACAAAAATAGACTTTTTGTCTTATCGACTATACTGGACCCTCCCTCGCTTTGTCTACTACGAGATTCCACACCTACAAACCTCATCTGTCTGACGCCGTTGTTTTTTGGAAACCCCCTTGGATTCTGAAATGTGATCTCCAACTTTGGCTTTTGTCCTGTGAGTTCCCTTAGTGCTGGTTGAATCCACTAGCTGCACTAATTTGCGCTTATGCTGCCACTGTATGATGAGAATGATTGTACTTCTGTTGCTGTATATAATTACAGTATTTACAAATATAAATATTACAAAATATGTACAGTATAGCCTTTCAAATACAGGTGTGTACATACAAGATACTGTACACATACTGTACACAATCCATAGGCAATCTCTCTTTGTTCTTGTGCTTTTGTTCAATATATGGACATTTTTGTATTTAATTGCTGGCTGGTTCATACTGTAATGACTGCTGTACATCACTCAGGTGTGCACTGTGTTCAGTACTAGAAGACGACATCCTGCTAAGAAAAGCACTATGGGGTCTTTTGGTTTGAGTATCATCATACAAATACAAAGATATACTGAGCGCTCATTATTAACAGCATATAATAACAATCATCCTGCAGCTCACAGATGGCAACCTACTGAAACTAAGGAGGTGTGAGCCTGGCCAGTACTTGGATGGGAAAAACTAAGGTTGCTGCTGGAAGAAGTCTTAGTGGGGCCAGTAGGGGGCGCTCACCCCGTGCTCTGTGATGGTCCTAATGCTTCTATAATGACACTATACTGTAAAAGGGCGCAGTCCTTTGGAAGAGATGTAAACCCGAGGTCCTGATTCTCTGTGATCATTAAAAATCCTAGGTTGTGTCTTGAAAAGAGTAGGGGCATTACCCTGGTGTCTTGGCCAAATTGTCCCTGACCTTGACTAATCTTGGCCTCCAGATAATCCCCATGGGGGAATCGAACAATCCCCAACTGGCTTCATGACTCTGTTCTCCCCTTTAACAGCTGAGTGTACTGTGGTGTGGTGAGTGTACTGGTGCACTATGACCACTGTCACATAATGATAGTTTGTTATTATTATTATTATTATATTTATGTTCTTTTCACTGATGTAGGAAGTGATTTAACACAGCATGTTTTTGCAATCTTTTGGCCTCGCTTGAAACATGGATTATTTCTAACAAGCAGGACAGTAAGCAAGGTATTGAAACTGAATCACATCAGGGGACAAACTAATAATATCACTAAAGGAACAGTTCAGTACAGGGAATAGCAAAAGTGTAATGGCCGCCAAAGTAAATAGATACACACTCTGTGCTCATAAACAATATTTTGGACAGAAGCCAAGATCAAGACTGTAAAAAGTCATCTTCGAGAAACAGACCACAAACATATCTGACTGAAGAGGGGGCAAAAGTGTAAGACTGTTTTCTGTTGGAGTAAAGAACACAGTATTATCCTACAATCAGACCTTAAATACCTCGCTTAATGTGCTTTTTTCTTCTACTGGAGAATCATAATAGGAATAATTCTCTCTAGACGAGTTCATTCTATGAGGAAGGGGGTATTTATGAAAATCACAGATGAACACATTTGTCTTACTTGTTGCCCATGGTAGAATACAGCTAGTAGAAACATCGCCATCAGGAGAAGTGAGGTCTCCTTGGTCCCCAGGAAGTCCTTGCTGCAATTTAAAAATGAAACACTGTGAGCAACCATTGGCAACCATACATTAACTGTCATAGTATAGTTTTTTTATATTTAACGTGAAAAGCTATTCAAAACGATTTTCTTTTAACCAGTTTTTTTGTGGTGGAGTAGGCAAAAGTGTATTTATTTTATAAAACAGTTCTCTGAACTGAAATTGAAAAGTAGAACAGCCATGGGTGAAAAAAAAATCCATACTTTAATACCTCGAATTCAGTGTGATGAAGTGCAGAGTGAAGTACAGATGTGTTTTTGTTAAATACAAGGATCAAATGTCTAAAAAGGATATGAAAAGACAAAAAACCTGATTGTTGCTTGGTACATTCTGCCTGATATATTCGCTAATTTGTGTATTGCACTTCAGCAATTAATATACATGTACTGTATACTAAGGGGCAAAATACAACAAATCTATTGGTTCCGATCATCGTTTATGTTTTAATGCTGCTCAGTTTGCATGCCATGCAAGTTACACTGGATTTTTTAAACTAAATTAGATACATAATGCATATGCATTTGTTACTGTATGTGCTCAATTTATGCATAGCTACACTACATACATTGGTGTATTCTGCAATAATGGATGGCAGACTGATTTACTGTAGATGTGTGGAATAATGTACTTTAATTTGCTCCTATATTTTTATTATGAATGCATTAATAAGGAATTTAGCCATGAGGAAAGGTAGTCTACTGTATATCTTCTGATGCTTTATAAAGTATAAACCAATACTCTGACCTGGATTCCACTAAAGTAATAAATTGAGACTGTATTGAGGACAGTGAGACACAGTGAGTAAGATAAGATGGTTGTCTCTTATTTTAACTTATTTGAGATTCTAAGTGGGTTTTCTCCTTTTAAATGGGGTAACATTATATGTGCATATCAACCCCTGTTCAGCAAAAACCTTTTCAGGACGCTGAGCTATAAAAGATAAATCTCACTAAAAGATTCAGTATGGCTTGACATTTACATGACGTCAGTACAGCAATATTTAATAAAGAACTTTGTAGAATAACTAATGGCTTCACTGAAAATGTAATGTATTCCAGGTTAGAAATTGTTGCAATGCATTAAGCCAGGAAATGTTTAGCTCTAAGCTGTACTGATAGTTTATTATGGAAAATATACAAGTTGGCTATATCTAATAATCCCCAGGCAGAAGTATCTTACTATTGTGTGAAATTGTACTATTAAAAGCAGTTGCCTTTTATAGCTTAAATTATGACTGTGAAACAGGTTTAAGTGCAATAAAAGAAGATTTTTGTTTTAGGTTGCTGTCTGCATGCAGTTTTATGTTATCCTGTGTTTGCGGGGAATTCCTAAGGGTTTTGTAGTTTCCTCCTATAATAATAATAATAATAATAATAATAATAATAATAATAATTGCTTACACTTATATAGCGCTTTTCTGGACATTCCACTCAAAGCGCTTTACAGGTAATGGGGACTCCCCTCCACCACCACCAATGTGCAGCATCCACCTGGATGATGCGACGGCAGCCATAGTGCGCCAGAACGCTCACCACACATCAGCTATCAGTGGGGAGGAGAGCAGAGTGATGTAGCCAATTCATAGAGGGGGATTATTAGGAGGCCATGATTGGTAAGGGGCAATGTGAAATTTGGCCAGGACGCCGGGGCTATAGTCCAGAGACATACGTAGGTTGATTGGCTTCTGGGAAAATTGGCCCTGGATGTTCGTGTGTGCATGTCTGTGTCTATGTGTGTTTCGTCCAGGGCGTATCAAGTGTTGCACCTTTCGCTAGCGGGGATAGGCTCCGACTCCCTTGTGACCCTGTACTGGGTAAAGTGGTTAGAAAATAGTTGGATATGGAAAAGAATCAAACCAAGAAGCGATGATGTAGTGAGAGGTGGCATGGTGGGAAAGCTCAAAACTCAAGATGGCTGCCTGTCAATTGGAAAAGCCTGTGGCATGAGGCATACTGTAGCTTTTTTGAATGGAAAAGTGACACTCGGTGGGAGTGAGACTCCATGTAAAGGAAAGGAGCAATCAGGACATGCTCTGCATGGAATTAGCCGTTCCTCTGGGCTACTTAAGAGACTTAGAAGACCAATTGCAAGGAAGGCTTTCTGTTTGCAAGCAGGCTGAAAAGCTCCCTCCTTGCAGTGGGTAGATGGGTCAAATGGTCTGCTGTCATTTGTATCCTTTGATATGCTCATTATTGAGCTACAGGCTACGCTACAGAGGCTGTTTAGGCTGTAAAGATAACCTTTCCAGGCTGTGGAACCCCATCAGATAAGAACTTGTTTGATCTGCCCTTGATTGACAGGCAACATGCCTGCCTCCAACATGTTCTGAAAAGGACCTTATTGTTGTACTGGAGAACTTTATGCTACTCTATGTAAACTGTGGGATCTTCCCTTAAATAAATGCAATATGAAATTTTATCTTTTAGTCTGTAATTTATTTAAAGAAACTTTAACATTCCATAACAATTCCTTGATTCTTTTTAAATATTTACACAAATGGAAAAATGGATTAAAACACTGTGACAACAATATTCCCCGGATTTTCTTCCAGAAGTCGAATGTTTGTAAAGTCATATAGTTGTCCTAGAACAACTCTGAATCACCTACTTTAATAGTTTGAGAGTCACACTATAATGTACAATGACAGTGCGTGACAGCAAAAGTTAGGAACTGTGAAATTCAGAGGTTACCTGCTGTGTTCATAAAGGTTTTCTAAAATAAGGTCAGCCACAAAGTAATGATGTGAAACTAGTTTTACAGCTGAAGAGATCTAAAGTATGATCGATATTTTTAGCCCTTTTGACTCAATAAGACTTCTATGTCA